>NC_088803.1:29317836-30609269 GCF_011386835.1 Chrysemys picta bellii | reverse complement strand
GATATACTCCACATTTCTGCCTCATCACTCGTCCCTACTGCCAATGTTTTAGCCCTAACCTGCAGCTCCCCGGTGCTACTGCATACAGCAGCACTTAAAGACCGCAAGTGCTAGGAGCTGTGCAAACATATAATGAAAGACAGTCCCTGCCCTGAAGAGCTCACAGTCTAGACAAGACACACAATGGAGGGGAGGGGGCACAGAGGGTATGGCTATGCTGCAGTTAGGGCAGGGTGATTTGCAGCCTGGGTAGACATGCCCACACTAGCTGTACTGTAACTAGCTCATTAAAAATAGCAGCACAGGCTGCACACGTGAATACATACCCGGGGGATCAGATGTGTCCTGGAGCTGGCATAGCTTCACATCTATTTTTAGTGAGCTAGCCAGAGTACAGCTGGTACAAGTATAGCTACACAAGCTGCAAATCACACGCTCAGCCGCAGTGCAGACATACCCAGAAAGGGGAAGCAACTCACCCAGGATAATCACACAGTCAGGCATAGAACCCAGCCCTCCAGCACAGGGGCCTAGCCACTCAACTTACACTGTATGCTCTGAGGGCAGGAACCAAGCTGGGTCTGTGCTGGAAATCAGCCGGGAGCCCAAATCACTGTGGGGCCACATGGGTAGGAAACGGAGAGCAGTCCTATCTGTTTCCCCAAATCATTAGATATACCCCCCGCTGGAATCCGCCCTGACGTGTGATTTCAGACTGTGTTCCTGTGCTCTCCCTTTCCAAGGTACCCTTGATTTTCTATTGGGTCAGTATATTATTGTTAATACAGCGCTAGTTATGACTCTCTGTCACTGTAACAATTAAGCCGGGAACCTGCATGGATGCCAAGTGTGTGCTAATGATTTCAACAAGAAAGCCAGAGAGGAAGAACGGCTTAGGTCAGTGATACTCAGACAGAGGCTCATGAGGGGCAAGTGGCTCTTTACTGTGTCTCCTGTGGCTCATTGCAGCACATGATATTAAAACACTGATTTAATTATTAACCAATCAGGATGCTTTTACTATGTTATTAACCAATTGTAGTTGCTAAAATAATACTTGGTCAGTCATTTTGCTGTGAGAATTATACCTAAAAAAATGTTTTCCCAGTCACACCATTTAAATATGACTAGATAGTACTATAGTAAATGAAAATGAATGTACACTACTCTGGCTCTTTTGGGTAATGTTGAGCAGTGAGTCAGGAGCCAAATTAATGAAGTCTGAATATCACTGGCTTAGGTGTTAAAGCTCTGGACTGAGACTCAGGCAACTGCTGTTTAATGCATGGATGGTGAGTATAATAGGCTGCTACAGCCACCCCACCGCCAGACACATGGGCCGTGGTAGCCTCACCTCTTCCCCAGGCCCCCATTGCCTGCTGCTGCTGCCTGCCAGTGCCCAGTAAGTTTCCTCCACTCCCCTCTCCCTTCTAAGGATGTCCCCACTGCTTGCAGTGTCCCTCCTCCCCTGCGGGGTGGGGGAGTGAGGAGGGACAGAGCAAGCCGGTGGCAGGGGGGTACCTGGCGGGGGAGTGAGGAGGAAGCGGCAGATGTGTGGGAGTTTTGCGGTGGATGCGGGGGGGGGGGGGGGGGGCGAGGAGGTGACAGGTCTCAGAGTGGGTGGGGGGAGGGAGGCGGGACGTGGCAAATAGCAGGTTGGGGGGGTCTCACAGCGGGGAAGAGGTGAGGAGGGATGCGGCAGACAGGGAGGGTTTCACCACGGTTGGGGGGAAGTGAGGGGGGTCAAGCAGGGAGGAAGCCGAGCGGGGCCTGGGCAGGGGTGGAGTGGAGGGCGGAAAAGGCGGGACAGGAAGCTAGCCTCCCCTAGGGGAAGCTTCATCCGCTGCCCATGGTTTAATGCCTGGGTTGGCCATAGGCTGCTTGACTTGCCCAAGGTCACGTAGTTACCCTCTGTGTCTTGTTTCCCGCTCTGTAAATAGCACTGCCTTTCCTCAAAGGGGCTCTAAACCTGCAGAACCTCATTCTTCCCAGTCTGGCACACGGGACAGTCACTTACACACATGCTGAGTGAGTGCAGTAGCATCCTGACTAGGGAGGTTGTGTTTTGCATGTACTTTGCACAGATCCAGGTGACTATGTAAGGGAAAGGCAGTGGCGAATCAGGCTCAGTGTTAACTTCTGAGACCTCGAGACCCAAATGTGTAGCAGTTCCTGACCTTCCCAGACCTCTACATCAAACTGCAACATTTCTATTTAGCTATTCGACACTATTCGAAGTGCAGCTATACCTGTGTGTGGTGCCTTTCCCAATGAACTCCCAAACACAATCTACACTGTGTAAAATCCAAACTCAGCCCCTTGCTGGAGTTTGGCTTTATCAACAATAATAGAATATAAAGTTCAGCTCAAACTTTCTCCCCAGACCTGGCTGCTCCTAAGGCTTCTCCATCAGGACTGCTCCGCCCACACCCTAGAGCCCCGCCCCTCCCCTCCAGAGAACCCTTCCTACTGCTCTAACAGCCAGGTGGGCTGATGGGCCACCCATCTCAGTGATCATGTCTTCACTTCACAGTTAAGCCAGGTGATCAGCACCCAAGTCACTCTAGCACGGACGTCAGCATCCCCACTGCAAAGCTCTACCCATGTTACTGTGTCCTTACTGTTTCTGCACTCACCGGGGTGTGCATCCCATGGTTGTGTATGTTGAGACGTTCTAGGATTCTTTCCCAGTCAATTGTCCATTGCAGGAGAACTTGTCTGTCCCTCAGGAGGAACTGTAGGAAGGGCACTGGAGGACGATCAGCACTCAAGTGATTTAGCCTATGCCCTCACTGCAGAGTGGGTGGGTTCCAGTCTGAGTTAAAGCAGAGCCTCGGTTCTAACCTTACAGCCCATCCCCAGCTGGGGTCAGCCAGCCTGGGCTCAAAGCCCCTCCAAACCTGGCTCAGTGCTTCATCTGCATGGACAGTGTGGGGATGAAGGGCTAAAGTCTGGGTAAGATCCCAGATCAACTGTGCAGTATCAACATACCAGTGAGTCAGCAGAAGCCACTTAGCAGGTGTTTGGTCCTGCTGGGAAAGGGCTAACTGGGTGGAGATTTTCAGGTGAAGACCATCAGTCTGTTATATACTCAAACAGCCTTGACTCCACCTGTCCTCAGCCACCCTTCCACTCAGCTATTCTTTTCCTAATGGTCCATCATATCGCACAGGCTGCTGCATTGTATCATGTCAAAATGGTTTCTTACCATTAACTCCTGCCCATTTCAAGGCTGGGTGTAAAGTCTGAAGAAGCTTCTCCAATGTCATTTTTCAATATCCGCTCAGTCAGTTTTCTGGAAAATGAAGTGCTAGCCAGTTTGCATCTCATTCTGATGCCCTCCTAGGATACAGCAGCACTGCCAAAGGGAGAGCATACCCGAAACAAGCATGGTTTCAGCTAACGTGGTGGAGTAGCCAAATGCCCAGAGCATTAGGTAATTGCCTATGGCCTTGCATTGACACAAAACATAAAAGGGGGGATTCTGTTCTTTTCTCCGTCCCCCCTCACCTCCCATCCATGGACAAAGTTATATGCCCTTTCACTTCCTTGCCAGGAGCTTCCATCTCTGCTGGACCGAGACAGGCACCTAGCACTCTTGGAGAGAGGACTGTCAACCCAGTTGGGGGAAGGAAAAGGTTAAGGGATGATCTGTTGCATGAAATGCATAGAGACTTGGTGTGCAAAGCAGGCCAATACCTGCACTACCAGACAAAGAAGGAGGAGCGGGATGTGGAGAGGGAGAAAGTAGAGAGGGAGGACCAAAGGATCAAACAGTACCCAGACCACGACCGGAGGCTGAGGGAACAGGACCAAGAGCAGCAGGAGGAGTTGTGAGTGGTTGTTCATGCTCAAGACCCCAGCTTCAACACCATCATCAGTACCTGGACTCTCCTCTATGCTGCCACATCCTGCAGCCAACACAGCCACTGGAGAATTGTGGGGTGGAGTGAGCTATGAACCACACCCCAGGCTGGAATGGGCAGATGTTTCCTGTTCACGCCAACCCATTCAACTGGGGCAAGGAGAACAGATACACTTCTGACATCCACTTCCACGACCAGTGAGTGTGTCATGCTTGCATGTTAGCAGGGCCGGCTCTAGGCACCAGCAAAACAAGCTCGTGCTTGGGGCGGCACATTTTTAGGGGCGGCATGGCCGGCGCCAGAATGCCGCCCCTAAAAATGTGCCCCGGCCGCCCTAGCTCACCTCCGCTGCTGCTGCCACGGTGCGCGAAACAGCTGATTCGTGCGCCGCTACTCGCCTTCCCTCCCAGGCTCTTAAGCCTGGGAGGGAGGGGGAGCAGCGGCACGCAAATCAGCTGTTTCGCGCGCCGCGGCAGCTCAGGGTCTCCCCCTCCCTCCCAGGCTCTCAAACCTGGGAGGGAGGGGGAGATCCCGAACGGCCGTTTCGCGCGGCCCTGCTCCCCCTCTGTCCCACGCTTGAGAGCCTGGGAGGGAGGGGGAGAAGCGGCGCCCGCGCCGTGGCCACTCGGAGTCTCCCCCTCCCTCCCAGGCTCTCAAACCTGGGAGGGAGGGGGAGATCCCGAGCGGACGCTGCTCCCCCTCCCTCCCAGACTTGAGAGCCTGGGGGGAGGAGGCAGGGCTGGGGATTTGGGGAAGGGGCAGAGTTGAGGCGGGGCCGGGGGTGGGGTAATTAAAGAAGGGGGGGGCGGCCAACATTGTTTTTGCTTTGGGCGGCAAAAATCCTAGAGCCGGCCCTGCATGTTAGATAAGGACACACTTTTGCACCCCTTTGAACTTGTGCACTTTCCTGCATTTTTAAAAATGGTTGTGTGGTTGCAGATAGCGGAGATGCCAACAATGTTTTTTCAAGTCACGGTTATTTTAATATTATTTGTGAATAAATGGGTTTGGTTGTACAATAGTTTGGCATGTGAACACCTGGGAAAGACGCTGGCATCAGGAATCAGGGGGTAGCCGTGTTAGTCTGTATCTACAAAAACAACAAGAAGTCTGGTGGCACCTTGGGCCCGCTGGGCGGGGGTGCCTCCAGTCCTCGTGGCGGGGCCCCCGCTCCTCCTTTCCGGAGCGCTGGCATCAGGAAGTTATTTAATAAAGTCTCAACCTCTCTTATAGAGACAAAAACAATGGCAAGTAAATGGGTCTGTAGATTACAATACTACACAGCATAACCGGCCCCCATCGCAGCATCACGTCTCCTCATCCACATCACTGTCAGGTTGCCTGTACCAGACCTGCAAACCAGCAGTGTCTTGAGCCCACTCCTAGGGAAAAGCTCTCGTCCTTATCCTGGCAGATGTTGTACAGGGTGCTGGAGGCCTCAACATCACAAATGGCATTGGTCACACTGGCATTCAAGCGGGTTTGATAGGCAGTGTCCTCTTGCCTTCAGTCAGCTGAATAGACACTCCACCACTATCCTGGAGTTGCTCTGCCTGTAATTAAACCTTCTTCTGCCAGGTGCTCTCAAATCAGGGTAGGGCTTCATGAGCCAGGGCAGTAAGGCTGAATCTCCTAAAAGAGTGCTCACAGACACCCCATTGGTATCCATATTATGGACCGGGAATAACGTCCCTCCCTTCTTGTCCCTACTGGTATATGCCAGATCTCCTCAGCCCCTGGTGTCATGCACCCTGCCAGTGCATCCCATGTCAGTGTTCATGAATCTGCCTTTGTCGTCACTCAAAGCCTGTGGAAGGATGGAGTATTACCCTCTCCGTTGATATTCATGTGCTCCTCGTGGCAGGCACATGAGTGCCATTGATGGCTCCAGAGTAGTTTGGGAAGCCCATTCTCTCAAAGTTAGGACATTAGCAATGCCGAGCACCTGTGGGTGATCACAGTCTCACAAACCTTCACTCCCAGAGCACCGAGAACTGGCTTGACCACAGCAGTTTGTCACTGACCTGTAGTCATCTGGGGTATCCAGCTTTCAGCTGGCAACAGCAACCCACTGCTGGATTGGCATGGCCTCCCATGTCCGTGTTTCCTGGTACTGGAGGGTTGGGGCAAGCTCCTCACACAGCTCCATGAAAGTCTGCTTCATCATGGAGCCACTGCAGGTAATCCCAGATCCACATGATGATGTGGTCTCACCATATGGTGCTATTTGGCCTGCACCAGAGGGACTGGTCTACATGTGGAGAATCTGCAGCAATTGCAAATGCAACAAGTGTTTCCACAATCTGCCAGGTCAGCATCCAGTTGCTGTGTGGTCTGCTGCATGCTGGTAAACAGCTGCCGTGTTTCAGCAGTGGATGACATGATAACATACACTCTGTGCAGGTATTTTGTTTATTCGGGAGTGTATGTTATTATTTGTTTATACAAGATTATCGTCAATAATGAATTGCCTTTCCATTGGGTATTTAATCGAGGAAATAACGGTTCTCTACGATTATTACAGACTCAACACCCCTGTGACATAGGTAGACGTTCCTCTCCCCCTTTGACGGTGTAGGGAACTGAGCCACAGAGCATTCTGCACCAGTGCAGTTAAGTGACTTGCCCTGGGTCACACGAGTCAGATGGTGCAGCTGGGGAACAAGGCCAGCAGCCGCTGCAGCCCTGAGTCGCAGTCCCCATCTCTAGCCTTTAAGCTTTGCTGCTTCTCTTATGTTAAAGAGAATAGACAGGGGTGACTGGCCTTTGTAGAGTAAGGTGGCTTGGTTCAGTTCTTCTGAGCAACAATCAGGTTTCCTGCCCCTCTGTTGTTGTTTTACCAATATTTATCTTCCAAGTTGTCTCTCTGTCCTTATTTTTTCCATAGCCCCATCGAGATGGGGTTTGTGTCCCACATCAGTGGTGAGATTTCCATATCAAAGAAGATCCAATCTCCCCTGAAGTGGTTGCTTCTGCCTGGGGATTTTGCGTAACCCTTTAGAGACAGTTGGGTAATGATTGTTTGCCTTTGCCTTCCTAGACACTTGGATTAATTCCCTCTTAACTACTTTCCTGTCTCTAAGGGCGCTTTTCTTCCTGATTCAAGACATGCACAGACTTTAATACAGAAAATTATGCCTTTGCCTCAGGGTCCTTGCTCAGGTATGGCACCGGGGCAAAAAGTAAAACACACTGGTTTAGACACAAGAACCTAGCCAAAGGAAGGGTAACAGGCTCTCCAGAGGGCAAGCACCACTTACCACTGCACATTTCTTCAGAGCCAGGTTGCAGTCCACCCACCAATGCAAAGGGGCATTTAAAATTCTAAGGGTAGGTCTACACTTACCCGGTAGTTCGGCGGCAAGCAAATCGAACTTCTGGGTTCGACTTATCACGTCTTGTCTGGACGAGATAAGTCAAACCTGGAAGTGCTCATCATCGACTGCGGTACTCCAGCTCGGCGAGAGGAGTACGCGAAGTCGACAGGGGAGCCTGCCTGCCGCATCTGGACCAAGGTAAGTTCGAACTAAGGTACTTCGAACTTCAGCTACGTTATTCACGTAGCTGAAGTTGCGTACCTTAGTTCGAATTGGGGGGTTAGTGTAGACCTGCCCTAAGAGAATCTTGGTATCACAAAAGAGAGTCCTGTGGCACCTTTAAGACTAACAGATGTATTGGAGCATAAGCTTTTGTGGGTGAATCCGACGAAGTGGGCATTCACACACGAAAGCTTATGCTCCAATACATCTGTTAGTCTTAAAGGTGCCACAGGACTCTCTGTTGCTTTTTACAGATCCAGATTAACACGGCTACCCCTCTGATACTTGGTATCACAAGGTGCTCTACTCACCTCTCAACAGCACCTCCTCCTGGCCATTTTGGGGATTAGCTCTGCCAGGCCAACACCCCTTCCTCCAGTCTCTCCACCTGTCATCTTCTCATCCTGCAGCCCTCTCACAAGAGCTACAGCTTCCTCTTTGTGACTTGGCCTTCTGGCCAGGTTGCTATGATACTCCCTTCTGGTGTATCAACCTCTTTCAGGGCAAATTATCCCAGGCAGTCCACTCTCCATTACCTGGTCTGTGACGCATCCCCAGTGTCTGATAGGAGAACCCTGGCTCACCTTCTACTCCAGGTTCCAGCCCAGGGACCCTCTGATTCACAGCAAGGTCTGCACTATCCCATACCTTGCTGCTTCCCCCCTGAGCCTTTCCTACCTTTCCAGCTTCCTCCTCTTTGGGTTTGCCAGCCCAAACTTCCTTCTCCTAGGGAGTAACCGTAGACAACATGCCACAGTCCCAAACACACCTCCCTTCACCTAGGGAGTGACTACAGAGTACTTCCCTACAGCCCCTTTCTGCTATCAGCTCCCTGGCTTTATAGAAGCCCAGCTTGTTCCCTTATGAGGGCTTTCCTCTGTGCCTTGATTCCCCCAGCTGGCAGTCTAATAGATTAGTTGGCCTCTCTGGCCTCCATTAACCCCTTCAGGGCAAGTGTAGGGAACACACCCTATCACACTTGGCAATAACACAAGCTGCTGAAACAGGGTCATCGTGAAGCACATGGACACTTGCTTATTGCCCAGAATTCTTTGCATCACACCATTCCTCATTGAGATGCGGTGAAATCTTGGGGTTAGCTTCCGCGGGGGGGCTCCCTGGGCGGTGTTGGCTGCCGTGGAGGGGGGGCTTGCAAGGGGGAGTAGCTGCTGCGAGGGGGGGCTTCCCGACTGGGGGGGTGTGGCTGCCGTGGCGGGTGGCGTTAGCTGCCGGGGGGGCTCCTCAGGTGGGCGGGGTTAGCTGCCACGGGGGGGAGGGGGCGCAAGGTGGAAATTTCGCCTAGGGCGCAAAACTTCCTTGCACCGGCCCTGCCAGTGCCACCAACCAGGTGCTTATATTGGTGCCAGGCTATTTCACTGGGAGGTTGCAATAGTGGAGCTATGCTGATGAAGCTACTTCTGTGCATAACAACGCAGTATGGACAGGGCTTATCACCAGCTTACCCCAGCCATTCTCCCCTCCAGCTCCATGCCCTACACCTCCAACAGTTTGGGGGTAAGGGTGTTTATGCAAATTTGCTAGTTAAGTAACTTGCATAAAATGTGACATATGGAACTGCACAAAACTTAGCAATTGTACATAAGTCTGGCTACCTGTCTGTCCTTTGTCTCCCTCCCGTGCTCAGCAGGAAAGCACAGCAGGGCTCTCGCTGCTGCAGTGTCACTGAAAACCCAGTCTGGTGGGAGCTGGCAGAACGAAATGAAAAAAGGAGAAGAAAGAAGAATAACTTCATGGTCTGTAACTAATCAGCTGGCAGCAGCCCAGTTCTGAGAGAGCCAGACCTGGGCTATGGGGTAGGAGGTGCCAGCGTCTCTGGATGCTGCTTTTGCAAAGCTTCCATTCCTTACTGCTCCCCCGCAAAAGCACATCGGTGCCTGCCACCCTCCCGGGCTTTCACTCTCCTCTTGCTTTTAACCACTCCCTCCTTCCTTCCAACAGTCCCAGTGGTTTCACCTGGGGGAAGGCTGAGGAGGGGAAGTGGTTCTGTCTATGGGATGGAGCCACTGGAGCCAGTGGAAAACTGTCTTTTGAAACATTTTTGTATCAAACAGCTGTCTTTTGTCCAAAACAAACATTTTCATTTTGGTCTAAAGTTTCCATTAAAAAAAAAAAAAAGAAAAGAAAATCCCAAACTCAATATTTATTTTAAAAAATGAACATAGACTGTGAAAACAAACATTTTCCAGTTTTATGCTTTCACTTTTGGGGAGGATCCTCTTTGTGACGTGCAATCATGTGGTACCACTGAAATGCAGCTCCCTCTGGGGTGGAGGCTGGCAGCTAATTGGTATGCAGTACTATCCAGCAGGGGTGTAGGTAAGACCTTATGAAAAGAGCCCTGGGATCATTAATGTTGTGCCTGGAATGCTAGTTCTGCTTGGCGATCTTTCCGTTTGTACATCATCATCATTTTATTAAAATAATTAAAAACCTATGAACTCAACAGAATAAAATAAAAGCCACTGTGTCAAAATGAAGCTGGAGGGGAACGAATCCTGCTGCAGGCTGGGTGTAGAAGTCCTGCATTTATGTCGGGGGCAGGTCCAAATCATGCCATTTAAATCCTGGACAGACCTCGCTCAAAGTCTGGGAGCGTTAGGATGCTGGGGTTTGGCTTAGCCTACCACAGCAATGGAGCTGGCTGTGAAGTTTGCCCTCAGGACCTGAATCCAAACCTCCTCAAAGGATCTGGGGACTCTGGTTCAAAGCCCCTTGGTAGTTTGTATGTGAGCAAAATGTATCCGTAGGGCAGACTTCTGCTTGCAGATCTGCTAAGGTTTGGGATCCTGCATCTGAGAGCAGAATTTTGCCCATAGCCAGCTGTCATGGAAAATGCCTGTTCTCGAGGCTGAACTTGAGTTTTGCAATTGATCCCTTTGAGAGATATGGGGAACCTGAATTACAGCAGCCGTGCCGGAGTAACCCTGCCCCACCCAGCCTATGATCATACATCAGTGAGCAGAATGAGACCACCATGCTCTGGAGAGACTGCAGGTTGGATTCGTCTGAAGTGGTAGAGTCTCTCTCTTTTGAAATCCTCCCAGCTGTCTCAGAGGGAGATTAAGGTAGATGAGCTGGAACTCGGTGCTGAGTTGACGTGGTGACTGTTAACAGCACAAGCACAAAAGGCAGATGCAGGTAAACACCCTCCTGTGCAGCAGTAATCTGTCTCTGTCCAGCAGCAGCAGCACGATGGAACCTTTAGATTAATGGGCGTTCTGTGTACCAGTGAGTGGGCTGGCCAGCTCGGGTCTGGCTGACAGAGTGACTGCAGATCCCCACTCCCCCAATGGCACTCTGCAAAGGCCCTTACCCCATCCACAGTCACTGCAAGAGGGACTCTCTCCGGCTCCCAGACTATAAAAGAATAGAGGCCATTTGTCTTCATAAGGAACAGTCACTCTGAACAGCCACCTGAGCTTCCCCCGAGGAAGAATGGTCTTACAGATACGCCATGGCCCTGGGAGCTCTGTGCTCTGTTTCTAAGGCTGCCCCAGGTTGTGAGCATCAGGGCTAAGGTGCTGTATTGGCACGCAGGGGCTCTGTGCTCTATTCTGCCATACGTTCTCACTGGGATTTTGGGACAGTCCCTTTGGTCCAAGTTTTTCAAAACTGGTGTCAAATTCCAGGTGCCCTGTTCCTGGGGGCCCAAGCTGAGGCACAGCAGGCAGTGGCGTTCAGAGGCACTGAACACCTGCAGTTCCCAGGTTGGACTTCATAGAATCATAGAATATCAGGACTGGAAGGGACCTCGAGAGGTCATCGAGTCCAGTCCCCTGCCCTCATGGCAGGACCAAATAGTGTCTAGACCATCCCTGATAGACATTTATCTAACCTACTCTTAAATATCTCCAGAGATGGAGATTCCACAACCCCCTTAGGCAATTTATTCCTGTGTTTAACCACCCTGACAGTTAGGAACTTTTTCCTGATGTACAACCTAGACCTCCCTTGCTGCAGTTTAAACCCATTGCTTCTGGTTCTATCCTTAGAGACTAAGGTGAACAAGTTTTCTCCCTCCTCCTTATGACACCCTTTTAGATACCTGAAAACTGCTATCATGTCCCCTCTCAGTCGTCTCTTTTTCAAACTAAACAAACCCAATTCTTTCAGCCTTCCTTCATAGGTCATGTTCTCAAGACCTTTAATCATTCTTGTTGCTCTTCTCTGGACCCTCTCCAATTTCTCTACATCTTTCTTGAAATGCGGTGCCCAGAACTGGACACAATACTCCAGTTGAAGCCTAACCAGCGCAGAGTAGAGCGGAAGAATGACTTCTCGTGTCTTGCTCACAGCACACCTGTTAATACATCCCAGAATCACGTTTGCTTTTTTTGCAACAGCATCACACTGTTGACTCATATTTAGCTTGTGGTCCACTATAACCCCTAGATCCCTTTCTGCCGTACTCCTTCCTAGACAGTCTCTTCCCATTCTGTATGTGTGAAACTGATTTTTCCTTCCTAAGTGGAGCACTTTGCATTTGTCTTTATTAAACTTCATCCTGTTTACCTCAGACCATTTCTCCAATTTGTCCAGATCATTTTGAATTATGACCCTGTCCTCCAAAGCAGTTGCAATCCCTCCCAGTTTGGTATCATCCGCAAACTTAATAAGCGTACTTTCTGTGCCAATATCTAAGTCGTTAATGAAGATATTGAACAGAGCCGGTCCCAAAACAGATCCCTGCGGAACCCCACTTGTTATGCCTTTCCAGCAGGATTGGGAACCATTAATAACAACTCTCTGAGTATGGTTATCCAGCCAGTTATGCACCCACCTTATAGTAGCTTCATCTAAATTGTATTTGTCTAGTTTATCGATAAGAATATCATGCGAGACCATGTCAAATACCTTACTAAAGTCTAGGTATACCACATCCACAGCTTCTTCCTTATCCACAAGACTCGTTATCCTATCAAAGAAAGCTATCAGATTGGTTTGACATGATTTGTTCTTTACAAATCCATGCTGGCTATTCCCTATCACTTTACCACCTTCCAAGTGTTTGCAGATTATTTCCTTAATTACTTGCTCCATTATCTTCCCTTGCACAGAAGTTAAACTAACTGGTCTGTAGTTTCCTGGGTTGTTTTTATTTCTCTTTTTATAGATGGGCACTATATTTGCCCTTTTCCAGTCTTCTGGAATCTCTCCCGTCTCCCATGATTTTCTAAAGATAATAGCTAGAGGCTTAGATACCTCCTCTATTAGCTCCTTGAGTATTCTAGGATGCATTTCAACAGGCCCTGGTGACTTGCAGGCATCTAACTTTTCTAAGTGATTTTTAACTTGTTCTTTTTTTATTTTATCTGCTAAACCTACCCCCTTCCCATTAGCATTCACTATGTTAGGCATTCCTTCAGACTTCTCGGTGAAGACCGAAACAAAGTAGTCATTAAGCATCTCTGTCATTTCCAAGTTTCCTGTTACTGTTTCTCCCTCTTCTCTGAGCAGTGGGCCTAAAGTGTCTTTGGTCTTCCTCTTGCCTCTAATGTATTGATAAAAAGTCTTCTTGTTTTCCTTTATTTCCGTAGCTAATTTGAGCTCATTTTGTGCCTTTGCCTTTCTAATCTTGCCCCTGCATTCCTGTGTTGTTTGCATATATTCATCCTTTGTAATCTGTCCTAGTTTCCATTTTTTATATGACTCCTTTTTATTTTTTAGATCATGCAAGATCTTGTGGTTAAGCCAAGGTGGTCTTTTTCCACATTTTCAATCTTTCCTAACCAGCGGAATAGCTTGCTTTTGGGCCCTTAATAGTGTCCCTTTGAAAAACTGCCAACTCTCCTCAGTTGTTTTTCCCCTCAGTCTTGATTCCCATGGGGCCTTACCTATCAACTCTCTGAGCTTACCAAAATCCTTCTTCCTGAAATCCATTATCTCTATTTTGCTGTACTCCCTTCTACCCTTCCTTAGAATTGCAAACTCTATGATTTCATGATCACTTTCACCCAAGCTGCCTTCTACTTTCAAATTCTCATCAAGTTCCTCCCTATTTGATTAAAATCAAGTCAGAACAGCTTTCCCCCCAGTAGCTTTTTCAACCTTCTGAAATAAAAAGTTGTCTCCAATGCAGTCCAAGAACTTATTGGATAGTCTGTGCCCCGCTGTGTTATTTTTCCAACATATATCCGGATAGTTGAAGTCCCCCATCACCACCAAATCTTTGGGCTTTGGATGATTTTGTTAGTTGTTTAAAAAAGCCTCATCCACCTCTTACACCTGGTTAGGTGGCCTTTAGTAGACTCCTAGCATGACATCACCCTTGTTTTTTACCCCTTTTAGTCTAACCCAGAGACTCTCAACACTTCCATCTCCTATGTCTATCTCCACCTCAGTCCAAGTATGTACATTTTTAATATATAAGGCAACACCTCCTCCCTTTTCCCCCGTCTATCCTTCCTGAGCAAGCTGTACCCATCCACACCAACATTCCAATCCTGTGTATTATCCCACCAGGTTTCAGTGATGTCAACAATGTCATAGTTGTATTTATTTATTAGCACTTCCAGTTCTTCCTCCTTATTACCCATATTTCTCGCATTTCATATAGGCATCTAAGAACTGGTTCGATCTTGCCTCCCAGGTTTGCCCTGACCCTCCTTTCTCTCTGCCATTATAGCCCACACTCCCTCTTGTTTCTGACCCATCTCCCAGGTCTCCGTGTTTCCCACTTACCTGTGGGCTCTGCTCACCTGTCCCCATCGAACCTAGTTTAAAGCCCTCCTCACTAGGTTAGCCAGTCTGTGTCCAAATAGGGTCTTTCCCCTCCTCGAAAGGTGAACGCCATCTCTGCCAAGCAGTCCTTCCTCGAATAGGATCCCGTGGTCGAGGAAGCCAAAGCCCTCCTGGCAACACCATCTTCGCAGCCAGGCATTCACCTCCATGATGCATCTGTCTCTGCCCGGGCCCCTACCTTTGACAGAATCGAAGAAAATACCACCTGCGCTCCAAACTCCTTCACCCGTACTCCCAGAGCCCTGTAGTCACTCTTGATCCGCTCAGTGTCACACCTCGCAGTATCATTTGTGCCCACATGGATGAGTAGCATGGGGTTGTAGTCAGAGGGCTGGATAATCCTCGACAATGCCTCCGTAACATTTTGGATACGGGCCCCCAGCAGGCAGCATACCTCCCGAGATGAAATGTCAGGGCGACAGATAGGTGCCTCCGTCCCCCTCATGCATTTAACTGCGTTCAGTGGGAGTTAGGTGCCAGGTGCTTTAAAAATTCCCATCTGCATCTTTAGGATCCTCAATACCTTGGAAAACCTGGCTCTAAGTCTCTTAGTTTGGGCATCCAAAGCCAGTGGCTGTGACGTTATTGACATAAACTGGGACCATATAGATCATTGTTGCAACCAAGGTCCTGTAGTGGCACCCAAATCTTGTATAAAGGGGGTCAAATGGGGTGTCTAGGACAAGGTTATGGTTTACTGGTTATGATTATGCTGTCTATATGTGTGTATCAGTTTTGTAGTTGAAGTTATGAATATTGGCTGTATACTGTCTGTATGGCAAACTTATGCTATGCTTCTGGGTGACATCCCAGACAAGCTGAAATTAGCTCTGCCTAGCCTGCTTGATGGCCCATTAAGGACCATCAGCTATACAATGGACCCATTGAGAGAAGGCAGATACGCCTTGTACCTCAGCAAAGTATGCAGGGACTGGCCCATGTGACTCCAGACTCCATGTTGCTGTAATTTTCCACAGTAAGAACAAAGAGGTGATCTTACACCTGGAAAAGACTATATAAGGCTGATGCCTGATCTCCATCTTGTCTTCAATCCTGCTTCTTACCTCTGGAGGAACTTTGCTACAAGCTGAAGCTTTGAACAAAGGACTGAGGACCCATCCCAGCGGGGGATGTATTCCAGAGACTTGATTTGAACCTGCAGTTTATTCCATCGCTGCTGCAAGCCTGAACCAAGAACTTTGCCATTACTGTATGTAATTGATTCCATTTAACCAATTCTAACTCTCATCTCTATCTTTTTCCTTTTATGAATAAACCTTTAGATTTTAGATTCTAAAGGATCGGCAACAGCGTGATTTGTGGGTAAGATCTGATTTGTATATTGACCTGGGTCTGGGGCTTGGTCCTTTGGGATCAGGAGAACCTTTTTCTTTTACTGGGGTATTGGTTTTCATAACCATTTGTCCCCATAACGAGTGGTACTGGTGGTAATACTGGGAAACTGGAGTATCTAAGGAGATTGCTTGTGAGACTTGCAGTTAGCCAGTGGGGTGAGACTGAAGTCCTCTTAGTCTGGCTGGTGGTTTGCCTTAGAGGTGGAAAAAACCCCAGCCTTGGGCTGTAACTGCCCTATTTGAGCAATTTGTCCTGAGTTGGCACTCTCAGTTGGGTTCCGCCAGAACCGCATTGTCACAGTGGCGTAGTCGGCAGGATCCACAGAACCAGGTCAATTAAGCTTTGGGTCAGAACCCCACGCTATCCAAATTTGAATTTTGGGATTGAGAGTTTTGTTGGTTAAAGAGCTGCTGCAATGGCTGAGCAAAGAGCATATGAGGGACTTGGGAAAAAAGCCCTGGAAAATTTGTGTTCAGAAAAGAGGATAAGCTTTAGAAAGAAAGCTACAAAGGAAGAATTGAGAAATCTGCTAATAGCCAGTGATCAGGGGGCAAGAGCACAGCCCTTACCTGAGGCTGCAGAAGATGCAGAAAAAATTAGGATGCAAAGGGTGACAAGTCAACTGCAATTTGAGCATGAACAGAAGCTAGCAGATCTTCGATTGCTGGAGAAGCACAAAATAGCAGAGTTAGAAAGAGAGAGAGAGAAAGAGGCTGCTGAGAGAGAGAAAGAGGCTGCTGAGAGAGAGAAAGAAGCTGATCAAAGAAAGAAGGAGGCTGATGAGAGAGAAGAGAGAGCCCGTAAGGGGCGTCTAGAGCTGCTCGCTGCTGAGCAGGAGACTCACAGGATGGAACAGGAGACTCACAAGATGGAACAGGAGACGGCCAGACTTCAGCTCCAAGTAATGGAAGAGCGGAGAAGTCATCCCCACCTGGTACTCCACTTCCCCCCCGCCATGAGAAAAACTGGGACAGGATGTGTCCCATTTACAATGATACTGAGGATATAGAGGAGTTTTTGTCTACCTTTGAACGCCTCTGCAATCTGTACCAGATCCCTGAGGGTCAGCGAATGCCTGTCCTGCTAACCAGACTGACTGGAAAAGCCAGGGAGGTGTTTAATGACTTGGGGGAACAAGAAGCATTAAATTATGAGCGGTTTAAGGATTCTGTGTTAAGGCGATTCAAGGTTACTCCTGAATCTTACAGAGTTAAGTTTAGAGAGTTTAAAATGCCTAAGGATTGTACTTTTGTAGAATGTGCTCATAAGCTGATGGGTTTTGTTAAAAAGTGGGTTATGGGAGCCAAGGTTCATGGGAGTTTTGAAAAACTGCTGGATTTAATAACTTTGGAACAGTTCTTAGACATTGTGCCTGACAATGTGAGAGCAGCTGTGTGTGACAGGGACCCTGAGTCAGTCCTACGGGCAGCAGAGATTGCTGATGCCCATACCCAAAACAGGGCTCGAGAAGGGTGTAAAACCCTGGGGAAAACTGATCACCATTCTCCCCAGTTCAAGAGGAGGGAAGGATTTAAAAATAAACCTGACTCTTCTAAAGGAGTTCAAGGGGGCCCGGAGGGTAGGAACTCGCATCCCCAGCAGGTTACATGCTATCGCTGTGGTATGCTGGGCCACATGAGACCAGACTGCCCGACACTGAAGGGCAGCCCAAAACCAGCAACCCCAAATGCCACGGCCAATGCTAACCCTGTTGTTGTAAACTCACAGGCAAGCCACACAGAGCCCAGCATTGGTGCCCTGTGTGCAAATGCTGTTTCTGTTGTCTCTGAAGGATTTGACCTTAAAACTCACATTAAAGCTAAATATGGGGGAAATAATGCAGAGTTTATTAGCAGTGCAGAAGTGAATGGAGTGAGGTGTATGGCATGGAGGGACACCGCAGCAGATATTACTCTGGTTAAAGCAAGTCTTGTCAGGAAGGAAGATTATTTGCCAGGTGAAGATGTAACTGTTGTAGCCTTATCTAAGTATTTTGTCAGGGTGCCTTTGGCTAAAATCCACCTGAAATGGAAGGGATTGGAGGGCACCATGGTTGTGGGAGTAAAAGACATAATCCCTAAGGATATTATGATTGGAAATGATATTAAAGCTATGGTCAGTCAAGTTAATACAAACCAGGCACAAGAGAGGATTGATCCTAAGGTTGTGCCTATGGAGGGTTTCTCCAAAAGTTTGTCTTTGGAAAGTAGCTGTTTGGCTGTGAATAAAGTTTCTGAATGTCTATCTAATGTCTCAGAAGTAAATCTGGAATTAGATCAAGCGAAGGGAGAGGAGAACAAGGAGATTTTGGATGAGCCTAGGCAGTCTTGTGAGCTGATGGCTTTATCTAGTCAGCAGTTTGGGAAGGCAAGGAGAGTGGAAGATGAGTGCCCCTATACCTTATCTGTTTCCTGTGCGAAGAATAGTGACAGTGAAGGAAATGTGCCTGTGTCTGTCAGGGGTGTTGACTTGCCTATGGAGGAAGCTACCCCAGTCTCCAAGCAGTTGTCTGTGAACAGCCCGGTGTGCTGGGACAAGGGAAATAAAATCCCAAACAGTATGTCTAGTAAAGGAAAATGCGTCTCCAACTCTTTTTTGTCTGTGGAGCAGACAGAAGGTGCCTTTCGGCCTGTGATGGTTGAGAGTAATTTAGTTGTCTCAGAGTTGGTTCTGGATTCAACCAAAGCCCAGGAAGGGAATGGTCCTAAGTTTGCATCTGCTGGGGAAAATGGCCCCGTAACTAGGTTGCATCCAGTTAGTGGCTTAGCAAAATCCCAGAGACCAAACAGTTCTGGTGCTTGTATTTTGCCTGTTGCTCATGTGTGGTTGGAGAAGGGTGTAACAACTCTGTCTGATCAGGGTGATACCCTAGCCAGGGCACAAGGAGAGCAGAAAGGTAATTTGGTTGTGTTACCTACGGACAGTTTAACAACTTGTAGCAAAAAGGAAAAAATTCCTAAGCTTGTGTGTGGCAAAGAGAAGGGAAGTATTTCTAACCTTTTATCTAGAAAGTCTATGGGTTCGCCTGAAAGGGGATTGTGTAGAGATCTGCCTGATGGGCCAAAGGTGATCCTGAATGTAAGTAAGACCCAGACAGAGTCTGTTGTTGCTCAGGAAAGTGTGCCTTTAGAGCAAGCCCTAGGTGAAGAGGGTAAGGGCAGAATTTCTGTGAGGGGTGAATTGCTGCTTAGAAAAGCTCCTGGAGAAAGGAATCCTCATGGTACTCGGTGCAAGCAGTTCCCTGCAATTGAAGGGTGTGAGAGTGATTTAATCAAGGAAGTTTCAGTTCCTAGCAGCCAAAAATTGTCTGTTGTGAAGGGATCCACTAACTTTCCTTGTAAAAGATCCAGTGTGGGTAGCTTTGAGAAGGTCTCAGAGGAAGTAAAAGTTGTTAAGGGATTGAGGCATCCCTATAACCAAGTGGCTGTGTGGGGCCAACTTGTTGGGGAGACAATGGTGTTGGAACAGGAATGTCTCCTTTCTGATTCTTTAAATGAGCAGTTTGTGCTTCAGGGTTTGAGACAGATTTGGTTACTGATGTGTCAGAGCAGAGCAGTTTTATGGCTAAATGCTTGAGGATGCGGGGGAGAGGAAGCAAACTCTCACCCGCAGACTCTTTGGATTTGTGTGGTATCTCTTTAAGACAGAGTCCAGCCTTGGAGATGATAGCAGTTACGAATATGAAAACTGGTGGACTGGCTCTGGTCTGGGGTAGTGCAAATTACTTGCCTGGCTGGGAAAGGAAGGACTTGCTAATAGCTGTTAGCAAAGAGGGCCCACCCCATCAGCCAGTGAATTCTGTTAAGCAAGAGAAATCAGGGTTTGATCCTGCAGGACAAGGAGGAAAGAGAAAACTGAATTTTGCAAAGGGAAGCCACAGGTTAACCCTAAAATGCCCAGACTCCAATGGTATTGAGCCAAAGGGGTGGCATAACAAACATGACTGTAAATGGACACTTGCAATGAACTTGTTGTTATTGCTAAATTTTGTAATTAATGTGTTGCTATTGCCACAAACGGTAAAAATATACAATGTGCCTAATCTTTTGGAAAATTCATTGAACATGTTAAAAGGAATACATGAAAACACACGTTATGTTAAAAGGCCTCGTTACACTGGGGTTTCACAGGCAATGCATATAAACAATATGGGAACTTTTCACAGGGGAAAGGACATTCCAGACCTAATGTGCTGTATAAAAAGGAAGACTGAGGCACACTACCATATTGCTTTCATGGCTAAATGCCAAGATTCCTGGACTATGAAGAACATTAATATCTGCATTTATTCGATGTTAATTGGGTTCCAGACATTGGCCCGAGCTTGTATGGATAAAGTAGCAGTTTTCTTTAGCTCTTGGCAAGATCACATGGCACATACAGGAACCATGCTGCCAGAGCAGATCCAATCCACTATTGTTCTAACTAAGTGTTACCTTGAGTTTGTAAAGAGGTTCAATCATGTTATTAAACATGACTTTGATGAACCATTTCTGTTATACACTGGTATGGCTTCTAACCCAATACTAGCTGTAGTGAGACAGAACCCAGGATGGGGAGCTCTTGGGATGCAGTCAGTGATGTTTGTGTCATCCCTTCCTGCATCAATTTTGCGTTGGGGGTGTGACGTTATTGACATAAACTGGGACCATATAGATCATTGTTGCAACCAAGGTCCTGTAGTGGCACCCAAATCTTGTATAAAGGGGGTCAAATGGGGTGTCTAGGACAAGGTTATGGTTTACTGGTTATGATTATGCTGTCTATATGTGTGTATCAGTTTTGTAGTTAAAGTTATGAATATTGGCTCTATACTGTCTGTATGGCAAACTTATGCTATGCTTCTGGGTGACATCCCAGACAAGCTGAGATTAGCTCTACCTAGCCTGCTTGATGGCCCATTAAGGACCATCAGCTATACAATGGACCCATTGAGAGAAGGCAGATACGCCTTGTACCTCAGCAAAGTATGCAGGGACTGGCCCATGTGACTCCAGACTCCATGTTGCTGTAATTTTCCACAGTAAGAACAAAGAGGTGATCTTACACCTGGAAAAGACTATATAAGGCTGATGCCTGATCTCCATCTTGTCTTCAATCCTGCTTCTTACCTCTGGAGGAACTTTGCTACAAGCTGAAGCTTTGAACAAAGGACTGAGGACCCATCCCAGCGGGGGATGTATTCCAGAGACTTAATTTGAACCTGCAGTTTATTCCATCGCTGCTGCAAGCCTGAACCAAGAACTTTGCCATTACTGTATGTAATTAATTCCATTTAACCAATTCTAACTCTCATCTCTATCTTTTTCCTTTTATGAATAAACCTTTAGATTTTAGATTCTAAAGGATCGGCAACAGCGTGATTTGTGGGTAAGATCTGATTTGTATATTGACCTGGGTCTGGGGCTTGGTCCTTTGGGATCAGGAGAACCTTTTTCTTTTACTGGGGTATTGGTTTTCATAACCATTTGTCCCCATAACGAGTGGTACTGGTGGTAATACTGGGAAACTGGAGTATCTAAGGAGATTGCTTGTAGGACTTGCAGTTAGCCAGTGGGGTGAGACTGAAGTCCTCTTAGTCTGGCTGGTGGTTTGCCTTAGAGGTGGAAAAAACCCCAGCCTTGGGCTGTAACTGCCCTATTTGAGCAATTTGTCCTGAGTTGGCACTCTCAGTTGGGTTCCGCCAGAACCGCATTGTCACAGTGGCCTCATTCGAAAACTAGGGCCTTATCCTCTGTGCCTCAGTTTCCTTCTCTGGGGACTGCAATAAGTGCCTTCAGTTACTGGAGTCGAGAGCCAGACCTGAGAGCAGAATTTTGCCCACACCAGGTTTTGCCCAATTCACTAATGTTGGGGGAGGGGAAGTGCCTTGAAATCCTTGACTGGAAGGTGCTAGAGAAAGAGGCAGCAAAGGGTCATCATTCTAGCCTGTGAGGCTGGCATTGTGCTGAGTGGACTTGCTGGGATTTCAAGGGATTGTGCCTTAATGGGAAATCCGTGCGTCACTCTGCTGAGAACTGGGCCGTGCCCCTGAATGTAAAGGAGTTGGGAGCCTCAGCCACACAGTCAGGTGAACCCTGCTCCCCATGCTCCACACAGGGAGGAGCAGGGACAGATTTCCTGGGCCTCTGCTAGTGGAAGTGGTTAAGGGAGGCTGGGTGTGACAGGGCACAGTGGTGACTCCTGCCAGTCAGAGGTCCGTAGGTCTCTGGTGACAATGGCCTGTCAAGATGGCGTGATCAGGGGGGAGGGTTGCCCATCCCCGCTAGTGTGTTTGAGGGGCTCTCACTCATTTACAGCGGTGTTCCCAAGGTGTGCTCGGCCAGTGAGCTGCTGGTGGGTGAGTGTGTTAATGTGCTCATGCTGAGTGAACCGTACCTGAGGCAGTTGGGATCTTGGGAAAATTCCTTGTGGGCATCTGATGCATAGAATCATAGAATATCAGGGTTGGAAGGGACCTCAGGAGGTCATCTAGTCTAACCCCCTGCTCAAAGCAGGACCAATCCCCAACTAAATCATCCCAGCCAGGGCTTTGTCAAGCCGAGCCTTAAAAACCTCTAAGGAACGAGATTCAACCACCTCCTTAGATAACCCATTCCAGTGCTTCACCTTCTCCTAGTGAAAAAGTTTTTCCTAATATCCAACCTAAACCTCCCCCACTACAACTTGAGACCATTACTCCTTGTTCTCTCATCTGGTACCACTGAGAACAGTCTAGATCCATCCTCTTTGGAACTCCCTTTCAGGTAGTTGAAAGCAGCTATCAAATCCCCCCTCATTCTTCTCTTCTGCAGACTAAACAATCCCAGTTCCCTCAGCCTCTCCTCATAAGTCATGTGCTCCAGCCCCCTAATCATTTTTGTTGCCCTCCGCTGGACTCTTTCCAATTTTTCCACATCCTTCTTGTAGTGTGGGGCCCAAAACTGGACACAGTACTCCAGATGAGGCCTCACCAATGTCAAATAGAGGGGAATGATCATGTGCCTCGATCTGCTGGCAATGCCCCTACTTATACAGCCCAAAATGCTGTTAGCCTTCTTGGCAACAAGGGCACACTGTCGACTCATATCCAGCTTCTCGTCCACTGTAACCCCTAGGTCCTTTTCTGTGGAACTGCTACTTAGCCATTCACTCCCTAGTCTGTAGCAGTGCATGGGATTCTTTCGTCCTAAGTGCAGGACTCTGCACTTGTCCTTGTTGAACCTCATCAGATTTCTTTTGGCCCAATCCTCTATTTTGTCTAGGTCCCCCTGTATGCTATCCCTACCCTCCAGCGTATCTACCACTCCTCTCAGTTTCGTGTCATCTGCAAACTTGCTGAGGGTGCAGTCCATGCCATCCTCAAGATCATTAATGAAGATATTGAACAAAACCGGCCCCAAGACCGACCCTTGGGGCACTCGGCTTGATACCGGCTGCCAACTAGACATGGAGCCATTGATCACTACCTGTTGAGCCTGACGATCTAGCCAGCCCAGATCCCACCCCTCTGACCCACTGAACCCCCACTGGCTCACCCAGCCACCCCTTGCTGAAACGGAGCATCCGAAACGCCTCCTTGTGTATGTGCAACCCGCCTCCTGCCCGCCTTCTGAAAATGCTGGCCTGGGCATGTCAGCCAGCTGGGGCAGCTGTGTTATTCAGTTATTGTAGGGTTGCTGGCTCTCATGAGTCTATTGCGAGTCTTGTGATATTTGGGTGTTTTATTAAAGCCTGAGCTTCTGAGCTTTCATTAAAATAAAAAAGTACCTTTCTAACGCTTGTGATGGTGGAGAAAAGCTGGACCCACATGCACCCGAAAGGCTCAGGAACCAGGAGGCAGACAAAATAATCCAACATTTATTATTTTGGGGGGGGGGAAATTAAGCCAATCTCATGATTTTTTGTGGCCTGACTCTTGGGGTTCTCGATGCTGTTATTATTCTGAGTCACAAGTACTGCCTGCATGGCATTCAGAACCCTCTGAAAACCCCAATTCCCTCCACTAGACCCATGGGACTTTAAAACCAAAAGCCAGGCACCCTCCAGAGGGGCCATCCCATAACCGAGTCCCCACTTTGTCCTGTGGCCCTTATTGTTTGTTCCTGTCCCTTGCTGCAGCTCGTCAAACATCCGATTGTGAGATCTTTGGGGCAAGAGCCATGCTGTGTCCGTACTTGCTCTATAAAGGGCCTGGCACATTTGAGTGCCATATAAATAACAAGTTCCTGACCGTGCTTCCATTTCAAATGGGGGCAAGCACAATGGATTCTATGGTATAGTCTCAACTGGGGATGAAAGCCCATTCTCTATGCAGTAAAATCAGCAGCCCAGCTGCTCCTTTTCATTCTCTTCCTTAAGCGGTTTAGTGCAGTGGTGCCCCAGAGAACTGCCCAGCTTTTCAAGAAGCTGTTTGGCGGAAAAAGTTAAAAGTAGGCCGGTGGGAGTGAGGCTGCTGAAGTTCTCTGGCTGTTTTGTTAACAGCCTTGTCTGATCCCTCCAGCTTCAAACTGGCAGAATAAAAAATGAAGCTTCCAAGGGCTTTTACTCATCCCTTTTTGCCTCATGTGCCAAGAAAGACAAAGACAAAGCAGTGCCAGACTGGGCAGAGTAGCGCTCACCCCGGCAGCCTGGTTTTGCTGCAGAGGGAGTAGACCCAGTGATTAGAGCAGGGGTCTGGCTTTCCAGGGATCTGGGTTCAGACAGGAAAGAGGGTCTGCCTGTGGTTAAGGCTGGGACCGAGTCAGCAAAGCTTGGGTCAGCTCCCAGTTCTGCTACAGACATAAGAACATAAGAATGGCCATATTGGGTCAGACCAAAGGTCCATCCAGCCCAGTAGCCTGTCTACCGACAGCGACCAATGCCAGGTGTCCCAGAGACTTGTTGTGTGACCTTAATCCAGTCCCTTCATCTCTCTGTGCTCAGTTCCCCTCTGTAGAACAAGACAATCCTTCCTGTCTGTCTTGTCTCTGTAGATTGTAAACTCTTTGTGGCAGAGACACACTCACTATGTGTTTGTACAGCACCTAGCACAATGGGGTTGCAATCTTTGTTTGGGGCCGTTCAGTGCTACTGTAATATGTCTAATGAAGGATTCCTGGGTTTATTCCTGCCAGTGATTGTAAAAACAGCATCAGCTTATGTCTCACTGATTCCACATCAAATGGCCCCAATGACAAGTCACAATGTGTTTGTGTTTTGTCTAAGTGTCTTCTTCCGCAAAGGGGAAAGTCAAGCCAACTTGTTCTTCCTCATGCCTCCTTCCCCTTCTGTAGCTCAAATTGTGCCCTCACTGACACCTGTAAACTGCTTTGCCATCAGTGGGCTTGCACAGGACTGGAATTTTGGAAACATTTTGGCTGATGCTACACAAGGAGGAGCAGCATCCCGCTGACTCTCCCATCACTGTGCTGGTTTTGTGGTGCTAATGGGAGTAGACGCAGTGACACAGAACTGTAGGGCAGGACATTGCCATTTATACACAACCGCTTTTCATGGCAGAACCATACCCCACTCCCTTTTTGCAGTATCCTGTCCATGCTCTGGATACTGTGACATGTTTCCTTCAGCCCTGGAATGACAAAATCAATAAGGAAAGTGACTGTAACCAGCATTACATTTTGTCCTGAAATTTAATTGGATCGCTTCTTGGGATGGCACTGGTCATCAGTCACCCCAAAAGGCCCCCGATCATGTGGCACGACACCTGGGTTACTGCACTTTAACATCCCTGTAGCAAACAGCACTTCCCATCAGCACCAGAGCTACCCAATCCACCTTCTGTCTAAGAAACAAAATGACTTGTGTGCAGTGGAGTTGTGTGCTTGACACTCTTCCCCTGGACTGACGTCAGCGACATGAAGAACAAGACTGGAGTACAGTGCAAACAGGGCTTGTGAAAGTCACGGCCTGCTGCCTCCGCTTGCTAATTATAGCCCATGGCGGAAACGCTGGAGATTAGGCCTTCTTGTGCCGAAGGCTGGAATCCAATGGATGATGAATGTGGCAATGATTCGCTCGCTCCCGCTCCCGCTCCCGCTCCCTCTCCCTCTCTGTTTTTTAGGTGGCTGTTCTCTGTGAAGTGCTGGTACGTCTGTGCGGCGTTACCTGCTACTTGCAGATTAATGGAGCTGTGTTGAAAATTGCCTGCCAGCCGCCCAGGCAGGGGTTACAGAGTTGTACTGCTGAGCAGCTGGGGACATGAAGATGGAGAGTTGTTTTAACCTTGCTGCCTTTTCCAGAAGGCCTCTTGAGTGGGAAAGCTACTCCCTTGTGCCTGTAATCATCACCACCGAGTAGCCACACATATACACATCTCCCTTCTCGCAGTGGATCTAAACCAGCTCTGGCATCGTGTCAAAGCCCGGATAGTCTGATGGAGCAGAGGAGGGATCTCAGCACTGTGGGGAATTTCCCACACTTTTGTCCTGGGCCAAGCACAGATACAACAGGGCTCCCCTTTGCTTTGGCTGAGCACTGACATGGGGCTTGCTTGCTCCCCTCAGCTCCTGACCCTCCCCATCAGATTCAGCTCCAAGCTGCCCCCTGCACGTCCCTTTCAGAGGGGAGGGAATTCACTCCCGTTCACTAGCCCAGTCCAGCTTCCTTGCAAATCACTGCACTCGGGCTAAGCAGCTGTACTCCTTTCCCTGGCTAGAGGGAGGGTACGTCTACACTACGAAATTAGTTCGAATTTATAGAAGCCGGTTTTATTGAAATCGGTTGTATACAGCCGATTGTGTGTGTCCACACAATAAAATGCTCTAGGTGCTCTAGTCGGCGGACCGCGTCCACAGTACAAGGCTAGCGTCGACTTCCAGAGCATTGCACTATGGGTAGCTATCCCACAGCTATCCCAGAGTTCCCGCAGTCTCCGCCGCCCCTTTGAATTCTGGGTTGAGATCCCAATGCCCGGATGATGCAAAACAGTGTCGCGGGCGGTTCTGGGTACATGTCGTCAGGCCCCTCCCTCCCCCGTCACAGCAACGGCAGACAATAGATTCGCGCCTCTTTACCTGGGTTACCTGGGTTACCTGTGCAGACAACATGGAGCCCGCTCAGCTCAGCTCACCGTCACCATATGTCCTCTGGGTGCCGGCAGACGTGGGACTGCATTGCTACACAGCAGCAGCTGCTAACTGCCTTTTGGCGGTAGATGGTGCAGTAGACTGGTAGCCTTCATCGGCGATCTGGGTGCTGGCAGCCGTGGGGCTTGCCTTTTGGCAGTAAATGGTGTATTACGACTATTAGCCGTCCTATTACAAGTCGGGTCATCGCACGTTAGCAGAGTCTTCCCCGAGCAGCCGATTGTGCAATAGGCCTGAAGACCATCGTCATACGCTGCCCCGTATTTGCTGCCAAGCACCCAGAAAGATGCCGAGGGCTATCAGTCACGCTGCACCGTCGTCTTAAGATGTAAAAAATAGATTTGCTCTGTATTCATTTGCTTCCCCCTCCCTCCGTCAAATCAACGGCCTGCTAAACCCAGGGTTTTCAGTTTAATCTTTGGGGGGAACATTCTGTGTGACAGTTGTTTGTGTTTCTCCCTGATGCACAGCCACCGTTCTTGATTTTAATTCTCTGTGCCTGTAGGCCATGTCGTCACTCAGCCCGCCCTCCCTCCTTCCCCTAGTCCGTCAGATACTACGTTTGCGCCACAGCTCAGAGAGCCGAGAAGCGGTTCGCGCCTTTTCTTTGAATTCTGGGTTGAGATTCCAATGCCCGGATGATGCAAAACAGTGTCGCGGGCGGTTCTGGGTACATGTCGTCAGGCCCCTCCCCCCTCGTCACAGCAACGCAGACAATAGATTCGCGCCTTTTTACCTGGGTTACCTGTGCAGACAACATACCACGGCAAGCATGGAGCCCGCTCAGCTCAGCTGAGCTCACCGTCACCATATGTCCTCTGGGTGCTGGCAGACGTGGGACTGCATTGCTACACAGCAGCAGCTGCTAACTGCCTTTTGGCGGTAGACGGTGTAGCATGAGTGATAGCCATGGGGCTGGCAGCCGTAGGGCTGCATTGCACCAGCCCCTTGCCAGGCGATGGTATATTATGACTGGTACCCGTCGTCATCATATTGGTGTGGCTGTCAATCATGGCCACCTGGGCAGACATGCTACTGTTTCGATGATGATGGCTACCAGTCGTAATATACTATTTTCTGCCAATTGCCCAGTATTGTCTGCTAAGCACCCAGAAGAGGCCGAGGGCGATGCTGGGTGCTGGCGGACGTGGGGCTGGCAGACGTGGGGCTGCATTGCTACACAGCAGCAGCCCCTTGCCTTTTGGCAGATGATGGTATTTTATGATTGGTATCCGTCATCGTCATACTGGTATGGGTATGGCTGTCACTCATGCTGCACCATCGGCTGCCACCTTAAGATGTAAAAAATAGATTTGTTCTGTATTCATATGCTTCCCCTTCCTCCGTGAAATCAATGGCCTGCTAAGCCCAGGGTTTTCATTTTAATCTTTGGGGGGACCATTCTGTGTGACAGTTGTTTGTGTTTCTCCCTGTTCCTGTACCTGTACGCCATGTCGTCACTCGGCCCTCCCTCCCTCCCGCCCTCCCTCCTTCTCCTGGTCCATCAGATACTACTTTCGCGCCTTTTTTCTGACCAGGCGCCATAGCTAGCACTGGGATCATGGAGCCCGCTCAGATCACCGCGGCAATTATGAGCACTATGAACACCACGCGCATTGTCCTGGAGTATATGCAGAGCCAGGACATGCCAAGGCGAAACCCGGACCAGGCGAGGAGGCGATTGCAGCGCGGCGACGAGAGTGATGAGGAAATTGACATGGACATAGACCTCTCACAAGGCACAGGCACCAGCAATGTGGAAATCATGGTGTCACTGGGGCAGGTTGATGCCGTGGAACGCCGATTCTGGGCCCGGGAAACAAGCACAGACTGGTGGGACCGCATCGTGCTGCAGGTATGGGACGATTCCCAGTGGCTGCGAAACTTTCGCATGCGTAAGGGCACTTTCATGGAACTTTGTGACTTGCTGTCCCCTGCCCTGAAACGCCAGGATACCAAGATGAGAGCAGCCCTCACAGTTGAGAAGCGAGTGGCGATAGCCCTGTGGAAGCTTGCAACGCCAGACAGCTACCGGTCAGTCGGGAATCAATTTGGAGTGGGCAAATCTACGGTGGGGGCTGCTGTGATCCAATTTGCCAGGGCAATGAAAGACCTGGTGATAGCAAGGGTAGTGACTCTGGGCAACGTGCAGTCAATAGTGGATGGTTTTGCTGAAATGGGATTCCCAAACTGTGGCGGGGCCATAGACGGAACCCATATCCCTATCTTGTCACCGGAGCACCAAGCCACCGACTACGTAAACCGCAAGGGGTACTTTTCAATGCTGCTGCAAGCCCTGGTGGATCACAAGGGACGTTTCACCAACATCAACATGGGATGGCCGGGAAAGGTACATGATGCTCGCGTCTTCAGGAACTCTGCTCTGTTTCGAAAGCTGGAGGAAGGGACTTTCTTCCCGGACCAGAAAGTGACCATTGGGGATGTTGAAATGCCTATCGTGATCCTTGGGGACCCAGCCTACCCCTTAATGCCATGGCTCATGAAGCCGTACACAGGCAGCCTGGACAGGAGTCAGGACCTGTTCAACTACAGGCTGAGCAAGTGCCGAATGGTGGTGGAATGTGCATTTGGACGTTTAAAAGCGCGCTGGCGCAGCTTACTGACTTGCTCAGACCTCAGCGAAAAGAATATCCCCATTGTTATTGCTACTTGCTGTGCGCTCCACAATATCTGAGAGAGTAAGGGGGAGAACTTTATGGCGGGGTGGGAGGTTGAGGCAACTCGCCTGGCCGCTGATTACGCGCAGCCAGACACCAGGGCGGTTAGAGGAGCACAGCAGGGCGCGGTGCGCATCAGAGAAGCTTTGAAAACGAGTTTTGTGACTGGCCAGGCTACTGTGTGAAACTTCTGTTTGTTTCTCCTTGATGAACCCTCCAAACTCCCCCCCCCCCCGACCCGGTTCACTCTACTTCCCTGTAAACCAACCACCCCACCCCACCCTCCCCTCCCGCTTGCAGAGGCAATAAAGTCATTTTTTTTTAACATTCATGCATTCTTTATTAGTTCCTTACAGAGGTAGGGGGATAATTGCCAAGGTAGCCTGGGATGGGTGGGGGAGGAGGGATGGAAAAGGACACACTGCATTTTAAAACTTTAAGTCTTATTGAAGGCCAGCCTTCTGATGCTTGGGCGATCATCTGGGGTGGAGTGACTGGGTGGACGGAGGCCCCCCCACCGTGTTCTTGGGCGTCTGGGTGAGGAGGCTATGGAACTTGGGGAGGAGGGCTGTTGGTTACACAGGGGCTGTAGCGGCGGTCTCTGCTCCTGCTGCCTTTCCTGCAACTCAACCATACGCTCGAGCATATCAGTTTGATGCTCCAGCAGACGGAGCATTGCCTCTTGCCGTCTGTCTGCAAGCTGACGCCACCTATCGTCTTCAGCCCGCCACTTGCTCTGTTCTTCCCGCGATTCAGCCCGCCACCTCTCCTCTCGTTCATATTGGGCTTTTCTCATCTCTGTCATTGACTGCCTCCACGCATTCTGCTGTGCTCTATCAGCCTGGGCGGACATCTGCAGCTCCGTGAACATCTCGTCCCTCGTCCTACGTTTTCTCTTTCTAATGTTCATGAGCCTCTGCGAAGGAGAAACATTTGCAGCTGGCGGAGGAGAAGGGAGAGGTGGTTAAAAAAGACACATTTTAGGGAACAATGGGTACACTCTTTCATTACAAGGTCGCATATTTCGGCTTGCAGGCAGCCATCGTAGGCCACAGTGTTTTGGGTTTTTTAACCTTCTTAACATGCGGGAAAGGTTGCAAACAGCAGCGCACTTCCCATATCAAGGATGAATTGGGTTGTCCATTTAAAATGGGGTTTCAATGTAAAAGGAGGGGGCTGCGGTTTCCCGGTTAACATGCGGCACAAACACAAGTAAACCCCCCCCCCCCCACACACACACACACGATTCTCTGGGATGATCACTTCACCCCTCCCCCCACCGCGTGGTTAACAGCGGGGAACATTTCTGGTCAGAAGAGCAGGAACGGGCGCCTCTGAATGTCCCCTTAATAAAATCACCCCATTTCAACCAGGAGAGCTTTCTGGAGATGTCCCTGGAGGATTTCCGCTCCATCCCCATACACGTTAACAGACTTTTCCAGTAGATGTACTGGCCGCGATTGCCAGGGCAAAGTAATCATTAAACACGCTTGCTTTTTTTTTGTAATGTTTACAAATAGTTACAAAGTTACACTCACCAGAGGTCTCCTGTGTGCCCTGAGCAGGGCCGGCTTTAGGCCGATTCCACGGATTCCCCTGAATTGGGCCCCGCCCCTAAGAGGGCCCCGCACAGATCGGGCAGTGTCCCTGCCTGAAGCAAAGCTCCGTGGCTCTCCCGGAAGCAGCAGCTGTTGCTGCTAGGCAACGAGAGACGCTGGCCGGCAGGGGGCTGAGGCAGAGGCAGCAGCGGCTGTTGTAGGTCAGGAGGGGGGAAGAAGGCACATGTGCTTTGCAGCCTTCCCCTCCCCTCCCCCCCCCCCACTCACCTGGAGGAGACACCGAGGGGGCTTCCCTTCCGGTGGGAGACAGGAATCTCTGCAGTGGACCTCACTCACCTTAGCAGCTGCTGGGTCTTTGGTGGTGAGTGTTTGACCCTGTGATTTCCCCATAGGTTTGTAATATTGGGTTGGTTTTGTGGTTTTCAGTGGTGTTGCTGTTTGAGGGTGAGTTTGTGCCTGCCTGTGTCTGTTAGTGTTTCAAAACTAAACTCGGGATCATATAACCCAGGAAGAAAGCCCCGAGCCGGTACTTAGTGCTGTGAATTCCAGGTGAGAGAGAGGGAGGTTTGGAGGAGGAAATCAAATACATCAAGAGGGGAGAATGCGAAAGGTCTGCAACACGGCAGGCTGAGACTTTTATCTCTCCCTTCTCCCCCGTGAGAGAGGGGAAACTGAGGCAATGAGTGATCTGATTCCCCTCCCCAAATTATTTTGCAAAGGAGGGGGACGGGGGCTCTTATCCAAACCAGTTCCCTTTCCATCAACTCTGCTTCCCCTGCTGCAAGACCACTGAAGGGGCTGAATATTTCCATTAAACTCTGGCTCCTTCATTTGGCCTGCAACAATAAAATAGACCGGCTTTGGGGGGGAGGAATATCCCCCCCCCCAAAGCTGTGTGGACATTAAGGTTTTTTTTGGCGGGGGCGTGATAATATTCCGGATCGATCAAACACCCAGCTCAGCTTTCTAGCCATCCAGCAGCTCTAGGGCAGGGAAGGAAGGTGCTCTTGGTGCAGAGTGGTCACAAAACAGGGGTGAATTTAGCGGGGGGGGATCCGGTTGAAATCCCACCCGATGCAGCCACACAGAATCGCTGGCGGCGCTGGGAGAGGCCAGGAGTGGAAGCAGGTGGCCTGGGGGTGGGGGGACATTTGCCCTCAGTCCTGGGCTCTGGGATGGACTAGACTGGTGGGTGGTGGGTTCAGTCTAGTCTTCCAGCCTGTTGCTCTCACTGGGGTGTGTGGTTTTCATCTGGCTCCACCGAAAAGATCAAACAAGCCCAGTAGAAAAGGGGGGTGAGAGAGGCGGGAAGGAGTTTGTAAGGGGTTAAAGTGACCCATCAATGAAAGAGTAAAACCAGAGTTTGACTGGGTTTCCCCCCAGCCACCACTCCTGCAAACACTGGGCAAGGGGCAGCCCCAACCCCCACCGAGGCTATGGTGAGGGGCAGCAGGGGAGGAAGGAAGCCACATGTGATGGCAGTCCCCTCCCCCCCCAGCACCCACCACCCCCTCTCCGGCCCCCAAACTCTGTCCCAGAGCCTGCACCCACCCCTCCACACTCCCTCCCAGAGCCTGCACCCCTCCACCCATCCTGCACCCCACACCGTGCCCCAGCCCGGAGCCTGCACCCAAACTCTGTCCCACTCAGCCCTGGGCAAAGCTCTCCTTGGCTGGCTCCCAGCCCCTCTCCAAGGGTTGCAGCTGTCTGGAAGTGCCTGCCTTCCACACCTTCCTCATTCACACCTCATTCATTCAACAGGTCAATTGATTACAAAGTGGGGGGAAGAACTTATTCTACTTCTAGCAAAAAGACATTTTTCTTTTACCTTAATTATACTACCTTAGGGGCCAGCTATAACATTATCAAGATTCAATACAAAGTCATATAAAAGTTATACAAAAATGCATAATGCAGAGATTTATCTTCAACTGCACTGATTGACTGCTGTGTGCAGTAACATAGTGACCCCTGGGTCTTTGAATGAGGCTTTATACTTGGTGGGGGGGGGGCGAGCGGGGAGCGGGTGGGCAAGTGGTGGGTGGGCAAAGAGGCAAGCAGTGAGCCAGCAGGGGTTCTAGGGGCGGGCATGGGGGTTTCTGGCAGGGGAGGGAGACGGTGAAAGGAGGCAAGTGGTGGGTGGGGGACTGACTAGGAGGGACACAGTAAGCCAGCGGGGGGCTAGGGGGTGAAGAGGGGTGTGATGGTGGGGTCGAGCGGGGAGGGGTCGGGTCCTATTTTACTGCTGTGATCTGGTCACCCTTTGTCACCCCCCTCCCCAAACCTTCCTTTTCGGCCCACAGCTGTTTCGGCGGGGTGGCGCTGGGGAAGCAGGATTTGTTTCCGTGGGCCGGGAGGCGCTGGGGGGGGGGGCGGAGGGCACAATTTTATATTAATAAGGAAATATTTTATAATTTTTAATAAAATAAACATTATTGAAGAAAATCAGTTGTACAACTATCAAAACATGAATTATTTTCCTAATATGAAAGTGAAAATCAGCTAATTAATATATAATTTTGTTATTATGTATATAGTCATGAAAAGTAAATAATACATGGAAGAAATGAAAGGGTTCTTTTTAAGTGGCTTTTTTTTTAGTCATCCCTGCTGGGGCCCCGTCGAAACTGTTCGAATTGGGCCCCGCACTTCCTAAAGCCGGCCCTGGCCCTGAGGGTCTTGGGTGAGTTCGGGGGTTACTGGTTCCAGGTCCAGGGTCACAAACATATCCTGGCTGTTGGGGAAACCGGTTTCTCCGCTTCCTTGCTGCTGTGAGCTACCTACAGTACCTCCATCGTCATCTTCCTCGTTCCCCGAACCGTCTTCCCTGTGTGTTTCTCCAGTGAGAGAGTCATAGCACACGGTTGGGGTAGTGGTGGCTGCACCCCCTAGGATCGCATGCAGCTCCGCGTAGTAGCGGCAAGTTTGCGGCTCTGCCCCGGACCTTCCGTTTGCTTCTCTGGCTTTGTGGTAAGCTTGCCGTAGCTCCTTAATTTTCACGCGGCACTGCTGTGTGTCCCTGTTATGGCCTCGGTCCTTCATGGCCTTGGAGATCTTTTCTAATACTTTTCCATTTCTTTTACTGCTACGGAGTTCAGCTATCACTGCTTCATCTCCCCATATGGCGAGCAGATCTCGTACCTCCCGTTCGGTCCATGCTGGAGCTCTTTTGCGATCCTGGGAGGACTCCATCACGGTTACCTGTGCTGATGAGCTCTGCGGGGTCACCTGTGCTCTCCACGCTGGGCAAACAGGAAATGAAATTCAAACCTTCGCGGGTCTTTTCCTGTCTACCTGGTCAGTGCATCTGAGTTGAGAGTGCTGTCCAGAGCGGTCACAATGAAGCACTGTGGGATAGCTCCCGGAGGCCAATAACGTTGAATTCCGTCCACACTACCCCAATTCCGACCCGCAAAGACCGGTTTTATCGCTAATCCCCTCGTCAGAGGTGGTGTAAAGAAACCGGTTTAAAGGACCCTTTAAGTCGAAAGAAAGGGCTTCGTTGTGTGGACGTGTCCAGGCTTAATTCGGTTTAACGCTGCTAAAGTCGACCTAAACCCGTAGTGTAGACCAGGCCGGAGACAGTTGGTAGGTTTTAAGGCCAGAAGGCACCCTTATGATCCTCTGGTCTGAGTTCCTGCAACACACAGGTCAGAGAACCTCCCCCGGTGATTCCTGCAGCAAATCCTAAATTCTCTTTGAACTAGAGCAGCTCCTAGGAACGTAGGAATTGCCAGCCTGGATCAGACCCTCTGAGCCATATAGGCCAGTCTCTAGGCTCTCACATTGGCAGCAGCTGATGCTTCAGAGGATGAGGCAAGAACCCCACAGTAGATAGATGTAGGATAATTTGCCCCATGACGGTTTCACCTGATCTCTGGGACTGGTTTAAGCCCTGAAGCACAAGGTTTAATATCCCTTCAAAATATCTCACCATTAATTACCTTTCAGAAAGACATCCAGTCTTCATTTAAAGATTGCCAGTGATGGAGAATCCATCATGACCCTCGGTAAGTTGTTTTAATGATTAATTAACCTCCTCGTGGAAAATGTGAGCTTTATTTCCAGTTTGAATTTGTCTAGCTTCAGGTTCCAACACTGGATCTCACCATGCCTTTTTCTGCTAGACTGAAGAGCTGTCTACCATTGGAAATCTCTTCTCCATGTAGATACTTAGAGACTGGGATTAAGTTAAAATTAACCTCTTCTCTGCCACTTCTATATGGGGTCTCTATAGCGCATCACATGGCATGCCATTCTTCAGTTCCTCCGTGATCAGAGTCCGGTATTTGCTACTGGGGACACCGTTTAAGATTAGCCAGAGAGACTCTTGCTGCTAGGTTCAATGCTGATTCCAAGAGCAGCCCGAGCCATTTTGCCGGACAGGGTGGAAGAGCCCACCCGCTCCTGGAGCAGCCATGCAAAAAATTCCAAAACCAACAAAACCAAACCCACAGCTGGACAGTCAGAGTGGAGGCAAAAAAAAAAAAAAAAAAAAAAAAAAAGGTCAAGTGAACCTGGTATGTTCCATCTGGAAGTTGCCACCTGGGATAACCGCCCTACTCGCCCACCCCTAGAACCAGCTCTGTCTGGCCTGTGCTAGCAGGGACTGAAACTCAGTCCTGTCTAATGATGTCAGATGGCCAGGATGGGGATCCCAGCCCATTACTAGTGGACAAATGTCCACCTCTGTGATGGGGCATGAACCCCACATAGGTGCACAAAGGGTTAACAGAAGGTGGGGAGCTCAGTTATCCCACCGGGCTGCACCTGGAGGGTGTCAGGCATGATTTGTTGTCAGACCCAGCTGGGTTGTCTTGGTAACAGAAGAAAGTGACAGCTACAAGGTAGATCCAGGAGAGGGACCCAGCCAGGGAGACCCAGGAGGGAGAGGATTAGAGTGTCCTCATGCTGGGAAAGGACCCCCAAGGAAGCTGCAGGAGAGAAGCTAGCCTGCCCTGGTGGAAAGGGGCAAGGCTGCAGGGAGGTAGCCCTGGGGGTTGGGGTCCCATCTCAACAGGACCAGGGAGAACCTGGTGGGACGAAAGGCTCAAGCCCGGATGGGCAGAGGTTGTTTAGTTGGGTTTGGTTTGTCTGGAGTTTTCTGGTGTGCTGGAGGACGCCAGAAGGGAAGTCTGGGAACCAGCTGCTCTGAGAGAAGAGTGGGAGCCCAGAGGAATCCGGTATGCCGCGTTGATAATTAGAGTTGTGTCGGACACTCTATGGACATTGATACCCCGCAAGGTGTGAGACTTTCAAGGGACCATTGCAGGGCCAGAGTGGCAGGAGGCACCACGGGAGGAGACCTGCTACCCCACACGTTTCCCAGGGGCTGGTAAGTCACTCTTCTACCACCTCCCAAAAAACAAGCTGGTTGTCAGTCAAAGAAGAGGGGCCAAGGGTTAGTAACACCTTTAAGGAACATTTTCACTTAAAAAGTGGCTTTTGAATATCACCTAACACCCCTCCTGGGAAGTGTGATGTAAAGGGAAAGCGAGGCATAGAAAGGGGAGGGTGTTTCTCCAGGGCCACTGATCTGAGCCAAGATTAGAACATAAGAGTCCCTAGTTGCCAGCCCAATGCTCACACTACAGCTCTCCATGCAAACTGCACTCCGCATCCATCCTTTGTAATGGTCCCTCCCAGCAGAGGGGCGAGATGCACCATTTTGCCATGAGCTCGGCGGGCCCCAAGAAAGCAAAGCAAAGACAGCAATCTTTGGGCTGTCTGTTCAGGTCCCTTGGTGCCCACAGTGCTCTTGACAAAGGAGCGACTCCTCACACTCCATAGTACTGCCTCGTGATTGACTGAGCAATTCACAGTCATCCCTAATGGAGGTAATTAGGGGCAAATTCTGATCTGTTATTTAGATTGATGGGACACTGCCAAAAGAACTTAGTTTTAAAGCTTGCCCTACCTATCTTGACAAAAAGAACAGGAGTACTTGTGGCACCTTAGAGACTAACAAATTTATTAGAGCATAAGCTTTCGTGGGCTGTAGTCCACGAAAGCTTATGCTCTAATAAATTTGTTAGTCTCTAAGGTGCCACAAGTACTCCTATTCTTTTTGCGGATACAGACTAACACGGCTGCTACTCTGAAACCTATCTTGACAAACTGTCCCACCTCAAAGTGCTTATCTGAAGAATTTGATGAACATGGGAAGCGGGAGTGTCAAATCCTGCTGTCCTTCCGCCGACAGGTGGATCATTGCTGCACCTCACTCAACATTACAGATGGGTAAAGTGGGTCAGTAACGTAAGTGGCTGTAATTCTATGGCTGTGTGGTGCCCGAGCAGTGGTGCCAATGGGGGAAATCTTGTATGTTTCTTAAAGCTGGTCTGAAGAGATTATATGAGAATCTCAGCTCTTTCTTTCTTTCTTTTCTTTCCAAAGTTCAAGTTTCTAGCTCTCATGGTAGAGAAAAACTTGAGTGCAGCATAAAGGCTCAAAGACCAGCCAGGGAAATAAAAAGAACCTAATGTTTATTTTTTAAAAACCCGCATGACTTTTAAGCCAATCCCATGAGGTTGGCAATACCGCAGGAGGTCAGAATAGAGGTTCATGATGGTCCCTTCTGGCCTTTAAAATCTATGAATCTGTAAGACTCAGCCTGAAGCTTCAACCAGATTTCAAGTTGGACCCAAACCCTGAGACTTCTCAGAGGTCTGGGAAGGTTATTTATTTTGTTGACACTTTAAACAGGCTAAAGAAAGGACCTAATCAATAATCTTTACAAATTGCTGCAACAGATATTTTAGTAATATTAACTACTAAATGTGTGCAAGAGGGATAACGAATAACATTACCGCCAAAAAAGGAATAAACTATGACTAACCACTCAGGCTGTCAGCGAACTACAGAGAAAGGTCTTCCACAGCTGCTGGTAACTCTATGTCTCTCTGCGTATATGCTGTCTTTACTAACTGTTAAATCAATAAATCCAATCAAAGCTGACTTAGCCAAGGTTTATTATTATTGAATTAATCCAGACTCGAGAGAACTCCTCTCACTAAATATATAATCACAGTGAACATTTGTATCAATTATTTAGTTATTGATTATTGGAAAATTATCAATTATTAACCATCAACAATTTTAAATGCCTGAGCCACAATTTGCAATCCATCTGGCCTTTCCCCAGGCCTATGCCCTCCACTTGCTACATCATACCGCACTCTGTTTCTTTAGTAAACTGTGGAAGCCAGGCTAAAAACCACACACAAGAACTAAACCAATGGATTGGTCTGCCACAGCCCTGTGATGGTCAGATGCCATGCAGAGTTTGGATGGGTCATGATGAATTGAATGAGTGTGTGGGGGGAAAAAATAGGTTTTACAGGAAGTGATGGTAAAAAGTAGGAATTTACAAATTCCTGGCAGGGAAAAAAAAAGTCACATGGCAGCCATTGGCTTAGGGGGCTGTTTCTGGCTTTGGGGGGAAGGTTGCTGTTCAGATTCTTGTGCTAGTGCTGAAAAGAAGAATGTGCTGCCAATGCTGGGTGTCCAGATTCCATTCAAAACCCACTAAAGCATGTGCTGCCTTGGGGTGGGAGCAGGAGTCTGTCTTGTATATAAGAGAATGGGTATGCACTCTAGCAGCACTTGCAAAATCAATGACACTGTTCCATTTTGTAGCTAGCCCCCTGGACTAATTTATATGCTCCCTGTGGTGGCTTTATTCCCCACACAGGCCCTGAGAAAGTTGAATTAGGCCAGGTGGGCCCAATCAGCCAATTAAGCTGCAAACTGGGAGGATGCTCATTAGAGAGAAGCTCACCTATGAAGAATCCATGCAGATATATCAGCTATAAAGTCAGGAGGCCCACACAGTGAAGTGTTAAAACTTGCAGTCTCTCTCTTCCTGAGGTAAAGGAGAAGGAACCCAGGGAGGAGGGTTTACCTAGTAATCCCAAGAGAGAGGGGTCTGACTGGGAAGGCTGAAGGAGACTCTTAAAGCATGGTAGGAAGTAGGGGAGGGAAGAGAGCGGTAGGGTTGGTGAAGACCCAGACCTAGGTTTTACCTGCTCACTCTAGGCAGGGCTGGCTCCAGGCACCAGCTGACCAAGCACGTGCTTGGGGCGGCACCTGGTAAGGGGCAGCCAATCTTGCGGGGGGGTTCCTCAGGTTTTTTTTATTGTTGTTTCGGTGGCGCGGTGCTCAGCGGGGGGGAGTTGGCGGGCGGTGCTCTCTTGTTTTTATTTATTTATTTATTTATTTATTTGCTTGGGTCAGCAAAAAAGTTAGAGCCGGCCCTGACTCTAGGGCCCTGGATTGGAACCCAGAGTAGAGGGTGGGCCTGGGTCCCCCTGCAATCTGCTGCTGAGTGCTGTTGCTTGGGGCAGTGAAGGGGAAGACTGCCTGAGAGTAACTGGGGGAATGACATAGGGTGGCATGCGTGAGCCTGCCTGAGGCTGCTGGTGCTGCTTAAATGCTTATTAAATAAGTGAAAGGTTCTCCAGGAAGGGAAAAGCTGTACTGTGACTTTGTGAGTGGGAGGAGAGTTGGAATGGGGACAGAAAAGAAACGGGGTGCTTTTCCCCAGAATTGCCAGAAGGAGGTGCCACCCAGTGGTGAGTAGAGTAGTCTGGGACCCTCCCTCCTGTGTAAGACAAGAGGCAAGCTGTGGGGTGACTTGTTACTACTACACAGACGTATGAGATCCTGGATTAAAATCCCAGGTAAGTGCTTTCTCTCCAAGGAGATGTATTTAAATGTTGGCTCCTTCTGCCCTTAAAATCTTTGACTTGAGAGTAACGCCTCTCTAACATCCCCCTTCATGTGTGGTGCTCACACCTGGCCAGACACGATTGTACTCCCTGTGTGCTCTCTTGGTAGCACCCCTTCTGGCGTTAGCTGCCCCAGATGGGACAATCAGAAGGTGATGGCCCAGCCCTGCACTCTCCCCACAAGTGGGGGTGTCAGCAGACCCCGCTATGGCATGGTGCAGCAGCCGCACTTCCTATGTGAGCTGCAGGAGGTGTTGGGCCTACTCAGGCCTGTGTCGAGAGGAGCCTGATGAGGTGGTTTTTCAAGATGCAGTTGCCCTAAATCCTGCAAAATGAGATTGGAGGTTATAGCGCCCATGCAGACTAAGCTAGCTTGGCTGTGACTAGTGGATAGGCCTTTTGTGAGCTGGGATGGTCTGTTCAAAGACTCTGCCATCCTCACATGAGGGGTGCTGCCGTCAGCAAGTCTAGAAATGCCAGCTAGAGTTGTTGAGTGAGGAAAGCCTCAGGCATTTGTGACTAGTACTACTTAATCCTTGTGTACTGAAGCCCCGTAGCCATGCTCATTGGTTCGGATTCACAGGGGAAGGCTAGAGATTGGCCCATGTTCATCTCCCTGCAGTTGCAGAGCCTGGTGTAGCCTTGCTCTGTGCCTCAGTTTCCCCATCTGTAAAAAAGAACGAGCTTGTCCCTGTGTTGTAAAGTGCTTTGAGATCCATGGGTGAAAAGGGCTATACAAGAGTTAGTTATTGTAACTTCTGGCTTAAGCCTCATTTTGATCTCATTTACATTAGCATATCTTCCCAAGTTTTCCTTTTGTTATCCCATTTAATAACTGCATAATTATCCCTCTTTACACCTCACTTAATACAGTTCTGGCTGTGTGGCTGTTCTTTTACAGGCCTTAGTTATCTGTCAATTTCCTGTTCTCCAGCCCGGAGGCTTGGAAGCACTTGACTCACTTTCATTGTTCTTAACTTCTTGCCAAGCGGTCTTTGTGGAGTCAGCCAAAAATCGCCCTTTAAATCCATTTCCCTGCAGACTCGCTATCTTCTCTCGTTTACAGCTGCTCATTGAAGTGCAAAGCAGGTCCCTGGCACCTGACCCTGGCTTTTGCTAGACAGTTTATGGACTTCAGGAAATTCTGTCTCCTGGGAGGGAGGTAGAGAGGAGTAAGTGAGCCACTTTCTCTCTACCCAGACACCTCCTGCTGTACCACTCCTCCTCCTACTTCCTCTCCCCTCCCCCAGTTAAATTGTTTCCTGAGATCTTATCCCATGCAAATCCCCATGCCCAGTTATCTTCCTAGGTCAGCTCTTGGGTAGGGTTACCATATTTCAATACTGCAAAAAGAGGACACTCCACAGGGCCCCGGCCCTGCCTCAACTCTGCCCCTTCCCCGCCCCTGGCCCTGCCCCAACTCCGCCCCTTCCCCAAAGTCCCCACCCAACTCCCCCTAGGGTGACCAGATCATCCAGGTCAAATATCGGGACGTGGGGGGCAGAGCGTGCCAAAAAAAACAACCCGGCGGCAGAGCAAAAAAACCCACGCCCCCCCCACACCATTCCTCCTCCCTATGCAAGTGCAGGAGGGAGGCCTGGGAGACGCAGGGGGAGCGCGGGGCCGGGGTGAGTGAGTTTGGCCTGGCCCTGAGTGCAGGCAGGACTCGGGCGGTACCTGGAGGTAGAGTAGGGGGCGGCCCGCAGGTCCAGGCGGTGGCTGTTTGTTCTCCCCATCTGGGCAGCTGAACTCAGGAGCAGCTGCTGCTGCAGCTTCCACTGCTGCGGGGGGAGGAAGCGGCCAAGCACGTGGCGCGCTGCGGCTTTGGCGCCCGGGCCTGAACCCTCCAAGCCCGGCCCTGCTGTGGGGACCCAGCAGTGCGCACGCTGCACCCAGCCCCTGGCCAGTCGTGTCTGGGCTTGCTGCCCAGCTGGTGCAATCCCGCAGGCGGCCCCGGGGCAGAGGCATCGGCAGCCCCATTCGTTCCCCTGCGGGACCCAAGTGGGATGGGGGGGCTGGGGCCTGCTGCCCCCACTCTGGAGCCGCCTGCAGGGTCCCCACAGCAGGCCCGGGCTCAGAGGGTTCATGCCCTGGGCGCCAGAGCCGCAGCCGCCGAGCGCCACATGCTTGGCTGCTTCCCCCCACGGCAGTTGGAGCTGCAGCTGTGGCTGCTCCCGAGTCCGGCTGCCCAGATGGGGAGAACGAACAGCCGCCGCCTGGCCCCAGAAAGTTGGAGCCTGGGGAGGAGGCGGTCCCCTTACCATGCCTCCCTATTTTCACAGACATGTCCTGCTTTTTGGAAATTCCTCCCAGACAGGGATTTGAGGACCAAAAAGCCGGACATGGCCAGGAAAATCCGGATGTATGGTAACCTTACTCTTAGGGCTTGTCTTCACTGCAAAGTTAACTTGAGTTACTCAGTGTTGCTGCTTATTCAAGTCCTGTCCATACACAAAACCCCTTATCTGGGGCGTGGTGGTGCTTTTAATGCAAGCTGGCTGGCTTGAGAGGGGATATAGGCTAAACCTTGAGGGAGAACAACCTGTCAGCTGTTAACACCATCATAGTGGTTGACCTACACTTGTGCTCCTACAGCAGAGTTACACGAGTGGTGGCAGCCGGTAGGAGACGATAAGGTGAAAGATGGTCTAGTGGTGAGGGTGCTGGCTGGAGACACACGTTCAATTCCTTGCTCTTCCACAGACTGCATGACCTTGTGCAACTCATTTAGTACAACATTCTGGCTCAGACAGACTTAGATTGTAAAGTCTGTGGGGCAGGGACTGTCTCTGTTCTGTGTACAGCACCTAGCACAGTGGGGTTCTGGTCCCAGTCTGGGACTCCTGGGTGCTATGGTCACAAAAAGAATTCATATACTCATAACCTAGGAAACACAGCTAGTGTAGACACAGCCAGTATATTGGACCCTAAGATTAGGTCTACACTGCAGTTAAAAACCTATGGCTGGCCCATGCCAGCTGAGTCTGGCTCACAGGGCTCAGGCTATGGGGTTGTTTAGTTGTGATGTAGATGTTTGGGCTGGAGCCCAGGCTCTAGGACTGTGCAAGGTCAGAGGGTCCCAGAGCTCTGGCTGCAGCCCGAGTCTGAACAACTACACCGCAATTAAACAGCTCCTTAGCCCAAGCCTCTTGGCTCAAGTCAGCTGGGTGTTTAACTGCAGTGTAGACATACCCCTAGGAGTCTGGTGGAAATGAAAGCACGGCATCCAATGACCAGTGAAAATACGTTGTTTGCAATCTTGTTGGGCCTGGGATATTGGAGCGCGCTGGTAGAGAGAGAGATGAAATGTATAGCATGTAAGGGGGGTAATGAAGCTAATGCTGTAGCTGTGGAGCCAGATTCTCAGTGACACTGGCATAACGCCAGTGACATCAAGGGCATGACATACCCCACTGCAAAAGGGATCACAAGCTGCTCTAACCAAGGGTCACTTCAGAACTGTGATCTCCGCCGAGGACCCTTCCTCACTTGTACTTGGTGTAATAAATCAATGTTCAAAAAGTGCTTTGAAGATGAAAAGCACCATCCGAGTGCTAATGCTAATGATACCCATGATGCCTCTGGGAATACCATCCAGCCATTTCCATCTACCCAACCTCATGCCAGCACCCAAGCTGCCTATCTCATCTTCAGGACTCTCTGGGCCAGAATCTGATGTCCGCTATGGTGCACCGTGATTCCATTGTCTTCAGTCGAGCTACTCTGGATTGATCCCTTCAGGGCATACCTTCCTTGAGCAGGGAGTTGGGAAGGGCTGAGGCAGGGGCTGTCTGTCTGGAAACTTGTGGGGTTGGGAAGATTTTTTTTTTTGATGTGCTATTGCTGACTCATGGGGTAAGTGTGTGAGGGAGGATGCAATGCTGTTGTGATCTTGTAATAAGGAGTGAGATGTTTTGAAGTGGCAGCACAAATGCCCAGAGCCTCAGGAAGAGATTCTTGCATGTTTTAGATTCAAGTCTAAATAAATAATTCAGATCAGAATCTGGTCCCCTGCCTCTTTTTTTTTTCCCCCCTCCCCCCCGAGAGCTTTCACTTAAGCCGTGGTTCTTAACCTCTTCTATGATGGGGGGCTCTCCCCCTTGGGACCCTGGGATTCCACCCCAAACCTTATGCCCCCTGATGACACCCATTTGCTATCCCTGGTGGGGCACAACCCATCTGAGAGCCCCTGATCCACATTATTTCCCCACAGCTAAATTTCTTGTGTGGACAGGTGGTATGTTAAAAGTGTGCAGGAGACCCAGTGGTGCAAGCACCTCCAGTTTCTCTAGTGGAGACAAAGCCTAGGCAATTGCACCAGTGTCACAGCAAATAGTGGAGCCTGTAATGCAAGCAGGACACTGGTTTTTGCACTCCCATGCTGTCTAGGCCTGTTCTTAGCAGGGGTATGTGATGGTGGGTAGTGGGGGCCAGGCCCCCCCACTTTTTACCACCCATAAGGATGCGGGTGGGGTGGGGGGGAAGGGTGGCATGGGGGGAAGGCCTCAGTTTTAGGAAGCTTCTGCAGCCCCTGGCAGGTAGCACACGAGTCCTGTTTACAGCAGAATTTGCACCATAGCTACTGCTGGTGAAGATGCCAAAACTGTTCAGCTGTTTCCGAGAATGAGACTGGTGGAATTTTTTTTTTTGCCTTTGGTTTTAAAAAAAAAAAAAAAAATCTGGCTTTTTATTTATTGACTGGCTCTACTACTCCAGGCTAGAGAGAAGTGACTTGATTCATTCCCTGAGCAGCTGCATACTGTGCAGTGAATGAGACAGGGGTCCTGTGGAAAAAATAGTATGTGATCATGCAATTAAGGGTTATATCATACTGCATATGCACAAGGGGGCCAAATTAAGGTTGCACGGGCAATCTAAATTCTGGTGTTTTCTACCTTTTGAATACTTGGCTTTGCAATCTTAATGGTTTTGTGTATAATCTGGTTACATGTTGTAAAGGAATAATGGGGATACCAGCCATCAGATAGTTTGTGTTCTCTCTCTGATCTCTTCTCCTCTGCCTCACTCCAGCCTGTCACGCACCTCTTATAATCTAACTCTGCCTTTGCTTGGTGACAGCTTTGAAAGCTCCCAAGCTAAAGCAGGTAATATGTGAAATATCTCCTTTACATAAGCCCACTGGAGGGACAGAGGCTCTCAGGGTTTTAGTTCTGCAGGGTGCCATGTACATAACACAACCCCAATCAGATGCTGGTCAGGTGCTAGTTTGCACAGTCTCCAGTGTTTAAAAATCTGTAAACTGATCCTGCATTCCTGCCACACACCAAAGCCTTACTGGTGTCTGAGGTTGGAGAGGAGTGGAGAATTAGGCATGATTATCCCTCACCTCTGTCCTAAAACTATTTTGGGGGGGGGGGGGGAATGAAATAATCAGCATAAGAGCCCTATACCTTGGGTTCTACTGCCTTCTCCTGAGGATCCTGCTTAATATCCTTTCTCCAAAGCCAGCTTGTGTGCTTAGCAGTTTTTCCCATGCCATCTGCACTGTCTTATTCACCCCTCTTGAAGTGTGGCACATGTTCGAATGATGGACAGGACATGCTGGAGCTCAGCAGAGGCAGGCTCCCCAATTTTCAGAGGAAAGCACTCCGAAATGAGCGAGTATGGCTGACAATGACCCCGTTCCGCCTCTTGCATGTTCAGTTACCCACTTTGCGTGCACAAATCCAGTCTTGGGGGTGCAATGGGTTTGCATGCATTTGTCCTCTTCTGCAAGCTTCTGTCACTGTCCCTCTAGCCTGACCTCCAGAACCCCATACTACTACTACATGCAGTCCTAGGCTCCCACACAGCTCTGCCCTAAACTGACCCCTTCTCCTCATCCCTGATATTCTAGTGCTGGGACCTTGCCATTCAACTCCGCCAAGACACCTCAGCTCTGAACTACATCTCTCCTCTGCCCTGCTATTCCTATCTAAAGCTTGAACAGACAGACGGGCAATTACGCCAGATTGCTTTGGGCCATGGTGTGAAATGTAGATGTAGATAGCTATCCAATAGGGTATAAATCGCTGGCTCTCAACCTGCGGCCTGTGGGCAGTATGCAGCCCAATTAGTTCTGACCCAGCTCAGCTGTGTGCTAAAGGCCACGGACCGGGACTGGCTTACCTGCTCGGGGGTCCCCGCTGTTGCGCGGCAGGCTTGGGCTTTGGGCTGCCGCCTGGCCCCATAGGACAGGGTCAGGAGTTAGGCTACCGGCTGCCATGCAGCAGGGGACGGGGTCCCAGCTGCTGCCCAGTGCCACACAACAGGGTCTGGGTTTATGCTGGGGGCCTGACTTGGGGTCCCAGCTGCCACCTAGTCCTGCAGGGCAGGGTCTGGGGTTGTGCAGGAGTTGAGAGTCAGGGTCCAGGCTGCTCTCTGGCCCCCACGTGGCAGGGCTATGGGCTTCCAGCTGCTGCCCGGCCCTGCAAGGCAGGGTCCTGGATGCCACCTGCGTGCTCCCCCCAGCAGGGTCCAGTTTGGGGTCCCTGCCCCCTGCCTGGCACTCTACTCCTGGCCCCACTCTGTGGAGGGGTCTCTGGGCATAGGGGTGTGTGTGTGTGTGGGGGGGGGGGGGGGCGGGGGCACTGGGGCACTGGGATTCTCAACCTGCGGCCCAGATAATATATGCAGCCTACAAGGATACCTAGGTTGAGAACTAGGTATAAATTGACAGCAAACACATCAGCTATGCCCCAACTGATGTTGGAACCCAGATCACTAGAGGTAAGAACCTAAGCCTTGTGAAATACACAGCAAGCTTGTTTGCCAAGGGTTCTATAGACCCATGGACATTAGTACCGTAACCATTCACACGGCTGCAATGGGGCAAAGGGCAATATGCCTCATCCTTGTAGTAATGACATCTTATATGTTTTGGGAAATCTGACCTAACTAAAGCCTTGGAAAGGGAACCAATTCTATTAAATTATAAACCCTATAGATTTAACCATTTAGGCATTCATAAGAATGTAAGATTGGCCATGCTGGGTGAGACCAATGGTCCTTCTAGCCCTGTATCCTGTCTTCCAACAGTGGCTGGTGCCAGGTGCTTCAGAGGGAATGAATAGACCAGGGCAATTATTCTGTGATCCACCCCCTGTTATCCAGTCCCGGCTTCTGTCAGTGGAGTTGCAGTGGACTGGAGTTTTGACCTCTAACACCTGCAATAAGATCAGATCTCATGTCACGCTTATAAAAAAAATTGGCCGGAACTCCATGGGGCTCCAGTCCACGGACCTTACGAACCGCAACAATTGCCTTGATATATACTGCAGCTGAATATTGTGTGCCACTGTGGTCTCCCAGCAGTCAGACTAACACTCCTTGACACTCAACTCAATAACGCTATGTGCATAGTGTCAAGGACGCTTAAATCGACTTCAGTCAATTGGCTCCTGGTCCTATCACACATACAGCTGCCACAGATTAGAGCTGCTCAGACATCTCGCTTTCTCAATCCTATCTTTGCAAACGTGAGGCTCCCAGTGCATGATGACCTGAAAAACCCACCAAAGACCAGATTAAAATCCCACAATCGTTTATGGAACCTCATAAAGACCCTCACACCTGACTTCGATGCTAAGGCTAAATGGAGAGCCACATGGAGCATTTTGACCACTCCAAACACAGAGCTCATCACTGACCCTGCCGAGGAACCACCAGGTTTTGATTCATGTCGGAAATTGAATCGCATCAGGATGTTTCATGGGAGATGTGGGCAAATCCTCTTTAAATGGAAAATGAGGCAAACACCTGTATGCGGCTGTGGTCACCAGGCACAAACAATAGAGCACATCGTATCTGAGTGTCCCTTTCGTTCTTTTGTCAGGGGGCTGAAGGACATCGCTGCAGCAGTGAGCTGGTGAATGTGCTGGCTATCAAACGTAGATATCAATATGTAGTCCTTGCCACCTATCCAGGCCATATGAAAGAAGACGCTTCTGTCAGAGGTTTAGGGACACCCAGAGCATGGGATTGCGTCCCTGATCATCTTGGCTAATAGTCACTGAAAGACCCATCCTCCATGAACTTACTTAGTTCTTTTTTTAAGCAGTTATACTTTTGGCCTTCACAACATCCCCCAGCAATGAGGTCCACTGGTTGACAGTGTTGTGTGAAGAAGTACTTCCTTATGTTTGTTTTATAAACCTGCTGCCTATTAATTTCATTAGGTGACCCCCAGATTCTTGTGTTACGTGAAGGGGTAAATAACACTTCATTTTCTCCACACCAGTCATGATTTGAAGACCATTATGTCCCCTCTCACTCTTCTCTTTTCTAAGCTGAACAGTCTGTTAAAACTTCTCATAGGGAAAGTATTCCATATCACTAATCATTTTTATTTCCCTTCTCTGTACCAAAGTTAGTGACTCTGCAATTTCATATGAGTTCCTTCAGAATTATTGGATGAATGCCTTCTGGTCCTGGTGACTTATTAGTGTTTATTGACTTGTTCCAAAACCTCTTCTATTGACACTTCAATTTGGGACAGTTCCTCAGATTTGTCACCTTAGCCCACAGCCCCACAACAGACCACATTATTAATGTCAATCAAGCAGGCACACAATGGTAAGCAAACTAATAAACTCACCCCCAGGATCACAGTTACTCTTAGAGAACTCATGGACCAGTTGCCTTTGCTTTGCAAAAGGACACTTATATAGCACTATGGAGAGTTGTTGTATAGAAGTAGCATGGTTTAGTGGAGGGGGGGCTAGACTTGTGTGTCAGGACACCTGGGTTCCAGTCCTAGCTCTACCATTGACTTGCTGTATGACAGTGAGTGAGTCCTTGTGCCTCTCTGCCTTGTCTATTTAGGTTGTAAACTTTTTGGAGCAGGGATTGTCCCTCACTGATTCTGTACCGTACAGTGAGACCTCTTCCTGCTATTGGAATAGGTGGCAGAATAATACAGACTGCTACTTCCTTGCCACAGTGTGGATTATGAGGGATCAAATTTTGTTTTTGTTTGCCCCAGTGTCAGTGAGAGCAGGATCGGGCCCTTGGCATATCAGAGATGAGATCAGCCCTAGACATAACCACCATCTCTTTCTGTCCCTTCAGAGCCCAGCAATGGAAACTAAAGAGGAAAGCTAGGACCAGAGCTGAAGGGGGGGAATCCCATTTCAAAGCTAGTCTGATCCTTGAATGGCCTATCCCTCATTCTCAAATGTCACTAGTACTCAGCGCAAATGGGGCTGCTGTCACACAGCCCATATCTTTAATTAACCAGCTATGTGCAGAGAGGGCATTGTCAGGCCAGTTCACCACCACCACCTCTCCTACAGCAGCATACAAGGGGCCTTATACAGTGGCTAGAGAAGGAAGCTGAGGCCTGAGACAGACAGCGGGGTTCCATCCCCTCTGCAACCGACCTGCACTGTGGCTTTGGGCACATCATGTAACCTCTCTGTGCTTGTTTCCTCAGTAACAGCACTTCCCTGCTTCACAGAGCGCTCGTGCGATGTCATTAATCAGAGTTTGTTCAGCAACTGGAGATCCCTGGCTAGGAGATGCTCCAAACGTGGGAAGTGTTAACACTGGGGCTGGGTGGCCTGTTCAGAAAATCATCTGGGCCTTGTGTAACCCTGGTATAAGTGGGGGCACTCCTATTGCAATGAGTGTGAGTCAGGCCTATTCTTTCACCGCAGGCCATTTGAATGGAGCTGAGCTCAGCTGTCATGCATTCAAGGAACATGGGTGTGGGATGGATTCTGTCCCTTCTTCCAATGACCTCGTAGCCCCCCCCACGCACACTCACCCACCTTACTCTACAGATTCTCACCACTCAGACTGAGCTGAAGGAAATCCTCCCCCACCCCATTTATGTCTTTGTGAATATTTTTGAGTTCTCCCATAGTTAAGGTTGCAGTGGGCTCCTTGTTATAAGTCTGCTTTATTATTAAGTATGTGTATTACAGTGGCTTCCTAGAAGCTCGAGCTGAGATCAGGGCCCCATTGGGCTAGGTGCCCTACAAGCACAGAGTAAGAGGCAAGTCCTGCCCATTAAAGTGCTGCAGACACGACAGAAAGGGTGGGAGGGGAAACAGACATTTCACTGCTCTATGCATATTTCTCACACCCTGACAAAGCCAGGAACAGAATTCCCAGCACACCTGATGCCCTGTCCAATGAGCCCTTCTCTTGAATTACCTTCCAAAGGTAGAGCTGTTCTCTTGAGTTGTCACAGAGGATATTCCATATGGGGCAGAGGGTGGCGCTTGGCATGAAGACCCATGCAGCGCTACCAGCTGCCTAACTAGGTTTGAGTTTCACAGATTCTTATGTTTGTGGGGTATTATAGCTGGGAAATTCCCATGCAAAAAAAACTTTATAGCAAAGGTTGGTAAATACTGGTCTAAACAAGACATACCATCCCTCCCATAACTAACCTGTCACCCAAACATCAGACCTACAGAAAAACAAACTAATGCTGCATAAAGAATTCCAATACCAACCCTGACAGCCAAGTCACAAAGACACCCTCTTACTGACCATTACACAGACAGGCTTAACTCTGATCCTCTCTGCCATTTACATGTTATGGATTTGGATCTGGAAAGATCTTTCTAGGTTTTCCAACTGAAAATATGGTTTGCAGAGCATTGCATTTGCAGTTCTACAGGCTGTGTGAGAGTTTGACACTGACGGTTGCTGTTTGACGGTAGAGGATTTAGTTGTACAATATTGTGGAAGAGCTAGGGTTAGGATAAGGTCAAACGCTAGCTCTGTGCCATGGAATTTATTTGGTTCAGTGGGAAAACGCTGCTGGTGGTAGTAATATCACGTCTCTGAGAGCTGCAGGTTCTCAAGAAACCAGGCTTATGGGTTGGAATTTTCAAGAGGGCTCCATGCCACGTTGGGGCCAGGCTTTCCAAAGGGTGCAGCATGGTGGGTGCCGAACTCCTTGGACAATCTGGCCCAGGTGTGGGTACTGAGCAGAGCCGGCACTAGGCACAAGCAGACGGAGCGATTGCTTAGGGCCCTGTGCAGCTCATGGCGCCCTGTATTTGCTTATTATCGGAACCTGCCTGTTTGAGTACTGGGGAGGAGAGAGCCAAAAATACTCCTGCTTAGAGCCTCTGGTGGGCTAGCACCAGCACCAGTGCTGAACACTCTTTAAACTCTGGCCCAAGGTGTCTCATACTGGGCACCATGCAGTGAGGCACATAAACTGAGGGCCAGATTCTGCCTCTTTTACTCCTGTGAGTAGCACTTTCTCCTCCAGGAGCTCTGACTTGGATGGTGCAACAGGCTGAGTAGAAAACTGTCCAGCTTGAACAAGGGAGGTGTAATAGGGTGGTCTGACCTTCGAAGGGCCGGGAAGGAGCCCAGCTGGCAGGTAGCAGGCCCAGCATCAGGTGAGTGGGTCTGGTGATTACTAGCTAGGGGAGTGCCATGAGGCAGTCTGGGACCAGCGAAGGGCTTGGAGAACACTGCAGCCTGCACTACAGTTAGTGCAGTGGAGGTTGGCCTTATAGGTGAGCCTAGGCTGAGGGAATACCCTAACCCCTAGATTGTCAGACCCCAGGGACCCCTGACCTCAGCATCACTCCATGTCCTCCTCTCTTGGGCGGGACAATAAATGGAGCCCTGATCAAGGGCTATGAACTGCACTGGGGGGCCTGTTGTTTCCCCCCCAAGACTACTGAGTGAGCCCACTAGTCTACAGATGGCAGAACACCAGCCTTGGTGAATGTTTGAGGGGATCTGTCTGAAGGGGACACACACGAGGCCCCACCCCTATGGGGCTGACAGGGCTGGGGTTGAATGCAGGCAGCCTAGTGCCCTGCCACTAGACAGAGCTGTTTCTTTATGCCACTCAGCTGCTTGCAGCAACAATTAGTGAGAGGAGCCGGGGAGGGGGGATGACTCATCTGATTGTGCCAAGGAACTAATTGTTTCTAGCTGTGATTCACAAGGCCGGAAGACAGGCCTGAGCTGTGGTGTTCAGGTGCAGATTCAGATCCAAACCCAAACCAGCGTGTCCCCACTGCACAGAGTGGTTAGAGCTGGACTAGGCTCTGCCAGGGAGTAACAGGATTAAGGCTCTTGCTACCAAAGGCGCCTGCCCTGGGACGCCCGTACCACAGGGGTAAGGAGTTGCCCTTACTTCTGAGCTTTCCACAGGGGCTTCTCTCTAAAGCAATGGACTCTCCCCTCCCCCATGCAGCCTCTCCCCCCCCTCTCCCATTCCTAGCATCCACTGCTACCATGGCAACCATTCCTCCAGCCAGGAAGGGCATGCACTACGCATGGCAGAGGCTGTTATCCACGCTTCTCGGGAGAGCAGTCAGGGAGGCACCCTGTACCCCCATCTCCCCACCCAGACTGCATATATTCTCTGAGTGACACAGCTGACCCTGCACCTCTCACCTGAGCACGTACAGGATGGGCAGAAGACACTCTTACAAACCAGCAGCATTTTCACACCCCTGTTGCAACAGTGGAGGGTGCCAAGCAGTAGGAGAGCAGACCCTGAGAGCTGCTCTGCTGGGCCCAGTGCACTAAGCAGAGGACCCACCACCAGGCTAGCAATATAAATAGCGATCTCCCTGCAACTTCCTGTAGAAATGCCAGCAGCTGTGGGAGCACCATGCTTTCCCAGGCCCTTTAATCATGCTTGCTCCCTAGTGGCTGGAGTTGCTGTCCATAATAAATTCCCTGCTGAGAGTGGGAGAGTGTTAGCTATGAGAGGCTGCTGTCCAGGGAGAGGGCAAAGGCTGAGCAGTGTAGCCTGGAATGCTTTCTTCACCCACAGCTGCCCAAGGCACAGCTACTCCTCGATGGTCAGAGCTAGTTCTAGTCCTGAGGAAGGGCACAGCTAGCAGCCCACGAGGGCTCTGCCTCCCATAGGGCCTGGGATCAGCAGTGAGGCAAAAGAGTGAAGGGAGCCCGAAGGCCTTCGGCCAAGAAAAGGCACAGCAGGATCCTCCTGAGAATGCCATGGGGAGAGGTGGGGAAATTCAAGGCAGTCTCGTGACTAGAGTGCTGGGCTAAGATACAGGAGACCTGGGTTCTCTTCCCAGCCGCTGGCCTGCTGAGTGACTGTGGATGAGCTGCTCCCCTGTATGTGCCTCAGTTTCCTGATGTGTAGGATGGGGATAAAGACCCTGGCCTCCTTTGTAAAGTGCTTTGAAATGGATGGAAGAAAAGAGCTAATTCCCATTATTAAAGAGACTGCAACTGCCTCAGGAGATCCCGGCGCTGCCTCTAGAGCGTGTGAAGAGAAGTGCTGGGCCCAGCAGTGGGGCAGACATGGCATGAGCAGTCTCCTGAGCAGCCCAGACCCACGTCCTGAGGCTTACAGTGATTCCACTAAGGGGTGTGCAGGTCTGCTGGGGCTTCCTCCTAAGCCATGGCCCCAAGTCCTTGCAGCCGACACCCATCTGCGAGGAGGGGGCGGCAGTCTCAAGCACAAGCAGCAAGTGCTGTCAAAAAAGCATCTGGAGTGTTATGGAAGCGTAATCGCATCGGGCAAACAAAGGGCATCACCATCTCAAAAAGAGCAGGTGCTAGCTCCGTGTACCTCCCGCCTACGTCCCTAGCCCTGGGAGAGGCAGTCAGAGCTCCTTACCCAGGCGCCGCACCCAAGGGCTGTGACCACTGAATGCCAATGCGCTGGCCCTGACTCTGGGCTGCAGCCACTTAGCCTGGGGCAGCCCAATAGTGCATCTCCCAGCTTCTAGCTAGGCCAGCCCTAGAGGCTTCTATGTCTCACTCAGGGTGTAAGTTAATCACTAAGGCCCAGAGCCTCCTTACAATTATTTATTTTGGTGCCTAACTCCCACTGATTTCAATGAAACTTGTGCCCTGAGATACCTTTGAGGATCTGGGCCCAAGGGACCATGCAGCAGCTCAGAGGAGCCAGAATACAGTGCATGGCAACCATACATCCTCCTTCCTGCAACACAACATCCCTGCACCAAGAAGACACGGAGCCGTTCCCCCCCCCCCCCCGCCAGAAACCACCAGAGATCCACCCAGAAGGCAGAGGGAGATAGGGTACATTAGCAGAGTAGCACATAGGGGCCAGCCACTAGCCTAGAACCAAGGCTTTTACTCTCAGAGGAGCCTTTCCCAGTATGCTCTTCTGGTAGCTGGTCCTTTAGATCTGGTTGGGACAAGCTACTGCAGCCTTAAGAAGGTTATTTGCTCTGTGCTGGCTGCCCTCCCTGCCAGCTAGCTGTGGGTATTGCTAGCTTGAGTGTCTGTGTTTTCTTTTCTATTATTGTGGCGGGGATGGTGCATTCTCACAGGCAGCTGTTCTGAGGAGTCCAGTGCTCCTTGGGGAAAGCTCTCCTGTGAGTCGGGGTGGGTGGGGGAATAGAGAAATCAGCTCCAGCCTCCACCTGCCCCCTGGAGCGGTTTCTGCTCCTACTCCTACAAGGCTGTCACACACCAAGGTTAGTCAGGGAACTGGCTGTGTGGGGGCTGCAGGATCACAGCTGATAAACAGTACTTTGCACTCCTACACTGCCCTGCATTTAAGGCTCTTCTTCCCCCGCTCCCTCCCATTCATTAAAGAATAGCTATAAATCGAAGTCACACAGCCCTGGATCCTAGCACCTCCTGCAATGGGGTGAGGCTCTGAATGTAGGGGCCAGTTCTGTTCCGCTCCTCCCAGGAAGCACCAAACGTGCAGAGTGAGGGGGAGGCGAAAGTGGCACTAAACTCTTGGTGCTGCCTAGATTCTATGTCGGCTGGTGCAGCCCCACGATAAGTTTTAGCAGGGCTGAATGCTGCTTTTGCATATGGCGACTTTCCTGGGGCCTACGGGCTGCCTCGTGGCCCAGAATCTGTGCCATGGGGCCCTGCCCTTTTCCCATACCCGTTCCCTCCCCCACACCTGGGGCTTGTGAGGTGGGCAGCATAGGCCTGACTGCCTTGACCTTACCCTGCTTTTGCACCAAGGGAATTCTTCTGTGGTCCCGTTCCACTTTCCAGTGCCATATAGGGGGCGTGTGTGGGGGGGAGGGGGAATCTCCTCACTCCTGCAGCTCCTGTGTCTCCCAGCTGACCTGAATTCCAGTGGCTGGTTGAACAGAATTATGTGACTGACCAAACTTTGGGGTATTCTGAATCCAGACTGACATTCAGCTCTTGCTGCATGGGCTCATCTCCCAGTCAATTCCCCCAAAGCTCGGGGAAGGAGGGATGATTATTCCTATTTGGCAGATGGAGAAACTGAGGCATTGAGCTGGGAAGTGACTTGCCCGAGGTGGCCCAGCTGAGTCAGTGAAAAAACCAGGAATCTTGTTTCTCAGTCCCCTGCTCCAGTCACTAGCCACTCCCCCATCATCTCTAAAAATGGACCATTCAGTGCCTCTCAGCTGCTCCACCACATGCCCGGAGAGGGAACCAGCATCTAAGGGCTTGTCTATACTTACCGCGCTGGTTCAGCGGCAGGCAATCGAACTTCTGGGTTCGATTTATCGCGTCTTGTCTGGACGCGATAAATCGAACTCAGAAGTGCTCCCCGTCGACTCCGGTAATCCTGCTCGCCGTGAGGAGTACGCGGAGTCGACGGGGGAGCCTGCCTGCCGGGTGTGGACCACAGTAAGTTCGAAGTAAGGTACGTCGACTTCAGCTACGTTATTCACGTAGCTGAAGTTGCGTACCTTACTTCGATTTGGGGGTTTAATGTAGACCAAGCCTCAGATGCACAAGCTTGGCCAGTAGAGGGGTCTGCTCCATTCTAGTCCAGCATTAACTCAACAGCAGCGGAAGAGGTGCTTGCAAGTGCCCTGCTTCCCTTCTCCTGCAGAAGCAGGATCTGCTCAGTGCACAGACCAAAGAGGATGGTTATCCTCAGCTACCAGCAAAGGCCTGGTGACAGCAGGAATGGTCCGTGTGAGCGACTCCTGCCAAAATCTCTTACCCCCACGGAGAAGCTTTTTAGTGGCTCTTCCCGTCCGCTCAGCTTTAGTGCTACTTGCTAGGGGATCGCTGGTGAGTGTCCCACTGACTATTAATCCCCCAGCCTCTCTCATGGCAGAAGTTTGGGACCCAGCTGGCATTGCCTCCCCAAACCTTCCCTGGGATGTTGCCTTATTGAGAGTGTCACGCCAAACCCTGACTAGAGCTAGCTGGCAATTTTCCATCCAAGTGACTTTGTGACAGAAAATGCCATTTCTGCAAAGATGGTGAGTACATTTCAATGTTACCAAAAATCTTTCCATTTTTCCATCAGGAAAATCAAAATTAAAATATTTTCATTCTGGGTCAGTTCAACATTAACCTGCATTTCTCTAGTGTGATGCATTGCTCCATGAGAGGTGTAGTTTAGGCCTCCACTCTCCCCAATGGGCCAGGCTCTCTGGCTGGACTACATCTTCCATGATGCAATGTAGCACCATAGTACTCGGCAGGGTCTCAGGGCTGTCTTCTGCAGGAGGCCAGACTAGATGATCATAGTGGTCCCTTCTGGACTTAATCTGTGACATGTAGGAAACACTAGTGTGTCCAGTGCAGACTGCAGGAGGATTTTTGGTTGGGCAGAATGTAGATGTGAGGTATTAGGGCAGTTCCTGTCCGGGATCTGTCTACCCCAGAGCGGAGTGCAGTGTCAGGGATAAGGGCTGCTGTGAAAGGTTCCCTGCAGTGGTTCAGTTTCCCCATGCTAGCTAGCCTGGCTTCGGTAGAGCAGTGCAATGTACCCACCCAGAGCATTGTGTCTGTGTTTGTAGCATTGTGGCACCTATCCCTCATTCTGTGCCCTGGATGCATGATGCACAGTGAAGGTAAGACAGATTTTGCAGGTGAGAGGCAGAGATGGCTCTTCCTCGAGAGGGGCAGGTGGTGGCAGTCCCTTTCCGTCTGAGGCCCACAATACTGCGCTTCCTATGGCCACACATTTGCAAAGGAAATGCCTGCCCAATTTGCCATTAAAAAGAGGGGATTTTGCCCAGTGATTAATGGGCAAAGCCTTTTCAGCTGGCACAATGAACTCCACTATTAAACCAAGCCCTACAGCCATTTCAGTCCTCCCACTGTCTCCAGCTACTTCCTCCCCCCCCCTCCAGTCTCTTTTCTCTGTCCCTTCATCACACACTCTTCTTTTCCTGCCCATCTCTCTATGTATCCCTCCCCTTATCTTTTTCTCTACTCCTGCTCCTTCACTACCACTTCTTTGTCTCTCTCCCTAGCCTCCTCGCTTCCTCTCTCACTTTCTCTCTCCATTTTTTCTCTGCTGCCCCCCGCGCCCCCCCCCCCGGCTCCATCTCCACCCCTCCTTTCCTTTCCCCTCTCTTTTTCTCAGTCTCTTCCCACCCCATCCCTTCTCTCCGTAGTACAGTGGAGAGACATTTCCGTTTGAGTTGTTGTACTGCCTCCCTTCAGGCTGGGAGCTGAGCTGGGGTTTCTGAGCCACCTTTCCTGGTGCGCCCCCATCAGGGCCCTGCATTCATTCGAATTGCATAAGCAGCACCGGCAGTTCCAATGCGCCCACTCAGTGTTCATGGCAGCATGCCCCCAGCCCCCTCTGCTGCTGTTTAGCCTTTGCTAAGCATGAGTTACATGGAGAATACAGCACGCCTGACCTCCCTTCTCAGAAAGACAGTGATTGTGACTCTTGCCCTGGAGACGATGATCAGGCCCTTCCCGTTTGGATCCCAAGAACGTGACATAGGGACCTTTGCGCTCCGCACTCCCTGCTCTCTGTGCTGGGTTTTTTTCTTCAGAGTGCGTTTAGTGCCAGCGAATGGAGCCCAGTGACAGCCTGGGAAACTGAGGCCTGCCCCCATGTTATCCACAGCACAGGTACAGCATGAGTGGTGATACTGCAGCCTTGCCTCATGTGCTGCCCAGCCAATGAGCTGGCAGGGCTGTCTCAGAGAGGAAGGATGGTCCAGTGGCTAGGGCACTAGCCAAGGACTTGGGAGACGGGGTTCTAGTCCCTGCTTTGCCATTCTCTACTGGTGTGAGCTTGGGCAAGTCACTTAGCCTCTCTGTGACTCACTTCCCCATCTGTACAATGGGGATCATAGCACTGCCCTGCCTCCTGGGGGCAGTGTGAGGATAAAGGCATTAAAGACGGTGAGGTGCTCAGATACTATTGTGATGGGGGCCATATAACTACCTTAGATAGCTAGATCCCTAACGGCAGAGGTCACTTCAGCCTGCTTGGTCCCTTCAACCCTTGATCTCTCTGCTGAGACCGGTAACCAGCATGCCAATTTGGCCTGTGGCTTGTGATAAGTGCTGGTTAAGGGCACTGGTCTTTGGAATGTGGTTTGGATCTTGGCTCTGTTAGAAGTCACCTCCCTCCCTGCTCTCCTGGCAGCTGAGCTCAACCCTAGCACACCCTAGATCTGAATGTTAGTGGGTGAGAGGGAAGGGTCTGAGCTCATTCCCGGCGGTTGCAAACCCAGCTGATACTTACCCACTGCCTGCCTGTATTTACAATGCCATAGCCGACAGCAGAACAGGGTGTTCTTTATGGGGAACCCCGGGTGAATTCATATCCCACAACAGTCGAACACCCTAGCTTGCTAAGCCTAGGAAACGTTGCAAGGCTTATCCCTTCTCTCAGGCTGGGGGTTCGGTTAGGTAGAGTTTGAGTTGCAGCCTGGATGGAGAGGGAGAGCTTTTTGGCTGCCTTTTGCTCAGTTCCTGCTTTTTCTTATGTGCTGAGAACAAAATGGATGGACATGAGCCTAAAACTGTGCCCAAAACAACAAATAAACTCATTTCATGTGTGCCACGGGATAGTCACAACGTTCAGTCACTGCCCACCTACCCTGGCTTGAGGCCAGTACCTTAGAAGTGAGCTCCATACCCTATCACTAACTGCCCTGAGCTATTTAACATCCAGCCCCACTGGAGGGACAGATTGAAAGGGATAATATCCAGTTACAAATCATACATTTAAAACAAAATGTCCTTATTTGAGCCAGGATCCTACTGGCACCTGAGAATGGTAAAACTGCGAGAGTTTTCAAATGTTGGTTTACTCCCCTGCTGCTAGCACTTCAGTGAAGTTGGCTGGACTAGTCATCTCAGCACATTGCTGCAGTATTTGGCTTGTGAACACCTCCAGGGAAATTTTAGTGGGGCCGTGGGTGGGTAATACACCTTCCTGAGGCCAGAGCAAGTTAGAGCAGCCTCATGGGTTGCCCTGACTTGCAGGTGGCTACTAAAATATCGACTAAAGCGGCCTGTCTGCTTGGGCAGCCCAGAGTCTGTATGTGGAGGTTCTCATTCACCCTGTCATAGCACGTCCCATCCTGGGCCCTTTTGTGGTTCTCAGCCCAGTGTCGTCTTGTCAGGCTGTGAAGCCTCAAGCCTCTGGCTGATATTTTTAATGTGGAATATCACTTTTATTTGTATTGCAGGAGCACTAGCAAGCCAGTCACAGACTAGGACCCCATTGCGCAAGGCACTGGACAAACATAGAACAAAAAGACGCTGATAAGGCTTCCTGTGCCTACTACACCTGCCCATACTACTGCATCTAACCAAGCTCTCCTCTGTAGGGACTCCACCTATTCCATAACTCACACTTAACTACTCAGCCCCCTTCCTTGCTTACTGTTTCTGTCTCCCTCCCACCACTGTCACACAGGTGACTGAGGGGGGGACGGGACTTGCTGGTTTTATCTGGAAGTGTTAACAACCCAATTTAAGTCCTGTAAAGTGCCCCCACATAACCTGCTACTGGGAACCTGATAAATGTGTGTAATTGTGACAATAATTAACAGCCTGTTTCCCACATTCCCCTGCCTACTGCCTCCTACCCGTGCTTCCCTACTGACCTCATCAACAAATCTCATCAGCCTTTTAACTCTGAGCTAGTCCCCTATGGCTGCCTTCAAAGGCCTCACCCCCATTCCTTAGACAGGTGTGAGCATTCCAGCACCCAACCCTGGCTAGCGCATGCCCCTTGTCCCCCACTTTAGGGCATCTGCAAACACAGTGCCCCCCAGTGCCGGCTGCAGCATGGCGGAGCTGTAGGAAAACATGTCATCCTCAGGTCAGTTTCCATCTCCCGTTCACTGTTGTGTCGCTCTGGGCCTGTCGCTCCTCTAACTGGGCATTCATTTGAATACCGGACCTGCTGGAGCAGCCTGGCCAAGACGGGGGGTTTCTTGCACTGACGTGGCTACCCCGATGTAGTTACACTAGGGACAGCTCCCCGGTGTAGATGCACTGCGCACTGGAGTAAGATAGGGATTGCACTTCTGTCACATACCTGGGTAAATTACCTGATCCAGAGACCCCCACTTTGTGTCTACATTATGGCTGTGCACTGTAGTTACCTCACTGTAGCTACACTGGTGTGAATTCCCCTAGCATAGCCAAGTCCAATACCCAAGGAGCTTGTCAGTCTCAGCTCAATGAGCCCAGGGGTCCTCTGAGCCAGACATCCCGGTGTCACGGTACATGCAGCAATTAGAACCACTTCTCCTAATGAAGCCCCTCTCCGCAATGGTGCCTAGCCGTGGGGACTAATCATGCTTATTACAAATGGATTTTCCTGCACCAGGCCAAGTGGCGCAGATGTGAACGTGTTTCTTGGAAGCACTGGGGTTTGATTGCTGAAGACAAACAGGCCATCCAGGGACCACGGAGCTTCTCCTTCTCCTCCCCCTCCTGTGCTAAGTCCCCAGTGTTATAAGGCCCGGTGTGGAATCACAGAACAGTCAGTCAGCTGATTGTGTTATCCCTCGAGACTGTCTGTAATACAGAGGAGTGGCATCCTCTGGCTGGGTTCTTCAGCTCCTGCATTCACACCCCCACCACACCCCCGATGAAGAGGCAGGGGTAACGATCATCCCATTTCATGGAAGAAACCTAGCCACCGTTTTTTAAAACAGCTGATTTCATTAGGCTCCATCAGCAGCCTGTGACCACCAGACACCAGGGCCTGATTCTGACCTCCTGCTGGGAACAATCCAGAGTAGGGTTACCATATTTAAAAAATAAAAAAAGAGGACACTCCACGGGGCCATGGCCCCGCCCCTTTCCCACCCCGTCCCGCCCCGATCCCACCCAACCCCCCCTTCTCCAAAGTCCCCGCCCTAACTCCGCCCCCTCCCCTGAGCGCCCCACGTTCCTCCTCCTCCCTCCCAGCCATGCGGAAAGGGCTGCCCGAGCGCTACCGGCTTCACGGTTTGCCGGGCAGCCCCCAGACCCTGCGCCCCCGGCCGGCGCTTCCCCAGCGCAGCTGGAGCCCGGGAGGGGAAGCGCCCAGCCGGGGCACAGGGTCTGGAGGCTGCCTGGCAAACCGTGAAGCTGGTAGCACTCGGGGTTTGGGCAGCCCCTATGCCTCCGGACCCTGCGCCCCCGGCCGGGCACTTCCCGTCCCGGGCTCCGGCGGCTGCTGTGCTCCCTGAAGTCCTGGGCTCTGTAAGCGCTGAGCTGCCCGAGTGCTATCGGCTTCGAGCAGCCCCCATGCCTCTGGACCCTGCGCCCCCGGAGCCCGGGAGGGGAAGTGCCTGGCCGGGGGTGCAGGGTCCAGAGGCATGGGGGTCACCCGAAGCCGGTAGCGCTCGGGCAGCTTGGCGCTTACAGAGCTCAGGAGTCGGGGAGCACAGCAGCCCCCGGCGCCCGCTCTAAAGTAAGCCAGGGAGTATTTTTCCCAGACATGTTCGGCTTTTTGGAAATTCCCCCCGGACGGGGGTTTGATTACCAAAAAGCCGGACATGTCCGGGAAAAACCGGACGTACGGTAACCCTAATCCAGAGAGACTCTGGTGGATTCTGTGTGGAAATGAGAGGTGAATCGAGCCTTTGTGTGCAGGTTGGAAGTGGGGGAGGCGTGAATGCAGCTGCCTGCTTCTCCTTGCACCCGCCACTGTCCCCTTTCCAAGCTCATTTGGGTGCTTAGCCTTGCATGGTTCTGAATCTCCCCCGTCTAATCTATCAGTCCTCCCTGCCTAATTATGATTTATTATCTCCCCAGCACAACACCCACACAAATAGCTCCCAGGGCACTTTCCCCCCCCCCCCCCCCTGCCTATTAATCATTAACGTTTAGACGTTTCCTCCAGGTAAACAGGGTGTCACATGACTTTTACTTTAACCCCTTGGTGCCTTGTCAGGCCAGCCAGTCTCTGATTATTTTCTCCTGGTGAAAAGTAGAACTGGTGCCCACTTTGCAGACAGATCCTTGCAGTTTGAGGGCATAGTGTTTGCACCATTGGTTTGAACATGGGCTGCACACTCTTGTTACTGAGGAACCTGGACAGAGGTGGATAGTCGTTTTCTGCCTCCTTCCTCAGTGCAAAGCTGCAGTGTTCGGGCTGCAGACAAGGGTCCTGGCCAGATGCCTATTCTCTAGACAAAGGCTTGCAGTGGAATATTTATAAACCATACATGGAAACGTTTCCAGTCGGTTTTAAAGGATCGTAATAATTTTGGGCCCAACATTCTTCTTTAGTAGAAATTATAATCTCATATTTACAGCAATTTGAGTTGCAAATGATGCAGGTTGTCCATCTCCTAAGGCTAAAAAGGAACTAGACATTTGGCTTAATCTGCCGTAAGGGAGATTTAGGTCAGACATTAGGAAAAACTTTCTCACCATAAGGATAATTAGACCTTGGAGACAAACACCTATCAGGGATGCTCTAGGTTTACTTGGTCCTGCTTCAACGCAGGGGATTGGATTAGATGACCTCTCAAGGTCCCTTCCAGCCCTACAGTTCTGTGATTCTGTAACAAGACTCTCCAGAGTTAGAAGAGTTAATGCTAATATACATCTTGGAAGAGCTATTAATCCTTGTGCTTCATGGGTTAAGTCAGTCTCTAACTGTTGGGATATTAGAATGAGACCTGCTGTGGGGACAAATTATCCCACATCTTCCTAAGGCAAAGTTTTTGCCCCATTCTCTGAAGCATCTGGTTCTGAGCACTGTCAGACCCAAGATATTGGACTAGATGGACCTGATCCTGGCTGGTGATTTCTAATGTTCTAGTGGGCAATTGTTTTATATGTTTGCTGTTTTGATACAATTCATATTCATAGATTCCAAGACCAGAAGGGAATCTATGATCATCCTGTTCAGGGGCAGAAAATTTTTTTGGCCCGAGGGCCACATCTGGGTATGGAAATTGTATGGTGGGCCATGAATGCTCACAAAATTGGGGGTTGGGGACCGGGAGGGGTGAGGGCTCTGGCTGGGGGTCAAGCTCTGGGGTGGGGGTGAGGATGAGGGGTTGGGGGTACAGGAGGGTGCTCCGGGTTGGGACCGAAGGGTTCAGAGGGTTGGAGAGGGATCAGAGCTGGGGCAGGAGATTGGGGCTTCATAGGTTAAGTCAGGGGATCTTAAGTCAGGGATCAGGGGTGCATGCTCCGGGTGGCGCTTACCTCAAGCAGATCCCAGAAGCAGCAACTTGTCTCCCTTCCGGCTCCTATGTGGAGGTGCATCCAGGTGGCTGTGCGTGCTGCCCCATCCGCAAGCGCCTCCCCTGCAGCTCCCATTGGCTGTGATTCCCAGCCAATGGGAGCTGTGGGGACGGTGCTTGGGGGAGGGGCAACGTGCGAAGCCCCCTGGCTTCCCCTATGCGTAGGAGCCAGAGGGGGGATATGCCGCTGCTTCCGGGAGCTGCACAGAGACACAGCATACATGGAGCGGGGCAAGCCCCCAACCCTGCTCTCTGGCTGCAGTGCCGGAGCGGAGCAAGCCCCAGACCCAGCTCCCGGGCAGGAGTTCAAGGGCCAGATTAAAATATCTGAAGGGCTGGAGGCGGCCCCCAGGCCATAGTTTGCTCACCCCTGATCTAGTCTGACCTCCCGTGTAACCCAGGCCAGAGAATTTCCCCAAAATTACTTCTAGAATGTATCTTTTAGGGGGAAAAAATCCAATCTATGAAATATTGAGTCTTGATTTTCATCAGCAGTTCTCAGTGCACATCCCCCAGGGACTCCTACCAGCACACCCACTCACCAATGTCAGCCCTGGGCAGGCTCCCCAGTAGCTTGGGACTTGATCCCAATATCTGTCAAACCACTGGCTACAGTGCACTCAACTGAGTCCTAATGACACTCAAGTCAGAGTGTGGTTATTACGAGCAGATATTGGCAGCATAAGTAGAGAGAATAATAGCATGTCTGGTCGAAAGTAATGGCATGAATAGTACAAAGTAATAGCATGTATGGTCCAGTGACAGAGTAATTGTAGCTGCTGTACATGAGTTTGCATTTCAGAGGGCTGGAGAGAGATACTGATTGCTTGTGTGTCATTGTTTCCTGCATGTTTTGCAGAGGGTCGGGGAGAGCCTTCCAGTCTGTTCCAGCACTTTCAGAGCTCTGTTGACAGCACAGCCCTTGACATTAACATGACTTGCCGGCTGTTTTCCATATCACCAGCCATTAACCTTTCTCCTCTGCCCAAATAAATTAACATTTGCCGTGGGGCCCACAGCGGCTGTGAACAAACCCTGGCCATGGTGACTGATGGCCCTGAACACTGGGGGACCAGGGGGCACAGTCAAGAAAAGCCCATTAGCCTTATGTGTTCTCTTTTCACCTAGACACCGGTGATGTGTCACCCATGTCACAAGTCTGACAAGGCCTCAGCTTTGCTGCCACCTGCCCACAAAGTTGGCACAGACCCCAGGGAAAGGTGATTAGATTTCAGGTGCCACATTAGGGTGACGTCAGCCTTGAGTTGAGCGGCCTGGCCCAGGCTGTAACTCCTGCGGAGGGATTGGAAAATGAAAAGCACAGCATACGGCACACGAACTCCATCAGCAACTAGGACCTGGGGGTTCACCTGGGGTTTCTGCTGTCTCTAGGCCAACTGGGAATTGTTTGCTTCTCCCAGAAATCCATGATCTGAGAATGTGTCTTGTAGGACAAGGTGCCATGTCAGGGGAGCCCCAGATCCTGGGGAGCTGGAGGGGAGGGTGGTCTCTTCGGTGCCTCTGATATTCTGCATTCTTGTTTTTGAATACAGGAAAATCATTTCTTTTCTGCATTTGCTGTTCTCCTGCCTAGGCTGGGTCACTGACATACTAGCCTTGATTTTAGACAGGACAACAGGGCATCCAGCCTCTCAGATCAGTGTTCATAATACTCCTGTCTCTAACTGGAGAGGCCTCTTGCCAGGGAAGGGGCTGTGCCGTGGGAACAGCTCTGCGCTGCAGAGTCTGCAGAGGGAAGGAACGGAGCAGTCCTGTCTTGCTGTACTTCCGTGTGCCAGCAGGTGGCTAACTGCGCCCCAAAGGGGATTTGTTCCTGGAAGAACAGTGCGGTTTAGCATCCTGGGGTCTGTGCGGCTGCTGGTGTGGTCACAGCTCCACAGGGGCCATGGAGACAGATTGCCAATGGGCTGCACTGAATCAACCCCCTCCCTGGTCAGCTCTGTCCCTGTGTGGGGGTTGTGCTGTCGGCAGAGGCCCCTGCTTTCCCACGGGAGATTGTGGGTGAAACACTGCCCCAGGAAGAGAGGAAGGCTGGTCCAGTGGGTAGGGTACTAGCTGCAGACCTGGATTCAATTCCCTGCTTGGCCACAGGTTCCCTGTGTGACCTTGGGCAAGTCATTTAGCCCAGATCCTCAAAGGCACTTAAGTGCCTAACTCCCGTTGATTAAGAGCCTTAACACCTGTGATGACGTGGGCTTAAGTCTCTGTGCCTCAGTCCCCTGTAACGTGTCACTCAGAGGTGGCTGAGAGGCAGGGAATTCTTTGGGGAGCTGGTCCGTGATTGCAAGTGGCCTTTGGTGGGCTCGGTGCAGCGCTGGGGAACTTTGCAGAGTGAGGAGCCAGGTTCTGCACCTGGCCAGCACCTGTGCTAAAGGGGGTGCCTCAGACAGGTCTGTCTTTGCAGCCAAATACCCTGACTATTTGGATGCAGAGGAATCTGGGGCCTGCCTGCTGGCTAGAGCTCTCACTGGCACCACATGTAATGCTAGCCACCCCATTCATTACATGGTCCCTAGCTCCACAACCTCTCCCAGACTTCCATTCTGTTCTGGTCAGGTTCATACATGATGCCCATCTCCGTGGTATCTGAGCAGGTCACAGTACCCCTTTGAGCGAGGGAAGCGCCATCCCCATTTTACAAACTGAGCCCCGAAGTGCTGAAATGAGGCGCGTGGTTTTCCAAACAGCTCCGCACCCACCACTGGGGCTAGAGTTTCAAGAGCTCAGCGCCCACGTAGGCCCCAAAACAAGGGACCAGAGCTGCATAAGATGCTCAGACTCTGGAGGCTTCATTTTTTGACAGCCTGGCTCCATGCGTGTCACCCCAAATGACACTGGGAGTCCGTGGCAAAGCTGAGAATCCCAGGGCCTTAATCACAAGGCTGTCCCATTATAATGCCTTCCCTGTGCTCCTGACTAGGTCTCTGGAGTTACAAGCCAGCTGCGGGGATGGGGCACATTGTGACTTTTAATTAGCTTGCCATCAATGAGGCGCCTTTCCAGCAGGCTGGTAACCCCAGCTGGAGGGCACTGCTCAGAAATGCTTTGTTTCCACTACAAACGCTGGGCCCAATCCTAAAGAGCTCTGGGAAGCGTCTGCTGGGCGCTGAGCACGCTTGCCTCCTGCAGGACTCAGTGGAAGTGAAGGTGCACAGCACGTGGCTGGATCGGGGCCTCTGTTTTCCAATAACTCTTCTGCACAGGATGAGAAATAATGACAGGGGATGCTCCCTTGTGGAGCCGCCAGCACCCCTGGGCTGAGCAAATTGGCTGCCGTCTTCTTTTAAGTTCTTCGACAGTAGAAAATATAAACCTCCCCAACAGCCCCTCCTGCACGCAGATCAAGACTCTGCGCTGGGCATTTCCTGCTGCTGTGGCTGCTTGCCCTGGGGAGAGGTCATGTGAGATGTTGCTGCGAAGGGCATAGTAAGTCATTGGGGGAGGGGGTGGCACAGAATTAAGGACAAAATAGGATTTGCTTGCACAACCCTGCCTCTTTTCACTTGTGTTGGTATTTGCTCAGAGACCCAGTCCCCGAGCTCCAGGGCCTACGTCCCAGGGAAGGAATGTTCCCCCTCAGGAAAGAGCATTACAGAATTCTCCAGCTGCCTCAGTGAAGGTGGGGGTGGGAGGGGGTGACATACCAGGGTACAGTCTAGACCCAGAGGTTCTCAAACCGGGGGTCGGGATCCCTCGGGGGTCACGAGGTTATTACATGGGGGGGGGGGTTGTGAGCTGCCACCCTCCACCCCAAACCCCGCTTTGCCTCCAGCATTTATAATGGTGTTAAATATATAAAAAAGTGTTCTTAATTTATAAGGGGGGCTCGCACTCAGAGGCTTGCTAGGTGAAAAGGGTCACCAGTAAAAAAGTTTGAGAGCCACTGATCTAGACTAATAAATAGCTGGGTCACCTCTGCCCTGTAATCTGGGGAGCCCTTTACAATGCCTTGCTGCTGTAGCTTCCAGTCTGGACTGCTCACAAATAACCTCCAGCAGGCAATTCACTCCCAGCCAATGTCTGTCTGTGCTGCAGCCAGCCAGCCAAACCGTGGCGCCTTAAAGATTACCCCAGGGTGAGCCCAACACACTCCGAGTCCCAGATTGTCCCCCAGAAATGCGTGTCTTGTACAGCCCAGCCCGCTCCTGGACAATAAAAGTTTATATAAAGTCCATTATTACTTTACTAGAAATAATATGCACACAACTTGCCAACCCAAATGGAGTTTCCCAGACACTTCAATTTAAACGCTCTGGATTAGATAAAACAATAAAACAAGTTTATTAACTACAGAGAGAGAGAGAGCTTTTAAGTGAGTACAAGTAATGAGGCATGAAAGTCAGAAATGGATACAAGAAAATAAAGTTAAAATGCTACTGGTGTCTAACTTAACAAACTACATCAGATTCAGGCAACGTTTCTCACCATATGTTCTCAGCAATCTTATTGACCAAACCTCTTAGGTCAAAACCCCTTCTCCCCAGAATTCAGCGAATGCTTCCTTTGTCTTGTCATTTCAGGTGCCGTGAATGCGACAGGCGGGGTGGAGGGGTTTCTTGGGTGTTTGTCCCTCCTTTTCATAGTTTCAGTCCCCCTCTTTAAAAGCATTTCTAGCTGGGTACCAGGAGACAAAAAGTCTCTAGGGAAGGATGTTCCCTGCTGCTTTTTCCTCATCTACTGGAACTTCTTTTGTTTCACTTCCTGCTTGATGACTCTGTTTACCACTCAAATGCAAATTAAGCAGAGCACACTTTCCTTTGTTTGAGACGGACCTGTTTGTCAATCTCAGCTTGGAACATGTGTTCATAACACCACAAAGTGGCATACGATAACTTCACATACAATGTTACCACACACATTTTATCAGGACAATAATGATGAGTAAATTATGGGTTTTCAAATGATATCTCACAAGGCATACTTGATACAAAGATTATTAAATAGTGGGTAGGCTATGGGGACACGGATACATTCTGTCACAGAGGGAAGGTGCATAGATGTTACACTGCAGCTGGCATCCCTCCTGGGCAGAGAATTTGTTCCAGCTGGAGGAGTTCATCACAAGAGAATGCTGTTGAGTCACTTGCCCCAAGGGCTTTGGATAGATCTGGGACCCAGGCCCACCCGGGGCTCTGGCTGTGAGAAGCTGTTTGCTTCTCAAACTCGGCTTGAAAGGAGTCTTTGCCAGATGCACCACCATCCCTCCAAGCCCCAAACATGAGCTAGTCTCCCTTCTGGCAGTGAGCACATAGGCCAGGGCCCTCTGCTGCAGTTCCTGGAGAGTTTCACACCTTGCTGCCAGCACGTCAGCATCGCCAGCATTGGGACACGTACGGGAAGATGGCGACAGCCAGGCCCCAGCCCGCTCATGGCCAGGACCTTGGATTGAATCTGATTCTGGCATCAGCTGGAGAGGTCAGAGAGCACTGACACCACATGGAGGAGAGCATGCTTCTGCCTGCAGGACTCCAAAACGTAGGGGGAAGGCAGATCCCAGGGAAGTCTCCCCTGTAAGCTAAAGGCAAGTCACTTGGTGGTGGGGGACAGTAGGGCTGGAAGGCTGGTGCATGACTAAGCACAGATGGGCGCCTGCTCTAGTGTCAGCCAGGGAGCGGACTCGCCTCATTCACTTGGGCTCAGGAGAGAATCCCTCACTGCCCTGTGGTGGCTGTTTGAAATGGAGTTGGGCTGGGCTCCTGGCCCCGGGTTCCAGCGTTGTTCGGGCTGGCAGTTAACAGGCCTGTCACTGGGTGTTGCTGTCGGGCCTGGTGGGTGAGCCAACTAGACTCTAGCCTTACTGGCTAGAGCTTTTCTTATTAACATCTCCGGGCTGCTGGCAGAGGTGAGCGAGCAGCACATCGATGGCAAGGGGCTCCCTTTTCCAAGGAGCATGTGGCCACTCTGGTGCTGGGTCGGCGTGCCCGTTGGGTTTCATGCCAGCCAGAGCGTCTGGTGCCAAAGGCTGCTGAGAGGGGAGCTCTGGGGAACCCAGCTAGGCTGGATCCACAGTCGGGATCTTTCAGGCCCTGTGTTCAGATGAGGCCCAGGCACAACAGTAAGAATATCAGGCCCCAGCTGGGTCAGGACTCAGGACTGGGAGTGGGAGGAAGAGGAGTTTTGGAGGAGGAGGGAAGGAGAATCCATCCTGATGGGTGGGTAGCGCTGACATTCTTTGAGTTGGGGAGGTGGTGACCCCTGTGGTACTTGCCTGCTTACAGCAGAGGAGTTGGAGGGCCAAGCAGGAAGGAGATGGGCTAATTTTAAAAAACTAGAGTAAAAAATTCAGAATGAAGGGTCTGGATTGGATCTGCACGATAGGTGCATGCACCTGTGTGCAGTTGTGAGAGCAAGCTGGCTACAGCATCTGCTAGTTACACCTTGTGCAGCAGGGCTTATGCCTATCTTAGCTATAGAGATCAGAATGAGACCTCTGGGGGGCAGATTGCCCATATCTGCCTTCTGTGGGGTCCTTATGCCTTGCTCTGAAGCCGCCGGCGCTAGCTGCTGTCAGAGACAGGATCCTGGGTGAGCTAGAGCTTGGATCTGATCCAGGCTGGCAATTCCTCTGTTGCTAAACTGGTACTTACAGGTCTATCACCATGCAGCCCCTCTCTCTATGGCCACATATATTGTATCACTCTGTAGGACCTCAGTGCTCGACATTAATCTTTACCTGCATGATCACTTGTGCACTCCCGTATTCAGGGGCTGTCCCCCGCCATGGACACGGCTGTCTGGCTTGTGGATACAGTGAAGTCCCTTGAGTTATGACAACGTGGCTCTTTGTTTACATTGCCGTATAAACACCCACCCTGAGCCGTCCTCTAGCCCTGCTTGTTCTGGTCATGCAGACAGAGACACTCGGCATGGGTCCCCATGCTCCGGGGCTGCAAAGCGTGCCTTATGGACTGGCTGCCATCCATTCTCTCCTCTTCCCCATGCTGGGGCCGGTTTGGGATTTGCTTGCCCTGACCCTTGTCTGCGCAGAGCCCTCCCTGACCCGCTACATTCAGTACTCAGCAAACAGCGCCACACAATAGGATCGTCCCCCAGAGGGATTTGTCTTACCTCCGTCAGCTTTTTTATTCGCAATGCCTCCCACATTCCCACCCATTGTTTTACAATTGCGGGGGGCAGGTGGGGGACACTTGTTTCCACTGGGATGCAATTTCACAGCTGGCAGCTGCAGCCATGTGTGTGATCTAACCAACTGTTCCCCCACCCACCCCCCGCTTGTCACTTCAGTTCATAGGCAGGGCCTGTCACCTCCTTATCCAGCCACCTCTGTGCCCCTGTTGGCTTTCACTCCCTGATTCTTCCAGGCAGGGAGGCTCGCCTGACCCAATAACACTGCAGCTGTCATTTCACCCACTTAATGGAGGAATATTGTGGAGCACTTGGGGTGAACCATGGAAACACAACCTTTCGCCTTCCCTGGTTGGCACATAGCCCCTCTGTGGTACAGCGTTCCCCTGTACTGGTGAATGGGGCTGCATCCCTCAGTCCTGGTGAGAGATGGGCCCCATTCAGGTCACTATGCATGGGGAAGTTCGATCCAGATCCAAACTTCGGCCTGCGAGGCAAACAGCAGTCCCTTTCCTGACTGTTCAGCTTAGGCCAGGACTGAGGCAGGCCCTGTGTGGTGACAATAGATGGTGCAGGCTGGGAACTAGTGAGTCAGAGAGAACCACCGGGTCTGTCTATGTCCAGCAGCCTCAATGCAGAATCCCCTGTTCATTCATTGCCACCAAATTTCGTTCCTTCTCAGTTATGAGGGGATGATACAAGGCCCCAATCCCGGCCCCCTTTTCTGCCATCTGGGACATGGACACTTGTCAGCTTGCAGCTGGGCTGAGAGCCCATGGGGCACTGCTCTGATGTTAGACAACAGGATCAGTGCTGGATACTCCCCACCTGCCAGGCTGGATTTGAAGCAGTAGCTTAGAGTCACGGGCAGGTTTCCCACCCCAGTGGGTACATGGGTTGTGGGTGTGCTCCTGTAATTACATCACTAACATCAGCACAGAAACCCTAGTATCTGATCTAGTGTGGGGAGCCCTGGAGCTGCTGCAACAGAAGTCCTTCCAAGGGGAATAGAAAGATTAGGCCTTTTCTGTTATGGGGGGGAGGGATAGCCCGTTAAACCCAGGATTGTGAGTTCAATTCTTGAGGGGGCCATTTAGGGATCTGGGGAAAAATCAGTACTTGGTCCTGGTAGTGTAAGGCAGGGGGTTGGACTCAATGACCTTTCAAAGTCTCTTCCACTTCTAGGAGATGGGATATTTTATTTAATTTAATTTAGTCAGCATCCCCCTGTGCCGCTTTTGTCCATTGACAGCCCTTAGAATCAGGGGCACGTTAAAGATGTACTGGGCAGGCATAGTCTGGTAAGCAGCCCTGGGACAACGGGGTGAGGCGGTGGGTACGCTCTGCTGGGCGACCCCGGGCCGGTGGGGCGAGACGGTGGGTACGCTCTGCTGGGCGACCCCGGGCCGGTGGGGCGAGACGGTGGGTACGCTCTGCTGGGCGACCCTGGGCCGGCGGGGCGAGGCGGTGGGTACGCTCTGCTGGGCGACCCCGGGCCGGCGGGGCAAGGCGGTGGGTACGCTCTGCTGGGTGACCCTGGGCCGGCGGGGCGAGGCGGTGGGTATGCTCTGCTGGGCGATCCTGGGCTGGCGGGGCGAGGCAGTCGGTACGCTCTGCTGGGCTTCCCCGGGCTGGCGGGGCGAGGCGGTGGGTACGCTCTGCTGGGCGACCCCGGGCCGGCGGGGCGAGGTGGTGGGTACGCTCTGCTGGGCGACCCGGGGCTGGCGGGGCGAGGTGGTGGGTACGTTCTGCTGGTGGCAGGGGGTATACTCCGCTGGGCGGTCCCATGGTGAGGTGATGGGTGTGTTCCATCTGGCAGGCCTGGGCTTGTGGAGAGGGGGCAGATGCACACGGGGCATGCTGGGAGGCACAATGGGCTTGATCGGCTCAGCAGCTCTGGGTGCATTGGGTGGCATAGAAGGCACGTATTGCCATGGCACACTGGGCAGCATGCAGACAGACCATGCCTATGGTGTGCGAGTGGAGTCATTCAGCGTTTGTGCCATCAAGGCCATTGGAGAGCAGTTATGGGGAAATCCCCTTGCCTGTGCCACATGGGCTGACCTGTACCCCAGCAGTCTGGGAGGAGTTTGCCTCAGACTGTTCATAGCTGCCAAGTGGCCAAAGAGTACGTATGCTGCCGACATCCCCTGGGCCTGCTGCTCCCTGTGCCCACCATGCTGACCCCCATGCATTGCTGCCCCAAACAAAGTGCCTTCCTCGCCGTTATGACTGTTTCTTGCCTCCTCTCCCCTGTCTTGCTAACTGGTGTATATCTGGAGAGAGCCCCAGGTTATTTAAGCGGTGCAAATGTGCCCTAGAAAGGCTGTTGGCTGACTCCGAAATCAGAGTTATCAGCAAAAAGAACAAGGAGTCCTTGTGGCACCTTAGAGACTAACCAATTTATTTGGGCATAAGCTTTTGTGGGCTAGAACCCACTTCATCAGATGCGTGGAGTGGAAAATACAGGAAGAAGATATATATACATAGTACATGAAAAGATGGGGGTTGCCTTACCAATTCTAACGAGACAATTCAATTAAAGTGGGCTATTATCAACAGGGGAAGAATCACTTTTGTAGTGGTAATCAGGGTGGCCCATTTCGAACAGTTGACAAGAAGGTGGGAGTAACAGTAGGGGAAAATTAGTATGGGGAAATTAGTTTTTAGTTCTTGTAATGACCCATCCACTCCCAGTCTTTGTTCAGGCCTAATTTGATGTTCAGTTTGCAAATTAATTTCAGTTCTGCAGTTTCTCATTGGAGTCTGTTTTTGAAGTTTTTTTATTGAAGAATTGCCACTTTTAAATCTGTTATTGAGTGTTTTTGAATGGTATAATTCTTGACGTCTGATTCGTGTCCATTTATTCCTTTGTGTAGAGACTGTCCGGTTTGGCCAATGTACATGACAGAGGGGCATTGCTGGCACATGATGGCACATATCACATTGGTAGATGTGCAGGTGAACGAGCCCCTGATGGTGTGGCTGATGTGATTAGGTCCTATGATGATGTCCCTTGAATAGATATGTGGACAGAGTTGGCAACAGGGTTTGTTGCAAGGATAGGTTCCTGGATTAGTGTTTTTGTTGTGTGGTGTGTAGTTGCTGGTGAGTATTTGCTTCAGGTTGGGGGACTGTCTGTAAGCGAGGACTGGCCTGTCTCCCAAGGTCTGTGAGAGTGAGGGATCATCCTTCAGGATAGGTTGTAGATCCTTGATGATGCGCTGGAGAGGTTTTAGTTGGGGGCTGACAGTGATGGCTAGTGGCATTCTATTACTTTCTTTGTTGGGCCTGTCCTGTAGTAGGTGATTTCTGGGTACCCTTCTGGCTCTGTCAATCTGTTTCTTCACTTCACTTCAGCAGGTGGGTATTGTAGTTTTAAGAACGCTTTATAGAGATCCTGTATGTGTTTGTCTCTGTCTGAGGGATTGGAGCAAATGCGGTTGTATCTTAGAGCTTGGCTTTAGACAATGGATCGTGTGATGTGGTCTGGATGAAAGCTGGAGGCATGTAGGTAAGTATAGCAGTCAGTAGGTTTCCGGTATAGGGTGGTGTTTATGTGACCATCACTTATTTGTACTGTAGTGTCCAGGAAGTGGATCTCTTGTGTGCACTAGTCCAGGCTGAGGTTGATGGTGGGATGGAAATTGTTGAAATCCTGGTGGAATTCTTCAAGGGCCTCCTTCCCATGGGTCCAGATGATAAAGATGTCATCAATGTAGCGGAAGTAGAGTAGGGGTGTTAGGGGCCGAGAGCTGAGGAAGCGTTGTTCTAAGTCAGCCATAAAAATGTTGCATACTGTGGGCCATGCGGGTACCCAGGGCCAGCTCCAGGCACCAGCCCACCAAGCATGTGCTTGGGGTGGCGCCTGGAGAAGGGGCGGCGCGGCGGGGCGTTCCGGCCTGAGAGCGGGGCTGTGACTGGGCTCGCCGCCCTCCCCGCAGCGCTCTGGCCGGTCAGGGAGAGCGGAGCCGCAGCGGGCTCGCCGCCCTCCCCCCAGCACTCTGGCCGCCAGGGAGAGTGGAGAGCCCCGGCCGGGCTCGCCGCCCTGCTCCCGGCGCTCTCGCCGCCGGGGAGAGCGGAGCCATGGTGGGCTCGCCGCCCTCCCCCCAGCACTCTGGCCGCCGGGGAGAGCGGAGAGCCCCGGCCAGGCTCTCCGCCCTCCTCCCAGCGCTCTGGTCGCCGGGGAGAGCGGCGCCGCGGCGGGCTCGCCGCCCTCCCCCCGGCACTCTGGCCGCCGGGGAGAGCGGAGAGCCCCGGCCGGGCTCTCTGCCCTCCTCCCAGCGCTCTGGCCGCCGGGGGCTCACCGCCGGGGAGAGCGGAAAGCCCCGGCCGGGCTCTCCGCCCTCCTCCCGGCACTCTGGCTGCTAGGGAGAGCGGAGCCGCGGCGTGCTCACCGCCCTCCCCCCGGCGCTCCGGCCGGTCGGGGATTGCAGCCCGGGGCCGGGCTCGGCGCCCTCCCCTGCCGTGCTGGGGGGGGGTGGCGGGTGGCTTTTTTGCCTAGGGCGGCAAAAAAGCCAGAGCCGGCCCTGCGGGTACCCATAGCAGTGCTCTCTGGCTCTATCTGATCTAATCCTATCTATCTAATCTGCCTATCCCACACTCATCCCCATGACCTGCTCAGCTCTCAGGGGTGTAATCGGCTTAGTAATATCCTATAAGAGAGGATGATTCTTTGGGTTCCCCTTTGGGGACTGAATAAAGAGAACCACGATGCTCTGCTGGTGTGGTTCACTTGGCCATCCAGCTGCTGGTGGTAAACTTGGATCACTCTGCTGCTCACCTTGGAGAGCCCTTCACCGTCTCTCTCTGTACTCTATACAGTAGCCTATTGTCCAACAGCTCAGAACACTGCCTGGAACGTGCCCCACTCAAGGTTGTTTCTTTCACTCTCTTGGCTGATGTGTCTGGCTCAATTTTATTCCTGCCTTGATCAGAAGAAAAGGAGGCTCACTCTGTGGAAAACTGAGAGATGCTCTTGCTCAACAGAAGTTACGGGCTTGATGCAGGAGTCACTTAATTAAGCAGGAAGTTACAGTAGATGATCACCATGATCTCATCTGCCCTTGATGTCTATGAATTGATGGGTTCATTTTATTTTCCTCCACATTTCTGAAACTTTTCTCTGCAGCCACAAGGGCTAGAAACGTACTCTTTTTTAAAAATGAAAGCCGAGGTTCTCACATAACCACCTGACTCCAGGAGCTGGGTCTTTAAAGACAATAACCATTAATCATGCTTTTCGGAAGACTTGGCAGTGCTGCATTTAAGCCCCTCTTGTGCTGTCCCCTTCACCCCTATAATTCTGGCTAGAAAAGTTCTTATGGTCTCAGAATTTTTGCACTGATAATTAATAGCCAATAAATAGCATAAAATAGCACAAGGTCAATTTCTTGAGCAGAAATAGTGTTTTCTAGCATGGCAGTCCCATGAGTCACCAGCTCTGCTGTAATACAGTAATTAATAGAACATACTCCTTTCCCATGTCCCAAACCAAACCTGTTTAGGACAGAATTAAATATGGATCTCAATTAAAGAATGTCTTTCATAACGAGACAGCGGAGGAGCGTGGCAGCCATTTCAAAGGGGGATTCTTTTGAGTGGGGACTGGGACTTGGGTCAAGGTGTGCAGTGGACTTGGCTGATTTTAGCTGCATGGTGCTTGATGGCAACGAGGCAAGTGGGAAATCTTTCTGCTCCTGATTTATGCATCGCATCTAATCTCTCCTGCTTCCTCTGTCCTTTGGGGCCGGGGAGATCAATGTGGGGTGGCTATCGGCTGTCACTCTGTGTGGGGCAGGGGTGTTCTCAGACTCTGATTTAATTCAGTGCATGGCATTCTCAGACTGGTGTTTAATTGAGCTGTCAGATCATGACCTTTAATCAGCGTGTGTTAGAACCAAGCCAGGGGCCTTGTCCCATGGCACTCAGGGAACTCCTTCTCCTATGGCGAGGGGGGCAGACCCACAGCTACCCCACTGGATCGCTCCCATCCTTGGCCCTAATGCCCCCACAGACCCACCATTACAGCTTAGGGCTTGGGGAAGGACTAAGCTGCCAAGGGTCTCCAGCCCCAGGGTGGGGTCCACTCACTCCGTTTTAGGAGCAAGAGGAACGAGCCAAGCCATTCCACACCTTTCCGCCCAGCGGCTGGGCAGGATCTGTGCAGTGTGTGGTCCCCTAGTGCTGTGTGAGGGCCAGGGGAGCAGGGAGAGGGCACTGGCATGTCAGCTGTGGTTGGGCTCTGACACTGATGGTCCCTTTTTTGCTGCCTTTGGAATCAGCGGAGGAGGAAATAAAGAGAAGTGTTTCCTCTGGCCTGTTGCTTTGTTTATAACTCTCCATATGGGTCTTTGATCCCTCCCAACTAGTCACCCATCAGAGGTTCCTGCCTCCCTGAGAGGTTCTCCTAAAGCAGCTCCCACTTTCCCAACATGGAGACCATCTCCCATAGGAAGAAACAGGATCAGTCCAAAGTTCTAATCCCACTGCTGACTCAGTGCATGACCTCGCGCAAGTCACGTCACTTCTTTGTGCCTCAGTTTTCCCATCTGCAAAATGGGGATATGAATCCCTCCCTGTCTCACAAGGATGTGGTGAGGCCGCAATGCTGATAAGGGCTTTGAAGAGGGAAAGCGCTAAGTGTTGTTCTTTAACCTTCCTCTTCTCTTAGGGCTTCAGGACATTGCTCTGGGAGGCTGATCCCCTTTCCCCTGCCTGGCTCTCCAGTCTCTGCGAAGATGTGGATGTGGCTGATGTGGCTGATTCTTTTCTTAAGGTTAAGTTAAAAAAACAAAGTAAAACCTCTGTGTACCTAATTCTCCATTGGTGATGTGACTCACTCAGGTACGTCTACAGCAGGGAGCCTCAGAGCCTGGGTCTGGCGCTAAAAATAGTGCGTAGACCTTCAGGTTTGGGCTGGAGCTCAGGCTCTGAAGTCTACAGAGGGGGGGGTGGCCTCCAGAGCATGAGCACCAGCCCAAACCCAACCCATCTACATGGCTAGTTAAAGTGCCATAGCTCAAGCCCAAGTCTGTAGACCCACACTGCTGTGGGTTTCTGCTTGCCATGTAGACTTACCTGTAGTGACACCAGTGAGACCACAGCAGGATGATGAGGGGCTGGGAGCATTTGGGAGTGGTGAATGACAGGGTGAACTGTGTGTGAGGAAAGCAACTGCCTTCTGGCTGTCCCAAAAGTGCCACTAGGTACTCAAGTTGGGGGAAGAGAAGGGCCTGATCCAAAGCTCTTTGACTCCAATGGGCTTTGAATCAGACTCCAAATGCCCAGAGAGTTCCTGTCTAATTGGTTTTAGCAACCAAATTTTGCTTTGTAACCTTTGTGCAGCAAGGTTGTGCAGAGTCTACAAGCAATATTCATGTGTTTCATAGAATCATAGAAGATTAGGGTTAGAAGAGACCTCAGGAGGTCATCTAATCCAACCCCCTGCTCAAAGCAGGACCAACACCAACTAAAATATCCCAGCCAGGCAGGGCGGTGCAAGGATATTTTGCGCCTTAGGCGAAACTTCCACCTTGCGCCCCCCTTCTCCCTCCCCTCCCCCCAGACCATCACTCATTATAAACTTTCAAAATACTTTAAAAAATACACCTTTTTAGTCACGTATATTTCCTTCATTCATTCTTTCATATCAGAATCTACTACATTTTATTCTGTGTAGACTGCGTAGAATGTCCGTCCTTCATCAGTTAAGACTGAGCCGATCATAACACGTCTTCCAGTCTTCTCTCGCTCTGGCCATCCTTCGCCATGTTTGTCCATATCTCCTTGTTAAGAATCATCCCACCTCTTTGGAGGCCGACCGCGTGGCCGTTTCAGTTCTCGCAGATACCACTCAGATATAGCTGCAGTCCATCTGTTGTCACTGAGTCGGGCCACATGTCCCACCCACCGCATTTTGCTGAGCCTGCTTTCGACAACAACATCTCGGACTCCAGACTGCTGCCTAATTATTTCATTGGGGATGCGATCGTGGAGCGAAATGCCCAAAAATGTTCGTTCCATTGCCCTCTGTGTGACAGACAGTTGATGTTCTTCAGTCTTCGTCAGCGACCATGTTTCACTGCCATATAGCATCGCTGGAAGCACGGTCGAGTTAAAAAGATTCGCACGAGTTGTTTTGCTGATCTTTCCTTGGAGGATGTCCCTGATGTCATTGAATGTGCACCATCCAGCTTTTTTTCTGCGCGATAGTTCGCCTTTCTGATCGTGGCGCATGTTGACTTCCTGGCCCAAATAAACGTATTTGTCGACCTCTTGGATCTGTTCTCCTCCAAGAGTTATTTGGGTTCTTGGCAGAACATCCGATCTCATATATTTCGTTTTCGACTGGTTCATTTTTAATCTGACTTGACTACTTTTCGCGTTCAGTTCTTTAAGCGTTCTCTCAAGCTGGACTGTATTTTCAGCTATCAGCACTATATCATCTGCAAACCTGAGATGGTTTAGCCACTCGCCGTTGATATTAATCCCGCCTTTCAGGTCTGCTCGTCGAAAGACCAATTCAAGACATGCTGTGAATAATTTTGGTGAAACTATATCTCCTTGTTTCACACCTTTCTCGATGGGGATTCGGAGGGGAGTATCGAACAGCGATATATCTGTGCTGCAGCCAGAGTTCGCTTCTTTTAATAATGTGATATATTTTGCGCTGATGCCCTGTTCTGAAAGGGCTTCAAGAACGGCGTTCGTCTCCACGCTATCAAATGCCTTCTCGTAGTCCACGAAGGCAATGCACAAAGGGAACTTGTATTCCCTCGAACGCTCTAGTAGTTGGTTTAGAGTGAAGAGGTGGTCTATCGTGCTGTAATTTCTTCGAAAACCGGCCTGCTCTCTAGGTTGCTGTTCATCCAGGTTTCGCGACAGTCGATTTGTTATTATTTTGGTGAACAACTTATAGACATGCAAAAGCAGGCAGATCGGGCGATAGTTCTTTAGATTTTCTCGATCACCTTTCTTATGCAGCAAGATAGTATTGGACTCTTTCCAGCTGGATGGTATCTTCTGGATTTCCAGGTAACGGCTGAACCTTTGGGCGAGAGCTTTCCAGAGTTCCTGACCTCCCGCCTTAAGCACTTCTGCTGTCAGATTGTCCTTACCTGGAGCCTTACCCTCTTTAATTTGATGGACTGTGTGACGGACTTCGCTGATGAGAACCGGGAGTATGTGTTCATCGGTTTGTTGCAGTGATGGCATTGGGACGTCTATACGAGATGCAAAGAGCTGGGTATAGAAATCTCTGCAGATTGCCTCCATCTCTGTTCGATCGGTTACTGATTCTCCATCCTTGTTCTTCAAAGTCAATAATGATGACCAAATAATGCCAGTTCCCGTTTGCATTTTTTGAGACTTTTACGATCTTCAGCGGCCTTTAGGAGCTTTTCGGTTCGAAAATTCTCGAAGTCTTCCTTCAGCTTCATTCGTATGAGCTTGCAGAGAAGCGAGTACTCAAGCCTGTCACTGCCATTTCTTTTCATTTTCCTCCTCTTCTCCAATAAGGTCTTTGCATTCTCCAAGATTCTTCCACTAGCTCTTTTTGGTCTTTCACGCTCAGCTGATTTCACGCTCCATTCCAGTCTCTTGCTGAAGTCTCATAATGGTCGTCACAGTCATCCAGGAGGCTCCAGTCTTCCCTGGAAATGTTTTTCTTCAGGATTTCCTCGTCAAAAGCTACTGGTTGGTGCCTTCTGTTCACCATACACAGCGCCTTTTTCTCCACCTTCACAGTGAACGTGAGTCTGGCTCTTGGTAGGCGATGATCACTACCAATGTTAAATGACGGCACTACTGAAATATCCTGCACAATGCATCGTCTATCGATCAGAAAGTAATCGATTTCATTCTTTGTCTTTCATGTTCGGTGCGATCCAAGTCCATCTCCTGTTGGCCTTCTTTCGGAACCAGGTGTTACCAATGAACATTCTCCTCGTCTCTGCCAATATAGCTAGTTGTTCTCGTGCGTTTCCTTCTCCGATACCATATCTTCGTATGAACTTTTCGCCTTCTCTCCCTCTTCCAACCTTGGCGTTAAAATTTCCCATTGCAATCGTATATGTGGAACTCTGAATGAGGGTTTCCTCCAGCTCCTGATAGAATTCTTCCATATCATCATCTTCACATGCACTTGTGGGAGCGTAGATCTGGATGATTTTGAGGGTGCTGTTTCGGTTCAGTCGGAGGTAAAGCACCCTGATACGTGATGACTTCAAATGGCCTGAGACGATTTTCAAAGACCATTCCTTGTTTATGATGAATCCAACTCCTCCAACTGTCCTCGTGCCTTCTCCTTTCCCTAGAATGACCGTGCTTCCATCCCTCCAACTGACCTCCATCTCTGTCTTTTGTCGTGTTTCGCAAACACCCAGCACATCGAAGGCTGTTTTTGCCTTTTCCTCCGTGAGATGTGTTTATCGATTCCTCCCTTGTCAGTGTTCTGCACTTATAAGTGCACATTGAGAGAGTTGTCTGGTTTCCTTTTGGCAACTTGGCACCTGAGATTCTTTTTAGCCTCTTGTCAATTGAATGCATCACTGAATGGGGATCAAGGGACGTGCAGAGAACTGAGACTTGGTTTTCCATGTTGTTTTAGCCATTATTTTAAGCCACCCGCTGGCTGGGCTGTCAGTGGCGCGTTTACCTCCTCTACTTAGCTAGCTTACAGCCTCAGAAAGAGGGATTATACGCCCCTCCACAGAGGAAGCAACCCTCTTGGGCTGACAGTCCGACACCTTGATAGCATGGTTAGACCTGCCGGAGAATACACTCTGCTACCATCACTGTCGAACCATTTAGAATATCCAGTTATTGTTATTAATAAAATGTATAAAATTAGAATGGTGGATACTCCGTCATACAACAACAACTGACAATATCAATATGACAAATTTCAACAACCTACACATGCATATTCGCACAATAGTGAGTTTGGATCCCGTGCCACTCCTGGGAGTCAGCGGTGGATCCCTGGGGAGACTAGTGGATCCAATCGGAGAGAAACCCCCATGCGGCTCTGGGGTAGGCAGTTGGCCGGAACTAGGTCCTTTGTCCAATGTCCCTTGACCCTTTTTGCTTGGTGCCAGGGAGTCCCACTTTTTTGACTGCTTCTTGGGCACTGGCGAGGGGTATCAGTGCCAGACTGAGCCCGGTGCCAGGGGTATACTATAAACCGAGGCCGAGGTGCTGGGCCTAGAGTCCTGCGCCGGGCGGAGCGCAGCCTCCGTGAGGAGAGCCCTCAAACAAATATCACACTCCTTCTGCATTCTCGGACGAAAGTTTTTACAAATCCGACACATGTTTTTCATGTGTGATTCCCCCAAGCACTTCAGGCAGCTGCTATCGGGGTCACTCACAGGCTTAAGCCTGTTGCAGGCATAACAGGGCTTAAAACCCAGATACTGGCAGAGGTGGCAAGTTTGTAGAAATTTTGGTGGTGCCTATATCCCGCCCCCCAAACTCTGCCCCCCACCTGCCTAAGGCTCTGGGAGGGAGTATGGGTGGAGGGAGGAAGTCTGGGGTGCAGGCTCTGGGATGGAGTTTGGGTGTAGGCTCTGGGCTGGGACAAGGGGTGAGGGTGCAGGAGGGGGTGAGGGGTGCAGGCTCTGGGAGGGCATGCGAAGGGCTCGGGTGCAGGCTCTGGGAGGAAGTTTGGGGGCAGAGAGGGTGTGTGGGAAGGGGGCGGCGGTGGAGGGGTGAGAACTGTGGGGTGGGGCTGGGGATGAGGGGTTTGGGGTGTGGGGTGTGGGAGGAGGCTCAGGGCTGGGCAGAGGATTAGGGTGCAGGGGGATGAGGGCTCTGGCTGGGGCTGGGGATGAGAGGTTTGGGGTGTGGGGGGTGAGAGCTCTGGCTGGGGGTGTGGGCTCTCAGGTGGGGCAGAGCTGGGGATGAGTTTGGGGTGCAGGCAGGCTGCCCCAGGGATGGGGCCAGAGAGGAGGACTCCCCCCCAGCCCTCTCTCTGCCAGCAGCAGTGAGTTCTGGGAGAAGGGGCCCCCCACATCTCCCTCACCCCGGTAGTACACTCACCTCACACCACTGTCACTGCATGTGCTCCTAGCACCCCTCTCAAGGCCAGGAAGCCCCCTCGCTTCCCGGTGGTGGGTGCCGGGGGGGGGCTACCATCACATGTGTGCCTCCTCCCCTGCTGCTGCCCCTCACTGTAGCCTCACTGCGGGTGACCCTTGCCCAGTGTGGGGCAGGAGTGGTAACTGCGGGTGGGGGGGGCCTGTGCTGGTGGAGGGTCCCGCCGGAAAAGAGAAGGGTCTGAGGGGGAAGGGCAGGGTCAGGGCAGCTGTCCTGCCACTAGTGGATGAGGGGCACTAGGACCCTGCGGCAGCAGTTGATGCCGGGAGCAGGAGAGAGGCAGGGATGCTTCTGGGGGCCGAGGGACACTTGGGGGAAGCGTGGCGGGGGGGGGGGGGGGAGGGCAGGCTGAAATGCTGTAAAAATTTTTTGGGGGGCACCGCTTTTTGGCGCCCCCAAATCTTGGCACCCTAGGTGACTGCCTAGTTCACCTAGTGGTTGCACCGGGCCTTAAAAACCTCTAAGGATGGAGATTCCACCACCTCCCTAGGTAACCCATTGCAGTGCTTCACCACCCTCCTAGTGAAAAAGTGTTTCCTAATGTCCAACCTAGACCTACCCCACTGCAACGTATTTATTACAAGCAGTTTGAAGTTCCCATGGAAGCTGTTTTGTTTGGATGTAAAGAATTCCCTACCTGTCTGCAAACCAGACATTGACATCTGGAAGGTGAAACTGACTAGAAACAAACACTGACCAGTCTGTTCGCATTCTCCAAAGAGAGGGAAATGGGCAAAGCAAAGGAAGAATGTAGTGGGGGGAGGGGGGTGTTCGAAAAAAAATTCAATTTTGATTTTTTCCTGCCATTTTAATTGTCTAAAATGGTGTCAGAAACACTGACATGGGTGGCTGGTTTTCAGAAACAGCCCATATCTCCCATTTGGCACACTGAGGTTCATGGAGTTTCTCCTGATTTACTGTCATGTAAGAAAGTGGCGCCTGGCCACAACGACTTTTAACCCAACAATGTCCCTTTAATAGCAGGCATGGAGTAAGAGTCCAAGTTTCTCCTTCTCCGAGCTGAATGTCTCTGGAAAGATCTTTCCCAGCTCTCAGCCACCTGGCTTCTGAGCCTAGCACCCAACTGCCAGGGAGGGAGCACGCCAACGGTGAAGGGGATCTGTGCCTTGCAGCTCCCAGCTGGCTGCAGGCTCACTGAGCTGCACAAAAAGGCTTTTCATGCCCTGCACAAACAAGCGAGAGGCATGAAAGGCTGTTATCGCAAAGCATCGATGCTAGCGGCAGCTCAGGCTCAGGTTCCCAAAATAGCCGCCTGCCGCAAACACACAGACGTGAAACCTCAAAGCCTGAGCTTTATCGGCCGCTGTCTGGTCTGATCCACAGCAAGGAGTGGGAATAGGTAGCTTCTGTGAGTCCCTTTCTGAGAAACCCAGGTTTGCTGGCAGGGAGCTGTTGGGGAATAAAGGATTGGGGCGCACTTGGATTTTCTGGGTGGTTTCTATAAACTGGGAGAGGCCTCACAGCCAGCAACATAATGCCATTCCCTACAGCGCCTCCTGCTGGGAGGGGCTGGGACTGCAGTAGCTCTCCCACAGCTAGTGCTCCCACACCTTTCCCTACAGTGCCTCCGGCTGGGAGAGGTTGGAATGGGGTAGCTGTGAGTTTCCCCCGCAACCAGCACTATTACATGTGTAGGAGAGAGAGCCTGGAGCTCTGAGCCTGGTGTAGGGTCTGAGGCCTGAACCATGGACCGCAAAGTTAGGCCGTGTCCTGAACCAAAGTCAGGCTATGCTGTGAACCAGTCAGGCCCTGTGTCAAAGGAGATGCTTACAAGTTGACTGTCTGGTACATGAACTTGGCAACAGTGCTGCTGGTGTTGTTAAAACACAGGCACTCCTAAGAAGTACTAGGCACTAGGTATTCCAGAAGAGTAGTACAAGAACACCCTGATGCAAAGTTATATGTAAACACATTCCCCGAAGATGGTAGAGGGACACACTGACCCCTCCTAAAGATAAGGTCGGGATAACAGGATAATGGATGGAGATGTTTTGTTTGAACCAACAGATACAAGGGGTAGGGTGGTAACTAACCATGTCAGAAGGGTATCAGTGTGTGAAAGAGGGTCACAAAAGGGGCATCTTTGTCCAGCCAAGAGGGCAGCGGAAAGACCTGCCGCTGACTGAGCTGAGTCCATTGTCACGGGCATACATGCATTAGGGTACGTGTAGAATCTATTGGGCACTGGTACCGCGCCTCAGCGACAAACCTAGCCAAGCGCCTTCTCCACTGAACCGGATCTGTGGTCTTTCTGGGTGGTACTATCAAGGTCTGCATCAATGTCCACTGCGGTGGTGGACTGCAGCATAGAAACTGCTGGTCAGATAGGTGGAAAAGAGGCAACCTGCTCAGGGCCCAAATTCAGCTGGGTATCAAGCATCCCTCACCCCCACTGCAATACAGCGAGGCAGTTAGCGTGAGTCCCACAGCATGTATTGTTCCCACCGATATCGTCACAGATGATGACAGAAATATGGGGTTGGATTCTCAGCTGGTGTCGATGTGAATTCACTTCAATGGAACAATGCTGATTTACAGCAGCTGAGGATCTTGCTCCTGCCCTGCGCACACGTTCACACTGGAAACGAGTGGAAGGAAAGCACAGTTCAACTTCTGCCCCATCCTTGAGGTTTTTTAGGTTCGGTTGAAGAATGCTTCATAACAATAATTACACACCTGGGCTGTGCCTCCTCAACATGGGGATCAGGAGAACTAATTAATAAATGTTTGTTGGTAAACGTCAGGGGTCATTGTTTTTAATGGGGGAAATTAGGAATGATAAGAAGTCAGAAGGAACTGAGTGAAAGTCAGTGCAGCTGTGCAGAGAAGCAGTTATCTTTGATGTCTGCTAACCCAGGACCTGTCCACACCCAGGGACTACAGCTACTTAATGAGAAAAGGGAAATAATTACAGTACCACTAGTGTCAGGAAAACAAGGATGTTCACAGAACCCCAACCCAATTCCCCTCTCACGCTGGTGTAAATCAGGAGTAACTCCACTGGAGGCAAGGGGGTTACACTGAATTCAGTGGAGGTGAATCAGCCACCAGGGGTGCTGTTTTAAACACCTACATGCAGATTTGCCCTGGCTAATGCAAGGAGCCCGTGCTGATACCAATGAGCCAATGCAACAGTGTCATGACAAGTCCACCTGCTTACCTCCCCTGGGCACAAACCAGGGAAAGACAATGGGGAAGGGAAACTGCTTCATGGCATGCTGCCACCTTAACCTAGATCCTACAGAAGCCTCTGTTCTAACAGTGCATGGATGGCTGGGGCTCCACGGCTTCAGTACTGGGCCAGACCAGAGGTGAGAGAGGGCGGAGCCACAGAAAAGCCACTTTCTGCAGCATTTGCTTTCTGGCACCAGGCAGGTTTCCATGTGGAGACGCCCCCAGGGGTTGCTACTGGTGGAAGCAGTAGCTGGCCTTCCTTGCATTATACCTCTGGGAGTCAGTATCAGTGCCACGACATAGCCAAACTGCAAAGGAAGGACCTCTTGGAATGTAAAGAACATGGTGGCCCTGAAGAGGAATTGGCAGGAACTCAGTGACCAAACCTTCCTCCAAACACGGGTAACACGACAGGTTACTCGTTGACTGATTTGAAATCCCAAAGTCATTTCTAACATGTACCGGTCCTGAGCTTTCACTGGTGTGTGGCATATATACATCAGTTCCATAAAAAATATTTTTTTCCCATTGGAGAGCCTGACAGATAAAAATTCTATTGTAAGGATAATAATAGCTCATGAGAATACAGTATAAGTGAATGCAGCTGCCGTATCATATACTTACAACAATAATAATCTGTATCTTCTTTCATGCAAACTTAGCAAAGTGTGACATACAAATCACTTCACTCACAGTTGAATTGCAGCCACCCCTGGGGTGAAACACAGCAGCTATTTAATGGTGCACACCAACACTACACCAGAGTGGTTAGGGCTGGAAATGAAGGACATATCCAATGGGGACTGCAGGGGGAATTTTGAGTAGCAAGTCGAAATGTATTTGTAGATGAAAGCTCTCGCAAGCCTGGCTCTGATGCAGCATCTGAACTTTCCATGAAGTTTCTGCTATTTACCCAGCTCCACAGCTGGGGTTGACCAAGGCACAAAGTGGCAAAGTCTTGCCCAAGTTTGCACAGTGAGTCAACAGCTCAGTAGGGGATTAGACCCTTGTCTAATTAGACCCTTGGCTCCTAGAACTTGGCTCTAACCACTAGACCATGTGGCTTAGTTTTGTTCCCGGTACTGCCTGCTGGAGTGTGGTTTGTAAAGAAAAAGCCTCAGTGTGACTAATAAAGAGAGGCATTTTATACAGCAATAAAATAAGCCTGCTTCATTCAAGCGTGTGCTGGTGGCTCCATGAATGTGAAGTCAGGGGCTGGTTCTATGGCTGTTTACTATGTTAGGCTAAATGGCAGATTCCCTCTGGGTTTGCACATGTTTGCTCCAGTGGGGCAAGCTGCATAGTCCTGTGTGGAACAGATGTAGGCCCTGTCCACATTAAGGCAAGTCACACCAGTGCAAAGCCCTAGTGTAAACACACTGCATGAGGTCCACAGCAGGGCTTACGCTAGTGCAGCTTACTCCAGTAACGTAGCTAGGGCCTTACTGGCTGTGTCTGTTCCCAGTAGCTATTATTCATAATAGAGTGTAGATGAGGCCCCACTCCTTTGGTGACACCTAGTGCTACACTGGCAACTTGTCAGGAGTCTGAGGCCAACATCGGATTTGTATATAAATGGACGTACATTTAAAAATCACATGCAATTGGGTCTAATCTTTGTCTGATCCTCTACCTCCCTTCATCCATCACTAGACCATTCGTCTCTGTGTTCACCAGCAATAAAATAGCTGCTACCTACTAACTTTACCCTGAAGTTAGACAGGGAAGGCAGCTACACTTTCATGTTAAGGTCTATCCCTGGTTGGAGATACTCCCCCTTCCTGTAGCTCATCTTACCAGATGCTCATTACATAGATGCATTTGTTTTCTTTTTAAATCTTCTGAGGATCAATACAGCAAGATATGGCAGGCACAATACTAGATAATAAAACACAGCATTGAGAGCCATATAAGGAATTCCAGTAACTTAACATGCTCTCCCTGGAATCCGACGTGATCCTGATAGAACTGATTACTGAGAACAATAGGCCCTTAAAGTCAGTCCTGGATAGAAATGCAGAATTAAGCCCAGAAAGGATTATTGACAGAAACAAAGACGGGGGAGGGGGCGGGGCGGGGAACCAAATCCTAAATAAAAGGTAGCTTGTGTGTGGTGCAGGTGATCTCATGTCCCTCTCTTGACAGCAGGTGTTGGACAAGGCTGGCTGAATTTGTTGTGTGGGGTTAGCCTTCCCCCTCTCCCCCCATTTGCCAGTGGTCTGTGAACACATTGCAGCCCTTCGATACTGTTATTATGGCCCTGTGGCAGCATATAGGTGTCCCTAGTCATGGCTCAGGACCCCATTGTGCCAGGCGCTGGACAAACGCAGGGCAATGTCCCCCCCACATGCCTAAGCCTCTGGATTGTTTGTAGCGAGGATCCAGGGGGACAATGCAGTTGGAGCCTGGCGATTGGGTGGTGAGGGCACATGGAAAGTTTCCATTCCCTCACTGGGTGATGTAATCTTCACAAACTACTCAAATGCTTTTCAGTTCACCCTGCATGTACATTTCGTTTTTTCCACAGATGTGGGCTAGGGGCCTGAAATTCCCTGCCCGGGAAACCCTATGGGGGGAAGACACTACAGCGAAGGGTTGCAAGAAGCGAAGAAAACTGGAGGTGTGTGAAAATGCCCCAACCCAAAATGTGGAAGCTGGATCCCCCGCCCCGCCCCGCCCCCTTTGTCCTTGTCTTTGCTGCTTGCCCAGCTGTAGCCGCGCTGGGGACAGGCCTGCGGATTGCAGGTCCCATGGACAGCGGCTCCATTTACTGAGGATTAAACCCCAACGCCCGATGGGGGGTGGCCGCTGGTTCTGTTGCACAGGTGCTGTCTTGTCTTTCCATGTCGGCAGCACGTGTCCGCCGGCCGGCCTGGGGCCCCCAGGTGCTACCCCAGGACAGCTCAGCCCCCTCCTCCCTAACAGCTCCCGGGAGAGGCGCTGGAATGGGGAGGGGGCAGGTCTAGCGGCTGCCTGCGGCCAGGCAGCAGGCCAATGACTGGCGTCGGGTGCGGCCTGGGGGCGCTGGTGCCTGCGGAGAGCTGCCCGGGTTCCCAGGCTCCGCCAGCCCCGCTTGCTTTAGCCAAGCAGCGCCGCCCCCACCTGGCTGCGGGAAGGGCGGGGCGAGGTACACCTGCCCTGGCTCTAGGTGGGCTGCCGGAGCCTCTTCCCTTTCCCAGCCGGCGGTGTCCCCCCTCCGTGCGGGGGCCGGGTCCGCCCCGCCCCTCCCGCGCTCCCGGCCCTCCCATTCCTCCCCGCCCCGCTGCCGCTTGCCGAGCGATTTGTCCCGCTGCAGGGCGGGGAAGCGGCTGCGTCGCTGTAACCCGGCGGAGAGCCTGGGATGCCGCTGCTGAGCCGCTCCCTGCACAGCCTGACTCCGGATCCGCCAGCCAGGTGAGCGGGGCCCTGCACGCCTGGGATCGCAGCCGCCGCCCCAGCCGTTCCGATCCGCGACCCCTCGGTGGCCTGGCTTGCAAACCCAAGGGGTGGGTGTGGGGGCCGTGCGGGGTGTGTGTCTGCCTCCGAGTATCCCCTCTCCTTGCAAAAATAACAAGGAGTCTGGTGGCTTTTGTAGATGCAGACTAACACGGCTACCCCCGATACTCCTCTCCTTGCAATGTCTGCTCGGTGCCCCCCCCCCCCCCCTGTCCTAGGTGCCCCCCCCCCCCCTGTCCTAGGTGCAGCCGCGTCCAGGTGGCCTGCTTGTGATTTCGCCATCGGATTTACACCCCCCTTGCACGTTGCCTGTGCAAAATTCCCCATCTTTTCCCCTCCGAGAGGCCGCTGGAGAGGGGTGTGTTCCTTTCTTCCCCCTCCAGCCTGCCGCTCGCTATTGCACGCTAAATCTCGGTTTTGAGGGGCGTCCATTTCTGGGGGCACAGATCCGGCGCGTTCCCTCCTGATCTCCTGGTTTGAAGGCTCAGGTCCCCTCAGACTTCCTGCCTTCCCCCACCCCCGAAATGGTGACTGACATATTTCTCAGAGCTACCGTTTCCCTCCCCCAGATCGCGGGGAATTCTCTAACCGGGAGCGGATCCGCTCAGGTCTGGGCTTGGAGGTGGCGGGCAAATCACTTGGGAGAGAACAAAATGAAGGGGAGACGCAGTTTGTTCTGGTAGCCGCTGAGCCTCTCATATGCGCACACACACACTCACATTTTGCTCTGTGTCAGAGCGGAGATCAAACTGCAGGCTGGTGTGTGTGCATGTTTGGCGCTGTCCTAGGAGGGAGGAGCTGGAGAGAACCTACACTGGGGAAGGAACAAGCATCAGGGATAATCCCATCTGGGGTGGGCTAAACCACAGTCCATAGAAGACTTGTTGGTGCTGAAAGTTTCTGGGCATGGCCAGCTCAAACCTACCTGATTTGGTTTCCTTAGTGACACACCCAGCGGAGCAGGGAGGAAAGGGGAGCGGTGAGCCAGCCAGGAAGGCAGAGAGACCTTTCATGGGGAGTGGCTTTTTTTGGGTATATACTAAGCAGGTGATCTGTCAGGGCCCCTCCCCTCTGCCAAGGTCAGAAGACTTTGACCTCTCTTCCCCTTCAGAGAGCTGGAAGGCACTGAAATACTAGCAGATCTGCCAGTCTTGAGCAAGACTGGGCCATCACGCCCAGATCTCTGCTCCTCCAGTGGCTGTGATATGAATATTCTCTCTGCCACCACCTGTAGTTTTTTTAGATGCCTCTGAATTGGTTTCCTGTAATGTGCACAAAGAGCTTTAAACACTGTTTATTTTCCCACTGCTTTGTACAGGGGTGGGAGTATGTACACATATCGGGGGATAGCAAGACATGATCTCCCCTCCCCCAGTGCATTTGCAATTGAAACACTGGGGGTTTGATCTTGCAGCAATGAAACAGTTGGGTATGTTTTGCCTTCTTAGATGGGGGCAGATTTGGGCCTCAAGGGTCTGATCTCTCTAAGGCTTTGTTATGATCACAGTTATTGATTTGTAAGAAGAGTTCCCTAGGCACCCGCACCAATTCTTCTACACTAAACTCTGGAGAAGCCAGTGCTCTTTTTGATGTGGATGTCCACAACAGTTAAGGCTACTTTTCCCAGTCTCTGGCAGCTGAGGGGTTAAATAAATCCCCCAGCCAAACAATAAACTGCAAATGGGGGTGAAAAATGTGTATGATTCTGGAGCCCCACTGAAAAGTACAAGCCAGGGTGCCTAAGGAATTTAGGATCAGACTCAGATTAGGGAATTCTAGGGGGGAAATCTGACCACAGGAATTCCTCTGAAATTGGAGCTGCTGTTTTGCCCTTAATAATGTTTGATTGCAGGAGTGTTGATGTCAGGAGGATAATACACATTAGAGGAGAGTATGCAGGGATCCAGGAACAACTTGGAATGGGTCCCTGCATATTTCCACGGTTATTTTTGGAATATCGTCAGATGGCAAGAGGTAGGCTCTGGAGGTATAATAAAGCTTCACACTTTCTTAATTGTCTGATTATATGGGAGATTGGGCAAAGGTATGGGACCTTGCGAGTCCCCTTCCTTTACCATTGGTGCATTTACAAGATGGATTATTTCCACCATGGCATTGCTCCCCTCTTGCGTTTCTAATGCTTCCCTCAATATTTGAAATTATGGGCTTTTTCCTGAGCAAAGAACAGATTGAGTGTGCCCTTTAATTAATACAATATATCATGGAAGTTAGAGATGGAAAAGCTTTATTAGATCATCTAGTGGTTGGTGGGAGCTAGCTCCTTATGGTCCATTCTCTGGACCTTTTACCAGTCTAGTTTCAAACCTCCCCAGAGGAGCGGCTTTCCCCACTTCCTTGGAGAGATTGTTCCATGCTCTAATCAATCTTGCCGTCAAGATGCTTTTCCCTGATCTTCAGCATAAATATTCCTTTTCCTCAATTTTCTCACATTAGATTTGCTTGATGTTTTTTCAGCTTCAAAGCTATAAAGAGCTAGAGATGTGTTAAGTATATTACACCTCTACCCTGATATAACGCTGTCCTCAGGAGCCAAAAAATCTTACTGTGTTCTAGATGAAACCACATTATATGGAACTTGCTTAAAGCCGCCGGAGCATGCAGGCCCTCTCCCCCTCTCCCCCCCGGAGTGCTGCTTTACCACGTTATATCCGAATTTGTGTTATATCGGGTCGTGTTATATCGGGATAGAGATGTATTAGTCTGAGTTATGCCCCATTGGGCTGCCCTAAATGATTGCTCTTTCTCTCTGGTGGCTTTACCCTTCTCAGCTATCTAAGGGAGCTCTAGTCCAGAGTGGCCCCCGGGTTACGCATGTGTTAATATCCATATCCACGGTTTTGTGTGTGTGTGTGCACGTGTGTATGTATATGTGTGTGTGTGTGTGTGTGTGTGTGTGTATATATATATATATATATATATATATATATATATATATATATATATACATATATACATACACACAAATGATGCTTCTATGCCGGATTGAACACGTAAACCTATTTCTTTGTGTTTTGCCTCACTGCAACCCACTGGAGAGCTCTGTACCTGTCAGATCCCATTCCCTCTCGCTGCCTGGGCTGTATGCGTGCTGTAGAGTGACTGTGCATGCAGGGAGTTGTTTTAGTCACTCGCTGTGGTGTTTCTTTGTCTTTTTCAAACTAGATAAGGTTGATCAATGTGTGCTGAGGAGAGACGGGGCAGGCTTATGGGAAAGAGCTAGCTCTAGGGAACTTTCTCTGAATAGGAAGGCCTTGATCTCATGTGGTCACTGGACTGGAGCCTGTTTGTTTACATAGGTAACTTCCTGGTGCTAGTGCCCATGCTCTCAAATGAGACCAATGCTTTGTAGACTCTGTCCGATGCCGACTTTGGCCCCCGGCAGCAAGAACAGGGACTGTGCTGCAGGCTCTCAGTGCCAGCTCTTGATTGTAATGTCAGGTGCCAAATTCGCTGTTGACATTCCTACGCCCAAAGCTACCCTTCCCTCTCCCCTCCTTACACGCGCGCGCACACACACACGCACTTGCAGAAGATCTCTCTCTCTCTCTCACACACACACACACACACACACACACACACACAACTTGCAGAAGCTCTCATGCATGCCCTGGCTCTCATGCTAGCCCCCATCGGAATGCAAGCTGTGTGTAGCATTACAAATGCCACCTCCCCTATGTCCCCCCAGCGAGGCCTCTTATCTTTGCACCTAGCACAGGCCTCCCCTGTGTCCCTTGCCACTGGAGCAGTTGCTGGTAGTGGGGGCATTTGTCTTTTCTGTTTACAACCACTGTGTTGTGTTTAGTGCTTTAACAGCAACTTCAGGTGGTAATGGAAGCACGGAATCAGCCATTACCATAAATAGCAAAGCAGCGCTCCTACTCCTTGGGAGTGTGGCAGGAGCACATCTGTCTTGGGGGAAGCTGTGGTTTGACACCGTGGCTCAAGAGGCTGGTGGATTGTGCTGCTTGTCTGTGAATCTGCCATCCATTGGCAGTCGTGGCTGAGGTATGATCCTCCCTGTGAGTGCCATTCTTGATTGCGTGGTGACATTGCAGATCCACTCTGCTGGCCTTCAGGCCAGGGAGAGGAAAATCTCTCTCTTCTGAACCTCTCAAATTTCTCTCTGATTGAGATAATAGCCGTAATATCCCGGGGTGAGCGGAGTAGCAATAACAAACATTTTCTACTCCTCTGTGGATTAAAATAATACTACACTAGTATTTAGGGTGACCAGATAGCAAGTGTGAAAAATCGAGACGGGGATGGGGGGGTAATAGGTGCCTATATAAGAAAAGGCCCCAAATATTGGGACTGTCCCTATAAAATCAGGACATCTGGTCACCCTACTATTATTCCCAAGCGCTGTGACTTGCATTAGCGTTGCTGCAGTGTGCTGGCCGATTAGGAGGTTTTCAAATGCACCCAGGGTACTGGGACACTGAACTCCCATTTGTGCCTTGGGAAATCTTCTCCTCAAGCTAGAATATGAATTGTTAGGACATTAGTAAGGATGGCTTTGAGGGTAAGGTATTGGACGAGAGCTGGGTTCAGTTCCAAGTTCCCCCACAGGCTCCCTGGAAGGTGGTGTCTCTGTTTCTCCATCTGTACAGTGGTAATATCTCATTGCTTGTGAGGGTCTCGGATGCTACAGTGATTGGGGTGTGGGGAGTGGGCAGAGCTTAGATGGAAATGCTGTCACTTGTAATATGGCTTTTGGTTTCATAACAAATCCAAGATGGGAAGTGAGCTGGCCTATCTCTCTATATTAGGTTTTATACAGTGCCTGTCACTTTACAATCTAAGCCCTTTCCCCAGTCAAGGAGACATGGGTCAGAGAAGATTCCTCAACCCCATCGTATGGGAAGCCTCCCCATGCTCATCTATGCAAACACACACATACACAGTTATCAATATGCTACTCTAATACAACGTCTAAAAATGCGCTCGCCCAGAGAATGTGACAGCTTCAGCTGAGTGGCCTATTGTTCTCGTTGGAGCAGTCAGATGTCTCTGAGTCAGCAGGTTTTCATTGTAGTCACGGAGGGAAAAAAAGAAGTGTAAGACTTTTCGGGGGAAACCTGAACAGCATTTTCAGCGCTGGAAGGAAATGGCTGGGCAGCCCGTGTTGTTCAGGGCTGTGCCTTGCTGGGCAGGGCTGGGGCTGACTCCAGGGGAGGCTGGTAGCTATATCCAGATTATAGGTGATGGGGAGTGATTGCAGGGGATCATTACAATGTTTCACAGTCATGGTGTAAAACCCCACTCACCCGCCCCTTTAAATCCTGAGCTGGGAGCTGTTGTGTTGCCTGAGACCTGAGCGTGCACACACGAGAACACACAATAAAAGAGATCGGCAGCCGGCTCTTCCACCTGGGCTACTGCACCTCTCCTTGCTTTGGCACAGCATCCCCTTGGGAGCGGAGCGGGATGCCAGGGAGCTATACCTCCGAGTGTCTGGCAGCAGGTGTCTCGTCTGCAAGGGTGGAGCATGATACCAGCATCTGTTGTTCTGGTCCCGTCTGTGGGAGTGAAGCATTCCCAGGCACCTGGGAACGCACTATGACGAGCGCTAGGCTGAGCTGTAGTACAGCTGGGACAGGAGCCAAGGCACACTTGCCTTTAGCAGACACGGAATGTGGGCCAGTGGGTTGAACACAGCTCTGAGAGCCAGTAACTCTAATCCTAGCTCTGACACTGACTTGTTGTAAACGCCTGGTGCCTCAGTTTCACCTTGATATAAAGTGGGGATAATACATGCTAGTGAGGATTAACTGCAGTGTGGCAAACGTTATGGGGTGATCTGGATTAATGCCAGAGAGGATGGGATATGGTGGGCAGAGCCTTGTAACCAGGGCAGATCAAGTGCAATTGTGAGCTCTGGAGAGCTCACTTCTAGCTTTGCTGTTTCATGCTACTATTTCACTTGCCCCATTTGAGCCCCACCAATGCACAGCCCATCCCTTCGAGGCCACCAGCCTTCTGACCATGAAGGACAAGACTGGATTCTGTCTGGGGCTTATCCATGCCTGGAGCTGCATCTGCAGCTCTTCTTGTCCCTAGACCTGCTTTGGGAATGAGGGACCAGGACTGACCCCCAGGTCCCCCGTGTGGCAATCCAGAGCCCTAGATAAAGGGCACCATGTGTTAAAAACACAAGACAAATGAATGTAAAGTGTCAGCTCCACAAATCTCATCAGGTCAGCAGCTTTACTAGGGCTCTTGGCCTTTCGGCTAAGATGAGATGTGATGGCAGTTTAAATTGGATTTTAAATATCCGATCCATCCATTTTCGGGGCAAGTATCCTGCCCTTGGATGTCAGTAGACTCTACCATGATCCAGCAGGTCTTTGCCATTTCTTGCTGCTCTGCTCCTGTTTCACGGTCTGTTCCCCCAAATTTGTAGGAGAGACGAACACGCTTGGGTATGGTATGGGAGACCAGTTAAAACCTTGGACCACACAGCGTGTAGGGAGGTCTTGCACAAAATGAATTCCAGATCTGAACCAATTGTGATCTTAATCTTTTGCAAAAGTAAACCAACACCCTCTTTTAACTCACTTCTCTCCCTATCTCCTCCCCCTCCCCTGTATGCTGTCTAGCAGGGGGATCTAGGAGGCATGTGCTGGGATCTCAGTGAGCATCAGACAGGAAGGAAAATACACAGGGTGGAGTTGTCTGTCTCTGCTGCACAAAGGGAATGTTTGTTTGGTTTTTTTCTCCTTTTGAAATTTTAGGAAAATAAGGAGTGCTCAAACAGCATTTTGAAGCTTCAGTAGGGGTTTAAAACACATTCGTAACCCCCCACTTCTCCCCTCCCCCCATTTCACTATGTGCCAGGTGCCATGGTAGCGACAATCAGAGGGTATTTTTAGCTTTGATTCTTTTTGTGTCCAGGGTCTAGAAAGGAGCTGCATATTGACAGGGAGAGAGCAAGCCATTTCATTACATGCCCAAAGGCCGGAAAGCTGAGGGTGCATTTTTAATGACACATCCCTTTGTAATTGACTAATCTTGTTTGTTGCAGTTAGTGCTTGTGGAAAGCATTTCTGGCTTAGACAGAGGCAGTCAGGTGTGCACCCATGGAGAAGTGTCTAAAGCAAGGAGCATATGTCAAGACCAGGAGGGAGGCCGGAGCTGGGAAGGGGGAACACAGACTGTTTACTAATCATGCATATCCTGGGGGGTCTTGGAGCCGCTATCCAGGTGGAGTATGAAGGGGCTGGAATACTGAGGGGGGCGTTGCTGGTTTTTCTAGTGATCTGGTTGGGGAAGCAATGAACGAATGAACAATGGAAGTAATTAAATGTTCTAATTAGAAGCACTATTGATCTGGCACTGTTTCTGCTGGCAGGAGCTTTTGTCGATATTGGATAGCATGGGAAGTTGCTGAGCAGTTGTGGGTTTTTTTGTGAATGTTTGTGGTGGTTTGTTTTGCTTTTTCTTTTTCCCAGCCAATGGAGGGGTGCTGGTTAGCAGCTGGGTCTCCAAGTGGAAGGGTTGGAGTTTGATTATAATAAACAGCAGCATTACTAGGTACATTGCTGGCAGTAAGGGATGGAATTGAGACAGGCAAAATTTAGGGTGAATATTGGGACAGAGGAAATTTCCAGCCTTTCAGATGGATCCAGCTGTGGAATCATCTTTCAAGGGATGATGTGGCAGCCTCATTTCTTGGGACTCTTAAACTTAGACTGGACAGAACAAAAGAAAACTTGCTATCAGGTGCAATCCTGCCCTGAATGTGGGTGGGTGTTACCTGGATGAGACAGGACTTGCTACATCTTTCCATGTCTAAAGTCTGTGTTGTATAGTGTCTTTCATCCCAAAGCCAAAAAGCACTGTCAAATACCATGGCCCGAGTTCATCCCTGGTGTAGTGTCGCTGAGGTCAGGAATTAATTTGGCACAGCATATAATATGTCTGTATATCTTCTTTGTCTAGGCATATTTTCAGTAATATCTGTCACTTGCTGGTGAAATGCAGCTGACTCTGGGGTGGAACTCATTGTCAAGGCAGCAATGTTAAACAGCAGGTTTATGTAGGAGGAGCAGTGAGGAATATGTCCAGTTGAAACTGCCAAGCGAGTTGTGGGTAGGCCACATGTAACTGCCCAAGTTACAGTTTGGCCAGGACACCACAATTAGCACCCTTACTTTTGTGAAAGCTGCATCCTTAATGCCCATTTGGTGGTCTGGACCTCCGTTTTGCTTTTATCTGCAAGATGCTCTCTCTTACAGTGCCAGCTCTGCCTCAGCATTGACTCTGCCTGTCTGAGCACTGTCTGGGGCTGTTCCCTCTGGGCTGGTGAGAGCTGATGTGGTCACACCTGACGTGGGGTGGTTGCAATGGTGACCCTCTCCCAGACCCAGTTGAGCGGTTAATGCTTGGGCAATCTGCCGTCGGGGCGGAGGTGCTGCTCTCTCTCATTTGCGTTGTCCACTCCCATGGCTGATAGAAGGGGAGGTGGCGTAAATCCCTGTCCTCCTGCCTGTGCTTCGCTAAGCTGATAAACATCTACTCCACATTGCACTGGCCAAGATCTGTGAGTCCCTGGGCCTGCTCATGTCCGTTGTATGGCGCCTAGCATTTGCCATGCCACGCAGAGCCCTGCTTCAATTGTTCTCCATCCAGCAGTGACCTATGGCCAGGATTTAAACGGCTGGTCCACCCTCAGCTTGTACACCTCCTTCAGCTAGAGGTGCTGGAACTAGGGGTGCTGCACCCCTTGGCTTGAAGTGGTTTCCATTATATACAGAATTTACAGTTTGGTTCATTGGAACTCAGCACCCCCACTATACAAATTGTTCCAGCCCCCTTGTCTGCAGCTGAGGCAGGCTGGTTATTTGCTAAGGTGCCGTGGCAGAATCTGACACACTCGGATGTTCTCGGCAGGCCTGCGAACCCTCGCCTCTGGCCAGGGCCGGCTCCAGGCACCAGCTAAGGAAGCTGGTGCTTGGAGTGGCCAATTCAAAGGGGCGGCACTCCGTTCTGTATCAGGGCGGCACGTCCGGGTCTTCGGGAATTCGGCGGCGGGTCCCTCATTCCCTCTCTTCCTCTTTGAGCTGCCGCCAAAGTGCTGCTGAAGAGGAGGAGAGGGAGTGAATGACCCGCCGCCGAATTCCCGCCGAAGAAGCGGTGCGTTTGAGCTGCCTCTGCTCGTCTTTTTTTTGCCGCTTGGGGCAGCAGAAAAGTTGGAGCCGGCCCTGCTTCTGGCTGAGACAGCATGGTGGAGGGCAAGAGCTGAATGGCTGCAGGCGTGGGTCTCCCTAGCACCGCTAGCAGCAGTGGTCCAGGGAGCTGCTTGGCAGCAAAGATAGCGAGCAGCCAGCAGGGGGTCTTGTTCCCCAGGTGGCTAAAGTCCTAGGGCAGGTAATGATGTGATCTTAACTGATACAGTGATGCTCACCCAAAGCACTTCCCAAGCTGTCATGCACAGGGATCTCTTAGCTCAGCCAGCCTTCAGGATAACAACTTGACACAGCTGCATAAGGCAGGAAGGGAGGGAAATTTCTGTGTCTAATTGAAGGCACAGGGGAGCTTTGGCTAGCAGAATGCAGTGACCTGTGTTATAACGTCGACAGGGCTGTGACTGCCCCATCTCCTGTAGGGAAAGAAGCCAAAGGATCTGGCATGACTGCAATGTTGTGCCACGTCCGAAGGGTCAGTGCTATCCCCATGTGTTGTCCGTCTCTCTCAGGCTCGCCCCACAGCCTTGCAAAGGGATCTAGAAGAATCTACTCTAGGTTTTTCTATCGCACCCTTCACTCTGGTATCAAAGTGCACCGTGATGCACTTTGCTCTATCTCTGCTGAGTCTGAACAAACTGCCTGCCCCTCTCAGGTCATGTCTCAGCCAGGGTGGCTGTCTCGGAGCCTGCCTTCTCTCCACCAGTCCCCGCACCTCTTTGGGGTGAACAGCAGCCCCTTGAAACATCTGATCCTGAGCTGCTGACACAATGATCCTTCTGGATGCATTTGCCTTGCTAAATCAGGATCTGTGCATTGTCTGCTTGCACTAATGAAAACACCAGGGAGCGCAGGTATGGAGAGGACCCCTCTAGAAAGGAATCCCATTGAAAGCCGTGTGCCTGTCCAATAGATCTTCTCGACCTCTGCACTGAATGCAGGAACTGCTCGCATGCAGGGCTCCTCTAGAAAGGCTAGTTCCCTGACTTTGCACGGCCCTGTGGGGCATCCATGTTCTCTCGCTGCTGGAGACACGGCCAAACAGTCTCCCGTGTGTAGCGTTCCTGCTGGGACCCTTCTCTTGGGAGGGACCAGTAACTGATCTAGCAGCTGCGCGCCTGTCCCTTGGTCCAGGCAGTTGTCTTGGGAAGGCAGAGGCCTTTCCTGGTGTCTGTATTTGTGTTTCAAAGGGTGTGTGTGTGTGGGAGGGAGAGAGAGAGATGTGGGCACTCGAGACTGGCATTGGAGTTGGGATCAATGAAAAGCTGGACAGGGAATAGGACGCAGTGATTTCTAAAAAAAGAATGGAGTTGGGGGTGGTGGTGAACTTCTCTCTGGCTGCAAGGCCATTGACCCCGACGCTTGCGGGAAAGTGGAGAGGCACTAATGTGTAGGTTCTTTGCCATCCAGAACTACATTGTGTGCGAGGTCCAGGTCAGCGGTTCTGATCTGGCCCAGGTCAGATGCTGCTATTATCTTACGTGTGTGTGTGTGTGTGTGTGTGTGTGTGTGTGTGTGTGTAATGAGTTGGTGGGTCTCTGTCCCATTGTTAGGCAGCATTTCAAAGGCTTACTGTTGGGCAGGGCACAAACACAGGGAGATGATGAAGAATTGTTTCTACCTGAGGCTCTCGGTGTGCTGCGTGCGCACTTGTTAATTCACCCTTGACTCCCCTGTGATGTAGATAGAATATTCTCTTCCCCATTTTACGGATGGAGAAACTGAGGCATGGAGGGTTTCCCTCTCCCACCATGAAATTTCCAAGTATTCACTAGTTCTGGCTATGTCCATTCACCTAGAACCTGTTTATTGGAGATGCCGAGCACCCACGTGGCCGCGCTGGTGGGATCTGTGGGCACGTGGCACATCAGAAACAGGCCGCTTGAATTCCGGTTCTTTGGCTGTCTCACTTATTGAAGGCTCTTGCCAGTATAGGCCTTGATCACTCCCCAAAGCCATGCAGCATGTCAGTGTTGAAGCTGGAAACAATCCAGGTGTCCTTCAATTTCAGTGTCTAACCACTAACCCCAGGAGGCTGGGCGTAGCCCCGAATGGCCGGTCCTTAGCAGTCTGATTGATGAAGAATTTGGGTCACCATGTCTTAACTCTCTTGACCTCTCAAGCAAGAAACCCAGGGTTGGGCCCTCTCAAGATATTGGGAGTGTGGGGTGGCAGGCTCTCGGGGGTAGGAGGAACGGGATGGCACAAAACTGCCCAGCAGGAAGGTGGGATCCAGGGTCCAGTTTTGAAGAGAGCTCCTTAGAAATCCAGGGTTGTCCTGCGTTTCCAATAGCGGGCACCTTCGCCAAGCACAGACAGGAGCCAGAGGTCCCGTTAGATGCAGTGAGGCTGTTGTTGCATGTTAACCCTTTTGCTGCTAGACGCAAATGCTGCCTGTCTTAAATCAGTGAGGATCATCTGCATCCAGCAGCAGAGAAGCAATCGGGGAATTATTTATTTAAAAAAAAAAAAAAAAAAAAGAGAGTGGGGTTGGGGGATGGTGCTTGCTGGCCGGGGAGTAACGCATTGATCTTTTCACTGGAACCAGGAGTTCAAATCCCTGTTCAGGTCACAGCTGATAATGAGGTTGATGAGCTCTGAGTCTCGTCCCTGTTGTTCACATCACTAACGCCTGAGCAGCTGAGTGCAGAGGGCGGCGTGTGCTTGCACAGGTCTAATGACAGGAGTAGCTGGGCTTGCTGTGGGTCAGGCTGTCACTGTGTCGGCAGAGCCCCACTGGGGAGCATCGCGTGCTGGCTGGATGAAGTCAGTGGTGTTCGCTCCACAGCTTTGTGGGCATTAAACGCCTGCATCTTCCCTGGGATTCAAATGAAGGCGGGGGCGGGGAATCGGACTGGCTCCTGAAGGCAGCTGGTGTAACTGCCCGGGCATCCTGAGCCAGTGGTTATCCAAGGTACTGAACTGCCTCTCAGAATCATTCATGCCCTCAGGAGGCTGAAGGGACTGGATGGCTAGTACAGTGGGTGCGCTGGCCGAGCTACCATCAGGCTTCTTCAGACCACTCACTCCCCAAAACTGCAGATGCACTGGTGATAACGTAGCATAAGCCTTGCGGGAGGGGTGGTGGTGGTTCTCAGTTACCACCATATGGCCCAACTCTGCTCAGAGCACAGCTAGACGACGGAGCAGTGTAAACGCCTGAGTCTTCTCCACGCTCTGGCTACTGGTCATGGGAATTATGGGTTTGAAAAAATCCTAGAGTATAAAACAGTCCTGATTTCCCCCCCCCCCCCCGCCCCCTCTGGCCCAGCCCCCGCCTTACTCTAGATGGACACTGGTGTAATTCTGCTGGGCTCCTGATTGCACAGGAGTTGCATTGACACAGAAGCGGAGAAAGGCCTGGGTCACTATTGCCTGAGTTCTATAGTTCTCACTCCCATTCGCTCAGACATTGGGAAATTGAGACTTTCCAGGCTTTTCCTTAGCCCATCAGTGAATTTATCTCCTTGGAAGCTTGAGTAAAACCGGCACAGCTTTTTTGCATTATTTTTTGTTCTGTATGGAGCCCCATATCCACGCTCAGTTGTGTCCCAACACCCGTAAAGTCCTGCCTCTTCTGACGGGTCATTGACGTGGGGGGAGGAAGGGTTCATCCCCTTTACTGAATGTGCAATTGCATGTGAGTCTACTCACAAATTTTACCTGTGCATATGTTGGAGGACAATTGGAAAATTAACCCTTTAGTGTAAAAGACCTTTCTTGTGCAAAAGTAGGAGCTATCCCAGGTCTTCCGTAGCATTCCCAAGATGGGCCGCATAAGCTTCTCTGTAGTCTTACTCAGAGCCTGTAATATGTACATCCTGATTTTGTTCTGGTGTGTAGTACAGTTACATGGATGCAAGTGCTCTTCAGACCTTGCAGATCTTTGTCTTCCATAAAACGTAGTTCTTCTCCAAAAAGTGACTCTCTAAAAAATGCTGTTGTAGAACTTGTTTGTTTTTTGAGTGCATTTCATATAAAACACGCTCAGTTCTCCAGTAAAGTACCAGTCCTGCAAACCTCCCTTTGACATTTGCGAGTCCAGCTGGGTTCTTTGTGGCTCATGCATCATCACCTAGAATAAAAACTGCAGACCAAATGTTGGCCTCAGCAACACCTGGGCAACTCTGTTGTCTTCAGTGGGGCTGTACAGGTGAAACTGAGGGGTATAACACAATGGCACTGCACAGATGGCCATGAAATTAGAACTTGGTTAATGATTCACTGTGCAAGCCAGAAAAGTATCCAGTTCACTTTCTCCCAGCAGTGTTGGTTCAGTAAAGACAGGCTTTTATCACTCAGATTAGCAGCTCAGCCTCTGAATACACAGGGAGCAGACCTGCTCAGTTAGACGGTGCTGTTTCATCTAGACCTGTTTCAGAGTAGAGGGCACATAAATGAACGAATTCTTATAGAATTGAATACAGTGCTCAAGCCACTAAGACACCAGTGAGCTCTCGATGAAATGAGCGATGCTCATTTCGTGTCGCTCTGCAGCATACGTGATTTTGATCATTTTTGAGAAGACACTTCGGATGAGTTCTTTTACTCTCTCTCTCTCTCTCTCTCTCCCAGGTTCTGAACGGTGCCTGAACAGAAGTTAAAGAGCCAAGAGCTGCCCTCGGAGACAGGGTGAGTCTGTCCTTGTTGTTAGTGACCCTTTAGTCTCTTTTGTACATTCACGCTTTTAGAAGCAAGCAGGTTTTCCGTAGTGCGAAGGGATCCCAATCCTGATTGGCGCCGTATGGGTGCTACTGCAGTGTGAAGAATAATAATGGGCCCTGATGATAAATGACTAGATCTCCAAAACCCACAGGGAGGGAGTACTGGAAATAGAGGTGCAGAATGCTACGAGTCAAATGCAAAGCTCAGAAATGGTGGCTTTTTAGTGTTGTGTGTGTGCTTTTATTCACATTTAGCTATGAACTTGAAAATGGGCTGATTCCTGTGGATGAGGTTATTTTGAGGCTCTGCATTTAAAAACACACAGAAATTCAAACTATTTTTCTGTGTTTTCAGTGCGAAATTTTGCACAAAGTGAAATTTAGGAAGGCAAAATCGATGCAGCTCAGCAAGAACGTGGCATTAAATTCTGTGAAATGAAACCTTGTCTTTGATTGTTGAGCTGCTTGGAATGTGGATTTCCTGATTTCAGGTCAGGCTGTGTAAGCATGGTTTAGCTCGACCTCTAGTTTTATGTTTATTCTAGGAATGCTGATTGTGCTCTGGGATTGGGAACGGAGCGAGGGAACAAATGTAGAAACCCGCTCTGTTAAATCACAGGAGTGCCTGAAATGTTTAACCGGTGGGTGATGAGGTGCTTGAGGCAGGTTGTTGGGTTATTATACCTCTTTGTGGATAGCTGCGCAGTTCCCCTGTCTGTTCAAGTGCAATGAATGTATTGTTCAGAGCAGAAATCCTAGCATCATCCAGGGACTCAGAGAGTGAATTTACACACAGTGATAGTTTTGGGAGGGCTTTCTATGCTGGTGGAACATGGTGAGGATGCTATTGCAACCCCATGTGATGAGATCCTGGGGAGATACAGGTGAGGTGAGATGGAGAGGGGATGGTATGTACTCAGTCATGTGCCATTCTCAGCCTGTGATTAAATTAGGGGCTTTGAACGCCTCTCTTCCACCCTCTAGAGAAAAAACTCTTCAGAATACTCATCCCTTCAAGTCTTTGGACAACATGCAGCCTTTGGTGGGTCCCCCACCAGTCCAGTGCACCAATCCAATGCCAGTTTACAGCTTTCCCTGCCAATCCAGCCCGGCCTATATTGAGCTGAGGCAGTGGGACTCTGCGGGGTGCAGCTGTGCTCCATGTGCAGCTCCCTCTCTCTGGAGCCTGAAGGCAGGGTTTGAACTGCGTGCTCCCGAGGTGCAGGACTGGTTCGCTGCACATGGGGCCATAGACGCAGCGTTGTCAGAGCAAATTCCTACCAGCACATGACCCAGGCCGGAGAAGCCATGTCTTTGAGGAGAGCTATAAGTGGGTCACTGTCATTGATTAAAGTGTAAAGCAAGCATGCCCCTCAGGGCTATGGATTTCTCTCTCTTTGAGCCAAGGCAGCCTGTAAAGTTTTATGAGCAATTTCTGCTCAGTAATTCCAAGCAGCTCATCCTTCAGGAGGGCTGCGTGTGCATGTGTAAGAGTTCAGTACTGTTTGGCAGCTCTGTCTGCCACATGGGGTGCAGTATGTCTGTCTGGCCTGTGCAGCAGGCACCTGTGACCGGGACACTTGGAGGATATACCGAAGAGGTGGAGAATGGGAGAGACTAGAAAGAGATGTGCTGAGTCTCATTCAGTCCTTCTGTGTGTTAGGGAGGCAGCATGGCTCAGTGCCTGGGAATCAGAGGCTCTAGGTTCTATTCCCAGCTTTGACACGGATTTGCTATATGGCCTGTATGTGCCTCAGTTTCCTTTTCTGTTGATGTGGATCGTGCCTGCTCACCTCGGCTCTCAGGTCTCCAGATAAAGAGGCCTATGCTGAAAGGCCATGCTTTGAACTTGCACAGGTTACAGCTGACAAGGGACAAGTGGTGTGTGATACAGGAGGTCAGACCAGATGATCACAATGGACCCTTCTTGCTTTGGAACCTGTGAATGGGGAGATCTGTGTGGTTGCCAGCAATAGGTGATGTGCCTCGTCTGCCCTGGGTGAATTCTCTGGAAAGGTACTCGGAAGGGGGAGCTGGGTATAGAAAGAGAGACCCAGATGGACAGACGTGGTGGGGAGAGAGAACAGATGTACACTGGGACCTGGACCCCCAATTCGCACTCTCACGCACTGATTTGGCACCACGGGGATCGATCCCATGTGTAGATGGGTTTTCTGCTGCCAACATCGTGTGGGTCAGGTTTGCTCTGAGTGGGGTTAGGCCATGTGGGGCTTCCAGAGCCATTGGCCCATCTGCACCAGGCTCTTGAAAGTGCTAACACTGGGGGAGCTGAGCCATTGCGGGCAAGAGAGGGACATTTCCCTAGTGTAGCTGTCTCTCTAGTGCTCTCTCTGGCTTCCTTTAATCCACTTCTTTCCCATACGCCAGGTATGACAAGCCCATGAGACTTGCTTATAACATACAGGAGTTGTAATCCCCCTCCCCCATTCATGTGTGTGACTTTTTTCCCCAGCCCCTGTGTGTATGCGTCTTTCTTTCTCTCTCCCGCGTCTGTCTACCTCTCTGCTCCCGTGTTGTCTCATACCTGTTCTGCAATTCTGTGTCATTTCTTTTGGTGCATATTCATACATCCCCGTGGCAAGTCCCAGAATGCACTGCACTCTTTCTCTTTCCTCCTTCCCCCCTCACACACTGCATAGCTGAGCATCTCTGAGCTTTGGGAAGGTTACAGGGGAGTTGCCCCCAGTAGAAGAGTAGTAAAAAATCAGTTGGAATGAAGAGAGACTTTGATCAGCTTTCTGGCTGACAAAAGAGAGCTGTGAGACTCTGATTCTTAACCCTGTCTTTCCCAGTAGACTTAGGAAACTGTCCAGGGCTGTATACAGCCTGCTTAATTTCCCCAGGGACTGCTGTAAGCAGGGCCGGCGCAACCCATTAGGCGACCTAGGCGGTCGCCTAGGGCACTAACATTTGGGGGGCGGCGACCACGGTGGCCGGACCTTCCGCCGCCTCTGTCGGGGGCGGCATTTCAGGGGCGGGACCTTCCACTGCTTAGGGCGGCAAAAAAGCTGGCGGCACTCCTGGCTGTAAGTGGAAATGTGATACATATTCTATGCCTCTTTTGCTTCAGTCTTCACTAAAATAGTGAATTGTGAGCAGACCCTTAACACAATAAATATTAACAACAAGGGGGAAGTAACACAAGCCAAAATAGGGGGAGAACAGATTAAAGAATATTGAGATAAGTTAGATGTGTTCAATTTGACAGGACTTGATGAAAGGCATCCTAGGGTACAAGGAACTAGCTGAAGAAACCTTGGAACTGTTAATGATTATCTTTGAGAACTCCTGGTGGATGGGTAAGGTCCCAGAGGACTGGAGAAAGGTATGTTCCCCTATCTTTCAAAAGGGGAACAGAGAGGACCTGGGGATTTATAGACCAGTCAGTCTAATTTCAATACCTGGAAAGACACTGGGACAAATGATTAAGCACTCAGTTTGTGAGCACCTAGAGGATACTAGGGTTATAAGGAATAGCCAGCATGGATTTGTCAGGAACAAATCGTGTCAAACAAACCCAATTTCCTTTTTTGACAGGGTTAATGGTCTAGTGCAGGGGTAGGCAACCTATGGCACATGTGTCGAAGGTGGCACGGAAGCTGATTTTCAGTGGCACTCACACTGCCCGGGTCCAGGGGGCTCTGCATTTTAATTGAATTTTAAATGAAGATTCTTTAACATTTTAAAAACCTTATTTACTTTACATACAACAATAGTTTAGTTATATATTATAGACTTCTAGAGAGAGACCTTCTAAAAATGTTAAAATGTATGACTGGCACACGAAACCTTAAATTAGAGTGAATAAATGAAGACTCGGCACACCACTTCTAAAAGGTTGCCGACCCCTGGCCTAGTGGATAGGGAGGAAGCAATAGACATGATATAGCTTGATTTTTACTAAGGGTTTTGACACAGTCCCACATGACATTTTCATAAGCAAATTAGCGAGGTGTGGTTTAAATTAAATTACTATAAAGTGGTTGCACAACTGGGAGGGTGTATCTAATGGGGTCCCACAGGGGCCAGTCCTGGGTCCAGTTCTAGTCAATAGTTTCATTAACAACTTGGATAATGGATTGGAGAGTACATTTATATAATTTGTGGATGACATGAAGGTGGGGAGGGGTTGCAAGCACTTCAGAGGACAGGATTAGAATTCAAAATGACCTTGGCAAATTGGAGAATTGGTCTGAATTCAACAAGATTAAATTCAATAAAGATGAGAGAAAAGTACTTCACTTAAGAAGGAAAAATCAAACGCACATGTAAAAAATGGGGAATAACTGGCTGGCAGTAGTGCTGCTGAAAAAGATCTGGGTGGGGGTTATAGTGGATCACAAATCGAATACGAGTCAACAGTTTGAAGCAGTTGTGAAAAAGGTTAATACCATTCTGGGGTGTATTAACAGGAATGTTGTATGTAAGATACAAGAGGCAATTGTCCCATTGTACTCAATGTTGGTGACTCCTCAGCTGGAGTACTGTATCCAGTTCTGGGCGTTACACTTTAGGAAAGATATGGACAAACTGGAGAGAGTCCAGAGGAAAGCAACCAAAATGATAAAAGGGTTAGAAAACGTGACCTGTGAGGAAAGGTTTAAAAAAAATTGGGCATGTTTTAGTGTTGAGAGAAGACGACTGAGGGGGGACCTGATAACAGTCTTTAAGTACGGTAAGGGCTGTTATAAAGAGGACGGGGATCAATTGTTCTCCATGTCCACTAAGCCCATTACTTATTGTCCTACCTTTTAATCTGCAGCGAGGGAGATGTAGGTCAGATATTAGGAAAAGCTGGCTAACTCTAAGGGTAGTTAAGCTCTGGAATAGGCTTTCACAGGAGGTTGTGGAATGCTCCTCATGGAGGGTTTTAAGGGCAGGTTGGACAAACACCTGTCAGGGATGGTCTAGGTTTACTTGGCCCTGCCTCAGCCCAGGGGTCTGGACTAGATGATCTCTGGAGCTCCCTTCCAGCCCTACAATTCTGTGATTGCATGTAGGGGTCCCCATGTGGTCCAAATCCTGCTCAGGGTGGCTCTCTCACATGTTTACAAAAGTATGTGCTAACCACAAGCACCTCCCCAAATGAATCTCTCAGTGGAGACAGTGGAGAAGCAGCCCTCTCCCTGCATGGAGTGTGGAGGACCCTGAGGTGCAGTGACCCCGTGGCAGGGTGTTTGAGAAGAGAGATGGGGCAGAAGGAGGCCTGGGGTGTAGGAGCTAGTGGGGTGGCTCCTGGGTGGTCGTGTTTGGCCCTGTCAGTACTGCCCTTACTCCTGAGTTATAAAACCATGCTGAAGCATGATACCCCCATCACTTGTGGCTTATTTGATTTGTTACTGTAACAGGACAGGGCCTCAGGTGCTAGGCAATGTACAAACACCGGACAAAAAGAGGGTCCCTGCCAAGGAACTTACAATCAAAGTATAAGACTTTAGAAACATCCAATCATAGATTCCAAAGCTGGAAGAGACCACTGTGATCATCTAGTCTGACCTCCTGTATAACACAGGTCAGAGACCTGCCCCTAAATAATTCCCAGAGCAGAGCTTTTAGAAAAACAGCCACTCTTGATGACAAGCAACTACAGATGGGTACAGACTGACTGACAGGGAGCACAAGGAAACAGTGAGACAGTGTTGGTCACCGTGATGGGCGGTGGTCACAGTCCAGCAGCAGCCTCGCTGTTGCCGAGGTTTTTATAGGCATCCATGGTGCAGGGGAGTTCAGAGGAGGGGTTTGAAGCAGGATAAGGAGTTAGTTTTGCTTATGTTTACCCGGAGCTCCTCTCAGGTGTGAGAAAGCAGGAATTTGCTTGTTTGAAAATTTAATATGTGGGTGATGGAGGCATCATGGACCAGTCCATTTGCCTAAAGCTCCACCTGCAATTTCAGCTGGATGGAGCATTCCTCTTCACATCCGGTCCCAAACTCCTCCCTTCCATTGCTGGAAGAGGCTAAAGGGCTGCTATGTTCCTCAGGGGAGGGGGAAGCAATTCCCTGGGCAGAGCCTTCTGAGATCCTTGGGGATGGAACACACAGTGCACATGTGAGATCATGGGCTGGATTCAGCCTTGCTTTTATATCATGGGCAGCAGTAGCACAGTTACCCTGCCGCATGGGAGGCCTCTGGCCCACTGTTCTTGTTTGGCTTATTCTAGTGCTCTTGTTTCACATCATCATCATGACACTCAAAGGGTTCTTGGTGGGTGTACGGCGTCCGTGCCAATGGGTCTCTTCCAGTACGTGGCATTTCTATCCACCGCTGCCTTTCAGCTTTCAAGCTAAACTACAGTCATATATGCAAGTAAATAACTGACTAAAACTCCTGATGGCTTCTATCTACTCCACCAGCATTGTGCTATCAGTGGGAATATTCTGAGGGCCACCTCTAGGCTCTTCCCTCCCCTTGCACAAGGGCAGAGCCACTGCGGTTCCTGTGTGACTCAAACCCTCTCTCTCTCACACGCATGCGGTGTGTTTGCTTGTTGGTGGGCAGACAGCTGCTGCATTTTCAACAGTTTTGATCTGATATCGCTTAAAGTGCAGAAGTGGGAACACTGCAGCATCTTTAGCTGGACACAGACATTTTTAACATTAGATATCCCAGTGGAGAATAATGCAAATCTTTACACTCATGTAAAAAAACCCCAAACCTGGCAGAGTAAATTATTTTTCTGGCAAATCCATAAAACACCCAGCCAGGCTGGTCAAATACCATCCAGGTGGTAACCCTGCTGCAAATACCTGAGGAGCTTTACTCACGTGAATCACCACACAGAGTTCAACAGGATGACTCCCATGACCCTGTCTTAGACCTGTTAGACTCCGCTTGCTCCCCCATCCCATCTCCAGCTGATGTTCTTGGTGAACCCCACAGCAGTGCAAACAATGTGGTGCCCGGGTGCTGTCCGTTTTGTTCTCCAATTAGTAAGATGTTCTCATCGGCACCTCGAGACACGAACACGGTGATGGTTTTAAGAGAACACACACGTTAAAACAGACCTAATTTGACACCCGTCAACTCAAGGGAGCGCTGAGAAAACCGCCACAACACGCACTGCCCCATAGGTGTTCTGGGATTGCAGCTGTGGGAGAAGCACAGAGCCCTGAGGGCCTGCACTCAGGTCTGGGCAGGTCGAGTGCTTTTTCATTCACCTTTCACTGGGTGGGGTTTCTCTGTCATGGTGAGGTGGGTGGGTGGGTGTGCACGTGCTAACGATCTGGGGAAGTTGTAATCATGTTTAAGAAAGCGTCTCAGTGCCTTTGTATAAGGAGCAGAGCAACCTTCCTATCTTGGCAGGTTTATCAGCATGCGGATGAGCTGGTTATCTGTCTCTGAGTTTGTTCTACAGCTCGTGCACAGCCAATATAATATCCTATCATCGCATGAATATCAAGTAGGGCTTCCTGTTGCATCCGTATATCACAAGGCAGAGAGAGAAAGGGAAGGACTGTGTCTCCTTGGCAGAGTTTCTCTAAGGTGATGGTTGTGTTCCATTGAGGATGCTGCCTGTGAGGTTACACGGGACGTTAGTTTAGCCTGGGAGGTACCTGTGTACGTAGCACAGCAGATCTCGTAACCCAGCGGTACTCAGGCTGTGGCCTGCAGACCGCCGTTGGCTGTGGGTCACTCGCTGGCTGGAACATGGGACTGTCCACATCCCATAAACTCAGGGATGCAAAGCAGATTCCTTTATGATAGTGGAAAAAATAACCACAACAACAAAATAAAAATCAAATAAAAGACAGGGGAAAACCAGGCACAACTCATTCTTCTAAATTCTTCCCATGCCCCCTTTACTGCAGTTCCTGTAGATGTTTCCTCCACTACTGCCTGTTCCACTGGCATTCCTCTAACACTCTGATGTTTATATCATGGAGATGGCTCCCAGCCTGCTTTGCTTTTAAATGGATATCACCTTTTCACACTGGTGCCCCATGCTAGCTTTCCTCCTCCTCTCCAGCTGCTATTCCCTTTGCAAGACAGCTACAACCACATTACATACTTTCCTAATCTTTTCCATGTGAGAGACTGTTGGGATTGTCACAGTGGGGACACGTGACCTGAAACAGGGAGAGGAGCTGGCCTGGGCAATTGCCAAGGGGAGGGAGAAAACTCAATAATGTTTTGTGGTCCAGATTGTTTGAAGCACCCCATTTTCCATGCCTTCTCCCCAATTCCAGCCATCCTGCTCGTCAGACATTCCCTTGGTCCTTAGAGAGGTGTAATCATACCCAGCAACTGTATTCCCTGCCGTCTGGCTCAGCCTACTCCTGAGAGACTGTGTCCTGAGCCTTCTAAGGGTGTTGCTCTGCTGGTCAAGTTTCCCAGAAGCAACTCAACAACTAAAGTGAACAGTACTTGATAGTGCATAGACGAGGAGTTCGGGGGGGTGGGGGAGGAAGAATGGTCCAGTGACAAGGGTACTTATCTGGAACTTGGGAGACCTGGGTTCAATTCCCTGCTCTGCCACAAACTTCCTGTGTGGCCTTGGGCCAGTCACTTAGTTGCTCTGTTCCTCAGTTTCCCTATCTCACAGAGGTGTTAAAGATTGAGATGCTTACATGCTATGGGAATGAGGGCCAGATAAGTCTATTTTATTCATTCACAGGAAATCAGTCTTTCAAATGTTTGTCCACTTGTGGTCTTCAGAGATATCATAGGAGTGGAGTAGGAGGGGGTCACCCTGATGTCCTGGCCAAATTACAGCACATATATTCTGCATCCCTAAAATTCCCATTGGATCCAATATTCTTCACTCTAAACTATTACATGGTGTCGCTGTGTCCTGTCAAACAGCTGCTGTGCCCCACCCCAGAGGTGACTGCATTCCGCTGGGGATTAGAATGGTTCCTATGTGTGATTCAGAAAGGGCTTTTGGATGAGGGGTGCTGTCTATAACATTTTTTTTTCATAAGCTCTTCTCTCTGGGGCGTTGCCCTAATGCAGGGGCAGCGCTTGGGTCAGGGCAGCGCGCGTAGCCCCCTGACTGCCCCTACGCCTAGGAACCAGAGGGGGGACATGCCACTGCTTCGGGAGCCGCGTGGAGCCAGGGCAGGCATGGAGCCTGCCTTAGCCCTGCTGCGCTGCCAACTGGACTTTTAAAGGCCCGGTCAGCAACACTGACCGGAGCCACCAGGGTCCCCTTTCGACCGGGTGTTCCGACCCAAGGATTTGAATCCACCCAAACAAAAGCCCAGTGAGCTCCTGATAGGCCCTGCCTTAGATCTTTCTCCTTCGGACCCAGCCCTGATGCAGTCCCTGCTACGCAGCAGTGCCACCTTTGGGACAGCAAATTGGAAGGGCCTATCCCGCTGGAATAGGCAGGGAGTTCTCAAAGCTGCCTGCTTTCTGCTTGCACCAGCAGAAGCTCAGAAGGCGCCGACAGGTGCGGACGAGTGCTACAGTGGCGTCGGCTAGGCCCTATGCAGGGTGGCTTCTGCAGGTGTGAACTTCACTCCTCCCTGCTCTGCCTCTCTGGGGCCTGGGCTGCTGAAATCTCCACCTGGGGCCTCGCAAACAGCAGCCGAAAACTGAAAAACTGCAAGTGGTCAAGCAGAAAGTTTAGTTTTAGTGAAAACTTGCCCCAACCGAGTCGCAAAAGACTGAACATGGCCATTTGGTGGGGAAAAACATTTTTCATTGGAAAAAAATGTCAAATGAAAAATTTCAAGCAGCTCTAATTGTCACAGCTGATCGCTCCCTGTGGTGGCACGTCATTAGGGTCATCTGGGGTTGTCGGGACAACTTAGTGTGGGAGACGGTGTTTATTTCAGTGGTACAACATTGTTCCTTTTGAAAACTTTGCATTATGAGACTGGCCATTCAGCTCCATCGTGCCTTCCTTGTTTGTTTCTCTTTCTCCTACCTTCTATCTCAGTCTGCTTCCTCTTCCAGCTTGTAAGTTTCTGCGGTTGGGACCTTGTCATCTTTTGTTTGTATAGTGCCTAGCATCATCATAACCCAGATCTACTGAGTCCCAGTTCTGTGTCTCGTCCACAGGACTATCCCAAGGGAGGGGGAATAAAAAAGCCACAAAAATTTGTGCATCCTGTTCTGTGATTTGTCGTCTCTCTTTCTCCTGTTCTCTTCCCGTAGACACTGACCCTGGGCTGGGCTGAGGAATGTAGAACCTGTGGGCGTGGTTTATCTGTTAGGCTGTGTCAGCTATCGGAAAGGTACACATCTGTAGCAAGATAACTGTTTCCCCTCCTCCTCCTCCCCCCCCCCGCTCGTTCGTGCTCTCGCTGTAAATGCCTAGTGGAGACAAGGCTCTCTAGTTTTTGCCTCCGTGCAGCGGGGGAAGGCAAACTCCAGGAGGTGGACCTTGCCTGGCTACCTTGAGGTAAAGACTGTCTGTGCCTCCTCTCCATTGGGATTGTACCATGAGGGGATATCTGCACAGCAAAACGCAAACCCCGTGGCAGTGAATCTCAGAGCCTGGGTCTACGGCCTGGGGCTCGTGGTACGGCGCTAAAAGGAGGCGTGTAGATGTTCGTGCTCGGGCTCTGAAGCCTGGGCTCAGGATGGTTTGTTGCTGTGTACGTGTACCCTGAGAGGGCTAATCGGCATTAACTATCGTACAGTAAAAGCGCCCCAGCCTTAGGGAGGAGCAGCTCAGGCCTCTCACCCTGGCCCTCCTGCGCTTGCTGGCTTAGTGTTCCTTTTCCTTTTAGGAACAAGCCTGGAATTGACCCAGCACATTGTGCTAACCACTTTCACTGGGAGGAGCTTGTGAGCTTGCTTTTACATCTCCTCTGAAAGAACAGTTCCCCCCTCATCCCTACACACCACGCTGGGATGCAAGTTCAGTGCTGACTCAGCATAAGAAGTGCCACCTATTGACCTGCCTCCATTGCTTTTGCAGCACCTACCTGCTCCTGGGAGGTCTCTGGTCTAAGTACCAACCTGGCCTGACCCTGCTTAGCTTGTGAGACCTGGCAGGACTACAGTACAAGGTGCTATGGCTGCAAATGCGCATTTGATTTCTCTTATCGTATAAAGAACAGAGAGACTGATCGCACTGGCTGGGCCCAGGTGCTAAAGGCAGATGCTGTACATGCTTCCATCCCCACCTGGCTCAGCGCTGCCAGTGCACCTCAGTCCTGACTCGCAACCCCTCCTGCTGCTCTAGCCCCGAGGTGACCTACAGCTCTTGTCAATGCACCTCTCTCCTCACCTGCAAGCCCCTCTGCTATTTTTGCCTTCTCCTGAGCAAATTGTGCAAATTTTGGGTTGTGGATACTTGTCTGCTAAGGACTAAGATCAGAAACCACCAGCCCTCATTTTGGGAAATGACTGAGCCCCTGACCTGTTGTCCCACTTACAAGTTTTGGCCCACAGTGTACATCCCTCTCTGATCCTATGCGTGCGTATTATACGCTCCCGTATTTATGAAACAAATAACCGCCTTCATCTTGTCCAGTCTCGGGCTTTGCCTGTGTGACATGAGTTTGGCCGGTCTCAGCCCAGGAGAGAGGCGCCTGCATCACAATAACACTCCATCTCAATTGGCAGTGAGAGCAAGGGCTGCAGTGAGCTGTTTCCCACAGGGCATGAAGGAGCCTGGGATGGAAAAGCTCTGTCCTTTTAAATTCCCTGTGGAGCACCATGTGTGATGTGGGGCCCACCTGCTCTCTGCCCCCACCAGGCTGGTGTCCAGTGGCTGCATTTACGTAGCCGGCCCTAAGGAATGGAAAACCGTAAGCCGAGTATCAGGAAAAACAGGTTGGGATTGAGATCTCCAGGGCTGCGGGGTTGTCTCCTAGGGGCAGTGATTTACTGAAGCCCCATCACTTGAGTCATTGACACTGAGCCTGGACAAGGCACTGGAGGCCACCTGCATTGGCCTGGGAGTGGGCGATGCACCAGGGGGCAGACTGTCAGTCTCTTAGCGCCCTTGACATGGGCAGAACTGACACCTGCCAACAGGTGTTCACCAGCTGGAAGCTGAGGCAGGGAATCGGGCTGGGGCTATTCTTGCTGCACCCCCTGACCCTGCACACCCCTCTCTGCTTCCTCTCTCCTTGCCTGGAGGTTTTTACTCTCGTCTCTTCTCTCCCCTCCTCCGCTGCTGAGGTTAATGGAGAACTTGGGCCACTTCCCATCCTCCACTGGGGGCCTGGCTGATAAACACCTCACAGCATGAAGCAGGGCAGGCTGCACTGGTATTCATGTTCTCTGCAAGCTGGCGACATTCATCGGGTGCTGGAGCTCAGGGGCCTGAGGATGTGCTGGGCTCATCTGCCTCCAGCTAAAGAGCTGTGGGGGAAGATCCCGTGAGGCTGGGGCCTGGCTGCCTCTGTCTCCCTGTGGTGCGCCGGCCCCTGCCGAGAGCTTGTTTTGCATCATTAAGACAAGTAGCTCTTTCCTGCCTACTAGTCCCATGGTGCCCAGAGTTAGGTAGGGTTGCCATCCCTCCCGGTTTCACCGGGAGTCTCCTGAAATCAGGCCCTGTCTCCTGGAGGCTACTGAAGCAAACTGGGAGATTTTAGGCTCTAAAGGTCAAGCGGGGCTAAGGCAGGTTCCCTGCCTGCCCTGGCCCTGTGTCACTCCTGGAAGCGTTTGTCCCATCCCTGTGGCGAACCAGGGGGTTTCCGCGCGCTGACCCTGCCCCAACACTGACTCAGCAGCTCCCCTACCCCAGCCCGGAGCCCCCTCCTGCATGCAAACTCCCTCCTGGAGCCTGAACCCCTCACCCCCTCCTGCACCCCAATCCCCTGCCCCAGCCCCCTCCAGCACCCAAACTCCCTCCCCACCCAGAGCTTGCACCCCGCACCGCCTCCTGCACTCCAACCTCCTGCCCCAGGAGCCTCCTCCCACACGCCGAACTCCTCGGCCCCAGCCCAGAGCCCACACCCCAACCTCCTGCCCCAACCTGGTAAAAGTGAGTGAGGGTGGGGGAGAGTGAGTGATGGAGGGGGGGATGGAGTGAGTGGGGTGGGGCCTCGGAGCAGTGGCAGGGCCTTGGGGCAAGGATGTTTTGGTTTGTGTGATTAGACAGTTGGCAACCTTAGAGTGGGGACTGATGGTGGCTGAGTCAGAATACCAAATGGGTTAATGTTTGGTGTCACTGGCCAGTGCCGGAGTATGGCATGGTGCCGCATGCAGTCAAATACCAGTTCGTTAAGGGAGGCCTCTTTTAATCCCTGCTGTTCGTTATGACCTGTATTGTAATAGCACATAACATCCCCAGTCATGGACCAGGACCTTGCTGTGCAATGGCCATATTGGCTTCTTGTCCTGGATCCTTCACCATCTGAAAATAGCCACTGGTGCCAGGGCCCAGCAATCCGGACCTAGCAGGGGGAAGACCTGTGAACGGATGCTACTTGGAGTGCAGCTTCCATGGGAGGAGCCATCTGAGCTGCGGGGGGTGGGGGCTCTCGCAGAAAGCAGGACTAAAAGCAAATAGTTTGAAGCCACCACTTGGTACTAGTGTACCCTTCAGGTGGGTCTTTAATCAATGGAGCAGTGCCTCACCGGATACACTGCTATTTTATACCTGGGCCAGGGGGCCTATGCGGGTATGTTCTCTGGATGCAGCCTAAAGACGGGTGCAGTGTAGATGTACCTAGAGAAGAGTCATGTTAACCCCCCTACCCACCCACACACACAACTTCTCTTTGCCTTTCATGTACAAACCTTCCCCTGGTCTAAATTCTCCACAGCCCTTTGCTGAGGAGAGGGAAACCACCTCCACCTGCTGCTTAGCTCTGGGTCTGGGGCCGGGGGAATGCAGCATTCCCCCAAAATAATTCCTTTTCCTCAGCAGAGGATTTTCTATTAATAGCCAATTGCAGATGAAAAGGACGTGAGGAGAGAGTGGAAGGAAGGGGGGCTATTGTAATCCTATTATGGATGCAGCGCGGCTTATTCTGCACAAGACCACTTGGCTGCCTGCAAGAAGGTACCGTTGCCTGCTTTGCCAAGGTAACCAGGGCTTTCAGACCATTAGGAGACACTTGATTGGCTCTGCAGCCATTCTTTTTATGAATTAAAGCCCCGCCTCTTTGTCTTTTGCAGCATGATGTCAAGAAATACACCAATCCCAGCTCTTGTTGTCAAAGGATGATGCCAGGCACACAGCGCTGGGGTAAGACTCAGCGTGGCTCTGGCATCTTCCAGCCGAGGATCTCCAAACACTTTCATATATACGTTAATGATTGACATCCCTGCGCGCTAGGTCTCGTTCACTTAGCTAGCCCCTCAAGCTTTCGAGAGAATGTACATTATTCATACATTGTCCAATTGCTTTCAAAAGGCCCCCAGGTTCAAGAGAAAGCAAAACAGACTGGAAACTAAATGAATATGAACATGTTAAGAAAGACAGCTCTTGAGTCAGTAGTTTTAAAGTTTCCTTGGAGCTCCCATGATCTAGGTTTTTGAAAAGCACCCGACCTGCGTGTGTGCTGCCCCCCATGCTCATACTCTCAAGGTTTGTGCGCCACTAAGGAATTGGACCAGGCAGGAAGGATAGTTCTGTGATTACGGGACAGGGCTTCTGGGTCCCACTTCTGGCTCTGCTTCTGACCTGCTGCGTGAGCTCATGCGAGGTACTTCACCTCTCTGTGCCTCAGTTTCACCATCTGTAAAATCCATAATGCGCCACCGCACCCTTGGAAGATCTGGGCCGATACCTGTTTGAAGGCTGTATTGTCAATCTGAGTTCTGGTGACCGCTAGCAACCACTCCAGTTATGATGTCACAGCTGTGATGGTCACCCAAGTCCTTTGGACACAAACAGGCTGGGCTTAGTTTATGCACGCTGTCTCTGGGACATGGGAGATGTCTGCTAGACACGTGGCTGTCCATATGTGTCAAACATCTACACTGGATTGGAGTGCTTTATCTCGTCGGTGGGTTCTCCTCAGCCCTGCAGATCTCTCGGGCTAGGGACCTTATTTTGGATGCTGCTGCTGCTGTTTCTCATTTGAGTGCAGCTTCCTCACACCTGCAAGAGATTGATGGCCTTTCTAAAGATCTTGGAAGGTTTGTTTTGTAAAGGCAATGTCCTTTTGTGACCTATCAGCAATCGCTGTCATTTATAAGAGGCGTTTGGTTGGTCTGCTGCACTCTGAGCCGCGACTGTCTCGCAGCCCTGATGGAAGCACTCAAGCATTGTTCTCATGGTTACCACGATGGCATCAGAATTCCTTGGTGTGTGTGTGTGTGTGTGTGTGTGTGTGTGTGTGTGTGTGTGTGTGTGTGTGTGTGTGTGTGTGTGTGTGTGTGTGTGTGTGTGTGTGCGCGCGTGGGTATCTGCCTGGAATCTTTTCTCTTGCCACTCTAGCCTCAGGTGCATGGGTCTATAGCAGCCAGACTGGCTTTTGACCTGGCTTGAGGTTGGTTTGAACCAAGGATATGTCTGCACTGCAATCAGAGGGGCGATTGCACCCCATGTAGACATAACCGAGCTAGTTCTGACTTAGCTAGCTGGGATACCAATAGCCGTGACACCTGGGTTGCAGTGAAGGCTAGCTGCTTAAGAAATTACCCAGGATCCTGGGTGGGGTTGTTCTACACACGCTGCAGTAACACCTCTGATTGTGGTGTAGATGTAGCCGAACTTAGTTTGAGTAGCGCAGAGTCGAGGCGTGCGTCTGCACTCGGAAGAAGGTGTGTTAGATTGAAATAACCTTAGGCTCTGCCACAGTCTGTACTTGGACTTGCTAACTTGTGAGATCACTAGAAACTGTCTCACTGTCACTAGGCTTTTACCTCCTGTTCGCTGATTTGAGCTAAGAAACACCTTTTTCATTCCCCCACCCCCATTGGAGACAAGGCCTGAAAGGGGGAAGTTTTCTCAGGACTGAACGTTCAGATGAATGAGAATTGAGGTTCGAGCTTTACCCGGGCTAGATCACCTCCTCTAAATTGGGTTCAGACTTGCTTTGTGCCAGCCTCATCTGGACCAAACCTGTGTCTGGATCAAGTTAGTACGAAGGATTTCCAAACTGGGCATAAAATAGCTTCAGGTAAGACGGTAGGGTAGGTGGGGCTTCTCTCCGGTCCCATCTGCACCCCAAAAACATGATTGTAACTAACCCACCCTATGATGTGTGCGTCTTGGGTGTTTTTTTTTTTTTTTCCTTTCAGGTGTTGCTAAAGCCAACCAGACCTCTTATGTCAGAGAACCATGCTTTGACCCTCAGAGACAGATGCCTTGGCTAAAACAAGGATCTTCATCAATGCTTATAATGTGTGTGTTGTCTTGCCTATAACGTCAAGAAAAAACCCATATATTATCACGTGGATATAGTCGTGTTTAAGCGTGTGAGCAGGTGACATTCACGCCCTAGATAGCCCGAACTTATCCCCTTCTTGGAGTTCTGCTTTACTGATAGCTTAGATTGAGGTTTATATTGTCTCCCTCCTGTCTGCCTGTTCCCAGGGCTGCCCCACAGCACTTCCTCTGTACCAGCCCCTAATTCTCTCTGCCATAGAGAGCCATTTTCAGCGTGCTGATGTCCTGGATGGAGCTAACAAGAGCCACCTGCCAGCATGAGTCAGCAGAAGTTGCTTCTCTTTTTGTGCAGGATCCAAGCCCCTCCCTGAGTTTGGGACTTCTCTGCAGAAGAGCTCTGGATCCTCTGTTGGGGCCTAGCCCCTGCCACTTTGTTATGATGTGGCTGTTGCTGTAGTATAGACGGGGACATTGGCATTTTTATCATATCACTTAAAAACCAATCACCTCTTGGCTGGAAGGAGAGAGAATATCCGTCATCGCTCCAGTACAGGACTGGGCCTCTCTGGCCTGTCTGCTCTTGGATGGGAGGTGAGGAGGGAAGGAGAGGGGGTTTAGTCACATGCTTCCTGCAAGCTGATCCTCAGTCTCTGCTGCCTGAGCCTCCTGAATTCCTGCCCTCTGCCCTGGAGGGGATTTCAGAGGAGCAACAATGAGGATTGCAGGGTGGCTGTCTGACAGCGCTAAACGTCTGTGCTTTGGCCTAACAGCACCTACCGGGGAGCTTGGGTAGGGTGACCAGGTGTCCCGATTTTATAGGGACAGTCCTGATATTTGGGGCTTTTTCTTATATAGGTGCCAATTACCCCCACCCCCTGTCCTGATTTTTCACACTTACTATCTGGTCACCCTAAGCTTGGGGGTGGTGGTGAAAACAGCAACGGGGGGAATTGTTAGATTGGTCGAAGGGGCTGTAATTTAGGAGTAAGGGGATGAAAGTGAGCAAAGGCTAATCCACTCTGAATATCCAAAAATACCCACCCCCTCTGCTCCGCCCAGGAAGGCCTGCCAGAGAGTGGTGGGTAGTCTCCCAAGGGAAATGGGGGAGCTTCATTAACTGGCATGTTTGAAACTAGACTGAGACAGACCCTGGGGAACAGACCATCTGGAACAGTCCTGCCATGTGACCAGGGGAAGGATTTGGGAACTCGATGGGTCCCTTCCATCACTGATTTCCATGCAGGGTTCTGGGGATTTGAGTTCTGGCTTCAGTTCTTTATGTTATCACTAGACCCTGCAACGGGATTCTGGATGTATAGAAAATGGTAATTATTGTTCCTTCCACCGCAGATGTTTTTCCTTGACAACAACAGCCTCAGCATTTTTCTCGGAATAATAAAGAGGTAAATGTTGTTCTTCAAAGTGAGTTGGCCCTGCCGATGATGATTCATTCTCAAGTGATGCTGAAAAGGAAGCTTGTGTGCTATTTCTGCTCGGCAGCTCTGATTCTCCTCTCACTGTTCTTACACCTGTGTAAACCCACTGACGTAAATGGGGTTACTCCTGATTTCAGTACCAGATTGAGTATCCGATCTCTATCTGCATGCACGTCTGTGTGGTGGCTTGAATCTATTTCAGGGATCTCCAGACTCATGCAAGGGTTTAACATCCCCCTGTCGCACACTGCTAAGATTTCAAGTGGACCCCTAGAGTAAGGTGGCGGTCAGTGCTATTAGAGCAGAGCACTTGATGGCCCAGGAGATTGGCATTGGGGTATGGCATTGGCATTCCCTTTTCACCTCTAGATTGCTGGTTCAAATCCAGCTCCAGTTGGTAGTGAATGAAAGATTGCCGAGCTGATTTCAAATCTATCTTTTTTTCACTTAAAGAAAACATTTCTAACCCTCATGGTTGAAAGAAAATATTTCAAAAAATGAATGGAATGTAAGCCAGTGTGGTGGCATCTTCCTGAGACTGCATAGCTCTGAGAGGTGTGAACTGCCCTGTTCATATCAGTGGCATGTTAACTCTGAAGCCTAACAACGACGGCCCAAATGTCAACACTCTTGACTGTTTTGCTACTGATAAATTTAGAAGAACCATCCAGCTCAGATGCTTATTCCACAACCCCAGCCATCTCTCGTGGCTTCCTGGGTGTAGTCTATCCAGCTGCCCGAAGCCACCAATGTCCCCCTAAGAATGCATAGCTGCATTATAGAAGTTGCCAATAGAGAAACCTCCCAGGGTTGGACTAACAGGGGTGCATTGGAATCATATTGTCCATTGATAGAATTGTGGTAGCAGTTCTGTGACTGAAAACTTTCCCTTGAAAACTGTCTCTTGATGGAAAATTGGATTTTCAGCGATACTAGTATCTGATTTTCACAGATTTTTTTTTCTTTGAAAAACTGAAATATTTTTTTCTGAAAACAGAGATTTGGGGTTTTGGACAGAGTTTTTTGGTATTCCTTAGAAAATATAGAGAAAAATGATTCCCCCCCCCCCTTTTCTTTGAAAATTTCCAGAGGAAAATGAACCCGTTTTTCAACCAGCTCTAGACAGTGGCACAAGACTGGAATAACAGCGGTGCTGGGGATCCAGATTGGACGTTGACAGAACTGCGCTAGCAGCCCAGCACTGGCCTAGCACAGGTGATGCAAGTCAGCCCCCAGGGTAGGTTGGGACAGCTGTGGGGGAAGGCTTACATGCCAGCCCAAGCTCCCTTTAGTTTCTCTGGGACCTTGCTTCCTCTGTTCCATTCACAGATTGAATTTATGATAAAATGTTTTAAATTTAAAACTAGGAAGTGCTGAATCCCCTGACCCTGTTTAAAAAGAGCCCAAATTACTTGTGATCACACCAATTTTTCACAAGAGGGACTTTCTTTCTTTTCTTTCTTTCTGTCAAATGGAAAAACACTTTCTCTTTTTTAATTTTTGGAGTGCACTCTGTACGAGCAGGGCCGGCTCTACCATTTTTGCCGCCCGAAGCAAAAACTAAAACTAAAATAAAAAGCCGCTCAGACTGTGCCGCCCCAAGAATGGACAGAATGCCGCCCCTTAGCATGTGCCACCTGCTGGTGCCTGGAGCCGTCCCAGTGGGCGAATGATAGGCCGACCCCTCTGGTTTATCCTTCCATGGCAGGAGCAAACTTGGAGAGCCAATGGGTTTCATATCCAGGCTTGATTTTCCATGATTAGCATAGCAATCTGCTTCACCCTTTCCAGCCAGCTAATCAGTCTTAGCCCTGAGACGGGCTGAAATGCAGCACAGATTGCAGCCACCATACAAAAGAGGGAAGAGAAGCTAAATCCTTTTGCAAACCTAACTCAACCTTCTCCTATTTAATGTATTGTTCTTTTGCTTTTTTTGTGGTTGTTACTACAATCTGTCCTCCCCTCTGCCAACCTCCCCCGCACGGAGGAGTCTGCAGTAAGTTAGAGGGATCACCCCAAGCCCTGATCCTTTATCAATTGAAAAATAAGGTGGAGACCTGTAATTTACTTTTAGCAAAAAATGTCCTGGCTTTTCTCCATGGAACAGGTGCATGAGTTTCGTGGGAAGGATTTTCATGGAGAGTATGGACTAGTGCTTAATTTGTGCCAGGGCTGATCCCTGGCACCTCTGGGCCCGCAGTTCGTAGCCCCGGCACCTCTGGGATTGCTGCATCAGTTATGAATGTTAAAAAAAATTGTTTGAGCCCTGGCACCTCTTTCATCACAAATTAAACACTTGTATCGACTAGGTTTTGCTACTTCTCTAGGCACTGCCAATTAAAAGTTGACAGGGACCCTGGAAAAAAGGGGAGGTGTGGAGGAACTTGTCAAACTGTAAAGAAAGCAGAAAGTGTGAATGCTGCCCAGTGGAGAAAAGGAAAACACGCGGAGGGTAAGAGGGTGGTGGTCAGAGCTGAGAGGAAAGGAGGGCTTAGCAGGTGCTAGACTTTGGTGCTGGATAAAGAGCAAGCTTGCTCTCGAAAGCAGGAAGCCATCAAATGGCTGGATTTATTGGGGCTTTCCTGTGGAGCTAGTTGCTTTCTGTGCCATAGCCTGGGGGGTTAGATAATAGCCACCTGCCCCCTGGATGGGGAGATGGAGGGATTCGGATCCGGCTGTGAACCTGAGTGTGGCTTTGTGAAAGTGGCTCAGTACTGCGGTGATAGGAGTAATATCAGCACCTGAGTGCACAGGTTGATGGGCTCTCAGCTGGGCAGGCGGAGTGATACTCCACTATGATGGAACGGTTTGGAGTCAGCCTTCCATCTGGTTCCCCCTGTGGCATTCGTCTGTTACTGGAGAGGATCACTGGAACCAGAGCGGGCCTCCTGTCAGTCTGAATATCTCGTGCCCGTCACCATGGTATTTGGGCTTGTAAAGTATGAAGCTGGTGCCAGCAGAGCGTTTCCAGTGCCCCTAAGCCAAGCAAAAGGATGGTGCCCTCCTTTGGAAAAGGAGAGGAGATGGGAAGGCCAGCAAGCCCAGCCTAAGAATGGCTGAGCCATCTCTGCCTGCAGAGTCAGCAGCCTCCCGTGGCATGTGTTTTACTGAGCGTATCCAGACGCCATGCAAGGGACCTGGCAAACAGCGGTGCAATGCTCACAAGACGGCACTCAGCCTGTAATCTCCCCGGACAAGGCTTGTCCGTGTCCATTCAGATTCGTTTGCCCCCCTGGCTGGTTCAGCCTGGTGCTGGCTGGGAGAGGAGTGGGCTGGCTCTAGCCAGAGGATGCGGCTCCCGCCAGGGGACCAGAGCTGGGGAGGGTGCAGAGGTTGCGTTAATATCCTGTGAGGAGGCTGGTTGCCAGGCAACTGGGGAAAGTAGAGATTGCTTGTTGTCAAAGGCAGCAGCCTCTCCAGAGCTGTGCGATGCCCCAGTGGCATGTCTGCCTGCTTAGAGAATGACCTGAATTCTGTTGATATTTGCGCTGGAGTGGGTGGGTGCGGCTGCTTTTGTGTGCTGGTGGAAGGAGTAAAAGCGCCACCCTCTGCTCTTAGCAGCTCAGAGATGGAGCCAAAACTCCTGCTTGTAGCTGGGGGTGGATCCTAAACCCCAGCCCCTCGCCAGCTCGTCCCTTAGGAGGCCGGCTGACTGGCCTGCTGCCTCTTTCCAGAGGGTGCTGAGGGGGAAGAGAGCAGGTCAGCGGGTCCATCTTGGGATCGCGAACAGATGGGTGACATTCCTTCTCTGTCCCTGGTAAATACCTTGCCTCAAGGCCTCTAAATCCCTGGCATCTGTCTATGTCCCCTTGGCAGAGTGGAGCTGCATCGCTCCAACCTCCCCCACTCCTGGCAGGTCATCTGCTGCTGGGGACTGGATGGGGAGGGGGCAGGTGGATCTTAGTGAAGAAAAGGTTGGGCAGTAAGGATTGTTTTGTAGTTACAGCCCGGTATGGTATGGCTGAACTCCTGGCTTCCCAGCTCCGCCACTGGTTTGCTATGAAAACTTGGGTAAGTGACTTCACTTCTCTGTGCCTCTGTTTTCCCTCTGGGAAATGAGTATAATCCCTTCAGCACCCATCCAGATTGGCATTTGTACAGGGCTTGAAGATCTTGTGATTAGAAGCAGAGAGTATAATAGAAGGAGTGGAGTTACTGCTTCAAGGAACTGGGCCAAGCACTGGTAGAAATGCCCAGGATTGTACCAAGAGGGCAGTGCTCCTGGGTGGTGGCACCATTAGCATTAACCCGGGGCTGAAAATATCCGAATCCATCAGTGAAGCACATCTGTGTAGTGAAGCAGCTGGGGCTGCACTGTGACTCCTTGGAAAGCTGCATGCTGAATATTAAGCAACCCCCATGATGTTCCTGGGGTCACTGCCTGGAACCAGCGCTGCTTGTCTGGAATACGTGCACTGACTTCTGTTGGCTATGTTGAAGGCACTGGCTGTCACACTCAGTGGCGGAAGGACTCCCATCCCCTGGCTCCTAGCCCTCTCTGAACTCCACTATGGATGAAAACATGCCTTTTAAAAGCATGTGTTTGCTTCAAACTGGCACATTCCTGGCTGCTCAGGGCTGCCTGTCATGACGGAGGAGGTGAGCTGTACAACGTTTCTCTCGGCAAGAAGAAGCCTTAGTAAACCTTCAAGCACCATGTGTTGTCTTTCCCTCTCTGCTATAGAAAACAGGCAGCCAGAGGAGAGAAAATCCAGTTAAAGGTATGCCTTGGGAGTGAGGATCTTGTGGTGAAAGCACAGGCTCCCGTCATAGAAGGCCTGTGTTCTGTTCCTGCCTCTGCCATAGACCGTGGGCAAGACACAGTCCTCTCTGTGTCTCAGTGTTCCCCATCTGTAGCATGAGGATAATGGTGCCTCTGGGGCTCAACCAATCCCCTTGCCCGTAGGGGTGGGTAGGATGCTTTCCGGGGGGGGGGGGGGGGAGGGGGTTGAGAGCCTTGCTCTTCAGCTTCTGCAGAATTTTAAATAAGCAAATGCTGCAAAAGCAGATTTTCCGAGAGCAGCTGGTACTGCGCTGCCTCCCTGAGTCTGCAGCTGTACAGCCTGGAAAGTGGACACAGGTTATACCATTACAAAGGTGCCTTATGCTGGTATGGAGATAGCTGCTCCTGTACAGGAAGGGAAGTACCGACATTAAGCACACTGGTACCAATATAACTGCAGCCACGGTAGGGCGTTTTCAAGGATAACTATTTCAGTGAAATTGACACCCATAACCCATGTAGTTATGTTGGTAGAACTTTCCGGTATAGACCAGGCACTGGGGGCAAAAGAGGGAGTTCTTCTGCTCTCACATTTCCTGAGAGTTCAGTTTTACAACTTCCTCGGGTAGACAAGCCCTGAGTCTCTTCTGTTCCCAGAGGCACTGGGTTGCCAGATATGTAAACAAGGGCAGCCACGGGGCTGTGAAGAAGGATGTTTGGAGGGCCACATGGGGACACCTCTTTAGCCCTATCAAAATGCTTTGGAGCTGATGCATAGACGTGCATAGGACACAGGGATGCTTCTTGCTCAAAGCATCAGTTAAACAGGGAGGGGAGCTATGCCTGTGGCTTTAAGTGGTTGTTTTTCCCCAGACCGCTGACAGGTAGGCATTTCCACTCCCTGATAAGGAGCTGACTTTAGTCAGGGTGAGGAGGAGGGGGAGATGAAGCATGAAGAAGTCAGGTTTAAATTAGAGTGCTTTGGAATAATAACCAACCCTTTCAGTGGAAATTGCTCAGTGCTGCACTGGGCGGCTGCTTCATAAGGCAAAGGAATGGAAAGACACAGGGTATAAAAATACAAGCTCAGATACGTCAAATAGGGTTTCTTGGTGCCCTGCAAAGAACATGGCATATCTGCGTCCCTTTCCTGTGTTCTGCTCAGCAATTCCTTGGTGGAGCGTAGAGCCTTTAATTTCTGGGCTGGTCAGCTTCAATCCAGCATGGGTCAGTAGTACCCAGATGCTGGCATCTGACAGCAGTTCCGTGGCAGCTGAGAAATAATTTGGCTTTAGCCCTGGGAACTCGACCAATGCCAGTGTCCAAGCCGTGAAGACTGCCATCGTTGCTGGCCCTGATTGGCAGACTTGTTGGGACAGAGCAAACGCAGAGACTGAACAACCTTCATGCCCTTAATAGTAGCTCATTGATGTTGGGCCTGAAACATGTTGGCATGTGTGGGGGAGGCAGGCCTGGTCAGTGGTCTTGCTGTGCCTGTTTTACAGAGAGGCCTTCATTCTCTAGGGCTGCAGATTGCATTAAAGCCACATTAACGTTAAAAAACCCCAAGCCAGCAAAGTATATCTTGTGCAGGGAGAAAAGGAGCAGATGGGAGAACAGCCTTAGAGACCAATCCTGTATCTAGCCACAGAATGGGCAAAGCATGGGCCATGCAATCCAGGCTCCCCCGCGTCTGCCCCAACAGTATGATAGTTGTGTGTATTACAGTAGCACCCAGAAACCTCCAATGAGATTGGGATCCCAGTGTGCCAGGCACTGTCCAAACCCACAGAAAGAGAATGCATGCCCTGAAGAGCTTACAATCCAAACAGACAGTCGAGAAACAAAGCACAAAGACGTAAAGTGACTTGTGCTCGAGCTGCTGCAGCAGGTTGTTGGCAGAGCCAAGAACAGAACTGGTCCAACCTGCTTTTTCCTCCTCTTCTCTCCTGAGAACTGTTCATTTATTACATAGCTAAATTGTGCTCTGTACCTATGGCTTACCAGTTAAGGGACTCTTCATTTACATGTTAATGAAGTTCAGTGGAAGGTGCTACTTGGGCTCTCCAGTGAACTACAAGGAAAGGGAATTGCAATTTATTCATGACGATTTATTTATTCAGCTGGAAGATGTCACCCAAAAGGATAAAAGCGTTGGTAGCTAAATAATTTGTTTAAAATGGCTCTAAACTACTTGGGCCTTGGAGATGATTGATTGCTGTAATCATGTGTTGCTCTGTGTCCCATATCAGGAAGGAAGAAATGATACTTTTGCATACTGACTGACTTGAAAGAGGCGAATGTTGTAATTAAATGCTAATGGCCAAGATTTTAAAAAATGGATGCCCAAAGTTTGGCTCCTTATTCTCAATCCATGTTTAGGCACCCAGATAAGTGGCATTTCTGCTTCCCTTGCTGATGTTTATAAGGGTCTTTATTTTATTTTATCTTTTTAAGCAAAGGAGAAAGTGATTAATTGACTATACAGGGAGACAGCGAGACTGATTAGACACAAAGTGCTGTCAAATGCACAAAAGAAACAAACTGAAAAATGGAATGTTTTTCTCCTGTTAACTTCTTGTTCTCTGCCTCTAACTGGAGGGGTCAGCTTGTAACTATAGCAGGGCAGGTACCTTCAGGGAGAAATGGGATTTTCAACACGGCGGTGTCCCTTCGAAGTGCCAGGCTTGCTTGAGGAGATGCACCAACTTTTCCATCTCAGCTGTTTAAATGCAGCAACCTTTTTACTTTCCCTTTTCCTTCTCTGGGTTTTCTGTGAATAATTGTTGGGCCAAATCCGTTTTTGCTATTGCTCCAGTGACTTTGATGGAGTTGGGCGGGGGATGGACTTTGGCTCCTTTCATTTCATCTCAGTAGAATTCGCACGGACTGTTTTATGTCTGATGGACTGGCTTGTGCTACCTGAAGGAATTAGCTCTGCCTTCCAAGGGAGGTAGAGAGGGGAATCTAGCAGGCCATGAGTACAGCTAGGTTGCAGTCTGTCCTCTGGAACAGGTACAGCAGTGGCTGCCAGGGTTGGACACAGGAAGGTCAAATGTTCCAGGGCTACGAAGTCCCAACACAGTACAGTAGCCTGCAGGGGTCTGGCTTGCTGGGTGCGTGGAGAAAGAGGTTTTCCTTTCATTCCCTCAGACGTGGGAAAATAGCTTCACACTCCAGGGTCAAATGTCTGCTAGCTGCATTGCTCATGCATGTTGAGTAAGCAGATGTCCAGGCTCTTGGCAACTGCTGACATAATATAAATACATAATTGCCCAAACACAAAGGCAACACGTGTCAATTAATTCTGATCTCATTACATTGGTGCCGCCTTGCCAAGTCTATTCTGAGAGGTTGAAAAGCCCGTGGTCCCAGCACACGCTCGCCATCCCATCCCCTCCCCTCCCTGAGCTGCACAAAGGGTGGCATTCAGTGTGATCTCCCAGAAGCACCCCTGATGAGAGAAGCGTAGGTTGTCCCAGCATGGCCCAAGCAACAAGCCAGGGTGGATTTCAAAGTTGTGAAGCAGCCGACCACATGACATTGCTGCTGTTGGCCGTGGCCCTTGTGGGGATGAGGCAGGTTTGGAGATGTTGGCCCAGCATTCTTCCCCTCCGAGCATTATTTTTTCCCCTTTATTGGGATCCTGATATTTCTTCTTTATTTGTCCTTCAAGATCTGGGGCCACATCCCCAGGCCAGACCCAGCTGTGCTCAGTGCAGGGTCTCAGGGAGAGGGTGGCTCGAATAAGCCACTTCTCTGCCTTCCACCCTAATCCTGGAGCTGACTGGGGCCAGGTTAATTTAGAGCTCCTTAAGGGTTGCTCTAAGCTAAACCTCAGGAATGGCCCTCTGGTCAGGTCCTCTAAGGGCTGTTCCTCTGGCCAGGGATTGCCAAACAGCACGCTCTGGGCACACCTTCCTCACCCCAGCCTCCATCCCTTATGACAGGGATAGGTGGAAGCAAGCTGACCCATTCTTCCTCTTCCCCATGAAGCCTGTCAGCTGCTCTCCTGGGTTTGTCTTGGTAGTTGCTTCCGAGTGACATGCTGGTGGGGGCTTTCCTTCTCCCCAGGGGCTGAGCGTGATGCTCTTCTCACAGTGCTCCTACCTCCCTGTTGTCACAGGAGCAAGGGACTGACCTAAAATTCCTTCCTGCCATGGCAGGAGATTGGGCAGCCCTGCTGTCATTCTGCCTGTTATATTCCTCAGTGGTGGTGACGAGACCCTCCTGCTCTTGACTGGTATGGCAAGTCAACAGAACAGCTCCATGCAGGATCCTACAGCCCCACATCTGCTGGTAGGCGGGAGGAAAGTAGTCTGGTGGAAGGACAAAGAGAGGATAGAATCATAGAAATATAGGGCTGGAAGGGGCCTTGAAGAACCCATCTAATCCGCTTCCTTCACCCCCTCCAATGCTGAGGCATGATTAACCTGTTCTTATAAAGCTCCAGTGATGGGATTCCGCAGCCTTGAACCTAGGGAACCCGTTCCAGCACTTAATTATCCTGAGAGTTGGAGAGTTTTTCCTAATATCCAATGGAAATCTCCCTTGCTGCAAATTGAGCTGATTGCCTCTCATCCTACCCTTGGTGGGCATGCAGGACAATTGATCACCGCCTTCTTTTTATAGCAACCTTTTACCTATTAATAAAGAGGGCAGTGTCAGTGCAATGTATGGCGCTCTGTCCTGACCAATTTTGGTTCACACTGTTTCATTGTCCGGAAGGAAAAGAGAAACCAAACTGTCTAATGTCTTACTCATGAAGATAATTGCCTTTTGCAAAGAGCTGACTCCCTGTAAGGCCCATTAAAAAGTAGACAAAGAGAAATGAGCTTAAAGTATATTCAGAGATGGTTAGGAAGAGAGCTGATTATGGTGGATAGAGTTGTGTAGGGATGAGTGCCAGGGTGGATAAAGATCAGTGACTTAAAAAAAACCCAGATTAAAAAAAAAAATTCATCAGATTTTTAAGTTAAAATTAATTTTGAAAATGGCAACCTATGTTAAGGTCTACATTTACTGTACTGTATTAAAATAACTTAAATACAAAACCCCCCATGTTTGCTGCCAAGCTTTAAAGAGAGTCAAACTATGGAACTGGTGGAGGTCACTGGCTAGGCACCTGGAAACCAGTGTTTGTTGAAGTGCTATAACCATTTTTTGACAGTAGTAGTCTTTTCTGCAGTTACAAAGAGAATGTTTTCTTTATTTCAGCTTATTTAGCTAGTTTAGTTCAGTGACAGGATCATTCAGAATTAAGAATCCAGTTGGGAGTTGAAAAGCAGGAAAGCTTGTTTTCCTCTTCCACTCAATGAATAAAACCTTCGTATGAGAGGGTGAGGTCTACTAGTTCTAAAATCTTGAAGGACATCATGACCAGAAACAATCTGTTCAGTTCACTAACTGCAGATAATACTTTCCTTGTTTAATAAATCATTTAGTTTTAAATGCAAAACATGTTTGATAAAAATTTTGATAAACCTTTTTTCTGATGTATCCAGCACATTTAAGGCAGCTTTATTTAATGAAAAAAGGTTTTATGCATTTTTAATTGGATTTGAATTTCCATGCAAATAGAGCTTGACATAAATCGCAAGTAAAAAATTAATCATAATTTAAGTAAATAAGAAATGCATCACTCACCATTTTCTAACATAATGAAAAATGTAATGTTCACTATCTGAATAAATGTAAATTAAGCTCTATAATTGCTTACACTATATTTATACACATTTATTTATCTTCCTGGTTAGTGAAAAGAAGCACCAAGTTTAGTGTAACGGCTATATTTAGTTGCATAGCAATATGTTTTAATGGCTGTCAACCAGTGAGAATCAGTGTTTCTTTAGGAAAATAAGTAAAGTACAAATGCAAAACATGATTAAAATCAGTGATTTAAAGCAAGCTTTCCTACTTGCTTCTTAAAATCAACGATTAAAATGTTGATTTAAATCACTTATGTTTAAAGCAATCCACCCTGATGACTGCATGGTCAAATAGGTAGCTAGATGGTTATAGCTAATGTAAGGGCTCAGCCAATGGATGGATGGGGAGGTGCAGGGCCATCCCTAGCTATTTTGGTGCCCTACACAGTCCCCACGCCGGGGGGAGGGGGGGAGCTGTGTGGGGCCCCACCCCAGGCCTCCGCGAGGGAGGGGGAGGCTGGCTCCAGGCCTCTGTGGGGGATTGGAGGGGGGGGGGAGGGCTGGCCACTTCCTGCGGGAAGTGAAGTGCCCAGCCCCAGCCTGCTCTGCTCCCCTGGCTCCCAGGCTTGGGGGGAGGAACCGCCCCACAGCAATCGCTGGCGGTGCAGTTTGGGAGCCAGGGGAGCGGAGCAGGCTGGGACCGAGTCGCTCTACTTACCGGTGAGTGCAGGCCTGACTGCTTCTGGAGTCCTCAGAGGAGTGGGGGTGGGGTGGGGCAGAGCAGGGGCAGGGACTTTGGGGAAGGGGTAGTGTGGGGGCGGGGCTGGGGTGGAGCAGAGACGGGAAGAGGCGGGGCAGGGACTGGAGCAGCACGCAGTTGCGCAGGGCACCAGGCAATTTGGTGCCCCAAATTTCCTGGTGCCCTACGCAGCTGTGTACATTGCGTATGGGTAAGGACGGCCCTGCAGAGGTGGTTACATTAGGCACTCTCATAGTTCTAGTACATAAAGGGAAACGTGTATGGAAGGATGGAGAGAGGATTAAGGTTGATGAATACATTGGTGGGCCTGATTACCCGCTGCTCTGCTGCTTGTCATCATTCACATGTGTGCAGAGTGGATATAAAATGTTACCACCAAGTCTGAGGCCAGAAGGGACCACCGGACCATCCAGTCTGCCCTCTTGTATATCACAGGCCACCAGCACCCGCACACTAACCCAACAGCTGCGGTGAGACCAAAGTATTACAGCCCACAGGAGACAAGACTGTGTGTCACAGGCAGAGAATAGAAGGAACCGACGTGCACGAGCGCCTAAGCTCCATGCAGTGGCAGGGGAATGATTACGTGAAATAAGGCCAGATAATTCTGGCAAGTGACCTGCACCTGCTAGTCTGACCTAGGGGAAAACTCATGCCTGACTCATCTGTGGTGATCAGTTAGACAAACTCTGAGCATGCGAGCAAGAACCAGCCAGCCAAGCACCAGAGAGGGAGAATGCTGGGGCCCAACTCATAGCCCTGTCCCTCCCTGCCTATGGCCCATCTCCAGCCGTGGCCATTCCTGATGTTCAGAGGAAGTAGATAAAATATACTTACTTGGGGGAGGGAATCCCTTGCTGACCCCTACCAAGAGCAAATGGGAATGTTTTACACTTCCTTTGAACAGGTGGGAATGACCACAGGGCAGCAGAGATGCAGGCCTGGAGAGGGCTCTGGAACGTGGAGGTTTTTGTAGGGGAGAGGAGAAATGGATAAATGCTAACCACTTTATGGAATACAAGCTAGACAATGGATGGTGGGGTGAATAGACTGATAGGTGAATGGCTACTGCAGACTGACCCTAGACTCAAAGGATGGCTACTGATGAGATGGACTAAAGGTAACGGGAGCTGGATAGTTAGACAGAGGTGCATACATAGTTACAGAGAGCATAACCGCACCATACCCATAGCTGCTACTTAGCATTGCTGTGCTGCAACTGGAGTTCTGCAGAGACAGAGCAGGTAGACCTGCATCCAACTGCTCCAAAGCAAGAGACCCCAGCCACTTGAGCTAAAAGAGAACCTGCATTAGCTGCTAGCCAAATAGGGCCTATGACCCACAGCTGAGTTGTTCTTGTTCCGCCCAGCAGAGGGCAGTACTGTGCACACAGACTAGCCCACTCATTACACTCTAAATGGACACACTGATGACTGTCTAATGACTGGCCCTGTGCAGTGTTACTGGCTCTGGGGCTCTCTAGCCGCATGTACATCTCTTTGGGGCCCCAGGAATGGCCCTTTAGGAAGGTCAGGAATCTCTTTGGGACTCCTCATCGCTTTCCTGAAACCAGGCACTGGGGGAGTGTGCTGAGCAAAGTGACAGTTGTCACTGGGATCCACCCGAATCCCCTGATCCTGATCCTCTAAGAATGGGGCCCTCCTCGCAGTGCCGTGATGTGACTTAGAGCTGGGACCTTTCTGGCTGTAACCTGTCAGTCTATGTGGATGCCAAGCTTGATTCCAGTGCGGACACGGTTACACCGCGCTTGGTGCTGTTCTTTTTGTGACTGCCTCTGATGAAGCGGCTCTTCCAGCCGTTCAAAGCAGAGTTTCCCTGGTCTGTAAGAACAGGGTTGGGAGGTGCTGTTACTGATGGCTGAATGGATGCAGTGGCCGTACTCCTTGGCCTGCCTAAGTTGCAATGTGGGGCAAAGACAAAACGAGGGGCGTGAGACAGGAGCATGCAAGAAGTTGTGGGAAAGATGTATTTAGCAGCTGCAGCGTTGTCAACAACCGTAGCTCCCTGATTCAGCATTTCAGAGGCTGATGATTCACAGCGATAAGAGTGAGACAGCACAGGATGGGAATGGAACTGAAATAAATTTCCCTCTGGAATGAGGGCAGCTCTTCACTGAGAGGGGCAGTCTAACTTCTCCTTATCTTATCCTATCCGCCTTTCCAAAGCGTTGGCCAGATGCATAGCAACAATCGGGGTTGAAGTGGGTGGGGGAAAACAAAGGTAGCTATATTCTTCTAAGCTTCGCCCACAAAATAAGTCCCACCCACTTGAGAGACTTGACCCATAGATTATGCAGATGTTTCAAATATGGTGATGCATGATCTGCGGGGCTATTGGAATTTAGCTCTTCCTTGATGAAGCTTGGATGAATGAGGGCTGTTTGCGTCCTCTCAGAACTATTGTCACTGGCTCTGCGCATGCTGCTCTGTCAGTTTGCTTGTTTCATGATGTGAAGGTTTTCTTCCCAACCATAAGGGTTAGAGAGGAAGAATGGCCCAATGCTTAGGGACCTCAGGGAGCCAGGTTCAGTTCCCTGCCCAGCCAGAGGTTTCACGTGTGACCTCGAGCAAGCCCAGAATGGTATGTGCTTACTCTGCACAACGTCCCTGCTGTGTAAACACAACGATCCGTGTTGAATCCAAAAACAGTTGAGAATGTGTATGTAATGATTGCGTTCCATCTAATACCTGCCACTTAGTGCTAAAAAATTAAACCCCATGTCGACAAGGCTAAATTTCTCTCTGCCTCAATTGCTGTTATCCGCCCCATCTGCCCCAGTAGAAGGGGTATAGTAGCAATTCCCTACCCCACTGGTGAGTTGTGAGGGTAAGTAAGTTAAAGGTTGTCAGGTGCTTGGACACTACAGGAATGAGGCTGGATGAATCCATAGATTTTTTTTTTTTTATATATATTTTTAAAAAGGAAAGCTGAGATACAAACACAAAGGCAGGTTGAGAGAGGTGATGATGCATTGTGCTGCCGTGTAGCTCAGGCAGTGGTGGTTAAAGCGCTGAAGAGATGGAGAGGGCTGCTGATTGGATGGAGGGGTGATTGCAGTAGATGGATTCATGCATTGATGAATTCTAATTAGGGCCCTCTGCAAATCCCGATTTCACAGAGGCCATGGACATTGTGAAAATGCCCCCAAATGTGATCTTTTAAACATTACCTTAGCTTAGGGTGACCAGATGAGGGGAAAAAAAAAATCGAGAACTTGGGGGTGGGGGAGCAAAAAAAAAGCCGGGTCAGTCCCTGCCGGCGGAGCGCAAAAAAAAAAAGCGCTGCCGGCGGCTATCGGGACAATTTGCGTCCTGCCCAAAGATCGGTCGGGACGCGGGACACACCCCGAAATATTGGGACGATCCTGATTTTATCAGGAAGTCTGGTCACCCTACCTTAGCTTCCAGTGCAATGCGCATGTCTGTGTGGCAGGATGGAGCATGGTGCAGGATGTACCTAAACAGGAAACAAATAACCGAATGGATGTGTTGTCTAGGAAAACAAAGTGTCTGCAGGAGCATCTGAAATTGCATTTGCTGGTTAAATTCATTCCATGCAAACTCCATGAAATTCAATACTTTGTCTCACTCTAATCCCCTGGTTTCAGGCACTCATAACTTTACAAAAAAATTCCCATGCTTGTCCTCGGCACAAAGATAAACTCTGTGAGTGTGTGTGTGTGTGTGAGTGTGTTACTCAAGCATGAGGAAAGACCACCCCCTTACTTCAGCCCTGCTGCTGGCGGGTGCTGCCTTCAAAGCTGGGCATCCGGCCAACAGCCGCTGCTCTCCGGCCACCCAGCTCTGAAGACAGCGCAGAAGTAAGCGTGTCAATGCTATGACCCCCCATAAAATAGCCTTGTCACCCCAATGCAAATCCCTTTTTGGTCAGGACCCCTACAATTACAACAGCAACGCTGGTCTCCCCTGTGAAATCTGTATAGTATAGGGTAAAAGTACACAAAAGACCAGATTTCACGAGGGGAGACAAGATGTCACGGACTGTGATGCATTTTTTGGGGCCGTGAATTTGGTAGGGCCCTACCCATCACTCCTTGCCCTCCCCTCCCCTCCCCTGGAAATCCAATGCAAATAAATGCAATAGGCCAGTGCTGTGTGAATTTAACCCCTTCCGTGCCACTCTAACTCCTGCGTGGCAGGAACATTCTCTGAAACGGCTGCTATCAAGCTGTACTAGATACGTGACACAGCCCCGCGCGTGCATTCAGTTTGCCCAAGCTTGTGTATTGTGCAGGATGCCAACAGTTGAACACTTCAGAGCATGGAAATTTCCAAGTTATTGTTCTTCCCACGGTAGATATAACTCAGCCGCATGGCACACATATATCAGGGCATCGATTTAACGGCATATACCGCAATCCAGTTCTCTGCAGTCTCATGGGGGTGGGGGGAGCAGTGTTGCAGCGACTTTGGGAGCCATCTTTGCTGCTTGAGGCGCACTTGACTGTTCAGTCAGAGCGCTACATTAATGTGGCTTTATTTTTGCCTTGAGTATAAAATACGCACGTACAGTAGTTAGAGAAAGGCAGAGAACAACACAGGCAGTGCTAATTGTTCTTGAAAGACAACCAGGGGACAGGCAAAGGGGACCAATAGAGAGAGAGGAAACTATAAGAAAACTGTACCGCAGAAAAACTGAAGACCGTGATTTTGCACCAGTAGAACTGTGTCAGTTAGGGATGTGGTCTTTTTAACTGATATACCAGTACAACCACTAGTGAGGACACAGTTATACTAGTATAAAGGTGTCTTATACCAGCATAGTGTTATGCCTAATCTTGTATGGGAATAAATTATACCAGTGCAAGCTCATTTATGCTAGTATAACTCCATCCACACTAGCGGGGCTGTACCACTTTAACTATGCCAGTATAATTAAAGCCATGCAGCTTTTGTATATAGACAAGCCCCGAGTAACCTGGGACCTGATTGCTAGGGGTAGAAGCCAGTGCCTGTGCTTAAACAGCGAGGTTAGGTGTGAGAATTCTTCTCACTCCTATGGCATCCTGATCCAAGTGTTTTCTGGTATGGGTCAGTTGCATTCCTGTGTAGTTCCGTTCTGTTAGCCTTCATTTTGCTGATGGAGAAACTGAGGCGTGGCGGGGAAGTTAAGCGATCCGCTCAGCATCACTGTAAGCTGGTCAAATGACTCAGCAGAAACCAACAAACAAACAGTCCCAAGCCAACAAAGCAGAAACCTTTCTAGGTAGGGATTGAGCTTAGTCAGTGCTTAAAATGGCCAGAGAAAAGTGGTGGTGGCATCTCTTATAATCTGGGAGTGGCAGCTTTGATGAGACGGTGTTTAAAGTTTGCCCTCCAGTGACCCAGCTCGATTTAAAACAACTTTTGTGAGTCTGCGATCTCTCGGGGAAACTGAGCTGAAATTAACCCACTGTCGATCAGGGATCAGGCAATGCCCCCACACCCTGACCCCATCAGACCACATGGGTAACACAGCCGGGGCTAGGCGTGACTGCCAGTCCCCTGGCTCCTAAGCACGTATGATTTCAGGCTTTGGAAAAGTAAGGCCAAAATTCTTAAAAAATTTGTTAGTCTCTAAGGTGCCACAAGTCCTCCTGTTCTTCTTTTTGCGGATACAGACTAACACGGCTGCTACTCTGAAACCTTTCATTAAAAAATCATATTATGCAGGAAAGATTCCTTCTGCTGCCTGTGCTACAGTGAAACCAGTGTATGGGGGATGCCCCCCTCCCAAAATCTCCAACAGCTCCATTGCATGCGCCATGGGCCAGCTACAATCCCAGCTAGAGAGGAGTGAGAAACACCAAACCTTGTTCAAGGGAGCCAGACCTTTCATTTGCATTCTGCCACTTCCTGCTGGGCAAGGGACTGGATGGACCAGTCCGCCTTCGCTCCCTCAGGGATCCTGGTTTAAATACACCGGTGAGCTGGGCTGCCACAAAGAGAGAGAGAGACACACACACAATGCAAAACAGCCCTGAGACAAACAACTCTCTAAAAATGTGGGTGGGGAATGTAGGTCCCAGGAGCCTGGAGAATGCTGGAGCCTTTCGGGGGAAAAACCAAATTGGATCCCAGATCCTCCTGGGAAACACAGCGTGGGGGGAAGGAGGAAACAAACCCCTGCAGGCGAAGGAAACAGGCTGAGGATCAGAGTGAAGAACGCTTGGTATGACACATGGGCCAGTGGAACCCCAGGCTGCGTGCATTTATGTTCTAATGGGGGTGTATTTTGGGGGAGAGATGCCCCCTTTTTGCTCCCCTCCAATCCCACTTTTGGGCCCACCACATAGAGACGCCCACCCCAGGAGAAGAGCTGCAAGAAGATTTGCCCTGTCAGAGGCAACTTCCCATATGTGTCCAGAAGGAATCACTCAAGTGAATGCTCTCTACCAGAGCTCTCTCCTTCCCCTGCAGACCAGGCCCTGAGGGTATTCCTTGCTATCGCCACATTGCCCAGGGGCTGCCCGGTGTCCTGTAGCCTGGTCGTTGAGAGGTCTGGCTAAATGACAGCCTGGGCTAGGGATAGTGACTCTCTTGGTTTAACCCCAAGTCCGGGAGCAAGTGGCTCTCAACCCTGCATTGTGCTGGGAGATGCCCCTGCTAGGCTGGGGGAGGGGCCGGTAACGTCCTGGCTGGCTCGTTCCAGTGAATTGGCCCTCGGATGAATGTGCACCCCGGGCCTGATTCCATTGATGGCAAGGCTCCCGCTCGCTCCCCTGAGCATCCAACCAAAACTGGGAACGATGAGGAATGTGAGACTTGGCAGCTTGGCCCCCTTGGGAAGCCCTGGGAGACTTCCCAGGAACCACACTGTACAAATCAGGGGAAGGGGAGACCGCCCTGCAGCACGGAGCTGAGGCTGGGCAGTGGGAGTCTGAGGCCTGCAGTGCTAGAGGAAGGGAGGGTTGAATATTTGGTGATTCAGCAAGGGGCGCTTTGCCCTCTGCTTCCATACTGAGCTAGTGCACGTGCGGCTCCATAGGACAGCATAACAGCGTGTACCATTGTGATGCCCTGGGAAACAGCTGCCTGCTGCTGGGGGGACAGCGAGTGACAGGTCACTGTGGGATCCTTCTGCCAGAAAGGTGGTCTTTCCATGGAGGTCACTGTTACGATTGAAATAATCGTAGTGCCCACTGCTGCAGACCTCAGGCTGCAAGAGAAGTGTGGCTGGAGGTTGCTGTTGGGTACACCATGCCCCTTCCCTTTGAGCATCCCTGCTGTTCCACTGGTGGCATTAGGATAGCGATGCATTGCCGTCTATTTGTTAGCAGAGGCCAAAGCAGCACTGTGACACAGACACACCCAGGCAGGTATGTTACCCGTGTGTCCAGCCAAAGGGGGTCGTGTGGCATCTCTGCCGAAAGCTACGGACTAGCTGATCGGCCTGGTTATTGTGAGATGTCTGTATGGGAAATGTGTAAAATGTAGAATAGTATGTTTCAAAACTGCTGGAGATATGGGGCAGGTCTCGGCTAACTCAGTCCAGAGAGAATAATCAACGCCTTTCAGCCCGGTCCAGCCCTGTTTCCAGTCTGGACCAGGTGCAGGCCTGCGCATGTAATAAGGCAAAAGAACCCCAAGAAAAGACTCTGAATAGGGGACTGTCCATGCTGAGCTGAAGCTATTGAAACACCCTGATTATGAAAGGAGACAAAAAGTCTGGGAGTGTACAGGAGGCGAAGAAAGGACACAAGATGTCATCCATCACGGAGGTGACACTGCCAGCCCGAGTGTCTCATGAAAAGTGGATCCCAGCTCCCAGGCATGGCCATGGGGTGAGAAATACCATATTGCACAGGACAGTGACTGGTCACTAAGTAGAGGCTGATGTTTTTCTTTTACCGGTAACCTTACGATTCCAAATCCTTTTACTTGCTTTTGTTCGACTCTTTAACCCGGCCTTTGTTAAATAATCTGCAATGTGGTTTGACGATAAACTCAGCTAAGTGCCTTGGGCTGAAGAGCGTGCTGAACTGAGGGGAACCAGTAAACGGGGCGTGCGTAGGCAGTGGGTCGGTGTACAAGAGACTGGGCAGTCGAGCGTACCACAGTGTGGTGTGTAAATCTCCAGTGTGCGGTGGGAAGGAGCTGGACTTGTGGTTGCTCAGTGTGCAGTGCTTGTTTTGCTGGCAGCTTTGGGAGAGTTTCCCCAGGGGCACAGACCAGGCTCCCTCACGCTGTAAACAGGGGATGGCGATTCACCCCAGATACCTTGGTTAACCCCGAAAAATGTCCAAAGCACCATTTGGGTGCAGGCACAATGGAGCTGAGGAAGCCGTGTCAGCCCTTTAATTTCCCGGGACTGTACCAAAAGCAGATTCCCATCTCCACCTCCGCTAATTCCTGCCTGGAAGAGTCAGCGTAGGCACCATGCACTACAGAGTTCAGGCACATTCCCATTCACTGCCGCTGAAAAGCCAGGCCTTTGTTTTTCTCATTAGCATCGCGGCCTGACCCAGATCTGCTCACATGCCCAGAGTCCCTGTGTAGGATTTCCCACTGACGGCTGTGACCCCCAGAGAGAAGGTCGCAGCCGATCAGCTGCAGGCTCCCCCACTGCTAAAAGCTGCTGCCATGTAGGGGAGGAGCAGGGCTTAGCTGCAGGAACTTGTTTCCCGTTTTTCTCCTCTTTTTTACGTTACGTGTTACGTGTGTTACGGGGTTCCCCAGACATGGACCGGGACCTGTGCTTGGTGCTGTACAAACTCAGAGTAAAGATGGTCCCTTCCCCAAAGAGCCCACACCCTGTAACTTTCTTCTCTTCCTCTCCCTCTTCCCTTCTCTTTTGGCTTCTTCTTTACCACTCTCTCGTCTTCTGCTCCCTCTCTGCCCTTTTCCTCCTCTTTCCTTTTCCTGTCTCTCTGCTTTCAGTGCCCACCTGGCCAGACCTCAGCTGGGCCCTGGGGCTGCCATTGCTTTGTTAACTCTCCAGTTAGAATAGAAGAGGAGAGACTCCCCCATGCACGCTCCAAGCGCAACCCTGGAAGGGCACGTTCAAAGGAACCGACGGGGATCTGCCCAGCGGGCAGCCACTTGCCACGAGGAGGGAGCTCTTCTGCAGCTGCATTGAGGCTTTGGAAGGACTTAGTTTCATTCGATGGGGGACCGTTTTTTCTCCTTTTTGGCTGGCTGGTCACCCTAAGCCAGCCTGGAGCCTCCACCAATGACATCTTGCGTTTAGTACCTCTTGGTCAGCGATCTCCAAGCTCTCCACAAAGGTGGACAAACATTATCAAGCGCACTTATAGGTGAGGGGGCAGGGTCAAGGACAGAGCATGTGATTTCCAGTCTCTGGCTTTAATCACTAGACCTCTCAGCCTCACACATATACCCTGGTCCATCCACACCTGCTCTTCTACAGCAGCTGATTCCCTAAGATGGGACATATCTAGAGGGCTGTGATTGCTGATAGGTGGACAGAGGTTGACCTTCTTCCCAAGCTCCTCCTTCCAGCCCCTTTGCTCAGCACTGCTGTCCTTCCTCACTGGGGGCCGTGGGACAATTCCTTGACAGTCACCATTCACCCTCTCTGGATCCAGCTCCTGTTAATGTGACAGCTGGAAAGCACCAGTCGCCTGCACCAGGCACAGTCAGGTGTGTCTTGCTCTGCTTCTCCCTCTTCATTGTTCTTCCTCTACCTCCTCGCTAGCACTACTGGAGCTGTGCTGTGCTAAAGCTTGCACAGCACCAATCCGGAGTAGCCCCAGAGGAGTCACAAAGCTGCTGTGTGAACAGACTCTGGCCCTGGGAACAGGGCATCAAAGCCAGCTTCCTCACCTCTGAGCAGGCAGATGCTAGCCAGCAGCAAGCAGGACCCCACATCATTCCTAGCTGGGAAAGTGAGCGCTTGGGCCATGGGAACGGAGCCTAGATCTGCTGCATAGCAGCACAGAGAGCTCACCACAGGGGAGGCTGGCTCTACCACAGTGATTTTATTGTTTCCATCTTCAGAACGCAAGTTCCTTGCAGTCAAAAGCCAAACTAAAAAGGTCCAATGGAAAAGAACAAGCCTATGAGTTGGAAACTCCACCCATAGGGCTAGTCCCAGACATTCAAAAGCAGGAGACAGTGGCCCCGCTCCCTCACCCACAAGAAATAAATGCTAGGTTCCTTTTGTTCACCTTCCATTCTGTGAGCCTGTCGGATTTTCAGGAATTTCTCTGCACCACAAGGGCTACTTACTTTTTTTTTTTTTAAATGGTTCCGATGTATTAACAGGACTCCTGGACCTGGAGCTTTACAAAAACTACCAAATATTATGATCCTTGAGGTAAAATCATGCAGGTTGGATGCGCTGTTGTCTGCAGCATCACCTCTACAGCCTTTGAGACGAGCTGTCTCTCGCTCGTCCATATCTTTCCTTTGCGTGCTGACAGCTTTTTGAAGCTGAGCATCACTGTTTGGCAGCGTGTACATGGAGACGGGAGCCACCGCAGTCTGACACTGTTGGGAACGCTAGTGATGACACTAAACCCGTCTAGAGAAGGCGGATGGACCGACAAAGTTGTGAGCTGGTTTAAAAAAAATCCCAAAACAGTGCAACCAGGAACAAACACCTGTATGTATGCCATTTGGTGTCTGTATGTGTAAAAGTCATGTGTGTACACCTGCTTGTGCCATTCTCTGTGTGTAACAGTCAGTGGGTGGATGTATATCTGAGTGTGTACCGTCCTCTGTGTGTGTATGTGTACCGTTCTGTGTGTGTGTGTGTGTGTGTGTGTGTGTGTGTAACAGTGTGTGTATACCTGCTTGTGTACCATTCTCTCTCTCTCTCTCTCTCTGTGTAACAGTTGGGTGAGTGTGTACCTGAGTGTGCACATTCTGTGTACGTGAGACATTCCGACTGTATGTTTTGTTTTCCTCCCGTAGGTTTGTATAGCTCTGGCTGTTTTCTCAAGCATTTTTCAATCATTTTGCTCCTGGCAGCCCAAATAGGAGAATGCTGGGAAAAACCCACTGAATCATAGCTACTGTGGTTATATATTCAAGCTGGCTCCAGGCCAGACTTTAAAGAGGCAGGGCTCTTTTTATTTTTGTCGCTGCCGTGGCAGTAATTCAGTGCAGGGCTCCCAGTTCCCCTTCCTCCCTGTGCCTTTCCGTTGCAGAATGGACAGCTTTAAACTTGGAATGAACAGAAAAAGGGTTAGGCCAGAGAGAAATTCCCAGCTCCTCGTACATGGCTTATGGATTTTGGAGAACCTCACCCATGCTCTCACCGACCCCAAAAAAATGGCTCACTTACTTGCCGTGACTTTTAAATCCAGGTTGGTTATCTGTCAGAGAGAAGCCCAATCTCAGCCTGCAGCTATGGGCTGGATGTAGAGATCTCTGGGTGAAATTCTATGGCCTGTATTGGGCTGGATGATCCCTTCTGGGCTAAAAATCCCTGGTGGGGGTCAGCAGTGACCATTACAGGTGACAAACCATAAGATGTAATGCTTAGCACCTTTCACCTCAGGATTTCAAAGCATTTTACTAGCATCCATTTCTTAAATTTCTTTCTCTCTGTCTCACATGCCCCTTCCCCCCAGTATATACCTCTCTGAGAGGTAGGTATTATCCCTATTTTACCTATGGGGAAACTGAGGCAAAGAATGGTTCGGTGGCTTGTCCACGGTCATGCAGCCATTCAGTGGGAGAGCTGGTAATGGAAGCCAGGTGTCCTGTCTCCCAGGCCTTTGCTCTAATCACTAGACGTCGCTGCCTCTATAATATGCTGATGGGCTTTCTGGAAGAAAGAGCCTGGCTGATGTTGGGAGCTGTTTATAATCACTGTGCTAGGCCACTCTGCCCACGTGCTGTCCCTGTTTCCTCTTGTGTAGAGGAGCTTCTCTCTTGCCATGCTCTAGAAAGCGGGTGTGGATCGTTGTCCTGATTGTTGCGCTAGGAAAGCTACAAGCTGGGGTGAAATGACGTTTCCCAGAATGCAGGCGTCTGGCTCCCAGCTCAGACTTCAGCATGAGAAGAAGAGAAATTTCCCCTTCCCACCTACGCATGGCACAGGTGGCTGTGTGTGTCGCGGAGGGTTTTCACCTTTCTCTGGCGTGTCAAGGATGGCTCAGTGCTGGAGGCAAGATACCAGCCTTGATGGTCTAACAGTCTGATCTCCTATGGCATGTCCTCGATCGTCAGACAGATTATGAGCCAGAGAGCTGCCAGGGGGATGAAAACATCACTAGGAGGATGACATTTCTTTCCTTTACAGACAGACAACTGGGCAGGGATTCAGGAGACCTGGGCCGCTATTTGTGCTCTGCCACAAATTCACTCTTCTGGGCAAACCACTTTTCCGCTGCATGCCTCAATTTCCCCTCAGGCACTGCTGAGGAGCCGCCTTTAACCTCCCAGGTTTCCAATCACGTGACAGTTGCTCAGTGAAGTTGGTGGTTCTCCAAAATCCATAAGCCATGTACGAGGAGCTGGGAAGCAGAGGCAGTGTGGCAGGGCAGCACATCATGACTTCTTGGGCAGAAACCTCTTTGCTTGAACAGGATCGTTTCTGTAATGGATGTAGAGTTAGAAGCTCTCATGAGCCTGGACTAGGCCAGAGAACATGCAGCTGCTTTCTGAAATGAGTATGGCTGTGGGGCTTGGTACAGGATGGATCAGTTAGCTGTGACCTTGTCTGCTCCCCCCATCAACATCTCTCTCTTGCACACAGGCTGCAGCCAGTTCTTGCTGTGGGGCTGTCTTCTCCTCCGTATCTTTTCTCCAGCCATCTCACTATGGGCGCTGCTGCACTGGTGCTGCAATGACAGTTCTCATTTGCATCAAAATTGCTGACATTCTGAGGGTTTCATCCAACCCCCTCCCTCAACAATTCATTTTACCAATAACCCAAAAAACCTTGTGTGAAAATGGACATTTTTTTTGTATAAAATTCATCTGGCCAGGAAAGCTGTTTTCCACTGAAAAAAAAGTTTGAAGGGAAAATTTTCTGCCAACCCTCCCCAGGAAGCCATTTTGATGATGATGCAACCTCGTGAGTCCAGCTTGCAGGTTAAAAGACCCTGTTATGCAGAAGCTGCCAGATGCTTCCTCTTATTGTGAGGTCCCCAGAAGTGTTGGTCTCCAACCACTGACAGAGAGCACATGGCTCCCCCTTCACCTCCCCGCTCAGATCTGGTCTTCTGCAATGACCAGGTAGCCTGCAATACTTCCCGGAGGCTGAACGCTCTGCCGTCAAAGCTGGTGTGCTTGATCTGCCTCTGCTGTGTTGTTGGAGTTAAACACAACCCGAAACCCAATTTCAGCTAAGACCCTCCATAAAAACTGAGAGCTTAAGTTGCATCCCACGTAGGCTGGAGGAAACTGGCTCCGTTTCAGAGAGTCTGACTCATCGACAAGCATTTCTGGTTGCAATGGAGAATACAAATGATGGACTCCTGCATAGGTTATGATTGCAAGGACACAAGAAAATTATGCTGCAGTTCAGCCATATCAGCAGAGCCAGGGAACAGCTAGGGCAGCCGCGCTAGCTAGCCAGCTTGTTTCCAGTGGCAGGGAGAAGACGCTTCCCCGGCCTGTGCTCTGTGTGGGATGGAACTTCTCCCATTCTTGCTATGATCAGATCTCTAGGTTACCTCAGTCATCTCTTCACCCAAGAAAGGCTTGTGCTGGATCTCAGTGCAAGGGGAGGTTTTATCCCTCATGCCCAACCCCGGTCTTGTGGCTTTGGTTTGGAGACCAAGAACACGTCCTTGGAGGTTCTGTACTTCACTGTCTGGATGTCACCATTGTCATCTGACAGCCCAGTGAGGTGCTGGGGGGGTGGGAGAAAGCAGATGGTGCCACTGGGCAGGAAGGAGCATTGTTTTCAGTCATCGGGGCACACCCTACCTGCTGCCAGGCTTCAGCACGCTAGGGTCGAGCTGGTGCGATCTGCCAGACACACTATAGATTAGGTCTGTTCTGCCTCCTAACTAGCCAGGTGATTCTTTGGTACTTGTCAAGCAACACATGCCCCTACGATCTGGAACCTGCTCCTGCCCCCTTTGCATGAATACAGGGTGTTTCATTCAGCTGTATACAGTCTCTTTTGGCCATTCAGCAGACAGTTCTGTAACATTCTCTTAGCCCGGTTTGCAACAGATATGCAATGCTGGTTAAGTAATGGTTAAGTACCACACTCTGCCAGCAGATGGTGCTGGAGGGGCAGTGCAGGAGCAGGGGCTGTGGCAGAGCTCACAGCTGCTCTAGTGCCAGCCTCTCCCAGCAGGAGTCACTACAACAAATGATGCAGATGATTCAGACCCAAGCCAGTCCCAGCTTCTCAGCAGGTCTGGGTTTGGGGAATGCAGCCTGAATACTGCAGCCTGGGAGTCCAACCTTGAATGCTTCTGCAACACTCACACCGCACCGGCCAGAGGCTAACGCACCAACACCAGACACCACTGTTTCTGCTGCTTTATATTTGGAAAAGTCTTATTCCCCCGCAGGTCCCCCCGCCCCCTCCCCCAGCATCCTGATTGCAAACAGCCGCAGAGAGGTCAGGCAGCTCTGACCTGGGGGGGAAAAAGTTGCATTTCTCAGGGCCTGTTCCTTGCCAAACAGCTGGTGTGTGATGGGTCAGGCCGATTGCTGAGTCACTGGGAAGCAGGCCGACTCAAGCGCGCCCCGTGCCTTTGTCCTCCTTGGATGCCAATCTTGTAATTAAAACAATCCGAACAAAACCCCAGTCCCCCCTGCCTCAGAGTCCCCTTGGCATCACCATTTCTCCTCTGCCCTGTTTCCCATATTCTCCTTCTGAGTGTATCACCCCAACCCCGGCCTCTGCCCCCACCCAGAACTTTGCTGTAGTGACTTAAATCTTTGAGCGGAAATGGACGAATATCCCCCATTAATTAGCCAGCCCAGCCAAGGGCTGGAAACCCTCCTCTGTGTCATCTCAGATTTGTCCCCCAAAGCTGCATGACTTTGCACAGCCTCGCTGCACTCAAGCCATCCATTGCCCTATCTTTTCTGGAGGGGAGAGGAAAGCTTAAACACCAGACTTGGGACAGAATAAGGTCCCTGTCTTCTCACTGAAAAACACGACTCTTCCAGCCCTAACCCCCGGCGATGGCCTGGACAAATCCCTGCCCCCGCCCTGGTGCCCTCCTCATCCCGGGCTGTGGTGACAGCAGCATCCCCAGGCGCAGTTGGTGACGGATTCTCACCCAGCCGAGTTCACCAGGCACAGCGCTGCAGTAGGCAGAACTGCTCTCCTGCTCCCCGCCTTCCCCTCCCCCCACTGTGCTGCTGCTCCTCCTGCTCACCTTTAAAGCAACAGCGCTCCAGTCCTGCGAGAGGTTGGAAGCTTCTAGAAATCATTGTCAGTTGAGGATGCTCAGTACCAAGCAAGATCAAGCCCTGAACAAACGACTGTCCCAGGCTGGGCCCCACCCCACCTACTGTCTCAGCTCTCGGCAGTGTTCCCTAGCAACGAGGAATGAGTTTGGGGGAGGCCCAGCACTTTCAATCATGAATGAAACTTCCCCCCAGTTAAGAAGGTGAGTATTTGCACATGGGAACCGAATCGCCAAAGGCAAGAACCTTAGTCCCAGGGCAGTTCACAGACCTTTTTCCCGTGCTGCTCCAGAGAAATGGCAGCCGCACGAGACAGGGAAACTGGAGATGTTTCATTTGATTAAAGGGAAAGGTCAAGTCATGGGGCACATTGTGGAGATTATTGATCCGTCTGCTGCTCCTAGCCCCTGGCCGAGGCTGGTTTGCAGTGTGAAGGTCTCATTCCCAGAGGACCTGCCCCGCGGAGGCAGCGCTAATGGGACATGATGCCCCTGCATGTGGTGCGCCTTGCCTCCTACTATTGGGTAGAAATAACAAACGCTAGATCTCCCCTAGAGCATTGCTCCCAGAAGAAACCCAGCAGGGCTGAACTCAGCCAGGGGGATGATATTAACAACATAGTTAATTACATCTCTCCCATCAGGTGTCAGACCAATTCTAGCCAGTGCAATAGACGTGGGGCTCTGTCTGGTTACATCTCTTTCCTCCCTTGTTTCTTTCTCACTCTTTCTGTTTGTTTTGCCTCCTACCTCCTCTCTGTCTGGTCTCTCAGTCCTCTTCTGTTTGTGCATCCTCTCTGCTTTCCCCCGTTTCTCTTCTTTCTGTGCATCTTTTTCTCTCCCAACCCATCTCTCACTCTTCCTTTTTGACTCCATCTGTTTCTCCGATACTCCCTTGGATCAGAGGCTTGGGATGACTCTTTAAGCCCTAGCTGTAAGAAAGCACCGCTTCTGGCATGCAGGGGTTAATTCCTCCTTTCCGCTCACGTGGTTGACTATTTATTTCATCAGACTTCCCATTTTGTTCCATGCAGGCTTCCATATAGGAGACGGGGGTAGGTTCTACCCTGGAACACTGGGTGGGGGATCCCATGGTGTACAGCTCGCCTGGGCCACAGTGGCAAGGGTTTGTTCAACCTCAAGCAATTTTGCAGTCACACGGGCTTTCTGATTGTGTCAGTTCTTACCATCTGAAAGTGTGTCACTGGATGGGAAACCTCCTACACATGTCATGGGGTTGGCGATTCAGTAGGTGGCACATTTCCTGCTGACCCAGTACCCTGACATGGAATTAGGGCACGTGTCCTCTTCTGGAGGGGACGTCATTGACAGAGATATCAGTCTCTCTCATTAAAGTTGTGACTAGCCCCATGTTATTGAGTCTCATTCTCATGGCTAGCTCTGGCTTTTTTGCCGCCCCAAGCAAAAAAAAAAAAAAAGGGGCGGCCAGAACGGCAAAGCAAAAAAAAAAAAAAAAAAAACCTGCGGTGCAGCCGAAGCAGCAAATCCGGGGGGGCGGGGGGGAAACCTGTGGGGCGGCCGGAACCTAGGGTGGAGGGGGACTCCCTGTGCTGCAGACATGCCCCGGCTAGCGGGGGGGAGGAGGAGGGAGCGGGGGGAGAGAGAGAATGGGGGCTGCCAGGGCTTCATCGGGGCACTCTCCACGCAGCCCCGACCACCGCGCTGCCTGCCGGGAGGGTTCCGCGCTGCTCCAGTCGGCAGGCAGGGAAGGACGCAGGCTGCCCTGATGGGCTTGCTACAGACCTGGCACCGGCTGGGGCAGACGGAGCGCGCAGCCCGCTCCCAGCAGGGCGCTCCCCTCCTCCCCACCACCACCCCCTACAGGGCGGCCAGATCAGCGAACCAAAAAAAAAAATATTAAAAAAATAAGGCGGCGTGCCATCCTAGGATTGGGCAAAATGCCGCCCCGTAGAATCTGCCGCCCCAAGCACGAGCTTGCTCGGCTGGTGCCTGGAGCCGGCCCTACTGATTCTACATTCCTCCCCTCCACACGCACATCTAACCTACCTAGAAATTAAACCAGTGCCTCTGGCGTGCCACCAGGCTGACCCGAAGAGGTGGTAGAACAGCTTTGGAAAGTTTGATTCCAAAGTGAGCAGGGTGTTTTGGACAGACCAGGGCACCCCCTCAGCTACACTAATGTCCTTCTGCTGCCTAAGATGGGCTCCCCCAGTTCCACCAGCTGAGACACAGGCCATGGGGATTAAAATAACACAGTGGCTTTCAAGTGTGAAGATGCTGACTTGTCTTTTCTGGCCCATTGTCTCTCTGGGATGGCTTGGCCTGTAAACGCCACATGTGCTACCTCATCCCGCAGTGTTAACTTCAGCTCAGCTTCTCCTGCCCTGCTCAGGGGAGAGACTCTGGGTCAGATCCAAAGCCAGTTAACTAACGGGAAGGCTCCCATTGAGCAGTGGGCTTTGGGGCCGGCTCTAAGAGTGGGGTGAGAAGCCTTTGGGAAGGTGGGAGCCTGCCTTCCCAGGGATCACAGCACTGGGGCCAACTCCAGACTTTTTTTTCTTGGGGATTTTTCCTGTTTACTTTCTGATGTTAACCTCCTTCTGCTCTCTTGTTACAAGGCTTTGAGGAGAACATCTGGCAGACCTTTTTTCTGCTGAGTCATTCCATCAATTTACAGTTGGGTGACACCAGTTCCTGGCCATTACAAATCCCAGGACTCTTTTGCAAGAACCGTAGCCCCCGTGCGCTGGCCAGATTTCAGTCTACGCACCTAAAATTCTTCCTTGGGTTGCAGTTGGATACAGCGTTCTCCTTCACTTCCCACCCTGAACTCTGTGTGGCAATGCTGCGGTGTGGCTGGTAGGCAGCAACCACGGTCCACCCCAGAGGTGGCTGCATTTCAGTCAGGCAATCCCTATATATACTGGCTGTTAAATCCTCTGGGGGTGAATCACATTTATATCATGTCAAGTCATTATCATCGCCTCATGATGCTGGCAATGTGCAGTATTCCCTCCGCAAGAATGCAATTGACTCCTGTCAGCACCGCGTATGCCAGGCTGGGATGAACAGTGTCTCAGTTCAGCACAATACTAGCCAGAGAGGGATAACGAGGCCCAGAGCTTTGCTGACAGTACATGAAATGGCACTTGCTGTGTCTGGGACTGCAGTGCTCCTGGGTGCATTGCAATTCCTGACGACGAAGCAAGGCTCCTAGGGGTGCGTTTGCCATACAGATGTGTTAGTTGTACGGCAGAACAGAGCCATGCCTTTGTGAGCCAGCCGGAGGTCATGGAAATCCTACAGGGAAAGACAGGGAAATCAATGCAGGCTGTGCAGCCACGTTGCTAAACCGAGGAGGAAGTGCAGAGGCAAACTCCACTGCGGAGATGAGCCAGAGACGGAGAGGAATTGATGAGGAATTAATTCCAGCTGCCACCTTTTAAATGGGAGAGGCAGATGGCGCCTGTATTGCAAGAGTGTGTGTGTGTGTGTGTGTGTGTGTGTGTGTGTGTGTGTGTGTGTGTGTAATATAGAGGGGCACAGATCTCTGTAGACTCTACATTATGCTGGAGCCAACTGCAACACCATAGTTCAGGTTGCATATCTGTCTTGTACACAGCCTGCATGAGTGGGGGTGATACCCAGGTGATAAACAGATACATTGCAGAGCCATGTGATATATAGCATTGTGCATGCTCCTTGCACTCTGCCCCGTCCCCAAGGAGATCATTTCTAACCCTCCAAACCCTCAGCCTGCTTCAAACAAGTTAGGTTGTTCCAGATGCATCACTCCGGGGTGTGAAAAATCCACATCCCTGAGCGACAGTTATACTGACCTAACCCCTGGTGTAGACAGTGTTAGGTCAGCAGGATTCTTCTGTCAGCGTATCTACTGCCTCTCGGGGAGATGGGTAACTTACGCCAATGGGAGAATCCTTCCTATTGGAATAGGTAATATCTATGTTGATGTGCTACACCGGTGCAACTGCAGCATTTCAAGTGTAGACAAGCTCTTATTTCTGCTACTGGAGGGCTGGAAATCAGAGTGAAGGGGAGATTCTCAGTGGGTCTGGCCTTGGTGCATTGTGAACTATTGGATCTTTACGGCCGTGGCACTGTTGTGTCAGAGAAGTCTGGTCAGTGACATGCTCTCTCTAGAGGCCTGCCTGGTTGGATTGCTAGTAACTTAAGGTCCCAGTCTTGCAATCAGATCCACATGGGTGACCTTTGTGCTATCAGGAGCCCTTTAGCTTCAGCCGGTTCTGCCTGGGTGTCTGCAGTGCCAGGATCGGGTAGTTTGACGGGCTGCAGGACACACACAATAGTCCCAGTAACAATCCTTCACACCCTCAAGAACATTGCAAAACTAGCTTTCCTATACAACATGTGGTTTTTGCAGGACTCCCAATGGCATGAAATGGTTTGAAGCGTTCATTGGCTCTTGTGTGAGCTGACCTGCGTAACTCATGTGCTGCTTGGGGGTCATATGGCCATCTCACACGATTGCTGGTGAAACCTTTACATTCAAATGCACTATCATGTGTTCTGTCTACTCTGTACCTATGTCATGGTTGCTACACCACATCGCAGCTGACCCCGCCTTCATACGGCTGCAAAAATAAAAGGGTGATGCTTAATTCAGTGGCTTGAAGGCAGTTCTTTTTGTTACACAACAAAGTGTCTCGTAAATACTTGTGGGGTATAGAAACACAGAAACATTTCACCAGCAGTGGAAATGCAATCACTGCTGGGGTGGATCACACAGCAGCTGTTTAGTGCTGCACAGCAACAGTTTAGAACAGAAAGTGAGGAACACCAGAGGGAATCCAGGGTAGCAACTTGTCATTGTCGAATTGGAATAATGTTCGGGATCAGGGGTTAACACCCCTGCTCTAGTGAATGGAGGGATCTCTGTTTTGGTGACCAAGAGGAGCCAGGACCCAGATCTGAAAGTTGCTCTGAAAATGAGGGTTACCGTCCTTCCAGGAGACTGTGAAATTCCAGCCCAGCTGCTCCGATAGGGAGCAAGCTCAGCCCGGTATTCCGCAGCGAGGCACGTGCGGGATGTAGAACTGCAGAGTGAACGAGTGTTCTGCTATTTCTCTGAGCTGATTGACTTGCCATCCCTTGGGCCTTCGTGCAAAGGCCAGGGGCTAGACCCACCCGCCATTCACACGGCAGGAACTCCGCCAGCAACAGCGTAGTTACTCCACATTTGCCCTCAGGTAACCAAGGACTGGATCCAACCCTATAACTCTGGATCTAACTCTGGATTCAACCCTTGTCATTCGGGGGTCCGGTATTGTTTGCATCGAGTTCCCAGCGCCTGCCTGGGAACCTTCTGTGCTGCTGTATTACAAGGGCCATTATTTATACTGTAATTAGGGAGTGACTGGGAAATAACCTCATTGTCATATTTATGAAGTTACTTACAGGCAGTGTGTTCGCAGGGATGGAGCAGGCTTGCTACAGGAGGGGACTGTGAAAGGGCCAGCCACCTGTCCTGCTGCTTCAGAATGTGCTAGGGACCCAAGTGCTCAGGGACCGGGAAAAACTCGGGTGTAGAGGCGCATTCCTGCTGCTCCTGTTAACCTGCAGGGGCACTGGAGTGTAGCCTGCCTCAGGGTTAGTGCAGAGGACTCCTGGGTTTTCTGTCTAGCCCTGTCACTGACTCACGGGCAAGTCACTTAGGGCCGGATCCTGCCAGCCGTACGTTGATTTGTACCCTGTTGATTCCAGGGTGAGTATTTGTGGAGGAAGGCTCTACCCAGCATGAGCAAAGGGGGTCAGATTCTGGCCCTTAAGGTGTGATAATCAGAGCTGCTTAGCACCCTCAGCTCCATTAGGAATTGTGGGCACTCAGCACCTCTGGAAATCAGGCCCTTCACCGCACTCGATTTCCCCATTTCTTACAATGTTATTAACTTTGGAAAGCATTCTGAAATCCTCGTTTAAAGGTGTTCTGTAGGGGCTAACTGCTGTTGCTTGAGATTTTCACCTGCCCTGGGGAATTAGCCACACCACTCCCATTAATTATGATTTACATTATTACCCCCAGCAAAGGATACACTAAGGAATGATGTGTACTGTAATCTGGTGCATAATGCCTGCTATGCTCCACCCTAGAGCTGGCCGCATTTCAGTGGAGGATAATAGAAATACTTAGCTCTTAAATAGCACTTTTCATCGATAGATCTCAAAGCAGATTAAATCTTTCTGGTATATGCTGTCTACACAGGCTTGGCAGAATTCAAGTTTTATTTTTTTATCATTTCAATGGCTGTCAAGGTTTATTTAAGCCTTTTTTCAGTGTTTATCAATTTAAATTTTCAAAGTTGTGGGAAATTATTGGGGGGAATCAGACAACCGGGGGGTGGGGGGTGTCAAAAAACCGGGAGTGTGTGTGTTGTCAGACAATTACTTAATGTCACTAGAGATTGAGATTCAAAAAGTTGAAGCTTTATAATCGTTAAAATACAAATTGTCTACATTACACATCAAAATATGCAAAGCAAATATCCCTAAATCAAACAAAGTTCTCGAGCAGCATTTTTCTTACTTTGCCTATGTGTAAATTTCGATTGTCGTCAATGGAAATATTTTCTGTGTACAGTGGAATCGACATTTACTGACATTTACTGATCAAAATCGAATCCTTCCAAGCCTGTGTAACACGGAACGTAAAATGCTTGGGGATCCTTCAAGGGCGTAGACACCAGGGAGGATGAAGAGCTATTGAAGCTAAAGGCCAATGCTGGCACGAGACCAAATGGGGATAAACTGGGCTGGAAATGAGAAGAAGGTTTCTGACCATCCGAGGCGGGAGGCTCTGGAACAGGCTCCCACTGAGAGGAGTGGGGGCAAAACAACTCCATTCTAAGATGCAGCTTGGTAGATTTATGAACGAGCTGATGTGACCAGGTTGCCTGTGGTAGCAGAGATTGGATTTGATGACGCGGGCCCTTCCTGTCCTCTGGCCCTGGATGAAATGTGCTTTTTTCGGTTGGAGGTATTTGTTTATCCCTTAGAACATGTGGAAAGATCGTGGGTAATGTGGCGAACTCCCAGCTTAAATAGCCTGTTATGGAAGGATCTGCCCACCAGCCCCTTGGTGGCTGAAACATCCGGGCTGGTGCTGTACAATGAAAGCCCTCTTTTCCCTTCCCCGCCGGTGTGTGTGGTGAGGATGCTCTCCTAGGATCCGATCAGCACTCCTTCCTTCCCTGGGGACTGACCTGAAATGAGTCAGACGTTTGCAGGCGAGACAGGCGGAAGGGCAGTGGGCTGATACCCAGCGCAGTGCAAAGCAGGCGTACCTGGTCTGGGTGCGAAGCTTTCTGCTTGCCTGCTGGTTTGTCTGAGGAGGGCGGTCCCCAGGAGGGATGACGCTGAGGGTTTTTGTGTGAGGAAGCTGGCCTGGCAGTGTGGGAAGGGAGCCCAGTTCCCTGCTCTGTGCGGTGAGGTCTGCTGCGACTGCAGTAGGCATCAATCAATGCGTGGGGGTGTTAAAGTTAGAGAAGAGGCTGCTCCGCAGAAAGCAGTGCGGTGTATACGCAGCACCAGTCCGGGGGAGAGGAGCAGCGCTGCAGGCATGGGGACAGACAGCGCTTGCCAAGGTAGGAGCTGCCCAGCAAACAGGAGCGAGGGGGAGGGAGAGGAAAGGCAAATGCTGGACGACTTCTAGGCAGCACAAACTCTCCGGCCGGTCGCTGCTTTGCATTGGGGCAGTACCAGCTCTGTCCTCCCCAGACCATGCCCAACAGACAGACACATGCAGGGGCTGGGGTTAGCCAGGAGCTGCCAAATGATACCCAGTTATGTCCTTGAGTGCAACCCAGCCCCCGAGCCTCCGCTGCAGAGGGGGAAGAGGCAGTTTTCCCACTGGAGTTCTGTTCAGCTCACTGGCTCCTGCTGGTCCCTGGGCAGGAGTAGCTGCAGTCGTTGTCCAGGAGCTGGGAGCACATTCATGGCTTTGTTTTGCTGTGGGACCCGCCGCAGAGCCGATGTGGCTCAAGAGAGATTGTCCTGCCCACTGCAAAGCACCTCTCTCAGGCTGCCTTCGCGCTGGGGAAGGCTCAGTGTTTGCTGGGGACTTTAGAAAGCTTCCCCTGACTGCCACCGAGCTGTGTGATTTTTGTGCTGGGAGCGCAGCATCAGTTATTCCAGGGGCTCTCCCATGGTGCAGGGTTTGGGCGCCCTTCCTTAGCACCTTCCAGGGATGGGGGTTTCAGACCCTTCGGCTGGACGAGCAAGGAGCTTTCCTTGCATTCCTCGGAGCTGCCTCACATGGTGAGGGGCTCCTCTTCGCACCCCCTGCAAGGCCTTGGGCTGGAACATCACGCTCACACCAGCCCTGCCCGGCTGGTAGCACAGGAAGGGGGGGCTCCCTCTGGAGCTCACGGGTGGTTGCAGGGTGACATACTAAGCTGCCTTGCCCTCTTCTCCCCAGCTCGGCTCGGGTTGTGAGCACAGCCACCCAGCTGTGGACCGACTGGGATATTCCCTGCTGCCAGGGCAGTGAGCAGTAACCTTGCAAACTCACTGTTGCTTCTTAAAGGGCCAGCCTGCTGCTGCGGGAAGCGGTCGTTTCTGAAGCTGGGGTGTCGTAGTGTAGACACTTGCTATGTTGACGGAAGGGGTGTTTCCATCACTGTCCCCCTCCCCAAGCAGCAGTTGCTACGTCGATGGAACAATTCTTCTGTCTACACCTGGGCCTAGGCTGGCTTAACTACGGCACTCAGGGGCGTGAATCTCCTCACACCCCGAAACGAGGTAGCTATGTTGACCTAAATTTTAAGTGTAGATCAGGCCCGAGGGACTAAACCCTTTCACTGCTGGCTCCCCCACTGTCCCTGCCGTGCTGCTGCCGTCCGTCAGTATTCCAGGGGGACATCAGGAGATGCCGGCATGTTCACTGCAGGGGCACACAGCTGACGTGCTCTGGGTGTGTTGGCATCATGGTAGATGCACTGTGCCTTGGATGGACCCAGTCCAGACATCAGCACGGCACAGGTGCCCCGCATAGACACAGCCAGTGCAGACGGCGCCACGGCAGAGGTGCTTTGCCCAGACGGTAGCTGGAACTTTTGGCAGCAGTCAAGTGGTTCTAAGAGGTAGCAAGGAGAAGGGGCACAGGTTTGTTATTGTAATGATGTTGTTCAGGACCATGCACTAGGAATGTGCAGAATGCGCAGTCACAGAAGACGCCAAGTTTAAGGAGGAGATCCCCAAATCCTGTGTCTAGGGTTAGCTGGCCAGAAAAGTCCTGTGCTCAGACTTCTAGCAGGAGGAGCAGATGCCTGGGAGAGGGAAATTCAGAGACCAGAGAGACTGGGGGAGAGAGATCGGGGGAAGGGGAGAACACTTGAGGGTCCAAAAGAGAAGAGAGAGGAACTCTGACACTTCCTCAAACCCCTTAATTGTATAACAAGAGAGGTATGGAGAGCACAGTCCTGCCTGTGACTCTGGCTTTACACTGCGCTCTGGTGCCCAGATGTCCCACAGATGGGCACATGAGAAGGAGATGCAGATAAGAGGTGGGTAAGCTACATTAGAGAAGAGAATGGAAAGATGGCTGGAGAAAAGGGAGATGGGGGGAGAGAGAGAGAGGCTAGAAGCAGGCTAAATCAGACATGAATGGGTGTGTGTGTGTGGGGGTGTGTGTGTTGGGGGGGCTGAGCAGAGAAGGAAGAAATTTAGCACAGAGAAGAGAGAGACGGATTCAAAAATAACCCAGATGAGAGTGAGGGAGTGAGATAGGAAAGGTAAAAATAGAAAGGCTGGATCAGAGAAGAAACTGTGTCTTAAAGGAAGAGGAGAAGGAAAGGGTTTTGGAGGGAAATAGATACAGTAGACAATTTAAAATTTGTCAGAGATGGTGTGAGATCTGTCTGGGGAAGCACAGGTGCATAGAGACTCTGGGAAATGTGGAGAGAAAAGGGACTGAAAGTAAGCAAAGGAGAGAGGAAGAGAAAACAAACAAAGGAGGCAGACAGTAGTAATAGGTTATAAGTGGAGTCCCTAGCATTGCACGTCATTGAGGTTACCTGACACTTTCCATTATAAGACCCTGTTTTCATTTGCTTATAACTTTGCCAGACTTGAATCCTTTGGGCTGAAATTTTCCATGCCTGGTATCTGACTCAGGCTGAATTTTCTGCAAAATGTGTTCAGCTGTTTCCAAGAAAGAGATAAGGGAAACCCCCATTGTTTTGGCATATTTAAAAAAAGAAACTACAATCATTTGGTTGAGAAGCCCTATGCTGTGGAGTAGGGAATTTAAATTTAGCATGGAGATGACCTTTGTGGCAGGGATGTCCCCTTTGACAGTCCTGTGAACAACTGCCCAGATCTGGCCAAATTATAAGCCTTTGAGAAAAATCTGTGTGCACAGGCTCAGTAGAGCCTTGTTAGAGTTTGGCAGCTAAATTCTCCGATGATTCTGTTTGCAATGAGCATGCTCCAACTCAGGGCTGCATGGGCTCGGCAGGACTTTCCCCGCAGTTGTTGCCCCAGCTGTTGCAGGGCTCTGGGGCCGGGCACAGGAACTGAGGGTGGGAGGTGCTGTCCCTGTAGGCACTGAGGTAGCATGAAGTAAGAAGCAGCCTGACTCAGATGCAGAAGGGACAAGAGCTGGACCTCTTGGGGCAAGGAGCCTGAAGAGGGCAGACTGGGACTGGGGGTTGTGGAGGGAGGGAAGACAGATAGGATGGGAGCTGGGGAGTAAGGGTGGGGAGGGACTGGAACTAGCTGGATAAGGAGCCTGGGGGGAGCCTGGGATTGGGGCAAGGAGCTGGGCATAGGAGGGCAGAGGCAGAATCGTTTGTGACCACTAGAGAACACTCCCCTCTAGAGTCTGGAATAGAACTCAAGATTCTAGGTGACCTCTTGAGTTCCCTTCCAGTCCTACACTCCTATGATTCTGTGGTTTCTGAGTCTCACCATTCCTCTGCTGTCAGCAAATATCGGTGTAACCTACCGGCAAAGTGTGTGTCTCATCCCCCTCTAGGGGTGGTCTACATACAGGATGACAACATACTACTGCTTTCATTTACCCTGTTAGCTCAAATGGCCGAGGTCTGTGCGATGGATCTAAAGGTTCCAACCCTGCTGATAACCCATGTGGGTGTCAGTATGTTGGCAAGTGATGGAATTTCTGTGTTTTCAGTTGGCTTTTTTTAAAAACCTAGGAAAGTAGATTGAAAAAAACAAAACCCCCAAAGCTATGTGAAAGGAACATTCTTAAGGTTGCAAAGTCAAGCACTCAAAAGTTGGAAGATGCCAGAAGTAAGGATGCGAGTGCCATTGTGAATATGCATTAGGAGGATACAGTGTGTAATTACGTAATTATGCTATTTTTGTTTACGTTCAGTGCACAGGACTGACTGTGCTGTGGAGGTCTGTCAGGGTTGTTTAATGAAGGAGGCTATTGTCTGTAGGACCCCTATGCCATCTGTTGCAGAAGTTGGAAGGTATGTAGTGAATGAGGCAGGGGATGGCTGGAAGAGAAAGGATGGTTCCATGTAAGGCAGTCGAATGCTGCCTTGGAGAACTGGCTTGTGTCCCTGCCCTCAGAGTTCCTGTATGATGCTGGGAGAGTCACTTGAACCAAACATTTTGCAGGTAGTAACTGATTGTGCGTTCCTCATTTTCCGGGAGCCCGACTTGAGACTCTGGGGTTTGATTTGTAGAAGTGCTGAGTGCTCACAGCTGTAACTGAAGTCAATGGGTGTTGGGCTTTGAACATATAAAGTGAGGTATAATGTACTCTGAAAAACCTCCTAGGTGTCCCAAATTGGGCACCCAAAATTAGTGAATGCTTTTGACCTTCATCTCTCTGTGCCTGAGTTCCCCCCCTGTAAAATGGGACTAACCCCCCCCCCCCCGTCTCAACAGGGTGCTGCAGAAATAAATTCATGAATATTTGCAAAGCATTTGGATATTGTTGTCATGAGCGCCATGGAAAAGCCCATGAGGAAGTGAATCAGTCTGTCTTGCAATCAGGGTTTGAATAAATAAGGCCTGGGGCCACACCTTGAGCAAAGAGGAGAAAACCGAATGTTGAAGTGCTGCTCATTCAGTAAGCATCATCTTTCCTGTGCACTGATTGAGGCAGGGGTCCTGTGCTAATACCTAGTTCTTCTATGTCGTGAGCAGACCTCAAATTGCTTTACAATCACTCCCGTCCTACAGATGAGGAAACTGAGGCACAGAGAGGCGATGTAACTCCCCCAAGGTCACCCAGCAGCTGAGCCAAGTGCCGAGCTCTGGCCTCTAGGCCATGTTGTCTCCCTGTTTACGATCATGTAACTAAAGGCTGTCTCATAATGCATATGGATAAGGGGGCCAAAATCAAGGCTGCATCATCAGCCTTAACTCTGGCATTTCCTGACTTTGAAGTGCTTGACTTTGCAACTTAAATGTTCTTCTGATGTCGTTGTTTGGATGTAAGATATATGGCCAGATCCTGAGTGAGTGTGAATGGGGATAGCGCCATTGGCTTCGACTGAATTGTAATTGACTGAACCAGAGGACTCTGATGGAGGATCTGGCCCAGATGTTTCATTTTGCAGATGGATTTGTCTCCAAATGTTATGCGTAGTACTTAGACGCAGCCTGGGAAAATATCCCTGCACGTTCCCAAGTTATGGAATTGGTGGTGGTCACTGTCGGGGCCCCGGGCCTTAATTCCGCTTTCGCTCCTGCAATTCAAACCTTTGCCCCCTACCTCCTAACCAGCCCAGATGCAAAAACCTCCCAACCTGTGATGTTTGGGTTGGAGGAGGCTTCATGTTTATTATTAGTTATAATTAGAGCCATCCACATCTGATCCGCAAACATGGTCCGCGGATATCCGCAGCTTTGCAGGGCTCTAGTGATAATCAGGACTCTATGGAGACACTGGAAGTGTCTGTGTCCTGGTGCACAGTGAAAACTGCTGATCCATAGACACGATCCCTGCCTGCTGAACTGACAGCCTAACTGGCCCAGTGCCCCCCATCAAACACGGAGCCGGGCGTGGTCTGCATAGACTGAGTACATCATGGAACCAGCTGGCTCCCTCCAGGCCATAGGTGCTGGAACTAAGGGTGCTGGGGGTGCTTCAGCACCCTCTGGCTTGAAGTGGTTTCCATCGTATACAGGATTTACAATTTGGTTCAATGGCTTTCAGATTTCTATACAAATTGTTCCAGCCCCCCTTCTCCAGGGTCCCACATACCCCTTGATCCTGCCCTGTACTAGACCCAGTGTGGCCACCACTCATGACTTTATCACAAGGTGGTGTTCTTTTAAGCCTCAGCTCCTGGAGTCATGTGAAACCTCAGCTTTCAGTTTAAAAAGAAGTGAGTTTCTAGCCCTTGTGGCTGCAGAGAAAAGCCAGAAAACACGACCCAAGGGCACCCCAAAGGCTCGGAACCAGAAACAATAAAAGAACCCCATTTTATTTTATTTTTTTAAAAAACCATGATTTTTAAGCGAATCGCATTACTTTGGGGGCCTGTCTCATACTTTCAGACGGCCCGGTGTTGGTGGTACTGCATTCGTGTCCCCGGTTATTTCTTCACGCTTTCCCCAGGGATTCGGTGCACTAACCATAGCAGAAATAACCCACTGTGGATGTGCTTGGTTCCCCTCCATCATTCCTCCATCAAGGCGTGAAGGATTTCCCCCGTTCCCGGCCATTAGAGATGAACTGGACCGAGCCAGTAAATAGTGATGCCACCGGGAGAGCTGCAGGCGCTGCCAAAAGACTAATGTGATCAAGGGGCCCAAGCTCCCTGGGAAAAGACAGGCTGGAGTGAAGGGGGCTAAATGCACATCCGGGGTTCCTAGGCTGAATGGTTGCTGGTATGTGGGGTAATGGGGGTTAATTGGCATAATATAAAGGAAGCAGAGAGGGGGTGAGCCGGGGAAGGAATGGTGTGAACAGGGGCATGGAGAGGTCTGAGCTCTCTAGGGGAGGCAAGTTAACTTCAAGGGCCACGTCCCCAGCTAGTGTAGCTCCATAGGCGGTGCTGGTTGAAGCTGGTGCTGTGTCTCTGTGCCGTCGGCGCTGGATCCGGCTGAAGGCAGAGTGCCCAGGAAGGAGTGGGCAGGGAAGAGAAGCCTTGAGCTGTCGTCCCCAGAGCCTGAAGAGCCAGTCCTGGGACATGGGTCGTTAGTGGGGGGCTGTTGTTCCAAAGGGGCAGGTGTGGGGTGTCTGTGGTGTGATAGGGGTTGTGTCTGTAACCCCGATGTGTGGTGCTGGCACCCTTGTCCTCAGTGCAGTGAACCTGCCCTCGCTCCTGGAGTGTGGGTGTGGGGCCTGTATGGTGAATTCCCATACATTGAATTACAGCTTGGCTTGGAGACCTTCCTTCATGGTCTGGGTGGGTTTGCCAGCTAGCCGTAGCTGATGATGGCTGGAGAGAAGGGGACAGTTCCTCCGGGTTGTTTCAGAAAGAGAAAAATGTACCTACCTAGTTGAGTCAGCCTCACACCCATGCAAAGCCGCTGAAGTCAGTATTATCTCTATTACTTGTCTGGTGGGCATGCCCAGGAGCCCTAGCCATGGACTGGCCTCCCATTGTGTTAGGTGCTGTACAAAGACAGAGCAAAGGGCGGTCCCTGCACTGGATTGACAGGGATGGGAATGAGATCAGACTGGTCCCCGGTGCTTGCGCAGGAGCCGTGCCCATGTTGTGCTGTCGGACTCCTTCTCCGGGCCCATTTGGCTTTTATTTAGTGATGGGCTGAGGCCAGGCAGGTGGCTTGGTCTGCAGGGGTCTCTTTGTGCTCTCTGCCTTTGGGGCGGCAGTTCTCATTCAGCACAGGGGCCACGGGAGAAGGAGGAGGAGGGACAGTGAGCCCTTGATTGCCTGCAGCAGGATCGCTGGCTGCCTGGGGCTGGCAGCCAGCAGTATGCTTAGGCCTGAATGCAGCCCTTGTCGCTGGGCCCTGGAATGTGGATGTGCCAACGTGGGTCCCAGACAGTGCTTGCCACGATGCGCTGTTTCATTGCAGGGTCAGCTAATAGCCCTGCACACATCTGCAGGGCTCAGCTGGAAGATGCTCCGCACAGCAGGGGCTGACGGTGGCTGCGGGTCCCTCTGCTAGCACTGGGGTGAATGACTCTCAGATGGTCCAGCAACTGCGCCCTGGCTTCACCTTTCCTGCTGTAGGTTTCTGGCCTGTCTCACAATATCACCCTTAGGTACTGCTGGGGGCTGGGAAGTCGTGCAGGTCCCTTTCCAGCACCCACTCCTGAGACAGAGGCTGCAGGAGGTGCCCTGGGGCTGGCCAGCACAGTGGTGGGGGTTCCCTGGAGCTGTCTGGCACAGTGCTCAGGCTGCGGTGGGGGGGGGGGAGTGGGGCCAATGGCTGCCATGCCCAATGCGTGTGCAGTGTGGGAGAGGGAGGTGGGAGGCTGCCACGGGTGGCAAATGGCTACTGTTCTTGGTGTGGCAGCCAGCACTGGCTGCCCAGCCTTTGCGCTGAGTGAGAGAGGTTCTCTTCCAACTCTCTCCCTGTGCACCTGCCACCTCTGCAATGCAGCCTCCTCTGGGGCAGACTTGCCAAGGCACAAGGGGCAGTTGAAAAGCCAATGGGAGTTGGGCACCCAGCTCTCTCAAAAGCCAATGGGCTCTGGGCACTAGCTCCCTCAGGCATTTGTGGCAGTCCCGCCCCGTTTGCACAGGGCGCAGGGACGGGCTGGCTAAGGATTGTGGGACAAAGCCCTGCGCTTCCCAGCAGACTCCTTGGGATCTTTAATGACCTGGCCGAGCAGGCAGGATGGGGCTTAGCGCCCCCTCTGAGTGAGCTGCCCTCACCATGCACCTGAGTATAGAGCCCCTGGTGTGCTGTTAGCACTTTCAGTCCTGACGGCTCTCTGCCCCTCGTCCTAGCTTCCTGGGAAGGACCCTGAGGTTCCAGGGGGTCTAACCTGATGCTTTTGCCTCTAACTGAATCCTTCCACTTTAGTCAGTTAGGAGCTGGCTCTGTGCCTCGCAGGAGCCCTCTATGTGGCCTTGTGTTAGGGGCATGATGGAGCATTCCTGCAGCGCAATGCCCCTGCCAGGGCAAGTTAGGGCAGCCTCAGGGCTGCTCAGACGTGCTGGGGCTCAACTAGCAGCACAAGGATCCAGGGAGGTGTTAGGCTCAGTGACCATGCAGGGATGACCCACCTCTAACTCACTTCCTGCTGCACACTGGTGCAGTGCAGGGCAGAGTCAGGCCTTCCCGGGGCTGGGCACAGGGGCCAGAGCGAGGGACAGGAGGTGGGACTGGGCATGCAACAGCTGCTGGAGTTGCCCCTGGAGGCTTGGGAAATCGTTAGCTAAGAGTCACGGTTACAGACTTACCAGTGGTGACCCTTTCCCTGGGACACTTCTCACTCCCAGCCTGCCACAGCCTTGCTGTCTCCCCAGCCTATATCCGGCGAGTCTCATCCCACCCCGGGAGACTGTGGCTTTCACAACGTTTACAGCCAGATGTAACTTATTGCATGGGAACAAGGAGGGGGGCTGGCTCGAGTTGCTGCACGATTCCCCTCTCACTCTCACCGCTGTAAATCAGGAGACACTTCAGCACAGCCAGGGGAGTGGAAATGTGGCCAAACTGGAGCGAGAGAAACCCAAGGCTTCAGATGAGGAAAGAAGTGGGTCCTGGTTCTGACAGACCCAGCAGAGAATGGATGAGCTGGGGCAGTATCTGTTCATGGTGGGGTATTACCAAGTGAGATGGGTAGATGCCGAACTTCTGACATGCATATGGGGCAGCTATGGCACTGATAAGAGGAGGAGTGGCAGCATTAGGGTGACCAGATAGCAAGTATGAAAAATCGGGACGGGGGGGGGGGGGAGGGGGAAGGTAATAGGCACCTATATAAGAAAAATCCCCAAATATTGGGACTGTCCCTATAAAATCGGGACATCTGGTCACCCTAGGCAGCATGTGGGGCACTCAGGTGGGGAGCAGGGCCTTACCCTCCAGCACAGCGGCTGCCCTTGTTCATGGCTTTTTGCAAAGGAAAAACCAAACCAAACCCAGTAACCTGAGTGGGACATTGGTTAGATTCCTCCTGTGTGGGCTAGTGGCTGTAGAGGCTTTCAGAGTCCAACACTGTGTCTCTACTTTGCATCTCCTCTTGTCCCTGTGACATGCCTTCAACAGCACAGCTGGCCCTCAGGGAGCGGGGATGGGAGGCTGGTAGAGCTGGTCATGGAGTGATTTCCTCTTGGCATAACGGGATCGTGTGTGCAGGCCGTGTACGTGTGCCACCTGGGGAATTGGTGCCTATGGTAACAAAGCTCCTGGGAGGATATAGCCATGTTTGTTCTTTGGTGGGAGCCAGAGAGATGGTCCCCTTCCCCAAACTCTCTTGCCTGGTTCTAAGCACACGGTGAGGATGTCCTGGTGCCTTCTGCTCTGTGGTCTCCATGATCATTTTTCCGCTATACGCAGCTCCAAGAGCTTTGTTCCGTGGGCCCTTGGCTGGGACTATCCCAGCTCGATCACTGGTGCGATGTATGGGGATGCATATACTGCTCTGCCCTAGTGTTCATAGCAGGCTTCCTCTTTCTGTTTGCTGAGGGCGCATTCCCTTCTCCTTCAAACCCACTGCTTCCCTGGGGCTGGAATCTGTCTCATTAACTCCACTGAAGTCATGAGGGTTACCTCAATGTGCTGTGAATCTGTGGTATTTCTGCAACCCCGTCACTGTCCTAGCTGAGCATCTCGCAATTTGTAATGTCTCTCTTCTCCCAGCACCCCTGAGAAGCAGGGCAGTGCTATTACCCCATTGTACGATGGGGAACTGGGGCCTAGGGAGGCTAAGTGGCTAAGCCAAGGTCACACCAGAAGTCTGTGGCAGAGGAGGGAATTGAACCCAGGTTTCCCCATTCTTAGACCATTGTGCCGATCACTGGAGCATCCTTCCTCTCATTACTGCAGATTTTCATAGATTCCAAGGCCAGAAGGGACCTGGATCGTCTAGTCTGACCACCTGTATGACACAGGCCAGAGACCTGCCCCAAAGTAATTCCTACAGCAAATCTTTTCACAAAACAGCAAATCGTGATTGAAACATTTTCAGGGCTGGAGAATCCACCACGACCCTTGGTAAAGTGTTCAATGGTTAATTACTCTCACCATTTAAAAATGTACATCTCCTTTCCAATCTGAATTTGTCCAGCTTCAACTTCCATCCACTGGCTCATGCTATGTGTCTTCTGCTAGACTGAAGAGCCCATTATTAAATATTTGTCCCCCATGTAGGTACTTGAAAACTAATCACGTCACCCGTTAATCTTCTCTTTGTTAAACTAAATAGATTGAACTCCTTGAGTTTACCACTAGAAGGCAGGTTTTCCAATCCTTTAAGCATTCTCGTGGCTCTTCTCGGAATCCTCTCCAATTTATCAACATCCTTCTTGACTTGTGGACTGCAGAACTGGACACCGTATGCCAGCAGCGGTCGCACCAGAGGCCAAATACAGAGGTCAAATAACCCCTCTGCTTCTACTCGAGATTCCCATTTATGCATCCAAGGATGCTATAGCTCTTTTGACGACAGCGTCACAATGGGAGCCTCATATTCACCTGATTATTCACTCTGACCCCCAAACAGTGATGTAACTGAGAGCAGAGGTGCGCCTCCCATGTAGCCCTCCCACACTGGCGTCCCCCACCTCTAGCCATCTCTCCACACCCTCACTGGCTCCTGCCAGCTCAGGTCTGCTAGGGTGCTGGGTCTTTTGGGCAGGGTCAGTGTCTGATCCTAAGGGTAGTAAAGCAGGGTGAAGTAAGGTCAGGATTCGGGCATCTGAGGGAAAGAAATTCTTTCCTCTGCAGGACAGACCCTGGGGTGCCCGGCCCCCCACTCTGGGGGGAAGCAACTAGAGGAGAGGGGGTCTGATCAATCTGCCTGTGTCTCCCACACCCCACTTTGACTCACTCACAACAGCACCCTCCTGGATCTCTGCTTTACAGCAGACAGAGAAGTGTTTGCCCATCAGCATGGCCTCCCGGCACCCTGCCCCTGCAGGACGGGGGAGCAGCGCTGCAGTCAGGGGTCCCTGCACCCATGCCGGGAGAGGGGAGCAGTGTCGGATCTAGTGGAAGGGTGGTCCAGAAGGATTCAATACTGTTAGAGAAGGAGTGTCTTTACTTGTGCTGCCCTGTCTCTGCCCACCCTGTGCCAAGAGCTTTCAGACACATACCTGGGGCCGGGTCCACAGCTGTGGGAAGTCGGCCTGGCTCCCGCCTTCTTCCTGCTCCGACAGGTCAAACTGGGGCCAGCTGGGGGTGCTGAGAGTCATCCTGATGGGCCTCATATAAGCGTTTGGCTAAGCTAGAAATGTATGTAGATGGTGCAACCTCCACACTGGCTGCTCAGGGGAACCGTGGCCAGGCGCGGCCACCTACAGCAAGGTGTGCATTGTACTAGAGCTGTGCTACCCTGCCTAGGGCGTAGCAGAGCTGAGGGGTCCTGGCAGAGGAGAAGGGCCTGAAGATGAAGGAAGCTCCATGAGCCAGGATCTAGTCTGCCTACACTGCAGATCTGTGCCCGGGTCTGGGGGCGAAGGAACCAGCAGACGGGAAAGAAAAATCAGGATTAAAAAGATCCCCAAACCATCCAGGAAAGAAAAAAGCTGACAAGGAAAAGGAATAGCAGGGCCCAAAAGGGACAGGCGAGATGGTGGGGGTAACTCTGCCAGGGCAGGGAGTGAGTGGGAGAAGAAGGAGGGCTCAGTTGTCACTCCGGCGCATGGGGGCTCCACTATCACTCAAGGACAAGGGTACTAGAGGGGTACAGTGAAGGCTCACCCCAGAGATAGACAAGTTCAGTTCAGGGCCTTGCAGGTAGGTGGCTGCAGCTCCTCCCCTTTGGGAACAACATGCCGAGGGCATTTATGTTTCTGAGGATTCCCGCAGCCCAGCAGGCACCATTGAGGATGGCGTGCCATGGCGCACCGTGTCGCTGCTGTTAGGCCAGGATGTGTCAATATTAGTAGGATTGCTTGGACATGCCAAACCCAAGCTGGGATCGTTTCCAGCTGGGACATTCCTGCCTATTGGATTGTTTGGAAACACACTGTGTGACGTCAGCACTGAGCATCACCCAAGGGGCCCTCTGTGGGGAGAGGACAATGCAGGAAGTCGGGCAGAGGGAGCTGGGGGGCAGAGGGAGGAAGAAAGCTCTAGCTGGAGTAGGAGTATGATCTGGGGGGGAGGGAGCAGGAAGGTGAACTCTGTGAATAAGCTCATGCGACCAGCCAAACGCTGCACAGCACAGCCCTGCTCTGTAAAATGGCAGCATGGCTTTCATCTGTATCCTCTCCCAGGGACTCCACATCACATCTGCTTGATTTTCACAAGTGAAAGGTTGGGGCTTTCCCCTAAGCTTCCAAGCTCTGCAAACCGAGCCTGGCGTCTGAGAGTCAAGCAGGATTCCCTCTGGCTCATGCATCACCACCACCAAGGACTCTGCCCTGCGAAATTAGCCAAGATGTCTGTTCGTGACTCCCACGCTAGACTGGAACCCAGCCCGCTCCGCTGTAGCTGAGTTAGCACAGATTACACCAGCCATGGAGTAACGGCCCCTGCACATGTACCCTGGCTACCTGGCAGACACACAATGCTGTCGTGAGAGAAATGCGACTGTTCAAGCTGGGCTCTGACAAGAACCCCAGCGAAGGCATTCCCCCCTTCCCAGCATCTGGATGGCATATGAGTGTCACGTGCAGCAGAAGGCGAGTTGCTGGTTGTTGCCATATCAGCACCTGTGAACCAGGCACCTCCAAAGCTAAAAACACGAATTGAGCCAAAGAGCAAGGCGAGAGGCCTGAAACAGCTGGGTCGGGTACAGAGGGTCCATGTAACCCGTGCTTGCCTATTGATTTGCACTACCACTGAGCGTGCACTTTAAAGATGCCTCTGGCTGCTTTGGCTTATACCTGTGCAGTGTTTGCACCGGCAGGGGGATCCCAACCATGACCTCTCCTCACCAACCGAATGTGCTGCCCTGGTGCTCTGATCCGACGGTGGTGGGGCCATGTCAGTACTTAGAGGACAGAAGGGTCATGCCAGTGTGACATGTTACTGAGGATGCCCATGGGGAGCATGTTGCCAAACCCCACAATAACCTCGCTCAGCTGCCAAGCAGTGGCGCCTGCCATGCAACCCTAGGTCAGGACTGGGTCTTGTTTGTGTGTCGATACAGCCCTCATGTTGAATGCTGCACCGTGTCCCTGCCATGTGGTGCCTGATGCTAGCAGAGCTTTGCAGAGCAGTGGAGGAGAGGATGCAACTACGTAGCCATGATAGGGTTACCATATTTTAATTTTTAAAAAGGAGGACACTCCATGGGGCTCCGGCCCCCCCCCAACTCTGCTCCCTCCCCTGAACGCTCCGCCCCCTGCTCCTCCCCCTCCCCTGCTTCCCGCTAATCAAATGTTCGCGGGAAGCCTGAAACAGGGAGGTAGCAGGTAAGCTGGGGCTGGGGCGGGGTGCGACGCGGCCCAGTCTGGCCCCCCTGGCCGAGCGGCTCCCTCTGGCGGCCGGCCAGCCCAGGCCAAGAGGCTCTGGCCCCGGCGTCTCCGGCTCGGCTTGGGCCCTGGGGCGCTGGCCCCCGGCCGAGCACTGCGCCGGCCCCGGCCAAGTGCCCGCGCCCCCGGCCGAGCACCGCACCGGCCCCGGCCCCCAGCCGAGCACTGCCCCGGCTCCCGGCCCCTGGCCGAGCACCGCGCCGGCCCCCGGCCAAGTGCCCGCAGCCCTGGCTCCGGCCGAGCACCGCGCCCCTGGCCAAGCACCACGCCCCCAGCCAAGTGCCCACAGCTCCAGCCCCCGACCAAGTGCCCGCGCCGGCCCCGGGCCCGGCCCCAGCTGAGCACCGCGCCGGCCCCGGCCCCGCACCCCCGGCCCCGGCCCCTGCCAAGCACCGCTGGCCCCAGCCCGGCCCCGCACCGCCGGCCCCAGCGGCCCCGGCCAAACACTGCCAGGCCTTCCCTCCCTATTTTCCCGGACATGTCCAGCTTTTTGGGATTTCCCCCCGGACAGGGATTTGAGGCCCAAAAAGCCGGACATGTCCGGGAAAATCCGGATGTATGGTAACCCTAAGCCATGAGGTGCCATAGGAAGGGACCCAGGAAACAGTCTAATCCTAACCTCAGCCCTTATCCTAATGCTGTTCAGTGCTTGGAACTGTGGTGGGGATTATTGCCTGGCATTACTGTACCCATTAAGATGTGGTAAGTCTGGCTCTGTCCAGCCTCATGCACAACATGCAGGGGGCCATCTATTCTGAGTGGCAGTGGGGTCCAGTGGGCAGGGCACAGGCCTGAGAGGCAGAAAAGCTGGATTCTGTTCCCAGATTTGCTGTATGATCTTGGGTAAATCACCTCCCCTCTCTGTCTTATCTATTTAGTTGCAAGCTCTCTGGGGCCGGAGTTGTCTCTTTACCATGTGTGCACAGAGGGCCCAGAACCCCGGGACCGTGATTGCAGTCGGGGCAACATGCCATGGCTGGAATACAGATGATAATGCTAGCCCTGTGCAGATTCGTCCCCCGGTTATCTGCGACCCCCCCCACACGCCACCTGAGCGTACTGAGCTGTGCTGGGTGGGGTGCGCCTGAGCCCAGGGTTGCAGCTTGCCGGATTCTGCCAGCCATCGGCGTCTCCATCACAGGGACTCTCGGTGTTTTATGGCTGAGCCTGGAGCGAAGGGAGCTGATAAAAGCCAGACACTCATTATTTATGAACAACATGGCTGTGAGGTGGGGAGGCAGCGCCAGTGTTTGCAACCCGCAGAGGAGGCTGGGCACAGTGCTGGGGGCACAGGATGGGTAGCGCTGAAAGGGAGGGGCATGGCTCTGGCAGGGAAAAGTGGGGGGAAAGGAGGGGCTGTCTTGTGGGACATGTGTGGAAGGAGGGAGAGGGCTCAGAGTCACTGTGTGGACTGTAGGGAGGAGATTCCCCCCTTGCAGGGAGATGAGCACTCTTTTTCTTTCCACTCCTGCCTTCCCACGCTGGGAGCCTGGCTCTGGGCACCCCGGTTGGTTGTGCGCTGGCTGGGAGGGGCAGCCCTGCTCTTTGCAGCATGTTTGCCAATGGTGCCCAGCCTGCACGGCACAGACCACTACATCCTCTGCCACCCCCCTTGTCACATCAATATTTAACTGGTCTGGTCGGACAGATCGAGGCAAGGGGGCGAGGCTGGGAGCAGGTGCCAAGGGGGACTCTAGGGGGCAGGCAGCCTGGGCTGCAGAATGGAGGTAGCAGGAGAGAGGATTTTGCCTTGAATAGGTGCTTTGATATTTACTTCAGTGACTCCTGCTGTGAGAGGCAGGGACTGGAGTAGCTGGGGGCTGCCCCATAGCTATTGCTCCTTCATGACGCCCCCCACGAGAGCCACAAGCCAGGAGGTGCCAGGTTTCGGGGAGCTGTCAACTGACTCCCTATATAACTGTGCTTTGTCTCACAGCTTCTCTGCCCCAGACGTTGACAGAGAGAAACTCATCAGACAATCCAGCCGGCCTTTATTTTTTGGAGGTTGTGAGGGGAGCGGCTAGGCAGGATGGAGAGGAGGCAGGGTTGGGGGGGGAGAGGAGGAGGGAGGGGGGAATGCAGGCAGAGGAGCGCTCAGAGTTTACTTTGCAGGAATAGCTGTGATGTTTGCCATATCTGAAGGTCTGACGCGCCAGCCCTGGGCGATTCTCTCTTGGCAGGCTTTTGTGCCCTGCGAAGATCCCCTCTGCAGCAGCACTGGCCTCTAAAGGAAATGAGTTCCCTTTGGGGGTGGGATACACGTGAATGTGCTCACAGCCCTGCAGCCAGGTGGGGAGCAGGCCAGGTGCACACTCTGTTCTGCAGCTCGGCTTCAGGAGTTCTGACGGCCAGAAATAAACTCTGCTGTCTGTCAGCTGTCAGTGCGGAATTCGAATCCACAGCATGAACAGCACACAGGACGTGGCTCAATGTAGAGTAAGAATTCAGCTCTCTCGCGGCATGTGCCAGCCTTAGCGGGAATGGCGTAGTGGTGTGCACGGGGCATGAGGCAGGAACATCAGCCACAGAGGTGGTCACACCTGCTCCAGACTCAGCGGGGGTAGGAGGAGGACAGTAGGGAATACTGTAGAGGTGCTAGCTGTGGTCCAGTAATGGGCAGCCCAAAAGCCCCCGCTCTCCCTGCAGGAGATGATCTGTGCAGTGGGGGTGCTGGGCTCTGGACACTGAAGGAGTCAGCTGTAGTGTGATCTAAAAGGTTTGTTAGCACTTATTTGGGATGGTTGCCTGGGTCGGGAGTAGTGAAGAGGCAAGTGACTTATGCCAGGTTTCCTACGCAAGTCCAAGTTAACCCTTCATTCCCCAGCCGGTCAAGAATGTTTTGACAAAAGGCTGTTTTATCGAACAATGCAGATGCATTGAGATAGAAACTCTTCATGGGAAAGGGCCGTTTTTCCTGTTTCCAAAAAAAGGTTGGAAATTGTTAAAATAGGACATTGTGACATTGTTTTGAAACCGAAAGTTAAGGTTTTTTTGGTTTGAAATGACTTTGTTTTGGAATTTGTTAATTTATTATTTAAAATCTTTGACAGAAACATTTTGAAATTAACTAAGTTTCCATTGACTTGAACCGAATTTTTTTTTCAGATTTTCGGTTTGCAAAAATGTTCGAGATTTCGATTGTTTTGTCCTGCTTTGGGATGGGAAAAATGTTCGAAACCTTGAAAATTTCCCTGCAACAGGAAAACCATTTCTCTCCAAGCTCTCCTTCACAGGCCCCTTGCCCCATCCTGTGTTCTCTCGGTGCTACCAGAATACGAACAATTACTGATACTAACCTATGACGTCCCCTGTCCTGTGTCCTCTGGGTGCTGCATACATTACAGAACAGCAATTTCAGAAAGGGCTTGGGGAGTTTGGGACTGTATTTCATATCGCTCCAGAGATAAGGCCCAGGGGCAATGTTATCGACTGCCCAGACAGGCAAGGGACACCATGAAATAGAACTAATCATTGTTTTCAAAAGAACAACCCCAACCCAAAATAGCTTTCCTGGACATAAAAGGGTCACCGTTTTCAAGGCTGTACTCTTCGGGTATGTCCACACTGCAATTAAACACCCTGGGCCGGCCCATGTAAGCTGACTTGGGCCGCGGGGCTGTACAATTGCAGTGTAGACGTTCGGGCTTGCGCTGGAGTCTGGGCTCTGAGACCCTCCCCGCTTCTGGGGTCCCAGAGCTCAGGCTTGGGCTGCACCACAATTTTACAGCCCCACAGCCTGAGCCAGCTGCTATGGGCCTGCCCTGGGTGTTTCATTGCAGTGCAGACATACCCTTAGAGGCCAGACATGTTATCACGCCTGTCAGCATTTGACATGGATGCATAGGGACATTTTAGAGAGGAAAATCGGGACAGGCCTTGGAGCGCATGAGAAATCCTTGGGGCGGGGGAGAGCTTGGAGAGGCAGAGATGGGAGCATGGTAAATGTTTTAGTAAAAATAAACACAGTCTTTCCTACCCAGTGAGGGTTGTTATGGGTGTGTGTGTGTGTATGTGCTGGACGGTGAGGGGGTGAAACCCAGTGACTCAGCTTTGCAGTAGACAGAAAATGGTCGGTGTTTCCTGCTAGTAGGGCCTGCCCCGTGGGCTGCCCGGAAGATGAGCTGTGACAACGCTGTTAAAAGGATTTTCTTTCATTTGAACTTTGGTGATTAAAGCACCACACAGCCCTGCTTGCCTGTGAGCCACACGGACTGTGGGCAGGGGAAGAGACAGTGGGAAGGGGGAGGGCGGAAGGACAGGGGGGGAGAGGAGAGCCAGGGAAAGGCAGAAGCCCAGGGAGTGAGGAGAAGAAAAGCCAGGGAGAGCGAGAGAGCGAGAGCGAAGGGCTGGAAGGAGGGATCGAGGGAGAAGGTGAGAGAGCATGGAGGGAGTGGGGGACGCGGCGCAGTACGTTCCAGAACCCCCTTTGCACAGCAGGGAGCTTGCCAGCAGCAGCAATGTCATTTCCCTGGGCAGAGACAGCCAAAGCACACAGAGCTGGGGGTGCTGGAGTGGGGCTTCAGTGTGGCAGGGAGAAGTTGTTGGCTAGTTTAGCTCAGCTGGTTGGGGTGGCAGCCAGGAGGCATTGATCAAGTCACTCTGTCTTTTTGTCCTGGCCTTTCTCTCTCTCCGTTTCCCTCCCTAATGGGAGAGGGTGGTTTAAAGTCTCACAGATCTTGCCTTTGGGCGAAAGGTGGTTTGAAGATGGGGTGGCAGCACAGCACGCTCAGGCCTGACCTGCAGCCACTTTGGGGATTGTGCTGGGAAAGCCTGGAGCTGAAGAGACGGGCCTGTGCCGGCTATCATGCTGTGGGGACCAAATCCTTCCCACTCAGCTCGGCCAGCCCTCCGTCCACCTCCCCTGCTCTTCTAGCCCTGGGTACCCCCCAAGCACACATGGAGCTCTGCTGATGCATGTCATTACTAACCATCCCCAGAGCTGGGCCTCTACTCAGCTCTGCTGTTGCACCCAACTCTGCTCATGCAGCCCCCTGCTGTTCCAGTCCTGGATCCCTCCTGAGCAGAAACAGCTAATCATGGCCCGTGGTGGCACCCACTGATGGGTTGGAAGGAGGGTCCAGACCACGCAGTTCATTTTACTCATGTCACCAATCTCCGATGGTGAAAGGAACAGGTGTGGTGTTGATCTGCTTTCATGGGTTGGGCCGTATTTGAGGCTTGAGTAGAAATGGAGCCATGGTGGATAAGAAGCAATTCTGCCTGCTGCCTGAACTTCTTGGGAGTTGAGTCCTTGCCTTAACCTGACCCTCTTGCTGCCTCTGCTGTAGGCCATGGCAGCAGCCACTGGCTTAGGTGCACCATTGCTAGCACCTAGTGTGGACATGATTTCTCCACTGCCGCTGCGCCAGGGACCAAAGCTCCACTGTAGACAAGGTCTGAGTGGTGTTGGGAAGGTGTATTCCAAAAGGTGTGAGGCACTGCTTGTCCCTTAGGGCACGGCCCAATGGGGCTACGCCCTGGCCCTGATACAGTGCAGGGATGTGTCCAGGACTGGCTGGGGCTAAGAAGCTGGGTTTGCTGGCAGATGGCCCATGTCACCGTGCCAGTTAACCGCCCATCCCTGAGAAGGGGGTGGGGAGACCGGGTCAAAGTGGGGAATATGTAAGGAGGTTTCTTGCCCAAACAGCTGGGGGAGGAGGGGGAATGTATCTCTGATTTACCATGGTAGCTGCTTCAAGGTGTCCCGCTCCCCCTCAGAGAATGAGGATCAGGGCACTGCTCTGGATACCCCCAGCCCAGCCCAGCCCCCTGGCGGGAGGCTAATGGGTGCTTGGAAATCCATGTACCATTGCTGGTGGAGCTGAGTGCATTTCACCTGTGGTGCCTGCAGATGTTTCATCAGTGTTCCATGGCTTGGTCTCTGCCACTTACATCACAGGCCTGGCCTGATGCTCTCAGAGCACTGCTTTGGTTTTTAATTATTGAGGGGTTTTGTTTCAGCTCCCCCATGGGAATGGCCTGTTAGAGCCCCAGTATGTCTGCAGAAGCTACTGCTATGGCAGTGCAAAGCAGTCCAGGGTGAGCCACGGACTGGCTCAGAGAGCCTCCTTTAAGGGAATAGGGATATGCACCCCTGCATGCAGATAATACACACATGGAGCTCGGGCTAGCAGTCTGGGCCTTCAGCTCCAAAAGCATAAGCCTCTCACTCGAGCTAAGGGAGATCTCCCACCATGTGCCCTAGTGATAAATCCCATATCCTCTCCGAGGGCCCTCCATTCCCCTTTGGCTCACGCTGTCTGCAGCAGGTCATACTGCTCTGCCTTGCCATGCACTTAGCCTCTATTTGAATCTAACGCTGCTTCCTGCACCCGAGCTGAGCAAGGGTTTAGGAACCTGCAGAAGAGCTGGAATCTAGAAGGAATGTTTCCAGGTTCAGGCACTGTTAAAATGCAACCTTCCCTTCCCTTCCCTTGTCCCTGCCGTAACCGTGGCATCTTCCTATCCTCAGCCTGGGAGACACTGGCAATTGCTTCAGAGTGACAGATGAGGAGTTCGGAATGGTGCCCAGTGCCCCCTACGTATGGCTGCCTTTGGCACTTTCCAGTAAAACCCCAGGACAGCGGCGCAGCGGGAGGCCCGGGGATAAGGCAGGCTCCCTGCCTGCCCTAGGTCCGCGTGGCTCCTGGAAGCCCAGAGCCCATACCCCCTCCTGCACCCCAACCCCCTGCCCCAGCCCGGTGAAAGTGAGTGAGGGTGGGGAAGAGTTAAGGAGAGAGGGAGAAAGCGAGCTGGGGCGGGGCCTCAGAGAAGGGGCGGGGCAGGGGCGTTCTGTTTTGTCACTGTGTGATTAGAAAGTTGCCAATCCTAACGACCAGCCTACAGGAGCTGAGCTCTGGCCAGGGCTGGCTCCAGGCACCAGCCAAGCAAGCTGGTGCTTGGGGCGGCAGCTTGTAGGAGGCGGCATTCCGCCCAATCCTAGGGCGGCATGGTCGCTTTTTTTTTTTTTTGTAGTGGTCTGCTCCGGCCGCCCTCTAGGGGGCAGCGGTGCGGAGGACGGGAGCGCCCTGCAGCAAGCCCGGCAGGGCAGTCCATGTCCTTCCTTCCCAGCCGACCGGAGCAGTGCAGAGCCCTCCCGGCAGGCGGCAGGGCTGCGGAGCTGTCCCCCTTCTCTCTTTCTCCCTCCCCCTCCCCCCGCTAGCCGGGGCACATCTGCAGCGCAGGGAGTCCCCCGCACCCTTTTTGTTTTTGTTTTTTTGCTTTGCCATTCTGGCCGCCCCGTTTTTTTGTTTACTTGGGGCGGCCAAAAACCCAGAGCCGGCCCCGGCTCTGGCCTCATGTTTTTAGCAGCATGGTTGCCCTTTCCCCTCCTTGGCCGCAGTGCATTTGAAGATAGGTCCCTGGCTTTCCCTCTGTCCCTATTTGTAGCTTCCCAGCCTGGGCGGGGCAGTTGCCTTCACTCAGTGCAACCTGGCATCCAGCAGAAAGAATTTCTGGCCTCTCGGACTGCTGAACTCAACATGTAGTTGACCATGGTCATAACCCCTTCCCCACCCCACCGCCTCCCCTCACGCCTGCTAGGTGCTGCTCGGAAGGGCGTGGCCTGTACCTTTGAAAAGCCCCCTGGAACGGAGCACAGAAAGGCTCCTGCTTGCAGTAGACTGGGCTCCTTTTTTGGAAGCTCAGTGTGGAAGCCCAGAGCCTACGCTTGGGCCTGGGGACAGGGTTTCAGTCCGAATACGTCCAGTTAACACGTGCCTCTGAGCCTGGGTGGTTGCCCAGGCATGGTGGTGGGCAGGGAGGGTTGGCTGTGGTGGGACTCTGTGGACTTGCTGGGGAGCTAGCACAGGGACACGTCACACTGGGGAGGAGGTGGAGCAGCACAGTGTCCAGGAGCAAGAAGACCTGGAAGCCTGAAGCGGAGCGGGGCCGGTCTCGCCAGCTCCTAGCGCAGGGTGTGCTGGGGCAAGGAGAGATGTGGCAGAGGCATGGCCAGGGCCAACTGAGCTCCTGCGATCCCCAGTAGGCAGATGGTCCTTTGGGGGCTGTTGCCCTCCACCGTAGGTTAGAGCATCTCCCAGTTCCCCGATGGGCTGAACGGAGCTGGGGCAGCACCAAATCTGGACCTGAGTCTTGGGCCTAAAATCCACGCTTAGGAAGGCGTGATGTAAGCGATTAGCACTGCCCATCGCTGAGCCGCTTCGCCAGCCAGGGCAGGGGAGGGGCTGCGTGGGATAATGTCGCAAAGGGCACGTTGCTCCAGCACATAAGAGGATTGCAGAAAAAGGGGAACAACTCTGTTTCAAACGCACACGCTGGTTTTGTGTTTCACTTCTTCATGCCATGGAAAGAGGCTTTTAAAGATTCTTTCCCCTGCCCCGGTTTTACTTGGAAAGATCAAACTACCCGGTGCTGCCTTCCTTCTCTGTTGCTGGAGCAGTGGCAGGTTCCTCGGGCTCTGATGAAGGAGCTGGGGGCTGGCGATTCTCTCCCAAAGAGCCTTTTCCCAGCTGTGTGTCAGGCGTTTGAATTAAATAGGTGTCAGCAAAGTGAGTTTTAAACAGTCTGACTAAAAATTCCCCCCCTTCCCTCCCATTGGCTCATAAGGTCACTCTCTGGCCAAGTCAGAATCCCACTCGTTCTCCGGTTTTCCAAGGAGACCTCCAGCGAAAAGGAGCAAGACAAGAGCTGAGCTTTCCAAAATTAAAAGCCAACCCAAATCAAAAACCTCTTCATGAAAACGGGTCAGACCTCGTTTTTCCACCCTCTTCCGGTCCCCTTTAAAGGGCAGCCGGCTAAAAAGCAGCAGGTTTCCCTGCAGGGTGTAGCCAGCCTGTGGAAGTTAGCCCTGCAGGAGCTTGTTAAGGAGTAGGGCGGGGGCTGGATTTCAGAGCAAAGCTGGGTGATTTCCTGATCCCTGTAAGTAATTGCACGAAGATACCGATTTGGTTATTCAAATCTCGTGCTTTAGGGCATGAGCTGATTGCTTAGGTGGGGCTTGCTAGCGCATTGCTTCATTGCACAGCCTCTTGGGTGAGGTATGGGAGCGCTCCGCTTCTGTCTCCCTCAGCTGCACTGAGGAGCACGGGCCTTAGGCTGGATGGGGGCCAGCCCGGATGGGCCCTCTCGCTGCTGCCTTAGGGAGACTCCTGTAGAGCACTTTGCTGCTCAGCTCCGCTGCGGAGCTAGGAGTGCCTTAGGGAGACCAGCGAAACGAAAGCCAAGGGGCTGGGAGACTTGCTGCTTCCTGTCACTGGAATTAGAGGCCTGAACACAAAGCCAAAGCATGGTCAGCGTAGGCGCCCCATTCCTGGGTGTCTGCCTTCTCCCTCCTCCCAGAGAGATTTATATTGTTGCCAGGGTAGGAGGGACCACGGGCACACACAGCTGCCTCTTGCATAGACTGGCCCTGTGCCCCCATTCACGTCATCTCACGGAGCCCGGTGCTTCAGGGGGACTGTCCCGCGGTGGGGGTCAGACAGCAGGGAGCGCAAGGTGCGCTGTGGTTATGCATCAGGGTCGGGCTGACTGCAGCCCTGGGGGCTTTTCTTTACTGCATGTTGGGGGGAACATGAATTTGCTATGGAAGATACCCCGTGTCGGCTCAGTTGGAAGACGGCACCGACTGGGCCAGGGTGCTGCCCGGGCCCTATACCAGGTCAGTGCCCCGAATAGCCATGGGGCTGAAGTTGCTTTCTACTGAAGCTGTTGGATTATTAGCTTTGAGTTTGAATTCCCACCCTCCCCTCTGATCCTTCCAGGCTGGTGACTTCCCCTTTTAGTTCCCAGGGCGTCAGATCCCCCTTTGGGAAGGGGCTGCAGCCACCCCCATTTAGAAATGTGGTCCAGGCGTTCTGGGCATTTTTAGGCAATCCCACTAGTTAAAATGCTCCCCACGTGCTGACGTCACCGGCAGCCTGCCACCTGGGGTGTCCTGCTTGTTGTGTGACCCAGGATTTGGGCCCAATGCCCACTGGCCTTGGTTTGGCTCCGTTTGCAGGGATCGTTCTCAGGAAATGCCTGCAACTGGTCCCCTGATTTCACTAAATGAAAAGGCCCGTGTTGCCCCAGGGCAGATTAACACTGGATCCTTTGATCCTTGGGATCCATGTCTGGGGGTAGGAGAGAACGTGAGGGTGAATCTGTGGCAGGGCACAGGCAGATTTCTGCCCATCTCCCGCCTGCTGGGATGAGCTGCGTTGCTTGGGATGGAGGGAGAGAAGAATACGTTGGGGTGGGCTGGGGAAGTGGTACCATTTGCGGGGGCCTTGTATTGTGGTGGATCTGAGGCACTGCGAGTGGGAGCATCTCTCAGCAGAGCAGCTGGATCTAATGGCCCCGGGAGCGGTGACCCCCGCAGTGCTGGCTGTATTGGAGACGAGGGCCCTAGTGTGAAGGACTTGTTAGCGAAGCTGGTCATTTGGGTGGCTGCTGCTGGCGTTATGCTCCAGGATGTTAATCCCCATCACTGTGTGCAGCTGCGTTTGCCATCTTGCTAAGCCTGCCTGACAATGGACAGGCTGCATTAGGCCTGACGCTGTAAATTCGGGGCTCAGGGACAGGCAGTGCCTGCTTTTGAAAGCTAATTGCCACGTGGCTTCTCTGTCTCCAGCTCAGGGGAGCGGAAAACTTGTGTGTCACATGGCCAAGTCCTCCTATTCCTGGCCAGGTGGGGGTCCCATACAGGCTGTGCCTCATGCCCCTCCCTCAGCCGCCTGAGGGCCCGCTGGCTGCGTCTGCTCCCAGGGCTCTGTGACATTCTCCCACCACCGCTCTAGCACCTGGACAGGACACCCAGCAATGACCCTGCTGACAGCAGTCTCTGCTAGTGCTTCCCCCAGGGGCTCGCCATTGGCTGCACTGGCGCTACAGCAATGCGGGAAAATGTCATGGAAACCTGATTGTGGACAGAGCCAGGGAGAGTCCATTACAGGAGGACACAGGAACCCAGCACAGGTTCTCCCCATGCCCAGGGGCTGCACCCAGAGCCCATTGTGGGAGGGCACAGGAATCCAGCGCAGGTTCTCCCCAAGCCAGGGTCTGGTCTCAGTGCCCATTGCGGGAGGGCACAGGAACCCAGCGCAGGTTGTCCCCATGCCCAGGAGCTGCACCCAGAGCCCATTGCGGGAGGGCACAGGAATCCGGCACAGGTTCTCCCCGTGCCCAGGGGCTGCACCCAGAGCCCATTGTGGGAGGGCACAGGAATCCAGCGCAGGTTCTCCCTGAGCCAGGGGCTGGTCCCAGTGCCCATTGCGGGAGGGCACAGGAACCCAGCGCAGGTTGTCCCCATGCCCAGGGGCTGCACCCAGAGCCCATTGCGGAAGGGCACAGGAACCCAGCGCAGGTTGTCCCCGTGCCCAGGGGCTGCACCCAGAGTCCCTTCCAGCTCAGGTTCTTCTTCCTGTTCCAAGTGACTAACAAGTCAGCAGGGCCCTGCACTGGTCAGATGTACCCCACCCTTGCACTTTGCATGCTGGCTGAGGGTCTCCCCCCCCGTCCCCGTCCTTCCTTGCAGAACTGACCTCCAGAATCAGCTGCTAAAGGAAGGAGGGAGTGCGCTGGTGAGTGTGATCGTCTGGCCGGCTGGTAACCGATCAAGGGCATGGCTGTGATTGCCCAACCATGGGGCGCAGCTCCATGGAGAGGCTGAGCCTGGCAGGGCCCATTGGGATGGGGGCTTGGGGGAGCTGCTGTTGGGGTGCCCGGACAGCAGGCTCAGTCAGCATGCAAAGTGTCATCGAGTCTGGAAGCCCTTGGTGTGGCTGTTACCAAGCGATCATTAGCGCCTGGAACGCTGCCGGACGTGTGCCTCCCCACAGACTCTGGGGAGATTGCTTCAAAGGCCAGGATGGCATTTAATTCCCTCTCTCTCTCTCCTCCTTCTCCTTACCTATGCAGCTGCAGAATAATTAGTCACCATGACGACAGAGACAGGCCCAGACTCAGAGGTGAAGAATGCCCAGGAGGAGCCCCCACAGCAGCAGCTGGAGGCAGCGGCAACCAGTCCAACCACGGTGACCACCGGCCCTGGCCCGACAGCCAACAACCGGGAAGCTGAGGCCAACGAGAAGCCGAGAGCCCAGGCCGACTCCAGAAGTGCGGAGCCGGTGAGTGGGTGGCGGGCTGGGGAGTGCCAGTGAGGTGCTCGGACCCGTGGGCCTGAGCGCTCGGTATTGGGTGGGACGCTGCCTGGTCCCAGCGGGCAGGTGCCCACTCTGTCGGTGGCCACTCTCAGCAGAGGGAGGGGATGGAGATGGAGTCTGAGCTCCCCACTAGAGGGAGCTCTCAGGGCAGGCAGGGAAAAGCCTGCCCACACTGCACCTGTTCTGTGGAGGCCTTTGGTCTCCACGGCTGGCATCATCTGGCCCCTTCTCTCTTGCCAATAAAGGCAGTTCCCTTGCAGAGTGCGATAGACCCACTGGGCATGGATGGGCTTTCGGTCTCCCCAAGCCCCTCTGCACCTGAGCCATCAGGATGACACTGAGGATGTGAGCAGCGGTATTATTAACTTCACACAAGCCAGCTGCTCCATTTGCCATTGGGCAGTGCCCAGTGGATCCATCCAGCCATTGCACACACAGATACCACGCTGCCTGGAGCTGGCCCCCAGGATCTCCACTCAGCAGCCTCTGCCTGCTGTCTGCCATATTGTTCTGGGGCTCAGACCCGCCCCAGGAAGTGCAAGTCTAGGAGACACCCACACATCAGGGCAGGCTGATGGCGCTGGGTCCCCCTGCATGTATGGCCCACACACCCTCTTGCTCATCTGCCCTGCAGAGGGGTTTGGAGAGTGGTGCAGAAGCTGATGTGTGCCAAGTCGGTCTGTGCCCCTGCCCACAGCAGCTGCCTTTGCTTTGGCTCTCCAAGCTCTATAACGGGATAGATCCAGGCTGGAGTGGCTGGGGCCTGTTGAGTGGGTGGGGGACCCACCCTAGGCCCACCCAGCCCACCCCACAAGGGGCTAGCGCTACGATCAGCATCACTTTACAAACTCAGCTTGCTCTTCCCCATTAGAGTAGCAGAGCTATCGCTATCTACCCCCGGGGCAGAACAGGAGGGACCCCCCCAGGGCCCGGTCATGCCCAGCGCTGGGTCGTGACTTTGGGAGCCCCAGGCAGAGAGTGAGGAGCAGTGCTGGGAGCCCAAAGGAACATGACAATGCAGGAAACAGAGTGCTGCTGAGCAGCTGCCAAGGTCCCCGTACCCAGCCGAAGGGTCAGGGATTGAGGGAGGCAAGTAGGCACGTGCCTCGATGAACTGATGCAATCCCTGGCAGAGCTCAAAGCTGCCGAAGGGCTGCTCTAACCTGTGCTGCTGTAGAAGTCCTGTGTTCTCCAGCCCCGCCCCAGACACCTCTCTACTAGCGTGGAAAGGAGGGAGTGGGGTGGAGCAGCTATCTCACTGCCTGTCCTTGGGGGATTCCCTCTTGCTGCTCTGAGCTGCCGGAGCGGAGCGGCACCAGAAATGGGAGCTGACCCTGTGTCTCTTCACACAAGCCCATTCTTCTCTGGGAGAGGTTTACTGAGAACAATTTCTCAGACCCCTTGGTGAAGCCTGTTCAGCTGTGGAGGAGGGAGCTCCATGCGATCCCACCTCTCCTACCACCAGCCCTGCTCCCAGCCAACTCCCTAAGCCAGGATCAGCAGTGCCAGGCTGGTGACTGAAGCAGGCGGGGCAGAGCTCTGTTTCTATCACACATGGCTGAACTGCCGGCAATACCATCCTGTCCGTGCACGCAGAGCGAGACAACTCAGTGAGGAAGCCTGTGATGGAGAATCAACGTGGAGCTCACAGGTGTCATTTCCCAGGGTCACTTTTCTGACCCTGTTTGTCTGCCAGACAAAGACACAGGATGGAAGAATTGAGCCTGGCTCGTCAGAGACTGAAATAATCTTGCAGTTTCATTTGGCTGCAGGATTCCTCTTTGCCTCGCGCCCAAAAGTGCTGTATAGCATCCTTCCGCGCGCGTTAACCTGCCAACAGAGAGCGCCGCTGACTGTAACTCGGCAGGTTGAGCTGCCATCCCTTCTCTAGTCCCCAGACCGTGCACCTTTCCATTGCCTCTGGAAAATAACTCCCAAAGGGACCACAAAGAAAGCCCCATGCCTCAGCCAATGCACAAAGAGATAGGAGCGAGATTTCACACCACCGGGGCCCGGAAACGCTATATAAGCCCTCCCGGAACCCTAGGGACCTATTTGTGTTGCCGAAGCCTGTGCCACAGCATCTGCCCTGCTAGGCTGAGCTGTGCTAGTGTGGGTAAAGCTAGTGGGGGTATCTCTGCCAAGCTGCAGTCCCACTTTGCATTGCAGTATAGACATACCCTGGGTCGCTTCTTGGGGGAAAGGACCAGGGGGAACTGTGATGACCTGATAAGGAGACTTGGAATCTATGACCTAGGATGGGGAGTCTTGGCTTCTCAGAGGCAACATCTAACCAGGCCGATGAATCAGAGTTAGGGGCAGTTGTGTCGCCAGCCTTTCCTGCCGCAGTGGAAAGGGACAGTCCATATCCTGCCCAGGGGAAAATTGCCAACAGTATTTCCAAGCTGATAAATAATTGAAGCAAACCCAGGATAGCTGCTAATTGCAGCAGGTGGAGGGGATGCACAGTGCATGCTAGGCACCAGCTGCCAAGAAAAAGCCATTTAACCCCATAGGAGAATCAGTCCCCACAATCTTATCTCCTGTGATTGGCCACAGGCCACGTTCTGCTCTCAGTCACACTGGTGTCATCCTGGGCCCACCCCAGCCTACCCCAGACTTGTGACCAAGAGCCTCTCTGTGCTAGAATGACAGAGATAAACAGCAAAAGGGTTTGACTGTCGGCTCAGAAAACATCTAATGCAGGTGATTGCGAAGAGCCGTTGGTCGCTGGTGAGCAGAGGCAGCTGGTGCAAGGGCAGTCAGAGCTTAGGTGGTCCCTTACCATCTCCATGAGAGTCCTCACTTTCTGCGGCCACATGGCGAGGCCCTCACTGCTTACTCTGGGTTGGTTGGCTAGGCCTTGGAAGCTGCTTAAGGCCAAGAAGGGGAGGAAAACACAAGGGAGGAAAACACAGGGGAGGAAGGGGTGTTGTGAGAGTTGTGCCTGAGAAGGGTGCCTGACCCCCTTAGGAACACGGGCACAGCATGGGCAGTGGTAATAAGAGCGCCCCCACCCCTGCCCTATCAGTCTGCCTTGCCCAGACTGGGCGGTGAGAGGAAAGCTCCCAGGCCCACGTGGACAAGGAGAGATTAGGCTGAGAAACCCACCAGGCTTGCTTCCATTTGAAACCTGCCCTAGAGCAGGGCTTGAAGTCCGGTCAGCTCCTTCCCATGTCTCGTGACGTGGGCAGCAAGGACTTGATTGGGGCCTGAATCCCCATCTTGGGAGGAGAAATGGGAGCTCGCGATGCCACTGCACCATTCACCTCCCAGGGTCACCTGCTGGGCAGCTGCTTGGAGAACCAGTTCCTGCATGCTGCCCTTATAGGGAGTTCTGGGTGTGCCGGGCCGCGGAGCCTGAGCTTGGTACCCAGAGTCCCAGCAGCATGAGGGTTGTGTCTTTTCAGCTGCTGTGGGGCAGACAGATCCTATCCTCTCAGCAGAGGGGTCTGTGGGCCTCTCTGTGCATCACTTTGGGGGAGTATCCAGCAGCTGTGGCCCAAGCCCCAGGAAGCACTGATTTGCCGGCAGGCATGATTGTGTATCGAGTGCCAGTGGGCTGAGGGCTGCATTCTGATCTGAGCTACACCCGTGTCAATGCACAGTGACCCTGCTGACCCACTTTGCCCCAGGCCCCCTGAATCCTCTGGGCGATCCTGATCTCCTGTGAGGGCAGGTGGTCTGCAGATCTGGATGGCACTCAGCGCCTGTCTCTTTACAGCCCTCCAGTCAGCACAGGGCCCGGGCCTGGAGCTAGGTGGTGCTATACTGCAGAGAGTTCAGCGACTGGCAGTCTGGTGAAAGAGGGCCGGGCCGTGCACGGGAGTGGGAGATGCACATGTTGTGGTGGTGAATAGGCTGGGTTTTGAAAATGCCTCTTCTCTGGAATGTGCCAATGAGAGCCGCAGCCCAGCACCATGAGGCAGGGCCGGCTTTAGGCCGATTCAGCCGATTCCCCTGAATCGGGCCCCGCGCCCTTGCCGCCCAGGCTATTTAAAAAGTCCGGGGCTCCCGTTGCTTCTACCGCCCCTGCCCTTTAAATAGCCGCTGGAGCCCCGCCGCTTCCCCAGGGCTCCCTCGGCTATTTAAAGGGCCCGGGACTCCCCTACTTCTACCGCCCCGGCCCTTTAAATAGCTGAGGGAGCCCTGGGGAAGCGGGTGGCTCCGGTGGCTATTTAAAGGGCTGTAGCTCCAGCTGCCACTGCCGCCCCAGTCCTTTAAATAGGTGCCGGAGCCCCGCCACTTCCCATGGGCTCCCTCGGCTATTTAAAGGGCCGGGGTGGTAGAAGCAGGGGAGCCCCTGCCCTGCCCGCAGCCAGCCCCTGCTGCACCCCCTGCCCGCAGCCAGCCCTGCACCCCCTGCCCTGCCCGCAGCCAGCCCCTGCTGCACCCCCTGCCCACAGCCAGCCCCTGCTGCACCCCGTGCCCGCAGCCAGCCCCTGCTGCACACCCTGCCCTGCCTCCAGCCCCGCACGCCCTGCCCTGCCTGCACCAGCCCCTGCCTGCAGCGAGCCCCACACCCCCTGCCTGCAGCCAGCCTGTCTCCACCCAGCCCTGCACCCGCCGCCCTGCCTCCAGCCAGACCCTACCTCCAGTCAGCCCCTGCCTCTGCCCTGCCTCCAGCCAGCAATGTACGTAATATATAATTTTGTTATTATTTATATAGTTATGGAAAGTAAATAATACATGGAAGAAATGAAAGGGTTTTTTTTACGTGGTTTTTTTTTTTTTTTTTTTAGTCATCCCTGCCGGGGGCCCAAACCCCTGGTGGCATTGCAGGGTACACCGGCTAGACCCCCACGTGGGTGCAGGAGGGTAACACATGTTTCTCATCCTCCAGGGCATGGATTTGGAGGAGAAGGACTACAGTGAAACAGACGGGCTGTCTGAGAAAACCACGCCCAGCAAGACCCAGAAATCCCCCCAGAAAATTGCCAAGAAGCTCAAGAGCGCCATCTGCAGGGTGACCCTACTCGACGCCTCTGAGTATGAGTGTGAAGTGGAGGTGAGTGACGGGTGTGTCACCTTAACCCCATGGGTCTGTCTGTGTCACCCCATCTCGCCTCCCTGCCTGGCTCTGCTTGGCCATGGTGCCCTTTCTCACTCTTAACAGTGAGGTAACCAACCACTGGACCAGCTTACCTGGGGCTCTGGGGGATTCTCTGTCTCTGGCAAGTTTTAAACAAAGATCGGACATTTTTCTCAAAGAGATGCACTAGTTCACACAGGATTGAATTCAGGGAAGTCCTAGGGCCTGCGTCACACAGGAGCTCAGGCTAAACCTCGGGAGCCACATGCAGCTCTTTTACAGTTAAAGTTCGGCTCTTGGATGCCCCCACGCCCCTCCTCCATTCTCCACCTACCAGACTGGGTTGGGGGCAGCTCAGGACCTCTGCCTTGCAGTAGGGTGGTGAGGTAGGGGCTTCTACCCAGCGGGGAGGTGGGTCTCAGGGCTTCAGCCCTACAGGGTGTGCCTGCTGGGGCTCGGGGCTTCAGCAGGAGCAGGGCTGAAATCCCAAGCCCTGGCAGGTGCCTCCCAAGGGGCTGAATCCCGACAGGTGCGCCTCGGCTCTCAAACGTCTGAAGATCGTTGGATGCACCTCGGTGGATCAGTAAGTTTGGCCACCCCTGGGCTAGCCGATCCCAGCAGGTCTTCTTGGCTTTGTAATCTGTGACTCCCTTGGTTTTATAGTGGGAGGCCAGCCTGCTTTGGACCAGAGAAATGGGTCTGGCAGCCCAGCGTGAATCAGGTGTGGACATCCCCGCCCCATAGCTGTGTGAGAGGAGACCAGAGGCTGCGCAGGACGGGGAGGCTGCTCCCCGCTTTCGGCCAGCAGCTGGCTGAGTGCAGGGCCCTGCACCTCCGACATGGCAGCAGTTCTCAGGGCGAGAGGTCTAGACAGGCCCTGGCTTGGAGCCACTCCTCAGGCTGTGTAACAGGGCCAGGCCTTGCACTGCAGCATGGCAGCCTTCGTGGTCTGGGAAAGAGGTGACTGCTGAGCTGCAGCAGGGCACAGTAAAGGGGCTTCCTTCCTCTCACAACACTGCAATGTCAGATGCACAAATTAATGGCGCTCATGTGGCTGTCAGGATTGGTATAAAATAGAAACGGACTGGACTAAGGAGACACGTGACAGGCAGGTGAACGCAGACACATGCTCACAGTCACTCACATTGGTAGACAGACATGTGTCTGCACACACACACACACACACACACACACACACACACACACACACACACACAGCTACAGTAAAGGAACATTAGTAAGGTTGCAGAGTCAATCATTCAGAAGTTAGGAAATGCCAGAATTAAGGTTACCTGTGCAGCCTTAATTTGTCTCCTTCACGCAGATGAATTCTGATACAGTCTTTAATGACGTGATCACATCCAGTGCACAGAATGGATGATGCTCACTTAGGTACCATCTGCACTACAAGCCAGGGGTGTGATTCCCTGCGCATGTACACGGAGTTGCGCTATCTCTCATCGAGCTAGCGGGAGAATAAATAACAGTACCTGCAGTAGCATCGGTAACAGCAGTCAAGGCATGGCTTAGCCACATATAAACCTGCCTAAAACTGGTGGATATGTACTCAGCACGGCAGCCATGCCTCCACTGCTGTTACCTGTGCCACTGCGGCTACACTGCTGTTTAGGCTCATGCTAGTTTGATGAGCCCAAAGTGTAGACGTAGCCTTAGTGAGCAGCTCTTTCATGTTTTGTTTTCTCCTCATTCTTCAGTGTGGGGCCACACACCTCGCTGACTGCTGCTGTTCCAACCCTGCTCGGAAGCCAGAATTAAGTTTGCACATGGGCTTTTTTATGCTGCTCATTACTACAGTATCTGAGTGCTTCACAAACATTAATGAATGTATCTTCACAACTCGCCTTTAAGATGGGGGGCGGGGATTATCCCCGTTTTATGGATGGGAAACTGAGGCATAAAGAGATTAAAGTCAAAGGTATCCACTCAATTTGGGTGTCCAATTTGAGACACCTGGGACCTGATTTTTCAGAGTATTTAGCATTCTTCTTCTACAGCTGGTCCCTAGCTGTATTCCTCTGTGGGGATGCATGCGCTTCGTGCACCTGGAGATGGAGTGTTTTGAAAGCAGAGTCCGTTGGTCCACATATCTGCCCTAACAACAGCTGATACAACTTGCAGGGCAACGGCTACTGTCATCATGATCTGCAGGGACTCGTGGCTCCATGCTTTGGGGTTTCCCTGGGAGATTCACAACCCCAGTGTGGACCTGCCCTTTGATGAAATTCATCTGTTCAGTCCAAAGATGGATGAGTCCTTATGCACTTTAAAGGACTCCAGGGCCACCATCCGCTCCCTGGGAATATACACCTGCCCCAAAGAGAAAATTCCACCAGCGATAATACAAGCCTAGATGGATGGCTCAACAGTTCTTCCACCAGAGACCTTATAAGCCATCCCACAAGAGGCAGAGAGCTGAAAAGATCCCCTTCCTCACACCTCTGCAGTGTGTTCCCAGCCCTTGGCTTTAAATGTCATTTTTGATAGGAGCTTGAGAACTGCAAACCACTGAGTCCAACACCTCCTGACTACTACACACCCTGTGGTGGTTGTCTAGCACTCTTTATCAACACCTGGAGTACAATAACAATGGACGGATGGGTGCTCTGCATTATCCATTCCAGCTGTATGATAGAGTTTGCATCCCTACCCTCTCCAAAACCCCCTCGCCCACCCTCCCTTGGGGGCCGCTCTCATGAGAACATTCGCAAACAAGAAGCAGAATCTCTCTTACAGCGAGGAGTGAGAGAGCGGGTTCTCTTCAGTGCCAACGGAGGGGTGTTTACTCAACCTATTTCCTAGTCCCCAAAAAGAAAGGCGGTTGGAGACCCATTCTCGCCCTCCGCCACCTCAACCGCTTTGTGCACAAACTCCAAGTTTTGTAAAGTCACGTTGGCATCGGTAATTCTACCCCTGGAAAAAGGCCTGTGGTTTACAGCTCTTGACATGAAGGATGTCTACTTTCACGCAGACATTCACCCTGCTCATCAACGCTTTCTCAGATTCCTAGTCCGCTCCATCCACTTTCAGTACAGAGTGTTCCCTTTCAGCATTGCTCCCACCCGCAGGGCCTTCACTAAGGTGTTCTCTGTCGTAGTAGCCGGTTATTGTAAGATAAGGAACTTTCGCTTATAAAGCACTTCATGTGTTCAGAGCACAGCTCCCATCAACTCGTGACAGCTGTGAATGCTCAACACTGCTGCAGATCAGACTGCAGGCTCTCAATCAGGCATCCAGAAAATGAAGAACATGCAATTAGTGCTCACCCGTGAAAAGTTTGGTTTAAGTGACTTGGCCAGCATCACCCGGGAACTCTGTGGCAGAGGCAGTAATAGAATCCAGTTCTCCAGGGAAGCATTCAACTGCCTTAATTATGAGACCATCCTTTCACTTCCTACAATCTCCTATCTTGTTCACTACATACCTTCCAACTTCTGCAGCAAACGAAATGGATCCTACAGACAATCGCCTTCACTATTAACCTTGATTCAGGTCCATGGAATGGAGCAGGGATGCTGGGCCAAAATATATGATTGTGTAACTGAGGACTATCACAGTGCATGCTCACAATGTCACAGGCCACCTTAATTCTGCCATTTCCTAACTTCTGAGCACTTGACTTTGCAACCTTAAGAATGTTCCTTGAACATAGTTCTTTTGGATGTAGATTTCCTAGGTTTTACAAAAGGCAAATTGGAAAAAACAGAAATTCCTTCATGTGGTATTGAATTGACTCCCACATGGGTCCATCAGCAGGGATAGAACCTTTAGATCCATCTCAGAGACCTCAGCCACTTGAGTAAGTGATAGCAGTGGTAGGTTGTTATCCTGTACGTGGGCCAGCATTAGAGGGGAATGAGACGCACACTTTGCCAGTGGGTTTCTCTCGTATTTGCTAAGAGCAGAGGAATGGTGAGACTCAGGAATCTTGGGTTCCATTCCAGGCTCTGGTGGGAAACGTGCTCTGGTGGGCACATACTCTTTTGCCCATTCCCCTACCCCTCTAAGCTTGACCCATCCGCCCCATCCCCTCCAACTTGTCCCTGTCTCAGTCTTGTCTCTTCTCTATCCCTGGCTCCTCATGCCGGTCACATTCTCCTCACCTAGCCAGTCTTATTCCCCATACCTCCGGATTCTCATTCCAGCCCCAATCTCCTTGCCCAGCCAGCTCGTTTCCCTCTTCCCAGTGCCTCATGGGATATGTCTCTATCCTTCCTCCTTGCCTCCAGTCACACACCCTCCCTGCCCACATTTCCCATCCTCACTGACTCTTAGTCCCAGCCTCCCTCCCCAGGCTCCTTGTCTAATCACAGTGTTCCCTCCACCCCCATTTACGGACACACATAGAGACACACATTTTCACATGTGCACGTTCACACTCCTACACCCAGAGACGGGCAGACACATGTGCATGTGCAACCAGAGAGATGTGTGTACGTAGCACAGATAGACACACGCGGACCCACACTTTCAGAGACATGAGTGCACAGACAGGCATGCCAAGGGACATATTTGCACACCTGCATGCACAGATATGAGCACACGGGTTTGGGAACAAGCCAGCGGCGTAGCTCCATGTCTCATCCCCCATCCTCTGAGTTCCCACCTTCAGAGCAGAGCTCTCCCTTGCCGGAAGCCATTTCTGCTTTTTAGCTCAGTAAGGCACCGAGGGCGCTGTGAGCTGTCTGGGTCAATAACAGAAATACACATTCATGTAGACACAGACGAATCCCCAAGTGCGCACGTCCACACATACGCACGCACAAGAATGGAGCGAGAATGCAAGTCTGACTCATGCATTTCTGCACGGGGGCTGCCTGCTATTTGTGTAGCATGGCAAAAATGAAGCGTAGGGGTGTGTGTGTGTGTGTGTGTGAGAGAGAATGAGTGAGAGAGTGAGACTGTGTCACTGGGATAGCAGCTGGCCTCGCTAGAGAGCGAGGGAGTTCTTGCAGCAGGCAGAGCAGTGATGCTCAGACTGAGACTTGCGAGCTGCAAGCGGCTCTTTAACGTGTCCCCTGCAGCTCTTTGCAGCACATGAAATTAAAACAGTGTGATTTCATTATTAGCCAGTCTAAGTTATTAACCAGTCAGGATGCGTTTACTCTGTTATTAACCAATTGGAGAATACTTGGTCAGTAATTTTGCTGTGAGGATAATACCGTAGATAGATATGTCAAAATAGTAAATGAAGCAATGAATTCTCACTACTGTGGCTCTTTTGGGTAATATTGGCCACTGATTTGGCTCCTGAACCATTGAGGACTGAGTATAACTGCTGCAGAGTGGGATTAGCCGATGGGAGGGAAGAAGGTGTGACAAAGCAGAGGTGAAAGTAAGCCGGTACGGTCTGGTACGGCGTACCAGCAAGAGCCGATATGCTGTGCCGTACTGGACTGGCTTCCCCGGCAGTGATTTAAAGGGCCCAGGGCTCCAGCCGCTGTGGGATGGCAGCAGGGCTCCCCTGGGGGGGCCCAGAGCTCCGCGGCGACCGGAGCCCCGGGCCCTTTAATTTGCCCCTGAGCCCCGGGGCTCCCAGCCACCTCTGCAACTGGTAGCTCCAGGGTGATTTAAAGGCCCTGGGGCTCCCAGCCACAGCTGGAGCCCCAGGGCCTTTAAACCATGAAAGGCCTCACTTCTTCTGGTTGAGGCCACGCCTCTTCCGGTTGAGGCCACGCCCCTGCTCAGGATTCCAGCGTACCGGTAAGTTCTTTAAGTTACTTTCACCCCTGGGACAAAGCCATAAGTGCCATCTTTCTTAGATGCTGGAGGGTGGTCAACCCCTGCTCTGCTCCGGGCCCTTTTGAAAGAAATGAAAATTTGTCACTGAAGTTTATGAAACAAAACGAAAAATGTCAATTAGGAAAAAAAATCATCATTTTGATTTGAACTGAAATGACAAATTTTCAAATGTTTTTATTTTTGTCCCCCACCCTCTGCATTTCCCCCATCCTGTGGAAAAAGGGGATAATAAGAAAAAAAGGAGAGGGGGGGAAATCGCCAAATCTGTACAGTGATTTTTTTTTTTTCATTTTATATCAAATCAAAACAGCGTCTACTGCTTTTGGGAGCTGTCCCAAGCAACATAAATTGTGGCATAAAACGGAGTGTTTTTTTGCTGCCCTCCTTGCTCCTCACCTGTTTGGGACAGCAGTCATGAAATTGACCCTTCTTGTTAATGTCATTCAGCTGCTGCTCCACAAGGCTCTGAGCAGCAGCAGAGGCACTTGAGCTGCCTGTCTGCAGACTCAGGAAGATGGCACTTAATTGAGTTACACTCGGTTTGTGTCTGGAAGGTTGTCTAAGAGCAGTGTTTCTCAAACTGGGGTTGCCGCTTGTGTAGGGAAAGCCCCTGGCGGGCCGAGCCGGTTTGTTTACCTACCCCGTCCACAGGTCTGGCCAATCGTGGCTCCCACTGGCCGCGGTTCGCTGCTCCAGGCCAATGAGAGCTGCTGGAAGCGGCGCGGGCCGAGGGACTTACTGGCCGCCGCTTCCAGCAGCTCCCATTGGCCTGCAGCGGCGAACCGCGGCCAGTGGGAGCTGCGATTGGCCAGACCTGCGGACAGGGCAGGTAAACAAACCGGCCTGGGCCGCCAGGGGCTTTCCCTACACAAGCGGTGACCCCAGTTTGAGAAACACTGTCTAAGAGCCATGAGGGCTGGAAATGTATTTTTAACAATATAAAAACTGAGGTTCTGCAGAAATTGTATCCTCAGTGCCCCACGCTCATCTGGAAGGCGGTGACTGAATATTTTGAGCCCTGGTACTGGTGGTCTAGAAGCTCAGCAGACAGAGAAGACCTCAGTCTGTGTTTAGGTCATGGGTCTCAGAGGTCTCTATTGCATAAATTAATGTCAGAACCACAGCCTTGAGTTTTCCATAGACGAATGGGAATATTAAAGCCTGTGGCTGGGACTGAGTGGGTGAAGGAATCCGAGTCAGCTTTGCTCCATTGATCTCAACCCTCCAGCCGCCCCATGCTTTAACGGTCATTTTTAATAACTGCGTTTTTATTTACTGCAGAAACACTGATTGTCACAAAGCAATAAATAGACTGGATCATTGTAGCAACTGAAATGATCTCTTAAAGCAGGAGAGAGGAGCTTTTCCAAGCCCTGACGCAGCACATGGATTTCGTCACCCTTCCCGGGTGACTCTGATTAATATTTACCCAACAACAGACACAAGCGTGCGCCCATAAATATCTGCATCATACCGGATACATAAGCCATATCTTGCTGTTTCCTTATCAGAATACTACTCCTGTATGTAGCTTAGGAAACAGTAATCTCCTGGTATCTTATTGCCCTTTGTTTCCGCTACTGTTTTGTTTGTAGTAGAAGCTGTCGGTGGTGAACTCTGATCTTATGAGATTCCATTTACAGTGGAGTCAAGTTAAAGTCCTAGATTGTTGCAATCTTTTGTGCTGTGCAAATGGTAATTTTGGCTAGTGAGGAACCTCTGCTCAGAGAAAAGTCCTTTGGGGAAAAAAGAAATTGCTTTATTAAAAGGGGGCTTGTGCTGTATTTATGGTTTCTTTCTCTCCCGTTTTCATCCCTCCCTCCCTTCCCCCTCTCCCCCCGTATGTATATTTTTGCCTTAGTTGAGCATTCTAGGCAATACTTATATCCCTTAAAAACAAGCAGGGATTAAACACATAAATCCAATACCCTTTCCTGAACAAATTCTGCTCTGCAGTACTCCTATATCAAAAAAGATATAGGAAGAAACAGAAGGGTCCAGAGATGGGAGACTAAACCTATTAGAGGCATAAAAAGATTTCTTTATCAGGAGAGATTGAAAAGATTGGGACTTTAATTTAGAATCAAAGTAAAAAAGAGGGGATATGATAAAGGTATATAAAAGAATGGACGGTCTAGAGAAGGGAGATCAGGTGCCCCAATTATCCAGTCTCATATTACAGGGACAAAGAACCACTCAGTGAAATTGGAGGGTGACTCATGTAAAGCTGATCAACAGAAATTATTCTTCTAGTCACATAATTAGCCTGTGGAACTCACTGCCACAAGATAGCAAGAGGCCAAATGCTTGGTAGGATTCAGATGAGGATGGAACATTTAACTGGATAATGAGAACACCCACTATTAATTAGACAGGATAAATATAGGAATATAAACGGTATAAACCTTCCTGCTTCAGGACATTAACCAGCCACTAACTGTCTGGGTCAGGAAGGAACTACCCCTGCAGGCAGGCTATTGCAGAATTGCCCACTGTGATGTTTCCTGCACATTCCTCTCAGGTATCTGGTACTGGGCAAAGACAGGTTCCTGGGCTGGCTGGACCACTGCTCAGATCTAGTATAGCAGCTACTCTGCACCTGTGTTGCTTTAAAGTGGGAGGTGTGCCAGCAGCTGGGTAGGTCTCCATCACCCAGATCCTGGCTACATCCCACATTAGAGCGGTAAACACGTACACTGCCCTATAATGTGGTGCTAGGGCTCCTCTGTGCACCCGCTCTATTTGCCGGTGTTAAAACTCTGCACCAAGCTGCCGAAACTGGTTGTTGCAGGATCAGTTCATTGAATGAATCTGTCCCATGAATCTCTAGGAGGTGGTGTTGGCCCTCTGGGGATAGGGGATTAGGGAGCTGGGACAGGAATGTCCCGGAGGGAAACCCTAGGGGCAGCCAAGCGCAGGGAGGGAGCTCAGGCTGAGTTTTGTGCTGTGTTATTGTTTCAGAGTCCCCAGTAAAGCCAAAGCCCAGGAAGAGTGGAGAATTGGGAATTGGACACTGACTCGGGGTATCCCAGGGGACAGTCTGGAAGGCACATTGTCCTTCTGGGCCGGGGGAGCCACACCCTCGATGGAGCCATTGCCTTCCCCTACTCCCCAGCCCTCCCTGTCCCCTTTGGGGTGACACTTGTGCCCACAGGGGCACTCCCAGAGTGCCGAGCCCAGGCAAGCACGGGCTGTGATTACGCTTGGTCTCTGGGAGCGGGAAGCAAGGGGCAGAGACTTCCTGCGTCCCCCTGGGCCTGCTTTTGCCTGTGTTCTGATGGGCAGCTGCAGCATGACTGGCCTTGGAAAGGGGGAGGGGGATCCTGGCTCCAACTCCCCTGCCCGGCTGTGTCTCCTGCAGAAACACGCCCGGGGCCAGGTGCTCTTCGACATGGTGTGTGAGCACCTCAACCTCCTGGAGAAGGATTACTTCGGCCTGACGTTCTGCGACTCCGACAGCCAGAAGGTAAGGCTGGGGCACCCAGCCCTTTGCTGGGCCCATTTGATGCCCCCCTCCCCAGCCCCACCCCACCCCGCCTGCCTAGGGTTACCATATTTTGTGCCTCCAAATGGAGGACACTCCACGGCCCCCGGCCCCGCCCCCAGCCCCGCCCACACCCCTGTCCAACCCCGCCCCCTCCCCAAAGTCTCCTCCCCCTCCCCTGCTTCCCTTGAATATTTGATTCGCGGGAAGCCTGAAGCAGGTAAGGGGGGCGTGGGGGGAGGAGGCGCGGCCCAGGCTGGCCCCCCGGCGTTTCCAGCCTGGGTCGGCTCGGGCCCTGGGGTGCCGGCCCAGGCCGACCACCCCCGGCCCGCCCAGCACTGCCGGCCCCCGGCGGCCCGGCGCACCCCCCGGCTCCTGGCTCCGCGGGCCCGGCTCCCCGCCGGCCCAGCTGACCCGGCTCCCCGCCGGCCGGGGTCCCCGCGGGCCCGGCTGACCCGGCTCCCCGCCGGCTTGGGTCCCCGCCGGCCCGGCTGACCCGGCTCCCCACCGGCCCGGCTGACGCGGCTCCCCGCCGGCCGGGGTCCCCGCGGGCCCGGCTGACCCGGCTCCCCGCGGGCCCGGCCGACCCGGCTCCCCGCCGGCCGGGGTCCCCGCCGGCCCGGCCGACCCGGCTCCCCGCCGGCCGGGGTCCCCGCCGGCCCAGCTGACCCGGCTCCCCGCCGGCCCGGCCGACGCGGCTCCCCGCCGGCCGGGGTCCCCGCGGGCCCGGCCGACCCGGCTCCCCGCCGGCCGGGGTCCCCGCCGGCCCGGCCGACGCGGCTCCCCGCCGGCCCGGCCGACGCGGCTCCCCGCCGGCCCGGCCGACGCGGCTCCCCGCCGGCCGGGGTCCCCGCCGGCCCGGCTGACCCGGCTCCCCACCGGCCCGGCTGACGCGGCTCCCCGCGGGCCCTCCTGACCCGGCTCCCCGCCGGCCGGGGTCCCCGCGGGCCCGGCCGACCCGGCTCCCCGCGGGCCCGGCCGACCCGGCTCCCCGCCCGCCGGCCCGGCCGACCCGGCTCCCCGCCGGCCGGGGTCCCCGCGGGCCCGGCCGACCCGGCTCCCCGCCGGCCGGGGTCCCCGCGGGCCCGGCCGACCCGGCTCCCCGCCGGCCGGGGTCCCCGCGGGCCCGGCCGACCCGGCTCCCCGCCGGCCGGGGTCCCCGCGGGCCCGGCCGACCCGGCTCCCCGCCGGCCGGGGTCCCCGCGGGCCCGGCCGACCCGGCTCCCCGCCGGCCGGGGTCCCCGCGGGCCCGGCCGACCCGGCTCCCCGCCGGCCGGGGTCCCCGCGGGCCCGGCCGACCCGGCTCCCCACCGGCCCGGCTGACGCGGCTCCCCGCCGGCCGGGATCCCCGCGGGCCCGGCTGACCCGGCTCCCCGCGGGCCCGGCCGACCCGGCTCCCCGCCGGCCCGGCCGACCCGGCTCCCCGCCGGCCCGGCCGACGCGGCTCCCCGCCGGCCGGGGTCCCCGCCGGCCCGGCTGACCCGGCTCCCCGCCGGCCCGGCCGACCCGGCTCCCCGCCGGCCCGGCCGACCCGGCTCCCCGCCGGCCGGGGTCCCCGCCGGCCCGGCCGACCCGGCTCCCCGCCGGCCGGGGTCCCCGCCGGCCCGGCCGACCCGGCTCCCCGCCGGCCCGGCCGACCTGGCTCCCCGCCGGCCCGGCTGACCTCCCAATTTTCCCGGACATGCCCGGCTTTTGGGGATTTCCCCCCGGACGGGGATTTGAGCCCCCAAAAGCCGGACATGTCCGGGAAAATCCGGACGTATGGTAACCCTACGCCTGCCAGACCACAGCCGTGACCCCTGGTTGTGCTATTTCTTGTTGTTTCAGAACTGGCTGGACCCTTCCAAGGAAATCAAAAAGCAGATCCGCAGTAAGTCGCCCAGTGTGTGTGCTGGGGGTGCCATCCCCCCCATGTGGTAGGCCTGGGCAGTGCCCTCCTCAGAGCTGCCCCCAGTGCTGGCCAGGCGTTCAAAGGAATTCAGACGCTACCACTGCTCTGAGTTGTTACCTCCCCATTCTGCTTGCCCCGGTGGGAACTCCGTCCCCTTGGTGCAGCCCAAGGGGGGCAAGAGAAGCAAGGGGAAAGGTGGAATAAGAGCCTGATTCACAGAGATGCCAAGCGCCTGGAGTTCCCCTGGAGGCGGATGTGAGCTGCAGATGCTGCTCAGCTCCTCTGAAAACTGGGCCACTGGCATCTGGTCAGGGACAGCTGGGGAATGCGTGGCTGGTGCTGTGTGCACCATTGGCAGAAGGGGCAGGCTGGCATCCAGAGCAGGGCTCCGGTAGCCGATGGACCACCCGTGCCACCTTTCCTGTGAAGGACCTTTCTTATGGCTGGATAGCTTTGCTGCTCCTTCTCCCTGCAGTGAACACACAGCTGGGCATCTCTGTGGAGCTCTGCAGGCCGCGTTCTCCTCTCACTCACACCGTTGTCCGTCAGGAGCCGCTCCCCTGAAGTCACTGGGTGGTCCTGGCGTGAAGCTGTAGTGAGATGGGGAATCAGACCTCGTGTCTGCGTCTCTTGCGGCTGTGTCGGGGCGATGCCCCTTGGCTTGGGAGAGGGTGCAGTGAATGAAGGGGGTGATGTCTGTTCCCTCTGCTGAGGGCGTGTGGCTGCCTTCTGCTGCTGAGGTGTGCAGGCCCTGGGGCTCCTTGGCGGCGGGATTCCCAGCTACCATCAAATGCCCACGAGTCATTAGATTTACCCACAGTGGGGGGCTGCAGAGCCTCTGTAGCTGGTGGGGATCCCCGTCCTTATCCACAGCAGTGACCCTGCCCAGCATCCAACGCAGGTGCCTTAGGATCCACCCAGCTGCTAACAGACGTCCTTGTGACAGTCCCTGCTCCCTCGGAGAATGGGTGGGGAGGGGCTGGATTGACGTGACGCCCAGAGGGAGCTCCGGTTCTGCCCCACTGGGCAATCAGGAGAACCCGGGCTGGCCGGGAGTGGGTTCCCGGGCTGACAGAGCAGGGTGGGGGCTGGCCAGCTGGAGGAGGAGTAGGACTGGCTGAGAGTGGGGGGTGGCAAAGCAGGCCAGCAGGCTGGTTAGCTGGGCCGGGCAGTGGCTTGCAGAGACGTTGTGGGGTATGGGGGGGGCCCTCACCAATGGTGGACCTCAGGGAGCCTTGCTGGGAAATGCGGGGCTTGTTGCTGTGGCGACAGGAAGAGGTGGCGCCCCTGCATGGCGGAGGCTGGGCAGATCTCGGCTGGGCCAGTGATGCTCTCGGCTGGACAGACGGTGGTAGGGTCTGCAGGAAACACAGTCTGCAAATCCCCTGAGCAACCCATGGTCGGCGGGTTAATCTCTCTGGACACTCGGGTAGCAACCCCAGGGGAATCGCCTCATCCTTCTGCCTGCCCCAGGGGCCCTGGGCGTTGGGAAGGGGTGGGACACAGGCATGGGCTACCTACACTGAGCCCAGGCTTGGGGGGGTGGGTTCCCTCGGGGAGGACGTGTCCTAGGCACATGGGGAACATGCTCCCCGTTATTCTCTTGCTCTTCTTCTCCCTAGGTGGCCCCTGGAACTTTGCCTTCACTGTTAAATTCTACCCACCCGACCCTGCCCAGCTCACAGAGGACATCACAAGGTGAGGGGCCATGGGGCACTCGGTACGCTGCCACGCCCCAGGGCTCTTCCTCCCCTCCCTGACAGACAGCATCTGTCCAGAGAGCCAGCGGCACGATGGGTGGGACCGTGTGTGCGTTAATGGCCACCTATGTGTAGGACGTGGCCACCTGTGTGTGTTGGGTGGGTCAGGGAGGGGACTGGCCCAGTGTGTAGTGTGGCAGAGTGCAGGAGGTGTGCGTGCGTGCGCAGGGTGTGACTGTGTTCCTCTGGGTGTGTTTTGGGGGGGACTGGGTGGGAGGCAAAGGTCTGGGGCCATGGGCAATGGGGTCCATCCTGGGCATGGGGCGGAGGGTCCATCCCTGGCAGAGGGCGAGGGAATCCGTCCTGAGTGCAGGGGCACTAGACGGGGGGGAGGGGGGTGTTGCTCCTGGTCACGGGGGCACAGTGACGGCTTTAACTGTTGTTGGCTGTGCACCCCATGATCGTGTACCCCACCCCAGTGACCATCTCCCTGCGATGGGCGGACCACTGGGCCATTTAGAATCTGCCTGGCCCCCCGAAGAGCTCACCAAGGCGTTTCCCTTTGTCCTCACCCCCATCTCACCAGCGGACCCTCCTTTCCCCCCCAGATACTACCTGTGTCTGCAGCTGCGGGCTGACATCATCACGGGCCGCTTGCCGTGCTCCTTCGTCACGCATGCCCTGCTGGGCTCCTACGCCGTGCAGGCCGAGCTGGGAGACTACGATGCTGAGGAGCACGTCGGCAACTACGTCAGTGAGCTGCACTTCGCACCCAACCAGACCAGAGAGCTGGAGGAGCGCATCATGGAGCTGCACAAGACCTACAGGTTAGACTCCCCTCCAGCTCGGCCATTCCTCCCTTCTTGTGGGCAGGGATCCAAACGGCTGTGCCCCGCCAGGTGTTGCGAGGGAGACCTGGTGCTGGCCTGGGTTCCCTGCTAATAGCATCCCAGTGCTCATCTCCCGAGCAATTCCCCCTGACCAGACCCCTGAACCTCCCCACGCCCGCAGGGTGCAGCTGCCAGCAGTGGGGTGGTTCTAATCAGCCTCTCTTTGCTCCCCGTCTCCTTCCCAGGGGCATGACACCGGGCGAAGCGGAGATCCACTTCCTGGAGAATGCCAAGAAGCTCTCCATGTACGGAGTCGACCTGCACCACGCCAAGGTACTGAGCCCCCGGAATCAGAGCACAGGAGCCCTCTCTGTGCTTCTCCTCAGAGCTCCTCATGCCTCTGCCTCGCTCCTTTTCTCCCCCATCTCACACACTCTCTGGGTGTATCTATGCTGCAGTCAGGAGTTGCGATTGCTGCACATGCAGACAGACCCAAGCTAGTGCTAGTCTAGTTAGCCCTGCCCGCCCAGGAATCTCCATACACACCTGAGCAGCTACCCCGTGCTGCCAGGACTTCACTGCTGTTGTTACTGGAGCTAGCTTTGATCTAGCTAGATCAGCGCTAGCGTGGGGTATGCCTAGATGTGTGGCAGTCCCACTCCCGATTGCAATGGGAACATCCCTCTGTCCCTCATTTCCTCTCTCCGTCTTTCCCCCGCTGTCCCTTGCGGATGTCTCTGGACAACATGATGTTCCTGTGCCCCCAGTACCAAAGATCCCAGTGGCTTTCCATTCTCAGGAGGTGATGGCACTGGGAAGTTTGCCGTTCGTCTCATCTAAGCTGGGACATCCAAGTCCCTGGTGCACTCGCGTGGGGCCTCTCTGCCCTGTCATCTGGGACTGGAGCGCATCTAGGAGACGCTGTCAGTCCCGAAATGTGACCCATCCGCCAGGGCCTGCGCTCATTCCCTGCCCGCCCTGATCCTCTGAGCCAGCAGCACAGCTCTGTGCAGAGCAAGCTGGCCAGTTTGGGGATGCCCTTAGCTGTTTATTGCAGGCCAGTCCCATGTCAAGCTGCTAGGCCTGTCCAAGAGCGAGGCAGGGAAGCGTCTGCCTTGCTCACAAGAACACACCAGACAAGGGGCAGCATGGTCGTTTTCACCCAGGGTAACGTGTTTGTATCCAGCCCAGGCTGGTAATGGCTGATAGTGGTTACCAGCCTATAAATGGAGTGGGTGGGTCTCAGCCCAGTTCACAGTTGACAAATGCCCACGTCACAACTGGGGCTAATTACACCCCCTCGTTAGGTACCTCAGCAGAGGTGCCAAGGGCTGATAAGGCCTCGCTGACTGAACTAGCTCCTCTTGGACCCCTGCAGAGCAGGTGGGAGGTCCAGGGCAGAGCAGCGTGGGAAGCTCACCCTGTGCTGTCTGACTAGACAGACAGCCGCTGGCCAGCGTTACCACTGTCCCTCTGTGGGCACGGCCTTGCCTCCGTGCGCACTCAGCCGCAAGTCCTGCTGACCACAATCTCTGCTCCTGCCGGCAAAATGAAACCAGCTCCCCGGGCAACGTTCGCTCCCGCCACCAAGTACGGTTCTACCGGCGCAAGGCGTGTGTGGACACCGAAGTGCCTGAGCCGGTATAAACAGTCCACCAGCAACAAGCCTACAATGTACCTGGTGCTGCAGCAGTGACCGCTCTGCTTGCCGGGAGGCTCACAGTGCAGGGAAGCCTGACCCCCATTTAAAATCCCCAGCGTGTTTTAGAAAGGCCTCTTTCCCTGCCATCTCTGCAAGCTCACCTGGACAAGCCTGGCTCCGGCTCCAGTTGCTGTATGGTCCAGGAACCAGGTCCAAAGGTTTCCTCAGCCTGTGGGGGGAGGAATGCAGAGCACAGCTGTGGCTTTCCCACAGGATTACAAATACGTACTCTGCCCTTGCAAAGGCCATGGAGAACCTAAGGCTCAGCAGGGTCAAGGGCCGATGCCAGGCAAAGGGGAAGGAGCTGTGGCAGGCATACCAGAAGACGAAGGAGCGCAACCTCCAGCCTAGAGCTGCCCCCAAGACCTGCGCCTGTTGTGGCTGCTTGATGCCATCTGAGCCAGGATCCCACCTCCACCCTGAGAGTGACAGTGGACACCTCGCATAGATAAGGCCTTGGGCTCCTTAGTGATTTAGGTGCTTCTGAAAACCTCACCCGGTCAGTATGTTGTAGATAGGGCTCCATTGTGCTGGCTGAGCTGCTAGGGGCGTGGTCCTGTCTCTCCACCCCAGAGGCTGCCCCGGAGCTCAAAGCCACGAGAAGATGGAATTGCCCTTTTAAGGGTGGGAAACCCCCACAAAAGAGCACCGGTGTCTCGCAGCTGTGAACGGCAGCCACAGTGTTTCTCCAAACCTCCTGCCCCATCCTGTGTGGGAATGTCCCCCTCCCACCAGCCTCTCCCCATTGGCATCTCCAGCAGGGGACCTGGGTACCACGGGATGTGTGGGAGCAGCCCAGTGGCACTGCCTGCTCTGGAGGGAATGCAGTTGCAGCATTTTACAGTTGTCTGCAGATACAAATTACCAGCCAGGCTAGGGCCCCTGGTGTGGTGCTGGCTCTGAACACCCTGCTAGACCCCACTGCCAGGCGGTAGCTGGAGGGCTATTTGCTGGCCAAACACTAACCCTCCTACCTTGTCCTTAACCCTCCCCTCTGGCTTCCATCAGGACTCAGAAGGTATCGACATCATGCTGGGCGTCTGTGCCAACGGCCTGCTGATCTACAGAGACAGGCTGAGGATAAACCGCTTTGCCTGGCCCAAGATCCTCAAGATTTCCTACAAGAGGAGCAACTTCTACATCAAAATCCGCCCCGGCGAGGTGGGTGTCTCTTACGAGAGCCCGTCCCTTGGGAGTGGGGGGGGCATGGGGGAGAGTCCATTCTTACCTCCCGGGCAGATGTCAGGAAGTCTGTTCTCTCCCAAGGGTGCTTGTGTGCTGGAAAGGTCCATTGTTGTTGCCTTATACCAGGACCGGGAGGCCCCCAAATTAATTTCAGCGGGGAACAAACCAAACCCACTGTCTCATCTGTTATTTCCAGTGAGGCGGAAAGGGTCTGAAAAAGGGAGCAAAAGTGGGATTATTCCCCCCCCTCCAAAGGAAATGGAACATTTTGAAATTTCTTTTCCTTACGCGAGAGAATTCTCCTCCCACCCAAAAGCCGGTTAGTGCCAACGAAAACGTGATCACCCATCAAGGCCATCCTGCTGCCGTGTGAGCCCTGACCCTGCCCTGCTGCCAGACGAGCCCTGACAGAATAGCCATTGTAGCCTGGGCCCCAGAGCATGCTGGAAAGGGTTTATAGAGACACCTGCTCTGTCATTCTCCTGTTGGGACCTTGGCTAGGAGGCTGTTGCCATCCCAAGCCATCCCACAGGGCCGCGGGCTGAGGCGGCTCCCAAGCAAGATCCCGGCTATAACATGAGTCTGTCTCCTGTACTTCCAGTACGAGCAGTTCGAGAGCACCATTGGCTTCAAGCTGCCCAACCACCGCTCTGCCAAGAGGCTCTGGAAGGTCTGCATTGAGCATCACACCTTCTTCAGGTGAGGAGGAAGGTCCCTGTAAAGAACCGCCAGGGACAGGGCAGGGCTCGCAGAGAGGAGGCTGGGTGTGCTGCTTGTCCCTGCCCTCCTTGTGCTTTTCACTGGGGGAGACGTTCTTCATTAATGCCCCCGGGGGATCCACATGGAGGGAGGGCAGGGGTCTGTCTCCTTAGTGCTCCCCCTCAGCTGCCTTTGCCCTATTGATACCTCTCTCCTCTCTGCCCCATGTGGGGAGGGGTTGTCTCTGGGCCTCCCAACACTCTCTCCCTGGCCTGCTTCCATGGCCTTCCCTACCTGATATCCCTGGGACTACACTGCACTCTGGCTGGGCTTTGCCCAACCAAACCGTGGCATATTCCAGCTGAACCCAATCAGGGAGAGCCCTGTGCCCTGCAGAGCGGGGTCCCAATTGCCCTGCTTCATACAAGGGGAATCCAAGCAGACTGTCATGAGGACCACACTGTGACCGTAACGCTGCCATCACTAAGGGTTTTGGAGAGAGAAAAGCCGCCTGGAGATGAGTATCTCCATTCCAACTCTGTGGGGACCTGACCTTCTGCATTGCCTGATGTGTGGTGGTCTTGTTTAGCTACCTATATTCTATCACAACAGCAACTCTATGCAGTTGGGAAGCATCAGCATCTCTAGTTCATAGACGGGGAAACCAGGGCACACACTGAGGTTAAGTGACTTGACCAAGGCCACACACTCAGTCTGTAACAGCGGCAGGAATAGAACCCTGATGTCCTGAATTGCAGTCTGGTGCCCCGCCCACAAGGCCATCTTTCCCTTGCGTTAATGGAGAGTTTTCCCGGATCTAATATATAAAAGAATCTGCCGATGGGCTCAGTTTCTCCGTGGCAGTAAGTTGCATCCTGTGCTGGTTGGGACGGCTGCCTCCAGGCCAGGTATTTGCTGTTTGCTCTGCTCTGCCATGGCAATGCTTTCGCTCACTCTGGAGTCTTCTGATTTTGTACATGCCAGCCTGTGCCTGGCTGGTGCTCCACATGGTTTCCAGAGCTCGAATTCTAAACAGAGACAACGCATCCTACAGACTGTTCTTTGCAACCATCGCGCGTAAGGTCCAGGCCTCATTGCAGGAGTGTTGCCATTGGCTTCAGCGGGGCCAGGATTCCTCACCCTCTGCCCCCCACAAGCCTTCTAGCTCCAGACTAGTAACTGCAGGATCCCTGCAGGTGGCTGCACTGAAGACTGAGGTCTTGATTTTCAACAGGGCACCAATTTTGAAGGCCCAACTTGAGACCCTTGGGGCCTGATTTTCAGAGCAGCTACAGATCAAGCTGGGGTCAGTGACTCTCGGCACCTCTAATAACCAGGCTCCAGGGGCCAGATTTACAGCTCTTCACTGCGTTTGCGCCTGAGGTTGTGAGTACAAAAATTGTGGACCCCAATCAATGTCACTTGGGCATGCCCGTGCCTGATTGTGCCTGCAAATCAGGTGTTGGCAGAGAAAGTGCAAACCTGGCCCCAGGGGTCTCAAGTTGGGCTCCCAGAATTCATGGCCACTTTTGACCTCTGATACTTGCACAGACAGTGCAGGGAGGAGTTCGCTTGCAGGATGGCACGTGGATTGGGGAAGAAAGCCCCCGTCTTGAGATCCCAGTGCTGGATTTCTCAGGTCTCATGCTACACAGATCTCTGCTTTTATCTCCATCTGACACTCTTTGAGAGCTGACAAGCCAGCGTTTAATACATCAAGACACACGGCGCCATCCTTCACCCTGCTACATTCCCCGTGACAGCCCTCAAGAGGCCAGCACAGCAGCTTTAGAGCTTTGCTTATTTAGATGGACCAAAAAAAAAAAAAATGCCCACACACAGCACATGGTCTCCGCACTGCTCTGGATTGCTTCTAGTAGAAACAGTTCTGTTCACTGGCAGTTCTGGGAGGAAAAAGATTAGTTTGGGGTCAAACTGAAAATGAATTTTTCCAAAATTTTTGGCTAATTGGAAAAAAAAAATCAGTTTGAGGCGAAGGAACCATTCTGCTCCCCCTGCAGTGGAATGTTTGGTTCAGTTTTGAGCATTTTTAACATTTTTTAAAAAAATTCCTAAATAATATGAAAGGAAATTTCTAAACAAAAAGTTGCTTGCAAGAAAAATATGGAAATGTTTTGATTTTTTTTTCCAGAATTTTTCTTTGTTTTTGTTTCGACGTGAAGGACCTAATGAAAGCGACACCAATTCGCAAAATGTTTGTGTCACTGAAAAGATGTCCCCCGACTGTAGTCCCTGTATCTCCCCTACCCACTGCTGCCCCCACCCATACACAGAGTAGTACCCCTCATTTATACGCACCTGCCTCCCGCGTTGTCATCTGATTTAGGCACATGCCTTTTCGGCTCTCACTCCCCGCGCCATCCAATCCCTCACCTTCTACATCTGGAGGATTCTCTGCACCTTGAAGTCTTTAAACCACAAGTTGAGGACTTCAGTAGCTCAGACATAGGTCAGGGGTTTGTTACAGGAGTGGGTGGGTGAGATTCTGTGGCCTGCGTTGTGCAGGAGGTCAGACTAGAAGATCATAATGGTCCCTTCTGACCTTTAAAGTCTATGAGTCTGTGATCCTGAAGTCACTGAGATGTGAGGCGAGGCAATTTGCACCTTCACCATTCAGGAGACATAGAGTGGACGGGAACAGCCAGTGAGATGGAGGCAAAGAGACCAGCGAGGAGGGAGAGGACTGGAGAGTTCTGCTAACAGGATAGCGCTGTTCCTGGAAGCAGTTGTTAAGAGCCCAGGTGTTGGGGGAAAAGTGGCTCTTTATTTGAGCTCCACCCACAACCTTAGTTTCCATCCATGCCTCCAGGGTAGCTGGATGTTTCTGCTGAAATGATCTGCAGTGGAACAATGAAATGACCATCATTAGTATTCAGAGTGAACAACCTCCCCGCAATGACAATGTTTGGTGATGCATCTTGGCCTTTTCCTGGTTGTGCCCCCCACTGACCACCAGTCTCTATGTTGATCGGTCCCTGCCCCGTGTGTGAATGGAGCTGGCCTGCCAGTGACACTCTGCTTTCCTCCCCCCTCCACCTGCAGGCTGGTGTCCCCAGAGCCGCCCCCAAAGGGCTTCCTGGTGATGGGCTCTAAGTTCCGCTACAGCGGGCGGACGCAGGCCCAGACCCGCCAGGCCAGTGCCCTGATCGACCGGCCTGCGCCCTTCTTCGAGCGCTCCTCCAGCAAACGGTACACCATGTCTCGCAGCCTCGATGGAGGTACGCCCCAAATTGGGGAGGGGGAGGGAGATTGGTTCACTGGTGGGAGCCGGGAGGACAGGATTAGACACTAAGGAGCCGTGTGGGCGAGGGGCGGCTGGGCTCTGGCACGGCAAGCTCACAGCTTCTTACGGCTGCTGTCCTCGACTCTTGGGCGTCAGGGGGTTAACTCTCAGGAAGCTGGGAGATTGGTACTGGCCAGGCACAGCATGCAAATGTAACCCCCACCGATCTGCCAGTTCTCCCAGTCCTGACCCACGGCCCCTCCCCCAGCTCTGCCAGTTCTTCCAGTCCTGACCCATGGCCCCTGCCCCAGCTCTGCCAGTTCTCCCAGTCCTGACCCCAGCTCTGCCAGTTCTCCCAGTCCTGACCCACGGCCCCTCCCCCAGCTCTGCCAGTTCTCCCAGTCCTGACACACATACGCCCTCCCCCAGCTCTGCCAGTTCTCCCAGTCCTGACCCCAGCTCTGCCAGTTCTCCCAATCCTGACCCACGGCCCCTCCACCAGCTCTGCCAGTTCTCCCAGTCCTGACCCCAGCTCTGCCAGTTCTCCCAGTCCTGACCCACGGTCCCTCCCCCAGCTCTGCCAGTTCTCCCAGTCCTGACCCCAGCTCTGCCAGTTCTCCCAGTCCTGACCCACGCTCCCTCCCCCTTCTCTGCCAGTTCTCCCAGTCCTGACACACACACACACCCTCCCCCAGCTCTGCCAGTTCTCCCAGTCCTGACACACACACACACACACCCTCCCCCAGCTCTGCCAGTTCTTCCCAGTCCTGACCCACGGCCCCTCCCCCAGCTCTGCCAGTTCTCTCCAATTCTGAGCCGCTGCCCCTCCCCCAGCTCTGCCTGTGCACGCCAACCCCCTCCCCCCTATTATTCCAGCCCATGTCCCCAGCCAGGCAAGTCCCAGAGGCTGTTTAGTGCCTGTCAACAGAGGGCACCAGGAATTCCTTAGCTAAAGCTCATGGCTGGAGAATGGACTCCAGGTCTGAAAAAGGCCTTTTCCTCCTCAAACTAGTCTGATTCCTGAGCACCCCTGCCAGTGTTCAGCTGGCGGGGGGGTATTGCATGCTTGGGGAATGGCCCCTGTGGGTCTTGGAAAGGTTCCCCTCCCAGCCTGCAGAAGGTGACCTGCCAACAAGCAGTGGGGAAAGCCCTCTTTGCAGGGGAACCTGCTGACCAGGGATTTATCCACGGAGTTGTTTCCAGTGGACATCGCTTCTTCCAGGGATGATAGGCACAGACCTGAGCTTGCAAAAGCTGATGCGCTTTTAGGCACCGTGTGGAGAGGTGTCGCAACAAGGAGCAGGCTCTGGGTTGACCACACCTGAGTGATTGCATCCAGGCCGGGCACGCTGCTCCCGGCGAGATACTGACACACTGGAAAGAGATCAGGGAAAAACAAGCAGGATGATCGGGGAGCTGGAGGGACTGGACTCAGAGGGAAGAATAAATGAGATAAATGGGCCGGATTCACCTCTGTCCTGCCCCTTGGTCAGTTACTCCAGTGCAGGGTGGATGTATAACCCTCCTGCTCTGATTTGGGAGCACGCACCTTGTACTCATTTCACAGGGGTGTAAGTGACGACATGAGGTGCAAGTGTAGCAGACCCACGTCCAATTTGCCTGACTCTGCTCGGGCTCAGATTTTTAATAGTATTTAGGCGTTGCTCTGCTCAGTGTTGCTACGCCGAACTCATTCCGGTGCCTCAGTTCGGCTGACTTTCAGTGAGCCCTAGGCGAAGTCAGCTAGGCGTGGCGGCATCGAGCGGAGCAGTGCCAAAATAGCTTTCAAAAGTGGGCCCTACAGCCTTGCCTCGACTAGGGGGAAAGGTGCTTTTTTCAGCTGAGCCCGCTCCCCTCACTTGCAGACCTCACTTGAGGAGTTAAGCTAGCCCCATTACGGCCTAGGCGAGGCCTGCGGAGAGGTGTGAGAATGGGCACCAGTGAAGAGTCTGTATCTCAAGGAGGGAGAGGAATGGGAGGGGAAATGTTGGCTGGACATCAGGGCAGTATCCCTGCCATGGAGGGCTGTGGAATTGTCTCCCAAGGGAAGGGTGGAAGCCTTGCCTGGGACGTTTAAGGCGAGACTGGTCGTAACCCTAGGAGAATATCTGTAAGGACCAGGCCTGCACTGGCTGTGACTGAGGGAGGGGTGGGGATAGCTGGGCCCGTCTCATCCTCTTCCACCTCTAACCCCTGGGATCGGTGTATTCCCCTCTACACCCTGTAGAGTTCTCGCGCCCAGCCTCTGTCAGCGAGAACCACGACGGAGGGGTGGAGTCCGAGAGGCGGGACGAGGACAGCGAGTACGGCGGGTGGCGACGCTCCGAGGCGGAGGATGAGGTTGAGGAAGTGACGACCCCGACCAAAATCAAGGAGCTGAAGGTACAGGACCCGCTGGGCGGAGACCATGAGGGTGTCGGGAGCTGGCTTGGAGAGGTGCCCTCTGTATGGATTGGCCAGGGCAACCCCCAGCCTGCACCTGGAGAGAGAAGGAGCCCAGGATGCTAGAGGGGAGGGGCTGCCTCCCACAATCTGTGTCTGCCACACAGCGGTGCCCTTCCCTGCTGGGAGATGCCAAGACCTCCCTGCAAGGCTCTGGTGCTGGCACTGGCCTGAGATACCTGCTCCCGATCCTCTGCACTCCAAGGTACGGGCTTGCCCATCTTTGTCAGAGAGGGAGACTCTCCTCCTTTCCTTGCCCAGCGGCACGGGGAGCCTCATTCCTTTGTTAATCCACCTTGGGCTCACCCCTGAGATGTCTCCCATACAGCTGGCCAGGGAGGGCTTTCCCAGCGGGATTCCCAGGGGGTCTCGCAGGGAATCTGCCAGGGCCGGCACTGCTTGACTCCTTGGTGGCAGCAGGGAAGGAGACCCATCCCTAGGTATCGCCGTAGCAGTTCTGCTGGCCTCATGGCTGGGCCAGGGAGCAGCTCCTGTTCGGATGTAGCTGGAGAGCGCGGCGCACCTTGCAGCTGCCTTTGGGGAGAGGCAGAGCATTTCGGAGTTGGCCACTGTCTTAGCAGAGGACTGTCTGGGTCAGGGAACGGCAGCTATACTCTGAGCTCCCCGCCTGGCCCATGCGGGAGTGGCATGTAGCCCTGACCAAGAAACAGAGCACTGTCCGCTCTCCCAGTCCTCCTCCCCTCCCCACACAGACACTCGCACTGGACACACAGGCACTCATGCTGCATACGCGGCCACACGCACTACACACGCAGGCACACACACTGCACACGCAGGCACACACTGCACACGCAGGCACTCTCACTGCAGATGCCGGCACATGCCGGCATGCTCACCGCACACGCCGGCACTCTCACCGCACATGCCGACACACGCAAATACTCACACTGCACACGCAGGCACTCTCACCACACACGCAGACACTCACACTGCATGCTCACTGCACACGCCGGCACTCGCACTGCACACACAGGCACATGCAGACACTCACACTGCACATACAGACATTCCCACAGATGGCTATTGACACCAGATACTCACCTACAAATACACCTGCTGTCACAGAAACACACACACACTGGAATACGCTATCCTAGTGATGTCAGTTGAGTCTTAGGGGAGGCATCCAGGCCTGTGGCCTCTCCTTTCTATTTCCATTTCTCAGGGGCCAGGCCCTCGGCGTCCCTAACAGGGAGGTGGGTTTTCTGAAGTTTCACATCAGTTTGTGACTAGAAATCTAGTGGCATCAGAAGGGCACTGCTGTGGAGAAGCTCACACTGCAGGAGTCCCAGCTGGCACTGCTAGGGCACCGCTGTGGGGAAGCTCACGCTGCAGGAGTCCTGGCTGGAAGTGCTAGGGCACTGCTGTGGGGAAGCTCACATTGCAGTAGTCCCAACTGGAAGAGCTAGGGCACTGCTGTGGGGAAGTTCACACTGCAGGAGTCCCGGCTGGCACTGCTAGGGCACTGCTGTGGGGAAGTTCACACTGCAGGAGTCCCGGCTGGCACTGCTAGGGCACTGCTGTGGGGAAGCTCACACTGCAGGAGTCCCGGCTGGCACTGCTAGGGCACTGCTGTGGGGAAGCTCACACTGCAGGAGTCCCGGCTGGCACTGCTAGGGCACCGCTGTGGGGAAGCTCACACTGCAGGAGTCCCGGCTGGCACTGCTAGGGCACTGCTTTGGGGAAGCTCACACTGCAGGAGTCCCGGCTGGCACTGCTAGGGCACTGCTGTGGGAAAGCTCACACTGCAGGAGTCCCGTCTGGCACTGCTAGGGCACCGCTGTGGGGAAGTTCACACTGCAGGAGTCCCGGCTGGCACTGCTAGGGCACTGCTGTGGGGAAGCTCATGTTGCTGATTTTGCCCCTGGCATTGCCCAGGGTCCTGTGTTAAACTGAACTGTGATGTATGTGATAACTTCCCTTGACTGACTGTGTCGGTTCCTTTCACCCTCTCTTTGCTGCCAGCCGGAGCAGGAAACCACCCCCAGGCACAAGCAGGAGGTATTCTGTCTCTGGAGCATCTTACTGCCCATTGGTGCATTGTATTGTCCATCTCCTTTAAAACAACAAACACCCCATCCCTTCCCCGCCATACTATGTGTCACCCTATTTACTGGAATACAAGATGCACCCAAGCGTCTCTGGGGAGCCTCCCGCTCCGGAGAACTGTCAGATAAACGTAGTAGCCAAGCACATGGACGCTTTCCCCGAAGCACAAGCAGCATCTTCTATCCCACTAAGTAAGGCAGCTCTCCTCGCCTCATGTGTGTGAGCAAGAGCCCTCCCATGGCGCTACAGCCGGGTCACCGTGCCATTGGGATGTCCTGGCTACTACGCTCTTTACTGACTCCTCTACGTCTTCTCCTCGTGTCTCTTCTGTGTCCAACCCTCTCCTGCGGGCTCCGGCTCCCTCTAACAGAGCAGAACAAGACTCACATCCCCCAGCCCCATGTCTTCCAGTTCGCAGCGTTATCTCCATGCCAGCCTGGCTCAGAACTCCACATGGCGGCTCCTACCTAGGCTCGGTAATTCCATTGGCGAGGCGTGGGGCGGCATGGAGAGATGCTGCCCCACAGTTAGGTGTTATTTCAGATACAAACCCTCGTGCCAACTGAACCGTTCCTAGGGTTCCTCTCCTAGCGAGAGCTTTGGCCAGGTGGCCTGGCCTGCTGAGTTCCAGGACCAGCTCCAGCACTGGCCTTGGGGAAGTCACTTAAGCTCTTCCTCTGTCTGTTTCACCTATCGGTTAATAGGGAGCATGAGCGCTAGTGCATAATGCTCTTGGAAGATGGGTCTTGTTAGGGAGGGTTATTGCATGGTTCAGTTTCAGCTCAGAACCAGGCTGCTATTGCCTAGTCTTCACTAGAGGGCTGTGAGGGTAATTAATCCTTGGCACAATTTACATGGGGATTTGGCGGATTTAAATCAAGACGGGGAGTCTTTCCCAAAGAGATGCTCTAGCTAAAATCCCTGCCGTTGCATCCAGCACAAGGGCAAGCCCCTTCAGTGAGCGATCTGCTGTTCAGCCCCAGCTGGTTGGGTTATTTTCCCAGCTCCTGTAGGGGCCCGGTCCTGTTCCCTCCATAGTGTGTCTCATCCCTCATTCCTTTCTGCATGTGCCATTCTCCATCGCTTGTCATGTGCACCCTAGTAACACCTTGTGCTAGTGATCGGCGAACCTCCGAACGGCCGGTTCTAGGATGCAGATAACATTTTGGATTCTTATCCTAAACTTCTCTGAGCCTCTTGGGTCTGCAAAGTTGGCTGGACTTCTCATGAGAAGGGCCTTTCTCAGGCCTCTTGGCTCCTACAGTCCTGCACAGGACCCAGAAATGGACAGGCTGCTACAGGAACTCAAAATAAGGGCAGGGAAGAAGTTTATCTGAACCTTTTTGAACCTCCAAACAGGTTTGATTTGGGGCAAAAATTGGGGTTGGCGCTTCTTTTTGAATGGGTTTGCTCATCCCTAGTGCAGAAATAGGGGGTCTCACAACCCTCACAATGTTATGGAAAGGATTGGGTCTGCTATAGAGATAGGGCCTGAATCAGTGCATGGACCTGAACACCCCTGAATCGTTATCTTTATAACGGGCCAAACCCAAACCTCTAGACACCGTAGCACTCTGGGGAGGCCCATATGCAAGTTTGGACCAATCACCAGAATCCAGTTCCAGGGAAGGCTTATGGAAAGTCCATTAGAACATTTTCAACTGGTTCCAGCTGGCAACTCTGAACAATCGATTGGAACAGATCTGGCCTACTGGCTTCAGGGGTGTTGGGGCATGATGACCCTCCAGCAGAAATTAACAGAGGCCAGTGGAACCTAGTAGAGACTAGTGATGAGTGGAATGGAGGTGACTCCCCTTTGAGTCCCACCGTTCTACTATTACTGAGAATCGGCTAGGATCGGCCTCACCCTGGACTGACATTTGGATCCCAGGGAGCTGGGCTTTAGGATGGGAAAGGGGCACATTGATCAGTACCAGGAAATACATGTAAGTTATGCTGGTCACTTTCAGCTGTTCCCTGGAGCTGTCCTAGTCTGCAGAGTGATTCCTGGCACATTTGGCTCTTGAGATCCCAAATTCAGGCTCAGCATGAAGCAGGCCCTCCCTTCCCCGCAGCGATCCGATCTCTGCCTCGCTAGTTACCTTCCCGTCTCCCTCCCAAAGTTTTTAGACAAACCAGAAGACGTTTTGCTAAAGCACCAGGCCAGCATCAATGAGCTGAAGAGGACGCTGAAGGAGCCCAACAGCAAGCTGGTTCACAGGGACCGGGACAGGAGGCTGCCTTCATCACCAGCCTCTTCCTCACCCAAGAATGAGGATGAGACGCCAAAGGGGACCCCGGAGAAGGCCAGTGAGGTTCGTTTTGTCCTGTCTTGTGAAGGGGGTTTTCTGTTGATTTGTGTCTGTGGTTTGGTGGGAGGCGAGTATAGTTGGTGCCCTGTGCTCTGCGCTACCCAGGAAAGAGTTGAGTGGAACTTGAGTAAAGGGTGTGCATATGGCAGCAGCCCGGGGTTGGCCTCCTGATTTGACCTCTTCCCTAGCCTTTGGCATTGCTTACCCCCAGACACCACAGGAAGTGCCACACCCAGGCATCTGAGTGAGGACTAAGCTCAACCTCCAGCTCATGCAGGGATTGGCCAACATGGCTCCATTGCTCCAGCCAGGGGAGCAGGTTGTGTAGCCCACCCTGTGGCTGGAGCCAGTGCTCCTATCTGGAACCCCCATTGGGTGTCTTGCCTCTTCCTTCCTGTCGTGATGGCTTCTCTGCTTGCTTCGGGGATGCCTACAGAGGAGTCAGGCCTGAGGACTCTCCATGGCCGATCTCCCCGTGCTTGCAGTATGGAGGGAGGTGAGCGCATAATGCCGGCTGAGCTGTCTCTGGTGCCAGCGCGCAGCTCTGTGCTAGATTCTGCATATGTCCTCCATGCATGACATGGAGCTGAGAAGCGGGTCCACTGGGCTCGCTGGGGTAGGCGGGGGAGAGGCTGCCTGTTTCTGGCTGATGTTGAGGGTTTCCAGCCCTCACTACCCCAGAAGTGCTGGGAGAAGGGTATGGTAGGCCACACAGGCGCTGTGCTTGCAGCTGATGCTCCGTTCTGTCTGCAGGGTAGCTCGGCAGATGGCTCTGTAGTGCTGGGATCTTGTACACAGCCCTTTGCGGTGTAAGGGGAACGGGGCAGCAGATACCGCGGCATGTTGAGCTAACCCCCACTGGGGCTGTGACCCAGAAATGAGGAAGGGCAGGTGAAATCAGCAAGCACTGTGCTCTGCTAGGCAATGGCTTGGACATTGACCTGTGGAGAAGCAGCTTGAGATGGTTTGAGAGCGGGAGACTGGCTGTTTCAATTAAGACACGGGTGAAAAGCCGCAGCAGGCGTCTGGGCTTTGCTGGTAAAGGGCGCCACCTGCCGTTAGCTTCGAGCATTGACTCCCTCAATTCCTGGCTGAGGACAGAAGACCCGAACAGCATCTAAATGACAAGGCCCTCTCTCTGTCCCCCCTCCCTGCCCCAGCTGCAGGGCCAGCTTTATCTTGGATTGGCTGCCAGATTTGTGCTTTGTCCGTACAGTGCCGTGCACACCTGTGGAGCTGTATCAGTACTGCTCGTAGCCATAATGGGGCTGGTGGTCCCCAGCCCTTTGACCTGGAGACGGGGAAGGGTTCTCTGAGCAAGTAGCCTGGGCAAGCCTCATACTGCAGTTGCCAGGACCGTGAGGCAGGCCCATTGCTGTCTCTCAGCTGATTTGAGGCTGTAGAGCAGCAGTGGGGTAAGGGACACAGGCGTTTAACCCAGGCTAAGGAGGTTTTATGGCCTGAGATCCCTCTGACGTGGGCTCCTCGTACCGAGTGCTGATCTCTGGCTGATCCTGGCACTGGGGTGTGTGGGGGCAGGTTTTGGTACCTAGTGGGGGTGGCTCAGCAATGAGGGTGGCTGAGAGGATGGGGGCAATAGCCTGGGGAACTATCAGCCATACCCAGTCGTTAGCCCTTGCCTCCAAATCACCACTAACAGAAAGCAAAACTTCCAAGTGGGGCCTTCTACCCACAGCTTCTACCTGGTATCTCCCTTCCTTGGGGGGTACCGCAGAAGCCTGGCTTCTCCTACAGCCCCCTTCTCCCAGCAGTTTCCTGCAGCTCTTTAAGGGAAACCCCATCCCCTTCTCAGTTGGATCGGAAGAGTGAGGAGGGCTGCCTAGCCTCAGGCTTCTGGCCCTCAGAGGGGCAGGCACCCTGGTCCATTGTACCTGTTGGGGAAAGGGTTCTGGGTGGGGATGCTTGTGACTGGTGGGGGAGTAACTACCTGCAGATCGGCCCCTCTGGCGCTCAGCCTTGACACTGCCCGGTGGGTGCTGGGCTAGATGGCTCTGTGCCCGGGCTCATGCTGGCGAGCAGGCCGCGGGAGAGCTGAGGTCAGCAGAAAGGAGTGCACAGCTCAGCAGGTCTGCAGTCACTGGCAGTGGGCCATTGGTCAGCAGTCACTGACGGTGGGCGGGGATGGGATTTTTAAACAAATGGATAAAGCACGAAGCCCCAGCTGGGGAGCTGGAATATTCATGACCCTCATTCATTCATTCATTCGTTCATTTATTCATTCGTTCTCGTTCTCTCTCTCTCTCTCTCTTTCTCTCTCTTCCCCCCCCTCCTCCGGCTGTGGGTGCTCGGGCTTCCCTTGCTGAAACAGAGGATTGAAGAGGATTCCCTAGAGGAGTTTTCAGCCGAGCACGGAGCTGCCTTATCCATGGAGTCTTTCACCCAGAAAAGCCTTGCCTCTTCTCCTGAGGTTATCATCAGCCTTTCCATTTCTCTCTCTTTCCCCCACCCCCTCTTTGTCTCCGTTTGTTTACTGGACAGCCATTGCCAGGCTGTCTCTGTTTGTAGCCCCTTGTGTAATCCACCTCAGGGCCCCTGGGAAGATTTCCTGCCAATGCACCAGCCACGCGTGGGCAGCCAGTCAGCTGCTAACGAGGCATATTCTGAGCTGGTTGTCCCATCATAACCCAGTGATAAGGGGGTGTGTGTGGAGGCATAGACAAGTCCTGCACTGATCTCTAGAGCAGGGTTAGTAATCAATACTGACCTGGCAGCCTCTTTACGTTGTCTTAGAGAATACTGGCTTGGCTGCAGTGTTGGTGAGAGAAACCAAGCATCGAGGCTGAGCACTTCTTCCATCATACCACCTAGAGCTATGGTGTTGAAGCTGGTAATCTAAGCAGGGTTGGGTCTAGTCAGTTCTTGGATGGGAGCCGAGCCCTCCAAGGAAAACCAAGGTGCAGCAGGAGGTAGTGCTTGTAATTCAGTCAGGAGATGGTTCTCTTTAAGTCAGTGATCCAGAATAGAGCTAGGTGCTGTGCTGGAGCTGCTGTCTCCTCAGAGATGTAAATCTGAGGTGCAGCCCACTATTCCCTGATGATCCCTGAGTGTTTTTCTCAGTAGAGGAGGTGCTAACCCTGGTGTGCTGGCCAAAGTCCATTTTGGGTAATTATGGGACATTCTACCCACTTAAAGCTCCCCTGCATTTGGTTGTGGTGACTTTCTTCACCTCCTATCCTAAATGGTTGGGTAGTGTTATTGTTTTTAACCAGCTGCTGCCCTGCTCCCTGGAGATGGGTCCAGTTGGGTGATGAGGGAAGTGATGTATATTGGGCTGACACCTGCAGACTCTGTTTTTTCGCAGTCCTCACTCAAGCAAAGCTTCTGTTCCAGAAAAGGGGGTTTGCCTGAGTAAAATCTGAGCAAGGACCCTAGGGTTTGGCCCACCATTTGTGAAGCACAGTGGGACCCTTCTGGATGAAGGGCGCTATAGGAACATATGGGGCCATGCCCATCATTCTCCAAGAGTCCATTAATTTGGAGTGTCTCACATTTTAGAAACTCAGATACCATGGTGATGGGCGTGGTATAGAACAGAGTACAACTCGGAGCAATTACTATCTGTCTTAGGTAGTTAGATGGCCCCCATCAGCACAGTGCGTGAGCACCTCACCATCTTTAACGTAGTTACCCTCACAACACCCTTGCGAGGTAGAGCACTGCTACTACCCCATGTTGGGGCCTGATTTCCAGAGGAGCAGAGCTCCTGCCTCTTCACCTTAAATGGAGCTGCTGCCTCTCGGCCTGGCGCACAATCAAGCCATTGGCCTTTCAAGTCAGGCACCCCCAAATCAGTGGATGCTTCTGAAAATTTGGTTTATACCCATATTAAACCCTCATAAAAGAGCCCCCCCCCACACACACACACACACGCAGTGGAGTGAGCGCCCCTGTGGAATCCAGTATGCCCTCACTCTCTGTTGTTTGCCCTTCTGGGAGGGAAATGAGACTGTCGGTGTCATTGCTCTTTGTTTCTCATGTGGTATCGATTTCTTGGTATGGTGAGGTGGGGTGTGCGTGAGGGGAATATTACCGTGGAACTTTCCACTAGGCGGAAGAAAACTAGGCTACAACATGGTTCCCCTAATGTGAGTTTGCTCTGCCCACACAGGGGAGAGTGAATCAGATTCTAGCTTGGTCGGGACAGATCCGTGCTTGAACGTGGTGATTTCTGCCACCTAGACAGGTCCCAAGGGGACCTGAGAGACATGTTCTGATTAACCTACCTCAATGAGGGGGGAAGATGTGAGGCTGTCAGAGTTTGGAGCCAGGAGAGGGAGAGGGGCGTATGGGGCCTTTGCACCCTGTTAAGATATGGCTGTGCGATGGTGAGCCTTGGGACGCTATCCCTCAACTCAGTTATCTCCTGGCGGACCTGGTAGCTTGTACCCGCTTTGGGGATTGTTTCCAAACCCTACTACAACCTAGCACAGTTGCAGCCTGCTTTGCATCCACCCCCAACGTGGTTACCAATCGCCCTGCTGAGAAAGTGCACCCTAGGTTAGCCCCCTCGTGGGCAGCACAGCTGGTAAAACGTCCTATCCTCTGCGAACAACTGTGTTGGAAGAATATGTTGGGAGCCCAGTGCTTGCCAGCTCTTTCTAAATTGGATTGTTTCTAGCGCAGTTCGAGCCATAGTGAGCACAGAGCCTAAAGCAGAGTCTGATGTAACAAAGTGCAGTTGCAGAGGTGCCCAGAAGGGCAGTATGGAAGATGCTGCAATTAAACTGTCCTGTTTTGGAGAGGAAAGGGGCTGAGTTTCTGGTGCTCTCAGGAGCCCTGGGAGCTCTTTGATAGGACAGTCGGATGCCTCACTCCAGTTAGTTCTGCATCTGATTATCCGAACATGCTCTGGATTTTCCCCCACCCTGCTCCCCAAACGTGCACATAATTGTGTCTGTATCCAGCAAAAGCATTTAAGCCAAGAGTTTCCCCCATCCTTGCTCACTCAGAACAGCACACCAAGGCAGAGGTCTGTGTATAGGACTCATCACAACTGCCCAGTGGAAACAGCTCCTTAAAATCCTGGCAATAGCTGTCCAGTAAACGACAGGGGCAATGCCTTCCAAAGACTCTGCTAACTGTACATGCTGAATTGGTACAAAGCAGGTAGCTCCATCCATGCAAATGCAAGGGCTTGCATCTGCCAAAAGGATGCACTGGCAAAGAGGCAAGCACAGTCCTTTGAAAACGTGGGCCTCACGTCTGGGTTTGGTGGCTGTTCGAACAATAGCTAGCTAATAGATTGCTGTTGGAATGCAGTGGGCCAGTGGCTTTTATTAGCAAAAGGACCTGATCCGCCACTGCCTTACTCCAGTTTGGCACCTTTGATTTCAGCAGCGTTACCAGCATAACAGTGGAGTCGCACCACGGGGAATCAGGCCCAGAATCGTTCTCGTTCAAGCAGGTTTGCAGTGAAATGGTCTGATCACCCCAGGAGAGGCTGGTGGGATCGGTATGATACAGGCTGCGCAGCAGCTTTCCCCCATCTGTGGTGTGACCCTCTGCATCCCGATGTTGTGGGATGATTTGTTATTAAATGTGTCCGCACTTGCTAGCTCTGTGCACTCCTAGAAAATGGAGCTTCGACAAAAACCCTCCGTCATAGAGTTTATTTTGAAAAAAATAAAAAACCCAACACCACTGGGGGGCCATAGAAGCATGGAGTGCATTTAGCACTGGCATCTTTCCCTCTGATTGTTGGAGGCATTTGGTGATTCAAAACACTCCAGTGCAGAGCTGGATAGATTTCAGGTTTTGTTTTCTATGTAATTCCAAGTGTTTATGGCTGTGAGTTGAGGGTTTGATGTATGGATGCTGTAGCTTTGTCCTTGTGCAACCCGGGCTCTTAATGGATAACACCGAGTTCTTTAGTTTGGAGTGTGTTTAAGAAATGGATGGAGGCCCCCGCTTGCCCCCGCATGGCGCTGCATACTGCCCCCCTCTCCTTCCCTCCATGGAGTCAAATGTCCAAGTCCACCTTGTATGCAGGGAAATCATTTGGAGCCTTCGTTTTTAAGGCCAGTTGAAACTAGATTCTCTTCCTCCCACAATTCCCCCCCTCCCCCATTCCCCAGTCCCCTTTTACAGGATGTGATTCTTGGGGTTCATGCTGTTTGTAAGGAACACTTCGGGGTCCAGATGCCACTTCCTCTGTGGTGCTGGGGTCTGAGGCAACAGCCAGGCAACTAAACATGGTCTGACTGGCAAGGCTCCATCTCCAGCTAAATGGGGATGCCAGTGGGCCAGCAGAGCAACACTGCAGGTTGTCTCAGGAATGAGAACGAGTGACTTGTTCTCCCCTCAGTTTTCCAGAGCTCCAGTCAGCCTAGTTTTTTTTTCTCAGTCCAGTTGGACCTAGGCAGATGGCAGACACACTCGAGAGGACTGAGGGGAAAAGAACAAGCGGGTCCTTTTGTGCACTGAGTTGGTGAGGTCGTGCAACTTGGTCTGACCAGATCCCTCCACTTCTCATGCCACCCTCCCAGTCACCACACAAGAGGGGCACGGAGGTATCTGACACCCTTATCTGTAGCCAGAGAGGAGTCATTGATCGTCTTCACACAGGTTGGCTCATGGGACCCAGGGCTCTCCCCTGAGGTTGTTGTTTTACCTCCTTTTTGGCCAGATCTGTCTTCATTGAGAAATTCATGGTGACCAAAGCACAGCTGCAAAATCCTTCCACCACTCATGCCAAGAGTGTCAGCACCTGCCACTGAAAGAAGATCCATTGTTAAAGCCACTTTGGACTTGCCAGCTCCAGTTCTCTCTCCCCTGGCTGCTAGTGTCTCCTCTAACATCATGCACTTCTCTCCTAATGAGCCAGTTGAGTGACCTTCTAGCTAGTCCACGTCTGGCCCCAGCTGCCTCCTGCTACGTGGCCCAATCGAGCCTGACTTCTCTGCCTTGGACTGCCAGCAGGAGGAGCTTTCTGAAAGTCCCAACACCAGCCAGGGCAGAGGAGGGTGTGCCCAGGAGACACGCTGAGTCAGGGCATCCTCCAGGTAGGCAGTTCTCCTAGCGAGGGCCGGCCACTGTTTAAAGCTGGCCTCTGACAGAACACCCAAGGGAGAGTGCTAGTGCACAAACCATTCCCCACTTCCGGGGGCAGCTCTCTAAGGGTGTAACTGCCCCAGCTGTTGCAAATGAAGGGGGAGAAATGAGCTCTCTCTGTCTGCCCAAATCCCCATGGCCTTTTTTTGCGGGGGTGCTGCCATTTATATTTATAGGTTGGGGGAGAGGGCTGGGACATTGGATTGAGGGTTTTCACTGGTCATTTCAATTATCCCTGATTTAAAAAGTCCTCTCTTATCTTTCCTCCCTCACGCCCCACCCCATGGCAGCTTTTTCATTCTATAGCATTTTCTTCCTTTCTCCTGCCTTTTTTTTCTCTCCCCTTTTTCGTTTTCTCTCCCCTTTGCCAGTTTTCTTCTCTCTTTCTTCCACTCTCTCTTTCACTCTCTCTGCAGTTAGTATTTGGGACTTAGGTTTCCACCTTCTGCTCTGAATGACACAACGTGACTAAGCTGTGCTAATTCCCCCGCCCCCATCCATGCCCGCCGGTACCCAGGCCCTTGGTGGATACAGAAGTTCCTGCTCATTTTAGCTCAGGTCTCTTTCCAACTCACTCTTTTCTCTATTGGAAGAGGAGCAGTGCAGCCAACTGCAAATCCTTTGGTGCTGAAATCTGCTGTTTTTCGCTGCAGAAAATCAGCATGGTCCGCTTCAGGAGACACCGTCTTCTACAGCAGGCCACACTAGGGTATGCCGTCTCTCTGCCCCATGCTACACTATGCTGGGAATCTACTGCAGTACAATCCATATCCCAGCACGGGCTCCCTGCAGCATACTACGCTGAGAATAACAAACCTGTTGCTGCATGAAGATGCTGCAGTTTTGATTCAGTTGCAACTCAATCCACTCTCTGTTCTGATGTGCTCCAGCAAAGCAGTGTCATTAGAGACTACATACCAAGTGAGAGCTTTAAAACCCTGAAGTCCTGGCTGCTCTGTGTGAATGGTACAAATCCCGTGACGTTGGAGTAGACCAGGGGTCGGCAACCTTTCAGAAGTGATGTGACCAGTCTTCATTTATTCACTCTGATTTAAGGTTTCGCGTGCCAGTCATACATTTGAGTGTTTTTAGAAGGTCTCTTTCTAGAATTCTATAATATATCATTAAACTATTGTTGTATGTAAAGTAAATAAGGTTGTTAAAATGTTTAAGAAGCTTCATTTAAAATTAAGTTAAAATGCAGAGCCCCCAGACCGGTGGCCAGGACCTGGGCAGTGTGAGTGCCACTGAAAATCAGCTCGTGTGTCGCCTTTGGAACGCGTGCCATAGGTTGCCTACCCCTGGAATAGACCGTTAGCTTGACTTTCCTGTTGAAGAAAATTCCCATCCTCTTACTGTTGCATTCCAGTGGGTTATTTTTAAGAGCAGGTTAGACAAACACCTGTCAGGGATGGTCTAGATAATACTTAGTCCTGCCATGAGTGCAGGGCACTGGACTAGATGACCTCTCAAGGTCCCTTCCAGTTAGGGTGACCAGACAGCAAGTGTGAAAAATCTGCACAGGGAGTGGGAGGTAATAGGTGCCTATGTAAGAAAAAGCTCCAAAAATCGGGACTGTCCCTAAAAAATCGGGACATCTGGTCACCCTACTTCCAGTTCTACGATTCTATGATCCTATGATTTCCCATCTTCCACCCCAGCAATGGCTAAACTCCAACAATGCTGTGTGTATACAGCTTGTAAAGTTTTTAGCTGTCCTGTGACATGAAAAGTGTAAAACGTGGTGCCTGTATGCTAATGATATTAATAATTAATAATGATCTGGCAGCCCACTCCACTGTGTAGCAACAGATCTCTGCAGCCTAGATGCCCGGTGTTGAATAGCAAATATCTTTCCACGTTCTGGCTGCAGGATGCTGCCTTTTTGCAGTATACTGTAGCTTGTTGTACTGCTTTTCTTGGTCCTTACTACAGTGTTTGTGGCTATAACAGCTGTTGTGACCGGAATCCTTGTTTTTCTAGATTGTATTTTGTGATGGGCCCCATTCTGAATTGCTGGAAACTCAGATAGATTGTTGCCTCTGATCAGGTTTGTCTGGAGAGCTGGGAAATTAGGGGAACATCTAACTGCAGTCCATGCTCATGTGACTCGGTGTGCCAATGCCAAACTCTCCACGGGCGTCAAGGATGTCTAGGAAGTGGTGATATCATGGGACCACCAATTTGGGAACTGACTCGGGGTCGCAGACCTGTGCTAACTGGGTGGTGGGCTCTATCTCAAAGGAGAAGGGGCTCTATAGACAGATTAATTAGCAGAGACACAAACGCTCTTGAATAGATGTGATGCTTTCTAGCAAACAGCTGTGGCAAAATCAGAGATTTCTAGAATTGTTAAAAACATTCTCACTATACATAAAGAACTGTACCTAATTCTCCTTTGAAAATCTCCTGTGAGGTTCTACGAAGCTTTGATTGACTTTGGAACCAGTCTGAGCTGTAGATTGCTAATAGAGTTGAGTATGGGTCAGATTCTCTCCTTGCTTACCCCTGTGTCAATATGACATGGCTTCGTTGCAGTCAGAGTGCGTGGGCGTAGGTCAGCTGCTTGAAAAATGGGGCCAAATTTTCATGAACATTTTCTAAAAAATTTAATCCTGTTTTTCATTCAAAATGTCAGTGAAAAATTCTAAATTTCAGCATCTTTCAACCAGTTCTGTTCTACAAAAACATGTTCGAAAAACATGCTGATAGTTTCATTAATATATTAGCGGATAAGTTAGACCCATTTTCCCCCCTCCCCCCAGTGAAATTGCGAATTTTGAAAAAAAAAAAAATTGATCGGCTGTAGCTGAGAGTAGAATTTGGTCCCGAGCATTCGAAAAGGGCTAGGGGTCCAACTCAGTGAAAAGCTAAGCACCTTCTCTTCCATTGACTACAGCACCAATTACACAGGATCAGGCCCCTAGATTTCAATACCTGCTATTAGTTGGTTACTTGCCAGCTCCTTTATACACACATCTGAATCAGTTGTTGCATGAGTAATAATGGTTTAGTCAATACAGCCTTCTGTTACTTAACTAAACAGTGATCAGCTATTTAGGTAAAGTATGTTTGATGCTAACTCTTCTTGCTCAAATTGCAATACAGGGTTCAGAGCATTGGGTATTTGTAGAGCGAGAAACTTCTAGGCTGGAAGAGCTTGCTCTAGAGAAAGCTATTGGAACCAAGAAAGAAGACGTATGGGCAGGTACTTCAGAGGAGCAAATAAGTGTGAGCTTATCAAAAGTGGACATTGCAGTAGGGAAAGCCAAAAAAGCAGTAGCACAAGAGGAACCAGCAAGTGTGAAATTGGATACCCATGCAAGAGACAAAATGATTGCTAGTCCAGAGGATTTTGAGTCTGTGTGGGAGGATGAAGTGTCTGAGAGCGAAATCAGAGAAGACCCCCTTTTGGAGGCAGAAAGCCAGCCATCTGAGAATGGCAAAGAGCAGAAGTCCAAGGAGGGAAAAGAAGAGGTGATAACTAATGAACTTGAGCAACCAGCTGGCTCTTTGGAAGGCCAAGCTGAGCAAAATCAACAACCTGAAGATTCCCAAGCAGATGAAAGACCAACGTCTGAGCCTTCTGGGCCAGAACCTCCAAAGAAAGAAAGAAAGGCTATCGTGCAAGAGCCTGGGTCTGTCTCACCAGCTTCAGATAAGGAAGAGTCCATAATACCTAGCCCAACCTCTGAGGGTGTTAAAGCTAATGTGGAGTCTAGTGATGACGAGACAATGTCTTCTGCTGCAGAGAGGATCTTCTACTTAGGAGCTACAGAAGGAGACAAAAAGGAGAGTAAAATCCATCTCAGACTTGAAGAGGAAGAAAAGCCTTGTTCTGCTGAAAAAGAGGGCCTGGAGCCCAAAACAGACCTTTCAGATGAAAAAGGGAAGAGCCCTGAGCTTGAACCAGCATCTGACCCAACAGCTATAAGGGGAAAGGACAAGTTCCAACCCACTTCCTCAGCAGGTGGCCAAGGAAAGTCAGAGCTGGATGAACCAGTTATAGAATCAGACCAAGCTGAGAAGGTTCTAGAGCTTAGCAAAAAGACACGCCCCCTAGGACATTGTACTGCAGAGAAGGGGGCATATGCACCAGAGGAAGAGGAATCTGCTGAGTCAATAGGCAGTGAATCGAAAGGTGGAACTGAATCCGAGTCACGCTCTGCAACAAAGGAATCGAGGGACAAGGACCCACAAGAACCGATGGCAGAATTAAAGCTTGGTCCCCTCCCCAGTGAAGGTGGAGAGACTGAGCTCTCTCAACAGGGGGGCAAGAAGTACACTGCAGCACAAAGCTCCATCCTGGCAGAAGGCCTGAAAGGGTCAGAAAAACAGGACATGTGGAAAGGGGAAGCAACTTCCAACGTGTCAGGGACTGGAAGAAAAACAACTGACCTGGGAGAAAGAGAAATGTCAAAAATGGTTCTTCAGATGGAAGCCATAGAGATTAAATCAACCCCCATGAGCCACCCATGGCAGCATCCTCCCAGCACAACAGAAAGTCCAGAGGAAGAGAAACTAAGCCAGCCCACCGTGGGCGAGCCGCCCCAGGACACAGGCCCCGCCATGGGCGAGCCGCCCCAGGACACAGGCCCCGCCATGGGCGTCTCACCCCAGGACACAGGCCCCGCCATGGGCGTCTCACCCCAGGACACAGGCCCCGCCATGGGCGTCTCACCCCAGGACACAGGCCCCGCCGAGGGTGTCTCACCCCAGGACACGGGCCCCGCCGAGGGTGTCTCACCCCAGGACACAGGCCCCGCCGAGGGTGTCTCGCCCCAGGACACAGGCCCCGCCGAGGGTGTCTCGCCCCAGGACACAGGCCCCGCTGAGGGTGTCTCGCCCCAGGACACAGGCCCCAAGGCGGGCGAGCCGCCCCAGGACACAGGCCCCAAGGCGGGCGAGCCGCCCCAGGACACAGGCCCCAAGGCGGGCGAGCCGCCCCAGGACACAGGCCCTGCCAAGGGCGAGCCGCCCCAGGACACAGGTCCTGCCAAGGGCGAGCCGCCCCAGGACACAGGCCTCAAGGCAGGCGAGCCGCCCCAGGACACAGGCCCTGCCAAGGGCGAGCCGCCCCAGGACACAGGCCCTGCCAAGGGCGAGTCGCCCCAGGACACAGGCCCCAAGGCGGGCGAGCCGCCCCAGGACACAGGCCCTGCCAAGGGCGAGCCGCCCCGGAACACAGGCCTCAAGGCAGGCGAGCCGCCCCAGGACACAGGCACCGCCGAGGGCGAGCCGCCCCAGGACACAGGCCCCAAGGCGGGCGAGCCGCCCCAGAGCACCGGCCCCACCGTGGGCGAGCCGCCCCAGAGCACCGGCCCCACCGTGGGCGAGCCTTCCCAGGACACCAGCCCCAACATGGGCGAGCCTTCCCAGGACATAAGCTTCAAGGCAGATGAGCTGCCCCAGGACAAAGGCCCTGCCACGGGCAAGCAACTGCAGGATAAACCTCCTCCAGGAGAAGAAACTGAAGCCGTCTCTACAGGCTCTCCTGTAAGAGGATCACCTCATGGGGACAAGGAATTGTCTCGGCCTGTTGTTGCCACGGCTGAAGGCAGGAAACCTACCAATAGGAAACAGAAGCCACAGTCTGGGCCTTTGAAGTCCATTGCAGGTGGGGTGGAAGTCACGTCTCAGGAGCCTGAGGAGGCACCTGTGGAGCTGGCTTCACCCTCCCTCACCACTGGCTGGCAGGGCTCACTGGGGCATGACTGCGAGATGTATGAAAAAACCTCTGTGGCTTCTAAAATTAAGCTGTTTGAACAAGGTGGTGCTTGTGGCCCAGTCTCTGATGAGCGAAAAAGAGCAGCCCAAGAGCGGCCCCGAGAGAGTGAAACCAAGAGACCATCTAAACCAACAGAGGTGCAGATAGAGCTGCCACGGGCCGCGGGTCTAGCCATGTCTCCCACACCCTCGGTCACCTCAGATGACAGAGCAAGGCATGTTGGGGAAGTGTCTGGTGTTGGATGCCTAACCACTGTGCAACGGGCAGCCACAAGAGAGTCTTCCCAGCCTCCGTCTTTGAAGGAAGGTGTTTCCACCAATTCAGAGCACAGAGGAGAAGGCACCGGGCTTGCGTCCCCTGATTCAGGCTGTGAAATCACCGTGACAGAAGCTGTGGTAACTCCTCCCATGAACTGTCCCAATGGAAAGTTCATAAGCATGTTGCGTGGCTCTTTTATTTATGATCATGTTCAATGGCACCTCACACATCCATTGACTGAGAACGGCCGCTTTGCATTCCCTGTCCTTTATGTATGTGTATGTGGCCTGGCTCCTAAGCTGAATGCAGACCCGCTGGCCAGTCGGTCCATCAGCTTTTGTTTTGTGAACTCCTGACGGTTTGGCTACCTGGAGAATGTCAACTGGGCACACGAGCTTCAATCCCAGGAGCAAGAAGGGGGCGTGGGGGTGCGGATCAGAGAGCTTTTATATTCCCACACACACATGCACATCTAGCAGCAAAATTCCCACGCTTCCAGCTTGTTCCTTGCACTTCTTAATTTGTTGTCCCCTCTTGCTTGGCTTGTGAGTCCCTCTCACCTCCTCCCCACCCCCTTTGGCAAGCTGGTGCCTGGAGGGTGAAATAGCTTTCTGCTGCTCTTGTAAGGCACTGGCTCAGTTCCTTTTGGAGTTCATTGCTAAAGACTAACCCGTTTCTCTAATCCAGAGCAAATCTCAGGAACCAATTTGGGAAGAAAAGGATTTACCTGACCCATCAATAAAAGCCGCCCCGAAAGAAGAGGGTTTAAGGACTGCTATTCCAGTGGTCTCCCAGGTCTCAGTGCTGTTTTACTAACTGCTTCTTACTGTAGTATGAAAGCTCACCTTAACCAGCTGAGGACTGTATGCTTTTGACTCCTTCCCCTATTGCAGAGCTGCTATATATATATACACATACGTGTGTGTGTGTGTGTGTGTATATGTATATGCTCCTCTCGAGTTTGTTGGAGACCCCTATGTCTCATACCTCTCAACCCACCAGTCATCTGGACAAAAGGCAGCCAAGTTGGAACGGTCCGACCAAAGTGGGGGATATCTCTGACTTTGTGACGGCCTGATCCTGAGCACGTCAAGGTCACTGGAAGGCTTTCCATTGACATCAGTGGGCTTTGGTTCAGCCTTTAGAGAGGAGTGAAACCGTTCCTTGAGCAAAAAGCAAATCTTAAAACAAAAATAATGAATAATTCCCAATTTCTGATTCCTGAGCAGCAACCAGGTGGCAAGCAAGGTGGGGTGAAATTTACCCCCTGCTGGGACAGTTGAGAGGTATGTACGTCGTTCGAGAGGAGCCAGCAGAGGAAGGCTATCTCTTTGCTCTGATCCTGTTGTCAATTACACTGATTAAAAACGCAGCTGTTTAAACTTGACTGGGTCCGCTCCGGTTGTTCAGCAAGCTTTTGGGAAGCATTACAGAGTCCGGGCTCGTTCTCACACAAGCGCTCTGTTCAGCTTCCAGCAGGATCCCCTGCAGGGTGATGCCCTGCCCTGTCCTATTCACGGGGCCTCCATGGGTGAACATTGACCATTCCTCCCGTACATCTGATTAAAATGAACACATAAAAACCTAGAGTGATGCCCCAACACAGTGAGTGTAAAACTCTTATAGGGTGATCTCAGTGAAATTGACAAGCTCCTTCACTTCTCCTTGAATACATGCAGCTGATGGAGCTTTTTTCTTTTCTTTCATTCAAAATCCTATCCTTTCCCCCCTTCCCTTCCTTGTTTGTTTTGGTGCCAAACTTACTGACACATAATTGCAGTCTGAGCTGTTTATAAATGTCTCTTAACATACCTGTTGTTTTGCAAACGTCTGCTTCCATCAGGTTCAACGACATGCCTGAGAATTTCTTTGGAACTGTTTTTCTTTATTATTATTATTATTTCTTTTCTAATTCCTCTCTGCAAATCAGACCAAATAAATTTCCCCTGCAAAGTTGCTGCTGTCAAAAGTTTCAGTTTTCATGCTTGAGTTGTGTTTGAATCGCCCTCTGTGACATTTTCCCAGCCGCCTCCTCCCTCTCTCCTGTTGGCTTAGCTGGCCCTAGCCTGCCCTTTGGAATTTACGGTCTTAGTCTCTCTTCGCCATTGTGTCTCATTCAGAGAGCGGGAGCGAGGGAGGGCGCAGAGGAGAAAGCGAAGCCACCTCGGCACAGGGCTCCTGAGAGCGACACTGGGGATGAGGAGCAAGACCAGGAGAGGGATTCGGTCTTTCTGAAGGACAACCATCTGGCCATCGAACGAAAGTGCTCGAGCATCACGGTCAGCTCGACCTCCAGCCTGGAAGCCGAAGTAGACTTCACTATGATCGGTGACTTCCACAGCACAGCCTTTGAAGACTTCTCCAGAAGTCTGCCTGAGCTCGATAAAGACATGAGTGAGAGGGAAGCTGAAGGTGCGATTTCCTCCCAGGATACTGACAAAGCAACTCCTGGCCAAGAAGAAGATGCCAAGGAAGGGGAGCAGGGCTCCCACCATATCCCAGAAGTGTCCCACTTTGAGGTACTATGGGGAGCCATGCCACAAGACTTGTGTTTCAGTGTCGTCATCTCACAGTGTTATCTGTCTTGGCATCTGGCATTGTTTGACCAGCATGCTCCTTGCATCTGTTTGGAAGAGCATGCCAGCTTTCAGACAATCCAGAGATCCTCTGGAGTGTTTGTTTTCCCCAAATGAATGTTGTCTCTGTTTTGCATGCTGTTTTCGACTCCTCCAGGTGCATGATTATATTGTGTAAGTGTGTCCATGCATCTAGCTGAAAAAGCCGTCGTCATCTTAACTCATTGTGTTTGGCTGGCTACCCCATGCCTGTACTGTAGCAGCATGCACGGGTGAGTGGTGTGTTTCTCTTAACCCAAATCTCTGTTCCTGTGTGTTGCATGAATTTAACAAATAGCATGCGTGTTGAAGTAACGTGTACTGTGGTCATAAAGGGGGATAAGCACCTTACATAAGGGCTGGTGGGACATGGCAAAAAGGTCTGTGATGATTCCTGTGAGGGGAGTAGTTATAATATGATCAGGCTAAACAAATTGCACATGGAGTTGCTGGAGAAACTAAAGGTGTCCAAATGCCAAAGAGAACAGGGCAGAGCAAGAACCCCAGTGAAAGAAGCATTGTGCTCTCTGCAATTCTGAAACTGGGTCCAAGTCCTCAGTTCCTTACCATGGATTGTGTCTTCCAGCCTTCAGTGTTCCCAAGTCCCTCCTGTCTTCCGCAGGTTGGACATTTTACTCTGTGCAGATTGGCACTGCTATCCAGAGAACCAAACTCCCTGCCTTTCAAATCAGGGGAGATCTGCCCCCTCGGCCAATGCCCCTGTCCCCCTAGAATAGCACCCTGATAGAGTTGCTGTTTTTCACCACCTGGGCCCAGGCTCCAATTTGGTGTAACTGACATGTGGCGCCCCCCTCAAGCCCTTCCCCATGAGGAAATTCACACCAGGTCCCTGCAGAGCCAAATGTTAGGACCAAACTCAAGCAGGGTCAAGGCCAAGAAATTAAACCAACATCCCCACAGGCATCCTCAGGGTGTTTGAGCTGAAGCCTGTGCTCAGAGAATACATCCCAGAGACCTGGGCCTCGAATTCACCCAGTACCGCACCAGGATACAGCCTGGCAGAGGTGGGGAAGTGACTGCATCCTCCCCTCTGCCAGGATGGCCTGCAGAGACCAGCACAGCCCATAAAATGAAGGCAGGGGCATGGCCAGGGCAACTGGGTGAGTGCTGGATCAGCACATCCCCTGAGCAACCTTCACCAGCAGGGTTCCAGCTGGATGGACAGGGGCTGGTCACATGTTTCTGCCCCTCAGAGTTAGTCCTCCTCTGCCCTGCATCCCTGAGGGTCAGGCTGGCTCCACGCACCAACATGGGTGAACCTAATCCATCATTACAAAGCTTCCCTAGGCCACCAGTGCAATGAGTTTGGTGGGTCTCATTCCAATCTCGAGTGGCTGTTTGTCACAAACCAGGAGACGCTTTGCAGCCTGCTCAGGAGAAGGCCTGCTGAAGGAGCGTCAGCTCGGGATTGGGGTGCACAGGCTAATTGTGTGGGGAAGCCTGCACAGTGCCTGTGTGCATTATGGGCGACACTGGTCCGTGCTGTTTTTTTCTCAGTGTAAAGAGGCCTACAGTTACCCAAGACAGTGACCTTGCAAATGCAGCTCGGGCCTCCTAGCACCCACAGCTCTTCCCAGCAGTGTTACTTGGTCCAGGGACTGCAGGAGGCGGGTACTAACATGTGCAGCTTAGGGAAAGAGGTGCAATTCAGTACACACTAAGATGCTGTTGCATTTTTAACCGAAGCCCAGGAACCAACGCAGTTTCACGCAATCTGTTGCTGACTTGCTGTGTTCCCTCTGCAGTCATCCGTTCTGAAAACAGAGGCTGTGACTGTCAGCTCGGTGACTGGCACAAAGAAGGCAGAACCAGAGGTCTCCGTGCACCACAGAGTCACCACGGCGGAAACAACACAGGTGACTTGCTCCTTTGCACTTGCTGAGTTTTACTCCGCAGCACGGCACTGCCATTCAAAAAGTGCGAGAGCCAGCAGCTTTGCACCACCATGCTTTCTGTGGAGCCTCATTCTGGAGTTAACAAAATCCCCAGACTGCAGGGGAAATAAAAGCAAACCAAACAGGTTCTTCCTCTCACCCCTCGGGGGTTGGAGACCCCTGGCCACACACATAGGATTCATTTCTGGGGCCTGGTCTACACCTAAAACCCTAGCGACATTGCTCAGGGCTGTGAAAGATGTCATGCCCTGTGGGACGTAGTTCAACCTAACCACTGGTACAGACCTGGCTAGACCTTGCTACCACCTTTCAGAGAGGTGGATTCACTACATTAATGGAAAAACCTCTTCTGGTGATGTAGCGTCTACACTACAATGCTACAGGCCCAGCTACAGCGCCATAGCTTAGCCATGGTAGTGTAGACATACCATTAGATCAGGTGAGGTTTTTAAAATGTGCTGGTCAGTTTTGTGGGGTTTCTTTTTAATCCTTTAAAATGGTAGGCCTTCCTCAGCAGAGACCACAGATTAGACGGAGCAAAGACTGACGAGCCCTCTTCTTATCTAGAGACGTCAAATCAAGGCCCCATCCCACTCCTGGCTCTTAAAGAACTTTTCTCTCACACTTTTCTCACAGCACTTTTCTCTCACATACCCCCCCCTCCGCACGCGTCACTTGAATATGGGATTGGTGTGCAGCATTGCTGTGCATTGCTCTCTGGCTGTTGTGCTCCTCCCACAGGAGGCTGCCTTGGTGGGAGGCAAATAACAGAGACCTTTTGGTTTGCATTCCTGTTCATTAAACACATCGCACCAGGCTAGTTACTGCCCATCTGCAGCTTCAAGACCTGTCTACGGCTTCCCTACCCCCAGTGTGTCACTGCTCCAAGGCACTAACGTTTTGTCAGCAAGTGCAGACAAAGCAGACCAAGCGCTCCTTTCCAGCTGGCTAACTCCCCGGCTGTATCCGCGTGGACTCACCAGGTCTCCCCTTCCCTTGGCAGGTCGACAGAGGCACCACGGGCGGAAAAGAGACAACAGCCACGTCCCACATCGTCACCACAGAAAGCATATCAGTGACCTCAGTAAGCATGTGCCTCTGGGGAGCCAGGCCATCTTCTCCTGGGGTCCCCAGGTGGCGGTGTCTAATTGCGTCCTCCCTCATTGATTGATTCCTGGGTGCTGAGTGAGAGGGAGCGGCCCTGAGCTGGGTGGGGGGCTTGGCAGGGGGCGCTGTTCCATTGGGGACAGGGACGGAAGGGCGCTCTGTCCCTGGCCATTTGAAGATGCCAGCAAACGAAGGGAGAGGCCTACAGACCTCCCGTGTTTCTGATGCTCCCCTCCCAGCTGTTTGTCCTGCTTGTGTCCATGCCAAAGCTCCAATGTAATGTTGTTCCTCCAGGATCACAGTACCAAGCCTGGGAAGGGAATGAGCCCCGCTACCGAACTTCGCTCCATATCTCCGGTGAGTTGAGAAGGTGCTTCTACTTCCCAGGTTTCTGTGCTGGACAGAGGCCCTGGGGGAGCTGCAGGGATGCTGTCTGGCTGTGAAATGCCACCCCTTGGAGCTGGCCCTTGGCTCAGGGTTTAGGCTGTTCTCAGTTGGTAGCTCACGCACCTGCTGCATTATCTTTTCCTGGGTGCAGACACCCTCCTCCAGCATGGGGCCGGAGTGCACCATCTCCTTGCTGAGAGATTTCTGTGGAGCAGGAAGGGAGGACAGGCTGGCCATCCCACTTGCCTAAGGAATGCAGGGCAAGGCAGGACCTGGAATCTTCCACCTGGTGACTCTCTATTGTCCAGAACAAGCACACACATTGAACACAGATTGGGACCGGAGAGCTCCCTAGGCTCACTCCTCACTCAGGCAAAGGTCTCATTGACTCCAGGGGAGCTCTGCTTGAGCAGCAGCGTGCAGGGGTTGGTCCAATATCACTAAGGCTTTGGAGCCGCAAGAGGTCAATGTCATGCACCAGCTGCAGATCCCTCTTCTCGGGCTCAATCCTGTGGGGTGATGCTCGGCTTCCATCGATGTCCATGGTCAGCAATTTGCAGGGCGCACTCAGTACCTTGCAGGATCAGGCCGTTAGAGCAGCACGTTCTGTTTTACTGCTTTCCCCCTTTGATTACTACTAGGCGGGGTAAAGCCCGGCCCGATGCTGCCCCCTGTTCCAGGTCAGTCACTTACCAGAGCCTACATCCCAAAGAAGCACAGACACTTGGGGTGCCTGCAGCAGAGAAGGGGGTACATGCATCCAGCCCATGCACTCAGAGGAAAATTGCATCTGTCCTTAACTCTTCTGTGTTTGGAGTTGGGTATAAAACAAAGGACCCTAAAGAAATGCAATAGAATGGAATTGTGTTCCCCATTGGGAGGGGTCCTCTCTGCTGCTCCATCAGCTGTTGTGGTTGCTCCGGAGATGACAGCCTGTCCCCACAAAAACACTCAGACCAGTTGTAAGCCTCTCTCTTGCCTTGCAAACTCTTCACCCCTCTGCAGGGCAGCCAAGCAGCAATTCATGGGCTGACAGGCTGAGTAATAGCCTTGGCTCTCTGAGCCCCACTTCTCTCTCTTCACTCCTTTTTTTTATCTTTCTCTCCCATCATGGGCTGGCTCCCAGTCTCATACAGGGAGGGCAGGGCTGGACTCAGCCAGACCCTGCTAGCACAGCTCTCCCTCTGGTTGCACTCTCTCCTTGTGGAAGGACTATGAGAAGCACAAAGGCCCTGGTGGTGGGTGATCCAAGCCCTAACTCCCAACCTCCACAGCACAGCACAGAGCCAACCTAGGAGCAGGCCTGGAAGACAGTGAAAGAGAGAAAAGGAATGAAGAAAGAATAGGGACGTTTGAATGATCTGTCCTGAGAACCGTGAAGTTGTAAGCTTTCTGGCATCCTCCCAAGCCCCACACTGATAGCATTAGGGGAAGTGGCATTACTGACAAGGGCTCCATTGCCCTTGGTCCTGTTGACGGATGTTCCTTGCGTGTTCTGTAGATCACCAGCAGCTCTGCTGGGAAGGAAGTTCTCACCAGCATATTTGGTGCCACCGCAGAAACCCTCTCCACCTCCACCACTACCCACGTTACCAAGGTAAGAATGACGAAGGCACAAAGTCAGGAGTGGGACATCACCAAAACATAATACCTTGTGGGCAGGCTGTGGGTTCCTTAAGAAAACAGCTTCCGTTGGGAGAGGAAGGACTTGTACACCAGATTGTAATGTACACCAATTGGAAACAGCAAACGCATCATCCCATAGTGGCCCATGACTGACGCCATTTACATAGCAACTGAACATGCAAGAGTCCTTTACCATTTAAAGTAAATGGGGCACTTTCAGCATTGGTATAAGTGGGTTCCACTTCATTGGGGCCACTAGCATCGGGGTGAATTTGGGCCAATGTGTTTCTGCCATTTGTGGCTGTGTCCTACATTTCAGGAAGGAAGGCAGTTCGCAGTGTGCATGTCATATATTTATACACACCAGGGACAAATCCGATCTACTAGGAAAGTGGGGGATTTTACCAGTGAGGCAGAGAGAAATGTTCTGAGTTGGGTTGGATTTCTAAATTGCTCGGCATTGCCCCAGCTCCCCCTGATTTAATTGGGAGCAGAGTTAGGTCGGTGCTGAGCACTTTTGAAAATCTCACCTACCACACCTAATGCCAAACCAATGAAGAGAGCCATTTCCAAACCCAAGAGCCCTCCAGGGAAAACCACCCACACAGGTGCCCAATACTGGGGCAAATACACTGATCTCAGCTCTTGGGGTGACACACAGGGAACGTGGGATCTCAAATTCAGCAGCTAACGTAGGACGCAAACCATGGAAGGCTTTAAGGATCAACTTCAATGCCTTGAACTGCATCCCCAAGTGAACAGGAGGCCAGTGCAGTCTGTGGAGCACTAGCGCAATATGTTCCCTTTGGCCCTACCCACCAAGCAATCAGACTGCTCTGTTCTCCACTAGCTGAAGCTTGAGCAGCCTCCAAGGCAGCCACCTGTCTAGTGCGTGAGAATCATCCAGTCTGTGGACTCATCCTGCCCCCTTTTCCATTTCAGACTGTGAAAGGAGGGTTTGCAGAGACCAGAATAGAGAAGCGGATCATTATTACGGGAGATGAAGATGTGGATCAAGACCAGGTAGGAGGGAAACCTGTGGGAGGCCATTCAGTACTGTTAGGGGACCTTCAATGGTGACTCTTTCCTGCACTCGTTTCCTACGAGTCCGTCCACAGCCCAGCTATCACTGGGAAGTGCTTGCTTCCCTGAATGGATCATTCGCACCAGGGTGTGGAGGAGGGGATCAACTGGGGTGGAGGTGATATAGGGGTACAGCAAGCTCTGCACTCACAGCAAAGCCTGTCTGTGCCCTGAGCAAGTGACGTGAAAGGTGCTACCCCATTTGGGCCTACAGTCAAAACAACATGGTCGTTTGATTTATGCTGGCCAGTAGCATCATCCAGTCTAGAGTCTCCCACCAGTGTTGCTTTAAGTAACGAGGAAACAGCACATGCTTGCTCTTCTCGGGTGTAGCTAACTGTTTGGACAGTGAACACAGGCTGGCCGCTGGGGTGGCATAGCTGTAATTGAGATTACACTCTAACCACCAGAGGAGGGAGTGGATTGAACACATAAGCCAAGCACAATAAAAAAGAAATCCAAAACAAGGATTAAATTCAAACAAGGAACCAGACTGTGGAATCCTCGAAGGGTACGTCCACACTGCAGGCGCAAGTGCGAATGGTACGTGCCCTAGCTGTACTCTAGCTAGCTCACTGAATATAGCAGTGAGGATGTGACCGCATGGGCTTCAGTGCTGGCTGTACAAGCAAGTACGTACCCAGGGGGATCAGTTGGGCTTGTGCAGCCCAGTCTGAAGCCCGCGTCTCAGCATCCTCACTGCTATGTTTAGCAAGCTAGCTATAGTACAGCTAGCAGGGGTATGTCTACACAAGCTATAAAGCATACCTGCGGCTGCACTGTAGACACTCTTAGAGTCAAATAGGTTTGATTTCTTTCTTTTTTTTTTTTTTACAAGCAGAGCGTTCTTATAGCTGGAGTTGTCATTTGCGTATTGCAACACTCTCTAGAGCAAACTGGACCTTCCATCTCCTTCTCTATGGAGTTTTGCTGTAGCCCATCACACTCCAAGTGCTTTCAGTGAATGTATTTGTAGTGTTGAAGCGCTCTCTTTGTGAATGAGTAGTAGAGGGTGACACAAGTCTCTTGGACAGAAGAGCCGGCTTCCAGGCACTGGTCCAGGACACGCTTCCTTACTTTATTTTATAATACCGTTAAGAAAATCTCAACAATACAAAGTACACAAAAAACTAAACGTAAAAACAAAGTTCTCTTAAAAGGAGCAACAGAGGGTCCTGTGGCACCTTTGAGGCTAACACAAGTACTGGGAGCATAAGCTTTCGTGGGTAAGAACCTCACTTCTTCAGATGCAAGTACTTGCATCTGAAGAAGTGAGGTTCTTACCCACGAAAGCTTATGCTCCCAGTACTTCTGTTAGCCTCAAAGGTGCCACAGGACCCTCTGTTGCTTTTTACAGATTCAGACTAACACGGCTACCCCTCTGATACTTAAAAGGAGCAGAATCTAAAATATTAGCTTAACACAAAGAATTGCTGAAGGTCCTCTGCTAGGAGTTCAGTGATGAAGACTCAGATGTTCTGCATCTCTAGCTGAAGAAATCTGGCAATAATATTTGCAAACTCATGGATGATAGGAGAGGTCCTGGAAGACTGGAGAATGGCTAACATAGTGCCCATGGAAAGGGAAAAGAGGAGCTGGGAAACTATAGACCAGTCAGCCTGACCTCAATACCTTGGAAGCTACTAGAGTAATGTATAAAACATTCAATTTGCGAATACCTGGAGGATGAAGTGGTGATTACTAGCAGCCGGCATGGATTTACCAAGAACAAATCATGCCAAACCAGTTTGATTGCCTTCTTTAACAGGGTAACTGGTTTGGTGGATAAGGGGAATGCGGTGGACATAATATAGCTGGACTTCAGCAAGGCTTTTGACACAGTCCCACATGACATTCTGGAGAAATGCAGGCTTGGCAGAACTAACATTAAATGGATACATAATTAGTTAAACAACTGCAAGCAAAGAGTAACTATTAATGGAAACATGTCAGATTGGAGGGAAATCTCAAGTGGAGTTCCACAGGGATCTCTTCTGGGTCTGGTTTGGTTTAACATCTTTATTAATGACCTGGATGTAGGACTAGAGAACATCCTGATGAAATTTGCAGATTACACAAAGCTAGAGGGGTTGTCAACACTTTAGAGGATTGAGCTAAAATTCAGAGTGATCTTGATAAATTGGAGAACTGAGCTATAGACAACAAAATGAATCCAACAAAGACAAATGTAAGGTGCTACACTTAGGGAAGAAAAACCAAATGCACAAATACAGAATGGGGGATAACTGGCTGGGCAGCAGCACTGCTGAGAAGGATCTGGGAGTTGTGGTGGATCACAACCTCAACGTGAGTCAGCAATGTGATGCTGTTGTAGGTTGTATTAACTGAGGCATAGCATGCAAGTCAGGGGAGGTGATGGTATCACTTTGCTCAGTGCTGATTAGGCCTCAGCTGGAGTACTGTGTTCAGTTTTGGTCATCAATGTATAAAAAGGATGTAGAGAAACTGGGAAGGATCCAGAGGTGAGCAACAAAGATGATCAAAGGGATGGAATGCCTGCTGTATGAGCAAAGGCTGAAGGAACTAGGTATGTTTAGTTTGGAAAAGAGGAGATTAAGGGGGGACATGGTATCGGTCTTCAAATACTTGAAAGGCTGCCATAAAAAAGATGGAGAAAAGTTGTTTTTTCTTACCACAGAGAGCAGGACAAGACGCAATGGGTTCAAACTACAGCGTAGTAGACTTAGATTAAATTTCAGGAAAACCTTCCTAACTGTAAGGACAGTGGAACAGACTGTCTAGGGAGGTTGTGGAAACTCTTTCACTGGAGGTTTTCAAAAGGAGGCTGGAGAGCCATCTGTCTTGGATGATTTAGACACAACAAATCCTGCATCTTGGCAGAGAGTTAGACTAGATGACCCTTGGTCCCTTCTATCACTATGATTCTACAGAAAATAAGTCCAGCAAAGAATGATGAATAGAACATCCTAGGGTTTTACAAATCCTTGGTCAGCTAGTAGGCAAGTTGTGCTAGCAGGTCATTACCCACAGATTCAGCTTTGAATCTCTGTCTTTGGGTTCGCAGGGATGGTTAAGCTTCTCGAGAATTCAATCCAAACCCAGTTCCTTTCGTGCCCAACCTTAGCCATGAGTAGTTTCACATGCCCTGGGCCCATTTTCTGACATGCTTGTGGCTTGCTCCAGAAGTAATGCTAATCTTGGCTATTAACAAAAGATGTAACTGACATTGTGGTAAATACTCTGACATTGTTCTGGTTTACAGGCATTAGCTTTGGCAATCAAAGAGGCAAAACTACAGCACCCTGACATGCTGGTAACCAAAGCTGTGGTATATAGAGAAACAGAACCATCTCCAGAGGAAAGGGACAAGAAACCTCAGGTATGTATAGAAGTTACAAATAGAGCCTCTCTCACGGGTACAATATATATATAGGTTACTGTGCAGGCAGGGCATCCTCCATAGGTGCAATATGCTAGAATTGATAAATGGTACAAGCAGGAAGTCCTTCACAGATGTAATTTATTGACAACAATACAGGCAGGGAACCCCTCACAGCTATGATGCATAAGTGATGATACAGGCAGAGCCTCTCTCATATTGTAGTTACAGTAGGAAATAGTGTAGATTAGAGCCATGAACAACTTTTTAAAAGGACCTCTAGGAGCAGCCTCTGAGACGGGCTACGGGGACTGCTTTGCTGCCCAATTATCCTGGCTACTTGCAAAGCAGTTCTGTGAGCAGCACCATGTGTTCAGTGTTCTTTATCTAGGGTTGTCACAATGACTGTTCTAAAGGCCTTATCTTGGGGCCCAGTGTTTATCCCATTTCTTTTTGCACAGCCCCTCCTTACTTCCAAATACCCTCAGATTTCCTTCCTAGGAACCTTCTGTCAGTTCTCTTAATCGTTTCCCCAGTGTGTGGTGTTTCACTCATCGTCTGTCTTAGACACTATGGGATAGGTTTGCAAAGGGCTTCCAAAAATGGCCATGTTTGTGACCGAGCCCATTTGCATATTCTAAGAACCCACATTTGCAACTGGAGAGGGATATCTGTGTATGCTCCAGGAGACTGGACTGTCCTATCCAGAGGCCTGGGAATGGCCCAGAGAGCTTTTACCATCTGATTGCTGTGAGAAGACCCGTGACCACATCACCAAACCCACCACTACCATTGTCCTCCTTGTTATCGGGCTCAGCATAGACTGACTGAGCGCGGTATTGCAAGTGCCCGTTCTGTGGGTAAAGTGAGGACTTTAGTCTTCAGGTTCTGCCAGCCAGCTACCACTCACCAGCACTACGTTCATCAGGAATAATTGTTTTTAATTGCTTTTTTTAAAACCTGCCCAGTTCCCCAAGTTGCCTCCTTCTAAATGTCCATATGCCAGTGCTAAAGCATGTATTTTGCATGCGCAGGCTGGTGCACTCTCACAAACTCCAGGCATTTCCGGAGCCCTCTTGAAAACATGGCTCTGTTTTTTGTTTTTCTATTTCTGATTGATCTAAATAATCTTGCTTTAAATTTCAGGGCTGGAGGTTGGAATTTTGAAAAATGGATGTTCGTAGTATCCCATTTCACGTGTTAGTCATCCGTTAAACAGGCATCCTGAGCTCATAAATGAAACAGACAGACTCTATTGTGTATAGACGCAATGGGCCAAATGCAACCCTGATGTGACCCTGTCAGCTTCAGAGGACATGTATCTGAGATGACTTTGGCCAGATGTCCAGAGACATTGGCACAGATACCAGAGATAGCTGGAACCGAGAGCTGTCAAGTTTAAAATGTTTGGGTTTTGTTTGTTTTTGCACCTAAGCAGCTCGTAAGCTTTCATCACAATAGAAATAGTAAGGAAAAGGCAACAATGAGCTAATAAGGCAGCACAGGGACCTCAAACAAGGGGAAAAAAGAGCAAGGGGCTGCATCACCATTATATCGACAACAAAGCAAGGCAAAAGGGAGTCTAAAATAAAGGAAGACTGTGAAAGCTTGGTCACTGCAGTAAAATATGGGGCTAAAATCTCAGTCATGGCTAAGGCTACGAGTTTGTCATGGAGGGCATGGGAGTCGCAGTGACTTTCCAGGACCTCCGTGACTTCTTCAGCGGCCGATGCGCCTGGCCTGGGGCCACCTGAGCAGCTCAAGCAGCCCCTGGGCCAGTTGCACTGCCTGCTGCTGAGGCAGTCTCAGGCCACTGCGCCCCCCTTCCCCAGCAGCAGCAGGAGTTTGGGTGTGGGAGGGGGTTGGGGCGCGGGAGGGGGTGAAGGATCTGGGCGGCATTTACCTCGGGGGTACCCTGGAAACGGCGACATCCCTCCGCTCCTAGGTGAAAGCGTGGCATGGCTAGGGGACTCTAAGCCCTGCCTCCGCCTGCAGGCACAACCCCCGCAGCTTCCATTGGCCACGGTTCCTGGCTGCGGAGCCGGCGCTTGGGGTGGAGGCAGCATGCAGAGTTGTCTGGCCACACCTCTGCCCAGGAGCTGAGGGATGTTGCCACTTCCAGGGAGGCGCAGAGCCAGGTAGGGAGCCTGCCAGCCCCCCCAACCTCCCCTCCCCCAGCACCAGTGAGGGTCCTGGGCTGCACTGGCGGTGCCCCCTGGGGTGCCCTTTCCCCCTTGAGCACCTGCGGTGCCCCCCCGGTCATGCTCCTCCCCCCCCCCCCCGATTTAGTCAGGGGTATATAGTACAACTCATGGATAGGTCACGGGCCATGAATTTTTGTTTACTGCCCATGTCCTGTCCATGACTTTTACTAAAAATACCCGTGACTAAAACGTAGCCTTAGTCATGGCCCAATCCTGCAAGGTACTGTTTGCCAACAATTCCAATTACTTTAATAGATTATAAGGCTGAAAACTAGGAGACTATGATTATTTGATCCTGCATAACAGACAATACCAGAGAATCACCTGGTAATTTGTACATCTTTTAGAAAGATATCCAGTCTTTATGTAATGACTTCAAGTAATGGGGACTCTACCAATGACTTCAATGAGACCTCGCAGGATTGGACCCTTACAATAGGGCAACCACATTTAAATCAGTTGCACTGCACCAGCGTCATGAGAGTAGACTATATCCCCTTGTGTTTGCAGCTTGATTGTCTGGTGCCTTAATACAAGAAAAAAGCTCTTTATAAACCAATAAATAATAATAACCAAATGAGAAAGGAAATGCTCCATGATCAATCATTTCCGTCTGCCCTGTGCAGGAATCTTGACCGCCGTGTTCACAGAAGTTGGCATCTCTATTCAAACCCAACTCGGAGAACAATGAAGAAGGGGCCTTCCTGCTGGATTCCTCAATGAGACCTAGACGTCCTGGCTGCAACGTTAATGGCGAGAGACAAAATTTTTTAAAAAAGGAATAGCAAATATATAATATATATATATATATTATATATATATATACACAGGAAACAAAATGCATCCTTGCACTGCTGCTATATGCTGGAGGTGAATTGCAAACAGCAACATCAACAATAACACACAAAACCAACCGCCTACTTTAGCCTTTGCAAACAAATTGAAGAATTGACTGGATTCATCAGAAAAACAAACAAAAAATCATGATAATAACAATAATATTATTAACATACAATAAACCGCCATTTTGCATGTTACATTTAAAGGACACACAACTCATGGGTTCATTTGTTGCACACTGAATGGAAAGGAAACGTGCTTTGCAACAAAGCAGCAAACAAAAAAACTCCAACAACCCACAAGCAGATGCAAAACTATTCCCCACCTAAGGAAAGAAGAGAGAGAACCATTGAATTGTTTGATTACTTTGTAATTATTTTCTGCTTCAGGATGTGTGGTGATCATCCCTCTTCCCATTCCATGCTAGTTCTGTTTCATCATTTTTTGGTTCTGTTCTTACTCCCCCCACTTGTCCTTCCTTCTCTTTCCTCTGTCCCCTTGTCCGGTCTCTTGTTCTGCTGAAGGTAATAAGAACAGATCTCATTTAAAACAAAACAAAACCTATATGTATATGGTTTCTCATTTATAAAAATGCAGTCTGTAGGGGTTTCATATGAATGTGCTTTTAAGTTATGTATATTATATATAACTGGGGGTGTGGAGTGGGGGGTGGGAAACAATATTAAAATAATTAAACAGTGCTGGTAAGTTTGCTGATGACATTTTTAAATTATAATTGTTTGGTTGACTGTGGTTGATATACTATGAGAATCTTAGCTCACACTGATATCCCACAAGAAGAGAACAGGGAACATTTCATTAGCTGCTGCTCTTTGGGGGGGTGGGATGGGACGTTTGCCACTGAGTTGATGCACTGTGGCAGGAGGGGTTGGTGTAGTGACACAGTGTATGGTGTTTGTAATTGGTTGGTTGGTGATAAGGGAGTGCTCAGCAACATGGAGGGGTGGGGGACTGGGAAAGAAGGAATGGACTGCATCCATTTACCATTACCAAAATGTGCCAGACAGAAATGTCTCCCCATGCCCCCAATCCAAAGATGTTGAGGTTGTTTGGAGACTCAAGGTTAGACCGTTTGATTCCCATGCTTCCCGCCTCTAGCAGTCTTTGACTCCTCAGGTCTGGAGCCCTAGCAGCAGTAGAGGTATCATATCATACTTGTCAGCAGGTTCTTGAAAACCAGGCACCTGGGCTGAGTTAGGGATGCATACAGTGATCCCCCCCTAACCCACTGGTCTAGACACTTGTTTCTAGCTTCATTTCTGAACCTCAGCCCCAGCTTGAGAGCAAGTACCTCTCCATAACAAGCTGTATGTTTGCATTTTGCCAGGGTGGCTGTAGGCTGTGCGACAGCTGCCCTGGCAGGAACAGGCGAATGGCAGCTCCCGCATGGTACTGTCTACTGATACTCTGGCTTAGGGTTGACTCCTGTCCATCGACAGTTGATGAGGAAGATACCATGTGACAAACGTGCAGGGAATAGCAGGTTTACAGGGCTGGATAGAATTGCCCAGTCATCCAGAACTTAGAGGGCAGATGCTGATGAGGCAGTGGGAAGGCAGAGAGGCTGCTTTCCCCACGACTGGTCAGAACTTGGCACTTAGATAAAGTTTTCCTCTGCTGCTGCCTATGGAGTGGAGATTTTGGGCCCAGTCTAGGACCTGAGGCACTGTGTGAGACAGGCAGTTAGGGCAGACTTAGAACCAAAAAAAGAAAAGAAAAGGAAATGAACTGATTTCCAAATGGAATTGTCACCTGAAACTACAGAAGGGTCCACAAACATTGCACTATCTTTGTCTTTATTTCCCCACCCCACACTTAATGCCTGGAGAGGAAGCACATCTAGCTAGTCCCCATGATAGGATCTGGGAATCCTATTGAAAATGGACAACTTGAATATTTAGAATCAGGTGGGCATACCCCATATGATCAATTTCCTACCATAGCAGGGATTCCTGAGTCTCTGGTGGGCCTTGGTCTTTCCAGTTGGCTTCTGGGGGGGAGGGATAGCTCAGTGGTTTGAGCATTGGCCTGCTAAACCCAGGGTTATAAGTTCAATCCTTAAGGGGGCCATTTAGGGATCTGGGGCAAAAATCTGTCTGGGGATTGATCCTGCTTTGAGCAGGGGGTTGGACTAGATGACCTCCTGAGGTCCCTTCCAACCCTGATATTCTATGAGACTGTGTCTCCATGGAGTCTGTTCTCCTTTTGGCACACGGGTTTCTCTTGTAAGCATTAAAGGGATGAGCACTGGCTCCCTGACAATAGCACTGATTCATGTGCTAGTGCCAGTGAGGGTCATTTCAGGCTTCTGATGAATCCAAATGTGTGGTGTTCTCCCTGGATTCTACCTGAAAGTTCACAGCCACCAATAACCTGCTGCTGCTTTAGGGACAACACTCACCAAAACCAAAAGGAGTGACAGCAATTACACAAAGACTTTTTTTTAAAAACACCCAAGTCAGCTGTAAAAAACACATGTGCTTTCAGGAAGAGAAGCCCAACTCAGAGGACCTGTTCCCAAGAGCTGTGCAAGGCATTAAGCCTGTCTGTTCTGCTATCAGAGGGGGTACATTCCCCCATGCATCACACTGGCTGTTTGACACATTTTGAATTTCAAACAACCAAAAAAAAAAAGCTGGTAGAAACTTGATGCTATTGAAATTGAATTAGAGGCTACTTTGAAACCCCAGGAGCCTGATTCTGATCTCGCTCATGCTAGTGTAAAATCTGGAGTCACTCCATTAAAAACAGTGGAGTTGCACTGCTGCAAAATTGGTGGAAGTGAGATTAGAAACAGATCCTGCATGTTCAGAGCTAAAAAACAGTGGACCTATTTCTCTGGATTCCTCACAGTGAGTGACAATGGGGGGGGGGGGAGCATGAGTCTTTTGCTCACCTGGCAAGATGTGGGTTTTATAGATATAGAAATAGATATAATCCACGCCTTGCCAGGTGAGCAATAGACACAAGCTTTTTCTTTATATATTTTTTATATATCTATATTGTTTGTGATGGTGTTGAAGCCGTGCATCACTCTAAGGCCTTGGCTTCCTCCCACCTTCTTCGTCACTGTCGCTGACATTTCAGATTTTTCTTTTCACTATTTTTCTTTTTTCTGGGGGCCTTTCCGTTGAAGTGGGTGGGAGACACGAGTGCCTGTTTGTCCCTAAATCTGCAAGTTCATTTCAAAACTGGCCTGCAATTGCATGAGTGATAATAATAATAAACAGGATTTTTATTTGAAAAGCACCTTACCAACCAACTGCAATGCTCTGTCGTTCCTTCACTAACTCCCCTTTCCTCTTCCCCTGTTCCTCTTCTCCCCTTCGCCCCTTTCAATCATATTCTTTTTCAGTGCTTGGTGGTGTATGCGTGTGTGCTCACTGTTCTTGTATTCAATAAAAGTGAAATAAATGTGTTTGATGCTCAACCAGCTTGTGGCCTGAAACTGACTTTTCTCTGATCTGGACAGTAGAGAATTAGAGGAGGCGCTTTAGACCCAGGTGCTTTACAGGTTGAAAGTATGCCTGCAGGCAGCATTGAGTGAGAGCAGGAAAGAGATTGGACCTTCCCTAGTTAGCCTTGATACAGGACTGGGCAGAATGGGGACAATTCAGGGGTCTATTTAATGCAGAGGTTAAATGGGGGGGGGATGGGTTTCCTAATTTTCTTCCAAGTTTCACCCACAAAATAAGCTCCATCCACACAAGTCACCAGAATGAGATCCTGCTCACAGTACATTCTATGATGTTCAAAATATGAAGGTGCGTGCTCTCTGAGCTCCATTGGGCTGATGGTTCCCCCTTGGTGGGGCTTGAATATGTCCATGGGGTTTGTTGGCTTCTTGGGTCAGGCTCCTACTTGATTGGGTTGGAAGAGGGGCCTATGGGGGTTATAATAACAAATACCAGCCATTTGTGGCACCAAAATGAGACAATACAGTAAATTGTGTAGATCTGTGAACCTCCTTTCTTACATGAGGAATAAAATAGTTTTCTGAAAGCTGAGATTCTGGAGAATGAGGTAGCAGTTTGAGAGAGGTGCCAGTACACCGAACCATTGTGTACCAACTGAATCCAAGCCTGGAGATGGGGACAAGCTGGGACCAAGAGGTTGGATGGGTGTAGTAGGTAGATCGAAACTTAGAGCAAGGTGGGTAAAATTGCCATCCATTTGGGAATTAGGAGTGGGCTGGAAGGCAAATCCTGTCCCTGAAGGGTTTCTTTGTAAGAGAAGGGCAAATTTTGTCTTCATTTCTTCCCTGGACAAGATGGAGGGCATGATGGAAAGCCACAAGCGGATTTCTACTAGTCAAGTCAATGACATGCAATTATTAACACTATTTATGTTCAAACATTATTTTGGAGCTGTTCCATGGTCAGGTTGTATTTTTACTGCTGTGGGGATGTGAGGTTTTGGAGTCCAACCCAGACCAGTACGAGGCCAACAAGCAAACAAAAGTTAAAATTTTCTTTTTAATGGCTCAGATCTAACTTTACAAGTTACGGTCTTTGTTCAAGGTAGTTCTTCAAGTGAGTGTACATGTTGATTCCACCCTTGGTGTGCATGGGATGCGCCCCGTGCACAGTTGGAAATTTTTCCCTCAGTGGTACCTGTTGGGGTGGCTACAATAGACTTTACAAGACCAGCTCTTTGAAGGGTCTTTGCTAGTTTTGGAGCAAATTGACTCCAAGTTCTATTGCTTTGAAGATCTCTAGGACAACTCTAAAGTCCTCTGGTTGTACACTCCAGCCCTATCCAGAAAGCACTTCTGCCCACAGCAGACCCACTGTTACTCTGCCCTGGCTCCTTAGCAGAACCTGCAGAGAAAGAGGAGTAGGGATTACAGGGGGCTTCTCCTTCTCCTGCCTCTGTATCAATGCCTGCTCCATCTAGACACCTAGGGGTGCTAACCAGGCCTTTTGATGGGTTCCCAGCATGCCAGATTCCACTTTCCCCATATTTGCAAACCACCTTTCCCACTTCCTCAGAGCTTGGCCCGGATCTCCTCAGACCACTGGGTACTAAGCGCTGTGGAAATTTATTTCCCCCATCCCTCCCCAGGGACCACTCTCACAAGGAGCACAGCCGCCAGAGGTTCATTCTCTCCTTCAGGTAGAAGTCTCTGTGAGCGGGGAGGGGCCCAGGCTCCAGCTCCAGCTCAGGTCAGTGGCCCTGGACCAGATGTGGGTTTCATTGCTGTGGAAACATATGAGGCCAGTGGCCAGGTCATGAGCTAGTTACCCTCCACCTGAGCTAAGAACATGGCTGATGGAGTCAGGATCTCTGACACGTGAGGACTTCCTCACTCTGTCACCTCGCTAATGCCCTCCTGGGGGTGTTCCCTGGCTCTCGGGGCTGGAGGGGGCCAGGGCCCTTTCTGCGGAGCGGGGTGGGGCCCTGTGTTTCGGGGCAGGGCCCTTTCTGCGGGGGCAATGGGGCTGCCCGGGCCGCTTTCCCGGTGGGACCCGCTGGGCTGGCGGAAGTAGCTGCGCTTCCGGGCCCGGCGCTCGCGCACTGACTGAGGCGGGGAGCGGGACCCAGGTGAGCAGCGGGGCTGAAACGCCCCCAGCGCCCGGGGTGGGGGGATTTAACCCCCTGACTGAGCAACGGAGGTTTGTACCCGGGAGTGGTGCCGGCGGGGGGGGGACTGGGAGGGGTTGTACCCGGAAGGGGAACGGATGCCGGGGACCGGGAGGGGAAGGGGTGGCGGGTGCCGGGGGGGGAGCTTGTACCCGGGAGGGGAAGGGGTGGCGGGTGCCGGGGGGGGGGAGCTTGTACCCGGGAGGGGAAGGGGTGGCGGGTGCCGGGGGGGGGGGGAGCTTGTACCCGGGAGGGGAAGGGGTGGCGGGTGCCGGGGGGGGGGGGAGCTTGTACCCGGGAGGGGAAGGGGTGGCGGGTGCCGGGGGGGGGGGAGCTTGTACCCGGGAGGGGAAGGGGTGGCGGGTGCCGGGGGGGGGGGAGCTTGTACCCGGGAGGGGAAGGGGTGGCGGGTGCCGGGGGGGGGGGAGGAGCTTGTACCCGGGAGGGGAAGGGGTGGCGGGTGCCGGGGGGGGGGGGAGCTTGTACCCGGGAGGGGAAGGGGTGGCGGGTGCCGGGGGGGGGGAAGCTTGTACCCGGGAGGGGAAGGGGTGGCGGATGCCGGGGGGGGGGGAAGCTTGTACCCGGGAGGGGAAGGGGTGGCGGATGCCGGGGGGGGGGGGGAAGCTTGTACCCGGGAGGGGAAGGGGTGGCGGATGCCGGGGGGGGGGGGAAGCTTGTACCCGGGAGGGGAAGGGGTGGCGGATGCCGGGGGGGGGGAAGCTTGTACCCGGGAGGGGAAGGGGTGGCGGGTGCCGGGGGGGGGGGAGCTTGTACCCAGGAGGGGAAGGGGTGGCGGGTGCCGGGGGCGGAGCTTGTACCCGGGAGGGGAAGGGGTGGCGGGTGCCGGGGGGTGTGGTAGTACCCGGGAGGGGTTCCGGGTGCGGGGGGGGGGGAGTGGTAGTACCCGGGAGGGGTTCCGGGTGCGGGGGGGGGGGTTGTACCCAGGAGGGGGGGTTACGGGTGCCGGGGGAGGGAGCTTGTACCCGGAGGGGTTACGGGGAGGTGGGGAGCTTGTACCCGGGAGGGGAAAGGTTTCCGGGTGCTGGAGGGGGAGGGTTGTACCCGGGAGGGGCTCTGGGTGTGCGGGGGGGGGGCGGGGTTGTACCCGGGAGGGGTTCCAGGTGTCGGGGGGGGGGGAAGCTTGTACCCAGGAGGGGGAGGGGTTACGGGTGCCGTGGGGTTGTACCTGGTAAAGGAGGGTTCACAGGGGCCAGGGGGGCAGACTGGGGTCTGGGAGATTAGACCAGGAGGGGGAAGCCTGAGGGGGGTTATCTGCTGAGTATTTTTATAAATACACCTTGTAAAATCTTCTCTCATTTACTGACATACTACTGTGAGGTGTGTATTGCGGGGCTATAATCTGTAATGTTTCTCATGATCCCCACTGGAAGGGCTGTGAGTAGATATTGTGCTTTCGTTGGTATGTTTTTAGGACTGACTTTGTCTAGCTGCTAAATATCATTGTATTGCTATAGCTTTCCCTCCTCTCGCCTTGGCTAGTGCAGTGAATTGCTGCTCTGAGCTCAGGGACTGGGGTCAGAAGGCTGCATGTCTGGATGCTTAGGCACCTATGTATTGTTATTTATTAAGCACTAACTGTTCTCTTTACTGTGTAAGGCAGAGATATCAAAACAGCCCTGCCTCAGGGAGTGTGCAGACCAGAAGTACAACATCAGGCTATGTTAACTTGCCATGGTTTTAATAAAATATGCTGGATGGAAACATCTGTGTATTTATGTAATACAAGTTCAATGTGCTTGCCCTATCCTAGATTCCTGGTGGAGAGGCCTGACATAACAGAAGGACCAGCAGACAAGATGGCAGAGATGCAGATAGATCCAGACCTGGCCAAGAGACTCTTTTTTGAGGGTGCTACAGTTGTCATTTTGAACATGCCTGAGGGGACAGAGTTTGGCATTGATTACAACACTTGGCATGTGGGCCCCAGATTCCGGGGAGTCAAGATGATCCCTCCAGGCATCCATTTCTTTCACTATAGCTCTGTCAACAGGTGTAATACCAAAGAGACAGGTCCCCGTACTGGCTTCTTCTTAAGCCTGCAGCAGCGAGACTTGCAGATTCTGCACTGGAACTCATTGAATGAGGAAGTGGACCTCACCCCAGCATCTGAAGAAGAGATTGAAATAATGAGGTCAAACCTCCAGGAGATGGACAAGTTTCTTGGGCCATACCCATATGAGACCCTCAAGAAATGGATCTCCCTCACTAACTTCATCAGTGAACCAGTGATGAAGAAGCTGCAGCCAGAGAGTGGACAGATCTGTGCCTTTTCAGAGGTTCTGCCGGTTCTGGCTGGGAAGCACACCAAAGACAGAGCTGAACAGAACCTGCCCCGATATGACACAGAATGTAAGAGCTACGCAGAAGGCCTGGCCCGACTGCCCAAAATGAAGCTGAAAGCTGGCACTGAGATCCGGTTCACAGAGATGCCGAAGCAGATGTACCCTGATGGTGCTACTCCTGAGGAAATAACCAGGCACAGCATGGACCTTAGCTATGCTCTGGAAACAGTGATTAACAAGCAGTACTCCAGCCAGCCCCAGGATGTGCTCGGTGAGTATAAAGGCTGTCCCAGAAACAGAGTCATCACAAACAGCCTTGAACGCTTAACAGCAAGAATGGTGTCCAGCAATCATTATAGTCTATAGTATGAAACTGAGAATCGGAACACTTAGGTTCTAGTTCAGGGGTGGGCAAACTTTTTGGCCTGAGGGCCGCATCTGGGTGGGGAAATTGCATGCAGGGCCATGAATGTAGGGCTGGGGGTTGGGGTGAGGGATGTGGGAGGGGGTGTGGTGTGCAGGAAGGGGCTCAGGGCAGGGGGTTGTGGCACAAGAGCGGTGTGGGGTGTACAAGGGGGCTCAGAGCAGGGGGTTGGGATGCAGACAGGGTGCGGGAGAGGTTTGGGGTGCAGGAGGGTTTTGGAGTACAGGCTCCGGCCCGACGCTGCTTACATGGAGCGGCTCCGGGGTGTCAGCGGGGCTAAGGCGGGCTCCCTGCCTGCCCTGGCCCCGCGCCGCTCCCAGAAGTGGCCGGGACCATGTCCCTGCAGCCCCGGGTGGGGGGATGGGGGAGAGAGGGCTCCGCTGCGTGCTTCCTTCACATGCGGGTACCTCCCCCGAAGCTCCCATTCACTGCGGTTCCCTGTTCCCGGCCAATGGGAGCTGCGGGGGACAGTACCTGGAGGCGAGGGCAGCGAACGGAGCCCCCAGGGGACACAGAGATGTGGTGCCGGCTGCTTCCAGCAGTGGTGCGGGGCCCACGGCACCATAGGAATGGCAATCCCATGGGCCAAATCCAAAGCCCTGATGGGCCAGATTCGGCCCACGGGCCGTAGTTTGCCCACCCCTGTTCTAGTTCCACTCTTGCCAGTAAATTAGCATTTGGATTTTTGGTAAGTCTCTTAGCCTCTCTGTGCCTCCAATTAACAAGGATAATACATTCCCTATCTCACAGGGTGTTTTGGGGCTTAATGTTTGTAAAGCATTTTGAGATCCTTAAATGAAAAGTGCTTTTCAGTGCAACTTACTATGCATGAATTTTCAGCGCAGTGTGTGGAATGCTAGCTATGGAACTCTCTCCGTATTGCTGCGGGAGTCTCTCTTTCCCCTAATGTTCCTTTCACATCGGTCTCTGGGGTCTTCTCCTCCATAGTACATTGTTTGGTTCTGCCTCTCCTGGCAACCTGTCAATTAACTAAAAAAAAAAAAAAAAAAATGCCACTTTTTAAACCACCACCCTTATGTTTATACATATTTTCATTGAAAAAGGTGATCACTGGGAACAGGCTGGATGGTGCAGTTACAGTGCATTGAAATCCTTAATTGCAGCATGATGGGTGTCAACATAATTATTCAATTTAGGAATAGAGAAAATGGGTTATCCTAGAAGTAGGAAAGTGCTACAAATAGGACATCACTGTGACATGCCGAAATTGGTCAGTTGGTTTTGACTGCTACAGCACTTTACCTATAGCCATTTATTGTTAACTTCCAGTTTTCATTAAAATGACTAAGCAGCAGGGAATCTTGAACATGGTAAGCTTTTCTCTCCCCCACTCCTCCCATGTTAGAGTAGCCATGGCTGAAAGACGGGGAAGAAGCAAGTTTAGGAAGTTGAAACCTTCTCTTGTGCACCACTGGTGACGCCTTCTGGTAGGATTTGGGGATTGTTGTGAGGAAAAGCTTTGAACAAAGACTGTATGCATTGTACAGAAGAATGTGACATGCATTATTTACTGACATATCAGAAATTACCAGCTGGTGGCCCTCAATAGAATTGCTGTAATTAGCTGCTAACTCCATTGGAAACAATGGCAATGTCTGCTACAAGTTAATGCCAGCTCTATTGAGGACTCTGAAACCAAGCTGAGATGACACTGTTACCCTCAAGATAAACTCTGGATGCTTGGTATTTACTAGAAATTCTTCTCATGTCCTCGTTGTTTTATCTGTTAACTCTCTATCTTCTAAAACAGCAGAACTGTATTGTGAAATGTTCTAGGAGGTAAAAACAGCGAATGTCCTTCCCAGCTAGCTACCATTTCCCAGTGCTCTGTGAGAAGCATGAGGGGACACTATTGGCAAAGTGAGTGTCTAAACATCTGGTAATTCTGAGCCCTGCGTGGCAAAATAAGGCCACATCTATACTAAGGACTAGGGCACTGTAGTGCCGTAGTGTAGATGCTACCTACAGTGTTGGAAGGTTTTTTTCCATTGCTGTTGGTAATCCACCTCTTCGAGCATCAATAGTGGAATTCTTCCATCAGTTTAGCCTAATCTGGGGTTAGGATGGCATATTTACAGTCTCAGGGGTGTGGATTGTGCACCATAGCTATGTCAACCTAACTTTTAAGCATGGACCAGGCCTAGGTGAGCAAAGCTGCTGTAACAGCAATAGCATATTGTCTTTTGCGCACATAGTATCATAGATTGCTCTTGTTGTCTGACTGCATGTGTCCATACTGTGGTACCCATGTCACTGTCTAGTTATGGTGGCAGCAGCAACTTCCTAGCTCCCCTCTTTTGGACATGTAGGCTCAGGAAAGGCAAGAAGAGACATAGAGAGATCACTATTCCCTCCTAGCAGCTATGAGGCAAGATTGTGTTAAATGGGGTCACAGGAGACCACAAAATCTTGACGTAATGTCTTGGCTTTGTGTTGTAGTATTTCAGTAATAGGTAGAAATAATGTTTTGTGACAACCCAAACACCACAGCACAATCTCTGGAAATCACTTGGTAGTGACATTGTTCTCAGACTCCGCTTATGAATGCTCATGATGAGAAGGTTAATGGTCATTGCTATAACATGTCCTCTTTGATTGTGCTATGCTTGCCTCTCAGTCATATAGTCAAGGGGGTGGAGAGTGGTCAGTGCTTGGAGAACTGACGACTATTAATATAGTCATCAGGAGTACAGGGTGCTGTTTGTGTGTCAGCAAGACAAACTCAGCGAATGTATGCAAAAATTGGCATTGTCCACAAAAGTAATATAATCCTCGGGTTCCACTTATGGTTGAATGACTAAAGTTCTTCCCTGTCTTTTTTTTCCATGCCCTCCCTTGACTGGGTGTTTCCAGCCGAGCTGCAGTTTGCTTTCATCTGCTTCCTGATTGGGAACGTCTATGATGCATTTGAGCACTGGAAAAAACTTCTGAATGTTTTGTGCAGATCAGAGGATGCCATAGGGAAGTATCAGGCCCTCTACATCAACCTCATTTCTGTCCTGTACCACCAGCTCAGTGAAATTCCAGCTGACTTCTTTGTGGACATAGTCTCCCAGGACAACTTTTTAACCAGCACCTTACAGGTAAGTTACCAGCTGTGCAGGTGGTTTGGGAAACAGACATAGGGGGATTCTCATGAGAAATGAGTGGGCATACAAAGCCAGACTCAACCAAATTCAGAGGGGAGTCTAGGGGAACATAACCTTGTGTAAGATACACCCCGCCCCCCATGTGTATGTTGTACGTTGCTTACACACGCAACCCACTTACACCTCACCTCTGAATTTGACCCATTGAGACTGTGTGTATGGGAGTCTAAGGGTACGTCTACACTTACCGGAGGGTCCGGTGGCAGGCAATCGATGTTCTGGGATCGATTTATCGCGTCTGGTTTAGATGCGATAAATCGATCCCGGATCGATCCCAGAAGGGCTCGCCCTCGACGCCGGTACTCCAGCTCGGCGAGAGGAGTACACAGCATCGACGGGGGAGCCTCCCTGCCGCATCTGGACCCGCGGTAAGTTCGGACTAAGGTACTTCGAATTCAGCTACGTTATTAACCTAGCTGAATTTGCGTACCTTAGTCCGAAGTGGGGGGGTTAGTGGGGACCAGGCCTTAGGCAGTGTAAATGGAGTTAACCCACATATAGCGGCTCCAGCAGAGCAGTGTAACAAGAAAAGCAGCTAACAGGAGGAGGTAAAGGTAGGGGGGGAGAGACTAAATCTTTTGTGCCTTCTAGGCAATTAACACTGACCTTATGTATCTTAACTGAGAGTTATACTGCATCAGAATGGACTGGAGTTTATCTATATTAGGGGTATCTGCCTGTGTGAGTGAATCAATTTAGTTGCAGCAATACGCATTTTCTTAATGTAGACAAGGCCTTAGACTCCCTTACACTAAACATTAGTAAGGGGGTTTGAGTGAGTGCAAGGGGATCTGATTTTCTGAATTTGACACATCGTAATGGAAACTTTCCTTTGTAGCAGATTAAAAGTCCACTGATACTGATTTAGATCAGTTTAAATTGTCAGGATTCTGTTCTGGAGTGAAGCCCGTTATGAACTCAGAGCACGGGCAGTATCAAAGAGGACCCTTCCCCATCCCCCTTGTCTTGGGCTTTGTATCATGCTCACTTATTTGCCTTGAATCAGGCTGTTATCCAGTGGGAATTTAGAGATGATTGCCCAGAGTGCAGAAAAGTCTGTATTGATGCTAAGGCAGCCACAGCAAAGCTTTATAATCCCGCACAGCAAGATCTGAAGGATGTGCTTATAAAATACCTCCCCTTTATTTAATCACTCTAACATCTTAGTAAATATTCATAAAGATTTAATAGCTAAACGAAATTCCATTTTCTGCCTCTTTAAGTTTTCCTCTTTAAAAAAACAACAACCCAAAGACACATACATGCGTGTTTAGCAGGGAAGATTTTTATTCTTGGCAGTAATTGTTCCAAATGTGCTGTAGATGATTTGTAGGCCTTGAATACCACCTCCTCCCTTGTCAGATAGATCGGTCACATTTCTGTATTTGTGACTATTTGCTGCTGCTATAGAATATTTCAATATCTTAATTGGCTAGAAACTAAGAGGTGCTGTTTTCAGTGTAGAGAGTTCCTCCATCGGCCCCTAATGACTCTCACTTGTGAACAGTTTCGATCAGTGTCACAATGCAGGATAGGCCTGTTCCCCACAAACCGAAAGCGAGACTTCCTAACAGCTTCCTTCCACTGCTATAAAAACGTTATGAAGCCGGTAATTAACATAATCAGGTTTATTAAAATGAACATTATTTTTACACTCCATAAAGCAGTAAAATGAAAATTAGCCAAACTGCAACATGTCCTTCCATGCCAGCTTCTCAGGTTCAACGTATGGAATTAACTCTGTGGTCTGATGGGCTGAGCTTAGCGGTTTTAGAATGTTGAGGCATGTCTACATTGCTTTAAAAAAACAAAAATCCTGTGGTAGCAAGTCTCAGAGGTCAGCTGACTCAGGCTCTTGCTATGGGGCTAAAAATACCAGTGTAGACATTCCTTCACTGGGTTTCAGAACCTGGGCTCCAGCCTATGCAGAACATCTGCACTCCTATTTTGTTTGACCTGGGCTTTCAGACTCGCTGCCTCTGCGTTCTTTGCAATGTAGATGTACTTTTAATGAGCAAAAGCTTTGATTTAAGGATAAAAGTCTTCAACATTTGCCAACCGTAGGAAATATTCATGTAACTAGAGCTGGCTGGGAATTGTTTTATGAAGTGTTGTTTATCAGAAAATGCTGATTCATCAGAACTGAAACTTAGTAGGAAAGTTTTGATAAATTTTTTGTTTTTGAAAAAAAAATTAAAATTGTTTTGAAATTGAAACATTCCGTTTTGACATTTTTGAAATGAAAAGTTCAATTTTTCCATTTCAAAACTGTTTTCATTTAGAAATGAAAGTTAATATACAGCAAAAATGTGAAAAAAAATTAAAATCTTAAAGGGTCAAAACAAATGAAACATTTTGAAATTATCGAAACAAAACATTTCTGCTGATCTGATCTGAAACTTTTTTTGGATTTTCAGTTCACCAAAAAACTTTAGATTTCACCTTTTTGTTCCAATTTGTGAGGGAAAACTTTCTGAAATCTCACATTCTTTTGTGACAGGAAAACAGTTTTCCTGCCCAGCTCTTCATGTAACCCATTGGCAAAGTATGTTTTTGTCCCCACTAGTGGTGGACCATGTAAGAAAATATCAGCTTGCTACTGCTTTCAGCTAGTGAACTTGGAGTGGGATTTTCAGAGGAGTGGCTTGAAGCCAAATCTTGTTGACTGTCAATGAGATTTGGGTACCTACACCTCTACCCCGATATAACGCGACCCGATATAACACAGTAAAGCAGCGCTCCAGGGGGTCCAGGCAGCACACTCTGGTGGATCAAAGCAAGTTCGATATAACGCGGTTTAACCTATAACGCGGTAAGATTTTTTTGGCTCCCGAGGACAGCGTTATATCGGGGTAGAGGTGTACCTCCTTTAGGCCTTTTTGAAAGCCCAGCTTTAGCCTATACTGCTGAAGTTAAAGAACTGATGCTATTATGTGAGAAGTCTAGGGTGCAGTGCTCACTGATGTCTGATGGTGGTCATTGCACTCATAACTGCACAAAAGAAAAATGCTTTGGGTGAAAGCCAGCTTTTTGTCACTAACGGTTCTCTACTGACATTACTGCTCTCTGGCTCTTGGCGCCGGTGGGAGTACTATGATTAATTATTTGTATTCTGGGAGTGCCTAGGTGCCCCAGTCATGGATCAGGACCCCATTGCGCTAGGTGCTGTACAAAGACAGAACAAAAAGAGCTTACATTCTAAGAATAAGATGAATATGCAACAGACAGACTGGGGAACACAAGGAAATAATACATAGTGAACTCACCTCTTACCACACGTGCCTGGGTAAAACACACAGCACTGCTGGCAGCAGAGAACAATCTTAAAGTGTAATTGTAATCAGAAAAGTGACATGATAAAATTGTCTGCTTCTTACCAAACCTGTCTGCTCATTTCACTGATCAATTTTATTCCTGCTAGCACTTTAGAATCATTGAATCCATGGGAATGGGAGCTGGATTCTATTCCACCTCTTGCATGGAACCTTCCCCTAAGCTTCAATTGCAGAATCCTTATTCCTGGTGGTAGTTGAAGAGGCAGAAAGAACACAGCTTGATTTTCATACCCTAGGCCTAGAGTGAGGTTTTGCAGCACTTGAAGTTTTAAAAAAATATATTTTTTTGGCTTCTATAAGAATAAATTTGATGTGTAACTTATTGAGCGGGATAAATGTAGAACCCCATGATCTCACTGTTAGTCCCTTTTTTAACACTGGCCTCATTTCATAGGAGAGTTTTGTTAATGTTTCTGTGTGAAGAGGCAGTTTCACAGTAGGATGAACAAGGAAAAAGCAAACAGTTATACACAAAGCAATGAACTTTGCCATTCATTTTCGGTGTTTTCTCCTGTTGTCTATAGATCTCTTTTGAATAACAGCATTCTTCCCAAAGGGGCTTTACCTTCAGCTTGATCCTGCAATGAAATTCTTTAGCTTAGAGCATCAATTTGCTGTGGAAATGAGTTCTGTGTCACAAATTCAAGCAGGAGGCGAGATGGGCTCTGAGGCTGAAAATCCTGTTTAGTCAGACACATCTGCAATAACTGTCTGAAGTGCCACAGAAAAACTGTGAATGTGTGAAAAGTTAATGGATTTATGTGTAAGTGAGACATTAGAAAATCCCGCCTTTAGGGTCTGTTCAGGTTGCAGCTACCTGTGTTCAAGGATCTTCAGGGATGTCTGTAATGTGCATGAGATTAGAAATTTGAATTGTAGGGGACCTCCTCCATTTCTCCAGTCTCCAAGGCAGTTTCTTCTGCCTCTAAGACATTGGAAATGGTGGAGACCCATATTGTGGTCACGTGTTACAGCAGACAAAACTGTGGGGATCAGCTCCATATCTAGCCATAAAGAAAGGGAGGGTGGTCAGACCCCCCTGGTTCTGCCCCCAGGTCAGGACGCATGCTTCTGATTCATGCTATGAGTTCTCAGTCATGCAATAGCTAGTTCTAATTTGGATTTGGTTTAATCTGCTTAAAATATTTGAGCTTTGTTTTTAAGCATTTGTTACGGTCAGAAACTAAAACTGGTGGCCCAAAGGGGACACTACTGCGGCACACGCCTTCCTCCCCTCAGAAAAAAGCCTCATCAATGCACCTCAGTCTGGGCCTAGGTCTCCCCTCAGCTGACAGTGCCAGCTGCTCAGAGATTGTATGGTATGGGCAACTGCTGCGATGGGCATGTTGTTTTCATAGGTGGCCATCTTCTTTGAATCCCATTCTCTAGAGGGAAGGAGATTGGTACTTCTAAGCCTCTTTGCTGTCCGCCTCCATCTGTTTAGCAGTTATAAACCATTACATGCGGGAAACTTGGTCTCAAGAGAATAAACAAGACCAAGTCTTTGACTTTGCCCTTAAAATTAAAACAAAACAAAGTCTCAAGTCTCCAAGGTTCACAGTCCCAATTTCTAATGCCTACCTAGAACTCTGCAGTAGTGCCTGTATCATTGCTGTTTAAAGCTGCACCAAGTGCATTCAAACAAAATGTCTTGTGGCTGCCCTTTGGCTTCAGAGACTGGGTTTCAACCTCTAGTCATTGAGCTGGCCTTTTCTTCCACTGCTATTCTCTTTTGGGGGTGGGACAGAAGCCCCGAAATAAGTGACTTAAGAGCAAAGGTTTAATTCACTTTCAGTGGCATCACTTGCACTCTTTTGGAAGCCCCACCATATATGTTTAACTCTATGCATATCCCTACTTGAAACAAGACTCCTCTCATTCCTCTGTTTTCAAAGATTGAAATAACCCTGACCCTTGCTGAATTTGTGGAATGAAGGCAGTGTTTATCTTGGCTACTGAGTGAAGATAGAGACTGCAGTGCCTTGTTAAGGAGCTGCTTGTAGCCCCATAGCCACTTCTGAAACACTGCAACTAAAGTTCCTCTCAGGCCAGACTAACCTGAAACTGAAATCTGCCCACCCACCCCATAGAAAGGCTCTTTGGCCCCCGTCAAGGCAGGGAAAACGTGCATTTATGCCACCTCTGTGATTATCTTACTGACTTCTAATGTATTCTTTTAGGTGTTTTTTTCCTACACCTGCAGCACCACCGTTGACAGGACGCTGAGGAAAAAGGCAGAAAAATTTAAAGCCCACCTAACTAAGAAATTCAAATGGGACTTTGAGGCTGAGCCAGATGACTGTGCCCCTGTGGTAGTGGAGCTGCCAGAAGGAGTGCTATTGGACTGAATGAAATGCTGTTTTGGAACCAAGCACTGGGGGGAAGAGGGGAGGTGTTTTTGTTTTTTTAGCTTATTTTTCTTCCCCTCTTCCCGAATTCGCCAGCTTTCTTAATTCTGTATCACATCCTGTGAAATGAACTTGGTGATCTTGAGCCGATTCCTGCTCCTACTATAGAAGCAGATCTGGGAAGCCCAGAAACATCGCATATTCGGTCTCCAAGCCAGAGCTCTTTCGTTGTGGGCTCGGGCATTGTTCTACAAGCCATTGGGACAGAGTATACCCACATGATGCAATGCATCCAGGGTCACTGAGTACTCGGGCAATTTGTATTTCCTTAGCTCTTCTGCAAGTGCTAGTTCATGGACATAACCACCTGTTGGATGGCCGTAGCCATCTTCTATTGAAGAAGCCCTACGTGAAGCCATTTGCCTTCTAGAGTCTGGAGCCTGTACTCTAGCTTGATGCCTTTAGAATTAGGAGGTAGGTTGAACTACCTTGTGATCACTACATCCTTCTCCAGCCCCAACCCATGTTGACTGTACTTCTGCAATAGCATGCTGCGATGGAAAAAAATATCCTTTACTAAATCCTCCTATTCCATAGCTCTGACACTAAAATAACCAGATCTGAGGAGTAACACCTTTACATAAGCACTGACAACGCTATAATTGCAGTGGCAGAGAGACTGAATCTGCTTAGCCTGGTGTAAGAGAATCTGAACAGTTTGGTAACCAGAAATTGAATTTTTGGGAAGTAGTCACCTGGTATTCGAAACAAAAAGCCAGCCATGAGATACAAGGTCAGATTTTTCACCAACTGTCCTTGATGTTTGAGATCTCTGGAACTCTTCCTGTAATTATTTTTTGCTTCTCACTGATCATCTCTCATTAATAATCATGTGAGGAGACTGGTGTTCATTCAGAGCTGAATTCCTGTAGTAGTTATCCTGTAATTCTCACTCTGTGTAAGACAGTGGGGGTTTTTGTTTGTTTTTTTAAACAAGAATCCCTACTGGTGTAGGGATTAGGCTGTGTTCAACTTGCTTGTTTCTTTCTAGATAGACTCCTTAAGGAATGTATTGTATACGTGTCCAACATGGTAACCTACTTATTAGTCTTTCACAATAGTAGTTCAAAATAAATCTTCCTATGTTGCTTTCCTACAGAAATATCCCTCCAGTCTTTTGTGTGTGAATTATTTTAGCCAAGTTATAAATTAGTCTATTACTGTTTCAGCCTTACCACCGCAGTGTCAATGTTATTGTACTCGTCACCTTGAAGTAAAGTATCAATGATTTTTCTCTCATCCAAGGACCGCTCAGACTGAGGAGGTAAACTAGCATAGTATAATGCAAGATACTGTGCTCGTCTGTGAGAGGAGACGTGATACTGTGCCTTTGAATAACCACGTACCAGTCACAGAAATAAGATAGGAAAAGATCTGTTAAGTGCAGGGTGAATAAAAATCAATGGCTTTTTTGTTTATAATTTTTCTTTTTTTAAAATAAACATGTTTAAAATGAAATCAATGTAATACAAAATATGTTAAGGAGTAAACTTATTATAATTTCTTAAGTAATTTAAATAATAAATAAATATGCTGAATCCATGAGCCTCTATCAAAGCCTTTGATTTAAAGGCTGCTTTTCTGCATAAAGAAAGATGTTTTCCCCCTGATTCTAACTTTTGAAGTCAAGTTTTATAAATATGGCAAAGTAGCCTAAGTAACTTAGGCCTGGGCTACACTAGCGGGTGGGGGGGTTCGACCTAAGATACGCAACTTCAGCTACGCTATTCGCGTAGCTGAAGTCCAAGTATCTTAGTTGGACTTACCTGGCTGTCCTCACAGCGGCAAGTCGACCGCCGCGGCTCCCCCGTTGACTCCGCTTACTTCTGCCAAGGTGTAGTACGGGCGTCGATTCGGGGATCGATTTATCGTGTCTAGACGAGACGCGATAAATCGATCCCCGATGCATTGAACACTACCCGCTGATCCGGCGGGTAGTATAGACGTACCCTTAGGAGATACTGTCATTTTCAAGAGACTTAGGCGAGTAGGAACTTAAGCTGCAGTTACTTTCACTTAGACATATTTGAAAATTTTCCCAGGCTGACCTGAAATAATCAGTTTAATTCACTGACTACAGTTAATCCCTCTGTTTAATAAATCATTTAGTTATAAATGTGAATCATGTTTTGATAAGAGAAGTTTATGCATCTAAAGCATTTAAGTTTTTTTAAATTATATGCTATTTTGTGAGTTTAATTAAATTCCAGTTATTATCATAATGCAGCTTGACACACATCATGCAAAAAAGTTATTACCTAGTAAATAAGCATTTTCTAATATACTAAGAATGTACAGTTAAGAATCTGAAAATATTAAGCTATATAATTGCTTAAATAAATGTATATGGTAATAGTGCACCCTCCTATATAACTAAAGGTTATATCACCAATGAGAATGCACCTTTCTTTAGAAAATAGTGGAAGTACAAATGGAAAAGTTGATTAAAACAGATTTAAATCGAGGCTTTCCACTGGGTGATTTAAATCAATCCACCCTGGTTACGTGCAGTCTCATCCACTATCCTCCGCCATTGTAGGATTGTTCTCTAGTGTGTATTTATCTAGTGTTTTTGTTCTGTCTAGTTTAAATGAATTGAGTAATGAGGGTCCTCGGGAGACCATTTCAGTCTAACAGGTAACATCATTAGCAAAGTTTTACTGCCTAGATTTTCCTTTGCTCAATTTCATCTAGTTAATGCAAGTGCAATGTCTTATACCACACAGTAGTGTGCCTTCCCCTCCGCCCCCCCTTTTGCATATTTATACCCTTCAGGTACTTGTATTTGCAAGGGATACTCTCCCGGCAGCTGTTGTTCCATCAAATTACCCATAATTGGTGTTTCAATGCTTTCATCATAGATAACTTTATTTTCGTTTTCACGGATCCGATAGCGCTCTGCAGTACCAAGCAAAAGAACCATAGCTGATGTCTCCATCCGCACTGAGCTGGGAGTGCTGCAGAAACAGCCTGCTTGGCTCAGTGCTAAAGAGCTGTCTTCCATTGCTCTGCAGTGACTGCTATGCCTCATCCAGCGCAGCGTTGAGCTCCAGTTCCTTCTCACCTGGAAGGCAGGCTCAATATGGTGCCGTTTGCGGAGTTCTCTGGAGGGACTCCTTCCCGAGGGATACAGAACAACCTAAGGCTGCACAATATTCTGTTTCTGTGGATCCTGTCAAAACTCATACTTTCTATGCTTGATGTGTTAGTTTTAATGTCATTTTATTCTACATGCTGGTAATAACTTTAAAAACGATTTTTTTTTTACATCTTAGAAATCAGATGAACATAATTTTTCTGCCCATAATTGAGAAAAGAAACTGTAACTGCCCCCCACTTTTTTGTAGTCTTTTCTGCTACAGATAAACTTGATTGGTAGCAGTCTTGCTCTCTTAGATGATCATTATGTATGTACATTATGGGAAACTAATGAAGCATAGTAGATGATGAGTTTGCAACCGTGATACAGTAACCAATTAGGATCCGGACAGCAGCTTTTCATGTGTCATGAACTATCAGTGCAGCAGCGGGTGTGCTGGGTTCCTGCTTCGTGGAATACCGGTCTGCCAAAGGTGATTGAGTGAGAAGAGGTGATGGCACTCGTGTCCCTTGAGTGGTATTGTGACTGCTGCTAATCAGGGCAGTGGGGGGGTTGCACTCATTCCTGAATGAGAGGTGAGCCACCTCAGCCTCTGCAGTGACTCCTGCTGACCTGTCAGCGTCCTGGAGGATTCCACAAGCCCGCCTACTGCCCGTGGTGACAGGTGCTGCCCCAGCTTCCGTTTCACTCTATTTCTATTGTAGTTTGCCGAACCAAAAGCATTTATACTCGGTGTTTCCCCTTGATGCTAAAAGCCCATCCATACTCCTGCATCTGAAATCATAAAAAGCATCTTTCTGCCCCCCGACCCTGCAAATTTAAAGAAAAAGTCAAACTCATTTGGGTTGGGGAAAACAATGTGAGAGCCGCTCTGTCATGATGATGTGGCACCTTGTCGATGGGAGAAAGGAGAAAAACACTTAATTTTCATTTTGCCTGTCACTCTTCAAGTCAATTGGTTTCCTTAGACAGGTGTAATTGAACAGTGACAAAAATTGCACATCTCATCCTCTCTGCGTACATGAGGCTTCCTTTGTGATTTCCATCTCCTCTCCATCTGCCGGAAAAGCAAAGTCCATTTGTCTCTGTGTTTTCAGGTGGATTTTTGCCAGTGATCCATCCATTTAGCCTGTCCAAGCTGTTTTATAAGGCAGCTTCCTTTCTGAGCAGCGTTAGCATTTGTACTATAGTAGTGCCCAAAGAGCTTGAACACCATTGTGATCCCATTGGGCTGGATGCTGTACAAACACACAAAAAGAGACTGCTCCTGTCCAAAAGCGTTTGTAATCTAAACAGTGGGATGAGGGGAGGGGGACTAGTTGTAAAACACAAGCAAAGAAGTCAGAGGGAAGATCCATATTTTTAAAATTATGTATGAATACTTAACCTCTCTCTTTAAACTTCAGAAATCTTTTAATCCTTGTCTTTTGCCTGCTTATTTAATGGTAGCCTTTCTATTTTCTTAATAATTAACTTTAGCCTTTTCAGTTTAATCATATTCTCTTTGGTTATTAAAGATAACCTTAGCCTGTCCTGCAGTTTTTTGTTATGTTTGCCAATTAGTCTTTTCTATTTCCTTAAATATTTTTAAGCTTTGTCTCTTTTACGTAATTTTAAAAAATATTTAGTCTTAGGGAGAAGTTTTCAGAAGCACACATGGCAGGTAAGCACCTCACTACCATTTGTGCCTTTTGACAATCCCCTCCTTAGTCTTTCTCAATGGTTTAGCTGATGGCAAGAAAAAATATCATATTTATATCCACATACCTTTCTAGAGTAAATTCTTTCTCCTGTTATGGCTAATACTTGGAGTAGCACTGAACAAAGCCCACATCTGATTCTTTTGAGGGATGGCTAGCATAGAGTCTTGGAAAGTAGAGATCCGTGTCTTGTCCCTTCCTCCAAAGGCGGAAAGAAAAGAAACTTTCCAAGTGTTGTCATGGACCAACTTATTCAACTGCCCCCTACACTGTGGAAGCTACCCCCTTGACTTGCTTTAAAGCATATGTGCTGTGGAGGGATGTTCCAATGTGAGGTGAACTGCTGGGATTTCAAAGCTAGTTTTCCTCCCTCTTGAGCAATGCTTGGTGCCCTATACATATCCCCTCCCTACAAGGCTCTCCCACTGCATTCTGCCTCTGACATTACAATACTGGCCTTTGACTCTGTGCAGTAGCCTGGCAGTCACTGCTCTGGCCCGCTGAGGTATGTATTGTAAAAGACGATACAGTGGAATTGGAGCATGTTTGGGGGAAGGTTAAATACAGCATGATCATTCTGTAGCATGTAATTAATGTATGAGTCACATTGACTCCTGTCACCTTAGGGGCCTCATTAAGAGACAGTAAATAAGCCGCAAGGCAACCTTACCAAACGATCCAAATGGGTTAAAGTAATCAATATGACAAATCTATCTATCTATCGATAATCAATCCCAAGCTGATGCTTTGAATCCATCAATTTAGCTTGCTCTGTCACCTACCTCTGTGGCAACTTGCTTGGAGGGTTTTGCATTTACGTGAGGGGAAAAAAAGCTGCCACCAAAGCTCTGCAGTTGCAGAAATAGGTCACGCTGCTGAAGCTTTGCCAATCAGGTGCCAGGGCTGAGCATTGCTTGCTTCCCAGCGGAGCTTATCTCTGGTTTGCAGTGGTGTTCATCAACTTCAGCTTGAAGGGCTTTGTGATCCTCCAGGGATTTGAAACAAAGAGGCTGGGCTCGCATTTGTCACAGCATCTTTGCAAGTTGAATTGGCTGCTGACAGCTCTCAAATTTGTGGAGCCAGGAAGCAGGTTGGGGGGGAAGGCGAGTCTGACAGAGGGGTAACATCCAAGAAAACCTCTCTCTGCAATCCTGGCAGCCTTTTCAATAGCCCTATTTAAAGATAGTAATTCCCGTGCCGGGGTCTATAAACAACCCCTCACACACAAACTGAGTTCAGAGTTACATTTTTCTCAAATACTTAAAAGTTTCCAAGATTGCAAATCCAAAGCTGGAACGGCTGGAGGGTTTTTGTACGCCACGTGCTTGCATGGCTGTGGGGTTGATATTTCAACCCAGTGATGGGGAGTCAGGGCTTTGCTCCATTGAACGGTGACGTGGAATGATGGTTTGGTGGTAGGAGCATAGGTTTAGGCCAGGACTCCTAAGTTCCATTTGCAGCTCTGCCTCTGACTTGGATAGTAACTTAGTCTCTGTGGGCTAGATTTTTAAAGGAATTTAGGTGTCTAACGCCCATTGATTTTAATGGAGTTATGTGCCTAAATATCTTTGAGGAGCTGGGCCTCTGGGCCATGGTGTGCCCATCCTGAATAAATTGGCCCACAAAAGAGTAATTTAAAAAACCAGTTAATAATAATGCTTATTTCTTATACAGCACCTTTCAACAGTAGATCTCAAAGCGCTTCACAACCTTTAATATACTTATCCTCAGAAGCAGGGCAGTGGTGTTGTCTCCGTTGTACAGTTAGGAAACTAAAGTACTAGATGCTAAGTGACTTGCCCAAGGTCAGAAAAACCAACCCAAGAATTGAACTTGGGTCTTCCATGTCTAAGGTCAGAGCCCTAACCACTAGACAATCTTTCAGCTTGATTAAAATGTGTCACTGAGAGTGGTGAAGTCATCTACAAAACTCAAACATTTAAAAACAAGGAGGTGGAGATCAGTACTGGGCCCACGGATCTTCATATGGAGAGGGTGCTCCATGTGTGGCTCTCCCCAGTCTTGTATAGAATGGGGGGCAGCAGTTATCTCCACAACACTGTCTCCCTGGACCTCTCCTTCCCCCTCACCCATGAAGGCTCTTTGCTGGTCTAAGAACCATGCAATATGCTAATTGGTGGAATTGGGGGGGGGGGGAGCTCTATTAGGGACTCACATTGTCCCCCCCGCCCTTTGCACCTCGTGAAGTTTGCTGCCTCTGGGTAATGCCCCTTACATTCCCATACAAGAAAAGGTAGGGGTTAAAGAAAGAAATTAGGGAATATTACTGTCCACAACTCCTTCCAATTCCCAAACAGGGAGTCTGATGACCAGCTTTCTCTAAAACAGCATGATGTGAAGGGAGATTACTTGAGTAGGGGAATGGGTGGGCCAGTTTTGAATTAGAACGAGTTAAGATGATTTGATTTCAATCAGTAAGTAGGAAACTTTGAGTTAAATAATTGATTTTAATTTTGTTTTGCATTTGTACTTTTTAGTTGTTTTCCTAAAGAAATGTTCATTCTCAATGGTTGATATAACCATTTGATTTGCAGCTAAATATAGCCTTTACAGTACATCTGGTAATTCTTTTTGCTAACCAGGAGGATACCCTGTCTATTTAACCAATTTTATAGGTTCACATTCCTTACTGAGATTCTTAAAGTTGACATTTTTTGTTATGTTAGAAAATGGTGAAAAACTCAATCTTCATTTACTAGATGATTTTTTTTACTCAGGATTTATGTCAAGCTGCCTTTAGATGGAAATTAGAACTCCAAATGTGCAAAACCAGCATTTTAAATTTTATTAGATAAAACTACAGTAAATGTGCTGGATACATAAGAAAGTAAGTTTAAAAAACATGTTTTGCATTTAAAACTGATTTATTAAACAAAGGAAGTATTAACTGTAGCTAGTAAATGGATGGATTGTTTCTGGTCAGCCTAGGCCAGAATTTCAAAGGTACTTAGATGCAGTTAGGCACCTGGTGAAATTTTCAAAAGTGCTTGAGCAGGCTAGGTGCCTCACTCCTATTGAAACCTATGGGAGTTAGGCACTTTTGAAAACCCTACTAGGCACCTATCAGCATCTTTAGGAGCCTAAATACCTTTGCAAATCTGGCCTCATGTCCTTTAAGTTTTTAGAATTGGTAGATCAGATCTTCTCTTTCAATCTATGAATGGCAACAAGCTGAGAGGAAAATGAGCTTTCCTGCTTTTTCAATTCCCAGTCAGTTTCTTAACTTTGAATGAACGAATCCAAATGAAGCTAATGCTACTTTTGCACCTAGTAGCTAAACTGAAACCCAAAATAATTAAAGGCAAAAGCTTTTCTGCAGGAGCAGCAAACACTGAAATAACTTCCATTTGGAAACATGTAAATACCAGTATTTGCTCCAAAGTAATATACTTAATGCAGTAACATTAGGACATATTTATAAATCTTGAGTTGACCTCAGAAGTTGAATGCTTTCCCCTGATTCTATATATAATTAAAATTTGAGGAGAGCTTGTTGGTGCACCATATTTTTTTATTTCAATAGAATACAGGAGGTTTAGGCCTTAACGTACATTGTTAGTTTAAAAATTAATTTTAAAAAATAAAATGTATTTAAATAAAAAGCTGCTTTAAATTTAAGGAAAACCAATTTATTTATTTTTAAAATCAGTTTTAATCACTCTAGACCTACTTAGCAGTGTAAGTAAGTTGTATGGGAAAACCCCTGCATATTTAGTTCACTGATTAGACATGGCCCCAGCTGGTGGGAGGGTTCGGTGTGTATTGACTGGGAGCAGGTGGGTCTTACTAAGAAAATAAATACATTATTAATGGAAAACTTGGTCTGGAACAGAGATCCCATGTCAGCTAGAAGGGAAGAGCCATCCTGCTCTTGTATGCATGTGTCAGCTACAGTGTGAAATCCTGTAAAACAGTCATTTCTTCTGATTGGAAATAGGGATGAGTTCTTCAATAATGATTTAATAAGCTCCTGACCAGAAGAAAGAAGCTGTGTCTGGGTTGGAACTGATCTCCCAGTAGCACAGAGCTCCTCTGGGAACCGGTAAGTGAGCTGGCTGCAGGTTTTCATCCTTGAAAGAGCATGTACTTCTTCTGATAGGCTCTGTGGGGCTCTGCTAGGCATGGTTCTTTATTATTTTGTAGGAATGTTTGCTGGGTATACAAAGCTAACACTATAGTTGGAGGGCTAGGAACAGCAAGGGTTGCCTGAGTGTTTCTATTAAAACCCCCTTGGGTTTTTTCAGTCACTCAGAACTTTACAAACTTCCAATTTCTGTTTAATCAAATTTTATTTAATGATAACCAGCCTTGCACCAAAATGTTTGGGGCTAGAAAGTAGCTCTCACTGAGGGAGAAATGCCGTTGAGTGCTCTGATGAAAACTGGCTTTGATTTGAATATTGCAATTCATGTGCATGTGCTACATAAATACAGGCTTGAATGCTGCTGGGTTCTTGGCCTCAGTGATGTCTTGTGGCAGTGTGTTCCACGGTGTGTTGTGTGTATTTTTATCAGTTAGGAATTTGCTCTCTTTCTATTCCATTGGCTGTTACTCTGGTGTTATGGGAGAGGATGAATAGAAGAGCCTGATCTGCCTTCTCTGCACTGTTTGTTATTTTGAACACTTGAATCATGGCCCTGTAAGGGAAACAATCCCATGCTTTTCAATCTCCTAGACTTTAAAGCCAGAAGGGACTATCGTGATCATCTAGTCTATCTTCCTGTGCATTGCAGGCCACAGAACCTCACCTACCCACTGCAGTAATAGACCCATAACCTCTGGCTGAGTAACTGAAGTCCTCAAATCATGATTTAAAGATGTCAAGTTACAGAGAATCCACCATCTACACTAGTATAAACCTGTATTTATAAGAGTTTTTCTGTGCACAATGAATGAGGCAGAGCCCTTAGACGTCTTGCTCTTGTCTAGCCTTGTAGGTCCAGATAAGAATTCTTTTATTAACCCTAGGAAATGCCATTTTAAAAACGTCAAGAGCAGGTTGCACAGTTAAGCAATCAAATAGTTAAATTTGTTTGTGTAACCTTGCACTGTGTGCAATTAATTCCGTTAATAACATACTTAATGTGAACTGCTTATTTATGGGTTTAGTGGCAAGCCTTATCTTAGGGTATGTCTACACTACCCGCCGGACCGGTGGGCAGCGATCAATCCAGTGGGGGTCAATTTATCATGTCTAGTCGCGATAAATCAACCCCCAAACGTTCTCCTGTACTCCACCACCGTGAGAGGTGCAGGCGGAGTTGACGGGGGAGCGGCAGCAGTCGACTCACCGCGGTGAAGACACCATGGTAAGTCAATCTAAGTACACGACTTCAGCTACATTATTCACATAGCTGAAGTTGCGTAACTTAGATCGATTTTCCCCCGCTCCCCCAGTGTAGACCAGGCCTTAGTGAAAGGACAGGCCAGAATTGTAAGACATCCTTTTTTTATTATTATTAAACTGATTGATGCCTAAAGGTGCAAGGACAGCTGAGATTGCACTTAGAGATGTGCATGCATGGCTGGCAAAGTACTCCTCATGGCTATGGACCAAGATATGTTCTGTGAGATTCCAGAGGGGAGTGGAGCTGGGAGACAGTGTGGCCGTACCATGCCATCCAGTCATTCTCTAGTAGGTTAGCCTAGAAGCAGCCTCAGGCCCTAATTCTTAAAAGATACTACTCATAGGGCATAAAGTTAAGCACCAGATCACAATCTTTGAAGTCAACGGGCCAGATCCTTACCTGGTGATGACTTCAGCACCAACTCTCAGTAATCGAGTGTGTGGCCCAGGGACTACTCAGGCACATAATAAGTCTTTGCAAGTTCAGGGCATTCAAGTGTTCTGTACGTATCCCCAAAGGTGTGACTTCTCAGCTGGCTTTGGTCTCTGGGTAGGATTTGACAGGGCTGCCAGCCAACAAGGATGACTGCTTCAGGAGGAAAAGGTGTCTCTGTGCAACTTCTCCTGCTTGTGGACTAAGCAAAATCTGATTCTGTGGTATTTTTTGAACAGCCATTCTATCTGAAAAAAGCAACAGAGAGTCCTGTGGCACCTTTAAGACTAACAGATGTATTGACTTGACATTCTATCTGAAGTTATGATTTTTTTAACTCTGCTGTGGAGCATCAGTGTGAGCCTTACAAACCTTTAAAAGACTTTCAATTTGCAATCCAGCAGGGATCTGTTAAACATATTACCCAGCCGTGGTGCAGGCTCATTTGGGGCCTTTAATAGGTTTCTTTCATTAGCGGGCATCTTCTTGGGAGAGGCGCTCAGCATACATCATATTGATAGACGTTCACGCTGACTAGATGTGTTCTTTTAACAGGCTTATTCTCTTAACAAGGCTAATAACCATTATGATGTAATGTTCCTTATGGGGGTTTTATTCACTTTACTCCTTGACAGAAGTAGGCAGGTCAATAGCTCCTGTATTACATGTTCTGCCTTCCTTATTCTCTGCTGTTCTTTGCAAGACATCCTTCTAAACTTAAAAAAATTGCCTTTCGTTATTGATCTTTGTCAGTTCTTTTCATTTGGCAAAATATTGCTTCCTCCTCTGTGTGACTTTCAACAGAGATGAAACTGACCTGCTTTTTGTGTGTCTGTCCCATACCCAAATCTTAATGTGGTTAGTTACATCCTGTCTCCCTAGTGCTACCATTTCCCTTGCCTGTTGAATTCTTCTTCACTTTTAGCTCTAAATTGTTGTGTGTTGCAGCACTCTGTTTAACAATTGATGCGCATCCGTGGTGGTGGAAGTATTCCTGTACATTCTCTGTGCAGTTGATAACCCAGAGATCCTTACAAGAAGTAAGAAATGATGGGCCAGATGATTGATCATCTGGGATAAATAGGCATGACATTTCACCAGCGGAGTATCTGGCCCTGTATATGCACCAGCACTATCTGCCAACACAAGTTGAGGAACGAGGTTTTTTAGGGAACTTGCATCCCCTCAGCTGACTTGGCACAATAACAAAGTACTGGGCCTTGTAGGTCCTACTTCAATAGTGTTGTGGGTTCTTTGAATGGAATTAAAAATACTTTAAAATCTGGAGGATCTTCCCCACCAAAGTGACATGAGTCTCAAAACAGGTCAAACCTTGGGCATCCTCCAAATGTCCTTTAATGTTTATCCCGTTATGAGTCATCAAAGGTTTGACACTGGTATTTTCACACCAATATTTTCCCTTGTACATTTTTAATAGTTTCTTTTCATACACTGCTCTGGTTGCCACACAGTAAACAACATCCTTTCACCTGGTTTTAACGGGGACTTGAGCGTGCATCAGGACATGTTTCCTGTGTGGTAACTGGCCACCTTTATGTGTAGAGTGAAGTTGTAATGTTCTGCAGTCACCTACATGCCCAGATACTAGGGGGTGAGGGGTGTTAAATTGACAACTTGTGGAGTAGAGATTTATGACTTTCAGCTTTAGATAGTCAGGTCATTTACTCTTTGACGTACTGGAGAATTTCCATGTAATTACATATTAGAGCATTTACTCTCTCCAGCCACTAGGGGCAGGATTTTGAAGTGTTCTTCAATGAAAGCAAAGTTGAACCAACACTGAACATTTGTGAAAATCCCACTCTAGAGCTCAAGTCGGTCTCAAACACTGGAGCGGATCTGACGTTCCATCCCACAGACCACAGCAGTGCCCACATATGTACCCCGAGAGGGTACGTTGCCAGGTGTGAGGCAGGTGGCCAGACGTGTGGACTAAGGGAGACATTCTGACATTTCCAAGTGGTGTGATGCTTGTGATCCCACAGTCCTAACACAGCTGGACTGATTGCTTCTCCTCCCTAGCCAGTTGCCTCACAATGTTGAGAGGGGGGCTAATAATCCCAGAAGTTTTTAATTCATTTCAAGGGCAGCCCAGTGTAGAGAGAAGAGATTCTCAAGAAGCTGCAGGGTGAGCACTTAGAGAAAAGGGCTGTGGGGTGGAAAACCAATCCTGCCAGTTTGCAGATGTCGTAGAGATGTCAGGCTGCACCCTGTGCTTAGCAGTGGTTTATACGCCCTTTGCACTGGTGTTTAATGCTGCAAGAGGTCAAGGGCAATAGTGACTCAGGCCCAGCGTGCCCAAGCTTTGTCTATATTAGAAAACTTGCACCAGACCTCAAGTGATTTGAATTTGATCTAGTTAGTCACACAGGGACCCCTAACACAGACCTGCTCCTCTCCTGGTGTAGCTAACATGGTAAATCAGCTTCAGTGTGACTGTTAAACTGGTTTATGCACATCTGTGTCAGGGGGTTGCATCAGTGAAACTAAATCTGATGAGTTACACTGGTGCAAAACACGGCCCATGTAGATCAGTCCTTAGATCACCCAGTGAGTTAATGGACCAACTGGGAACAGAACCCAGGAGTCTAATGTTAACATTTATATAATACACAGGTTGAGGAAAAGTGTCTGTACATCTGGCTATAGTGCTTGGATTATCCACAAATACAAAGTTTGTTTTTAAAAGTCATATAGTGCAGAACCAGCAATAACCCAAATTTAGGTGACTACAGGTTAGATATTAGCATCCAAGTATTATGCTCAAGGCACCGTTTGGCCACGCCTAGCCCCGGCTGTGCAAGCCCTAACCCGTTGAGTTTTTCCTCCTCCATTGTTTGTGTGGAGCTGTCTGACTCCTATTGACTGGTCTCCAGCCCCAAGGAAATGATGGGTCTTCATGGTTTATTCCCCCTTCCCCTGCACCAATCTGTGCCCCTAATCAATGACTGAGAATGGATGGATGAGTGCCTGGGGCTCCTCCCATTTATCACTCTGCTTTCCCAGGCAGTCAGGAGTCCCCTGGCCAGTGGCTCAGTTATCAAAGCATTAGGCTCTCATGAGCAGCTGTCCCTCCCCACCCTCCGTTTAAGGACCGTGCTTTGCTACATTCTGACCAGCCAATACACGTTCTGTGAAGTGAACATCAAGGCAGATTTTTGGACACTGTCTTGGTTTGGATGCTGTCTTGCAGCTTAGCGACATACCCTTCCAACCTCAGAGGAACTGATAAACTTATTATTTTATCATGTCCGTAAGTGTACTAGGCGCTTCAGGCTAATGCATACGAGAGGTGGCATGGTCCAGTGGACTGGGACTCTGGACATCTGGTTTCTATTCCTGGCTCTGCCAGTCACCTGCTGGGTGACCCTAGATAAGTTACTTCACAGATGTGTGCGCCCCCCCGCCCCGCTACTCTTTGTGTATCTGGCAGAACTGCAGTATAAGCTCTTCAGGGCAGGGGCTCTCTCACTAGGTGTCTACCCACCGCTGAACACAACAGGGTCCTGGGCATGGCCAGAACCAGTTATTGCTACAGTAATACAAAGAAGAAGACGAGCTGATAAGTGAAGTAAAGGGGGTGAGTGGTAGGGGAGGATGTACATTACAACAAGGAGGGTGGACAAGGAAGGACGCTTATTACAGGATTATGTGGTTCCTCAGAGCCGTATGATAGTCTTGATGGTTTGAAACAAACCTAGGGTGGGGTTTTCGAAAGCTACTGCAGTGGCATAGCTCCCAAACTCCCATTGACCTTTGAAAGGGGCAACGTTAGGTCAGCAGAGAGTTTTGAAAATGGCTCTTTTCTTCTAATAGCTGAGTCTGTGTGTATGTCCTGTTAAGGGACGTCTATATAGGCTGATGCTTCTGTACAGCCAAAAGTACGCCGTTTGGGAGGGGGTGCTGTGGGATGGTGGTTTTAGAAGTAAATGGAATGAGGTGAGAGTGGAGGAGCACTGAGGAGAAGTTGGAAGGTCATCCCATGCATACGGGCAGCACAGAATAACAATACCTAGTGCTCATCTAGCACTCTGCAGCGGTAGATCGCAAAGCACGCTACAAAGGAGGTGAGTGGCATTATCCCCATTTTACAGATAGGGAAACTGAGGCATTGAGAGGGCAGGGACTTGCCCAAGGACACTAGCAGGCCAGTGGCTGAGCCAGGAATAGAATCCCGTTCTCCTGAGTCCCAGTCCAGCACTATTCAGTAGGCCACAGTGCTTCCCCATAAAGGTGGTGGTCATGTGAGATGAGTGAGGTGTAAAGGTGGGTGTCACTAGTGGCACGTGAAAGGGAAGCAGGTCTGTGCCATGGTTGTGGGAAGGGAGTTTGAAGCTGAAGAGTCTCCTTCTATCCAACCTGCAGCCCCGTCCCACAAACCACTGCCCCAGTATGTGGGGTGCAGGAGGGGGTGCCTGACCCAAACAGTGCATGCAGCAGCTACGTTGTAAGCCAACCCAGCTAAGAGCTGTGCTGTCCACCTCCACGTCGGTCTTTGTTTTGCTGGGAGGACAAGGCATGGTCCTTGTGTCTCTCCGTGGCACTGTATTGGCCTTTCCCAGGGTTAATAGAGCCTGGGATACTAATAGCTTCTCCCTGCTCTTGTGGGTTATGCGGCAGGGTCTGGGTTCTTCGCCTGCAGCCCACTGAGTCCTTCAACCCTGCGCTCCCCATACAGGAGAGGACAGTGCAAAGTTCTGTCTGCATGCCCAAGCCCCATGAAGTGACCACGAAGGATAGCCAGGTGGCAGCAGATCCCTCTGATTGTGGAACTTGATCTACTACACGTGTTCCTGGAAGCCTGTAGTCTGGGCGCCCGTTAGCGTGCTTTTGAAAACCCCGCTTCCCATCTCTGTAAGGCTCTGTTCTCTTTGGTAGAAAGTTGTTGCATCCTGTATCCCGGCTACACAACACCTTGTTATTTACCCTAACTAATAACGGGGCCTTGTTATAACCCCCTGGAGGGGGGCTGAGGAGGAGGGTAACAGTGTGTCTGAAATTCAGATGTGAGAAATAAATACCAAAGAGCTTGTTGGAAGTGATTTGACTTCTGTCAGGTTCCATTTTCACGCAGCGTGTCCCAACTAGCTTCTGGCCTTTCCCAGCTGGGATGGGCTGTGAACGCACTGGAGGGGAAATAGCTTCTCATAATAAATACACAGAAGAACGGGAAGGGGATGGTGGTTTACTGGGACCTCGCGGTGCCATGACGCTGCAGCACTGGGCAAAGATCAGCAATCGCACACTGAGCAGAGGGTGACTAATTGCATGAGAGAGTCATTTTTCATGGATAAATGGACTGAAATCCAATTTACTCACTTGCACTTGTGAGCTCATTTGAGCGCTAGAGCTCAGCAAACACACGCCAGTGCATTAACCTGCTTCACTAGCTGTATCTGCCCAATATGTAGCCACTCTGCCCAGGAGCAGCCATCCCTGTAAAAGGACCTGTACATTCGTACATGTTCAAGTGACTGCAATCCACCTCTCTAACTGCCTTCCTGGAAGCCTGGCGGCACTCGTAAGGTCTCATAGCATCACCACCATAGGCGGGGCAGCAAAATAGCCTCCTCCCTGCAGACTGGAACATGCAATGCCCGTGCCAGAGCTATCCAGGGCAGCTTTCCAAAGGCACTGGAAATGTCCATGGCAGCTTGTTCGGATGGTAGCAATGCTCTAACATGGTGTTTTGCTGGGTGAGAGTGCTGTGAGTGGAATTTCTGTAGAAGCTCCAAAAACTTTCCCTTCAGTAAATGTAACTTGTGGTGGCTTTTTCTCACTGGCCTCTGGTAGGCTTACCATACATCTGGATTTTCCCGGACATGTCCGCCTTTTTGTCCTCAAATCCCCGTCCGGGGGGAATTGCCAAAAAGTCGGACGTGTCCAGGGAAAATAGGGAGGGAGGGGTCATGGGGCTTGGGTCCGGCCCCGGAGCCGCTGAGGCTGGGTCCGGCCCCAGAGGGGCCGCTGGGTGCTCGGCTGCCGGCCGGCGCCGCTCGCTCTGCCAGGGCCTGGGCCGGGCCGGAGCCACTCGCCCGGAACCGGGGGCCGAGCCGTCCGGAGCTGCTGGGACTGGGGCTGCTTGGCCTCCGGCCAGGGCTCCAGGGCCCAAGCCGAGCCAGGCCGGGCCGGAGACGCTGGGGCCAGAGCCTCTTGGCCGGGGCCGGCCGCCAGAGGGAGCCACTTGGCTGGGGGGGCCGGACTGGGCTGTACCTCCTCGCGCCCCCTCCTCCCCCCAGCCCCAGCTTACCTGCTGCCTGCCTGCTTCAGTCTTCCCGCGAATCAAATGTTCGCGGGAAGCAGGGGAGGGGGAGGAGCAGGGGGGCGAAGCGTTCAGGGGAGGGGGCGGAGTTGGGGCGGGGCCGGGGCCCCGTGGCGTGTCCTCTTTTTGGACACTTAAAATATGGTAACCCTAGCCTCTGGACTGTTGTTCCACAGCCAGTTAGCGTGTCACTGAGCGGTGGTGAGGTACTGAGTCTCGGCCCAGGCAAGCATGGGATCCAGCAATGAGATCTAGCACTTGAAAGAGAGAGGAAAAGGGGAGAGAGAGAGAGATGGCTTTCCCAAGAACTGTTCTGCTTTCATGTTGATTAGACTTGGCTCAAGTGTCTGAGGACCTGCTAGCTGCTTTTCTTCTCTCTCAGACTCAAGATGGCACCCAAACTGGAACACAAGGTCCAAACTTCCCTGTATTTTAGGGCAGATCAGAGTTGGATCTAATTTTAGAGCAGCCTTTGGGCCCATGTCCAACTTGGGTACTGTGCCTGATCTATTCTCCTGCACTTGGCTGTTTTTCCTTCTGCCTTTGCCAGGACATCACACCGGGTTAATTTGTCCCATCTTTAAACTGTTTGAATGCTGGATAAATAAGCACCTTGTAGTGCAGAGTCCCCGCACATCATCAGCTGGGAGCGCGTACAGTCCTGTGTGGAGAAAGGAAGAAAACAACTCTTCCCCCTCCTCCCGAGCTGGAATGTCTACACTGCAATTTTGTAGCCCTGCAGTCCCACAAGACTGAGTAGGCCAGCCCTGGGGCTTTTACTGCAGTGTAGACACACACCCTCAGGCTCTCACCTGCCTAGCCAAGGTCCCGAGCAGTGGGGAGTAAGCTCAATATGGATTGGTGCCCCTTAAGGGCCAGATATAGAATCCCAGGGTCCTGTAGCTACTGTGTTTGACAGCATGATCGCAACCACAATCTGTCTGTAAAGCACTTTGGAACAGCCTGAGTAACAGACAGTAGCACTTACCATTGTAGACCTTAACGCCCTCTTGCAAAGTTGGGTGAGGACTGATAGAAAGGGCCGTGGTCTGCAAGTTGGGAAACCTCAGCTCTGTGCCAGGGACTCAGTGTGTGACCTTGGGCCAGCCTCCTAAGCGCTCTGCACCTGCGTGCCCCACTGTTCGCTTCCAAGGACCCCACCTCTCCCAGTGCTTTGGGACCCTTGGATGGAAGGTGCTCTATAAAAGCAAAGCATCACTCTCCTTTTCAGACTGGGGCTTTGCACATGCAAATGGTGATGCTCACAGATGGCTGGGCATTTTTACAGCGCTGTTATTAGATTCAGCCTCTCCCATGAGAAGTGTCAGGGCAAGCACCTGCCTTGATAACAGCCTCCCAGCCAGCTGATGCCACAGCAGAGAGGGGGTTAAATTCACACTCTTCTGCAAATGATGAATGACTCCTTCTGGAGAAGGTGCTCTCTGCTCGCATGGCTGGGGCTTGTCAGGTCTGCTGAGTGTCGGCTTTCCTAGTATTGGAATTTAATGATCTCCGTTTCCTGAGGAAGGCACAGCAGGCCTTAGATGGCATGCTGAGTGCAGGGATTTAGCAGAGATGGCAGGAAGGAAGGAATGAAAAAAGCGGCATGAGATGTAACCTGCTCTAGTTATCGTGATCTTTCTCTCGTGCACACACATACCCCGCTCCCCCGTCTCGTTCTCAAATCCCACTGAGTTGGTAGCATGGACCAATCCTGCCTTCCTTCTCAGCAGCTGAACCAGGCGAGTACCTGGAACAGGGGCTGATGCATCCCAGACTGCTCTCACACCCCAGCTCTTCCCTCCTCTCCCCTGTTTCTATTTCAGCAGATTTTTTTCCCCCCTTTACTGGACAGACAGAGGGCAAGTGATGGGCTGCTCCTAGCAAGGTCAGGCCTAGGAGAGATTGCATCCATCTCATTTGCAGTGATGGCAGAGCTTAACTCCACCATGTAGACATCACCCACCCAGTCCCTGCTGCAGCTCAGAGCAGTTCCTTCATTTGCTTGTGTCCAGCATTGCCTTGGTAGAGGGCAGTGATGATAGTCATACATGGAGTCATCTTTTCCCCCCGCCACCCCAACCCTTCAGTTCAATCCCTATTCGTAGTAGTAAGATTACCGAGCGCCTAAGAGCCCCAGTCCTGGATCAAGGCCCCACTGTGCTAGGTGCTGCACAAACACAGAGGGTCCCTGCCCCAAAGAGCTCACAGCTGAAGGACCTCAAATCCCTACAGGGGGGTTCTCTGGCCTATGTTATGCAGGAGGTCCGACTAAATGGCCCTCCTGCTCCCTGCTCGTTTTACAGTCTCTGAGTAAACCTGAGGATCCTCCTAGATTGCTACATACAGGCCCATGCTAGGCCCTTACCATGCATTCTACACGCAGGCGAATGTCCCCCTGACTTCAGTGGGAGCTGTGCCTGCTTCGGACCGCATGGCTGGGCCTTTTCCCAGGTCCACCTAGGGAACACTGAAAAGACAGGATGTGTGTGTTTTTAGCCCTGGACTGAGTCTGTAAAGGTGTCATCGCACCCCTGTAATGAGCTGGCTGTTTCGGGCCAGCGGATGGTGCTGCCTGCACGCTCCCGGGGCCGATCACTCTGCCGTTCGCTTTGTGCTGTGGGGGAGGTTTATTGCTTTGCAGGGCCTAGGTGAACATCTTCATTTTACCTTCATGGCAGCTAGTGTCCAAGCACCGTCGCTGCACGTGCGTTGCATGGGTACTGGGCTGATTAGGGGCCTGGTCCGGATGTTGCTGAGTGCCTGCAGCTTGCATTAAGTCCATGCTGGCTGTAGGAGTGGAGGGGGGAGTGGGTGCTCAGAACCTGCTGTGATCAGTTGAGGAAACTCAGTTGGCAACATGATGTGCAAGCACATGAGCACATGAGGTCTAACGTGTGCTCTCTGTGAGCCGACAGACTTTGTCACCAGGGGAAGAGATGGAAGGTTTGGCTGCTCTTGGGGCACCCATGACCTGTGATGGTCATTTCTAACCCTAGTTAGAGCTTCCCAGAGAGGAGAACTTGCTAGGGCTAACATCCTGTGGATCTCTCCCTATCACTGATGAGAAAGCCTAAAGCAGAGGAAGGAACTTTTTTCTTCTGGTTTTGGTGTATCTGCTTCATTGTTGGCTTTGACAGGGGAATCCTGAGCGTGGTACTTGGCAGATTAGCAAACCGCATCGTCAACTTCGATCTGTTTTGTTCTTGGGATTCTGCCTGGTTTCTGGGGAGATGGGTTTGCTGTGAATAGCTATGTTTGCGTCACGCTCTTCACCTGTGGATCACAAAGCCCCGTGCAAAGTTGGGCTAAGCGTCACCCTCTGCATTGTACAGACTGGGAAACTGAGGCACGACAAACTGGACAAAACTGAGCTGTGAGTAGATGGCACAGCTGAAAGCAGACCCAAGTTCTCCTGGGTCCCAGTCTGGAGCCCTAGCCACCAAACCATCTAATAGGCCCATTTAGCTACTTACTTACCATAGGATCTTAAGCAGGGCTGCTTGCCAGCAGGTCCTCTCTTTAAAGGAGATTGGCTGTTTCCGTGGTAGGAAAGGGAAATGTCCGTGTGGCTCTCCTGCCGCTCTTAGCTGTTGTTGTCTGTTAAATCAAGAGTAAAAGAATTGGAGAAGTAGCGGGTGCCCTGCTGTGTTTGCATAGCGCATGATTTGGGAGCTTGGTTTGGCTTGCTGTTGAAGGACTCTGGCTCCAAACTGTATGGGACACCATTCATGTTCTGCGGGAAGTGTGTGTGTCAGGGCGTGGGGGGAGTCTCGGTTTCCAAAATAGTTTCTCCCATCGCTGTAAGTCTCCTGTTTTTCTCTGGTAAAGGCTTCTGAGCCGCCCACTCCCACCTTGCAGTTAAAATATGTTCTGCAACTTAATTTCAGACGGTTTTCTGCAAAAAAGACACGCATGACATTTTCCTGCTGGTTTGACTTTTACAAGGGAGGCTAGACCGGGGGCTCTGTCGGCAAGAGGAAACGATGTATCATTGGGGGTACAAATCTGCCCAGCATCTATCTGCAGCTAGGAGGCTTGTTTTCTTCCCTGTTTATTTTAGGACAGGAAATACCATGATAGGGACCTTTCCAAGCTTCTCTGTTACCTTTCACTGTGACTTGACAAATGATGGCTGAGTGAATGGATGTGTCATTCATTACTGATTGACATCCCAGGACTGAGATGCAGCCATCTCTGGGGTGGAATGCAGCAGCACTTCCATCCCAGAAGTGGTGGGCCAAGTGATCTGGGAGCCTGTGCAAAACCAGGTAACATTATTCTCCTGCAATGTACAGGCAGAATTAGCAACAAACACCACATGGATCAGTTCAGGGCTTTAGGTGGGAGGCAAAATGGAAATGCGCTGAGGGGAGCAGGTCCTCAGCTGGTGTGAATCTGATCTGGTCCATCCTACCCCTCCATGCTCTCTCTGGGAAGTGGTAGCCTTCCTTTGGGGTGAAAGGGCAGCCCTTCCTTCTGGGAAGGGACGAGCATGTTCAGTGGCATGGAACTGAGATCTCAAACCAATGATTGGCTAGCGGGGAGGTAGCTCTGGGGTGAGGTCCAGGCTGACTGGACAGGGCTGGGCTGCTCCCACTGAAGTCAGCATTGATGACAGCAGGACCACACGCTAGGAGCGCCTGCTCGGGGTGGCCTGATCTCGCCCAGTTCTGAATGTGGAGTGTGCACCTTTCCGCCTTTTGCTCTTGGGCTACAACACAGAGGAGTTTATGGGATGTGAATCCCCTCCTCCCTGCATTGCTGGAAGGCAGTCTGGTGCTGGAGCTCCGCAAGGGAGGAGCAGTCTGCTGGGGCTTGCAGCAGCATGAAGCCTGTACTTTACTCCCACAGGCACCACTGCCGTTCCAAGCTATTCAAATCTAGATCTGAGCTGTGCGTCACGGAGGAAGTTCTGTCTTGCACCCCTTCGGTACTGAGTGTGGCTGGTCCTATGGATGTACACGACTGTGGTTTGCAAGGGGAGTACGTGCCGAACGATCCATTGCCTTCCCTCTGCCTGTGTTGTCCATGATCTCCCAAGGAAGAAGTGTCCTCCTATCTCTGGGTACTGCAGGTGCATGTGGCTAGAGAGTTCGAGCAGTATCTTTAATAAGTCTGGTGAAAAAATAAAACACACAAACTCTACAGAGACAAAGTACCAAGAGCAGAGGCCAGGTCAGATTGGCACCAGCTGAAGGTCTGACCTTCCCTGTGCATTTCCATTTTAGCCCCATACACAGCATTCATTTGCCTACTCCCGTTCCCTGGCTTGCCTGCAAGGTCCATGAGTGCTGGGTGTTTGAAATGTATTAGGCTGCCTGACACTATTGTGGCTGCAGGGTGGTCACTATGTGCCAGAGTAACACATTTGCACAGTGTGTGTGGTCTCCTCCTAATGGCTAATCCATATAACAGAGAACAGTCTACTACTGCTACTGGCTCAGGGAGTAACTCCATGGGCTCGAGAAGTCTGTGCTTTTGGGGCTGAAGGGCCTATGGACAAGTCCCACTAATGCCCCATGCTGTGAATCTGCTACATGTGCACAGAAGGGGTTAATGGTACAGGAGGAGGGATGCTCAGCAAGGAAGTCCTGGGCTCATGTAGCTGAGAGGCAAATGCAGAGTGTGAATCAAGCCGCCACACAGAGTGCTTAGGTACAGCTCCTGCAAGGAGCCGCTTCCTCATGTGCTTCTCAGGCTAGTTCCAGGGGGTGCAGTGGGAGACGTGCCCCTTCGCCCTGTCCTTGTCCATCTCCTCTAGTGCTGAGCTTAAGGAGGGGTAGTCAATAGCTGGACTGTGGGCCAAATCCAGACCACCAGAATCCACTTTGGAATGGACCCCAAAATCTCTTCATTTACTTACCATCATCAGCTTTGAGGGGTTTTTTTATTATTCTTTTCTCCGGAGGCTGGACCTTGACTACACCTGCGATCAAGAAATTTGGACTTTGACAAAAAATGACTGTCCCTGGCTTAGGGATTGTCCTCCGTGAGGACGTGTGGACTGTTTCTTTAACTCCAGAGCAGGAAGCCCAGAGGCTGCAGAAGGGCCTAGGCAGAAGCTTTAGGATGAGATAAAGCAGCCTCAGGGCTCCTACCACTTGGCTTGATTCTAACAAAGTTCCTCGTTCAGTGCTAGAAGAAAGCTCTTCCTGGGACGTGCCCCCTTCAAGGACTGATCCCAAGACTCTCCCAGCTGTAAGGCAGCATAACGTTGGGTCGGATTCAGACCTGGTGTAAATAGGTGCAACTCCTGTGGAAACCCCTGGGCTAAGCTGCACAGTGGTGCACCCAGTGGGTGTACTTGGCTCTGGAAGTGGGTATGAATGGTGGAGAACTGTAACCATCAATGACTTGGCACTGGGGAACATGCAAATGAGTGTAACTTCCATGCTGAGGAGGCACAAGGGACAGCACTGTCCAGGAGGGTATGAGACAGAGAAGGCTCCCTCCCCATTGGGTTCTCTGAGATCCTCCTGTTACCATCTTCAGTACCAGTTATCTGGATTTGCCACTCGCACCGCTGTTTGCATAACCACTGAATCTGGCCAAGACATTTGCATGTGTTGGGTCGTTGACCCTGTCAACGCTGGGACAAAATCGGGGTGGGAGTGGCAGCTCTCAGGGCCTGAGTGTGGTGGCCCTAGCCAGACAAAGTTGTCCAGAGGCCCAGGGGTAGCAGCCACACCCAGCTCACCTGTGCTGGTGGATAAGTATGCTGAGGGCTCATCTGAGTGGGACCACCCCTTCCACAAAACAGCGGACGTGGAGGGATTGCTAGGATGTTAATTTTTTTTATTTAACAAAAAAAATACTTCTGCAAAGAACACAATCTCCTGGGAAAAAATTGCTACGCTGTTCCACCTACGTCTTACAGAAATAGCCTTCTTGGAGCGCTGACTAATCCCCCTCCTTCCACTGGCCGTCAGCAAGGACTGTCTGTATAAACGGATGGACGTGCAGCCCTACAAGTGGATCTGAGGGATTCAGCAGATGAACAAGCTAAAGCAAACAATGGCTTCCCTCTGACAGCCTTTCACCTACGGCAATGCCCCAGGGCAGGGCATGCACCTGTCTCGGTGACTGCAATTGGCTCGCTCATCAGTCTCCCATCTCCCTCGCCTCTTTCATTTCACAGTGCCTGTGACCTCCCCAGCCCAGCTCTCCACTTCATGTACCTCCCTGATTCCCACTTAGTGCCTGGGCAGCATAATCCATCCACAGGTGGATCTGCTCCATAGCTGTGACAAAAATTGGTTTTTCTCTATTGGGCCAAACTGTGTCCTGTGTTACCCGGTTGCACCTCCCACTGAAGTCTGAGAGCAGCAGCTGGCTTGCAGAGAACGCATCTTGCTCCAGTATCTGTGCCCCCCCCCCTTTTTTTAAAGGGGTTTTATTTTCCTTCGAGTGACTTCAGTGCTTAGGGATGTGAGAGAGGGATCATGCTGCCCAGAGCCGAGGGATCACATGAGAAGGGGCTTCACCCGCACAGCTTTGCCAGTGCACCTTCATCCTCGCTGCCGGGCCCCCTTTTGTTCCAGCGCTGGGCATCTCACATGGCTGTGTCAGTGCAGCTCAGCGTGGCCCTGCAGTACCCCCTGCTCTCGCAGTCCGGGGTCTCCCTACAGCAGGGACTGTTGCTCACGTTGCCTGTGAGATGCATCGAATGCAGGTTGCAGAAGTGAAAATGTTGATGCTTTTTAATTCAGATGACTGTTGGAAGCAAGGAATTGTGGGTAATCCATTTGATCCAGCTAGCTAGCCCCAGGCACGTGCTTGTCCTCCCCTAGGCAGCCTGTGGTTAGGTGGCTTCTCACCCAGCCGTCCCTTCCTTTTGATCGCCTGTGTCTCTGCATACGCAGCCAAGATCAGGATTGGACTTTCTGGCATGGTCTGTTTTCTTCTCTCCACCTGCTTGCCATGGCCTGGTGGAAAGCAAGGGGTTGTTCTCCAAGCCCATCTCGTCAGCACTTAGCACTTCACAGTTGGACTATCTGGGGTTTCACCACGTCTGCGCTCCACACAGAGTGATTTGTCGTGGCACCCAGCTGCCCCTTCCTGCAATGGGCCTCGGATGAGAACTCTGTGAACGTGGCACAAGCACTTCCCGGCACTCAGCCATCCTGAGCAGGACCCAACCCACAATTCCCTGAACTGGGCACACAGTTCCCGGGCAGTGGCTCTGAGGCCAGGCACCTGTGAATGCACCAACATGGAGCATGTCTGCAAGCAGCGCTCGGACTACAGACAGGGCCCAAAAAGGTGTCTTAAGTTGTAACAAATCAAGTGCTAAGCTCAGAGTTGCTGCTTCTTGATGAGGGCCCAGTGTACCAGCCAGTCAGGGGCAGGGCTTGATAGTGATGGGAGGTTATGGCTTTGGTAAGGAGAGATGGGAGCAGAATCCAAGGAGCGAAGCATCAGAGGGGGAAGGTGTGGCCCCTGGGATTTTTCCACTTAACAGGCAGACCCCTGCTGCGGGAGGGGAGAGGTGCAGAGACAGCCCATCCCTGTGTGGGGCAGCAGGGCCCAGGGCTCATAGAATACTGTGTCCTAATGCAGGAGCCCACTCAGACCTGTAATGTCACGTCCCCTCATCTTGTGCAGCGGCTCGGCTCTATCCACCCAGCAGTCTGCTTCTGAGGCCAGCTCCCAAAATCCCGGAGCTGAGTTGAGAGGTGAAAGGTTAATTTCCTTCCCACTTTTTCCACTCCACTTTCCGCGAACAGGAGAGGATCTTCCCCTGCCCGCAATATGGTTTTATTTTTGCTTTGGGTTTGTTTTCTTAACAGGATGGAGCGTTTAGACATATGGCCATTGATTTTGTGAGAAAGGAAGGAGGCTGATGAGGAGAACAGAGAATAACAAGAAGGGAAGGAGGATAACAATACAGGGAGCTGCGGCCTCAGACACGCAGCGCTGGGGGATGCTTACACACCCACATGCATAATTTACAAAGCATCAATATTAATGACGAACCTAGCCTAACCCCTTGTAAAATAATTAGCAACAAAACTGCTTCTGGATCCACTTAGACGCCTCTCTTTGTTCCCAGGGAAATATTGGAGCTCTCTCCGCTCCCTGTCTCGGTGCTCTAGCCCTGATTTTCAGTCCCTCTCGTCCTACATTTGGGGCATAGACAAGGGAAGGTACATGTGTAAGACCCCATTCTGCTCTCTGTATACTGGGGCTGTCCAGCCCCCTGGGAATCAGGACTCCTATTTCTTTCCAGCCCTGCGAGGGAGAATGGGTCTAGTGGCTAGAGCAAGAGGGCTGAAAATCAGGACTCCTGGGTTCTATTCCTGGCTCTGCAAAGGGAGTGGGATTTGGTAATTGAAGTGAGCTGGAGAGGACAGACTTTCAGGGCTGCTTTAGTTTGCGCTCTGTTTCCCATGGGCCCTGCAAAGCAGAGTCCAGCTGGGACACCCTGTACCAGCCGTGCTCCAACATAGCCCTGTGCTGCGGGGCTAGCAGTGGTGTTGAGATAGAGATTTTACAGTAGGTCTGGGAGCTCAGGGAGTATTCTCAAGATGTTTGTGCCACCTGGGCAGTTTACAGAGGCCTTGATGCAGTGGAGAATTGGGCTGTGTCACTTCACCTGCAGTTGTCCCCTGATTTTGGCCCACTTGGCTCCAAACATAGTTTGTGCCCATGCACAGCATGGCTAGCAAGTCCTGTCCAAACCGGGAATCCGCATGTCTAGGGACCCCTGGGCGTGATCTTACTGAGTCCTGCCCACCCTGGCTGCTGGAGCAGGAGCAAGGATGTCCCTCGAGATCTGAGCAGCAGAACACACCCTTGGGAAAGCTGCTAGGGGCCTGGCTCTTATTGTGGCACCGTCTTGCTGAGTCTGTGGCCCTGTTCCCCAAACCCATGGGGCCTGCCTTACCCCTAATGTGGCCAATCACACCTGTGCACAGTGGGTGCCAGGCACTCTTGGACTGAGCGAGGTACTTGGTACTCCCCCTTTGCAGCCCTGGGTGCAGGGCAGTGGGGAATCAGGCCTAGGGTATCTGTGTGCATTGCTTTGGAGAACCTGAGTGTCATTGGCTCTTGCCAGGGGTGCTGGGTCAGTGGATACTAGGAACAATGGAGTTCTGCACGGCAACTGTTCTGCTGCTGTGTTGCAGCGAGCCACAGGCTGCACCGACGTAGGCTGCTGGTGCTGCAAGCCCATCCCAATTCTCTGGCCGTGACTCTCCCCTGCCTGCTGTTGGTAGGGCAGTGATCTTCCTGCCCACTGGCTCTCCCTGGCATAACTGAGCCCCCTGGGGAAGAAGCAGACTGGTTTTGGCCATGGGGAGAGAGATTTGTCTGCTGCTGTGGTGGCTGCCATCTTGATACATGGGGGATTGAACTGGGGGGACCAGCGTTAAAAGTGTGAGCTGCTACAGCTTGAGCTAAGGGTCTGTTTCTGGGGGCTGGAACAACTGTGACGTGCTTCCCCAGTGTCTTACATCACCATGTGTGGTGGTGCTTCTCTGCCGTGGCCAGCAGTGCCTCATTCATCTTTGCACGGACCCGTCTATCCCACAACCCTTTCATGGCTGACACCGTCTTTCTCAGGGGCAGTTGCTTGGAAAAGCTGCTTTGTGCCTCTTTGGTCTAGTACTCAGGTTTGCACATGTTGAGTTCAACTCATCCCTGGTGTAATCTCCCTGCTGTCTCCAGTGTAACTGTCTTTCCAGTTTTCACTGAAGTTCTGGCAGGGATGAAGCTAGGCCACCGAGACTAGAGAAGGGCTAAAACTGTAACCTTAGGATGGTTCCAATGAAGGGGAACCCAGATCTGATCCAGCCCTGGCTTTGCGTTTATAAATCCAAAACCAGTCTGGGTTTGCCGAGCTATCTTTGCCTGTAGTTTTCTTGACCCACAATGTGGTTGGGACAATCTGCCCCACAGGCTGCCTCCATCTCCAGGGTGAGTTATAAAGGTCTTTCAGAATCATTCAGAAGACCTTGATGCTTCAACTCCCTTTAATTCCCTTCTGCTCTTGTCTTCCATCTTTGTTCTCCTTGGCAAGCAGCTGAGAGATGAGTGCGGCTTGTCCTTGGTTCTCAAGAAACTTTGAATTATACAAATCTGCAGAGATGCTGAGTTTTCTGTTTCCCTAGGGGAAAAAGAGAAGAGACGCTTTTCCTTCTGCCCTTAAATGACCTGCACTTCAACCTGACCTGCTAGAAAGTCAGAGACAATCAAACATATCCACTCCAGAGCACCGCCTCCCTCCAGGGACTTAATTTTCTTTCTTCTTAAATGTTTAGTTGACAGTGGTAGAGAAAAATCCTCTCAGATCAACTATACAAGGGATGCAGCATCATTAAGCCCACAATATAGGAAAGCACTTCAATATGCATTTAAAGTTTAAGCACGTGCTTAAGTGCTTTCCTGAATCTGGAGTTAAATCCCCAACTGTATCATGTGGAGCATTGACAAATATCTTAGAGACTCACCCTGCTGGCTCTGTTCTCGTGAGCAAGCGGATGTTTTGGAGTCCCTGACCAGCATTTCAGAGCAACCCAATAAAGTCCTGTCCCAAAGGAGCCACCCCAGGACTTGCATAAGTGCACACTGGGAAGGGACAGTCTGGGAGCATCGTCTGGGCAAAACTCATGTAAAACAATGCAGTTGGTAAATCTGCTTGCTCTTGGTATAACAATGCCAGGTGTTTTAAAAAATCCTGAGACTGGCTTAACAACCCTGAGATTTTTATTTATTTATTTATTTATTTTAATTGCATATGTTTGGTTCTTTGCATTCTGATTTTTGAGCCTTCAGGATGGTCTTGGGTTTCCTTTGCAGGCTTTTCTTGGCAATTCTGAGGGCTAGAAACTTAACTCTAATTCAAACAAAAAATGAGATATTCATCACATGACTCCAGGAGCTGGGGCTTTCAGAAACACACTAAATCTGGTGGGTGTTGGCAGCACTGAATATCCTGCTATGAGCGTGCACAGCTGATTTATGTAAGATTCCCAAAAACCTGGGACACAATAGCCACAGTAAGACGGGAAGAAGATCATGTGTTTTGTGTTCCCACTGGTCCAGAGCTCTGAATTAGCTGGGGAGGGTTCCCCAGCTGAGATACTGGGACTCTTCCTCTAAGGAAGGAAGTGGGGTCTAGTGTCTACAGCAAGAGGTGGGGAGCTACGTGTTCTGGGTTCTGTTCCCCACTTAGACAGTCTTTGAAGTGGGCTACATTCCTTTTCAGGGGGATGAAGAGAGAAGAAATGGCTGCCCACGTTCAAGCGTAACCCCTCTGAGTGTAGCTTTTCCTGATGCCTCGATCATCCCTTCTACCTCATCAACTCTCTCTCCTCGTTCATTAGCACTGCCTCTTCACTATTGCTCTGGCCCTGCACTTTCTCTCCTCCTATGGGGGAAGGGTAGCCTCTCTGTTCTCTCCCTTTCCCCTTCCTGCAGCCACAGATAAAAGGGGAGTCCAGAGCCCCCTTGACCTGGCCAGAGGCAGACACCAGCTGATGGAGGAACTCCATTGCAGGGCAGTGCACAGTGCCAGCCAGCAGGGGGTGCAGCTGTGCACACCCACAGCTGTGGGGGCCCGCTGGTGGCTGGTTCTGAGCCAAAAGGCGCAGCAGCCTACCTGCCAAGTGTTAGTGTTGTTCCTTACTCAATTAATTCTTTCCCCTTCTCCCTGCTGCCGCCGTCCTCATTGGGATGCTCTTGTAGATGAAAGTAGCCTCAGAGAAATGTGACCTTGTCCTATATTTCACTCTCCAAAGCAATTGCAGCACCACGGTTGTGCCGCAGCACATAATAACGGCCTTCCAGAGGCTGTTCACGCAGGCACCATGGGGCCCGTCCTGCTGGGGAGATAGCGACCCAGGGAGCATGCTGTGTCTGGAGCTGGTCGTACCAGGGAAAGAGAGGGAGCAGTGCCTCCGGCACTGATCAGCCTTCCCCCCCACAACTCTTCCCTTTTGCCACACTTCCAAAGGAAGGCAGCACGGTGCAATGGCTGCAGCATCAGATTGGGTCTCTGAGGCAGGTTGTCTGCCACTGACTTGCTGCGGCACCCTGGGTGGCTCACTTCACCTTTCTGTGCCTGTTTCCCCTCTCGCTCTTCAGGGCAGGAGCGGTCGTGTGTGTACAGCACCTAACACAATAGGGCCCTAATCTCAGTTGCGATATCTAGGTCCTACCATAATAGCAATGTTACCTAATAATAATCCCAACTGCAGTGCCCCCTGCTGGTGTAATCTTGGGCCTCACGCTGCTCTGCCAATGCATGACTGGCCTATCCTATGACATTGGGACAGAATATACCCCTGTGTTCACACCCTACACACGATTGTAATAATGTTTGTACAAGATATGTCATGTGAGGTATCACTTAAAAATCATCATTTGCTGATCAGTAATATCATGGCAAAATGCAGGTAGCAGCATTATAAGTGAAATTATAAACATATACTGAAATCCTGACCAAAAGTATGTTTTCCAGATCAGTCTGGGGAGTGGCTAAACCAGTTCCTCAGAGACAAAGGGCAAGATGATGCCTCAGTCAGGGTAAACAAGACTCATGGACCTGCTAAGTGGCCATTCTTTGGCAGGAAAGGGGGCGGGGCAAAAATCTACCTTTTAGCAAAGAAACAGCATCAAGTTTCCCTCCATGGAGACTACCTGTCACCTTGCTCCCAGCTGGAAATGCTTCTCAAAGGGGGACAGGACTATAAAAAGGAGGGGCACCCCGCTGCCCCGCCCATCACATTTACTACACCTGAAGAGACAAAGGAAGCAGTTGTTGGTCTCTCGAGGAGGGGTCCTGAGCTAAAGAGGTTAGTCAGTAAGACTGCTGAAAGCATGTGATGAGAGAACTTTGCTTTGAATATGATATAGTTTTATCTTTCTTGCAGCCATTTCTGACTTTTATGCCTCATGACTTGTACTCAAAATCTGTGTGTGGTTAGTAGACCTGTTTTATCTAATCCAGTGTGTTCAAGTTGGAGTGTCTGCGTAACTCCATTTGGGGTAACAAGGGTTGTGCACGTGTTATTCCCTTAAAGGAATAACAGACTCAGTATATTAGTACTGTCCAGGCTAGTGCTGGGCAGTACAGGACGTATGTGTCTGAGGGAAAATCTGGGGCTGGGGGTGTGCTGGGGTAATCTTTAAGGCTGGTAGGAGCCAGGGTGTGGCTGGCTGCCTGGGTGCAGTACACATCGACATGGCTGGGTGTGACTGACATGCTGGAGGCTGTTGGTGAGCAGTCCAAGTTGGAGGCTACAGCAGCAAGGCATTGTAAAAGGCTCCCCAACTGAAAGGACAGGGGTTGACACAGCTACTCATTGATGTGGATTGTACCCTAAGAACATCTGAACCAGTATGGCTGTTCTTACCAAAAGTCCATCTAACCCAGTATCCTGTCTTCTGACAGTAGCCAATGCCAGGTGTCCCAAAGGGAATGAACAGAATGGGTAATCAAGTGATCCATGTCCTGTTGCTCATTCCTAGCCTTTGGCAAACAGAGGCTAGAGACACCATCCCTGCCCATCTTGGCTAATAGCCATTGATGCACCTGTCCTCCATGAATGTATCTAGTTCTTTTTTGAACCCTGTTATAGTTTTGGCCTTCACAACATCCTCTGGCAAAGAGTTCCACAGGTTGACTGTGCATTGTGTGAAGAAATATTTCCTTTTGTTTGTGTTAAACCTGCTGCCTATTCATTTCATTGCGTGACCCCTAATTCTTGTGTTATGTGAAGGAGTAAATAACACTTCCTTATTTACTTTCTCCACACCAGTCATGATTTTATAGACCTCTATCATATCCCCTCGTAGTTGTCTCTTTTCCAAGCTGAAAAAAGTCTTTTTAATTTCTCCTCAGATGGAAGCTGTTCCATACCCCTAATCATTTTTGTTGCCCTTCTCTGTAGCTTTTCCAATTCCAATATCTTTTTTGAGATGAGGTGAGCAGATCTGCGCGCAGTATTCAAGATATGGGCATACCATGGATTTATATAGAGGCAATATGCTATTTTCTGTCTTCTTATCTATCCCTTTCCTAATGATTCTGATAATTCTGTTCTTTTCTATAGTTTCAACCAATTTGCCCACTACTGAAGTTAGGTTTACCAGCCTGTAATTGCTGGGATCACCTCTGGAACCCTTTTAAAAAATTGGCGTCACATTCGCTATCCACCAGTCAGCTGGTAGAGAAGCTGATTTAAATGATAGGTTACATACCACAGACATCCCCAATTTCCCCCCCCCCACCACCACCACCACCACACACTTCTATCCTATGGGCCTCTGAAAAAGAACTGCCCTGCTGAATTGTACCAAACTGGGGTGATATCTCTGTAATGATGGAAAAATGGGGACTAGGACAAAACAATCATCAAACCCATTTTCACTCACAGCCTAGGATAAGATTTGAACTTGGGTCTCCACAGGTGAAAGCCCAAAGTGAAATTGGACATTGCTCACTCACAGTGCCACTGCATCTGACTCCCAGTGCTGCGAGTGGGAATTGGATTCTTCTTGCATCAGTGGGGAAATAGGTTCCATATATCGATCGGTTCATTCAGACATCAACAGTCAGGTATTTGCAGATAGCCATTGGCTTATGGGTGCTGAAATGTAATGAATGGCTGACTGCAAGCTTTACAGCCGTGCTTGTAACTGGGAAGAATCGGCTCAGATGAAGCAATTTTTTAAGGGCTCGTCAGCCTCAAACCGGCCTGAGGGTGCTTTGCCTCACCTCTGACACCTTCCCTCTCATTCCAGATCTATTAAATATTGCCTTTCATGTTCAAAGCCTTCCTTGTCCTGTGACTTGTCAGCACTCCAGCATCTCGGAGCCAGGCTGGAACGTGCAAATGAATTTCCTTGGGAGAAGTCCAGGTTTGAATGTCCTCCTCCTCCTGAAAGAATAAAGGTATTTAACATAAATGGGATTGTCATCCCAGGAGGATGCAGGATGAAGGGTCTAAAGCAAAGCCTTATAGAGGAGAGAGATGAGGAACAACAGTCCATCTTGATGAGAAGGGCCTTTATGCCTACCCCGATGGCTTTCCAGATGGATGTTAAAGATCCCATGGTGCTTTTGGTTAATGGTAGAAGGTAATCCTTTATATCCTGGCCAACCTCGCCTGTCTCTCAATGGTGCGCAGGGCTGTCCAAGCTGCTGGTGAGCACATAATGTCTTTTCCTCTTGCTTACAGTCTTGCTGCATTGCCAATATCCATTGTTTTGAAGTGCTCGGATACACCTGGGGGGTGAGCGGTGCCACATCACCCTCAGAAGCTGCTTAGCTCTGTGTACAACGCAGCAAAAGTGCTGCTTGTGGAGAAATGCTGAAGAACTGCAGCAGGCAGGCAGAGCTGATCAACCCAAAGAACAAGGGAAGGAAGTAACTAGTCAGGCTCTCAGCGCTTTCATCAAAGCTGCTGTTGACTGATGCCTTCTACTCACAGCAGGCTTCCTATCGGCTGCTAGCAAAGCAGACCACTGCAGGAAGTCAGCAGCTGATGGTGCCCTAAAAGGTAGGGCTGGGAGAATGTAGAGCCCCCAAAGGGCTCAAGTGCCAGAATACGACTGCCGGATTCGGATTCGTGCTAAGAAGTCTTACTCCAATGGGTTGTTAATCCACTGCAGTTGATGAGTCTCACATGATTCTCTGAAAACCTAATGGACTGAAATTTGCGGGGGGTGGAGGGTGTAACACTGTGGAATTGAGTGGAGGTCCAGAAGGGATGAGTTTGGCTCAGTGACTCAGAGTTGCACAACCAGGCTAATGATGATGTTTATTTCAGGCCAGACTTCAGAGATTCACTCAGGTAATTTCATAATTGACTTGGGGAAAATAAAACCATGTCTACAGAGCTGAACGCAGCCTCCAGGCCTTCCCAGGACAGCCCTTTTATACCAGACCCCTGAGGGCTAGAGATTCTCTCACTCTTGTACACGGTACTGATTCCATCTACAGCAGTGGGCTGGGTGGAGTACAGTGCACACCCATATTGGGTGGACAAACTCATTTGCACGTGCAAAATTGGTCATTGGACCCCAAAGCACTGGCTTTGCACATACCAATCAGGTGCATTCCCACTTCTGGGGCTAGGTCAGCTGAGCATCCGCCCGACTAAACTTTCAATGGGTCAATAGTCCTTTTGCAGGTGGAGTTTGAATTGAACTGGGATAGATCCCTCCAGTGAAGTCTCTACTGCAGTTGTTATGGCAAAGTCCAGGTCCAGAACATGGAGGGGAGCTTTCCAGGACATGCTGCCCTTCCAGCTGTTCTCTAGCTCATGCATTTTCATGAGCGAACTTGATGCTTTTATTCTCACAGCCTAGAGTTGCTCTATATCATTCTGTTTCAGAGCCAGTGGCTCTGGCTCTGAGATTTATAGCTCCATTTGTTGCATGTGTGGGGGGTTTTTTGCTTACCAAATTATACCCAGCTGTGACAAGCCCCGCACCTTTTCCCTCTGGAGAGAGAAACTTGTTAAAGCGTGTTCCCGGAATTAATGGACCCATTAGCTCCCTTGACAATGCATAGAGACAGACCTCATTAATTCCCGACTCAATAAGCATTGACACGCTAAACACCGTTCGTGGGCTTGGGTTTGTCCCAGTGTGGGCTGTGAGTCCAGTGGTGAGAGAATGGGAAATCATTGGGCTGGAGCCTTTACTATCTTCCTGTTTTCTCTTGCTTGATGTGTCTGGATTTAAAAGTAGACAAGTCCAGGTTCTCGCTAGACTCTAGCATTGACTCCCAAATGGCCTAGGTAGCCAGCAGCCCACTTTATCAGCGTTCCTGCACCAAATTCATGCCCCCTTCCTCACTTCGTCCAGTCACACCTTCATGACCTTTGTCTTGACTATAGCAATTAGGTCTACCTGGGATTGATGATCAAAGCCCCTGTGAAGCCCCAGCTTGTGCAGAATGAAGCTACCAACTTTCTGAATGGGGTGAGTTGGTTGGAGTGTGTTACCTGAAGACCTCTTGATGCTAACTGGCAGAGAGCATAGGGATACAGGGATCCCATGGGTTCATCAGAAGGGGTCATGTGAGGTCTCTAATAAAAGCTTGTTACATGTTGGTCCTCTGAATCATTGCAAGATGTATGTATGGGTGGTGATTTTTGCACAGATGCATAAATCCTTAACTATGTTCTTAAAGCATGTAAGGTGACATGCCTTAGAGTTCCACCAGACAGGAAGTACAAAATATTTCTCTCTGGCTACATGCAAATGAAGTACTGTACACTTTCCAATGCAGGCCCATTTCCATACTAAGTCAAATGCTAATGCAGGGATGTGAAATCAATATGAAAGCAGCACACCGGAATAAACAAGACAACAGGGGGTTTATGCGGTTTGCAAACTAAAACTGGTTGGGGGGAATATTTCTAGGAGGTGCAGATGAACACAGAGTTATTCCTTCAGCCTGGGAGGACAAGCTGTCAGTGGGCTTGATCTTAGGAGAAGGGGTCTCAGCCAAATGTTGGGGAAAGAACTGAGGGATAGGGGAATACCTTGTTAGTTAAGCTTAGTCTCTAGAAAGCACGTTATGATTTTGTTTTATAGGTAACCATTTGTTTCTCATATCCTTACTCACTGTCACTTGAATTTCTGTTCTTTGATGATCAACTTATTCTTGTTTTCACTATAAATCGATCACAGTGCTGTGTGTTTGGCAAAGCTGTGTTTTAAGGGATAAATGCTAAACCAGCGTGTGCTGTTCCTTTGGGAGTGGCAGACCTGGTAATTCAGTGATGGTCCAGTGGATAAAGGGCTGGATGCTACAGAGAACACCTGGAGGACTCAGGGGTTGGTATGCGCCTGTCACTAACCTGTAGAGCGAGAGCAAGGCCTACAGAGAGTTCTGGAAGGCAGTGCCAGAGGCTGGTGGCTTCAGGGAGCTGATCTGCAGCAGGTACAGACGAGACTTCCTCGTACTAAGGGCAGGTGGTGGAGAGGCACCCCTAGGAAGTGTCACCGAGACCACCTCACATCCGCACTCTGCGCTGGTGCCGGCAGGCTGACCCGAGTTAGGAAAGCAAGGCATTCAGAGCTTAAAACAAGTGAAAACCCTTCACAGCCCCTGCATTACTAAGGTGTCAGGTCCCATATGGTTCTCGGCCTCTAAAGAGTGTTGCCAATGGATTGGTGCACAGTCCTTGAAGGACTGTTTCATTAGCGCGTATTCCATGGGGAGCCTGCCCAAGTTCCTGTCTGCCCTTTTAAATGGGATGTTTGAGTTGAGCTACGAGCAGGGGTGAAAGTAACTTAAAGGACTTACTGGTATGCCGGAGTCCTGAGCGGGGGTGTGGCCTCAACTGGAAGAGGTGGGGCCTTTCATGATTTAAAGGCTCTGGGGCTCCGGCTGTGGCTGGAAGCCCCAGGGCCTTTAAATCACCCTGGAGCTCCCAGCTGCAGAGGCGGTTGGGAGCCCCAGGGCTTAGGGGTGAATTTAAAGGGCCTGGGGATCTGGCTGCCGTGGAGCTCCGGGCCCTTTAAATCACCGTGGGAGCCTGGCTGCCACTATCCTGGGGCGGCAGGGCTCCGGCAGTGATTTAAAGGGCCCAGGGCTCCGGCCGCTGAGGGGAGACCCGGGCCCTTTAAAGCACTGCTGGAGCTTCGGCAGCGGGGCTCGGGCGGCGCTTTAAAGGGCCTGGGGCTCCCCACAGCGGCTGGACCAAACCAGCTTACTTTCACCTCTGGCTACGAGTCTGTTTATTTCTGTAATGTAACAGCGTCCACGTGCTTCGTAGAGAGCAGGAGGGGTGCGTGTCCACGGAGGTCTGTGACTTACATTTAATTGGTACCTAATTTAAAGCTGGGTCTAAGGGGTACTGTTTCCATGGGGTTTAACCAGCTAGCAGAGTTCTCTGGCTCCAGCATGGACCCACGGCGTGCGATTCTTGCATGTAACCCCGGAGGCGGTTCAAGCCAGGGTCCTTCTCGTTCAGTGACAGAAGCTCCCAAGCTGAGCTTGTTTTAACTAGAGTTGCAAGGTCAAAGTCTGTGAGGGTGAGACAGATTACACTTCCCCATGCTCCAGGAGGGCTGGCAGGTATTGGTGCTTGCCATTGTCCCTCTGGAGTCTCTGGGACCGGCAGCTCTAGTTTATGCCTAGGTTTCCATAGGAGGCGGCTGAGATGTGTTGAATCCAATACCTCACCTGACTGTCTTGCCCACACCCGCTTTCTGGCTGGCCCCGCCCACTCTGGAGTTGTCCTAGTCCATCCTTCCTGGGTTCTCTTGCACAAGTGAGCATGAGGCCACTTTTGCATCGCTGCAATCTCCTCCCTAGAGGAATATCTATCTTGGGGCCTGTCTGTACTAGCATAGAGTAAAACATGGATGAATCCAAGCCTGCAGTGTGTCCCTGCCGATTGATGTAATCAAGAGTGTTACAGGACTAACAATGGCGTGTCTGGTTTTGAAGAGGCAAATGAAGAAGTCCCTGTGGGGATGGGTTTGCTGCATTTCCAGTAGAGAATGTTCCCAATGACTCTGCCCCTAAACTTGCTGCTGGAAGAAGCAATCAGCTTTTACTAAATCGCTGAGGCTAGCCCAAGCATGCTGGGAATATGAAAATTGCATGTGCCTATTGCCTTTTAGTGAGGCTGGGAGAATCTCTTCAAAAGGTTTATTTCCCAGGAGCGGGGGAGAGAGAAATCTGGTCCATGCCCCACTGAGCGATCAGGAAGCAAAAGTGTTTTGAAGCCAGCCTGATGCTGTCCCAGGCTCAGAGGATCCATCACAGAATCTGGAAGGCCTGCTGGGAACTGCACTTAAAGCAGGGTCCTGTGGCACAGTGCTGAATATGCCACTGCTCTGTTCACAAAAGCACTGCCACAACGGGACTAGCTGAGCTGAGCTGCTGCTGGCAATGGTGGGGAATTAGGGAGAGAAAAGACCAATATAAACAATACCTGACTGTCTACAGCTTGGTTGCTATGGGCAACAACTAGAACACCAATCTGTCCCTGGACACCCTTCCATCCTGATCCATCTCCATAGGCATCAGTTCAATGAAACTGACTGGCAGAAACGTTACAACTAATACAAAGGAAATGCTTTTTAATGCAGCACACAATTCATCTGTGGAACTCATTACCGCAAGAGGACAAAAGTTAGTAGGGTTCAAAAAAGGGTTAAACATGTATGTGCTTCTGCCAGGTGTCAATCGCAGTAACAAGGGCCAGGCTCTCGGTCGGGTCTAGAGGTCCCTTTCTGTAAGGAACACAATGGTTACCTTGCCCCCTACTCATATTTTCAGTTCTAGGAACTAAAATCTAAATACACTGCTCCCTGTTGCTGTTTTTCTTCCCCTCATGTGAGTGCAGGCAGAAGCCTTGAGAACACAAACTAATTAACCCCCCTCCCCATACATACTAGAATACCTGGCTCCCAGCCAAAGTCCAACCCCTCCTCACTCACCTGGGCATAGGATGTGCCCCAGCCTCCTGACATTGGCAGGGGTAGAGTGGGTGGAGCCAGTGCGGTTGTCTCTTATCCTCACTTGTTAGCTCCTATCTACTTCACTACCATCACTGTACCGAGTCAGCCTGGATACAGGGCTATTAATGCCCATCTGGTTGGCTTCTACCCCTCCACCAGGCCACCTTGTATCTGCTTCCCCCACTGAGTCCAAGGCACTTAACTAGCTTCTCCCTCCCCTAAGGTAAGATATGAATCCCTGCTTGTGTTCTCTCCTGCCTTCCTGTCCGTCTGGGCCTGACTACCCAATCTAGACTTTCAGATCAAGGTGACCCACTTTCTCCAGTAAGTAACCCCCAGGAATTCTCACACTTGCACCCCCTTTCATACAGCGGCAGGGCCAGATTTCTAAAGGTACCTAATGGTGTTTAAAGGTCTAAAGGTGTTTAAGTGCCTACCACCTATGCTTCCAATGGGTGTTAGGCCTAGGTGTTTGAAAGTCTTGCCCATAGTCCATAGAACACAGTTAATGAGTGTGGAAGGTGGGGAAACTCCAACTGGTAAAGTTTTGGGCACTTCCTAGAACATGTGCAAAGTACAGCTGTGAGCAAGTAGGAAGCCTCTTAGTTTTCCCTTTTACCTATGGTGGGGGGAGCCAGAGAGTTGTGTATGCAAATTAATCTGGGTTGGAACACACTCTTAAATCTCCCTATGTACCTATAAAGGGAGCCAAAGAGCTTCCAGTCGTACAAGCCTGCTAGCCCTAGGGCAAACACATGGATAATGTTGTGACCAGGGCTACACTAAAAAGTTAGGTCAATCTAACCCCCACCGTAGGCAGCACTAAATCGATGGAAGAATTCTTCCATCACCCTACCTCTCGGGAAGGCAGATTACCCACACTGACAGAAGAACCCCTCCCATCAGCGAAGGTAGTGTCTACGCCAGGGGTAGGCAACCTATGGCACGCGTGCCAAAGGCGGCACGCAAGCTGATTTTCAGTGGCATTCACACTGCCCTGGTCCTATCCACCGGTCCGGGGGGCTCTGCATTTTAATTTAATTTTAAATGAAGCTTCTTAAACATTTTAAAAACCTTATTTACTTTACATACAATAATAGTTTTAGTTAAATATTATAGACTTATAGAAAGAGACCTTCTAAAAATGTTAAAATGTATGACTGGCACGCGAAACCTTAAATTAGAGTGAATAAATGAAGATTCAGCACAGCACTTCTGAAAGGTTGCCGACCCCTGGTCTACGCTGAAGCACTACAATGGCCGTTTGTAGCATTTCAATGGGAGACAAGCCCACGTGTTGGTGAAAAAGGCTATGCCTCGGGGCAGAAGCCAAGGGCTGTAGGGAAATTTCCCTCTTGGCAGGTTATTTGACAAAGTATCCACTACAAGGCTTCTGCACCTTCTTGTGAAGCAGCTGGCCCTGGCTGGGGGTGGATTAGATGGAGCACTGGTCTGGAAGGTCCTATTGTGGTGGTGTACAATCTCTCAGACACAGAAGAAAAACCAGCCCTACCAAACTGGCAGCCGCTGGAGCTTTCTTCTTCTGGCCTTGCCCTGAATGGAAATCCCAGTGGGATTTCACACCTTTCAGCAATGACAGCACTTGAACTTCTTGCTTTAATCTGCCTGCACTGACCTTGGTGCTTCCTTGTCATTTTCTTTTCAGACTGGACACTCGCTAAGTGGATTTCATGAAAGCTTCGCTGGCGTTTTCTCCCTTCCCTTTCCAATTGCTGAGTGACAGATCTATCATGTATCCCAGCTCTCAGGGCTGTGCTTTTTCTCCTCCCCCTCCCCCCTACAAATATGTAAACTCAGTGATGAGCTGCCAAAATATTAACAACTGGTTCCCTCCTCCTCACCCCATGAGGGGGTCGTGCTCCTCCCCCACCTCCCGGGACCCCAGCCCCATCCAACCCCCCACATTCCTTGACACCCCACCCCCAGAACCCCTGCCCCATCCACCCCCCTTCCTTGTCCCCTAACTGCCCCCTGCCACCCCATCCAACCACTCCTCTCATTCCTGATGGCCCCCCGGGACTCCTGCCCCATCCAACCACCCCTTCTCTCTGTCCTGACTGCCCCTGGAATCCCTGCCCCTGACTGCCTCCCACCGCCCCATCCAACCCCTGCTCCTTCCCGACTGCCCCCCCAGGACCCTTGCCCCCATTCAATCCCCCTGTTCCCTGCCCTCTGACCGCCCCGAGTCCCAACCCTAATCCACCCCCCCCCGCCCTCTATCCAACACCCCCTTCCCTGCTCCCCTTACCGCGCTGCCTGGAGATGGGGGCTGCGCCGCCCGGAGCCGCGGGCCGGGCCGGAGTCAAGGCCCGGGCCGGAGCCGCTGGCCGGCCTGAAATCGGGGCCGGGGCCGGGGCCCGGGCTGGAGCCGCTGGCTGGGCCAAAGTCAGGGCCGGGGGCCAGCCCAGAGCTGCGCCGGTCGGAGTCAGGACCGGAGCTGCGCGGCGCCTGGAGCCATCCTCGCGCCCCCCCGCCCCAGCTCACCTATAGGAAACTACTGCTTCCTTGTCAGCCCTCCCAGGCTTCCCGGGCTAACAGCTGATTTGCGGGAAGCCGGGAGGGGGAGCCGGAGCAAGGTGAGCTAGGGCCGGGGGCAGGGCAGGGAGCTGCTGGAGCTTTTTTAGAACCGGTTCTAAAAGGGCTTCTAAATTTAACAACCGGTTCCAGCTCACCACTGTGTACACTACTTATCTGACCCCATCACTACAGTACCTGAGCACCTCACAATCGCTAATGTATTTATTCTCACAACACCCTGGTGCGTTGAGGAAGCGCTACTGTCCCCATCCTACGGACAGGGCGCTAAAGCACAGCAAGGCTAAGTGACTCGCCCAAGGTCCCACCGGAATCTGTGGCAAAGCAGGGTAGTGAATCTAGGTCTCTGGGTGCTAGATTAGTGGCCTAACTACTACACTAGATTAGTGGCCAAATTTACTGATCCTCCCAGCCGCATACAATAATCTTCAGAAGTGCAAGAGCCACAAGACAAACACAACCTGCCCCACAGGGCGGCGCCTGCCTGGGTGTGGGGCTGAAGCCCTGAGACCCCCCTCCTTGCAGGGCAGAAGTCCCTATCCCCCACCACCCCACAGCAGGGCAGAAGCCCTGAGCGTGTCCCGCCCCAGTCTGGTAGATAGAGAATGGGGGGGGGGGGGGGGCCATGGGGAGCTCTGCGAGCCACACTTGAACTGTAAAGAAGCTACATGCAGCTCACAAACTGCGCTCTGCACATCCCACCTCATTCCAGAGGGACTTTCAGGTGTAGACAAACCCTTCAGGACGTATGGTGAACCCCATTCAGGAGCCATCACTTGCGTGTGTGGTCCCAGGGATTGTGCTGCTGAGTAGTGAGAGTAAGGGAATGGCAATCTAGCCCTAATTCTGTGAGGGCCTGAGCCTGCAAACGCTCCAGCACTAATTCTTATTGACATTTAGGGTATGTCTACACAATGGCCATGTCTACACTGGCAAACTTACAGCAGCACAGCTGTGCCACTGTAAGATCGCTCGTGTAGCTGCTCCATACCGATGAGAGACAGAGAGAGCTCTACCATTGACAACATAAAACTACCTAAATGCGCGGCAGTAGCTGTATCGGCAGGTGAAGCTCTCCCGCCAGCACGGCACTGTGCACACAAGGGCTTAGGCCGGCAAAATTTATATTGCTCGGTGTGTGTGTGTGTGCTATTCACACTCCTGAGCGACAGATGTTTTGCCAGCATAAGTGACAGTGTAGAGACCATAGAGGCATAGTGTGGTAGTGCAGACGCAGCCAGAACGGTATTTCCCATTGGTGTGAGAACATCACCTCACCATATGAAATTAGCTACATTGCTGAGGGCCCTCTTCCTTCACCATAGCTGCATCTACACTGGGGGTGTGAGAAATGAAGAGGGAGGTAGCTCCCTTTAATGGACACCCAGCCAGCCTGTTAGCTACAAAATCCCTGTTAGTAGCTGTTCTCTACTTGCTTTACCTGTAAAGGGTTAAAAAAGCCCATAGGTAAAAGGAAGGGAGTTGGCATCTGACCAAAAGAGCAATGGGAAGGCTAGAACTTTTTTAAATTGACTTTCCCTTGGTCAGTCTGTCTGTTGCTCTCTGGAGAGAGGAGACACAGCAGCAATGCTGTCAGAAGCTTTAAATCAGGTATGAAAAATCATCAAATCATACATTGAAACTACTTATCTAAAATCCCAGATATGTAAGTAGAGCAGGGAATGTCTAGGAAGATGTGATTAGGTTTATCTCTTTTATTTCTTTATGGCTTGTGGACTCCTCTGTACTAACCCCAGGTGTTTTTGTTCTGCTTGTAACCTTTAAGCTGGATGTTAACCATTCTTGATGCTTTAATTATTATATTTGCTCTTTTTTAAATCTAGCAATAGCCTATGTTCCAGATGTATTTTTTAAAATAAAAGTTATCCTTTTAAAGAACAAGATTGGGTTTTTGTGTTCTAAGAGGTTTGTGCATATGTTGTTTAATTAGCTGGTGGCAACAGCTGATTTCCTTTGTTTTCTTTCTCCGCTCTTCCCTGGCGGGTGGGAGGGGGACAAAAGGGCTTGAGGGTACCCCACAGGGAGGAATTCCCAAGTGCGCCTTCCTGGGTTAAAAGGGTTTTTTTGCACTTGGGCGATGGCAGCAGTTACCCATCCAAGGTCAGAGAGAAGCTGTAACCATGGGAGTTTAATACAAGCTTGGAGTGGCCAGTATTAATTTTTAGAATCCTTGCGGGCCCCCACCTTCTGTAGTCAAAGTGCCTGACTGGGGAATTAGCTCAACAGGGGTTAGGTTGGCACGGCTATGCTGGGCAGGAGCATGACATTTTTCACACCCTATACTAACATACAGTGCACTGCTGTACGTCTTTAGTGTAGAGCAAGCATTAGCAGCTGTTTTTTCTTCACGCTGATGGCTTGTGAAGGGGGCCTGCTTTGGTTTACGAGAACTCTTGATACCTGTGGTGACTTCATGGCATGCTGACCCCCAGCAGCAGAATGCAGATAGCGTGGGATAGCAATGGGCGGGCTACTTTACCGGATATGGAAAGTATATCAATTTAATGCCAACTGAGACACTGTTGTTCCAGTTAGAAAGCAGGGCAGCTATATCTTCTTCATTCTGGCAGCATCAAGGGGCCTGAAAGCTGGGGTGAACGCTTCTCCCACCAGTCCCCTCTTCTCCACTGACTGGGAGCCCTCTCTCCTAGTGGGTACAGGCATAGGGCTGGCTCTAGAAGAGGGGGCAGGGCTGAAGAGCCTATAGCTGGGGTTCCCTCTGGAAATTTGAGTCTATCGGACTTGAAGTTCCTATCTGTCCTGGAAGGGTGGGTTTATTTGACCTGCAGCGGAGTCCAAGTGCTTGTATCCTAGTGGAGGTGCTGAGATGTGCTGAGCTCTCTCCTCCAGTACCGCACCAAGCAGGGGCAGGATGGGACAGCCACCCATCTGCTGGAGGAGAAGCAGAAACCACCCGAATGCCACCTCCTCGAATGGCCAGAGTAGAGAGGATGGTGTTGACATCAGCCGTTTCCCCGGCGTTGGATAGCCGTGGTCTCTAGCCACTCAGGCCCAGACCCTGCGAGTCATTTATTCTTTGAACTTCCAGGGAAATCTGTGTCTGATTGGTGCCTGAATCCCTTTGAGGATCTGGGTCTAAGTACCTCTGTGCTGCAGTGTGACACATACCTCCCTTTCTCCCACTCCCTCCGGCTCCTGAGAGAGCAGAGTGGCTAGGGCGTGCACCAGTTGCCTAAGTGGGTTTCGAAATGAAATGGGGGCATTCAGAAGAGGTCCAAGAAGCAGATGTCAGCTCAAGTCAGCGTTCTGACACGACGAACCTGAAGGGCAAATAGCAGCCCTGCAATAATTAATGTAGCACTTCAATGGCTGTCACTAACCGGGAAACAGAGAAATCAGCAGTTGCAGGTCACTCTGACTCTCCAGCTGAGGATGAGTCTGTGACTTTTCGGATGAATAGGGAATGAGGTTTAGTGGATGGGCCTGAGGGCAGGGGAGTCTGGACTCCTGGTTTCTGCTCCTCGCTCTACAATGTGGCCTGTGGCCAGGCTCATCCATAATATGATTCTTTCTGGCCTTAAAAACTCTGCTGCGGTTGGAGCCACAGCAGCCCCAGAGTAACCGCTTGATATTTTACCAATCTGAGAATCCAAAGTAGGGTTACCATACGTCCTCTTTTTCCCGGACATGTCCGGCTTTTCGGCACTCAAACCCCCGTCCGGGGGGAATTGCCAAAAAGCCGAACATGTCCGGGAAAATGGCGGCTCTGCTCCTCCCCGACTCTTCGGCTCTGTTTAAGAGCCGAGCTGCCCGAGCGCTGCCGGCCGGGCACTTCCCCTCCCGGGCTCCGGCGGCGCAGGGTCCGGAGGCATGGGGGCTGCCCGAAGCCGGTAGCGCTGGGGCAGCTCGGCTCTTAAACAGAGCCGAAGAGTCAGGGGAGGAGCAGAGCCTCCAGCCGCAGCGGCTCTGCTCCTCCCCGACTCTTTGGCTCTGTTTAAGAGCCGGGCTGCCCGAGCGCTACCAGCTTCGGGCAGCCCCTATGCCTCCAGGCCCTGCGCCGCCGGAGCCCGGGATGGGAAGTGCCCGGCTGGGGGCGCAGGGTCCGGAGGCAAGGGGGCTGCCCGAAGCCCAAGCGCTACCGGCTTCACGGTTTGCCGGGCAGCCTCCAGACCCTGCGCCCCCGGCTGGGCGCTTCCCCTCCCGGGCTCCAGCTGCGCTGGGGAAGCGCCGGCCGGGGGCGCAGGGTCTGGGGGCTGCCCGGCAAACCGTGAAGCCGGTAGCGCTCAGGCAGCCCTTTCCGCGTGGCTGGGAGTGGGAGGGAGGAGGGGCCGGGGAAGGGGCGGGGCTGGGCGGGGCTGGGGTGGGGAAATGGGCGGGGCCAGGGCCCATGGAGGGTCCTCTTTTTTTATTTGCTAGATATGGTAACCCTAATCCAAAATCTAAACTGTCTGTGAACAACGAATAGGCCAGATCCTGACTTCCTTGTTTGGATCCTGACTCTGCCACCCTTACTGACGTGGAGTAACACCTAGCTCTGTGAGCTAGCCCATTGAAATCATCCCCACACAAAGCGGCCCTGGGGTGGGAGGTTCAAGTGCTGGCCCTATTCACGGCAGGAAGTGCTACCCAGCCTCAGTAAGGGGAGCAGTGTGAGATCCTTAGTGTTTACTCCGTATTTACTCAGGCGAACTCCCAGTGACTCCAGGGGCAGCTTTGCCTCAGTGAGCACTTCCGGGAACAGGCTAATAAATACAAGCTGTACACAGGCTGAGATCTCAAGGACTCTCTTGGGGTGTGAAGCGCGGTAGCGGCCCATAAACTCCTTGTTGGACTCAAACAGATATAATCTGTCGTCATTTTTAATCTCTGCACTTTATCACCCTGGCTCAGCGGTGGTGAAATGCTAAATCCCAGGGAGAGGAGAGGAGAGAAGAGAAAGTCGGTCTTAGATTAGAATGGCGCACAAACCCAGGAGGACGAAGGGAAGGAAAGCATATCTAGGAAGCTGAGAGATGAGACCCTCTGAGCATTTCTTGCGTTCAGAGGTGTTGATTGAGCAAGGAGCTGCTAAGCAGAGATAAATGGAAATGAGGCTGAGTTAGAAAAGGAGCGTCTCTTGCAGCCAATTCTTCCATTAAATTGCTTTGAACTTCTTTCCTTCCCCTGACTGCAGAGAGCTCCTGAAAAGGCATAATTAGCACCTTTTGTTTTTCCAACCTCTACTTAAAATAAAGAATAGATTGATAAATATTTATGGTGCAGTGGTGCTTTTCAGAGATGGTCCCAGGTGTCTCTCGAGGAAATGTACAGAAGGAAGAAAGGACCTTGTGGAGTTCTTCTACAAGAACAGATTCTGAGCTGTTGAAGTCAGTGCTGGAGTCACTCCAGATTGATGGCAGTGTAACTGAGAGTGGAGTTGAGTCAGGGGAAGGGGTGGGGGGGAGATGAATGGAGACCATTTGTGTCGTGTGACTGTCTCTGGGACTAACCTGGAATCTGGGCAGGGCATCTGAGTGCCACCTGGGGTTCAACCAATGAATATACAGGACAAATATCTTGACATTGGCAGCTGAATTGTACTTACAAATCTATTTGCACTCCTGCACGTACAAGTAACTCCATATGCAGACCTGCCCTGGCTGTATATCCACATGCATATTGGGCAGCGCAGCTTAGGCACCAGTGTTGGGAAACATGGCTAGCTCTGCTGTAACTGTTTGTGCACAATCCTGCATGTCCCCTCATGCAAAAACCCACCAAAACACACTATAATGATCACATGCATATGTAGATAGCCATTAACACACTTGCACAAAGATACTCATGCATGTACGTATGTACCTAGAATTGGTGCAGCAAACTTGCATACTTACCAATCATACAGGGCTAAACCCTGCTCAGTTACATCAGAATAAACCTGGACTATTCTAATGAGGTCTAACCTGGTTCCATTGAAATCAATGGGAGTTTATACGAGCATCTTCAGTGGGATGAGGATTTGGCCCTTACACTGAATTTACACCAGTGTAATTGAGAGCAGTATTTGGCCTATACTGTACATTCACTTATGCAGAGAACTCTCCGCCAACACCAGTTCAGACACACTGAGCCAGGTTCTGCTCTCTGTTACACTGATGTAATAAATCAGGAGTAACTGTGTTGGAGTTGGTTGAATTACTCTGGAATTACGCTGTATGAGCCAGATCTTCAACTAGTGCAAATTGGCATAGCTCCATTGACTTGAACAGAGCTACTCTGATTCACACCCGCATCTGGCTTATAAGTGAAGTGAAAAACTACCCCCCCATCCTCGGCAAGATCACCCTACAAATACAACCACCACCACCAGCAAATCCACACATCTATGCTACACCCATCTGCTGCAAACTAATATCCAGGGATGCCAGCACACCCTCGGAGCATGACCACAAACACACGCCTACTCATGCAACCCATCTCTCACATGTACTGCAAACATTCCTAGGCATGCTCTCCTGAAGGTCATAGACAGCCATACAGGTGTGCACTGTATGCACACACTAGTGTGTTCATCCAAGCGCACGTGCACACACAATTACTTGTGTTTGTATGGCTGGGGAAATATGTTCTGTGCTGGGAACAGTGCCCGCGTGCGTATATAACACTACGCATACAGTTTTCATCTGGGTGTTGCAGGCGTCTGCTGTGATATAACTGTAGGGCTGAGCAGTGTCTATTGCTGATCAGTATTTTAGGCTGGAATTTTTTAAAGGAGTTAGACTCCAGATTCAGACACTCAACTCCTTTAGGTGCCTAAATCCCAGCTGCACTGCATGTGGATGGTTGCGTTAGTTACCTGGTCACTGCTTCATACTGTGGCGTGCATAATCTAACTGGAATGCCGGCGTCTGACTCTAAAACAACAAACCCACCCACTCCTGCAGTTGATCGCTGTAGCTCCACAGGGCTGGCTTGGTGCTAATTATACAGTGTGGCTCACATTGGCTACAGAGCCACGGCTTTTTTCAAAAGATTCATTTAACAACTCTGATCACCAAAAACGTTAACGCAGGCAGTGAGTTTAAAATAAATCCACACCCACGGGAAAGGCTGATACACAGTACACCCAGAGCAGTCAAATCCATGCAACTACATACGCACTTGCTCTGGGCAAGAAGGTCCAGTTAGTGAATAGCCACAGTGAGATGGACAGAGCTGCATTTGTTCTGGCAAACCAGGAGCCTTGTTTCCTCAAATAAATCCCTAACTGCCCTAGATCAATGAGTGCAGGGCAGTAAAGGACAGCCCACACCTGATCTAAAAGGCTATCACTCCATTTGACTGACAGCCCACTGCACCAGCCCAGTGAAGGAAGGTATCTGCAGGGCATTGTAGCAGCAGTACATACCCTCGGATATGGGATGGGGGATAGGCTCGGTGGTGGTTAGGTGGAGGAAGGCCAAATTCACCATTGGTGAAAACAGGTGCTGCTCCTTTGGCTCTCTCCCACCTGGGTCCTGCAGTGCGGCTCCAATGTGGTGACTCCTATGGGCTTCCTCTGTGCAGGGGCCAGAGCAGCTGTGAGAATGGCTTTAGTGGAGTCTGTACCATGGAGCAGCTTTCCCCTTCTCGGCAAGCCAGGTTGTGCAAAGCTTTGAGGGGCTGATCTCTTTGATCTTGGTGTCAGTCAGGAGTAACGGCAGTGAATTCAGTGAGTTATGCTGGTGTAAAACCAGAGTAAATAGGAGGATAATCCAGCCCTCATCTGCCAGTCCTTGGATCCTGGCTTGCCCACCTACCACTGTACCTGTCCTGTTAGACGCACTCAGCCTCATTGCATCCCACACAAACTCCCTCTGAGAACTGACCTGGGGGGGCTGTTGCACCTTTTTGCACCTTTACGTTTGCACTGGGGCCCCAGCTCAACCACTCACCTGCTCATGTGCACAGCCTGAAACACACGAATAGTCCCATTGACACCAAGGGGGCGTCACGCGGGCTGCCAGCCCCCTGCGTGCCTGAGCGCTCTGATGGACTGGAGCCGGCTGCGTCAGTGCATGTTGGTTAAGGGTACCAGTGGTGAGATGCTGTAATGGGGTCGGGTGTGGGGGGGTGGAGGTGGAAGGCTGAAGCATCATCCTATTCAGTGACTTTTCTTACCTTTTTTCCATTGCTATTGGAACCCGTTCCTGGTCGGGAAAACACAGGTGAAGGAGCACCAAGTTCCCTCACAGCTCCTCTGCGTCAGCCATGACCCCAGCTTTAGCAGGGTGAACAGAGCAGCTGTCCCCGATTCCAGTCTCATGGCAGCTGTGATTCTTACACCAGATTCTGGTTCTTCTCGGCCACAGGCTGTGTGTTTGCCACATCTTTCAAGCAGCTCTTAGAGAAGCTGGGCAAGAAAATGTTTCCCCAGGGCAGGGTGGAGGGGGTCACCATTTTCGGCTCCGTAGTTTAACAAACATGGAAATCGTTTACATGTTGTTTGCTTTTCGTATAACAGCAGCCCCAGGAGGCCACAGCTGAGGCCAGGGCCCCATTGTGCTAGGCGCTCTACATGCGCCTGAAGAGCTTACGGTCCAAGCAGCCAAGAGAAAGGGTGAGAGGGGAAGTAACTTACCCCAGGGCCCAGTCAAAGCCCAGCTGTCCTGACTCCCAGGTCAGTGCTCTGTCACTGACCATGCTATACAAAGCTATTAATTTATCCTATTTCTAGTAACTGATCAAAGCCTGTCGTGCCAGAAAACAGCCCCCCGCCTAGAGATGAGACGGGATGGGACTCCCCCTCTCTCCTGACGCAGGCTAATTTAAAGCATGCCAGAGTCCTGGTCATTTCCCCTTCAGTCAGAGCTTGCTGTTTTATTGCATTTTCTCTCTTTCCACAAGATGTTCCCCTTCCCTGTAGTCCTGTCCCCGCTCCCTCACCCTTTCTGTTCTTCTGTCATCTCAACGGCCTTCCCAGCCTGTCTATAGCTGCTATGAACCCACCCAGAATTCCTGAACCTGTCAAAAACTTTGCAGAACTGTTAGAAAAAATAAAGTGGGTGTGGGATTTATTTGTAATCTCGTTGGTTTCACCTCTCTGCACAGTCACAACAGAGTCCCAGCCAGCCTCCTCCAGTTCCATCAGCTGAAACTTATCTCACCTGGCAGAGGCTGCTCCTAGACTTGTTCATGTCAGGCTGATGGACAGGCCTCTAATTTTCCTCTTCCTGCAAACACGCTGGGAGAGTGAGGCAGTCTGCCAAAAGAGGCAGCGTGGTGCAGTGGCTAGTGAACTGGCCTGCGGCTCAGGAAACTTGGATTCTAGTCCCAGTTCTGCCACTAGTCTGCTGGGTGACCTGATGGCTCTATGCCTCAGTTTCCCCTCCCAAACTTTATCTGGTTATGTCTGGTCTACACACACCTTTGTATCAGTTTAACCACGTGGCTTTGGTAAAACCATCACGGTCTTATCTAGTGATGCTAGTACAACCCCTAGTGCAGACACAGTTATACCAGTATAAAGCTGCCTTGTATCAGTGCAGTTGGTCCTGCTTTGAGCAGGGGGTTGGACTAGATGACCTCTTGAGGTCCCTTCCAACTCTGATATTCTATGATACTTCTCTCCCCTCCCTTGCCTGGCTCGCTTAGTTAGACTGGAAGCTGTTTGGAAAAGGAGCTATCTCTGACCCTCTCTGAACAGCATCTAGCATAAAGGTCCCTGATCCTGGTTGGGGCCTCTTGGTGCTACTGCAAGATCAACCTCCTCCTCCTCAGTGGCAACCTCTGCAGGACACAATTAGAACTGACCTGAACCTTCTCCACGTCTCCACTGAGATCTCTCTGACCCAGGGAGAAGTTCCTGCTCACAGTTCTGAAGACATTCTTTCAAGTTTGCCTTGCGTCTGGCTTCTCTGGATCTGCCCAGACCAGAGGCAGATCTACTATCGTCCCCTGAGGAACCCTTTTCTGATGAGATCACCAGCCTGATTTTGCAGACCCAAAGGGTCTGGATAATTCAGAGTAAGGAGCAAACATTTGGGATCTTACACGGTTTGAACTTCCCAACCTCCCTTCTTTGCAATGGACGAGCCCATTGCTCCCACGACAAGCCCAACAACATCCTATATATTTGCATCATGCTTCACAGCCTACCAACAACACATTTTCCTGACAACGCCTCATACCCATTTCACAGACTGGGACACTGAGATAGATGAGTGATTTGCCTGAGTGCCCACAGTGAGTCCATGGTGGAGTTAACACAAGAACCCAGCTCTCCTGTCACCCACTCCCAGATAAGAGCTACACGAGTGCTCTAGAAAACACCCAAATCTCCTAGTCCCTTAGGTTGCAAGAGCCTGATTCTCCAAACCTAAGCTAGAGATGGCCTGCATGTTGCCCAGCGGTTAGCAGATGTCTAGGAGCCAGCACTCCTAGGTTCTGCCATTGTTTTGTTGTCATAATTTGATTCTTGATAACTGGATGACTTGTAACTTAACCTGACCTCTTAACCTGACCTCTTAAATAGGTCTAATGAACACTTACCTTCCTCTCAGGTGTGCAGCATAATGGGTGAAATTCACCCTTGTGCAGAGGACCAGCATGGGGCTTAGGCCCCATTTAAGCCCTAATATTTGCAAAGTGCTTTGAGATCTTCACCTAAAGGCTCTAGCGAGGGGGAAGCATTGTCATCCTAGCAGCAGCTGATGCATGCAGCAGGGTCCAGTGCCTTCGCTGTCGAGGTCCGAGATGATGCTTACCCCTCCACCCACCAGGCCCCGGGCTGGGATCCTTGTACGGCCGTTCAGTCAGCCTTGGTGCTGGAGAACCCCAGCAGCTCCCAGGTCCATCACATTTCCATCACGGAGCGGCTTTTGCCTGAGAAACTCTCAGTGGATCCTTCCTTTCCCTCTTGGTCCTTCCCTCCACATGAGGGTGTCTTGTTAAATATAACCCTTTCTGAGCGCATGCCCTCTATGTTTAGACCGTCTGCGTATCTCATCTCTCCCGGGTACTCTCTCCCCATCCTTCCTTTTTTTAAATAAAAAAGATCATGTTTCCATAGGAACCCGCTGTGATCGTCGATCCAATTCTCTGCATTATTTCCTGGGTGAAAGGAACTTTATTTTAGTCTGTTTGTGTACATTGTCAGATTTTGGCTAATCCTACTTTTCTGACTCTGTACAGTGTGTTCTTTTCATCTTTATTTCTAACGCGCTCCTCCTGCGGCTTAATTTACCCTGTATTGTGATCAAATTTAGCTGAAAGCGATCTGCTTTGCCAATTTTGAATATTCATTAGCTGTCTCATTCATTCATTGGAAGCATCTCCTGCTTCAAACTCATCACTGTCAGCTCAACCCTCCACGAGGGAAGGGGGCGTGTGGAGATTGTACATTCAGTGCTCAGGGAGGTGTTACCGTGCGTCATATCGTAACCTGCAAAAGTGGAAAATACTACTCCCAGAATCCACCTGTGTTCTGCGCACAGCCTCTGCCAGGGATCAAATTGTGATACCCGCCTGTCTGGCAGACTTTGCAAGCATTGTCCTGTATACAGGGATTGTCTGACCAATGGGTGAAATGCAGCCATCTCTGGGGTGAAATGTCACATCTTTCTAATCACACACAACCAATGCCACACAATAGGGGCCTGAGCCAAAGCTCGCTGAAGTCAACAGGAGTGTTGGCTTCAGTGGGCTTTGGCTCAGGCTCCAGTTAAAGAGCGAAGGATACTCTATCCAGCTGCAACCGCAGGGGCTTTAGAGGTTGGCTGGAACAAACTCTAGGGCCAGGGAATTAAAGCTAAGCACGGACATTTCTGGGTGTTGATTTGCACATCCCCAGCCTTGTGCACAAAATGCGTGTGTGCACATACCCGATTTATTCACTCCCCAAACGGCTCCTTATTTGCTCCCACCCGCCATGTGTCTATCCCCATCCCACTGCACATGCGCCACTGCAACAAGGGTAAATGCAAGAGAAATGCCTGCAACCCAGAACTGGGAGAAATTTGTGACCATTTTCTTGCTAAAATTCATTGTATGCTCTTAATTACTATTATAGTAGTTCCCAATCGGTACTGTTACCCCATTGTGCAAACACAGGTAAGACACAACCCCTGCTGTGAAGCTGACAATCTAAAGAAGGCTGTATTCCTTTCTCCCACTCTTTGTCTGCCTGGTCTGTTTAGACTGCAACCACTTTGGAGCAGGGACCAGCTCTTAGTCTGTGCCCATTCAGTGCCCAGCCCAATGGGGCCCTGATCTCAGCTGGCATCTCTAGGTGCTGCTGCAATACAAGTTGTTGTTGTTGTTTGTTAATAATAATAATAGTTAACAATTAATGCAAGTTTTGGTTGTGTGAGGTCTTACACACACACACATTTTGAAACACAATAGATCCTTGTTAGGGAAGCATCCAAAACCCTTTTTTGCATGTACTTGGTGCAGACAGCTATGAAGCTGTAGTACCCTTGCTTGGTGCATGCTATCCCTTTCCATTTCTAAGAACTCTGCCTGGGGGCGGGGACAGCAGCCATTTTGTTCTCAGAGTTGTCACCGGCTGTTAGAGAGGAAGACCACACACCATGCTCTCGGTTATTCTTTATTGCTATTTTCCTTAATTTAGGATTGGTCATTCAGATTGAAAGTAAATGGTTGCTGTTTGTGTATAGAAAACATAAGATTTGCACTTGCACTTAACACTGTTGCTGTTATTCTCTTCTGACTATGCTGGGATGGGGGGTGGGAAGCGGTATCAAAGGATAAGGGCAAATCTGGTCTGAAAACAGAAATATTTTTTGTTTTTAGGCTACAAATAAGGTGTTGCAAACAATGAAGTGCAATGAAAAGATGCACGACCTTGAAAGTGACTTTTTCAAGGTTTCAGAAAAGGTTTTATTTGCGTTGGGTGAATGTCACATTCCGAGGTGCAATCCAGACCAGTGAGGGGCTGTGTCACTTTCTGCCCTGCAGCTGGGGATGCATCACAATGCTTTGCTGCTGTAGCTCCCAACTGGGCCGCTTACAGGTTCTACCCTGAGTGTCTGTATGTAGCTGCAGCCTGCCAGCACACTCCAGTCACTCTGCCTTCCACCAGCCTGGGTTACCACTTGCAGGGTAACCCCTACACACCCCTAGTCCTGGATTTCCTCCCCAAAACATGGGTTATGCACTGCCCAGCCCTCTCCTGGACAGTCCAGATATTGCCCCTGTAAGACAACACTGGATTAGTTTTGACTAAAGAATAAATCAAGTTTAATTACAAAAAGAGAAGTTTTAAGTGAGTACAAGTATAAACCATTCAAGTCAGAAATGGTTACAAGAGAAATCAAGTTAAAATGCTTTCTAATAAATAAAACTTAACAAACTAAACTTGGTTCAAGGTAAAATTGTTACCACAAACTCCCAATAACCAAATTTCAGGTCAGGATCTATTCCAAAGTCCCATGGTTGCTTCTTTTGTTGTCTTAGGTGAAAGAGAGCGAGATCAGGAGAGAGAACTTGGGTGGATTTGCCCCTCACTTATAGCCCAGTCCAGAGGTGAAAGTAAGCCGGTCCGGTCCGGCATACCAGCAAGAGCCAGTACGCCATGCTGGACCGCATCGGCTTCCACGGCGGGGATTTAAAGGGCTCTGTGCTCCCCGCCGCAGAGCCCAGAGCCCTTTAAATCCTGCCCGCAGCTCAGCGGCCGGGCTGGGGCCAGGATTTAAAGGGCTCAGAGCTCCCCGCTGCTGCGGAGAGCCCAGAGCCCTTTAAATCCCACCCGCAGCTCCGGCAGCCAGGCTGGGACCAGGATTTAAAGGGCTTGGAGCTCCCCGCAGCGACGGGAGCTCAAGGCCCTTTAAATCCTGGCCCCAGCCTGGCAAGGCTTGGGGCTTCCTGCAGCCACGGGAGCTCCGGGTCCTTTAAATCCCGGCCCCAGCCCAGCAGCTGGAGCTGCGGTGGGGATTTAAAGGGCCCGGAGCTCCGTGGTGGCCGGAGCCCCGGGCCCTTTAATTTGCCCCTGCGCCCCGGGGGCTCCCAGCCGCCTCTGCAGCTGGGAGCCCCAGGTTGATTTAAAGGCCCTGGGGCTCCCAGCCACAGCCGGTGCCCCAGGGCCTTTAAATCTTGAGAGGCCCCGCCTCTTCCGGTTGAGACCACGCCTCTTCCAGATGAGGCCACGCCCCCTCAGGACTCTGGCAGTACTGCTAAGTCCTGTAAGTTACTTTCACCTCTGGCCCAGTCCCCCTTGAAATGCATTTCCCAAAGTCACCCCTAGATAAAGTTCATTCCTGCTGTGAGGTTGGACTCATGGAGTCTCGTGGTGAAAGCGGTTCCATGCTGATGTTTGCTAAAATGCATTCTGTTTTTACTCCCTTCCTTGCCAAAGAATGGCCACTTAAGAGGTAATTGCTCTTCAATTTTGATGACACCTGGCTAGAGGCTTCAGCTTAACCTGTTTCTCAAAGATAAAGGACTAACCACTCCCCAGACTTGTCTAGTAGCCACATTTGTCATAATTTCAGCTTATGTTCATAACTTTATAATGCTGCTAAATTCATTTCATCATGATAGTATTGACCAGTGAGGCATTAGTTTTCAAATGATACCTCACAAGGCATAGTTTATACAAAGATTATTACAGTAGTGCATTGGGCGTGAACACAGGGTGCATTTGGTCACCGTGAAATATGTGCAACAAAAGGGATTTCTTTTCCCCCATGCCGAATCTGCCTCCTTTTGGCCTTTTTGAATCAGGAGCAATTTTACACAAATTTAAAATTTCCTGTTCCAGAAAAAAAGGTGCAAAATACTTGCTGGATATTTGCATAAAACCACAAAAAGCAAATGTCACAGCCAACTTTTGAAAACAACCAAGATGCACAAAACGCGCCAGGTCTAGTGACTGCAGTGTAAGGCTGAGAGGGAGGAGATCCTACATTATACAGTTACATTCCCACTGCCGTGCCACCAATGTGAGACCATCCATACAGCATATTGCTCCCCTATGTACTAGAAATGAAACTCAGAGTGGGGATGTGACTTAACCAGGGGCACACAACCAGTCCTACTTAGATCCAGGAGCAGAATCCAGGTCTGATGGCTCCTGGCATGATGGGTAATCCACTAGATGTCCGTGCATCCCAGGTAAATTACTTTAAAAGCCAGACATTTCAATTTTCCCATTTGTAAGAGGCAGGAATGATATTTACCACAGGCAAAATCTGAAGATATACTGGATTGAAGACATCCACAGTCAGCGTTATCCCCATTTTACAGATGAATACCCAGAGAGGGTGGGTTAGGCATTGGGCTGCCTACTGGGAGACCAGCATCTCAGTCTTGATGCTGACCTGCTGTGTGACCTTGAGCAAGTCCCTGCACTGCTGCGTACAACAGTTTCCTCACCTGCAGTAAAGAGAGCCACCTAGTCTGTAAAGAATGAGGTTTGGAAAGAGTTCCACGAGTGAGGCCATAACTTGGGAGTTGAAGAGCCAGCAGGGCATACAATCAAAGTTGGGTTTTAGGTCCCACAAAAAACTGTGGTGACATTTCATCTACTAGACTGCTGCAGAAATGGGTAGATTGGGAAAAAAATAGAGGCCAAATTTTCAACAGGTCTCCTTAGTATCAAAGATCTGATTGTGCGCACAAAACCCCCGATCGTGTCTGTAGATTGGGTAAGTGGATGCTCAGTTACTCCATCCACCTGCCCAAGTGCACCAGCTGATCTATCCAGAAATGCACAATGAAGATGGCTCCGCAGTTGTCAGGAATTCCACTGTTGCATTTACACAAGGGACTAAGCGATTTCAAATGTGGTCTTCGCATCAGTGCCAAGTGCCTATAGTCAGATGAAGCAGAAATTCATGGTTGCCTGCAAATGCACACAATGCAGCTAAACAAAACCACCCAGTGGACTGTCCTGCCCCCCGCTGCATTGTCAAACCTCTGACCTAGTTCTAACCCTTGCCTAGGCTTTCTCCATTGCACAGTGCCAGAGTCCATCCTGGAGCCCATCTGGGTGCTGGGCAGAGATGATAGGGTTGTAGCCACCCCAGAGCTAGCCATCTCCTGCACAGTGAATTGGAAATTGACTGGGTGATCCATGAGGCAAGTAAGTAACCTGGAACTCACCTGGTAAGCTGTGGGAGTGCATAAACCCAACGACCTTTACAGAGTTGTAAATCTTCCTGCACCTGCCTTTCCGGTTGCTTCTCCGTGGGTGAAATTGACCCTGTGCAGAGGACCAGCATAAGGCCTAGGCACTGCCGCTTCAGCCCACAGAGTTGCACAGGGGTGTAGGTCTCTGTGATCTTCAGCAGCAACATGAGCACTTAGCGGGCACGTCTTTCCTGCAACAGAACAAAGATGGAAGTGGCTGGGAGGGGGCATGGGGACAGTTTTCTGTCTCTAAACATTCCAGGAGCTCCTCCAGCTGCTTTGTTGCTAGGCTGGGCTCCTGTCAGATAAAAGTACAAGGAGTGGAGGGGGGAGTAAATGGATAATGTGGTTCAGGGCACAGGAGGGGAAGCCCCAGCAGCAAAGCCTTTCCATGGGGTTTGTCATGGGAGTAGCAGCCGGTACACTTGAGTGGGATGAAATGAGGCTAGAAATGCAATAATCTCCCCTTTGCCCCTTGGGGTGGGGCTAAGGAAGCAAACAGAGAACCTTGGAGGGAACCTTATTGTGAGCAGAGATGGGGTTGGAGCAAACTCCAGAACCAAGCAGCCTGGAGGGTTTTTTTTGTGTGTGGGGGGGAGGAGTTGAAATCAAGACCATGGATCTGAATTTTTGCAACTTGAGCCCATCTCTGATTCCAAGGAGCTTCCCCAAAGGGCATTCTGTCCCCTCTTCCATCAGTCAGTGAAGCTGGAACTGAGCGATGAGGGGATCGCTCATGGTTAAGTGCAGGCTCAAACACCCGCAAGTGTGGAAGCTTCTCTGAAGCTTCTTCAGAGGCATCAAACTTCTTGGGTTGCACCATTGATTGGGCTGCAGGTTTTCTGGGAAGAGACTCCCTCCCAGCCCTTCCCCTTCCAGTAATGGGAGTCAGGACTCCTGGGTTCTGTTCTCAACTCTGCCACTGCAAACCCCATAGCTGATCACTCTGGGGATAAAATCAAAACCTGCATCTGAGCTATTGCAGCCATCCCTTATCTAAGAACATAAGAACGCCCATACTGGGTCAGACCAATGGTCCATCTAGCCCAGTATCCTGTCTTCTGACAGTGGCCAATGCCTGGTGCTTCAGAGGGAGTGAACAGAACAGGTAATCATTGAGTGATCCATTCCCTGCCATCCACTCCTAGCTTCTGGCAGTCGGAGGTTTGGGAATAGCCAGAGCATGGGATGCATCCCTGCCCATTCTGGCTAATAGCCATTGATGGACCTATCCTCCATCAACTTGTCTAGTTCTTTTTTGAACTCTGTTATAGTTTTGGCCTTCACAACATCCCCTGACAATTTGTTCCACAGATTGACATTATGTGAAAAAATACTTCCTTTTGTTTGTTTTAAACCTGCTGCCTATTAATTTCATTGGGTGACCCCTAGTTCTTGTGTTATGAGAAGGAGTAAATAACACTTCCTTATTAACTTTCTCCACATCTCCCCCTTAGTTGTTTCTTTTACAAGGTGAAAATTCCCAGTCTTTTTAATCTCTCCTCATATGGAAGTTGTTCCATTCCCCTAATCATTTTTGTTGCCCTTTGCTTTAGCTTTTCCAATTCTAATATATATATTTTTGAGTTGGGGAGACCAGAACTGCACACAGTATTCAAGGTGTGGGCGTACCATGGATTTACATAGAGACATTGTGATTTTTTCTGTCTTACCTATGCCTTTCCTAATGGTTCCTAATATTGTTAGCTTTTTTGACTGCCACTGCACATTGAGTGGATTTTTCAGAGAACTATCCACTGTGACTCCAAGGCCTGGTCTACACTACGGGTTTAGGTCGACTTTAGCAGCGTTGAACCGAATTAAGCCTGGACACGTCCACACAACGAAGCCCTTTCTTTCGACTTAAAGGGTCCTTTAAACCGGTTTCTTTACACCACCTCCGACGAGGGGATTAGCGATAAAACCAGCCTTTGCGGGTCGGAATTGGGGTAGTGTGGACGGAATTCGACGTTATTGGCCTCCGGGAGCTATCCCACAGTGCTTCATTGTGACCGCTCTGGACAGCACTCTCAACTCAGATGCACTGACCAGGTAGACAGGAAAAGACCCGCGAATGTTTGAATTTCATTTCCTGTTTGCCCAGCGTGGAGAGCATAGGTGACCACGCAGAGCTCATCAGCACAGGTAACCGTGATGGAGTCCCAGGATCGCAAAAGAGCTCCAGCATGGACCGAACGGAAGGTACGAGATCTGCTCGCCATATGGGGAGATGAAGCAGTGATAGCTGAACTCCGTAGCAGTAAAAGAAATGCAAAAGTATTAGAAAAGATCTCCAAGGCCATGAAGGACCGAGGCCATAACAGGGACACACAGCAGTGCCGCGTGAAAATTAAGGAGCTACGGCAAGCTTACCACAAAGCCAGAGAAGCAAACGGAAGGTCCGGGGCAGAGCCGCAAACTTGCCGCTACTACGCGGAGCTGCATGCGATCCTAGGGGGTGCAGCCACCACTACCCCAACCGTGTGCTATGACTCTCTCACTGGAGAAACACACAGGGAAGACGGTTCGGGGAACGAGGAAGATGGGGATGGAGGTACTGTAGGTAGCTCACAGCAGCAAGGAAGCGGAGAAACCGGTTTCCCCAACAGCCAGGATCTGTTTGTGACCCTGGACCTTGAACCAGTAACCCCCGAACTCACCCAAGACCCTCAGGGCACACAGGAGACCTCTGGTGAGTGTAACTTTGTAAATATTTGTAAACATTACACACAAAAAAAGCAAGCGTGTTTAATGATTAATTTGCCCTGGCAATCGCGGCCAGTACATCTACTGCAAAAGTCTGTTAACGTGTATGGGGATGGAGCGGAAATCCTCCAGGGACATCTCCAGAAAGCTCTCCTGGTTGAAATGGGGTGATTTTATTAAGGGGACATTCAGAGGCGCCCGTTCCTGCTCTTCTGACCAGAAATGTTCCCCGCTGTTAACCACGCGGTGGAGGGGAGGGGTGAAGTGATCATCCCAGAGAATCGTGTGTGTGTGTGCGGGGGGGGTGGTTTACTTGTGTTTGTGCCGCATGTTAACCGGGAAACCGCAGCCCCTCCTTTTACATTGAAAACCCATTTTAAATGGACAACCCAATTCATCCTTGATATGGGAAATGCGCTGCTGTTTGCAACCTTTCCCGCATGTTAAGAAGGTTAAAAAAGCCAAAACACTGTGGCCTACCATGGCTGCCTGCAAGCCGAAATATGCGACCTTGTAATGAAAGAGTGTACCCATTGTTCTCTAAAATGTGTCTTTTTTAACCACCTCTCCCTTCTCCTCCACCAGCTGCAAATGTTTCTCCTTCGCAGAGGCTCGTGAACATTAGAAAGAGAAAACGTAGGACGAGGGACGATATGTTCACGGAGCTGCAGATGTCCGCCCACGCTGATAGAGCACAGCAGAATGCGTGGAGGCAGTCAATGTCGGAGATGAGAAAAGCCCAATATGAACGAGAGGAGAGGTGGCGGGCTGAATCGCGGGATGAACAGAGCAAGTGGCGGGCTGAAGACGATAGGTGGCGTCAGCTTGCAGACAGACGGCAAGAGGCAATGCTCCGTCTGCTGGAGCATCAAACTGATATGCTTGAGTGTATGGTTGAGTTGCAGGAAAGGCAGCAGGAGCAGAGACCGCCGCTACAGCCCCTGTGTAACCAACAGCCCTCCTCCCCAAGTTCCATAGCCTCCTCACCGAGATGCCCAAGAACACGGTGGGGGGGCCTCCGTCCACCCAGTCACTCCACCCCAGATGATCGCCCAAGCATCAGAAGGCTGGCCTTCAATAAGAGTTAAAGTTTTAAAATGCAGTGTGTCCTTTTCCATCCCTCCTCCCCCACCCATCCCAGGCTACCTTGGCAATTATCCCCCTACTTCTGTGAGGAACTAATAAAGAATGCATGAATGTGAAAAAACAATGACTTTATTGCCTCTGCAAGCGGGAGGGGAGGGTGGGGTGGGGTGGTTGGTTTACAGGGAAGTAGAGTGAACCGGGTCGGGGGGGGGTGGTTTGGAGGGTTCATCAAGGAGAAACAAACAGAAGTTTCACACAGTAGCCTGGCCAGTCACAAAACTCGTTTTCAAAGCTTCTCTGATGCGCACCGCGCCCTGCTGTGCTCCTCTAACCGCCCTGGTGTCTGGCTGCGCGTAATCAGCGGCCAGGCGAGTTGCCTCAACCTCCCACCCCGCCATAAAGGTCTCCCCCTTACTCTCACAGATATTGTGGAGCGCACAGCAAGCAGCAATAACAATGGGGATATTCTTTTCGCTGAGGTCTGAGCGAGTCAGTAAGCTGCGCCAGCGCGCTTTTAAACGTCCAAATGCACATTCCACCACCATTCGGCACTTGCTCAGCCTGTAGTTGAACAGGTCCTGACTCCTGTCCAGGCTGCCTGTGTACGGCTTCATGAGCCATGGCATTAAGGGGTAGGCTGGGTCCCCAAGGATCACGATAGGCATTTCAACATCCCCAACGGTCACTTTCTGGTCCGGGAAGAAAGTCCCTTCCTCCAGCTTTCGAAACAGAGCAGAGTTCCTGAAGACGCGAGCATCATGTACCTTTCCCGGCCATCCCACGTTGATGTTGGTGAAACGTCCCTTGTGATCCACCAGGGCTTGCAGCAGCATTGAAAAGTACCCCTTGCGGTTTACGTAGTCGGTGGCTTGGTGCTCCGGTGACAAGATAGGGATATGGGTTCCGTCTATGGCCCCGCCACAGTTTGGGAATCCCATTTCAGCAAAACCATCCACTATTGACTGCACGTTGCCCAGAGTCACTACCCTTGCTATCACCAGGTCTTTCATTGCCCTGGCAAATTGGATCACAGCAGCCCCCACCGTAGATTTGCCCACTCCAAATTGATTCCCGACTGACCGGTAGCTGTCTGGCGTTGCAAGCTTCCACAGGGCTATCGCCACTCGCTTCTCAACTGTGAGGGCTGCTCTCATCTTGGTATCCTGGCGTTTCAGGGCAGGGGAAAGCAAGTCACAAAGTTCCATGAAAGTGCCCTTACGCATGCGAAAGTTTCGCAGCCACTGGGAATCGTCCCATACCTGCAGCACGATGCGGTCCCACCAGTCTGTGCTTGTTTCCCGGGCCCAGAATCGGCGTTCCACGGCATGAACCTGCCCCAGTGACACCATGATTTCCACATTGCTGGGGCCTGTGCCTTGTGAGAGGTCTATGTCCATGTCAATTTCCTCATCACTCTCGTCGCCGCGCTGCAATCGCCCCCTCGGCTGGTCCAGGTTTCGCCTTGGCATGTCCTGGCTCTGCATATACTCCAGGACAATGCGCGTGGTGTTCATAGTGCTCATAATTGCCGCGGTGATCTGAGCGGGCGCCATGATCCCAGTGCTAGCTATGGCGCCTGGTCAGAAAAAAGGCGCGAAAGTAGTATCTGATGGACCAGGAGAAGGAGGGAGGGCGGGAGGGAGGGAGGCCGAGTGACGACATGGCGTACAGGTACAGGAACAGGGAGAAACACAAACAACTGTCACACAGAATGGTCCCCCCAAAGATTAAACTGAAAACCCTGGGCTTAGCAGGCCATTGATTTCACGGAGGAAGGGTAAGCAAATGAATACAGAACAAATCTATTTTTTACATCTTAAGCTGGCAGCAGATGGTGCAGCATGAGTGATAGCCTCTCCAGTATGACGATGACGGATACCAGTCATAATATACCATCGTCTACCAAAAGGCAAGGGGCTGCTGCTGTGTAGCAATGCAGCCCCACGTCTGCCAGCCCCACGTCCGCCAGCACCCAGCATCGCCCTCGGCCTCATCTGGGTGCTTAGCAGACAATACTGGGCAATTGGCAGAAAATAGTATATTATGATTGGTAATCATCATCATCGAAACATGTCTGCCCAAGTGGCCATGATTGACAGCCACTCCAGTACGACGACGATGGGTACCAATCATAATATACCATCGCCTACCAAAGGGCAAGGGGCTGGTGCAATGCAGCCCTACGGCTGCCAGCCCCATGGCTATCACTCATGCTACACCGTCTACCGCCAAAAGGCAGTTAGCAGCTGCTGCTGTGTAGCAATGCAGTCCCACGTCTGCCGGCACCCAGAGGACATATGGTGACGGTGAGCTCAGCTGAGCTGAGCGGGCTCCATGCTTGCCGTGGTATGTTGTCTGCACAGGTAACCCAGGTAAAAAGGCGCGAATCTATTGTCTGCCGTTGCTGTGACGAGGGGGGAGGGGCCTGACGACATGTACCCAGAACCGCCCGCGACACTGTTTTGCATCATCCGGGCATTGGGATCTCAACCCAGAATTCAAAGAAAAGGCGCGAAAGTAGTATCTGACGGACTAGGGGAAGGAGGGAGGGCGGGCCGAGTGACGACATGGCGTACAGGCACAGGGAATTAAAATCAAGAACGGTGGCTGTGCATCAGGGAGAAACACAAACAACTGTCACACAGAATGGTCCCCCCCAAAGATTAAACTGAAAACCCTGGGTTTAGCAGGCCGTTGATTTGACGGAGGGAGGGGGAAGCAAATGAATACAGAGCAAATCTATTTTTTACATCTTAAGACGATGGTGCAGCGTGACTGATAGCCCTCGGCATCTTTCTGGGTGCTTGGCAGCAAATACGGGGCGGTGTATGACGATGGTCTTCAGGCCTATTGCACGATCGGCTGCTCGGGGAAGACTCTGCTAACGTGCGATGACCCAACTTGTAATAGGCCGGTTAACAGTCGTAATATACCAGCTACTGCCAAAAGGCAAGCCCCACGGCTGCCAGCACCCAGATCGCCGATGAAGGCTACCAGTCTACTGCACCGTCTACCGCCAAAAGGCAGTTAGCAGCTGCTGCTGTGTAGCAATGCAGTCCCACGTCTGCCGGCACCCAGATGACATATGGTGACGGTGAGCTCAGCTGAGCTGAGCGGGCTCCATGTTGTCTGCACAGGTAACCCAGGTAAAAAGGCGCGAATCTATTGTCTGCCGTTGCTGTGACGGGGGAGGGAGGGGCCTGACGACATGTACCCAGAACCGCCCGCGACACTGTTTTGCATCATCCGGGCATTGGGATCTCAACCCAGAATTCCAAGGGGCGGCGGAGACTGCGGGAACTGTGGGATAGCTGTGGGATAGCTACCCATAGTGCAATGCTCCGGAAGTCGACGCTAGCCTCGTACTGTGGACGCGGTCCGCCGACTAGAGCACCTAGAGCATTTTATGTGGGGACACACACAATCGGCTGTATACAACCGGTTTCAATGAAACCGGCTTCTATAAATTCGAACTAATTTCGTAGTGTAGACATACCCCAAGATCTTTCTTGAGTGGTAACAGCTAATTTAGACCTCATCGTTTTGTATGTATAGTTGGGATTACGTTTTTCAATATATATTACTTTGCACTTATCAACATTGAATTCCATCTGCCATTTTGATACCCTGTTATGTGAGATCCCTTTGTAACTCCTCACTTGTCTGCTTTGGACCTAACTAACTTGAGTAATTTTGTATTGTCTGCAGACTTTGCCACCTCACTGTTTACCCTTTTTCCAGATCATTTATGAGTATGTTGAACAGCACAGGTTCCCGTTACAGCCCCCTTAGGGACACCATTATTTACCTCTCTCCATTCTGAAAACCCTTTTTATCCTATCATTTAACCAGTTACTGATCCAGGAGAGGCCCTTCCCTCTTATCCCATGACTGCTTACTCTGCAATGCAGTGAAACAAAATACCCCAGAAGAGTGTAATGTTTGAAATCCACATTCAATTTTCAAGTGACTCGGATCCTTTCTTGCTTCTGGTGCAATTTGATGATGTGAGAATCCTCTTGTAAGGAACAAAGAGACATGGCCTTTAAATAGAAAACATTGTCATTGGTTTTTGTGTGTCTGTGGGTGTAACAAACCCAAGATCCTAGATGAATATTTGTGCTTTAAAAGGCTGGATAGTTTGGGGGATATAACGGTGGGCAATTGACTCTTTCACCTCTGGGATGCTGTGTGAATCCAGCAGTGACAAAAAGTTACTATCATCTGGTGATTGCTCATTGACGTGAATAAAATGATCATAGGTTGCCACGGTTCAGGGTGAGCTGCACGCATGATCTCTCACCTAGTCTCTCCATAGGCCCTGATGCTAAATGACGGGCCACGCTCTTTCCAGAACGGAACTACGTGGTCCCAGGCTCCAGCCTCGATCTGTGCAAGGACGGGGTAGTCCTGGGGCCAGTGCCGCTTGTGTACCTTGTGGCTGCCAGGGAAGGACAAGGCTGATGAGCAGCCAGTGAAGTCAAAATGACTCCCAGGGTCCAGCCTGCCTTCCCTGCATCCCTCCCTCCTCAGGCTAGTTTGGGATTCCTGCCTTCACAGGCATATTCCCTCACCACTTTTTCCCCTTGCATGAAGAACAGGAGCACAACATGTGGCCCTTGCACGTTATGGAAGTAGGAAGGTGTTAGGAAGGTGTTTGGCATTTGGAGCCTGGCTCCTTGCATGTGGCTGGGCCAAGGTCACTCCACCCTCTGGGCTCCTTTCCAGCTGTGCTGTGGGGATTCATCCCTGTGGGAAGAGGCTAAAAACTGCAGCTTATGGAGCTTGTGGTCACTGAGCCTCATCCAGCTCGGGACTGGGGTCCGTGGCCTTCAGGGGGGTGCGAAAGGATTCGGGACTCTTGGACCAATCCCCAGTGGCCATGTCCACAAACAGCCCCACCACCGTTGCTGGCACTGATTGGCTCCCTTGTGGGCAGGCTCAGGAGTGAGGCCAAGGACTCAATGTGTGCAGGAGCTGAACTCTCCCATCCCTAGGCACAGGCCTTGCAGTGCAAGAGAGAGGCATGTTGGTAGGGGGGTGGCATGACTGCTGCCTCTTCTGAGATTAATCAAGGAACGTAGGTCTAGCGGGTTGTCAGTCTGGCCCCTTTTACCAGCATTACAGTCTCTGATCCTTTACTGAGATGGCCTGGGCCTGACATTTCCCTGCCCCTGTCCCTCGGGGAGCCAATCCCATCCAGACACAGTGAGCGCTTGCATGCTACCAAACCCCAGCTCTCTACGTACTTACAAACATTTCCCAGCTTGGTCCAACGGTATGGAACTGGCACTAACACAGTCTGCTCTGTGTCCCCCTCTAGTGGCGGGACCATCTCTAGCACTGTGACAGCTGGCCTATTAGCTCAGGGCGTTGTGACCCCGGGATTGGACCCAGTCGGGAGCATCGCTACAAGCCCAGTGATGACACCATGTGCATGTCTGTGGAAAGGGGGTGCTGATTGAAAGGAGGTGCTGTAATCCCACACAGCCCTAATCCTGGACACGCACAGCCCTGGTGCCCTGCGTCTGTATTTGTTCATTACCTTCCATTGCTGGTGTTCTCAGAGCAGCTCCCAGTGCTGGAAGTGCACATTACTCTACCATCCCTCTCTCCGCAAGCTGCTGCAGCTGCTAATTGCATGGGTTTTTCTGGGTGATGTTTTTGTCCTGTTTCTGCTTCCCTTGCCAGGGGCAATCAGTGAGGGCCTCTTTTCCTGTTCCACTTTACTGCTGCTAGCCTTCATGCTCCGCTCATATAAGCAATACCATATTATGTACACAGGAGAGCCAGGCAGCCTGGAGTTATTAATGCCCAGAAGGAGGAGATCTGGGTTCTAATTCTTGCCTCTGTCACTGCCTTGCTTCATGACCATGGGTGAGTCATCCCCCCACGCCTACTCATGTGCCTCAGTTTCCCCATCTGTATTCAGGGATAATAATACTTCTATCTTCCTCAGAAGGGCGTTGGGAAGCTTAGTAATTGTAAGAGAGCCACAGGGAAAGGCAACAAATTATTTGGCTTCTTGTGACATAAAACTCACCTGTATTTTAAGAAGCAAACATGGCCCACAGTATCTCATCTCACCTTTCTGCCAGGTCTGGGGGAGTAGGGTTCCCGGGCAAAATGGGAATAGGAGGCATCCTCCCCCCTCTGCTAATCTCATAGTGGGGTGGGGGAGAGGATTTGATAGTGAATATGAGAACTGATCCTTCTTCCCCCTGCCAGCTCCCCCCACCCCTAGACTGCCTTGCGTCCCACACAGCACTTCTTTAGAGAACTGGCTATTAGGACAGACACATCCCTGCTGGAACACCATTACAGCAGAGTTGCACCTGGCCCCAAGGGTCCAGGCTGAGAGGTTCCTGGCTTCCTGGACTCTGATTACGACAGGGCTTGTTCCTATCAATTCTTGTCTGTGGCTGTCACGGGCTTTTTCATTTCCCAAGATGCTATGCTAAGCAAGAGCAAACTGCCTTTCACAACTAAATGAGGTCAGAGATGTGCTCTAGAAATCCAGCTTTTAATACAGATTTTAGAGACACGTTAAAGGCTGTTCTACTCATCCTGGCTTCAGTTTGGATCAGCATCAGTTTATTCTGATTGGGAGGATGCTGGGGAGGTCAGCGGTGACCCTTCACCCTCTCCCTACCACCCAGAACTCTCCTCTTACCAAGACTCACATGTGAGACATGCCTCTTTAAAGAGAGATACAACACAGAGCCATTCAGCCAGCTCCAGCTGGCAGTCCCAGAGCTCCCACTTGAAGATTGAGCTCGAGATCAGTAATGTACAGGAACGTGGGGTGAGGTAACACTCGGTTCCCACCCAGGCAACGCTAAAGCAGAAAGAGGAAGGCTGGTCTGGTGGTTAAGGCAGTAGACTGGGACTCACAAGATTGGGGTTCAGTTTCTAGCTGTGCTCCCAATTCCTTGTGTGACCTTGGGCAAGCCACTTAATCTCTCTCTGGACCTCCGCTCCCCTTCTGTAAAAGGGAGACATGCCTTTATGCAAGAAGGAAGTTGATAAATAAGAGGGTTTGGCAAAGAACCACACAAATGATTCAAGGATTGGAAAACCTGCCTTCTAGTGATAGACTCAAGGAGCTCAATCTATTTAGCTTATCAAAAAGATAAAGGGATGACTTGATTACAGCCTGTAATTATCTATGCGGGGAACAAATATTTAATAATGGGCTCTTCACTCTAGCAGAGAAAGGTGTAACGCGATCCAATGGCTGGAAGTTGAAGCTAGACAAATTCAGGTGTTAATTTTTAATAGTGAGAGTGATAAACCACTGGAACAATTTACCCACGCTCAAGGTGGATTCTCCAACACTGGCCACTTTTAAATCAAGACCAGTTGTTTTTCTAACAGCTGCTCTGGGAATTATTTGGGGGTGGGCAGGTCTCCGGGCTGTGTTTATACAGGAGGTCAGACAAGATGATCACAATGGTCCCTTCTGGCTTTGGAATCTGAATCTTTTGTCCATCTTGCTTGTTTGGATTGTAAGCCCTTCAGGTCAACTGGTGGGTGGGCTTGCCAGCCAGGGAATGGAAATACAGCTCCAAGCCTCACTCCTTTTAAGGCCCTATCCTGCGGGCTTCTTAAAGAGTCAAACACAAAAAGCAAATCAATTGACAACACTGCATCCCAGAGGATCCCTCCTCTTTAGCCAGCCAGGAGGGGGGAAAAGTGCCCCCATCCCTTTCTGGTATACTCTGTTGGGAACAGCCATGTGACCAGCCAAGACCCTTTCACTCGTTCCAGGTTTCAGTGCCTTTCTCTTGTCTCACAGTCACTGTGGTATATCTACACTGCAGCTGGAGCTCACGCACTAAAAATAGTGGTGTAGCCACAGCGGTGGCTCAGGCTAACCCCTGAGTACAGACTGAGGATGGGATTGTACTTGGACAGCAGCTGCCTGTTCCGTCGCAGCCACACTGCTATTTTCAGCACACCAGTTCAATAGAAGCTAGTGCGTGTCCATCTCCCTGAGCTGGAAATTACACTGTGTGCATGTACAGCACCTAGCGCAATGGAGGCCCTGATCTTACTTGGGGCTTCTAAGAGCTACTGCAATAACCAGTTAATGGTTGGATCCCACCCTCTCGTTGATTTTTAATAGCAAGCTTTGAGCTGGGCAATTCAGCACCCTCCTCACCCCTTTCCCCCCCCCTCCTTAATGCCCACATCTCCCATAAGAGGATTGCGAGGTAGAAGCTTGACACTGTGATGTCACCTGGACTTGTGGGTGTAGAGCACATCTTAGGAGGGTAGCATGCGATGGGCTGGTGAGAATGCCATATCTTCTATCAGCTAGTGGTAAGAAAGAAGGCTCAATACGAGTAGAGTTTTAACAGTACTAAGCCACTAAGTCCTGACACCAATGGCTTGAAATGAGCCAGCAGGGGCTTCTCTCTAGCCTGTGAGTTAAAAGGTAAGGATCCTAGTCTAGTAAATCTGGTCCAGAGGGTTTCAGAGATCTGCCGTAAACACCCCCTACCACCAGAAGGCTCATGACCACCTCAGAGCCAGTTCAGGACTCAGTACCTACCCACTCTGCCTTCTGGTTTCACTGGATTCCATGCTCGTGAGTCGTGACAAGTGGATAGTGACGGGCATGCCGTCAGCTCCTAGGACTTCTCTATTGATCGACAGGGCAGCGGAGTGTCCTGCCAGCTGGTCCTACCCCGGAACTGGAGGCCCTGCTCTAAGGATACTAATGCAGCTGAGTCTCCACGGTCCATTCAATCTTTGGACTCTCTGCTGAGGTTGCTCACCAGGCTGCCAATCAGTGCTAAACTCAATGTGTTCACCTGCCCCCTGGGCTGAGATTCCCAACTCCTCTTACACCACAGGGACAGCTTTGGGCCACTGCAAAGTTTGGCTGCATTTGAACCAAGCAGGCAAAAGTCTCCAAATCTCATTCTCCTGAGCAGTTCCACTTCCCTCCAAACAGTGAATGCTCTGGTGTGTACTGTGTGTCTGAGGTGAGTGGGAGCCCATAGTTAATGCACTAAACCCTGGTATTAAGATAAAAAAACTACAAGGTTTATTGAAGGAGGCCAACCAGGCTGGAGGTCTGACCCAGCACAGCCCTCTCCCCAACACTCCTCCTGCCTGAGCATGCACAGGGCGCTGTGTAAAACCTGGCTTGGACTCTGCAAGGGCAGCATTTCTAGGTCTGTCCACCCAAGTCCTGGTCCAGAAGAGCACAGGACCACTGACACGTTTCAGAGCTGAAGTGAGGAGCAGAGAGTCCGAGGATGAGCCCTGTGACTGTGAGCCTGCAAAGCGGCGTCTTCTCTCCGGAACTCCCTGCCCCAGTATAAAGGCAGTTGCTGCTTCTCCTTATGTCAAATCTTGGGTTTCGTTGGCCTGATGGGCCATAGGCTGAGCTGTGGCCTCTCCATCCTCGCTTGGAGAGCGCCCCCTCCCTGTGGATCTGCCCTAGCTCGCGTCTGAGGGAGCCAGCTGTTTGTGGGGCATTGCTCCCTTAACTGCACAGCAATCCATGGGGAGACTTGGGCCTACATCGTCCTCCACCCGAGGGGGAATGTGAGTCGGGGAGTCCAGCTTCCCTTCCTCTGCTAAATGTAGACCGGGGGATGAAGACAGGCTGGAAATGGAGTAAATGCCTGTTTGCCTCTTGTGAAATGCCTTAGGGCCATTCGACAGAGGGAGATTGACAGGCCCCGGATGAAGCATCCATCTACCTTGGCCTCTGCTGCCAAACCCTTCCTGCAGACTTTAAATACTAAAAGCTGCTCAGTACAAAGCCTGACGTGCCCCCTCTCCACTGGCACTAGAGGGGCCTCGTCAGGCAGCTGGGACTCATCAGGATCCCTCCCTAGGGTCTTGGTAACATGCCCCAGAGCAGAATGAAACAATTGCCTCATCTTCGCCAGTGAAGGGCCGGGGGGGAGGGCAAGGCACAGCTCTGTGGAACAGGATAGCTCTCTCCTGAGCAGCTATTTTCATACACACTGGCTGGGGGATGCTCTACTGGACACAGACATATGCTTTCTACAGAATAGCTTCACTGCCTCAAACTCTGATCATTTGTGGCCTACAATTGTTCAGATCTGAGCCCTGCTCTCCAGGGCTAATTAAGGCTATCAAACTGCTGTGACACCGGTCCCCTTGAAACGCTGCCCCACCCTCTAGGAGGACAGATCGAGGGAAGTGATTATTCCCCTCCATTCAGCAGAAGAGAAGAGTGAGGGGGGATTTGATAGCTGCTTTCAACTACCTGAAGGGGGGTTCCAAAGAGGATGGAGCTTGGCTGTTCTCGGTGGTGGCAGATGACAGAACAAGGAGCAATGGTCTCAAGTTGCAGTGGGGGAGATCAAGGTTGGATATTAGGAAAAACTATTTCACTAGGAGGGTGGTGAAGGACTGGAATGGGTTACCTAGGGAAGTGGTGGAATCTCCATCCTTAGAGGTTTTTAAGGTCAGGCTTGACAAAGCCCTGGCTGGGATGATTTACTTAGGGTTGGTCCTGCTTTGAGCAGGAGGCTGGACTAGAGGACCTCCTGAGGTCTCTTCCAGCCCTAATCTTCTATGATTCTATGATAAACTCGGCAGGATGGCAGAGGGCAGGCACAGGCATGTGCCCACCTGTGCTAGGGAGGCTTGTACCTTCAAGCCGCTGGCATGAAGCAGTCTCCATGGTCATGCGGGGATTACGATTGTGCCTGTCTATAAGATGGAGAAGGGTCCTATCTGCGCGGCTCATGCACACACATTAGGGTTAACTGTACCACAGCAGTGCACGAGACCATTGCGCTGGGGGTTGTGCAAATTCACAGTGAAAGATAGTCCCTGCCCTGGAGGGCTTCCAATCGTAATAGCTAATATGGGTAGAGTGTGGGAGGGGAAACAGAGGCACAAAGGGGGGCAGTGACCTGCCCAAGGCCGTGCAGCAGAGCAGTGGCAGAGCCGGGAATGGATCCTAGGTTTCTTGAGTCCCACATGCATCCCTATCTGCTTCCTCTGCCTCTTACTATTCACAAAGTGCTTTGAGAGCCTCGGTTCACAGAGTTGTGCATTAGACCCTGCTTTGCCCAGCCAATGAGAAATCTGTGATAAAGGGCGGAGGTGAGCTCCCCTCTTCAGCAGCTGCATGGAGAAATTCAGCCATGTGGGCTCTCCTGTCTCCTGCAGCGAATTGCCCTACGCTTTCAGAGAAACGGCCTGAGCTCTGCTTTATATCGAGTCTTGGTGAGACTCCAGAAAAAGGACCCTGTGAGATCAGCCCCTTGGTGCTACATGTACCCCTTTCCTGCATGTCCCCTTTGCTCCAGCATCCTGCATTACTGCTGGGCCAGCCGGACGGACGGAGAGCTGCACTGAGTTCTGCCCTGCCTCCTGCCTCCGCCCCAGAGTTCCCAAGAACTTTGGAGCAGGTGATGCTGTTTGAAGCAGCGGGGACATGCTCTGCTGGTCAGATCGGGCTGAGCTACAGGGAGAGCCTTGCCTGGACTTGAACAGTTTTCCCAGGAATAGCCGATGTGGGAAATCTCCAGGTCATTTCCAAGGGGCATTGTTTTGAACTCAGTGGCAGGCTCAGCTGAGCTCAGAGCTCCGTTGTGCAAGGCACTGTACATACCCATGGGAAGAGATGGTCACTATTGCAGAGAGCTTGTGGTGTAAATAGACCAGCTGGAGGCACAGAGAAGTTAAGATTTCCCAAGGATGCAGAGACCGCCTGTGGCAGCACTCGGGAATTGAACCCACAGTTCCAGCATTGCAGGTTAGCACCTAGCTGCCCAGCTACTGCTCCTCTCCAATCCAGCATGACGTACTTGGCCTGAACTCGCTGCGTGCCCGTGAGCAAGGGGCTCAGGATTTGGCTTCATATTGGTAGTCGATTCTTTAGAGAGGTTGGTTCCTTTCACAGCTTTCTGGGACAAAGCTCTTTCTATTTGTGGCGATAGGGGCCGGATGGTTCATTTGCTTAGCTGATGCGAGACCGTTTCTGTGGCATGTTGGATTTCGATGGGCGTTTCTCAGACATTCCTTGGTACTGTTCTTCACAAGCTAACTGACCTTCTCCCCGCCATGCTCGTTCTCATGTCAGCTGTAACATGCGTGAGAGTCCGCTGTCTACCGTCTCATGTTGTTTGATTGCTTTTCTTCTGACTTGCATTCACTTCTGATGCATGCAATCCAGCCCTGGATTGTAAAGCAGCTGTCTAGACAAAACCCATCAATTGACACAAATTAAACAAACCAGATCTGAGACAACAAACGTGGACTGATCCTGAAATTGCTCTACCCCTCCCCAATGGTTAATTCCTAGATTGTCAGAAATGTCAATACAAGTCTTTGTATAGTGTCCTTTTGTCCAGGAACATAGCAGCCAAGGAAATGATGAATAACAGAATAAGCTGTTTTTCTCCATTAGATTAGTCTCTCTCACTCCCCCTCCCCCAACAACTCAAGTTAAATGGCAGTAACGCTGACAAATTTCTGGATACACTGACAGGACGGTGAATCATTAGCTAGGCAGATACAATACTGATACAGACAGACAACAGCTAGGCAGGTACAAGGTTAGCTAGACAGAGAATTAATAGGTACAGTCATTGCTCAGTAGGTGGAAACATATTAAAGATGCTTTCATGGTTCATTTGTGGTGCAATAAATAAGAATCTCACCAGGAGGGGGAAGAGCGCATCTCTCTGTGGGCAGCCGGAATGTGAGTGATACATCTTTGGTAGGATCGGTTTGGAGGGCTGGTGAGGTCCCAGATTAATAAAGTCAATGTCTTTTCTCTCCTGAATGCCTGAACCTGACCGTAGTAAACAGAGAGAGAAGATCCAAAGAGGTGGGTATTGGGATCTGCAGAAGTGGAATAATTTTTAATTGTGAAATTTCATGCAAACATTTTTGCCATTTCAGGGATTTTCATTCTTTAAATTTGGGCTGTTCCACAAAGTTCTGCAAAATGGATATTTCCACACTGAGAACCTCTGAAAACATACATTTTTACCTTTTTCTGGTAAATGGGAAAACAGGGCCATTTCTGAGCACAAATATTTGCAACATTTGGCAACTCTATCATGAAAACAGGACGATACTTGCATTCATAATGAAGACTGGAAAAAACTCAGATCGAGAGCATTTTTCCATTTCATTCTAAACATTTCTCACTTCTCAAGTGGAAAGGAGAGATCTACAGAAATACAGGGGAGAGGAGGAGAGGAGAGGAGAGAAGAAGAGATGGACAGCGATCTGTAGAAAAACGTGGATGGGTAGACATAGGAAAGTGCATGCTACAGGGTAGTCTGAGAGATAGAGACAGGGTGTAGAGTAGAGATGGTGAGCAGGGACAGAGGAATATGAGGGATGATGAACTAAGACTTTTTTGTCAAGCATAGGGTATAGATTTCCCCTTCCATCCTGTCTGTTCTTCTAGATACTGATTGTATGGGATCCACATCACCAGTACCATCTGATTGGATCAGGTCAGGAATCAGGGCTTTAATTTCCTGCACAGTTTAAAGACCATTCCCTGGCAGAAGGAGTCAAGGGAGAGCAGTGGAAATGAAAACTGGTCTGGGAGTTTCAGTGAAGGTCTGTATACTCTAAGTGCAATCGCCGCATTTCATGAACGACAAATCCCTTCATCAAAGACGCTTCCAGCCACAAATAACAAATGGCAGGAAAAAAGCAACTTCTGCTGCACTCCTGTTTACTGAATGATTTCCCCATGACGCACAGGAGCCGATATGTTCAAGAAATGGCTTTCTAGAGCTCATTCTGCTGCCAAAAAGCTAATTAGGAGAAAGGTGTGTGTGCGAGGGGGGGAGGGGAAGGGGGACTCTTTGAACTCCTGTAAGGAAGGCTTGGTAAAGTGGAGAGGAGTTGAGATCGTCTCAGATGCAGAACATCTCATTTATAACTGACGGGGTGGAAGATCATACGGCTGGATTTATTCATTACCCTAAGGAAAGTACCTTGGGAGGGCTGTCTGCAATTCTCATGCTTGGGACCGAGGGGGAAGTGGTCTGATGGCCCAGGTTGATTGCGATTTCTTTTCTTCTTTGATTTGTCTTGTCTCTGTATATTGTATTTGTCTTATAATTTGCTGCTTTTTCTTGTAATGTGCTATTGTTACTGTAAGGCCTGCAACATGTCAGTGAACATCTTGGCCATCTTCAATCTCTCAGCAGCTTTTGAATCAGTTCATTACAAGGTTTGATCCAGTCGCTCTTACTGCAGGTGTTAATCGGTACCTAGGCACTGCAATGTCCTTGAGATGCTCTTTTAATAGGATATATGGCTCAGAGTCAGTGTATTGTTGGCATCTCCCCATCTCTCTGTGCTCTCATATGTATGTGGAAGAGCAGGGATGGGGGAGCATTGTGGGACTCTACAGGGTCTTTGAGAAAGAAGAACATCGTGCCTCACCACTCTATGGGTCCCTACTGAAGTGAATGAGCAGAGCCATTGTAGTTCTGCATAGTCTGATCCAGCTACAACAGGTCAGCAGAATTAGGTTCCTAAGAGAGAAGGGGATGCAGAAGGGCCTGGGGCTACAGAGGAGCAACAGCCCCCTGCCAGCCTGCCTCCAGGGAATGGTAGGAAGACTACAATGCCTGGAGCTTAAGGACTGATTGATTCATTTTATGTTAAGTTGATGGACTGGCTTAATGTGAGTTGAATGGAGGAGAGACAGTTTGGCGAAAGTGGGCTGCACCCACAACCTTGGACATGACCTCATTTTCCAGATGGGGGAACTGACACCCAGATGGACACATTCTGCTCTGTTACACATAGGGTGGCCAGGTGTCTGGTTTTCAACCAGAAAGTCTGGTCAAAAAGGGGACATGACGGTGTCCAGTCAGATCTAGTTACTGGACACCCAAAGTCCAGTTACTGCAGGTGGAGGAGGCGGGGAGGCACCGAGTCATCACCCTTGCCAGCCCCTACTTAGCCGGGGCCACCTCCTCCCTGCATCTGGCAGCTGCAGCTCCCAGCCCCGGCTCTGCATGCGAGTCCCTCCTGACCCAGAGAGGGGAAGAGGAGTGAACAGGGGGTGGGGCCTCCGGAGGAAGGGGTGGGGTAGGGGCAGGGCCTTAGGGGAAGAGGGAGGACAGGGGTGAGGCCTGGGGGAAAGGACAGGGCATGGGAGGTTCCAGCACTCCAGCTGGAGTGTCCCGTTTTTATACATTACAAAGTTGGCAACCCTAGTTACACAATTAAACTGCAGTTGGCTCTGTGGACATGACGCGTTTCTTGGGATTAACATCCCAACTGACGAAACTTATAGCTGTAGCCTATAGAGCTAGGTTTGTCATTTATTTTACTTAGCAGTATCACAAGGAACCTACAGGCTGGTATCCTGTAAAACGTTGGCTTCAGCAGTTAGCATAAGGCGCAAGGCCTTTGAACTTTGGCACAGATAAATGGCCCAACAGTCACCCCTGAGTCTTGGGGAAACTAGGAATAGAATGTTTGAGGGGGAAGTTTGTACATAATGACACCAGGCAGCCACAGGAATATGAACTAACACCAGTTTTTGGATATTTTAGGATAGGAACATCTGCAGATGTCTGCCCACAAGACTGTCATGGCAACGAATTGATACACATGATAATAAGTTGAGATAATTAATATACTAACTTATAGGAGAAGGGCACCCAAACATTAGTATGGGGAGGAAATACAAATAAGGAAAGGGGGAAAAATCCCTACTGAATATGCATTAGGCATAGTGTCGTCAGCAAAACATATCATAAGAGTTGTATCCCAGCCTGTGTATTGGAGGAGAGAGAGGTGTCACCCTTGGGAGGCACCAGGATGATGACCACTGGTGATGGTGAAGAAGGTGATGAGGAAGATAACAACCTGTTAGGTTGTTCTGCTGGGGATGGTGTGAGTATGTGGATGTTCAGATTGTCATGGAGTTCACTCACCAGGGTGGTGTCTCTGGCTGGCCATTATGGAGATTAGCTCTCTCAGCTGGTGCAACCTCTCCTGGTGGTGCCTCTCCCATCGTCATCTCCACCTGCAGACCTGCCTAAGTCCAAATCCTGCAGTGTCCTCTTCATCACTCAGCCCTTGCGCCGTGTTTTCCCCCTTCTGGTGGGAGTATCTCAGTTCTATAGTCTAGCCACTTCCCCGGTGACGAGTGGAGGGGACCCGGGCCTGCCCACTACTGCAGGTCCTAGCCCAGAGACCCTGTGGATAACAGCCTCTTGCTGCAACTTCCTTTGCTGCTGCTTAAGTTCCTTGGGCCACTTCCCTGTGGCCCCAGTACCATCTTCTCCATCTTCTCAGGGCCTTGAGCCTGCAAGTCCAGCAGCCAGCCAGGAGCTCCCTCCTGCTCACCTGTTCCCTGGTGGTAGCTGCCCTGACAAGGTACTCCTATTCTCTCAGCTTTTCAGGGACTCAGGCCTTGGCTACACTGGCGCTGTACAGCGCTGCAACTTGCTGTGCTCAGGGGTGTGAAAACGCCCCCCGTGAGTGCAGTGAGTACAGCGCTGTAAAGCGCCAGTGTAATCAGAGTCTGCAGCGCTGCACGCTCACTCGCAGCACTGCAAGCTATTCCCCTCGGAGAGGTGGAGTACATACAGCGCTGCGAGAGAGGTCTCACAGCGCTGGCGGCGCAACTACACTCGCGCTTCACAGCGCTGCCGCGGCAGCGCTGGGAAGTCCCAAGTGTAGCCAAGATCACAGTCCTCACTCCCTGAGTACCCGGCAGCCATTGACCCTTCTCTGCCCTGCAGATCCCTTTTATGTGAGCCCACTGGGCCCTGATTGGTTGCTCCATGCAGCCTCTCTCTGATTGGCTACCCCCTGTGCAACCTCCCTAGGCTGCTTTTAACCCCTTCCTTGCCGGCGTGGGGTGAACACCCCATCACATAGAAGCACATTCAGTATTATCTCTCTCTACCTTGCTGGGTTAGAGTGTTTGTGACTTTGCTAAATGTATGCATAAAACTATTACAAATACAGAAAAGTTCCTAAAGTGTGAATGCTGCAACCATGCACATTGGGATTCCCAATCAAACAGTAATTTTAATAATACTGGGCCTGATATAGGACAAGACCCTGTCAAACCTCAAAGTCATAATTGGGAATTTTTAAGTAATCAATATAATTAATATACAATCCGTAGATTAAGCCACATAGTAGAATTTGGCCAAGAGAATTTAAATGACTTGCCCAAAGTTACACCACAGGTCAGTGGCGAATCTGGAGTTAGAACTCCAGCCTTGTTCTCAGGCTCCTACATCACACTGCCTGCCTGGATTTTGCACAGAATTAGAAGTCAGGGATGCTGGGGTCAAAGGCCATAGAGGTGTCTAGGGGCCAGAATTTTGGTATTATTTTATTAATATTTGTATTGCAGACATGCCTGGAGGACTCAGCCCCATCATGCTAGGCATTGTGCAAACACCTAACAAAGAGATGGTCCCTGCTCAAAAGACCTTACAATTGAAGTTTGAGAACTAGTCTACATGAGAAGCACTAATTGGCACAGCTGCGCTGCTGGAGCACATCTGGTGAAGACGCTCTGTGCCAACGGGAGAGCTCTCTCCCATCGGCGTAATTACTCCACCTCCGTGAGAGGCGGAAGCTATGTTGGCAGGTGAGTGTTTCCCACTGACATAGCACCAGTGTGGACAGTGCTTAGGTCCCTGTAACTTGTGTTGCTCAGGGGGTGGCTTTTTCACACCCCCGAGTGACATAAGTCACATCGATTTAAGTGGTAGTGTAGACCTGCCCTGATATGACAAATAGGTGTTGGGTACAAAGAAATAGTGAGACGGTTACGACCAGCGGAATAAGCAGCAATCACAACACGCTGGCTGCCTGGCCGCTGTCAGGCTGATGATGTGTACGGCTCCTGGCATAGATGGGTTTTAAGGAGATATGTAAACAAGAAAAATGCTGGGGCATTGTCATTGTGGAAGGGTCTCAGCTCCAACTTACACCCCAGAAGTGTCACAGTGGGAGGTGCCGGGTGCGGAGCCCTTTTGAAAATCTGCCCCTACTGTGGGTGCGGAGCACTTGACAAACTGACCCAAGCTCTTTTGAAAACCTGGCTCCATATCACGTAATGTCCCTTGACTGCCCCACAGCAAGAGAAAGAGGCCTTGTTTCTGAGAATGGGAGACGGGGTGATACCATGTTCCTCAAAGCTGGCATTTCTAGCCAGAATCATCAAACCCTGATTGAAATTGCTTTAGATTCTGCAAAATGACAAATCTCCATGGAGGAACATTGGGCCAGTCTTGGGACTGACAGTGGACTAGGTTTGATGCCACCCACCCTCTTTTGGCTTAACCATAGTGTGCTACGTGCCAGTACACAACGGAAAGGCTGCGTTTGCCCTCCTGTAGGGTAGGGTTGCTAATGGATTTGTTTGGAAAGTGGTCTGTTCATTCCATCTCAGGTGCACCAAGCAGTGGAGGAAAAAAAGTCACAGGCATCAGTGCTAGCAAAAGGTAGCCTGGAGAGCACCGAGCTTTGTAATCCTTCCCGTGTGCCTGGCACTATATGGAACGCAGCACGCACGTGATGCACAGAGACAACAGAAAGGGGGTGTGGTCTGAAAGAAAAGAGGTGTGGCCAGGCTGTAATTTGCTGCACACGTGCCCTCTGAAGTCACATCACCATGGCGAACAAGTGGGGCAGAGGCCCATACTTAGTGTGTCCTGCAATCTGAGGCTGTAATGGACAACTTGCCCTATTTGGGCCAGTTGTCACTGAGCAGCCAGGATAGTGCTTGTGATGGGGTGCGTACCTCACGCTGGCAGAGAGAGAGTTAACTGGAACCCAAGGGCAGTTAGTGCAACTGGTTGCCCTTGGAGGGTGGGCCAGGCCCAATTCAGGATTAGGCCCAGCTATGGAAGAGCTGGGTGTCTGAGTTAGGGAGGAGCAGGGGACTAATAAAGGAAGGACGTCAGGGCAGTAGAAGGGAAATAGAAGGCCCAGGGGAGAGTATGCCTCAGGATCCTCTCTAGGGTTGCCAACTTTCTAATTGCACAAAACTGAACACCCTTGCCCTGCCCCGCCCCTTCTCCGAGGCCCGGCCCCCACTCACTCCATCCCCCCCTCTCTGTCGCTTGCTTTCTCCCACCCTTGCTCACTTTCACTGGGCAGGGGGTTGGGGTGCGGGAGTGGGTGAGGGCTCCGGCTGGGGGTGCAGGCTCTGGGGTGGGGCTGGGGATGAGGAGTTCAAGGTGTGGGAGGGGGCTCCAGGCAGGGGGCTGGGGTGCAGGAGGGGGTGAGGGCTCTGGCTGGGGGTGCAGGCTCTGGGGTGGGGCCGGGGATGAGGGGTTTGAGGTGCAGGTGGCGGCTCTGGGCTGGGGCTGAGGGATTTAGAGTGTGGGAGGTGGTTGGGGTGCGGGTGAAGGTGCGAGGTCTGGGAGGGAGTTAGGGTGTGGGAGGGGGTTCTGACCTGGGGCAGGGGGGTTGGGGTGCGCGCTCCGGCCGGGCGGCGCTTACCTCACGTGGCTCCCGGTCAGTGACACAGCGGGGGTCCCTGCCTGCCCTGGCTCCACACAGCTCCCAGAAGCGGCTGGCATGTCTGGCCCTTAGGAGGAGGCGCAGCCAGGCGGCTCTGTGTGGTGTGCGCTGCCCACAGGCTCCGCCCCTGCAGCTCCCATTGGCCGTGGTAGCGTGTGGACGGGCAGGTAGGGAGCATGCCTAGAGGCCGCGGGGACATGCCGGACTGTTCCAGGAGCTGCATAGAGCCAGGGCAGGTAGGGAGCCTGCCGTAGCCCTGCTGCACTGCTGACCTGACTTTTAACGGCCCGGTCAACAGTGCTGACCGGAGTCATCAGGAACCCTTTTCGACCAGGCGTTCCGGTCGAAAACCGGATGCTGGAAACCCTAATCCTCTCCTGAGAAGGGAGCTCCGGCAAAGGGCCAGGAGAGAGACTGGGAAAGGACAGGAGTACAGCAAGTTTCTGTTGTGAGCCTTGGTAAGGGGGCTAGACACCAGGAGGGCAGGGTTTCAGGAGAGCGCGAATCTGTGGGAGGCAGACAAGGAGCCAGGCCTTTGGGAGGTGGTGCTCTGTGCCAGAGCAGGACCAACACTGTAGAGCCAGGGAAGGGGTGAAGAGGCTGGGGGGTGAGGGGGACAGTGATCCCTGGTGAAAAGGCCCTAGAGACAGGCTGAGGTACAAAATACCCCAGGAGAACAGCAAGCAAGGAGTGTGAGGGAGCAGACCTTAGCTGCTTGTTATAGGGTCCCTGGGTGGATCCCAGAGTAGAAAGAGGGCATGGGTTCCCTTAACACCCACCAAAGAAGGGGGCGTGAAAGCCCCTGATATAAGGGGTGTAAGGACTGCTGAGTCCAGAGTAAGAGCTGGTGTAAGGTCATTGTACTATTGTTTTGTGGGACTCTCTTTTACGCTAGAAGAACATGACCTGGCTGGAGACCTGAATCAGGAGAAGCAGTGGCCCAATGCAGAGTTGGAGCTGCTCTTGGCAGCGAGGAGCCAGAGGACAGCCTGCTCCGCCATGCCCAGCCACAAAGGGGCACGCTGGCTGCAGAGTCACTCTTCTGCAATGTTATATTTCTGTGGACAATTCTAGTCACCTATGTTCGAGAACGACTAATTCCAACCGGAACAGGTGCAGGGGAAGGCTCTGAGTTCCCCTGCCCATCCTAACAGCCTAGCTTATGAGAGGAGACAAGGCATAGCAAAATGCAGCCTCTCACTCGGGGTACACCTCAGGGAGGGAGAAGAGCTATTGAAGCTGAAGCATGATGTTGGCAGAAGAACAAATGGGGATAAACTGGCCAGGAATAATAGGTTGGGAATGTGAAGCAGGTTTCTAATCATCGAGGAGGGAGGCTCGGGCACAGACTCCGGATAGCAGGAGCGGGGGCAAACAACCTGACTCGTTTTAAGATGGAGCTTGATAAATTTATTAACAGGATTATATGACTGGGTGTCCTGCAGTAGCAGGAGCCTGGACTTGATGACCCAGGAGGCCTCTTCCAGTCTAAGTGTACATGGCACTTGTAACCGAAGTGCTGATTTTCCACCATGGCTTTTCTCCTAACCATCTTAGTGCTGCTCTGATCTCATAGGTAAGAGGGGCTCCTGGTAAGCTCTGTTCTCAGTGATGTGCCCTGGGCCACAGTAATGGCCACCAGTGGAGTCGTATCCACTGGTGCAGTGCAGTGCGGCCAGCAGTAGGGTGGCATTATAGCACGCTTAGCAGCTTATCCAGCCCATTAGGTCCTAGTGCCCCTGTTGGTGCGGGTAGCAGCACGCAGTGTTTGCTCAAGGTCTTGTCGCACTGCCAGGCAGCATTTGGCATGCAGTGCTGCACAATTGTATTGTTTCCATAGTGTTATGAGCACAGGCACCAGGCCATTCAACCCGCTGTACCTTCTGCTGCCCGTGAATGCCTGCAGGCTAGCAGATGCCACAGCAGTAGCTTGTTAGGAGCCAAAAAGGATGGTGATTTTTACAGCCGGATGCTAACAGGGTGTTTGGGCCTAGGCCCATCGTCAGACCCAGCTGAGAAGGTGTCAGGTGATCCCTATAAAGGGCAGAGATTGCTCAGTTGGAGGAGAGTTACAAGAGGAGGGTTGGCTCCTGGGACTGGCCTGGGTGTGGAGTCAAAGGCCTCTGACCCCTGCAGCCTATGTGGGTCAGGGAATAGCTTTGTTCTGTGTTTGTTTGAATTAATAACCCAGGCCCTGAGGGAAGGGCCTGAAAGAGCCTTGGCTGTGGTGTTAGACCTTCCTGGGCTGCAGCGAGAGAGGCCAGCAGGCCTCCACATGGTGGAGAATGTAGCAGTGATTGTCCCCTAGAGCTGAGGGGAAATTGAGGCAGCAGGGGCCAAAGTGATAGCAGGTAGGGATTGTCTGGTGAGCCACCCAATGGGGCGTTTTGTACAAATGGGAAAAGCGGAGGACATGCTACACCCAATGGCGGTGGCACAGCAGCACCGGGAGCAGACAGAAGCAGACCCAGGCAACTCTCCTGCCACTCCTGGAGAGCCGACAGAAGCAGGAGGCAGTTTGGTGCTCAACAGCAGGAGCGGTTCCTGCTGGTCCTGGGGAGGGGTGCTCAGGCCGGCTACTGTGTTGGTGAAGCTGGGCCCAGATGACCATGAGGCCTTCCTCCAAACTTTGAAAGCATGACCACTGCTGCCAGCTGGGAGGAGTTGACTTGGGCAACCAGGGTGGCACCATTGCTGATGGGAGATGCCTGGGCAGTGGACTGAGCCTTGAGTGATGAACAGTGTGGCTCAAATCCTGAGGTAAATGCTGCCATTTTAGACAGACTGCTCCATTGAAACCATTATATTTTTGTCCCAAGTGGCTAGTCAGAAAATATTTGTTACAGGAAATTGGCCCTCGACTGATGGCTGAATGCACCTGCCATGGGCCCTGGAGAGAGGCAGTTACCTCAGGAACCTCGTTCTGTGCTATTGCTCCTTTCATGAGTCTGTCTGACTGAGAAGCTCCCTGCTCAGACACCAGCTCAAAGAACTGAGATTTCTCCTGAACAGAGTTCAGGCCTGTCAGTTACATAAGCACACGTCACTTCAGCCAGACCTGAAGACATCTCACTTGTCACTTCTCGCACACTTAAAGAGCAGGTGGGAACTGGAGGCTTTGCCCACTTGAGACTGAATGGCACTTTGTGCAAGAATTGGGGGCACTAACCCTGGTCCCAGTGTCCTGATCAAATGTCAACTTGAGTATCTGCGTTCTGCCTTCTCGAGTTCTTGCTGCATTGCTGTCTGGAACTATCTTCTCCATTTTCTATCTTAAACTGTTTGCAGTCCAACAGTGGCTGTCTCCCACCCCAGAGGTAGGTGCAGTGATTTATGTATCATTTGTAAAGTGCTTTGGGATCCTCTACAAATGTAGGGTATTGTTATAGTTTTGTCCACCTTTGAAAGTAACTAAAATCCTTAAACCTTCTATCTTACAGTAAGTGGGCCAGATTCTGCTGTCTTCTATGCAGGGATAGCTCCATTGCAGTCAGGGAATTAATCTGGGTCTACACCGATCTGAATGAGAGTAGAATCGGACCCAGCATTCAATCATTGCTAGCATAGTTATTGCATTAATTAAAATAAACATTCTTCAGCCCGCACACTGCGTGAAGAAACAACAAATGAGCCAGAATGAGACACGTGGCATTAATTGAATCTCAAGTGCTCTGGTGGTATCATAAAAAACTGTTTATGATGTCACAGAACCCCCAATGCAATTATTTCCTTCTGTCTCAGAACAGCTAGTCTATTGTTCTCTACACTCCAAGCAATGCTAGGGTGACCAGGTGCCGTCCAAAGATCTGCAGCGCCACCGAGACAAAGGTGTTGCTGTGGGGCTTTGTGTTGGACTCCCCACAGAGAGCAGCACTCTCAGCACAGGAACCCTACTGCACAGCGGAGACGGGCAGAGGGCAGCAGGCCATTTTCCATGCAGCTGGCTTTTTTTCATATATATGCTAAGCAGGTAGTCGCTGGCTGGGATACGTAACCCATTCATCTTACCTCGGCTGGATAGCAATCCATTTCCCTCTGTTGTTTTCAAGGGATTATGCCAGAAGTCTAGGCTGTTCGTGGAGTTGGGAAAATACTGATGTGCTGTACAGGACCACGCTATGAATCTAGTAATTAGCGCACACAGGCCCCAGCCAGATGTACACTGCATTCCTCAGCCAGAAACATCCCCTCTTCCCCCCCCCACACACGCTCCAGCGCCACCCACCAAACATACTAGAAACTTCCATGTGCTAGTGGTGTGTTTATTTTTAAAAGGCAAATGAATGTCTGGTACTAGACTCCAACATAAACTAGAATATGGTTATAATAGCTTTAGGGAGGAGGCCTCTATACAACTATTTCCTCCTTGTTGTTTGTTTAAATTATATTAAATTAAGTTAAATTACCATTTTCCATAAATGCTCTGGGATACATTGGGGATCTATGTGTCTTAGGTACTTACCTCGCCCCCATGACTATAGCATCTGAGCACCTCACAATCACCGATGTATTTATTCGTGCAACACCCCATGAGGTGAACGGAAGCACAGAGAGGCTAAAGGACTTGTACAAGGTCACAGAGGATGTCTGTGGCAGAGCAGAACTTGACCCAGGTCTCCCAAGTTCTAGGCTAGTGTCCTAACCACTGGACCATCCTTCTTTCCACATCCCCCCCACCCCTCCACCTTGAATCTGGAGAAATTAGCATGACTAAACTCTTACTGCTGATCCCTGCAAAGGAGAGACCAGTGCAGAAGGCTTGAATCCCAAAGCACTTCCCCAGGCTTTCCTCTGTCCTCCCACTGACACTAGTGTAGAATTAGTGTTAGAAATGAATGAGGATCCCCCTGGCCAGTAGTTCATTCTTGATGTGCATCAGGAATGTCAAACTTTCCCCTTTTCCTTCTCCTCCACTGCATGTGCTTCAATGGTTGAGTCTGTATGCTGAAATGTGCCCCCTTCCAAGGTGGTATGGCCTAGGTTACAGAGTGGCAGTGCTTTGGGTTGCTGGGAGGAGACTCAGGTATAACAGGGGCATGGTGATGGCAGCTCTTACTGGTGGTGGGGAAAGATGTGATCTGGAGTGGAGCGGGGAGGGCACTGGGGTTCTCCCGGGCCCTGCAGCTTGAGGACTCCTTTACACCTATGCCAAGTAGGTGAACGGGGAGTAACAGTTCTACTTTCCATCCCTGTGAAAGGTTGCACAAGGGACGTCAGTTTCACCCCCACGGAGCTCCAAAAAATCAACACTGCAAGTGTCTCTCTGCCAGCACGAGAGGCTGAAACGTGAACACTGGTGATGTCTGGCTATGGGAGAGGAGCTGAGCCTTGGTGGAAGGGAGGAGTCAATGGAGTGCAGTGACACCTGGCTGTCTCCTATACAGGAGGGACCAATGGGGTGGAAAGGTGGGGAAGAAGGCATACAACTCAAAGCTCCCGAAGGATCTAGTGACATGCCATTCCTGACTAAGGAGGACTGTGCAGTAAGGATACAAATCCTAAATCATAAGAGTCCAAATAGAGCAAGGTTACGTTACCAGCCTCTGGACGTGGAGAATGATAGTGTGTGGAACTGGTAAGAAAATGAGTATTTATTTTGCAGGTACCACTTGGCTAAAGGTTATAAGGACATAGATACAGACACATGACCGTCTGAAGCTGGCCAGGGCAAAGTTTTTCCCAGCCTAAACAAATTGGGTGAAATTTGTGAACAGTTTGACTCAAAAAGCTGTTTTGGTGAATAAACTGTTCATCTGAAACATGTCAGCCAGCTCTATTAAAGACAAAAAAGGGAATTAAGGCTGGGCTTTTGAAAAGCCAATGGGATTTAGGCACCCAAATCCCATTGAATTTCAGTGGGATCTGGGCATCTAATTCCTTGCAGTTCTTTTGATGATCCCAGCCTAAACTCCTTAATCTCAGCATGGCGGCTACTTAAACATGTTCTAAGAGAGCCAAAGAAGGCATGCATGCTCCTAGACCAAAGGCAAGGGTTAAATAACCAGTTTCAAGAAGTTCTTCAAATCAGCATTAGTGCTGGTGGGTACCGTAGTGTAGTCGAGACCTCTGTGGCTTCTGGCATTTTTATGATTCTGTGGTTTAAAAAAAAAGTTGGATAAGAAAGAAACTGGGAGCAAGAGATTTAGCTACCTGAGAGCTGCCCGTGGTGCTGACACCAGTTCAACAGAACCGACGGCTGCAATGGTGGGCAGCTTCTTTTGTAATTTTCCCTAGCATAGACAAGACTGCACAACACCCAGTCCTGGACAGCCCCAAAAGCAGCTTAATGGCAGCCTTTGAAAACCTAAGCACTCTCCTTCAGGCCTGCTGCCCTCCTGGCTAAAGGAAATGTTGCTAAAAGAGCCAGCCCTGGCGTGAGTAAAGAAAGGAAAAGTTAAATGATAGAAGAAGGCTGCTTCAGGATACAGGTCCTGATCCAGAGCGATTTGATGTCAATGGAAAGCTTCAATGGGCTTTGGATCAGGCCATAGTGCCAGGTGATACCTCTTGCAAAGATACTGGGGTTAGGGTGAGAATGCATGGGGACAATAGACTCAGCAGAAGCAAAAAGCACAGCCGGCTGCCTTCTTTAATCCACCTGATCCCCTACAGGCGACTCCAGCCGTCAGGACATTTACAGACTGTCCGTAAAGGCAACAACAACAACAACAAAAAAAAGACTGTCAATAAAAATGGCAAGATAACTTAGAAAAATCTTGTTTTCCTTCCCCTGGCCTTAGTCTCTGGTCTGATCAGTCCCTTTAATACAGAATCTGGATTTATGGGCTTTTTTATATATTTTGATGATTGAAATGACGGCTTCTGTAAAAATGGACAGGGATGACTAGAAACAGAAGTTGTACAAGTCTGCGATTGATTTGATTAGGCGAGGAGTTAAAGTCATCTCTCCAAGCTACAGGTCTGCTCCAGCACTTACTGGAGTCAATGGAAATCCTTTCTCTGCCTTCAGCGGCAGTTGACTCAGGCCCTATAAAGGGGAAATCACTTCCGGACTAATAGCAAGTACTCTAGGGAAAGGGAACTCGTGAGCACATGCATGGATCACATGCACCCCTGGGATGTTTGGTACCCTGCAGGTGCCATTGGGGAATATAGAATGCTCTAAGGCATTCCTCCTATGTAGGAAGATTAGACTAGCCCCAAAGAGATCAGGTGTCTGCATTTAGAGGGGGAGCAGTAGGGCCCAGAATGGATTCATGTCGGAAGATGCTATTAGCTCTGTATAAAGGCTTATCTACACAGGGAATTTCCGGGGAAGTTAGTGTGAAATAGCTAGGGTGTGAATTTAAGGTGAAACAGCTATTCCACACTAACTCCCCCATAGACACTTTTATTCCACTTTAGTGTAATTTATTTCCAAAGAGGATTAACCTACCTATTCCCGGCTTTTTCGGCATGAAGACCAGCCCTAAGTGCTTCTAGGCTGCGACTTTCAAAAGATCCTAAAGGTTGTATGCTCCCAACTCCCATGGAATTCCAATGGGATTTGGGTGCCTAATTCCCTTAGTGTCCTTTATAGATCCTGTATTTAAGAATGGGATTTTTAATCAATGTCCTCTTTAAAAAAAATCTGTCATTTTTAAGTGACTATTGTCCGTAACTTTTTATGGTAGGTGACAGAGAGTGAGTGTACTTGCATCTTTCCTGGTTCAAAGTGGCCCAGCATATGGACAACCCAAGGAATCTATCCTGGGTACCAAATTCTCCATTGCTCTGTGCCTTGTTTGTTACCATTTGGATTTGGTAGAATTTCCCACCCACTTTGCACTGGGGTAAATAGCTGCATGTGGTGCAGAGTGATGGAGAATCAGGCCTTGTGCCTCTGTATCCTGTTTAAAGAGGGTATTGCAAGACAAATCTCCCCCATGGGAATGTATCCAGGCCCTGGCTCTCCTTTAAGGGCCACACTGTGAGTTGCAGCAGTCAGGCTCTCTCCACCATTGCAAGAGCGACTCTGTTAGCTTCTTTTGCCACATAGAACTGTGAAGGGAATGGCCATTCAAACTCAATGGGCCACAATAGCCTGATTTCATTAATTTCCCCTCCTCCCCTCTCCTCTCTCTGCAGGGAAACCCCTAATCTCTCCTAGAGCTCCTGGTGGGGATGTTTATTTAGAAATCCGGGCACACAAAGCAGTAGGATCAGCCACAAGACAGAACCAAGCAGGCAGCCCATCAGGCTCTGAGTTGAAGCCTTTCCTCTCTCTCATTCATCCTTGTGAACCCTTTTGCCATACTAAGGAACTCTGGAGTTACTGAAGTGACTACCCACCTGGCTCCCAGGACAAACCAGTCTGGGTTAGCAAGGGTTGGTGTGTGCAGGACTGACCCTAAGTTTGGTGTAGGCCTCTGCCTGCCTGCAGCTAGACAATTTTCCCATGTCCCTTCTTGCCAGTCTCTGATTCCCATTTAGACTGTGGTGACCCCACCTTTGCCCCACACCTGTTTGAGGCTTTTCAGCCACCACAAGGGCTGAGAAGGAAGGAATGGAACTGAAACACATCTTTCCCAGGCGGAGAGTGGGGAGCCTGCCCTGCAGTCAGCTTGGTGCTCCGGCTGGCAGACACAGCGTGTAGATGTGTCTATGATGTCTGGTTGCTGTATAGAATCATAGAAACATAGAATCATAGAAGATATGGGTTGGAAGAGACCTCAGGAGGTCATCTAGTCCAACCCCCAGCTCAAAGCAGGACCAACCCCAAGTAAATCATCCCAGCCAGGGCTTTGTCAAGATGGGCCTTAAAAACCTCTAAGGATGGAGATTCCACCACCTCCCTAGGTAACCCAATCCAGTGCTTTACCACCCTCCTAATTATTTTGTTTTTCCTAATATCCAACCTAGACCTTCCCCACTGCAACTTAAGACCATTGCTCCTTGTTCTGTCATCTGCCACCACTGAGAACAGCCGAGCTCCATCCGCTTTGGAGATTCCTTCCAGTAGTTGAAGGCTGCTATCAAATCCCCCCCACGCTCTTCTCCAGACTAAATAATCCCAGTTCCCTCAGCCTCTCATAAGTCATATGCCCCAGCCCCCTAATAATTTTCGTTGCCCTCCACTGGACTCTCTCCAATTTGTCCACATCCTTTCTGTAGCAGGGGGCCCAAAACTGGATGTAATACTTCAGATGTGGCTTCACCAGTGCCAGAGGGGAATAATTACTTCCCTCAATCTGCTGGCAATGCTCCTATTAATGCAGCCCAATATGCCGTTAGCCTTCTTGGCAACAAGGGCACACTATTGATTCATATCCAGCTTCTCAATCCCCAGGTCCTTTTCTGCATAACTGGTGCTTAGCCAGTCGGTTCCCAGCCTGTAGCAGTGCATGGGATTCTTCCATCCTAAGTGCAGTACTCTGTACTTGTCCTTGTTGAACCTCACCCCATAGCTGTCTGAAGCCCTCCCTCCCTCCATAAGTGCATTAATGTGTTATTTCAGTGTAGTTAGTACAGGGAATTTTAATTCTCCTTGAGTTCTTATGGGCTTAGAAGATCCTCACTGTGGTTTCCCCTTTTCTTTTTCCCTTAACCCAGCTTTTTCAGCATTGGTTTGTGTTGCAGTGGCGTTGTAGACACTTCTGACAGGCAGCAGCACCCCTTCATCTCTTCCTTCCTTTCTATCCTTCCCCTGGAGATCTCACCCATCAGTGTTAGCACTCCAGTTGTGAGAATCATCCCACGAAACCAAATGCTTTGTGACACTTCAAGTACATTATATAACAACACCCACTACAACTCTTTTGTCTACTATGGCAGCCAAGACACAAAACTCCAACAAGTTAGTTAAAGGGACATTGTTAAAATGAAAATCATGTCTTTAAAAGAGCGCGGTTCTTACCCATGTTGCAAAGAACCCATGCTGGCTACTGAAATAGACAGAATTGTAAAAATCTAATTCTCTCCACTCTTTATGTTAATTTTTTTGCACTTGATTCACCTTAGACTCAGCAGTTGTGCTGGTCAGTTATGCTTTGTTATCATTGGTTTCACTCTCCGCTAGGAGAATGCTGCAGGGTTTGGGTTTACAGCATTATAAGGGAATAGCTATTTGGCTTCCTTCTCCTCCTGTCTTAGTACCTTATTCCAAGCTGTCTTTGTGCCTGGAACATCGTTCCAGTCCCTTCTTGCCAAGCCACTACACGCTCCTTGTTCAAATTCCTCATCAAAGCTCACCTCTGGTGTGCTACTGGGTGATAAGAAGTGAATTAATTCATCCCCTCCCATAAAAAAAAATTCATTTAACAGAACTATCCGGATGTGCACTTGCACATTTTTTCTGGTCACTTTATTATTAACCATTGTCTTGTCTCATGTGTAGCCCCACACTACAAGAAGGATGTGGAAAAATTGGAGAGAGTGCAGTGGAGGGCAAAAAAAATGATTAGGGGGCTGGAGCACATGACGTATGAGGAGGGGCTGAGGGAACTGGGATTGTTTAGTCTGCAGAAGAGAAGAATGAGGGGGGATTTTATAGCTGCTTTCAACTACCTGAAAGGGGGTTCCACAGAGGATGGATCTAGACTGTTCTCAGTGGTACCAGATGACAGAACAAGGAGTAATGGTCTCAAGTTGCAGTGGGGAGGTTTAGGTTGGAAATTAGGAAAAACTTTTTCACTAGGAGGGTGGTGAATGTGTTACCTAGGGAGGTGGTGGAATCGCCTTCCTTAGAGGTTTTTAAGGTCAGGCTTGACAAAGCCCTGGCTGGGATGATTTAGTTGGGGATTGGTCCTGCTTTGAGCAGGGGGTTGGACTAGATGACCTCCTGAGGTCCCTTCCAACCCTGATATTCTATGAATCTATGATTCTCACCGCATCTCCCCATGCTGTTCCCCTTGCTCATTGAACCAATTGGCCCCTGAGCCTGCAGCTGGATCCATACAGATGTCCCACATTGTAGCAGGGGTCTTATTGCAGGATACAGCCCTGGTTCTGGAAAGCATCACTATTTAGGACAGCACTTAAATGCATGCTTAAGTCCTTTCTTGAATTGGGACCTTCAACTGTAAGACTTTTGGGGCAGGGACTGTGAATACAATGTTCAAAAGTGCCTCTGTGAGTTAGGTGTTTAAGTCCCATTGACTTAGTCTCCTAAGTCACTTAGGCACTTGTGAACATTTTGCCACATCTCTTTATTTGCTCTGTAAAAAGTGACTAATGAGCATGCTTCTGGATGCTGTAAAAATAATATGGGATCCCAACACAGCAAAGAGATGATTAGCTGTAATGAAGAACATGGTGTGAGAGCCAGGGCAATTTCCTGCAATATCCTAGACAAACCTCATTGAATTAAGTTAATGGATCATTGTGGGCCAGCGATCATATTCAATTCCAAGGGAGAGGGGGAACACAACCTTCCAGGAACTAAGATCAGTGAGGGATTGTGAGGCAAATTCACTCAGGTTGTATCACCTCCGGAGAGCTACCACCACCTGGAGAGGCTCGCATGTACTGGTTCAGAGTGGATTCTCTAAAGAACCAACAGACAAAAAAGGACTTTTGGATGAATAGCCTGAATTTAAACTGCTTCAGGGCCTGCTTTCTGATCCAGCAAATGGGTAGGCACTTCTGTCCGAAGGGCAGGCCCCAATCCTTAGGGAAAGGTTGGAAGGACTGACGCTGACTACAGCCCTTGTGGAGATGGGAGGCTGAGCTTTAGTAAGCTTATTAGCCTGCATGTAGGTTCTTTTATTGTTTTAAATAGGTTTTCTCAGTAATGCTTTAAGAATAAATGTGCTTACTTAGAAACTGTGGGCAATTCCGCTGTTTATAGCCTCTGAGGAGAAAAGCAAAGCAGGCCTGTTTAGGCCGTCTGACTTGCTGGGGAACTCACAATGTAAGTAGGAAACCTGGAAAATACCCCTGTCTGGAGGGAGAAAGATGTGGGTCTCTGCCCAAGCGAGGTAAAGGAGAACCGAAAGCCTTGAGTGGGTGTCCTTGCTGGACTGCAGAGGTGGAATACAGGTGCAGATGCCCTGACCTGTAACACCTAGTTTTAACTGAATTTTAAAAATGGAGGTTAAACACAATTTCAGTTAGGTTTTTATAATGCCTGAAAGTTAAATTTTTGACCTAGCCTAACCAGTCACTGACATTGTGCCCTAACAGCAGGCCATAACATAAGAACGGCCATACAGGGTCAAACCAATGGTCCATCTAGCCCAAGATCTTGTCTTCTGACAGTGGCTGGTACCAGATGCTTCAGAGGGAGTGAACAGTACAAGGCGCTTATTGAGTGATCCAGCCCCTGTCCTCCAGTCCCAGTTTCTGGCAGTCTGAAGTTTAGGGACACCCAGAGCATGAGGTTGCATCTCTGACCATCTTGGCTAATAGCCATTGATGGACCTATGCTCCATGAACTTAACTCATTTTTTATTATATTTTTGGCCTTCACAACATCCCTTGGCAATGAGTTCCACAGGTTGATTTTGCATTGTGTGAAGAAATACTTTCTTTTGTTTGTTTTAAACCTGCTGTCTTTTAATTTCATTTGGTGACCCTAGTTCTTGTATTATGTGAAGGGGTAAATAACACTTTTTCTCCACACCATTCATGATTTTATAGACATCTATCATATCGCTCCCCCCTGCTTAGTTGTCTCTTTTCCAAGATGACCAGTCCCAGTCTTTTTAATCTCTCCTTATGTGGAAACTGTTCCATATCCCGAATAATTTTTGTTGCCCTTCTGTGTACCTTTCCCATTTCTAATATATCTTTTTTTGAGATGGGGTGACCAGAACTGCACACGGTGTTCAAGATGTGGGCATTCCATAGATTTATATGGTGGTATTATGATATTTTCTGTCTTCTTATCAATCCCTTTCTTGATGGTTCCTAACATTCTGTTCACTTTTTTGACTGCCACTGCATACTGAGCAGATGTTTTCAGAGAACTATTTACAATGACTCCAAGATCTCTTTCTTGAGTGGTAACAGCAAATTTAGAACCCATCATTTTGTATGTATAGTTGGGATTGTGTTTTTCAATGTATATTACTTTACACTTATCAACATTGAATTCCATCTGCCATTTTATTACCCTGTTATGTGAGATCCCTTTGTAACTCCTTGCTGTCTGCTTTGGACTTAACTATCTTGAGTAATTTTGTATTGTCTGCAAACTTTGCCATCTCACTGTTTACCCTTTTCCCAGATCATTTCTGAATATGTGGAACAGTGCTGGTACCAGTACTGACTCTTGGGGGGATTCCCCTATTTACCTCTCTCCACTGTGAAAACTTACCATTTATTCCTACCCTTTGTTTCCTATCTTTTAACCAGTTCCTGATCTATGAAAGGACCTTCCCTCTTATCCTATGACTGCTTAGTTTGCTTAAGAGCCATTGGTGAGGGACCTTGTCAAAGGCTTTCTGAAAATCCAAGTATACTATATTCACTGGATCACTCTTTTCCACATGTTTGTAGACCCCGGCAAAGAATTCTAATAGATTGGTGAGGCATGATTTCCCTTTACAAAAGCTACATTGGCTCTTTTCCAACCTACTGTGTTCATCTAGGTGTCTGATAATTCTATTCTTTATTATAGTTTCAACCAATTTGCTTGATACTGAAGTTGGGTTTAGTGGCCTGAAATTGCCACGATCAACTCGGGTGTCTTTTTTAAAAGTGTCACATTAGTTATCCACCAGTCATCTCATACAGAGGTTGATTTAAGCAGTAGATTACATACCACAGTTAATTCTGCAATTTCATATTTGAGTTCCTTCAGAACTCTTGGGTGAATACCATCTGGTCCTGGTGACTTATTGCTGTTCAATTTATCCATTTGTTCCAAAACCTTCTCTATTGACACCTCAGTCAAGGACAGTTCCTAATATTTGTTACCTAAAAAGAATGGCTTGGGTGTGGGAATCTCCCTCACATCCTCTACAGTAAAGACCATTGCAAAGGATTCATTTAGATTTTCTGCAATGGTTTCCTTGAGTGCCCCACTAATTGTTTGTTTGTTTGTTTGGCAGGGTTCTGCTTCTGAACGACTTAAATTCTTTTTTTGCTGTTAGTTTTTGTGTCTTTAGCTAGTTGTTCTTCAAATTCTTTTTTGGTCTGCCTAATTATACGTTTACACTTGACTTGCCAGAATTTATATTCCTTTCTATTTTCCTCAGTAGGATTTTCAATTTTTCAAAAATGTCTTTTTGTCTCTAGCCATCTCTTTTACTCTGTTGCTTAGCCATGGTGGTATTTTTTTGGTCCTCTTACTGTTTTTTTAAATGAGGGATATACATTTAGTTTGAGCCTCTATTGTGATGCTTTTTTAAAAGTTTAAATGCAGCTTGCAGGCATTTCACTCTTGTGAGTGTTCCTTTTAATTTCAATTTAAATAGCCTCCTCATTTTTGTGTAGTTTCCCTTTTTGAAGTTAAATGTTTGTGTTGGGTTTCTTTTGTATTTCCCCCCTAAAGGAATGTTAAATTTAATTACATTATGGTCACTATTACCTAGTGGTTCAGCTATATTCACCTCTTGGACCAGATCATGTGCGCCACTTGGGACTAAATCAAGAATTGCCTCTCCTCTTGTGGGTTCCAGGACTAGCTGTTCTAAGAAGTGAATGATGTACAGAAATTTTTATCTCTGCATCCTGTCCTGAGGTAATGTGTTCCCAGTCAATATGGGGATAGTTGAAATCCCCCATTATTATTGGGTTTTTTGTTTTTGTAGCCTCTCTAATCTTCCTGAGCATTTCAAATCACCGTCACCATCCTGGTCAGGTGGTCGGTAGTATATTCCTACTGCTATACCGTTACTATTCAAGCATGGAATTTCTGTCTATAGAGATTGCATGGTACTATTTTGATTCATTTAAGATTTTTATTATATTTGACTCCATGCTTTCTTTCTTTCACATATAGTGCCACTCCCCGACCAACATGGCCTACTTTGTTATTCCTATCTATTTTGTACCCTGACATTACTGTGTCCCATTGATTACCATTGTTCCCCCAAGTTTCTGTTATATCCATACCCTCATTTAATACCAGACACTCAAGTTCACATCTTAGTATTTAGACTTCTAACATTTGTATACAAGCACTTATAACATTTGTCAATATTGAGTTTTCTGCCTTCATGTGATGTAATTGAATGGGATTCATTTTGATTTGACAGTTTCTCTTCCATTCCTACCTCTCTCCTCTTTGCTAGGATATAGAGATTCACTGTTAATCCCCCCCTCCCCGAAGGGATGTCTCAGTCCGAACTGTGCGCTCTTCCGCACCTGTCAGCTTTTCTTCCAGGCCTTAGTTTAAAAACTCCTCTATGACCTTTTTAATTTTACATGGCAGTGGTCTGGTACCATTGTGGTTTAGGTGGAGCCATCCTTCCTGTATAGGCTCCCCCTTTCTCCAAAGGTTCCACAGCTCCTAATAAACCTAAATCCCTCCTCCAATCACCATCATCTCATCCACGCATTGACAGGGCCAGTGCAAAGAAGTTTCGTGTCCTAGGTGAAACTTCCAACTTGTGCCCCCCCCCCCGCCCTGAGGCACCCCCCCCCCAGCCCGGGGAGCCATACGGCAGCTCCCCACCCCAGCTCACCTCTGCTCCGCGTCCTCCCCGAGCACGCCGCCCCCGCTCTAATTCTCCTCCCAGGCTTGCGGCGCCAAACAGCTGATTGGCGCTGCAAGCCTGGGAGGTGGAAGAAGTGGAGCAGCGACGGCATGGAGAGGAGGGCGTAGGAGAGGTGAGCTGGGGTGGGGAGCCCTGCGGCAGCTCCCCCCCTCGCGCCCTGAGGCACCCCCGCGGCAGCTCCCCACCCCCCGGCCCGGGGAGCCATGCGGCAGCTCCCCACCCCAGCTCACCTCTGCTCCGCCTCCTCCCCGAGCACGCCGCCCCCGCTCTAATTCTCCTCCCAGGCTTGCGGCGCCAAACAGCTGATTGGCGCTCCAAGCCTGGGAGGCGGGAGAAGTGGAGTGGCAACCGCGTGCTCGGGGAGGAACGCTGTAAAAAAAAAATTGGGGGCACCGCTTTTTGGCGCCCCCAAATCTTGGCGCCCTAGCAATCACCTAGTTCACCTTAATGGTAGCACCGGCCCTGCGCATTGAGACCCTGCAGTTCTGCCTGACTGGCCCTGCTCATGGAACTGGAAGCATGTCAGAGAAAGGCCCTAGTCTCCTAAACCCAAGCTGGTGGGCTTTAATGAAATGATGCCCCTTGAGAGGCTTTTCTCTCAATTCATTTAACAAAATAGCTTCTAAAGTTTCTTGATTTTTCTCCACACTGATGTTATGCTAATTGCTCTGTGATAGCTCAGTGATCTTGCTGGCTGCTGTGCTTGCTGATTTCAGTCCTCAGGAATCTCTCCTGTCTTCAGGGAAATCCGAAAAACGGACCCTTATTTCTCTCCTCTTTTTCCTGTAAAAGTGTCCTGCCAGTGGGGAAAAAATGTATAGGAGTCCTTGTTTGTTTCATTGTGATCGATAAAGGAAGCACTAAATGTTGGTTCTTTTCATGCTTGTTTTTGCATTAGCAATTCAGGTCCCATCTAGCCTAGTAACTGGAGAACTAGGGAAACCACAAGAGTCACAAGTTGAGTGGGGATAGGACTTTAGTCACTGTATACAGCGTCTTTGTTTTTGTTAGTCATTAAGGTTCAATGTCCCTTCTCCAACATGTTAATGGCTATCTTTGCTAAATGGTCAACATCACTGACTGATCAATTAAAAAAAATTTACAGTACCCACCTGGTGAAGTGAAGAAACAGATTGACAGAGCCAGAAGGGTACCCAGAAGTCGCCTACTACAAGACAGGCCCAACAAAGAAAGTAACAGAACGTCACTAGCCGTCACCTTCAGCCCCCAACTAAAACCTCTCCAGCACATCATCAAGGATCTACAACCTATCCTGAAGGACAATCCCTCACACTCACAGACCTTGGGAGACAGGCCAGTCCTCGCTTACAGACAGCCCCCCAACCTGAAGCAAATACTCACCAGGAACTACACACCGCACAACAAAAACACTAACCCAAGAACTAATCCCTGCAACAAACCCTGTTGTCAACTCTGTCCGCATATCTATTCAAGGGACATCATCATAGGACCTAACCACATCATCCACACCATCAGGGGATCATTGACCTGTACATCTACCAATGTGATGTATGTCATCATGTGCCAGCAATGCCCCTCTGCCATGTACATTGGCCAAATCAGATAGTCTCTACGCAAAAGAATAAATGGACACAAATCAGACATCAAGAATCAGTACATTCAAAAAACATTAGGAGAGCACTTCAATCTCCCTGGACACTCAATAACAGACTTAAAAGTGCCAATTCTTCAACAAAAAAACTTCAAAAACAGACTTCAACAAGAAACTGCAGAACTGGAATTAATTTGCAAACTGGACATCATCAGATTAGGCCTGAATAAAGACTGGGAGTGGATGGGTCACTACAAAAAGTAATTTTCCCTCTCTTGATATTCACCCCTTTTTGCCAACTGTTGAGAATAGGCCACTTCCACCTTAATTGAATTGGCCTCATTAGCACTGACACCCCCCACACACACTTGGTAAGGCAACTCCCATCTTTTCATGTGCTGTAATATATATACTGCTTACTATATTTTTCACTCCATGTATCTGATGAAGTAGGTTTAGCCCACTAAAGCTTATGCCCAAATACAATTGTTAGCCTCTAAGGTGCCACAAGGACTCCTCGTTGTTTTTTCTGACACAGACTAACACAGCTACCACTCTGAAACCTGATCAATTAAAGTGAATTCATGGAACATATCATGTGAGACATCTAACAGACATACCAACTCTGGTCTTCCAGCTTTAAGGTAAAACATAAGTAGAAAAATCCCATAACCACCACATCTTTCAGGGTGATTAATCCATCATTGAGAAGCCAAAAATAAAAATATATATATATATATATATATATATATATCATTTGCAGGTCACCTTTAAAGTAACTAGAAAAGTTAAAAGAAAATGAGTAGGTACGAAATATCTGTAGGACTACCCATAAGACAGACCAAATGTTGTAGGAGAAGAGGTTGGGATATGATGCAAAGATCTCCTAATGGCCTATTCAGAAGTAGATTAATTTCCCAAGGATGGTGGCGGAAGGTCTCCAAAGCATCTTTCAGGCTGTCACAGGGCACCATTGGGCCAGGAGTGTAGAATCCAGTACACAAGAAGCAATAAAGTGCATCAATATAAACCCCAGCAAGAAATGACACACTGAAAAATAATAGTATAACAAAGGGAGATTTTTTTTAAACCATGTCTGCCCCACCCCCTTGCTAGAGGGGGCTGCAGCAGGCCAATGCGCCTGTGCAGCCCGGCAGCCAATAAGAGAAGGGCTTATTGGGAACCAATCAAGGCCCAGATTGGAGACAGCCAATCAGGGCCAGGCTCAGCCCTATAAAAAGGCTGCTCTGAGAGAGGAGAGTCAGTCTGTCCCAGGCCTTTGACAGGGGAAGGTCTGTCTCCTGAGCAGGAGACCAGAACCCAGGACAGCTCAGGCTCAGGGAAGCAGAGTGGAGCTTCAGCCTGATACCTGCCAGCCCTGAATAGAAGGGCCTAGCGGGTGCAAGGGGCTGTAGGGGAAGCGGCCCAGGGAAGTAGGCAGACGGAGGGGAGAGAAGGAGGATAGTGAGGCTGCCACCAGAGGGTCCCTGGGCCAGGACCCAGAATAGAGGGCGGGCCTGGGTCTCTCCATTCCCCTCTTGCAGTACACCCAGCTATTGGCCGTAGGGAGCGGCCATTCTAGACCATGCCAGATCCCTGACAGGAGGGATTAGACTTTGGAGTGTGTGGTTGACCACGGTGGCTGGGCATAGAGACTGCTGATCAACACCCTTCCCCTCCCCCCCCTTCTGGGGAGTGGATGGACTGAAGGGCACTGCCAGAGGGCAGTGGTCCTGAAGAGGATGCCACGAGCTGGAGAGCGACGTGGGCTCAGAAGCCAACCAAGAGCGAGACAACGGGCGGGACACCACCGAGAGAGGGCACTCCACTGGACTGAGCTAATTTCCAGAGGCAACCAGTAGGAGGCGCCAGGTGGTGAGTCCCAACCCCGTCACAGGAAGGAATGATTTACCGTTAACTTAATAAGCACTAAAACAACAAATTTTTCACCTCCCAACACATTCAATTCTCCACAATGCCCAGTTCCCTCCCTGGCACCTAAGGGAGGTGTTCTAAGGACGAGTCTGGAAACTGCTGCAAACATTGTCCAGCTTCAACCAAAAGGGTTCCCTTATGGTGTCTTTGCCCCAGGGTGGGGCAGGGTCCTCTCTTGGCTCCCTGGTCTGGAGTCCTGTGGGAGTCTTGGCTGGCTCTCGGTAGCCAGAACCGGGTCAGAATGCTGCCGCACTGGTCAGTGGTCTTTGCAGGGCTGGCACTGCCTGACCCATACCCTAGATCCTCGAGCAGTTCAGAGACTCCCTGTGTATGGAAGGGGAGTCAATCAGACTCCCTGAGCTGTTCAGCAGCCACGAGAGAATCAGAACTCAGCGCTCCAAACTGGAACAAAAGCTAGTATTTGTCTCTGAGTCAGGCTGTCCCTCCCACTGAGGGGCTGAGCAGCCCTGGCTCAGCTTTGGCCCAGCAAACTGCTTGTCCAGATCACCGCACTCAGAAGCCTCCTTATTGGCCTAGCAGGAGTTTCTAGGCCATAGTGTCCTTGCCCCTGAGTCCAAGTGTGCTGGGAAATGGGGTGAGAGGGCTCTGCTCGCTATTATTGTTGCGGTACATAGGGGAGAACCCGCTACAGCATGGATGTCAGATGTACAGCAGTTTCATCCATCCTGCGAACTTCCCATGAATCTCTGGGCACGTCTAAACATCCTCAGAGTCTACATTATGGGGGCGTGATTTGTAGATCACACCAGTGTGTTGTGTTCTAACTCCCCTGTGTTGACCCTACTAGTGTGCATGGATGTAGTCCTGTTTCATTAATGTGCACTAAGGAACATTTACTGGAGACAAGTAAGCCTTCCCCTGCCAAGGGCAGCCTGCAGATAAGCCCCAACTGTGGGGCAATTGGACTAGTGGGGCCACGCCCCAAACTAAAGAGTTGGAAGTCACCCAGGGAAACAGGTCTTGACCTTCTACCAGGAGGGAGACCCATCTCCCCTGATTAGGGGTTGAACTACACAGGGCCCTGGTCTGGGACCCGGTGGAGAGAGAGGGCCTGGGTCCCCCTACCACCACCTCTGACCAACGATCTAACCACTAGGCTGCCTCACCTTATCACAGAGTGCAACACACAGGTGCACTCTGCAAATCACAACCTGTAGATCAGACTCTGGCACAGCAATCCAGCAAAACCTTGCATACAGGCGTAGAAACAGTTGGTTGGATTTAAGAGGTCCTAGAGAGGCATAAGTCAGGAGGAAGCTGATACGTGTCTGGGCAAGGGGGAAATGGCACGGGAGAGCGCTTGCCCACTGGCTGGAGAGTAGATACCCCAATCTGGCAAGTCAAAGAAAAGGAAACTTCAAATTAGTCAAAGGGTGAATACATATTGCAGCCGGTAGACCGGCATACTTCCCTCTAAATAAAAATGTTAAAAAAAGAAGAGAAGATGGCTTTCTTTCTACCCTTCCCTTCCTTCATTTCTTTATTCAGCTTGTGACAAATGGCCACCATGTCCTTATTCAGGAAGAGAAAGGTAGATCAAGAGTGTCATGCGTTTCAAGAGAAACGGAGAATTTTGTATTTCTTTGTGGACATGAATGGAAAGCTTACATGCTTGATTTTTTAGCAACAGATCACTGTGGTAAAGAATACAACATTTGAAGGCATTATGAAGTGAGCCACGGTGAGAAATATAATAAGTATGCAGGAAAGTTATGCACTGATAAATACTCTGAATTAGCACAGTCACTGAACAATCCGTGTTTACTAATACTCATCATGTAAGTGATGCCGCTGTTAAGGTGAGCTATGTGATTACCCATGAAACAGCTGTGTCATTGAAACCATTTTGGGATTTTGAGGAACTGCATCCTAAAAGCTGCAGAAACGGCATGTCCAGATAAGCAGCAAGCCTTTGCAAATATCAGCCTTAGAAACACGATTGCTGAGAGAATCCACGATTTAGCTGAGAATTTGAAAACACAACTCCTGGACAAAGCAAAGTCATTTGCTGCTTTTTCAATTGCAATTCATGAAAGCGCAGAATAAGTGACGTGTCTCAACTGGCAGCATTCATCTGTGGAGTCGATGAGAGCATGTGTGTGGCAGAGGAGCTTGTAGAATTGGTGCCAATGAGAGACAAAATAGCAGCAAATGACCTCTTCAGCAACTTGGTGGAAGCTCTGAACAAACTGGATGCGGACTGGACAAGAGCTGTGAGTCTGGCCACAGACAGGGTACCCTCAGTGGTGGGCAAGGAAGCTGGAGTTACAACAAAATTGAAGACCAAATTGCAAACTGTCAACCCTAACTAGCCGGTTAGCAGCTTCCACTGCATTTTACGTCAAGGAGCTCTCTGTAGTAAAGCTTTGAAAATGAATCATGTGACAATGTGGTTGTTAAAACTGTAATTTCTGTTTGAGCTAGAGGTCTCAGCCATCTGCAGTTCCACCAGCTGTTGGAAGAATGTGACATTCAGCATGGACAGCAGTAACACGTTGAAGTTCTGTGGCTAAATCAGGGAGCTGTTTTGAAACGCTTTTTGAATTGCATGGTGAAATCCAACATTTCATGGATCAGAAAGGGAAAGATCTCACTGAGTTACAGGACAATGAATGGCTTCAAGACCTTGTTTTCATGGCAGATGTTACAGCGTACGTGAACTCACTCAACACAAGACTGCAGGGGCACAACCAAGTAGTGACAGGATGTTATGACCACATTCACACCTTTGAAATTAAGCTTCAGCTATGGGAGAAACAACTTTCTTTGCATAACCTGGCATGTTTTCCTTCCTTGATATCACTACAATGACACTTTTGAGACTCAACATGATGACACCACAGAAAGATACATGGGCAAAATTATTGAATCGAGAATGAATTTTCAAGAACGATTCCCTGACTTTAGGGACCACGAAGGGGAGTTTGTAATTTTCAGCCAGTGTGCATGATGTACCAGGGAAGCGCCAAATGGAATGTATTGAACTGCAGTGCAACATTGTGATGAAGTGCAAGTTTTCTGATATTGGTGGTCCCAAGTTTTATAAATATCTGGGATCAGATTATCCCAAACGGAAGTCCTTTGCATCAAGAATTCTTTCCATGTGTGGGAGTGTGTACATGTGTGAACAACTATTCTCCATCCTAAATATTAACAAATGTTAATGCACTGGTTCAAGCCAAGAGATCCCAGGTATCAGGGAGCAGCAGCACCAGTCATTAAAATCTGAAATAAATGTAAGGAATTACCAACATGGTTTATCTTTATATCTATTTTAATCATTTTTGCTGAATGTGGTCCATGCCAAGTGGCAGGATATTGGATCAGGCCTGCCATATGAAATAAATTGGACACCCCTGCCCTAGATGTTCAGTCCAGGGTCCTAGGAGCTGGCAAACTCCAAATGAGGATTGTGTGAGAATCTCGGCTTTAATTAAAAACAAAACCAATCTCCCCCCCCCCCCCCCAAGTGTCTTGGCTGGCCAACCCTCCTATTTGTGGACTAAAGCTTGGAAATGTGAAATCTAAAGGTTCAAATGCCAAAAGGGCAATTAAAAATGCCAACATTAATTATTTTTAAAATCTCATGTTTTTTTGGAGCCTGAATTGTCGTTTTTGAAGGTCTGGTTTTGCCACATGTGTTGGTTCCTGGTTCCATCCTAGGCAGGAAGGGGAAGTGATGAAAGGAGAAAGGAAGTGGCTCTGATGTGTTCAGCCCAACTGGACCCATGGAATTGTTAGAAGTTGAGCATTGAAGCTGTGCCCTCTTGAGATTTCCAGTCCAGCTTTATATGCCCAAACACTGGAGGCTACGAGTTTTCCGCTGGGATTAGCGATTTTGAGTGCCTCCATTTTTGGGTGCCTGAACAGGGACACAGCAAAGGTGCCTGATTGTTAGAAAGTGCTGAGCAGCCGCCTTTGGAAAACCAGCCGACTTTTAGCTGAGCACCTCTAATCACTAGCACTCCGGGAAAGCTTTTCCTGTGCTCTTTTCTGACCTGAACTTCTGAACCTCTTGATGGTCACTTGGCACTGTGGGGGAAGCCACCTTGCAAAGGCAGAGGCACCAGTCATTTTGATTCAGATTCAAACATTGGCCAAAGACAGGTCAGCTCCTCTGGGCAGGTCACTCTAAATCTGATTCCTAACCCCACGGCACTTCTGTGTTGCTTGTTAGTGATACTGAACCGCAATCATTTCTTTTTCCATTCTGTCTGTTTTGTTACATACTCTAATTTTTCTTTCCTCCCTGCTGTTTATTGGACGTGTCCCCCAATCCTCCTCCTTACCAGATTGCTTCTATTTTTTTTTTTAATCTGCCTTCTGCTTAATCAGTGCTTATATTTTACATCTCTACTTAACAGAAAGCTGCACCCAGTTTCTCAGCACACACATTTCTGGATGTTCACATGCTGGGAAGCATCCCTCCGCATGGAGCTGCAGAGAATGCTTTTTAAAAATAGAGGGCTTGGGGTTTTTTGGAAATTAAAACCTGACATTTCTAAGCCTTTGGCTGCCAAGCAACATGCATGGAGAAAGTGACATCATTTATGACCGTTCTGTAGCATTTCCATTCTGGTTTTATTACTGGTTTTAAAGATTCAGAAGGAGAATTTTATTGTTTATTATACTAAAGCTCTTTTGGTTGTTAAACTGTCTGTAAAGCTAGAAGGAAACTAGTTGGTAGTCCAGCGCCAGGCCCATCCTCCCTGCAGTACTGCCAGAGGAGAGAGAAACAAAAGCAAAGTGGTGCTGGAATTCAGCAGTACTGCCGGCAACAGGCTGAATATTAACCATTAATCAGAGAGTTTAAGGCTAGAAGGGCCCACCGGATCATTCAGTCTGTCCGCCTGCATCTCACAGGTCACCAGCACCACCCAACCACCCCCACACCAAGCCCAATGACCGAAAGGACACTGAAGTTTTACAGCCCACAGGCTGTTCTGTGCCACAGGCAGAGGATAGGAGGGACCAAGGTGCACCATTGCCTGAGGCCCCTGCAATGGCAGGGAATTGATTAAGTGAGATACACCCGGGTAATCCTGGCAAGCGAGCCTCACCACACACTGCAAAGGAAGGTGAAACCCTCCTAAGATCTCTGCCAATCTGACTTGGAGGGAAATTCCTTCCTGACCCCCCACATGGTGATCAGTTAGACCCTGAGCATGTAAGCCAGAACCAGCCAGCTAGGCACCTGAGAGAGGGAGAATGCTTGGGGCCCCCTCAGAGCCCTGGCCCAACCCACCCATTGTCTCCTCTCCAGCCATGGCCCTTCCTGATGCTTTAGTGGAAGGAGACAAAAACAAAATAATATGGGGGGAGAAAGGGGAAATCTCTTCCTGATCTCTGCAGGTGACTGCCTGAAACCATGAAGCACAAGATTTTAGGAAGACGGGAGAGGAACCAGAAGAGATCTCCAGAGAGGCCTGCCCGCCACCATCACAAGCAACCCACTCATACAAGCCCACTCAGAAACTGGACCAGTCTGTCTCCAAACTAATTAAGGTGTTTGCCCCCACAACTCCTATTGGGAGGCTGTTCCAGAGCCTCATCATCTGACAGTTAGAAACCTTCTAATTTCCAGCTTGAATTTGTTCATGGCCAGTTTCTCCCCATTTGTTCATGGGCCAACATTGTCCTTTAGTGTCAATAGCTCTTCCCCCTTCCTGGGGTTTGCCCTCTGATGTACTGACAGAGCAATCAGATCAATGCATCCTGCACTTTGCTAGGCTGAACAAGCCAAGCTCTTCCTTTCTCCTCGTCCATTAGTGAGTAAACTATGGCTGCCTACCTTCAGCACCAAAACCACAAGCCGTTGCCATTGGAGCTAAAAGAGAGATTTGTTTAGCTAAGGGATAGTAAAGTTACGGTCTCTGAAGCCAGCCAGTCGTGGGCAATCAGACCATATGTTTTAAGCTCCATGCATTACACTTACTGAGGCAGGTATGGCTGGAAAAGTGCTCTTCTATAGTTCTGCTACTCTTTCCCCTCCTCTCCTTTGTCTAGCCACTGGTCTTTTTCTTATCTCTCCACGCAGCCTTATCATTGCCGGCGCAAGAGCCTTCTCCCCTGCAGCCCCTGCTTTCTGGAACAGGTTCCTCCCTCTGTTTGACCTCACTCTCCAGTCTCCTTCCTCTGTTCCTGTCCCCTCTTCCTTCATTTCTGTCCTTCCACCGTTGGTTTGGGCTGGTATTTATCCAAAGACCCAAAGGGTGTTAGGCACCCAAATCCCATTGAAATTCAACTCCATCGGCGCCTTTGGAAATCCTAGCCTGGACTTTCTAAGTTAATCATTGAACTGTTTCAGGAGACTAAACAAGCTGTGCAGAGCAAAGCTGGGTATTGGCTACGTGATGATCTGCTGAGGTTTCACTCAGACCCTGCAAAGTCCTGCGAGCCTTAGTTCTTTAGTGCTTGTGATGTGCTGTGGGATCCTCAGTGTGCAGCTCGATTCTTCTCTGAAAACCGGGGTGAGGGTCTGGCCCGCATGTCTACATTGGCCTCTGCTGCCCTTGCCCAGGTTATGCTTAACTAGAGCGCTGGGTTCTAGCGGTTATCTGTCCAGGGTGCTGTAAGGCTCTTCCCCTTCTCTACAGCAGAGTCCCCAAGTGCTACTGAATTCCACGCTCACTCACAGCCAGCGTGTTCAGCAGCCAAAATATTTGCTTCCTAGGATATAAAGAAGGAAGAAAGCCCCTGTATTAGATTCCCCTTGTCAGTCTCCCATTAATGCAGGATTGGTCCCTGTGGAATATTGCCAAGAGCTTTGTCTAGTCTAAATATGAATAACTCCCAGGATGGCAAGACTATTCCAGAACCTAATTGACATGATCATGAAAGGTTTCCTCATGTCCAATCTAAAGTTTCCTTTCTTAGGAACATAAGAATTGTCACGTTGCACCAGAGCAATGGCTCATCTAGTCACATGACCGTGGCTAGTGCCAAATACTTCTGAGGAAATCATCAACCTCTCCTAATGCACCTAATTGTGCAGTGCTGTTCCACAGGGGAAATTTCACCCTGACCCCAGCTGGGGAGCAGCATATGCTCTGCAGCATGGAGCCTGATGGCCCTTGGATGTTTTCTGTCTGCGCTAGTGGAACTGCAGATGCTGTCCTTATTCATAAGTGTCTAATCCCTTTTTGAATCTTACTAAGCTCCTTGCTTCACTTTTATCCCATTACTCCTAGATCTTCCTTTCCTGGGTCCCCATCAATAATTCTTCCCCCTCCTTGCTGGTAGGTGCTTTACATGATCCAGCCCTTGCTTGTCTCTTCACATATTGGGCCTAATTCAGTGAATTGCAAGGGGAGGGCTCACAGTGCTTACCCCCGTTATTTATTTTCTCCTTGCTTTGTGCCTCACTCCTTCCAAGCTCTTGTGCCCTTCCTTTGGTTGCTCTCCAGTGTACTGGTTTTCCTAGAACTAGGGCACCCCTAAGCCATGATGCAACAGGCTATGACCTACTTATCCAGTTCCACTCCTCATGGGATCTGTACTCAGGACCAGACTGTCTGGTGCCTTTATAATAGTCCCTTTGCCTTGCTCTGGCTTTGTCGAGGGCCCATAATCTGGCTGCAGATTCCCAGGAGAGAAGTTCCCTGCCTTCTCTCAGAGGGAGAGAGGGAACATTAGTAAAACATTCATTTTAAGCACCCACCGATGCCAGATGGGCTGTGGAAAAATGGCCATTTACCAGTCAGGATGGATTCTGATGACTGATCTATTAGGGTGGGATAGTATTGTTCCACTGCCCATCTATTCCATGGTGAAACAGGGCCCCACAGACAGGAAGGGACAGTTTCCCAAGGGGACAGTCAGAGAAGGTCACGGACTCCATTATAGGGATGGCAGCCTGACATGCCATCTGAGAAAAGATCAGATAGAGCCATGGCTTGCCCCAGGGTAATGCTTAGGTTCCTTTCTCTGTGCTTTAAATAATACTGTATTTTATTTGTAACCGAGTTAGTAGACTGGCTGTACTGGATCTGAAGGGGGTTCTAGGCCTGAAAATAGCTCTGCTGCATTTGCCAAGGTTCTCCTTTGTTGCACTTTTATGTTCTCTTCATTTTGTTAACTGAACTCTGAAACACAAACCTGTCTGTCTTTGGCTGGAGATTGGGCCGAGCCACAATGTTTATATCAAACTTACCTGAACTTGGAGGCACGTTTTGGATTGGGGGATTTGAGCTAGGCTTGTTTCATCCACTCTGTATCGATTAGGTCTCTTGCGTCTGTGCTGTCCTTGAAGGGGCTGTTATTTACCAGTCTTTGAATTTAGAAAGTAGCAGAGATTAAAAGAGCTGTGGAATTACTGGTTGGGCAAAAAGGGAGCTGGGCTGACACAGAATGCTACACAGACTAGGAGGGCAAGAGCTGTGTCAGTAGGACCACAGATCCTATGGGGACAGGTTCACTATTCACAGACCTAGCTAGCCAGAGAAAACAGGCTGGGAGGAGTAGAACGTTTGTGTTGCCTCCAGTAGTGCTATTTGTATCACACACGCCCCTTTTCCTCCAGTCTTCTCTAGTCTAATGTCATTGTGGTCACTAGATCCCCAGAGAATCCCCCCCTCCCCCTGCCAACTGCACCCTCAGTCCTTATACAGCATCAGTGCTTTAATGCCTAGGAGGAGCTCTGCAGTAGCCTTGCGCTGTGCAGACAGTTCCATGGCCTCAGCGGGAGAGCCATCCTGCGCTATCTCTAGACACATCTCACTTACCCTGAGCTTTGGCAGAGCTCCCAGACAACAGCCAAATAATGTAAATGCCCTCCTGCTCAAAGCCCCAGCCTTCTCCTTCCCCTCTTGTTCCTAATCGGTGCTGCCTAAATGCCCCAGAGGGTGTAACCCTTGGCAAAAGCCACCTGAGTCCCTTGATTGTTCTTATCTCCTATCCTAACTCTCTGCAGTGTTAGCTAAGCTAGCTTGCTGCCATTAATCTCAATACCATCCCACCTCTCCTTCTGCTTTCTTGGGGCTGTCCCTCCATATTGCTGGGGGCCAGCTCTGCCTGTATAACACCTAGGACCCCCCTTCTCCCCAGTGTGTCCAGGAAGGTTGCTAGAGTATAAGTTGAGCCCAAGTGGTTTGAACCCTGCATCAGCTCAGTCATGTCTCTGTAGTTTCACGGAGCTCACATTTATGCTAAAAGCAAAGCACTCCATCCTGGTGCCATGACTGCCCACGTGCCCTGCGTCAGTGTCCAAGGTAGGCAGCTCCTCTCCCCTTCGCTGCACCACCCCACTTCTCCCAGGCTACTAACCAGCTGCTATATTCTGTCACTTTGAGATCTTGATCCCCCATTCATATCCTCCCCTTACATTGTACGGCACATGTGCAAATACCTGGCCAGGTCACTTTTCATGTTGACAATCAGTGTTTGTTCCCATATGGCTGAGATGTCCCACGTCATCCCCACCAACCGGCCTACCCCCTGTACTGCAGGAGTTGGTTCCAATAATCCAGCCTTTTAGGGATCGTCTATATTTAACTATAGACATAAAATCTACATTAAAAGAATGTTGTTTAGGTTGCAGAGTCAAGCACTCTAAGGTTAGGAAATGTCAGAATTACGGTTGCCTGTGCAATGTTAATTCAGCTCTCTTGTGCGTATAAATTAGGATAACAGTCTTTAATTATATTTTTTTCATGGGATCCCTGCCTTGTTCAGTGCACAGGATGGGCTCAGGGGCTGTGGAGTGAAGGGGGCTGTTGTCTGTACGACCCCTGTCTCATTTGCTGTAGCTGTTGGAAGGCATGTAGTGAATGAGGCAGGGGCTTGCAGGAAGAGAAAGGACCATCTCCTGGTTAAAGCAGTTGAATGGGTTCTGACCCTGGCTAACCTACAGGCCCTCTGTGTGGTGATGAGCATGCCACTTCAAATTTTCACAAGTGGACACTAATGGCATGTACTTCATTTTCTGGGTGCCCAATCGGAGATACCTGGGGCCTGATTTTCACAAGGTGTTGAATACACGTGACGGCAGTTGAAGTCAATAGAAGCTGTGGATTCTCTATGCCTCTGGCAGTAAAGCAGCGTGATCTGGAGGAAGGCCAGGGAACTTATGCCCTGTGTTCTAAGCCTGGCTCTGTCGCTGATTTACTGGGTGGCCTTAAGCAGTCACTTTGTCATTCTGCCTCAGTTTCCCCATTTGTAAAACGAGGGTAATACTCTGCTCTCTTGCATCAGAGTTGTAAAGATAAATTCATTAACGTGTGGGAAACACTTGGTTCTACATTGCTGCAGAAAAATCCATGAGGAAATCAATAATTCCACAATGCGTGTGTGGCTTGGAGGTGTGCAGTAAATAAGGCAAGGACGACACAATGAATGAGGAGGAGAAAAATAAACATTGAACAGCTGCCTCATTCATTGAGCGATGTGCATCCTGTGGAGCAAACAGTAGGTGAGCATGTAATTAAGTATTATATATGCCTATACAAAAGAGGGCAGAGTTGAGATTGAATGGGAAACAAGGGATTGTGAAGGTTACAGATTTATTAACACCAGCCAGAAATGAGTTTAGAAGTCCTGGTTCCCAGTGCAGTGCATATTCCCAAAGGGTACTTTGATGGGAGGATGATCTATTTTGTCCTTGTCCCATTTGGATTTTGACCTCCCTGTGACATGCAAGGCTGTGCATGTGCAGTGCGATAGCGTGATGAGTATTTTTGTCATACACCTAGAAACCAATGATGCTACACAAACCGGGAGTGGCAATCTTTGACAGCTGAGCATCAACTCAAGCAAATCTGGGCAGATTTTTATGAGACCTGAAAAAGAGACGCCCTTGACTCCAGAAGCATCCTTCTCCAAACACCAAGGTCCTGTTGCAAACCAAGGAGGGGTTAGAGCACTTCAAGAAAAGGGTGCAATCATTTTTTATAATTGAATGCGCCAGGCAACCTAAATATAGAGGTGTCTATTGTTTATCTCTAAATGGCCATAGTATTGTGTGTGTGTGTGTGTGTGCGCACGTTCAGTTCCATGGCATTACTAAGAGAGCTGGGTGACACTTTTCATAAAAAAAAAACGTGTTTGGTGAAAAATGCAGATTTGGTGACACGAAACGCTTTGTGAATTTGGATTGGTTTTGCCAAATTGTTCAGCTAAAAAAAACCCCGAACAACCAACCCTAAAAAGAATTTTAAATATGAAACATTTTCATTTTTTCCATTTCAAAATTTCCTTAACTTAATTTTTTAAAAAAATCAATGTTTAAAAATGGCCAAAATCGAAATAAAAATATGAAAATTTCTGTTGGGCCTGAAATGAAATTCTCTTGGACTTTTTAATTTGCTGAAAAATTTGGAAAAAAAAAATCTGTTCTATCCAAATTTTTGATTTTTCAGGATTGCCAGTGAACCAAAAAATCTATTATTTTTTTCACTGCTCTAATGACTAATTCTTTGCTGCTAGCTCCTCCACTCCACTACCCCTGCTGTGTTTCTATCCTCTGTTAACAGACCATTGAAACCGACTCATGTTTCTGGCGTGCAGAAAATGACACCCTGAGCAGCACAGCAGGTCCCTTCTCTGCCTGGACATGCTGGAGGGCAGGCTGAGCGGCAAACGTGCCTTTATCTTCATTCCCTCACCTATCAGGGTGGACCCAAGGAGCTGTACAGATGCAGAAGAGGCAGGAAGACAAAGCCCTGCTCTCCAGAAGCCAAAAGGAGCAGGACTGGCTGGTACCAAGGCCTGGTGCTAGGAGCTCTCTTGCCTTTGACTGAGATGAAATGCATTTGCATCTGTGGCAGAAAGTTGCCTTTTGAAGAGGCCCGCGCCATCGGATTCTGTTCCTGTCACCGTAATGCCTTGAGGCCCCAATCTCCATTTCTGACAAATAAGTTTCTGAAGGTTCAGTTTCCAAAGAAAAGCCATTTGGAGATGATAGACAGTTAGAGAGGGTTTTTCCAACTCTGAGGTAGCGTTTGTCCCCTAAGGCTCAGCAAAGGGATCCAGCCACCTCTGAAACACTGGGGAGAAAATTGCCCATTCTGGGAGAGTGTTTTCAGTGTATGGACAGCACCGCATGTATGCGTTGATTACTTTTTCTTGCTTGATTATTTCCCCTTAGGACTGAGCGAAAGCCAAATGGTCAATTCGGTATTCACGGCACTGAGGGCAGCTGTGCTTTTGCTGAATCCAGCATCGGCTCTAGGTTTTTTGCTGCCCCAAGCTAAAAAATTTTTGGCCACCCCCCCGCTTTCTTTTGGCTTTTAGGCATGTTTTCACTTTGCAATTTTTGGGGGGGTTTCTGAGCGGCTTCAGCGGCATGATGGCAGCATCTTTCTCCCTCGCTGCCTGCCCCTGGTGGCTCCTCCTTGGCTCCCCCGCGCAGGACCGGCTTTAGGCCAATTCAACCAATTCCCCTGAATCGGGCCTCGCCCCTAAGAGGGCCCCAAGACCTGGTACGGCGTTCCGGCAAGAGCCAGTGCGCCGTACCGGGGTGGCCCGGCTTCCCAGGGGGCAATTTAAAGGGCCTGGGGCTCCCAGCAGGGCTCCCTGCCCTCAGCCAGCCCGTCTCCAGCCAGACCCGCACCCCCTGCCCTGCCTCCAGCCCCGTCCCCCTGCCCTGCCTCCAGCCCCTGCCGTACCCCCTGCTCTTCCCGCACCAGCCCTGCACCAGCCCCCCGCCCTGCCGCTGCCTGCAGCCAGCCCTGCACCCCCTGCCCTGTCTCCAGCCAACCTTTGCCGCACCCCCCTGCGGCCCTGCCTGAAGCCAACCAGCCCCCCACACACACTCTGCCCGCACCAGCTCCGCACCCCCTACCCTGTCTCCAGCCAACCCCTGCCGCACCCCCCTATGGCCCTGCCTGAAGCCAGCCAGCCCACCCCACACACTCCTGTCTCCAGCCAGCCCCACACCCTTTGCCCTGCCTGCAGCCAGACCCTACCTCCAGTCAGCCCCTGCCCTGCCTCCAGCCAGCCCCATGTCCAGTGATGCCCTGCAGTTCCCAGGGCAGTAACCCTGCACACCTGCTTCAATGAGGGGGGCAGGGAGCAGCTGGGACCCACACATGTGCACACCGCCCCCAGGGAGTGGTGGGGACCCACACATGTGAAACAGAGCTCATTTCTAGTTCAGGCCCATCTTTTTAAAATATAACTTTAGGTAGGGTTAACATACATCCGTATTTTCCCGGACATGTCAGGCTTTTTGGTTCTTAAATCGTCGTCCGGGAGGAACTTTTTTTTTTTTTTTAATTTAAAATTTAAAAATTGCTCCCGGGAAAATACGGACGTATGGTAACCCTATTGGTACAAAAACTACATACTGTGGCACATCCCTTAAATCAGAACTTTTCTTAGCAACTGGTTCCCTATAAAATGAAAGGCTTTTTTTTACATGTTTTTTTTATTTTTTAGTCATCCCTGCCGGGGCCCCACCAAAAATGTTCTAATTGGGCCCCGCACTTCCTAAAGCCGGCCCTGCCCCTGCGCCCCTCCTCACTGGCCCGCAGGGACTCGCCGCCCTACTCCACCTCCGGGCCGGGAGCTGCGCTTCAACTCGCCACAACTTCCAGCCCCGGCTCCTCGCCTATCTCCCTCCCCGGGAAGAAGCCACTGCTCCTGTGGAAGGGATCAAGCGAGGTTACGGAAAAGAAAGGGCAAAAAGGAAGCGAAGCAAGGTCCGGCCAGGGCTGCCTCCAGAAGTGAGGGAGCAACTCGCACAAATGTATCCGCTTCCTGTTTAAAAGGGCCAGAACCAAATGCACATGCACTACCAATTAGTGAGAGCACACGCGCGAGCGAGACGGGGAGGAATCTAGCTTTCCCCAACCCCACCACTCAACCGCTGCCGAGCACGTGCCAGCGAATCTCCTGCCCGCGCATGAATGTACTGACGGGAGGAAGCGCGCCCCCTACCAGGATGCCCACACGCCTCCGGCTGCTTTGAAGCAAAAGCCACCATTCAATTTTTCCGGGAAAAAAAAGGATGGCCGGAGGATCGCCCCTGGAAATGTGCTGCTCCAAGCACATGCTTGCTTGGCTGGTGCCTAGAGCTGGTCCTGGCTGAATCCAGACTGAAACTGCTACAGGAAGGAAGATATCTGTAGATTTCCATTATTCTTAGAGATTGGAGCCTTCCTTAGGAAAATCAGGCTCTCAGTTTGAGAAATGCTGGCCTAAAGCACTAATACGAATAAACCTGTCTGTAATGGCTTCCAGCCCAGGATCTCAAAGCAACATCAATTAATGTAAACTCATACCCCAGCTCTCATGTCGGTAAGCATCATTATGTTGGTTTTACAGGTAGGAAAATTGTGGTACGGAGAGGGTAAGGCTTCAATTTTTCAGACCTGCCCACGAATTTTGGGTATCTCTATCTGGATTGCCCCCCGTAGCACCTGAGTGTTTCTTGGTCAGGCATCCAAAAAAGGTGGCACCCCAAACTAGCGGACACTTTTGCAAATGTAGGACTAAGTGACTTACCCAAGATCAAAGACAACGAGAAGTCCTTGTGGCACCTTAGAGACTAATACATTTATTTGGGCATAAGCTTTCGTGAGCTAAAAGCCACTTCATCAGATGCATGGAGTGAAAAATACAGTAAGCAGTATAAATATTACAGCACATGAAAAGATGGGAGTTGCCTTACCAAGTGAGGGGATCAGTGCTAACGAGGCCAATTCAATTAAGGTGGAAGTGGCCTATTCTCCTTGCCAAAATTCAGGCTGGGGAGCTGCAGGACACGTTATATACTGCTTACTATATTTTTCACTGCATGCATCTGATGAAGTGAGTTTTAGCCCACAAAAGCTTATGCCCAAATAAATTAATTAGTCTCTAAGGTGCCACGAGGACTCCTCGTTGTTTTTGCTGATACAGACAAACACAGCTACCACTCTGAAACCAAGATCAAAGAGTGAGTCTGTGGCAGAACCAGGAATTAGGACCGAGATCTCCTGACTCCCAGACCTGTGCGTTAACCATAAGCTGCCTGACTGTTCTACTCTGAAATCAACTGCTCTCCGCACATACTCATATGCTCTCCCACAACTGAAAAGCATCACTTGTGGGGTGTAGGGTTTGGCCTATGTGAAATGAGCCAGTGGTCTTAATCCCTTTCTGAGCTCGAGCAATGTCCATGGTACAGTAAAGCCACCATCGCAAATGGGTAACAAGAGTGAGGCCAACTGAGGCTCCACTGCTGGAGGACTTGGGGAACTGCCCTTCTGGAAAATAAATTCAAAGCAAAATAAAGGGACTGGGCCCCCCACATAGCTGCAGATGCAAGGGATTGGCCCTTCGAGGCAAAGGAGCCACGTTGTGGCAGCCACTCCAGGGCACCATGGAGAGCTCAGTCCAGGAGGATTTCACCAACTAGCCCAGCAACAGCACTGAGGCCTGGTCTACACCTTAAACTTAGGCTGACCCAGCTACATCGCTCAGGGCTGTGAAACATTCCCACTCCTGAGAGACGTACTTAAACCAACCCAAGCCCTAGTGTAAACACCACTAGGTCGGCCTAGCCACCGGCTCTTGAGGGGATGGATTTACTACAGCAACGGAAAATCCCCTTCTGTCGCTGCTGCAAGCATCTACGCTACCCCTAAAACATTGCCACAGACAGGCAGCTGACGGCCAGGTTCCTCCAGGTCAGTAGTTGGGCATGTGAACTGAGCAGTGCATGGAGGAAGCTCACGCTGTTGTATGAAGAAAGTGGAAAGGATTATGCTGTGGTTAAGGGAGGTGATGGGATGACAAAAGCTTGGGGTAGGGCAGCCTGATGTAGTGCCAAGACTGCTTGGGGATGTGGGTTCAATTCCTGGTTCACCCACAGATCACTTGTGTGATCGGGGGCAAGTCCCTCTCTGTAAAATTGGGTTGATAAGTGGGTTGGTGGCTGGCAGTCTGTAGAGTGCTTTGAGATCTTCAGAGGGAAGGTGCTAGAAAAGCACCAAATATTCTCTCCCTTTCTTATCAGAAGGGCTGCCAGTCTGCGGAGCCACCACCACAGCACCTTTCCCCGACACTGACTTCACTTCCCATTGTTAAAACCCGACAGACAACGCGGAACGATAATTGCTCTTGGCATGGAATTTTTCACGCCAGAGCTCACCTCTGAGTGGTGATTTTCCTTTGAAGCCGGCGAGCTATACACCTCTAAAAATAAAGGAGTGTAGCGGGAACATTGACACAGTCTGAACTCTAGCAGGGCCTGGCTGCTGCCTGCCTCTTTATATAACCTGCAGCTTCTTGCTAATAACTTATTGAGTGCTTCAGCTGTTCGGGTGTGTTTATTTGGTGTGTGATTCAAGCAGCCAGTGGCTGGATAATGCAATGTTCAGTGGCAGCTTGGGCCCAGCTCTGCTCCCTGTCCTAGTTTCCTGGTGTAAAATTCCAGAGTCCTCTCGCAGATCCAGGTCTGGTTTTGGGGGCAGCCCTCCTCCTTTTTTTTTTTTTTTTTTTTTTTTTTTTTTTTTTGCATCTCCCCCCCCCTTCTCTGCACTGTACTCTCAAGGGGCTCTCAGCACTGCTGCAGCATCACTAACAACCTCAATACAGGGAAAGCGAGGCGGAAGGCGGGGGGGAAAAAAGCTGAATGAATGGGCATCACATCAGTGCTCGTCATAGGGAGAACGGAGACTGCTGCATAAGGGGGAAAGAGAGGAGGATTCTTTCCAAAAGGGAAGAGGACAAAAAAAAATAAAAAATAAAAAAGGAGAGACCTGCCACAGCCGTTATCCTGGGCTCCAGCCAAAGCTTTCTGTGGGCAAGTGTTACCTGGGCAAGGAATAGCTCCTTTGTGAGCCGCTGCTACTGCCCCCTCCACGGAGAGCCAGGTGAGACCTAAGCTGCCTATTTTTTCATTCCTAGCAAGGGGCATCCTGATGGGGGGTGATGTGATGGAGAAAGCATGCAGGGCCTGGAGACTAAGGGGCTTGTCTCTGCCGGAAGGGGGGTATTGCTTGGGGTAACGAAGCATGTAATAGAGAGATGTCACTGCTATTAACATCTCCCTTTGGAGGAGGCTGGGGGGGAGAAAGGGGGAGCACCCCCCATGCCCCTTCATACAGGATTGCAGGTGGAGATGATTCATAGGCTATTTGCGGGCTGTTTGCTTGGATTGGGATCTAGCCCCAGCCAGTTTTTAGGGCTCTCTAGGGAACTGATCAACTCCTAAGACCTTGAAATGTACCTGCCTGCTCCCCCGGAGTGTCTTGTGTTTGCCAAATTGTGTGTGTGTTGGGGGGGAGGAAGTTGTCATCAAAATGGCATGATCCCTGCACAGCTTTGGTGGTGGGATGATGAGGATTTATTATGCGTCTTTTGCTCTGTACAGTCTGTTGGCTCAGGTTCAAACCCATTGACTTAACCCCAGTCCCTGAAAGCAGGTAGCTGTGTCCACAGGCTGGGAGTCGTTAGTTCTGCTGATGGAAGGAGATGGATGTTGAATAGCCAAGGCTATATTCCTGCATATACTCCTGCTGCATGGCCAAGGCTATATTGCGTAAAGTCATAGCAGGGGCTTTGATTTCTCAATGCGGCTGCAATCAGAGTAGGTAATTGCAGATAGAGAAATGTGCGGCGTAGCGGGAGAACCCCTAGGGTATTTGCCACATGGCAGGAAAGCCTCCTGTACTGTGCCTTCTGCCTGTTCTTCCCCACTGAGCCCGCAAGAAGGCATGAGAACTGCCCTCCATCCTGCTTCAAAGGTCTGAGATGTTTAGGCCTTCTAATGCAGGATAGTAGCGTGCGTGATCAACAATTGAACGTGTATATGTTTACGTGAGAGCAATTGAATGTGTGTGTGCGCGCGCGCGTGCAAATGTGATGGAGCGACTGAGCGTGTGTGAAGCGCGTGTGTGATGAGCAACTGAATGCATAAAGTGTGTGTGTGCATGCGTGCAAACACAATGAGCAGTTGAGTGTGTGCGCAGGAGCATGCCTGTGTCTGCCCACTCCAGATTTCAGGTGCTCTGCTGGCACTGCAAGAGGAGCCCTGAACTCCCCCTCCAGAATGAATCGTGGAGCCGGGGGATGAATTGGGAGAGGAGGTGTTTGAAGCGAGCTCATGCTCCCATGCTTGCGGGGGCTTGGCCGGGGGTAACCTTGGAGCGACGTGACAAGCACGCAGCCCTTCACGGGACTCCCAGCGCGTGCTGGAGTAGGAGGGGAGAGGTGGGGATGGAAAACCTGAAGGAGTGAGACTTAAAGTCTCGAAGGAAACCTGTTCTCTTGAAATGTTTTGAGAGAGGTGGGTGGCGAGCTCCGAGCTAGGCAAAGGCGCAGGGGAATGATGGAAGTACAGAGCTGATACTGCCTGGCCTTGCTTGCTTGCCTGCTTTCTCCTCCCAACGTGCTTGGTTTGCAGGCTGAGTGGAGCGCAGGTTCTCCCGACTGCAGCATGCCATGAGCTCACCATGTGTGCTAGCAGCAGGAACCCAGCTATTGTGTGAAAGCAACTGACAGGGGCAGCAAAAGAGAACAAACTATTTCCTGTCCGCTTCCTTCTCCTGTTTGTTTGATTCTCTTGTATTCTTGTGGCTGGGCTGGATAGCAAACACACGTGCCGTGCCATAAAGGTGCCAGCAGGTGATGCTGTGAGCAAAGTGCTCTCGTGGGCGGGGGAGGTGGGCGGCAAGGTTTGAAGGTGGTCTGAGATGCTCACAATTCCTAGCAGAGGAGGGTATTGGAGTCTAAACCTAAGATGGGTAATGTCTAACCATGGAGTTAGTGTTGGCCGGCATAGACCCAGGATTGCTTTGTGGCCTGTTTGGTGCCCTGCATCCCAACCTCTCTGGGCTCTGTGAAGCTGGAAGAAGGGACCAGGAACTTCAGGGGAGTAAAGTGGATGGACTTGCTGGAAGCAAAGCTCAGCGGGCATCCCTCACCCTGGCGGGAAGGCAGGAAAAAGGGAATTCTCAGTGTAAGAACATGAGCTCCCGACAGAGTCTGAGGCTGCCATCCAAGTGTGGATTTGGGACCAGTTTGGTTCTAAGGGTTTGGGGTTGTGAAGCTGTTGTTTATATTTCAGTGGCACGTAGAAACCCCAGCCAAGCCCCAGGCCGCATTGTGCTAGGTGCAGTGCAAACACAGCAGGAGAAACAGGCATTGCTCCTAAGAGTTTACCATCTAAATCAGAAGACAGACAAAGGCTAGGAGAAAGGAGGTACCTCACTGCCCATTTTGTAACTGGGGAACTCAGGCACCAGGACTTGCCCAGAGTCACACAGAGAGCATGTGACGGAGCCAGGAATTGAACCCAGAGCTCTTGAGTTCCAGTTCAGTCCCTTACCCACCATTCTAAAATGTGACCCAAGTGAAAACAGGGGATTTCACTTCTCACCCCATGGAAGCAAATGGCAAAAACATAAAAGGGAGCTTGCTGGGGAAGCAGCAGGATCAAGTAACCTCAGAATAGTTGCTTAATAATCGCAAATCCTTCTGAAACTGCCTCTCCTGCCATGAAACATGACAACAGCAGAACTAACATACAAGCATCCCTCTGGGAGGACATATGCCAGCTGATCATATAGTCCTGCTGCCGTGAAAGGCCCCTGGGTTAGTTTTTTTTTCTAGTGCTGGCAGGGAAATGGACTGGGTGATGGAAGAGGTCTTTTCCACATCCAGGGCCAGAACCTCAGCTGGTGTAAATCAGAATACTTCCACTGACTTCAATGGAGTTATGTTGATTTACGCCAGTAGAAGATCTGTCCCTTAACTCCCATGGGTGTTTTTGTACACAATGTACCAGACATAGCCGTGAAATGGAGACTTTGAAGTGCTTAAGGAATTAACTAGTTCAGGGTGAAATTCATGCCTGTGCACAGGACTAACGTGAGATTTATGTACCCCTGAATTCCTCCAGACTGTGCTGGCCCCTGTGTACAGGGGTGAATTTCATCCTGGGAGAATAAATTTCCTGTGCACCAAGAAATTGAAACCAAACAAACATTAGGATCAATGTGATAGGCTGATTTGATACCTGAGTGCATTCTGAGCGATGTTTTCTCATGTTAACCCATTGTGCATCTTTGCATATGTGCAAATAACAGCAAAGGGGTTTTGGGAAATGAGCATGAGCGGCCCACACGAATGTGTCTGCAATCGGCTTCTGCTGAGCACTGATTTGATATTGTGGCCTTCCAAGATAAATAGGCAACATTTGGGGCCCGGCTGCATGTGGCATTCTGCTTTCCCGGCGTGCATGGAACTTCCACTGGCACCGGCATGAGGCAAGCAGGAGACTGAAATGAAGATGTCTTCGAGGAACGTTTTCACCACAACTTGCCTTTGCAGATGTGTGTGTGCAGAGTTTAGCTGCACAGGGCTCACGCAGGCGCCATTGGCCTGTGCTTAGTGGTGTCAGCCATAGGGACCGTAGCACCTGTTCTCCACATGCTCATGCTGACTTCGTATTTGCTTTTTGGGTGCTATTCAAGATGTTGACTTTGATCTATAAATTCTGCATGGTTTCTGTTCTAACTGCCTTGAAGACCAGCTCTGTCCCCAGACACCATTACTGCCGCTCTAGTCAGTGGAAGTGGTTTGGTTAACTGCCCCATAGTGAAATATCGGTGGGCTCAGGGCAGGGTGTTTTCAATAGATAGCCCTTAACTTAGGGTTTTCTCCCCTTGATGACCTGTTGACCTTCTCAACATGGTGTAAAGTGCATTTATTCACTTAGGGCAAGACTGTGTAGATGACCCTACTCGTGAGTAAAGGTGTCATGGTCTGACCCTCAGGCTTTTGCCAGAAGAAGCTGGGGTGAGCAAAGGGAGCTATTTTGAGTAGGGAGCACATGATCAACTGGAGCATTGATGCAAATAAAGATGTAACTACTCTGGATATCGCTGTTTGTGCTGGAGTCCAGGTAAACTCTAAATATGAGCCCCATTTCGAGGTGCTGTGTGCTCACGAAAGTGAGTAACGCAGAATGTAAAGCCTTGTTTAAAACAAATTCTTGGTTTGTACGCTTTCAAATGGCTCCTGTCACATATTCCTGTTCAGCTGATTGATCCTAGGAATCCATTGGCTGCTGCATCCAAACCGTGACATTTTGCAGCGCGTTTATTTGCATTTCATGCTTTGTAAATGCTTCCCACTGTCTTATTTTGAAGCTCAGCTGGGTGCCTCCATGGATACAATCTCTGGTTACTAGACTGAGAGAATGTTAGCAAAACCTAATGAACTTCATGTGTGGCTTTGTATTATAGTTTGCATCCAGAAGAAAACAAACATAAGGCCCATATCTGAACTCTGACTCATCCGGATGCTACTCAAGGTTCGTCTACACTTTTAAAATGCAACAGCGGCCTCTGTAGCACTTCTGTGTAGATCTACCTACGCCGATGGGAAGGATTCTCCCATCGGCGTAGGTAATCCAGCTCCCGGAAAGGCGGTAGCTAGGTTGATGGAAGAATTCTTCTGTCAAGCTAGCGCTGTCTACACTGGGACTTAGTTGACTTAACTACACTGCTCAGGAGTGTGTATTTTTCACACCTCTTAGTGATGTGGTTAAACTGACCTAATTTTCTAGGGTAGACCAAGCTTTAGGGAAAGCTCCCAATGGATCAGACCCTGAGGTTTGGACTCTGCTTTTACTCAGACAAGCTTCCATTGAGCTCTCACTGACTTCAAGGGGAGTTGGTTTAAGCATGGAACGTAGGCTGATGGCCCGTTTGTTTCAATGGGAGTTTTCCCTGAGTAAGGGCTATAGGGCTAGGCTCACAGTGACTCCCTAGGAAACAGTTGCTGAGAGAGTAAATTACGGCATCCAGAATTATTGCAGGAGAAGTCTGGCTCCTCTAGGTCTGATTCTCTGTGTGAACTTGCAGAGAGCTCCAAAATAGCCTCTGGCCATACATTTATCTCGGGATGTCCCAGGTGAGGCACTAAATGGAATTTCTCCTGTATTTCCTGGGTTACCAAGATGCCTCTGTATGTAGCGTATGGCTTTCTGATCCTTCAAAGAGTCCCTCCTCATCTTCTATAAACCTTGATGCCATGCATCTCAACTGTCCCACATTTTGAGGGGCACCACTTCTCTTGGTCCCAAAGCTATGAGAGTGATTATTCATTCTATGTGAATCCAATGTCCCACTCACACCTACCATTGCAAATTAGTGATATTAGAATAAAGACTCTTGAAACTGAGCTTATGGAAAGAGTTATCCCCCTGCAGGAAGTTTTCTGCTGTAATAATACTTGTGTTTCGTTCATGATGGATCTTTGTCATGCAGCACATCCCAAACGTGGGCCTTGGCAGGGATGCTCGGAGCATTGTAGCTGAAACATGTTAGCAGAAGCTTTCCTGCTTTTTATTTATACGTTAAGGGCAGGATTATCAAAAGCACTGGGCACCTGTTTAACTCTGCTCGCATTGACATCAAGGGGAAAATGCCCAGTGAGAGCCAGGCTAGGCCAGCACTGAGTGCTTTTGAAAACCCCATCTGTAGAGTGTGCAATAAAAATAAAAAATGCCTTGGCCATTACTCTCAACATGTCTTGGCAAGGTGAGTGCTACTCACACCATCTCCCTGGGGAGATGACACTGGATGGTGGTAATGGTGGCTCTGATACTTCTTCCCTCTATTTACAAAGCGCAGAGATGGCAGCTGGTACGTGCACAGGCAGATCTGCCCCCACGGCTTGTAACATTCTGCATGAGCCCCTGTTCACCTGTTTATTTGTATTTACCCTCACAGATGGGCGGGGGCGGGGGTAACGTGTTTGAGAAATGCTCCCTCTCCATCTCCCAAGCCTCAGTGTATTTGTCTCCAGCAGCAGCTCATGTTTGTAAGTACACTTGGTAAAGGAGCACGCGCTGGAGCCCATCTGGTTCATCGCATTCAGTATCCTTCCTTTGACAGTGGCCAAACAATAGCTGATGTTTTGGAGGAAAGAAGCCTCCCCTCCGTCACAGCATTGCACGTGGCCATTGTGCCATGCCAAATGAGTGAGAAGAGTTTCCTCCTGACCTCTGCAGGGGACTCTCTGCTCCCAGCATAGGCTGGGGGTGGGGGAGGATTATGAGAGTAAGGCTGTTTTCTGATGTCTGAGCTCCATGGTTCTGGAGGCAGTGGGCCTAACACTTTGCTGTTACACCGGTGTAAATCTGCACTGGTGTCACTGCAGTTGGATTTATTCCAGTGTAACTGAAAGCAGAATGTTTCCTTGTGACTTCCTGGGTCTTCTAAGATGCCTTTGAATAAGGAGCATTTATAGGAAAGAATCCATCCTCCCTGCCTGTGACCGTCTTGGCCTTGATTTCCCCTGCCCACTTTCCTGCCCTGGAAGTGGCCTAGCTGTGAAAATCGCTAGGAGAACTCTGCTGTGCTTGATTTAGTATCCAGGTCACATCCTTGCTTTTCTTCCGGTGAAGGAACTGTACCGTGAGCTCCAAAGCCATTACATGCTTCTCCCCTCCTGTGATAACACTGTCCTGACTTTTATGTAGTGCTTTTGAAAGCAATGAATTACATCCCACGAGGGTACGGTGAGCTGAGGGACATGTACGAATTACATACCTCCATGCTCTGCGGAGAAGGACAGGCTGTTACAAGAGCTGTGACTGCGAGCAATATCCACATGGCCCCATCAACTTGGGCAGTGATACAGATTAGACACAGAGCAGCAGGGACACTATCAGCCAATAGCACCCTTGTTGGTCCCTTTATCACCCATCTGAACGGGGAAGTTGTCTCCTTATTGAATGCATTTGGAGGGTCCCAGCAGTTGATGGCACGTGTAACTATTGCATCATTGTTCCCCACCCTGACCTCACGTGTTCAGCATGGGCTAGCGCCACCTTTCCATGTTTCCCTTGGAGGTAGTATTCTCCCAGGCTCCCATCCACTCTGAGGAAAGCCTGGCCCCGCTCCTCAGGACTGCAGTGGAACAGAGAAAGGGGAGCTCTCGCTGCTCAATGGGCTCCCCCCTCCTAACCCCGCTCCCTGTGCCGGGAGGTGAGGGTGATATGGTGGGTCAGTTCAGGTTGGATAAGCAGCATCAAGACACTTAGCCTGCTGCTTATTCTGGACATTCAGATTGGTCTGGAAAATCTCGCGAGTTGTTTCTCAGGAGTTTCTTAGTATCACTGGGTTATTGTGACTAAACCAACTAGCCCATCCCTACTTGGGAATATTCATACGCCAACCAGGAAACCTGGCAGCCATGGAACTTGGAATGAGAACCCTCTGCTCTTCCCAGAGGAGTCTTGCTTTGCACTAAGTCAGCCTCTAGGATGGATGTGTCTTCTTCCCCTGAGGGTGTCTGCATAGCCAGCTAGCCAGGCCAGCACCACGGCCACCTAGGAAATACCCCAACTAGCTTGTAATGGTTCCCACCATCTCTTCTCCGCCCTCACTCCTACCACAGTGAGTCCTGCCCCTGCCTCCCCCCCAGTTACACAGTCCTTGGCCTCAGCTCTTGTTTGATTCCCTTGTTTCGCTTTCAGCCGGAGCTGAAAACAGCCAGGTGGCTGCTCACAGAATGGTTGTCTCATCCTGAAGCAGCCTTTCTGCAATTCATACTCATGAGATCTCCTGACCAATGGGAGTGACCCAGGACATCCCGTTAGCTTGGGCTGACCCTGAGCTTTGGGGAAGCGTCCACATTTCTGGTTGCTTATCTAAACCCCATGGAGACTACCAGCGCTGCAGAACCTGTGCTTGGCAAGCCTGGCTCCTGCCATCTCTCTCAGCAAAGCAGCACCCCAGGAGATATTTATAGGTTCACTAATGTTATTCCCCTGCCAAGCTATTACTGAAATAGGCTCTGAGTGTGTCATAGGAGAGAGGATTTTAATGGCACAGTTTCTTTACCGGGGGAATGGAATTTACACTTCCTTGCTAACTAGTTCTCTAATCCAACTAATCTTTTCCATGGGCTGACACTAGAAAGGCTTGGAGAGAAAGGATGGTCCCGTGGTTAGGGTGCTAGCTTGGGATGTGGAAGAGCCTGTGTGACCTTGGGCCATTCACTGTGTGTCTCCACTGCAATCTCGGGTAGGCTGCAGTGCCCAGTTTGGCCCTGAAGCTTTCTCCCTTCAGCATGAACTAGCAACGTGAGTATGTACCCAGGGCAGGCTTGCACAGCCTCTCCCCCTGCGTCTTCTCTGCTATTTTTAGTTGTGCTAGCTAGATTAAAGCTAGCCTGCCCCTCTGATTGCAGTGCAGACACACCCCGAGTCTCTCCGTGACTGCTCTCCATGGGGATAATAGCATTGCCCTACCTCACTGGATAAATAGGATAAAGAGTGAGGTGCTCCGATACGGTGGTGATGGGGGCCATATAAGTTCCTAAGAGAGTTTTTCAGGGACTAGGCAGAGCACAGCAATCTATGGCAACTGGGTTTTTAACTGCCATTCGGCTGGACACCTTTGCTCCTAACTGGCTGGTCCCTTCCCTTTGTGGAGTGAGATGCTTATTCAACCAGCTGTGCTAGGGTGGAGTGACTAGGAGGGCCTTGACACCTTCCACAGTTATCCCGGAGTCCTAGCTGCTCTTGCACACACTGTTTGCTAGTGGGTTTGATCGGGGATTGGGGGTATCACTCCTGGCGCAGTTGCTGACTAGTTATGAGACTTTGGTCAAGTGACTGCAACTTGCTGGGCCTCAGTTTCCTAGTCTGTAAAATGGGGATATTGACCCGCCTCTCTGGAGTGACTTGAGTAGCACTGGTTGGGAAGTTTTCGTTGAGACATTTTTTCATTGAAACTGAAACTGTGCATGGGAAAGGGTCGGTGCAACAAATTGCTCATTCCAAAAAAACGGCTGCGACAGGATCAGCACTTCTTTTTCAGTGTCCCCTTTTGATATTTTTGAAACACAAAATCTTGTTTTCTTTATTCAAAATGACTTTTTTTGTTCCAAAATTTAAGCTAATTGTGGTACCCAAAAACCCAAGGGTTGAAATCAAAACGGGACATTTTGATTGACCGCAGCTGGATTTTTTTTTTCTGATTGACTCTGTGAGAACGTCTTGGGGATTTCAGCTCTTTGTCCTGATTTGGGATGGGAAAATTTTCTAAATCTCAAAAAGTTTCCCAGGACTGGAACATCATTTCCTACCCAGCTCTAGTTTTGAGACCTATTGTTTGTGCAGCATTTGGAGCTCCCTGGAGGGGAAGGTGCACAGTGTTTGTACAAAGGCAGGCCTGGCTTTGCTGCTATACCCAGCCTCAAGGTATTTACATTGTCACGGCTCATGGCTCTTTGCAGCTCTCACCTCACCTCTGGTCCCCTTCTCTCCTGTTGCCATGAGCCATAGGACTGAGATGAGTCTGGATCCAGGTGACAAACCGAGTGTTTCATCTCCAAAGGCAGAGTGGGGTGGAACCGAGAGGGGGAAGACCGTGGCCAGAGGAGGGAGCAGGGCTTGTCTATGCTGGGGAATGCCCCGTGTTGCTAACACGATGTAAAACATGACCGTGCTCAGTGCAGACAGGGAGGCTAGTGTGTAGAATCCTGCGGGCTGGCCGTGACTAATCTGCGGGTGGGTGGGCCCAGCCATGGCCAGCTACCACCATTTCAAACACAGCAATCATTCTCTACAGCGAGTGTGCACTGGGGCCCTTTCCCAGGGCAGAGCAGCCCGAGGGACTGTCTGGTTTCGTTACATACCGAGCACAGCGGGGTTCTGACCTGCCATGGGGCTTCCTGGGGCTCCAGTAACACAAGTAGTAAATCCGAAGAGCAGGTGGAGCAGTGCGGAGACTCACTTTGTGACGCCTTCCTGGTCTGCATGCTCCGAAGCTCCCTCTCCCACACCACAGAGGGACGGACACATGGAATGCCCTCGCCAGGCTGTGTAGCTTTAAGGCATTGGGATAGTGGAGCTTGAACGGCACAATAGGCCCTCTCAACAGAGGTCAGATGGAGATGGGGGAATGAAATGGAAGCATTTCTGGTGACAAGCCAGGAGCCCTTCCTTCCACCTCTGATCACTCTGCCTTGCTCCTCCATGTAGCTGAGAGGAGCCGGAGAGGGACGCTGTCTCCTTTGAGCCTGGCTGCTGCTTCAATGTTTCCCCCTCCCCCCACAGGAGATGCACAGGTGTGATGCAAACTCCTGCTCCCTCCCATCTGTAGTGCCTCCACTCCCTCTGCCTGCACCACACGCCTTCCAATTGCTCTCTGCCAGCAGCTGCTGAGTGATGGGCTCACTCACTCCCTGCCTCCCAGCACCCAGTCCTGTTAGCATCGCTTATCAACGTGGCAGCCAACAACTTTGGAGGCAGATTGAAAACTGGGAATGGATGTGCTAAAGAAAAATGTCCTTCCCACGCAGCCCGGCCTGTCTTCCTCCCCCAGCCAGCGCTCATGTTTGGGAGCTGAGTGCTGGCGTTTCTGGCTCCGAGGGAATGCTAGGGAGCAAATGCAAGGCAGATGGGGCCATCTGAAGACTGAAAGATGGGTGACAGTGGGGACTGGTGGGCTCAGGGAACTGGGAAAGAGCTATGGAGCCTGTAGCTCTAGGGGAGGGGTTCCCTGACTTGCACGTGGTGCAGGCACCAGTTTAATGGCTGATTGTCTCCTGGAGACCGATCCTCCCATTTGGGGTTGGGCAGGCTCCCCCTCCCCTCCCGGGTGTGCCTTTTTCAGCTGCAGCAATTGCTTAGGTGGAACCCAACACTAGGGAAGGATCTAGTGTAGGCTAAACTGTTGCTACTGTGATACAGGTTTGGCCTGGCCCCACGCTGGGCCAGACTCTGCTGACGTATTTCCACTGAAGTCAGCAAGTTACGTCAGCAGAGAACTTGGTCTGCTGTCTCCCATCCCCCTTTGTTCCATCTGCTCCCCCTGCCTCTGTCACCTGGCCCACTTCTCCCCCTACGTCCCCACCACTCAGTTCCCTTCTCTCCTGCACGTCCTGCCTGGCCACCCCTTCTTTCCTGCACATATTGCCCAGCTATCTCATTCCTGCCTGGACAAGGGATCTATAGACTCTGAGGGCAACTCTTGTGCCCTATCCTCCTCTTATGAAGGGGTACCCCTAGTAGCTAGGCCAGCTCCGCCTCCTCCTTTCTGGCAGCAGTGAGGAGCCTGGACAGCTACAGAAGCTATTGGAAACAAGGAGGAGCGGTATGACACTGTAACCAACCAGTGCTCCATGAGTCACAGTTTGGGAACCACTGCGCTAGCTCAGCAGCTCTCAATCTTTCCAGACTATAATACCCCTTGCAGGAGTCTTTGTCTTGCATACCCGCAAGTTTCACCTCACTTAAAAACTACTTGCTTACAAAATCAGACATGAACATTCAAAAGTGTCACAGCACACTGTAACTGAACAATTGCTCACGTTCTCATTTTTACCATATAGTTATAAAATAAACCAACTGGAATATAAATACTGTACTTGCATTTCAGTGTATATATATAGTCTAGAGAGAAGTATAAACAAGTCACTGTCTGTATGAAATTTTAGTTTGTACTGACTTTGCTAGGCTTTTTATGTAGCCTGTTGTAAAACTAGGCAAATATCTAGATGAGTTGATGTACCCCCTGGAAGACCTCTGCATACCCCAGAGGTAGGCGTATGCCTGGTTGAGAACCACTGCTCTAGCTCATCTATTCACATCCGCTGTTGATGTGAAGATCCTAATGGCCATGGGGTCTGAGCCAAATGCCAGTGAAATTAACAGGAGTCTTTCTATGGACTTCAGTGGGATCTGGCCCATAGCGTGCAGTAAAGTGCCAACAATAAAGTCTTGGTGGTCTCTGATTTGCCCGTATTTGCACACAACAGTTCCTCTGCACCGAAATACAAGCAGAATCTGCACATTCTGGCTGACCTTCAATCATATTCATCGTGTGATTTAGTAGAACTCTAAAAAAAATTGTTCAAAAATTTTTTGTGGTTGAAATGTGGCCTTTAAAAATAACATTTTGGGATGGACACTTTTTCATTTGTTGGAAGTTTTTCAGTTTTTCAACCAAAACTCCCCAACACTGAGAAACCAGTTCTTTTGGGGGTGTTTTTGTTCCCTTTCCCCATCTTTTTCCTTTTGGGGGTGTTTTTGTTCCCTTTCCCCATCTTTTTCCTTTGTCCATTTTACCACTAAAAAGTAGTTGGAGGAAGAAAAAGAAAAGGCGGTTGGGGGGGGGGGGGGGAGATAAAAACAAAACCAGAAACATTTCTTTGGATTTGTCAAACTTGATGAAACTTTGAAATTTGTCACTAAACCAACTTGCCCTTTTTCACCCTGCTCTGGTGTTGTTATATTGTTACAAACAGTCCAATGTGTCTGAAGTTATCTACGCTGATTGATTTAGAATTATCCCCTTTGGGCCCCTGAGATGGCAGAGACCAACAGCTGGATGCAGAATGCTAAAACGGCCCACGTACTCTTACATTTTCAGATGGTGAAATCCTGGCCCCATTGAAGCCAACGGTCAAACTCTCCTTGACTTCCATGGGGCTAGGATGTCACCCTTAGTCTTCTGCAGAGCAGCTTCATTCTCGGTCACAAGATCTTTAAGTCTGTCTCGTCCAAAATAAATGTTTTTCAATCCCTGTAATTTTATAGCAGTTTGGCTTCGGCCCTGACCACCATGGTTCTCCTGCTATGTTGCCAGGCCGGGGTACTGAGTGGTGACGGAGCAGCATGCTGTTGAGAGGGCGTGCAGCTGTTGCAATGTATTCAGAGCGCTTGCAGCCTGCAGTCACATCTGTGCTAGGTAGGGGCCCCTTTCAAGTGGCTCACTGTAAATGTCCAGTGAGGACAGGGCCCATCCCAGTTGGGGAGTAGCAGGGTGGGGGGATGATGCTGAATTGAAAGAGTCATTCTCTTTCTCGTACAAAAAGGGACTGACTCACTGTTCTCCTGTGCTGTCATAAACAGATGGATGGTTTAATCACCTAGCAACCACTCTAACGTCAGGTGCGGAGCAGTTCCCGAACTATTCAGATCTCACAATTCCTTCCTAATATCAGCAGCAGGGTCCATGGTGAATCACAAACTGCTTCCCAGGCCCATTTAAATACACATTGCAATCCCCTGTAATTATGCTGGAGGCACAGAGGGTAACGCAGCACGCCTCACCCTTCCCAAAATACAATGGGGGCCTTGGGGTGCATGTCCTGTTTTGCAGTTGGAGCCCTAATGGATAGCACCCCCCCAAAAGCCAACAACTTGGGGCCACTGAAATGCAACTGGATGTGGGGCGGAAAGTCCATTGCTAGGCACTTGATGGTTTAGAGGGTCAGCTTCAACAAACTACCCAGGGACCTCCCAAAATACAGGGATGTAATAGGAGGAGATCCCAATAGCACAGCAGGCATTTTGGAGGGTTGCCAACTTCTCCATAGCACCGTGGGGTCTTGGGAGGGGATCTCATGCCCATGAATGATGGGGTCATTAAAGGGGATCCCCATAACATAGAGGAGTCGTTGAGAGGACCTCATGCCCAATAACAGTGGGATCTTTGGAGGTGATCCCCACAACCCAGTGTGGTCAGGGAGGGGGTCTCACGCCAGGTAACACAGGATTACCTTCTCTCCATTGAGAACTATGGAGCCAGCCCCAAAGTTTCCTGGTTTCTTCACTGTCTAGTCCCCTGCCATGGGCACCTTCCAAGGAGAGGCCTCGCCCCAGCAATTAGTGTGTCTGGGGGTTTGTTTCCTTGAATTTCCTCTTCGCTGCCGGAGAAGCAGAGGCCCTTGTTAGTATTCGTTTCTTTTATCTGCCCCTGGGGAGTGAGGTGCCAGCTCTGACCTCCCCTGGGAGCGGCGCAGTGGTTCTGCTCTCGCTCCCTTCCTCTCCAGTGACCCTTGCTGTTGTTAATGGCCAGGGAGCCAAATGCCAGGCAGTATAGCAGCAGTGCTGGCTGAATCCTTCTCCCACCCTCCTCTCCACATGTGCACAGCGTGGGGGGACGGGCCACAGGGACAATTAGCCACGGTCGTTCTTGGGTTAGGGAGCGCTCTCATGAACTGACAGGAGCTGGCCTAGTTACACGCAAACTAGCACATGTGCTGGGAATGAAAATGCCCCCTAGCCAATGAAATGCCTGTGCTTTGCATGGCGGTGGCTGGAAACGAACACAGCGGCGGCCACACACATCGCAGTGCTTGGAGCTCCTTTTCCCTTCGCTTTCAGATTGATCCCTTTGTTTAAGTCCCCGGATCGTATGGGCAGCCCCATTTCAGTCAGTGTGCACGAGGGGTGTTGAATCCAGGAGTGGTGGGGGAATGTACTGCTCAGCTGTGCCTGGAGACACAGACCAATGGGAAGTGAGTTTGTTGAGCTCAACCAGTGCCCCGGTGAACATGTTTGAAACATAACAAAATCATCACTCAGTTCAGTGGCATTGTTGTTGTGTGCTCAGGAGAGGCCCAGAGCTGGAACAGTAGCTGGCACTGTGGGTCAGGGTTCAGGTGCATTGACTGAGCTGGGTGCGGGACCAGCAATGGAACAGCAGTGCGGGCTGAGGTCAGAAGTGAAATGCGCTGGCCCCAGACTGAAATAGCAGCTAGTGCTGCAGGTCAGGAGTGAGAGCACAGGCACTGACTCCATAGGTGCTTTGGGCCTGGAGCACCCATGGGAAAAAAATAGTGGGTGCTCAGCACCCACCAGCTACAGCTGTTTGGTGGCACCCCCAATCAGCTGTTTGGCGGTGCCCCCAATCAGCTGTTTGACAGTGCCCCCCAATTAGCTGATCAGGACACCACCAAACAGCTGATTGGGGGTGCCACCAAACTGCTCTTTAGTGGCTTGGGGGAGGCTGGAGAGCAGTGAGTGGATGGAGGCCTTGGGGAGGGGGCGGAGCTGGGGCAGGAAAAGGTGGAGTGAGGGCAGGGCCTTGGGGCAGAGCTGGGGTGGAGCACCCCCGGGGAAAAGAAAAACTCAGCACCTATGAGCGAGAGACTGTCTGTGAACACAACAGTGGAATAGGGTCGGGGGCTGCAGGTTGGAACTGAGACACACTGGTAGTGCTGCGCATGGGAAGCTTGCACAGTATCTACCTGCAAGGTGCCTGGCTCAGACTAATGCTATCCATCCCTTCCTGTCCTTAACTCTATTAACCGTCAGCAAATTCAAAATACACATCTTAGAGATGGGCAAACAGAGTAGCATATAAACCTCCCTTGCACTCAAAGGGAATCTCATCTGGGCATAGAAAATGTTTGGTTACCTTTGTTATTCTTTTGCACTTGGCTTTTCTCAGAACTCCCCCAGATGTCCATGTAGCCTTGTCTGCACTCGGAGACATGATTCACCACCGGTGCAGCTGCAGTGCAGGACTGGCCCTAGTCCTGTCTGACGGGTCATCTGTGGCACTCTGCCCAAAGCCCTGGGCTGCTTCAGCCAGCGATGTGGGGTGGTTGGAACTGGTCTCTCTAGCAGGACACAGGACGGGGAAGAGTTTCTTACTAATGGTTTTAAATGATAACATGAGCATCCATTGGGATCGGCACTACAGCATAAACCGCAATGGGATTAGCAATGAGAGTCTGCTAAACGAGGACACACCCCCCCCCCAAGTTCCTCTTTGTGAGCTGGGGAGCTGAAATAATTATCCAATACCCTGTGTTCTGTACAGCTTCCTAAGAAACCCTTGTGTTGGTGCTGGTCCAAAGGCAGAGAGCAAGTCCTGTTGTAGCTGGCTGCTTGTAACACTGAAGGTTATAGATTTTCAGCCAACGAGTTGTACGTCCCCTCTGCTACCGCACACCTTCATTGAGCACAACTGTTCCTAGAAGTGCGGCAGCAGCCCTGCTTCTGGAGGCACAAGGGCGCACGCCAAAGGTTTGCGCTGTGTTCACTGCGCATTTGGTGCCGCAACAAAAACCCTTGATGAGGTCTTAAAAGCAACATGTTGCCTTACTCTGGGAAGCTGTGTGCTGCTGCCGCAGCCACTCAATCACAGGGAGCAGACAGAGCCACATGCAAGGCTGCATTTCCACAGAGTAGGACAGTCCTAGAGGTACCTGGCTCAGCCAACCTGCATGTCTGGGATTCGTTGGCCACTGGCCGTCAGTCACCACCCGCCAAGTTCCAGTTATGGGATGGAGACCCAGAGTGACGCATAAAAGGTTAATAGCAGAATAGGGAGGGTAGAATTCCAGGCTGCTGGTCTAGTGTGAGGACGTTTCCTTTGCTCCCCGTTTTGATTCTGCATTTCTGATGGACGCTCTTAACAATAGTACATAGGAGGTCAGTGCCCTGCGTGAAATGACACTGGCCAGCTCTGAGCTTCAGTTCAGAGCATGGAGGCTGCAGGAGCCGACAGGGACGGGGTCACGGGGATCTTGTGTTTGCAGAAGAGCCATAAAGAGAGCAGGAGCAAGTCCATGCAGTGTGTGTTCCAAAGCAGCAGAATGCCGGGCTGACTCCTGAAATCAGTGGGGAGCCAGGGGAAGGGTGAGAAGATGTGGTGATGTCATTAGCAAAGCATCCCAAATTTGCCCCTGTTGTATTTTAATTGCACTGTTTCTCTCCAAGTCCATATTACTGTCTTTTGGGGTGACTCTGGTGGTGCTGATGCATGGAGTAGCCTTGCCCAGCCTTGTATGCCTGATATGGGTGGGGCAAAAGCCCTTGGCTGGATCTGGCCCAGCCTGGATCTATTCTGTGTCTGTGCCAAGGCTTTTCTTTAAACCCATTGTGATTCCTGATTGCTAACGTGTTGACTGATTAATGGCCACAAAGTAATCCATTCTCAAGCCTATGCACTAAGTGGCAATCGATTGATTTCTGCCCCAGAGCTTTCTGCACATCCCAGAGTGGTTGCATTTGAATGCTGGGTCTCTCCTGGATTGGTCCATGCAAAACAAAGATGTTCCCTGGCTATCCTGGCCCTCCCTCATTGGGTTCCCAATTCAGAGCTGAATGAATTCATGGTGGACCCCCCTGTCCCGCTCCTCCCAGCAGCAGGGAGAGGAAAGGAGGGGAGAGACTGAGGAATGCCAACTTTTCCAAAGCACAAATACCATCCCTCCTGGCCCTTTCATCAGTTCCGATTTACTCTTAAAGATGGGCTGGTCTCCTATCGGAGGGAATATTTGCTTATTTATTGGCCCTAAAATGCACCTCATTTTCCATGCTGCGCCACAGAGATCAACCTTTGTGTCCTTTAGCACAGGGGTTCCCAACCTTTTTCTGTCTGAGGCCCGCCTAAATGCTATAAAAACTCCATGGCCCACCTGTGCCGCCACAACTGGTTTTCTGTATATAAAAGCCAGGGCCAGCGCTCGGGGGCAGAAAGCAGGGCAATTGCCTGGGGCCCCACACCACAGGGGCCCCCGCGAAGCTAAGTTGCTCAGGCTTCCACTTCAGCCCCAGGTGGCTGAGCTCAGGGCCCCGGACTTCAGCTCTGTACAGCAGGGCTTTGGCTTTCTGCCCTGGGCTCCAATGAGTCTAACACTGGTCCTGCTTGGTGGACCCCCTGAAACCTGCTCGCAGCCCCCAGGGGGCCCCAGACCCCTGATTGAGAACTGCTGCTTTGGCAGATCACTCACAGCACCAGCCTTTTGCAGGTTTTACCACTTGGGAGATAATGACCTTAAACCTGAATCCCTCATAACCATGTGCAAACGTGCCATAGGCATCAAATTACTGACACCTTGGTTTATGGTTGCGTAAGCCCTCAAGGTGCCTCTTCTGGAGCAGGACTGTCTTGAGGCCTTCTGTCTTCTCCAGGGTTCCTGCCTAGCATCCCCGAAATATTCAGTAGCAGAGGGCATCTCTTAAAGAGACAACAGCTTAGCTGATGGGCCTAGAATCTAGCTGATGATATTACTCTAATCTGAGTCTGGTTGGTCTTAAATATTCCCATGGTGATGAAACATTTCAGCTCGACCCCACCCCTCTCAACATTTACTGGATTCTCTTGTCTTCACCCAAATGTACCTTCATCCTGACTGGTGCCTCACTCTTCAGACGTGCAAATTACTGCTCCTGGAAAGGTTTCGTCAGGAACCTGTGAGGAACGGCAGCGGGACAGTGGCACCTCTAGATATCTGGTTCAGATCTGAGCCCAGTTGGAAGTGACTCAACATTATTACCAGCTGGAGGCTACTTGGTGCACATTGATGGGCTAGGTCAGTGGTTCTCAAACTTTTGTACTGGTGACCCCGTGCACATAGCAAACCTCTCAATGCGACCCCCCTTATAAATTAAAAACACTTTTTTATATATTTAACACCATTATAAATGCTGGATGCAAAGCGGGGTTTGGGTTGGAGGCTGACAGCTCAGGACTCCCTATATAATAACCTTGCGACCCCCCTGAGGGGTCCCGACCCCCAGTTTGAGAACCCCTGGGCTAGGTTCTGTTTCTGGGCGGAGGAGGGGAACCCATCATCATTATTGGTGGCACTGTTGTTGGCAGTCTCAGGAGACAGACCAAGGAACGAATGAGCCATGGAGTCTGTTACCCTCTCGCCCCTCAATACGTTACTGCCAGGTCAGGGCTGAGACACACAGGTGAGACAGCAGGGAAGAGGGAAGCTTGGGTTGCTGCTGTCTGCATTGTACCTGATCTGTGGATAGCAATGGAGAATTGAGTGCTGTGGGCCTGATTCAGGCTTGCCATATGGAAACAGGCCATGGTGAATTTCCCCTTCAGGAGGCCTTGGCATGGGGTGTTTTTAAGGGTCAGGAGTAGGAATGGCTGGAGGTTCATACTCCCCAGCCGTGCTGTGCTGCTGCAGTATTCTAGAGGGCCTTGGCAGCATGGATGCAAATTTGGGCAGGCTTCATTGGCTGGCCTGACCAGTGTCAAGAGCCAAGCCATTCCCCTATGGGAGAAGGCGCCAGCTGCCTCCCTCCCCTCTGTCCCTGCACCAGCAAAGAAGTGAATTTGGGCCCCGTGAGCTTTTGCACTTGGTCAGTGTGAAGCTACTTTGCAAAAGGCCCTTCTGCAATGGCGAGGAGGTTAGGGAAATCCAACGCCTCTCACCTGCCCCCTGGGCTGAGGCTCTTGCGGCTGTGCAGTCAAGTGCGAAGCGGCACTGGCTGCGAGAAGATCATCTCTGGGGGGCAAGGTTGTTCGCCCGTGGAAGGCAACATGTCTGGGGCCAAGCTGTAGCTCCGAGGAGCCCGTCTTCAGCAGGTCGCCTGGCTGTGTCCCATTGCTCATCCGTGGCACACGAATCTCCTGGAATGCAGCTCCCTCTTCCTCAGCGCCCCTCCCAGCATTCATTAAGCTCTCCTCCTACCAAGCAGAGGAGGGGCCCATGCTTTATACCCAGATCAGATCCCCTCTAACCCCCAAATGGGTGAGGCCACAGGCCAGGCCCAGAAGCACCCATGGAGCACTACAGTTCTTCCCTGGCAGAACAGGCTGTTGTTTTCCTTCAGACATTTGAATGGTCAGTGTTGTTCCTGTTCTTTACGCTGGGCCCTCCTCTGCTTCGGGGGTGGGGGGTAGGGATTTTCTAGTCAGTGTAGAGAGGGGGTGTTTTGTTCCTTACGTTATTTGGAGGTGTAGGTTCTGAAGAGACACTGATGGTGAAATCCTCTCCTTTGTGGTGCACCAGCCCAGGCCTAGGCACCACTTAAGTCCCACTACATAGGGACTTAACTGATGCCCAAGCTTTGTCTGGAGCATTGCAGTGGAGGGGGTTTTCACCGGAGCCCAAGATCCTTTCTAGCTGCGGACGTCAGTGGAGTTACCCCAGCTTTGAATTAGGCTCTGATTCTCCTGTTTTCACCCTGAAAGCCCAACTGCTCCTCTTGCTGCTTTTCAGAGCAGAAATCTCTGCACGAGCAGCCACATCCTGGGGTTGCTCCCAGACAGAGTCTTTCAGGATCACTTACATTGCATCTTTCAGGGCCAATGCCTTTCAGCCTGCACTATGCCTCTGAGTGAGACCTAACCAGCGATTATCTTAGCTGTCTCCCCTCCTTTGATCCCTGCTTGATCCTTCTTGCTCTGGCTGCTGGCCTCCTGCTCACTTCCTTTACTCTGGAAGTGTACTTTTACTTTTGTACTTTTGGTGCTGAAGGCTTTATGTTGGAGTGTGGTATGTAACCTATCATTTAAATCAGCTTCTGTACCAGATGACTGGCGGATAGCTAATGTGACCACAATTTTTTTTAAAGGCTCCAGAGGCAATCCCGGCAATTACAGGCCAGTAAACCTAACTTCAATACCAGGCAAATTAGTTGAAACTATAGTAAAGAACAGAATTATCAGACACACAGATAAACACAATATGATGGGGAAGAGTCAACATGCTTTTGTAAAGGGAAATCATGCCTCACTAATCTATTAGAATTATTTATGGGGCTCAACAAGCATGTGGACAAGGGGGATCTAGTGAATACAGTGTACTTAGATTTTCAGAAAGCCTTTGACAAGGTCCCTCACCAAAGGCTCTTAAGCAAAGTAAGCTGTCATGGGATAAGAGGAAAGGTCCTCTGATGGATCAGTAACTGATTAAAAGATAAGAAACAGAGGGTAGGAATAAATGGTCAGTTTTCAGAATGGAGAGAGGTAAATAGTGGTGTTCCCCAGGGATCTGTACTGGAACCGGTACTGTTCAACCTATTCATAAATGATCTGGAAAAGGGGTAAACAGTGAGGTGGCAAAATTTGCAGATGATACTAAATTACTCAAGATAGTTAAGTCCAAAGCTGACTGCAAAGAGTTACAAAGGGATCTCACAAAACAATGTGACTGAGCAACAAAATGACAGATGAAATTCAATGTTGATAAAGGCAAAGTAATGCACACTGGAAAACATAATCCCAACTATACATACAAAATAATAGGGTCTAAATTGTTACCACTCAAGAAAAGATCTTGGAGTAATTGTGGATAGTTCTCTGAAAACATCCACTCAACATGCAGTGGGAGTCAAAAAAGCTAACAATGTTAGGAACCATTAGGAAAGGGATAGATAATAAGACAGAAAATATCATAATGCCTCATTATAAATCCATGGTATGCCCACACCTTGAATACTGCATGCAATTCTGGTTGCCCAGTCTCAAAAAAGATATATTGGGATTGGAAAAGGTACAGAGAAGGGTAACAAAAATGATGAGGAGTATGGAACAGCTTCCATATGAGGAGAGACTGAAAAGACTGGGACTTTTCAGCTTGGAAAAGAGATGACTGAGGAGGGATATGATAGAAGTCTATGAAATCTTGACTGGTGTGGACAAAGTAAATAAGGAAATGTTATTTACTCCTTCATGTAACACAAGAACTAGGGGTCACCCAATGAAATTAATAGGCAGCAGGACTAAAAGAAACAAAACAATAGTCAACCTGTGGAACTCTTTGCCTGGGGATGTTGTGAAGGCCAAAACTATAACACAGTTCAAAAAAGAACTAGATAAGATAATAGAGGATAGGTCCATCAATGGCTATTGGCAAAGATGGTCAGGGATGCAACACCATGCTTTGAGTTTGCCAGAAGTTGGGGGTTTACGACAGGGAATGGAACACTCAATGATTACCTGTTCTGTTCATTCCCTCTGAAGCACCTGGCACTGGCCACTGTCAGAAGTCAGGATACTGGGCTACATGGACCATTGGTCTGACCCTGTATGGCCATTCTTATGAGATTCTCCACCATCACCTTTGCTGATAAGAGCTGAGATTACTTGACGCTCACTAGGCTGCACGCTGTTTCCATCTATGCCTCTCTAATACTCCATCACTCGGGGATTACTCTGGATTTATACTGCAGAAGCTGAGAGTAGAATCTGTCCCGTTCTTGTGCCAGATACGGGGCATCCATTGCCACCCAGCTCCCAGGCATTCAGGAGGCCTCCAAGGGTACATCTACACTGCAATTAGACACCCATGGCTGGCCCATGCCAGCTGACTTGGGCTTCCGGGGCTCAGGCTAAGGGGCTGTTTAATTGCAGCAGAGACGTTCCGACTTTAGGACCCCACAAGGTGGGAGGATCCCAGAGCTCAGACTGCAGTCTGAGCCTGAACATCTACACCACAATTAAACAGCCCTTAGCCAGAGTCAGCTGGCACAGGCCAGCCGTTGGTGTGTAACTGCAGTGTAGACAGACCCAAAGACCCTATCTTGACAGCAGTCCTTTCCCTAAATATCTGTCAATATCGTATTGCCTGTCTCCAGCTTCAGCTGAATTGGGTTGCATTTGGTACATCTCAAGGTATGTCTATTCTGCAAGCATGATGGGTGACTGCAGCTCAGGTGGATGTACCTGAGCTAGCTTTAATCTAGTTAGCTTGGGTGCAGACCAGTGAAGTCACAGCAGTGAAGCCACGTGAATAATTACCCAAGCTTCTGGGGGGGGGGGGCTTGTACAGCCTGCGCTGAAGCACGTAACTTCCCCAGATACCAGTCCCCAAGCTAGCTAGATTAAAGCCAGCTTGGGTATGTGTACATGACCTGCAGTCACACCTCATGGCTGTGGTGTAGCCATATCAGGTCACACAATAAAAGGGTCTTGAGGATGCAGTTCTCCATTCGTGGTGTGGAGAGCCTGGACATTTCCACTAGTTTCCTGCTCTCTCCTGCACACAGTGTGGCTGTCGATGGAGTTCTATAGCACAGTCCGAGGCACAGAGGAGTCAATTCTCAGCTCTGGCTGAGATCTGCTAGATGCAGTGCGTGTGGTGGTAGTTTTAAAGGGAGTCAGATACAGCTGTCTGATCATCTACTGGGCTTCTGCCATCGTGCAGCCTGTCAGACAGCTGGGGCCTGGCTGGGACACAGCTTCCTCTCCTTGACCCTGAGGCAACCCTGCCTTTCTGCTCCCTTTGCGCTGCCTGAGTCTCCCAAAGGGAATGGAGTGGGCCAGTAAATCTGGCCCCGGGTGTTCCCTGGAAGAATGTAAGCTGCAGAGGCGTCACACTGCACACACGAGGCATGAGGAAGCACTGAGGAATGCGTCTGACTTGAAGTTTAACAGCCAGTCTTGCAGTTTTGCCCCCCTAAGAGATTTGGTGATTAGAGAGAGGCTGGCGGCAGGGGGGCAGAGATGGGGAACTGTGTGAGTGTTTGCTGAAAGACTGCGATTTAATTCTGGAAAAAGCCACAGGAACCTGCCAAGCGGCGGAAGAGGCAAAATTACAAAGGCAGCCTCTGAATACAGAGGATGCCAAGGTAATAGGAGTCTTACAAATACCTAAGCTAGTCAAGAAAGCATGCGTGAGGTGCTGCACAGTGGGCACACCGGATGCATAGAAAAGGAAGAGGTGTACTGAACACAGTCAGTGCAAAGAAGAGTCCACGGCCAGTCTAGACAACTTTGGGGACTGGGGGAATGAATAATGCATAGAGGCACTGTCCAGCATCCAGGCATCCAGGGCCGGCTCCAGGCACCAGCGTAGCAAGCAGGTGTCTGGGGCAGCCAATGAAGAGGGGGCGGCATGTCCGGCCGTTCAGCGGCAATTCGGCAGCGGGGCCATCACTCCCTCTGGGAGTGAAGGACCTGCCACCGAATTGCCGCCGATCACGATCGTGGCTTTTTTTTTTTTTTGGTGCTTGGGGCAGCAAAAACGCTAGAGCCAGCCCTGCGGGCATCAGTGCAGAATTTGCCACTGCTTGCAACCATTTGTTCCCCAAGGTGGACAAAACAAACCAGTGAGTGGCATGAAGGAATCCAGGCTAGTTGCTGTGATGTGCATGGGATCCAGGCATCACCCGCAAACAATGGTCTGTTGCATTTACCAGGGATGGCACACAAGTTGCGACAAGGGTGCTGAAATCCACATACTCCCAGCATGACTCTGGTGCAACCTGACAAAGAGACCTCTGCTGGTGAAGCAGACAAAGGCCTCCATGTTTACACAGTGGGCAGATGCAATCTCACTCCGACACACAATAAGCAGAGAAGCAGACATACCTTTGTTATTGTTACTAGGACAGAACACCTATACAGGGCCTGGAGACAAGCCAAGGGTTGGATCTGATAGGCAAGTGCTTTGCTATACAGGAAGATCTGACAGAGATTGTCACAACTTCACTAGAGAAATGTGAGGATGTGTTGAAAGGGCTGGAAGGCTACCACTGACGTATACAACAAACTTAAAGGGGAGATGCACAGTCTAGCATATATCGGGGGTAGCCGTGTTAGTCTGAATCTGTTGTGGAAGCAGAGAAAGAACTGTCATGCATTGCATCCCCTTCCTGTCAGTTCTTTCTCTGCTTCCACACTGTAAAAAGCAACAGAGGGTGTCTAGCATATACACATCTTGAGGGAAACCTGTGGGCCTGAGGGGCAGACTGAGGAAAAAACAGTGATTTTTTTACATTAATGGATGTAACTGGGAAAGCTGAGGAATCTATATACTGGAGGCAAAGCTTTGGCAATACTGGAGCTCCAGAGGGAGCATGAAAACTTCTGGACAAAGTCGTTCTGAACTTTCGAGACTACTTTGATCTAGGAAGGAATGTGACTTGGGAAAGACACATTGTCTTTACAAGAAACCACAGGCCACGTGAGCCAATTGATCATTAAGGGACAGATCCATGAATTCGGTCAGTTAACAGAGGGAGAATTTATTTGTGGAGGTATAACTGATAGGCAGGCTGGTGTCCTCATACTAAAGCCAAGTGAGAAATGACTTGACGTTGCAAAGAGCAAATTGGTATTTGCAGGGCCAGTGAAAACTGTACTTCCCAAGTGAGTGTCACCAAGGAGTGAAAGAACAGAAGTGTGTCTAATTAAAAATGCATGCAAGAAAATACAGTTCAAGCTGTGGGATGTTATGCCTGCAATGAAAGCAACCATTTTGCAAGCATGTGCCGCTCAACGCAAAGTGCAAGGAACCTGATCTGAAAAGAGCCCTAGTGGATTCAAGGGGTCAGCTGTTAACATTGCTAGAGCATTTGAACACACCTTACAGTGCATTGCAAGGATCACCAGTTCAGAGCCTCACGCATAGGACAACAACCTCAGCGCCAGGATCCAACAAATGCCTTCAGCCAAAGACAACTAACCTTGAAGTAGTTACTAAACAGCTGTGTGCTAGGACAGTGGAGAAACACTAACAAACATACCAAAGGGTTACCCCCATTGCAAGGAAGACAGTGTTGGGTTCCAAGAGAGAGTGATTGATAACCTGCCAAGGTACCAGTGCTGCCCTCTGCACCACGGGCGCACCTCATAACCACCAGGAGGGTCAGGTCTACAGGAGGAACAGAGCATCTTCACAATGCCAAGGAGGACACTGCTCTCTGTTTCTGCAGGACATCCAGAATGGAGCAGACAGTGCACATGCACAAGCAATAACTGACCAGAAAAAACACCAGGACCAGCAAATACAGCATCTAAGTGGCAGATCCACTTCAGTGGCTGAACAGGAAGTGTTGTGGGAACACTCACCAGCGTGGCTGTGTGTCACGCCTTGACAGGCACAGAACAAAGCCATAGCCTAGGAGTATTCGTACCTGCCCACCTCTTTTGTGGCTTTCTGCTTACATGGGTCTACTTGAACTAAACAACAGAGCTTGCTGTGAAGCTCCTTGGTCTTTAAAGGTGATCTGAAATGGAAAAAATAACACACTGGACCTGATTCTGATCTCACACCAAGCTCCGTTGACTTCTGTAGTCTTGGTCCTGATTTACACTGTTGTGAGATCAGAACTGGGCTCATTGGCTCTGTGTCCTGGCTTCTCTCTGATGTGAAAAGTGGCCTGGGTTTTGTTTTAATTTGAATTCATTTTTTTTTTTTTGAAGAAAATTAACCATAGAAATATCAGGAATACCAAGTCTTTTCTCTGTTTTTGCTGGAAGTCTCCCTAGAGGTCCAGAGAACTGGAGCAAGAACTTTCTCAGCTTTTCATTGAAAGTGAAGTGATATTGAATTATCAACAGAGAGCTTTTCTCCTAACAGTTGGTTGGTTGTTGGAGTTAACTAGTATCAGGAAAAAGCAAAGAGTTGTAAACACCGACCTGAATGCCCAAGAGGAGTTAGGTGTCTAGGTTTTAGGACCACTGTGATGCGCAGAACTCCCATTGAACCTGGTAGGCGCCTAAATTCACTCAGTGCCTGGTAGGCATGCTCAGAGGGAAGAGAGCACAAGCATGAGGATGACTGTATAGTCTGGTGGTTAGAGCACTCACCCAGGATGTGGGAGGCCCAGGACCCAGTCCTCCTTCTCCAGTAACTCTGTTTATCCAGGGTGCAACAGCTTCAATGGGAGAGGCTGCAGGAGCACCATATCAGAGTATCCCCTAGCCCAGTGGTTAGAGCACTCACCTGAGAGGGGGCAAATCCCTGTTCAAATCCCTTCTCCTCTTAGGCAGAGGGGAGACTTGAACCAGGGGAAGGCTCTCTCAGATCAGAACCCAAACCACTGGGCTAAAATGTACAAGGGAGCTGCTGCTACTTGCGCAGACGGTGTAGGCAGCTACTGCCAAGAGAGGGTTTGCAGCTAAGAATCGCAAGCAGAGATCAGTGTCTCCCTACAGCCCCAATTTAGGTGCCTGTTTCCAAGACTGGGACAGGACTTAGAGCACATCCCTGTCATCAGCATTTCCCATTGGCTAGCTTAGGTGGCTCCCTGCCTAGCATGCTGACTTTTGTGAATTGCAGTCTAGGGTCCCTCTCTCCCCATTCACTGTATAGGAGCTTAGGCACCTACAGGCTTTGAGAACTCCAATGATTTGTTTTAGGTGCCTAACTCCTTTTGTGCATTCAGGCCAATCTGGCTAAAATCCCCTTCCCCTCTCAGGCCATGTACACGGGGCAAAACAGGGCTTGTTTTCAAATGAATAAGCTTAATTTAATTGAAAACACCCATATAGATACAGATTAACACCTTTTATATTGTTTGAGCGGGTCAGGTCATAGTCTAGACTCCAACATTAAGCTCTGGGTATGTCTACACTCAAAATGCTACATCAGCACAATAGTGCGTCAGTGTAGACACTACCTACGCCAACGGGAAGTATTCTTTCATTGAGCAAGCGCTGTCTACACCGGGGGTTAGGTTGGCTTAATAACACTGCTCTGAGGGGTGGATTTTTCACACCTCTGAGTGACATAATAAAGCCAACTTAATAAACAACTAGGCCTGTGTCTAAATGAGTTTTAATGGGGGGACGTTTCTTGAACTAAATTGTTTTTTTAAAGCACTTCTTTGGCTCATGTACATGTGGCCTCAGTTGATGAGTTTCACTTGCATGGGGCCTCTGAAGTCACAATCTTGTTAGCTTTCCAGTCATCTATAGAGTCTTCCCGGTGGGAGGGAAGGGGGAAGAAACTTGGGGAAGACCAGGCCCCATTCCATTGAATTTCATTTTAGGCCTATACAGAGGCCCTGCCTCATTTTTTTCTCCCTTTTGCAAATCACCTTGAATAATGGAGAAAGACTTGTCCATTGCCAAGAAATGTGCAAGGGAGACCTCACTAGTTTCTGAATCCCTGACATGTTTCCTGCCATAGAAATCGGAGCGAGAAATATCCCTTGCTGCCAGTTTCTCTCGTCATTCCTCAGCCCACCAGGCCCCAATGTTAAGAGAGTCTGATAGAATCTAAATGCCTCGGACCGCTGACAGCGAGAGTGAGATATTTCTTAAACGCAGGCAGAGATACTCTATGTGAGGCAACTGTTTGACTTTGATACTGCCTGCCACAAAGCTGGAATGTGGCTATTGTAGTTTCTCCCTCAGTCACCCAGGAGGAGATAAAATCGGACTCGATTGTGCTCCCATCAGTGTTGGGTTGATGGGAGGACAATCAACAGGAGGTCTCTGACTTAGCTTTCAGCCAGTCCTGCTCAGTTATTGGGGGTGGTCTATTTCCTCTCTCCCTTCAGAGCACATCAATGTTTCCCTCGCTGCCTTTCTGTTCTCGGATCGATCAAGTTGCGTGAGTCCCTCCAGCCCCCTCTCAGTCCCATTGTCTGGGATCCGTGGAAATAGATCATTGCTGGGAAATCGCCCACGGAGATTTGGTACCCGCTGCGAGGAGAGTGGAACGTACGTGAGATAGAAGGGAGCATTTGGGAGATGAGTTCAGGAACAGGGAGGGAGTGTTGTCTAGTGGGTAGAGCATGTGACTGGTCCCCAAACCTCCTGGGTTCTATTCCCAGCTTTGCCACCAACTCACAGTGTAGCTTGGGACAAGTCACCTACCTTCTTTGGGCCTGACTGGGTCAACTAAAGATAATAATTCCTCCTCCGTCACAGTCGCTTCACTCCACATCTGCCCCTTCCCCACTGCCCTGTCCCCCTATTCATTCCATGTAGCTGATGCCTGCGAACTAAACCCAATCAAAAATAAATGAATAAATAATGGAGCATTTGCTGCCGTCCCATTGTTCACTCTGCTTGCGTGTTCTACCCCCATCCTGTGTCTGGCTTATCTATATAGATTGTAAGCTCTATGGGTCAGGGCCAACTACCATTCTGTGTTTGTACCGCACCCGGCACAATGGGGCCCCCTTCTTGGTTGGCCCTTGGGGACTACCATAAAAAAAGATAAATAATAAAGATAATGGCATCACAGGATATTACTGGGCTTCATAAATGAGAGCCAGATTTCCAGAAGAGCGCAGCACGTTGGGTGCATATTGGGTGCTGAGCTCTTCTGGAAATCTGGCCGTTAACGTGCGTAGTTGCACTACATAACTAGAGAATTATGGGCACATGGCTGGGGCATATCTGCCATAGGGTTTTATACTGCTGCCCAAGTATCTGAGCGTTTTCCAAGTAAAATCAATAGCAACTGCAAAGTCCTGAGTGGACTTCATGCAGTCTCTGGCTGTTCTCTCTTTTTGGAGTCCAATTTCTGCCTGGGGTATGAGGGTTTTAGGTCAGGTTATGAGGGGTTTGTTCATTGGTTGGTGGATCTGTCGATTGTTTTTTGAGCGGTGTGTGTGGGTTATCGGGGATGTCTGTGGTATTGGGGACGTTCTTGCAGTGACATTCCTGTTTTACAGTGTCTCCTAAAGATAGGCCTGGATTTGCCTACTCTCTTCTGGAAGTTTGTCCTGTAGCCAAGTTCTCATCCTGGAGAAAGGGGCAGAGTTTCAGAGTGAGCTGTGGGTGAAAGAAGGGCTCTGAGACTTTGCATCACTTTGATGAATGGAGGCTGTGCACCTTCAGTGGAAGGTGAACCCAGCATCTTGGCTAGTTCTTCAAAGCGATGTCCCCTTCAGACCAGCATCACGTCAGTCCTGCCTGGGTTCAGCTTGACCCAGCTGCTTTTCACCCAAGAGCTCCTGGAGGCATTCTGAAGCTTTGTAGTGGTGGCGGTTGCATTGGTGGAAAATGAAGTTTACACTGGAGTGTTGTCGGCCTCCTGTTGGCAGCTAAGCCCATGGGGTCTCACTAGCTCTCCCCGTGGGCTCATGTAGCTATTGAAGAGGAACGGGGATAGTCTGGATCCCTGTGGGACCCTACAGGTGAGGGCCTCTGGCAAGGAGGAGCACCGCCACTCTGAGTTCTGCTGGAGAGGAATGATCAGGGACATGGGACTACTGGGCTATCTACCTCTGCTGTGTCATGTAGGTGTGTTAGTAGTACCTTGTGGTCCACTGTGTCAAAGGCTACAGAGGGGTCCAGGAGTATGACCGTGGAGATCTTACCTGTGCCCATGGCCATGAGGAAGTCATCTTTTAGTGCCACTAAAGATGTCTCTGTGCTGTGACCCAGTCTGAGCCCTTATTGTGAGACATCCGGGATATTGGCTGATGTTACACGCTGTTGGAGCTTGGTGGTTACTCCTTTCATTATTACTTTGCCCAGGAGCAGGAGGTGGAGTCAAGATGGTAGTTTGGACAGATCCTCAGGGCCGAGTGATAGTTCACCCAGTCACCAGGAAGCCATCGCGTTGTTCCAGGAGCTTGGCAGATGTGCTTCTCTGAAGGAGGCATTAACAATTCCCATACGAAGCGGGCCGTGTTTGCAAAGTGTCTGAGATACTCTGATGACAGGCGTTAAGTGCAAGGATTATTATTACTATTCCCAGTTCTCCATGGTTAAAGGACAGCCCCCTCCCTTCCAAAATAGCCATTCTTCAGATGGAGCCCAGCTCACTAGCCTGGTGCTGGAACAGTCAGCAGCAAGGAAGCACAGTTCCCAGAGCCATGCAGCTGACATTTTGCATGATGCCAGTGCACAATGAAACTGGAGCCGTGGTCTCATCTCCTTCAGCCCAAACACAGGGGTGAAGGAATCAATTGCTACAAACCATAGAACTTCAAGCAGAAAAAAACTAATGGGTCATATCATGTCCATCGCCCCTTGTCTAGTGGATGACTGCTTGCTCCTGACAGGGTTTCTAATCCACAGTCTATTAGCTCTCACTGTGAGGACACATTTCAGCCACACTTTTTATTTTTTATTTTAATTTTTGGGGGGTATTTAATTAATCTCTTTAGTTCCTAATTCTAGCCCCCTGGATTGCTGCTTCTAGTGTTCTCAAGTATGTATAGTATCTCCTCAGCCCTCTGTATTCAATTAGTGTTTGATGCAACAATCACCTTGACCAATTCCACTCCTTGGTATCTTCATGAGCTTGTAGGTGAAGCTCAGAGGAGGCCCTCGGCACTTTGCAGAACCCAGCTCCCATTGATCAGCCAAGCACATTCATATGGGGCCTGATTATCCGTTGTCCTGCACTTGGTGTCATCCCAACTGTCATGCAGATTACGAGCTCTCTGGGGCAAGGACTGCACGTATCCGTGCAGTGCCTGGCAGAATGGAGTCCTGAGCCCTTGACCATTCTAGCTGGCTGCCCCCATAATAGAAAATATAGATAATAACAATTGATGCCAGTGCAAACGGGGGTGAAATACATGCTGATCAGAATGGGAGTGATTTACACCCACTTTGCCCTGGTGTGAATGACAACACCAGGCTCAGGGCAGTGGCAAATTAGCCTCTTTGTTTAGTCCTTTGAATTGTTCAGTAGCCAGACCTGTCTCCGTTCCCTTCCAAGGACAAAAATTGTTTGGGGGAAGAAAGAGCATTAGAAAGAGCCTGGAGGGGGAAAGAGTTGTGCAACTCGGGAAAGACTGTAAATCCAGGCTTTTGAATCCCCCAGGAGCCGATGTTATTGCTGGTGAAATGCAGGCAACCTTGCCTCCTGGATCCAGCATCTCTGGGCTTTGGGAGCTGCGTGAAGATGGGATTTGTCTCCGCTGCCTGAGATGGCCCCGCTAAGCAGGTTTTAATTTGGTTAAATAAATATAAAGCAATGGCAGCGAGGCTGGGAGCCAGCTTGCCTGGAGGCATCCCAAGCCCAGCGCGGTCGGTCGGTCCCTGCCCACAGCTCCTCTGTGGAGAGCGAAGCCTCAACTCCGGAGCCTTCTCTGAGCTGGAGAGCAGAGGGACGCAGGGGCACTTGGGTGGCCTGGTGGATCCATGGTTCATCTCTCAGAAAGCGTATGCAGAGCCACAGCGCTGTGCGCTAATGACACCTAAATGCCTTCTGAACAGTTTCTAAATGACTGTTAACAGTCGCTGTCATATCTCCCATTCCTAATTAGTGGATCAGACAGAAATTTGTAATCCTTTTGAATAGGAAGATTTCAGTGTCTAGCACTGTAAATTGGTCTGGACTTGAGCTGCATAAACACAAGCCAGAGTTGCCCCGTCGGGCCTGGCTTTCAGGTGGGGTGAAGTGGAGGGCATGCAGCAGAAAGCACTTTATTCTCCAGGCAGGAACTTCCTCCTGCAATCTGCCTGGCTCCTTTTGCCTTCCCAAGTAATTCTCAGATCTTGTAATGTGGGCTGGTAACTTATATTTTCCTCCAGTGTACAATTTAATTGATATTACTTAGCATGTATGTAGCATATTTCATCGATCGATCTCAAAGCGCTATAGAAAAGGAGGCCTAAAACCATGTGATTTAAAGGCACAGAATATTGCTTTTTCATGTGCAGATCTGAAATGTCGTTATAAACATTAATTTATTAAGACCCTCAACTTGCACCAGTGGCTAGGAAATGTTGTTTCGATTTTATACCGGGACAAAGGGAGTGAAGTGACTTTCTTAAGGGCACACAGTGATCCATCTGGGGGCAGAGATGGGAATAGTGCTCCAACTACCAGACCACTGTCTCTCCGAGAAAGTGAAAGACTAATAACGCTGGCTAAAGTCAGGCATTGGGCAGCTTGGCATAGTGGGATCTGAAACACTAAATCATAGTTGTCAGTGGCGTGTTACATGACTGTAATGGGAGGGGGTGTGGAGGGGATGTCTGTGCGACTGTGAATGGGGAGGGGGTGGGGCCTATGTGATCATGAATGGGGGGGGGTCTGTGTGACTGAATGGAGAAGGGGTGGGGTCCTGAATGGGAGGGGCTGGGGTCCGTGTGACTGTGAATGGAGAGAGGGTGGGGTCCATGCGATCGTGAATGGGAGGGGAGGCAGGTCCATGTGATTATGAATGGGAGGAAGGGCAGTGCCCGCAAGACAGTATTTATTAAACTAAGGTCCACCTCATAAAAATGCGTCAGAGACCCCCAAAGTAGATCACATGGCTTCAACCCAGCCCAAGTCAGTTGCAGCTCAAAGTCATTACCATCCAATAGGTGCTCAGTGGCCTGCATGTAATGAACCAGTGGTCTCTCTCCCATCACAGGTAGACAGGTGTTCAAATGTACAAAAATTCCAACATCCGGGCTGATACTAACTGGCTTTCTAGTTGCCCCCCTCAGTAGAGAGGCCAAGGACTGAAAGGTCCATGAAATGTGAGCTATCTTCTCCCTTGCAAGCCCTAGCCAGGGTAATCACTTGGGTGCGATGTAGTGGGAGTGCCTCATTGCTTGGGCTGCACATGTTCTCTGGATTAAATAAGAAGGGACCTGAATCTGTCTTCAAACCAAACCCAAATTAACATTTTACCCCCACAAAGTTCTGATCCTGATCCAAATTGTACCTGAACCTGTTGAGACTGCAAAACGGGGCTGGACATCTCCAGACGGGGAAATCTTTGCACTTTCCAGGACCTTTTGTTTCCAGTGAAGCTGCAAATCCTTTTGTGGTATTTGGTCTTGGCCAAAGCTTCAGAAAGGCTACAGATAAACACTATTTGGGGAGAGAGATCGATGGGGTGACGTGGAGTGGGGGGACATGGAGTGGGGTGATGTGGAGTGGGGGGACATGGAGGGATTTGAAAGAAATTAATGGGGAATAAAGAAAAAATGTTTCCGAACCCCAGATGAGGTTCAAGTCCAGCTTGAGTTTGGGGCAAAAGTTTGGGCTGTTTCTCCTTCATCCAGACTGGCTCATCCACCCCTGCTCAGCAGCCAAGCATAAAAGTGTGTTGAACTTGGGGATTGCAAATGCCATTCAGCAGCAGGCGTGGGCCCTTGCATTGCTTTTGGCTTAAGCCCTTCCAACATACTGATCATGAAAGGATGCCTACATTATTGAACAACGTTCTCCAGTTATCTGGGACTATCTTATGAGAATGCATGTGTGGTATTGAATGTTGAACTCCAACAGGTGCTTTTCCTTATGGAGTTCAGTTATCCTGTAATTTCTTCACTGCCCCAGTCCTGCCTCTGAGGATATCTTTTTTTTTTACATTTCCTATTGATCGTGCCATGATAATAGCTCTTACGTGAAAAGACACCTCCCCCCCAACACTGGGAATGTGCTGCTAACACTGGAGGGGGGAAGAATTTGGAATGTCGAGCCATGAATGTTCTCAGAGGAGCAAAGAGCCAGGCCCAGCAACGCAGCACCAACCTTCCCTACAATGTAGTTGTGACCCCAGCAGCCCCTCAAGGCCATCTGGCAGAGGGCCCCCTCATGCTGCAGCTCAGATCAGCCCTGACACAGTTGCCTCAGCAGACTGTTGTCATAATATAGAGGTGTCATGTAAGATATCATATGTAAACCGGTGACAGGCTGGTCCCAAAAATCATGACGTGACGTATGTACGGGTGGTGTACAAAGAGTTATAGGTTTGTAAAATGTGTTTGGGAGGCAAAGCATAAAACCCAGCCTGCCCAAGACAAAGGAATGTGCATTTACTTGTCTGACTGACTTGGTTACTGGCAGAGGACAATGGAAGGATATTTACCTATAAGGTAAACAAAGTCATCAAGCCAAACACGTAGGGGAGAAGATCGTTTAACAATCATGCTGGGGGACAGAATCTGCACCCCAGGAAGTTCTTTGTGGCTCTAGAGGCAGAGACAATGGCCAGTGCCAGCTGACTCAGGTTTGTGGGGCTTGGGCTCAGGGGCTGTTTAATTGTGGAGGTTGTGAGGGCTAGGACTATAACAGCGTTTAAAAGAGAACTGGATAAATTCATGGAGGTTAGGTCCATTAATGGCTATTAGCCAGGATGGGTAAGGAATGGTGTCCCTAGCCTGTTTGTCAGAGGATGGAGATGGATGGCAGGAGAGAGATCACTTGATCATAACCTGTTAGGTTCACTCCCTCTGGGGCACCTGGCATTGGTCACTGTCAGCAGACAGGATACTGGGCTAGATGGACCTTTGGTCTGACCCAGTACGGCCGTTCTTATGTTGTGTAGACATTCAGGCTTGGGATGGAGCCTGGGCTCTAGGACCCTGTGAGCGGGGAAGGTCTTGGAGCTTGGGTGGCAGCTGGCATGGGCCATCCATGGGAATCTCATTGCAGTATAGACATACCCACACAGAGTACAGCACCCTGTGAAAGTTGGATCTACCAGTCTGGAGGGCTGGGGACAGGGCCGGCACAACCCATTAGGTGACCTAGCGCCCTAGGTGACCGCCTAACATTTGGGGGGCGGCGACTGCGGCGGCTGGATCTTCGTCTGCCCCGGTCGTCGTCGGTATTTCGGGGGCGGGACCTTCCGCCACCTAGGGCGGCAAAAAGGCTGGCGGCGCTCCTGGCTGGGGATGCTGATAACTTGATGTAATTTAAGAAAATTGCTTAGGCAATTAAAATTTGCTAAAATTAAGTTTTAAACACTAGACTATTGTGTATTGTTGTGGTTTATTTATAACCATAACTGTCTTTTATACTTGCTTAATATCACTTATATCACTGGTCTTTGTTAATGAACTTATTCTTGTTTTATTACAAAACCAGCTTAGTGCTGTGTAGTAAAGTGAAGTGTGAGTCTTCAGCTAACGTAACAGGCTGAGCTGTGCTCTGTCCCTTTCGAGACCGCGAACGTAATCATTTCTGTGAGTGTCCAGTGAGAGGGGCTGACGTTGCAGGCAGACAGCTCCGGGGAACTCAGGAACTGGGGTTCTCTGCCTGTTACTTGCCAGGCAAGGTTTAACAGTAGTGTAATGCGATACAACTTCAAGATCTGATCCTGCAAACACTTACCAGACATGGTGCTTACCATGGGTGGTGAGTGAAGCTTCCCCTTGGGGATGCTAATCCCCCACCCCTTCTGCCCATGGCCCCGCCCATGGCCTCCACCCCCAAGGCACACTCCAGATTGCAGGTGCTATGGAGAAGCCTCCCACGCTGAGCGAGGAGGAACTATTGTCAGATAAACAGTGGGAGAGACACTCCCGGAGTGAGGTGGAGCAAGTCCATGGAGAGCATTAAAAATAAAGGATGAAATTCTGGTTCCATTGACATCAGTAGGAAAACTCCCATTGACTTCAACAGAGCCTGGACTTCACCTAAGCAGGGCGATTCTGACCTGGATCCTGAAATGGCTGGGGAGCTAGTGACGTTCTCTGAGGATTATTATTATTTATTTCACTTTGTGGGAGCAGCTGAAGGACCCAGTCGGGATCAGGGGCCCATTGTGCTAGGTGCTGTCCATACACTTAGAAGAGACAGACCCTGCTCCAAAGAGCTGTGCCGGGGCGAAGGAGGTGTGAGAAGGTTGGCAAGCAGGGATTCTGCATGTGCTGGAGAATAGAGCTGGTGTCCAGGGGGGCTGTCATGAAGGGGTTGCAGCCATCAAGGTGTGAGGAGTTAAAGGGATGGCGAGGACTTGAGCAGAGGGGATGTTTAGTCACTGGCAACCTGGATGGTGTTGGGAGGTGGCAACAGGCAGATCTGCTGATGTAAGAGACGTGGATGGACAGGGACAATTCAGTGTCAAGGGTCAAACCAAGCTCATGGACAGTGCGGGTAAGTGAAAACTATGACGTGGGTGGAAAATAGAGGAGCTGTGTCTATGGAGGCTCTTCTCTCTGACATTTACCTGAAGGTGGAGTCACACTCTATATTCAGGTTCCATTTATAAAGGCTTACAAAGGGTTAATGAATGATTAACAGATGGTATAAACAGAGCGGGTTGGGAATTTTCCAACAAACAGAGTTCCTGGGGAAGGCTCCAGGGTCCACAGTTTCAAGCCAGCCCTGTCTTGTGGACTGCCCCCAGGACTGGGGACCCCAGAGCTTCCAGACTCCTTGGCGAGCTGGGCCCCCATGCTGCCCCACCCCCAAACCAGAATGAAACGAATTCAATTCCAAAATGTCGGAATTTCCCAGGTTTTGGCCAGCTTTAAGCATATTACAGGTACATAACTGGTACATGTTATAGATGGTTATAAGGCTGGGGTATAAGCAATTTAATGACCTGTTGCACTCTATAACAATAGATTAACTGTTTATTGCAAAATCCATTAACCCTTTATAAACTGTTTATAAATGAAACCTCAACATCAAGTGTGATTGAAAAGATAGTAGGTGAAGTTGCAAGCTCTGTGAGGCAGAGAGTGGACAGAGAGGAGACATTGGGGGAAGAACACGGACAATGGAGTTCGTTAGCACAGAATTAGGAGCTAAGATTACAAGGAGAGGCGTGATGACCAACAGGGAGAAGGGAGATGGAAAGAGCCAAGGTTCAAGAACTGAGTCTTCTGCAACCTCCCAGGGAAAGGATTTTGATGCAGGGGAGGAGCGACTATCAGTGACTTCAAGGAACACTTTACTTTACTTCAACTGCATTTCTACAACCTTTAAAATAAATGGTTTATAATAGCATCGGTGACTCATTCAGAGCTCTTTACTCACCAGTTAATGACTGAGCAGAGTTTCCAGGGCTCTTAGCTACTCTGGCTTAAATAAACTCATCCTTTCGCCCAGACTTCCATTAATATTCTTCTTTCATCCAACCTGAGCTGTTCCTGATCTCTCCGAAGGTTGGAGAGAAGTTCCCTCCAGTACTTTGCATTCCGGACAGGCCTGCTGCAAAGCTCTGAGCCTGGGCACCGTAACTAGGGTGTTCAACTTCTCTGCCACCACAAAACCCTGACAGCCCCTCGTGATACTTCTGAGGGGCTCCTCCGCCGGAGATCAGTGGGCTGCAGTGCTTGCCAGCTCCTGCATCAGAGCTGCAGTAGGCCCTGTCCTTAATGTTACGACTGGACTAAGGGAATATCTAGCAACCTGCAGTGTTCTCACGCTCAGGCTGAGCCATTGCTTCTTGCAAAGGGGATCTCCGTAATCTCCTGCAGTGGACGTGTTGCCACACGCAGTCTGGACACTCAGCCAGCAGATGCAGTTAGAGGGAGTTGCCTGTGTGGTAATACAAAGCGTGTGAGGGAAGCACCATTTCCCATCCCACCAGTCTCCATAGGATATGCACTGTCCTGATCAGTTAAACGCTGCACGGTATGCTGAGCTGCATGTGGCTTAGGTCTGCCGAGACTCAGGGGAGCGACTGCTTTCATTTATTTTAAAAAGAAAAGAGAGTAGAAAAACGAGAGCAGAGAAAACAAACTCCCTGCAGACCAAAGAAGCCAGGAACCCAGAGGAGCTTTTCTTTCAAGCATCAGGAAATGGCTAAGTGGAAGAGAACACAGAGGCATGGAGGAGCAGGAGCAGGAGTGGGCCTGGGAAGGGAACAGGAGAGGTAGGAGACCTAGGAGGAAATCCGGGCTTGACTGAAGTCAGTGGAAGCTCTGGTTTTATAAGGACTTGAGTCTTGAGGGGATGGATGGCTCAGGGGCTATAAATGGGCTCCTGAAGACTGTCCATTCAAAGCCAGCCTTGGCAATTGTATTGCTGTGAGTGGCTTATGTGGAATGAGTCTGGTGGTTTCCATCCAGTTCCCAGGAGACAGGCATCCCCATCACAGTTACCCTCACTGCTGAAGGCACTCTCGGTTGAGGGGCTTGGGGCTGAATGGATAGGGGAGAAGAAAGTCCCTTCTCACCCAAAGAGTTGTCCCCTCTGGAGGAGGAATGAGCCACTCTGGCAGAAGAGCTGCATGCACTGGCCCTGCCCTGTACCATACCTGTTCCATGGACAAATTGAGGGCTTTCATCTCCAGTGCTGTCTGACCCTCTGGAGGTTTTCTTGTCTCTCAAGAGCCCCTGCATACCCACCCTCGCCCCCAGGCCATCCCCTTTTGTAGGGGCAGCGGAGAAGAACCATCGAGTCGGAGAAAGATTTCAGAGTCATACCTTGCAGGCTGGAACAGGGCCTGCACCAGGGCAAGCTTCTCCCACTCCATCCCGCGAGGGAGCCTCAGCCCTGACCTGGGGAGAGCATCCCTGCCAACGAGAGGTTCACTGCTCAGCTTCTCTGCTGAGCCCGGCCAGCCAGGGGGCCCGTCAGTGATCAGTGGGCTGGTGTTTAATGTGAACTCTGGCTCCCCTAATCAGCATAGCGCAGTGGGTAACAACTCACTCGCTAGTTCCCAGCAGGCTGCCTGACTCGCTCCCCTTCACTGAACATGATTACAAGCTGTGGTGTGTCACTCCTGTCACACCCACCTTCCCCTCCACCTGGCACAGCCTGGGCTGTTAGCCCACTGCGCGTTACTTGATGGTACTCGAGCGGTGAATCATAAAGTCGGGCTGAGAGAAAGTTCGAGAGGTATTAGAGAGACAAAAGGTCTCACTGTCACCGGCTTCACCCCTCCCCCGCACCTTGCCCCCTCGCCCTTCAACGCTCACCCTTGTGACAGCCGGAAACCACCAATGGATATATAAGGCCTGGCTACATGCAGACTTTGCACTGGTCTAACAAGAATCACAGGTTGAAACCAGTGCCAAAATCAGTGTAGACACTTTTCAGCTTATTAGCATCCGACACTGAGTTCACTTAAGTTGATTTCTTACGGATTTAAGCTAAATCAAAATAAGCTACTGTTAAATAAAAACAAGCGTGTCCACACCGGGTTTGGTGCCAGTTTACCTAAAGTGATTTAAGTTCAACTTGTGCAACTTTCTTATGTAGATAAGGCCTAAGCATAATAACCCATTGCTTGGTGGTAGGTAACAGACACAATTGCTAGTCTAAATCATACAGATGGCTGGGAGAGGAAGGGGGTCAGTGGTTAGGGCATAATGTAGGTCTTGGAAGACCAGGGATCAATTTTCTGCTCCACCACAGATTTTCTGTGTGACTTGGGCAAGTCACTTAGCCCCTCAGTTCCCCGTCTGTATGATGGGGATAGTAGCAGTGCCCTACCTTACAGGGGCATTGTTAGTATCAATACAGTAAAGGTTCTGAGGTGCTCAGATACTAGGGTGATTGGAGGGCATAGATGGATGATAGATAGGTGTCTAAAACTAGCCCTGCTTTATACAGCACTCTAAACACAGGCCTTTACCTCCTGAGCTAAACAAGTACCCTACACACTAGCTGCTAGTACTAGTAGTAGATCCCTTACCTAGTGAAAGGATAATACCATACACACATACACCCCAAACTAGTGCATCACACATGGTTACACCACAGCAGACCAAATTCCCTGGCTTGTCTTGAACTTAAACTCCTCAGGACAAACAATTTCCTCTGTGTTCCAGCTAATGAAGATCAAAGAGCTCAGTCCGTGCTGAGCAGGGTTTGTGTTCTTGTAAGGGATGCCGAGAGAGACTCCCTTAGTGTACTATAGTGTCTGAGAGGATGGTAGATCTGGGACTCCCTCCCACTGATTGCGAGGTACAAAGCAGAGGAAATGTTAAAATAAAGAGGATTGTACAGAAAATGGATTCTTGCAAATCAGCCCCACAGGTTTGGTAATGCTGGCAGGAAGCTCAGTTACAAAGGAACGGATGAAGATAGGGGGTGGGATTTTTAAATGTGCCTAAGTAACTTAGGAGCACAGATACCATATCAGTGGGATTTATGTTCCTAAATCCCACTGGCACTTTTGAAAATCTCACCCATGATCAATATGACATACAAGCCCATTACCCGTGAGATCTCATCCATCCCTCAGTGTCTCTAGAGGTCATGTCCTCTGAAGGCTGGAAAGAAAGAGCTCCGCCACATGGTATTCCCTCTGCTGATCGCTTTTCCCACCCACCTCTCCCTTCATGCGCTACCTGGGATAATCCCTTGCTGCAACTCCCATGAGTTACTCTAGCAGGTTGATTTAAAATGACCCCATCGGTTGTATGCTCTGCCACACACACAGGAAGCGACATCACCTGGCTGGATTAAAAGGCTTCCCCTCTTTCCCCCACACTGTTAAGAATTACATCTCACTCTTTCCAGCTTTGTCTACACCAAAAAATGTTCCCTTGTTGCTAATGTGAGGAAACTGAGGCACAGGGAGGTTGCGGGTAAGATTTTCAAAAGTGGCCTGTAATTTTGAGTGCCCGCTTTGAGACAGCTCGCTCTCTCAAGATGGGCATCCCAAATGTGACACGCCCAAGATTAAAGCTACTTTTGAAAACCTTGGGCCTATGTAGCTAGCCCAAGGTCCAACAGCGAACTGTTGGCAGAGTCAGGAATGAATGAATCCTGGGTCCCTATAGGTCGCATGGTGGCACTGCCCCTTTAAGAGGCAGCAAGGTCCACAACACCTGTGGTGTGCGAGGGGACAGAGGGAGACCTGGTGAGTCAGCAGGGCAGGTGCGAGCTGTCTGAAACCCAGGGGAGCGGGACGCAGCCAGGAGCTGCGTGGGAGAGCTGAGTTTGGAAAGAGAGGAGGAGCTTGGAGGAAAGTGGCTAGTGAGAACTGACCAAAGCTGGGGACCCCTGAGGAGCAGAAGGGTTGGGCAGTGGCCCAGAGGAAGAAGGGAAGATCCAGCTTGCTCAGGGGGAGCTGAACCTGGAACCAAGACGGAGGGTCCCCTGATCAGGGTTAGGACTCACGGGCAGGGAGGTCGGGGGAGTGGAACATCGCAGAAGGGGGAACCCTCGGGTTGATGGCCTGAGTGCAGAGCCATAGGAAGACTGGTCACACTCAGGTGGAAGGCCTGGGCAAGGGCCAAAGGAAGTGGAGTCCAAGTGCTGCTATTGACTCACGCATGAGTGACTTGCTGGTGCTGTCCTGGGACAGGGGAATGGGAAAAACCTGCTGTGTGTTTGTTTATTGTGGTGCCTGGAAAATGATCTTATTACAAGGTTTGGAGGAAGTACTGCATAGGTGAATAAATTATGCCCAGAGGAGGGCTTTGTATCAGATTCTGAGAGACTATGTTCCTTTCGTGGGCAGAAGAAAGGGGAAACTGAGGCATGCACACTTGTCTTGCTAGGGTCTACCACTGGAGGGCGCTCCAGGATGGCTGCCTTATGCTACTATACCATGGTATCCACAAGACCAACCTGTCTTCTTAAAAGCCTGGAATGAGGTGCAGAAGGACGGAGGGAGAGATCAAAAGGAGTCAAGGGAATGAGCGAGAAGGAGGCATTCATGGTTCATGGAGAGGATGAAAGGACTGGGAATGGCAAGGCCATGTGGTACAGAATTAGAAACCAATACTAATCAATTTCACGCCCACTCCTGGGCATCTGTGCCAGTGTCACTGGTGGCCAAACTCCACAACAGCTCAGTGAACTGAAAATGGTTCCTATTTGTAGAACAAGCCACGTGTGGTGGGGTCTGGGTCAGAACTCCACAGGTGTGCAGGGATACTGCTAAACTGCTGCTGAGCCTGCAATTGAAAAGCTCCCTTGAATTCACATCTGTATTGCAGGAAACAACTGGGCTTCTAATGAGACCAAAGCAGACAGAGACACAAGCTTCCACTCTCCAGTTTTTTTATGTGTCCGGCTTTGCTAATGTGGCCAGGAAAGGGAGAAATATTCAACCACTCACTCCAGCCTGACCACCTCCACTTGAATTGTGACAGTTGCTAGATGGCTCTGTTACTTCCTTGAAGACGACCTATATCAATACAGGTCAATAACCCAAAAGCACAAAGGCATAAATTTAAGAGGACAATTAACCATCCCTCCCTTTCCTAGTTCTGCTATTCCCTTCATGTCCAAGTCAGAGGAAGCAACTAACATGGTCTGTTTTTTTATGTCCAGCGATCACAGGCTGGTAAGGAATCCTGTATGAAGACAGACAGGCATCACATCTAGGCATTGGGGCTACAGGCATTTCCAAGGTCATGGTAGCTGTGTGCTTTGCGTAGTGTGTTAATCCTCTAACAAAAGGACGGATGTCCAGTGTTCGTGGATGAGCAGACCTGGCAACCATGACAGTTGCTTGATTCCTATTGGCTAGAATCTGGGAACAGCATAAAAATGATAAAATGTTGCAACCACTGATTGTTTTCGCCTGTATATCATCCCCTGGACACATCTCTGTGCAGAAGACCTGAAAGCCAGTGGTGTTCAGACAAAGAAAGCAGCTTCCGGAAGTCAGTAGAACAGAGTCACTGTTCTGATTTCTGTCACTCCTTAGGAATCTTTGCTTTGTTTAAGAAAAGTTAAGCCATTGTGGAAGGCCGTCCAAGTGGGTGGTTTATTATTCTCAGGGGTTAAAACAGACTGAAAAGAGAGGGGGAGGTCTCAGCGCACCAGGCAGGGGTGGAGCTCAAGGTGGGGTAACTTTAACCAATCCGCTGTGCTGACTGTAGGTGCAACTCGGCGGGGGAGATCTCCATAGGTGTTCAGCAGCACCAGTCGAGGGGGAAGGGAAGCCCAGCTTTAAGAAGAACTGTGGGTAGCTCCCTCCTTCCCATGTTCCCTGACTTTAACCCCTCATTGGTCAACATTCCACACTGGTAACATATTGTGCCAGATCCTCAGATATAGTCGGTTTTAGTGTCTTTTAATGTGATGTAGCCGCTGGAACTGGAAATAAGGAGGAAGGAGCCTGCGCCATGTGAGCAGACAGCTCTCCCTAGATCACCCATGATCCAGGGATATCAGTTACAGAACTGTTGATCCAGCTGTTGAAGTCCCCCCCCCCCACACCCCTTATATCCACATCTAGTAGCTAAGCAGAAGGGTTGGTGGCCCGTGATCTTGGGGTGAGGAGGCCACTCAGCTTTGGGCCTTCCTCGGGCTAAGATCACAGGCTTATGCAACCCTGGAGAGCTGTAATTATGGGGAAGGAAACCAAAGCAATGAATGAAAGGGTGAGGAGGAATTTCCCACTAAAGGGGAAGAGGACTAAACTTTCCCATTTAAAGGGGAAATGGTCACTTGTGTGAGGAATTGATTTAGAATTTATTATAGCTTTTCATTTTTCTTCCTAAAATACCAAATCTGGGACAGAGAGCTAGCTCTGTGTGTGTGTGTGTGTGTGTGTGTGATATTTTATCTTGACATCAAAAGGAAAATGGGACATTTCTGTGGCTATGTAGGGAAGAAAGGACACTGTCAGCTCTTCCGAAAGGAGAGGCTATTATTGAAGGCTTTCAAACACCTCCTGGGAAGGAGAATAGGAAATGAGGACAGAGAGCAGAGGATTGAAATTATGCTGGGAAGCCACAGAATCAGATTGTCTCGTGGCCTTTTCATGTCCTCTCCTTTATTAAATGGAGAGCGAGATAACCTCTTTCATTGCATTTTTTTTTAAATGAAAACTGTGCAAAGGTGACAATGGGAGAAGCTTGGAGGGTTTAGATCTGGCCAGTGGGGGGAAAAACCCTTCTACCCATTGCACGCAAAGCTTGACTGCATCTGGGCTTAGGGTTAAGGAAACGCTGGAGCCCCCACCCCTGGCACCAAGGAGTGGGTGGTGCATTTAAATCAGCCCTGGATATGAGGTTTGTGGTGCAGGATAAAAGGGAGTTTCTCTGTGGGCTGGAGGAGCAGGAAGCAGTCTTGATTCCAGGTCAGGGCTGAAGGATACTGGGAGGAGTTGTGATCTGATAGTATGAGCAAAGGGCTGGGAGTCAGGAACTCCTGGGGGGAACTGGCCTGTTGGGTCTTTTTTCCCCATTTGTAACATTGGGCTCCTAATACTTAGGTTCCTGTCTCAGATAGGCTGAGGTGGGGGGTGATTAGCTAGTGTTTCTATAGGCCTTTAAAGACAAGATAATTAATAATAATAATAACCAATGGTTTCCCAGCTGCAAAGGAAACCCCAAAGTCCTAGTTTTAGCTTGAGCAGGGGCAAGGCAAGAGGAGGGTTGTGCCAGTCAGCAAACATCCAAGCAGTGCTTCCCTTGATTTCCAGTGCGTTTACACGTGGGTGCCCCGCTGAGGGCGAGCTGAACAGCAAATCCAGCAGGATGGCGCAGCTACACGCTAACCAGCCGCAGCCACACGCTAAGCACGAAGCACTGCGTACCGAGGCAGGACAGCTTTCCATGTGCGCCCTCTGTGCCTTTGGAGACTCAGACGCTTTGAGAAACAAATGGAACCAAAGTTGCCCAGAACGCCCGGGTGAGGCATAAAGGCCAGAAAACACAAAGCAGGAGCTTCAAAGAGCAGTGCCACGATCAAGGGCCCATTCGCACCCTGGGCTTTTATTTCCTTTGAAAGTCTGGAGACCTCAGCTGACGTCCTCACTCGTCTCAGGTGAAAAGAGCCTGGTGGCTTCTCCCTGGTCCTCAGTGGACATCAAAAGGTTTGCTCTCTGTATGCACTTCAGACCCAGCATGCTGCAGGCTTGGGATGAGATGCATCAGCCTAGCTGGCAAGGAGTGAGGGTTGGGAAGGACTGGAATAGGAGAGGAGGTTGTGGTCAAAATGGGGTCCATTGGCAGAGCTGTTGGAAGCTAAACAAGAGGCAGGGCTAGAATAGCAGGGGTGCTGAAGGGCAGGATTGAGGTGCACTGAGGAAAGTGTGTTAGGGTCTCAGGATGGTAAAGGTCAGCGGGGGGAGGGGGAGAGGTCAGGAATGCAATGCCTCAGCAGCTATGCAGTAGAAGCTTTTACATCAGCCCTTCATGTTAGAACAGGCTCTAATCACCATTATTAAAAATGAATTAGCCAGTGGTAGGAGCATTAAAATCCACCAGACTCCCCCCAGCCTCAACACAATCTTTGAAAACCCCTTCTTTCCATACTAATTAGCTAGAACTCTGGGCCAGTACATTGTGGATTTCAGCCTCGCACTGCGCTGTGTGATCAGGGACCAGAGCCGCAGCCCCTGCTCCTTCATGCGGATCACACCAGGGATGAACCATAAGGAGACGCTTTGATATGTTACAAATCCCATCAGCTGTGGACATGATCCGTCACTTTAAATCGCCTCTCAAGACGGGGAGACATTCCTCGTGGAAGGACAAAACTCTCTCCAGTGACATTTCTATGGCAATCCCGAGGAGGCTTGGATGTGTCAAATCCTCCTTTTTTTTTTTTTTTTTTTTTGGCATAACAATGTGGAAATCCCTGAAACCTGAGGTCTGGTCCTCTTCAGCTCTGGGGATTTGTGTGCAGACCTCAAAGTTAGATCACTCCACTCTCCTTAGTGGAGGTAGGGTAGTGCTGTTATCCCCACAGTATGCATGGGGAATGGAGGCAACCAGGGACTTGCCCCAGGTCACCCAGCAGGCTAGTGGCAGGGCTGGGGCTAGAAGCCAGGTCTCTGAAGTCCTAGGCCAGTGCCCTACCTACAATGAATTTACATTCCTTTCAAGCCCCGCCCCCAAACGCTAATGAGGTGCCCTCTCCTCTGCATACGCTGTTTGTATTCCATCACCTTCCATGGGCCTCTCCCAGCTCTTCTCTTCAGCCCCTTCGGGTACCCAGGCTCTTGTCCCCCATCTCCTACCCCTGGTGGGTCCCTTGCTCTCTCCCCTCTGTAGGGCTCTCCCTTTCTTCCCTCCTCTGGGGGGGGATTGGCCCTGCCTTCCTCTCCCCACAGCAGGTCTCTGTCACTGGGCCCTTGGCTGCCTTTTCTTCCCTCCCCTCGTATTGCTGAGGGCTTGTGGGGACTGGGCTGTTTCCCTTTTTGGTTCCCCATGGCCCTTCCATTCTGCCTCACCCATCGGCCCTCCTCCTCATCTGCCTCCACTGGGCCAGCTGCTTGCAGCTGAGCCTTCTCCACCCAGCTGTCCCCTCTTGTGGCCGGAGGCCGAATGGACAGCATGATGGAGGAGCCAGCTGAGCTGCTGCCAGGCAGCTGAGTGGCCGACAGGGAGCTTACCATGCCTCTGGTGCTGGCAGCTGCTGCCAACCAGATGCAAGTTCCCTCCAAACATCGGGGCACCCAAAGCTCCGGAGTGCATCAGCCACGAAAGCCAGCATGTTGTGGCAGGGAGCAGGGTTAAGCCCGGGTCATCACTGTGACGAACTCTCCCTCCCAGCTCCTGGTGATGGCATGAAGGTAGAAACGTCTCTGAGCCCTGTATGTGCAGCTGTCTGCTCAGCCATACGCTCTGTTCTTTGCCCTCTGCCAGCGATTCCTGTTCTGCTGAACCCTCCTGCCCCCCCTCACCCCCGCCCACGTGCCTCATTCTAACGGCTGAGGGAAGAACAGCAGCGGCCGCAGCTTATCCCCTTTTCTCTCTCATTGGGTCTGTGATTCTCGGTGATGAAATGAAAGGATGCAAGTTCCCTTCCTGGTTCGGGTGTCCATGCAAACGGAGAGGCCCGGCCTCATGCACTCCAAGGGACAGCGACAGTAACTCCACACCGTGACTCTGGGCTTGGGGCATTGACCAAAGTCCATTCCCAGGAGACACAGACATGCATTCTCCTCCTGCCAGGCTCTTAGTGCCAAGATAGCCCATCTCTCCAGCCAGGGGGCTATCGAAATCCCGCCTGGGGCCATTTTCTCCCCGGGGGCTGTGAGCTGGAGCATCCCGGGCTTGTGCTTGTGAGGGCTTTGTTTACAGAAGGAAACTCTAGGCTGTCTTAGGGCTTGCCCATTGGGATGTTTCTATTGCTGTCTCTGCACTGAGGGCGCACAGACAAAGCACCAGCTGTCTGGGTTTGTTTCCAACAGCCCTGGATTCTAGAATGAATTGCCGCTGGGGGGAAGAAAGCTCCCCGATTTCAAAAGAGAAGAGCCCAGCCACAAGGTGCTGCTTAGCCCTGCCCAGAGTCCAGGCCAGATGGTGTTGGGATTCCCAGGAATCTAATTTGGGTTTTTCTCCTATTTTTCCCCTTCCAGAGAGCACAGATTCAGGAAATTTCTACCTGTTTGACACACAGCACGGTTCACTTGGGTCAATCCTAGAGTGACATTTTGCAGGGCCCTCCTTGGAATGGATTTTTTCTCCTCCCTGATTGAGCTGGCTGTGCAAGGCCAGTCCCGGAGAGCAGGGGAGGACAAGAGCATCCACTCTCTTCCATGTGGCATTGCTGCAGAGCAAGCCTGTTAGCAGGCAGTCTTGCCACAGGGTATAAATAAATAATATAAAGAGGGTGTCTCTCCCTACAGGGATTTAAACAGTTAGAGGAAAAGGAGAGCAGTTGTCCTTGACATCTCTGGTGAGCCAGGGCAGATAACTGATGGCATGTGGTTCATGCCTACAGCACCTTGATTGAATTAGCAGCAATTAAGGGCAAGAGATGGTGGGAAATTGACAAGAAGAGGGACTGAAAAGGCAAACCAGCAATTGCCAGATACTGGCCAGAGGTGGAAATCGTTATCTCCATAAGCTGGGGCTGGCATGATAGACTGGATACACTACACTATGAGCCTCCCTCTGGAGCATGGTGGCTCGGTGCAGCAGTGTTGGGGGAGGGAGAGTCCTGCAGAGGCATGGAAGAGCAGGAAGGAAGGGGGTCTCCTGTTTGAATATCAGTGCCTCTTGGAGGACGATGATGAGCGGGATGGATCGACTAGGTTGGAGAGAGAGCTTTGTGGGGACGCTCACATTTAAATGAATACAGAAGGCAGACCCTGTTTCTCTGGAGGAGGCCACCTTATCATGGGGCTGCAGTGACAATGACCAATTAAAATGGAATCACAAAGAGGGGAGTGGGACATGGTACAATATGTGTCCAGACAATGATCTCAGCCACAGCGGTGTAAATCCAGAGTAGCCTCACTGAAGTGGATCTGAAGTTACCCTAGATTTACACTAGTGTAAGTAAGATCAGAATCTGTCCCAGTGTTGGGAAGGCCTTGATTGGATGAAATCCTTTCACACCCCAAGAGGATTTGTCCCCCAGCAAGGTCATGGTTGAGAGACCACATGCAGCAGTGCCGAAAAGCCCTGGGCTGACCCCGTGGGGAGGCTGTTTTACCTCTGGGAGAGGGTGGTGCTTTCTGGACAGGGGTGTGAGCCACAGATGTAGTAAGGGAGTTTCCAGGTCCATTCAGCAGGGCTACATAGGGCCAAATTCTGCTCTCACCTTTGTGGGACTCCATCAGCTTCAGTGGAGTCACTGCAGTTTCACACGGGCATTACATTAGCATTTGGCTCCTCAGCCAAAGAGCGTGAGGTCTAGGTCTAGGTGTGCTGGTGGGGCACTGTGGGATTTAACCCCATGTGGCCCCCCTCTCATTCCGGAACATTTCTGATGAAGGGTGAAGTGCAGTTCTGGAAAAATGGGACCAGAATGATGACTGAATGAGGCATATGAGGCATATGTGCACCCTCCCTCCCCTGTCCCTGGTCAACACCGTGCAATTTGATTTTCTAAAGGAGTGCAAAGTCTACCTCTCCTAGCATTCTTCCCATAGCTGCCCTAAAGGGAAAGCTTAACTGGCCTTTTACCTGCCAGGACCCAAGGTTAGGTCCTGAAGCGTCTGTTTCTCCTGCTCAGGGTGCTAACAACAGTAGTGCCTAAACCAGCAGGAAGTTGCGTTCCCTGGGGTTTGCCTTGTTACAGGTGAACAGAGGGTGGGGAGGCCTTGCATCTTGGCTTGGTAAGTAAAGGCAGGTGAGATCAGTGAGAAAGATTCTGCCTGGAAATTTGTACAAAAATATGTTGACAATTTGCTTCCTGGGATTCTGCACCTGGAAATCTTGGAGGAGGGAAGGTGGGGCAGTGTTCTGACAAATTTTGGAGGCCTAGACATTCATCCCAGGATTAGAACCTATATCTGCTGTTGCCTAATCCTTCGCCCAAGTCATTTAGCCTCTCCGTGTCTCAGTTTCCCAGTAATTTGAGGCATATAAGTAGAAACTCGTATTAAACCCAAGTGGTGGGAACAGAGCTCAGGTTGCTAAGTCTTCCAGACCTCTCTGCTCACTCCATCAGATTTTTTGGCTAGTCAGGAAGGCTGTGCCCTCCCTGTCAGAAATTTGCAGGTGGGAAGCCTTGGCTGAAAGTGTATTTGGCATGTCCCTGACATCCCGAGAGTGGAAAACGCTTTGCAGGGGGAGGTCACTAGTTGTTGCAAGGATGAAAAAAAATGCCAGTATTTCAGACATTTCACAAAAAGGTAAAATTTGCCTAAAAACATTTTTTCCCAGTATGACTAATTAGGCAGGTAGGTGAAGGGGGAATTGCTTTTAAACTAGTTGGATTTAAACTACGCCCATTTGTAATGGGTGAGGTGGAAATCGGCAGAGCTCATTGAGGTCAGTGTTGGTTTACACCAGATGAGGATCTGGCCTCCTTTTCTGTTCATGATTTGGAATTTCAAACAGTTGGGGTTCGGGTTTTCGAGGAGGGGGCTGTAGTTGGGTTCACCATTAAAATGGTTTCCTTCAGCTCCCTAGGATAACTGCAAACCCCTAATGTCTCCTTGGGTTTGAACCCCGCCCCCATCATTCCCAGGTTCCTCAGTAGATGGATTGTGATTGCTTCAGCCCAGTGCTCCCATTAGCTGCAAGTGGAAGAGGAAGAGTTGATCTGAACAAAGTACTAAAATAAACTTGCCGGGTTCAGCAGATGGAGGGAACAGTCTGGTAAAACATCCAAATAATGGCAGGAACCCACAGCGCGCTCTCACAACAGCTGCTTTGCAGCATTCCTCCTCGTCCACATGTTCCCAGCTCACTCTCTCTCCCCCTGATCTATCTGCGTGTCTAATTTGGGCATTCTGAACATACGAACAGCTGGACTTGAATGCCTCCTGGACTATTAGGAGTTGAAGGCTGTGCCATATGCCATGAAAGGTAGTTTTCCCCTTGGATGTGAAATAAGGATTCAGATTTGCTGATATTGATGAGCATGTTAATGATCCACCTGCCGGTAACATACAGGCAAACAGAGAGATGCATGTTGGTTGATTTGCTAGGATTATATTTGATGTTCAAGGGTGAAATCAATTAGTAGAATGCATCAGTATCTATCTATACATTAACTTATTTCTGCAGGAACATTTATCTAATCTTTCTATCTAATTAACATAGCGGAATCCAGCTGGAGCAGGAATCCATTGGGCAGGTGCTCTGCAAACACAGAACAAAAAGTGAGTCCCTGCCCTAAAGAGCTCTGAATCTGTTGCAAATGTGGTTTAGCTTAAAGGAATTCTGCTGTGCCAACTTTCTCATGGGAACCTAAAATATTCTGCCTGGTTAAGACCCAAATATCAGTGGGAAAGTAAGTCCTTGTCCATCAACAAGTGATCTATCAAGAGCATATAAAAAGTCCAGTGAAGAGCGTGTCCTTTGTTCGTTTCTATCTTCCCTGGAAGCTGTACTTCCCTCTCAGGGTCTGCGACACAGAGAACCCCCACCAGGTTTGCTGTCATGGTTCGCAATGTCCCCAGAGCCCTGGGGAAAAAGTACAATCAGGTGTGTTTCATCTTTCCACTGGAGAAAGAAAATCATACCAAGGAATATGAGCCATCAGACCTGAACTCCCCCTGGGCCATTGGCAGATGAAAGTCACGTCAGGTGTCAGTGGAAAGGAAATTTCCCCTGCATTTGCAGTCAGGCCTGGATTTGACCAGGGATCTTGATCTCATAATAATTGGGATGTTCTGAACACTCATGTCCCAGACAGTGGGACCGTAATATAGTCCCCAGACTGTGAGATGCTGAGCTCTTTCATCTCCCATTGACTTCAAGGGGGGTTGAGGGAGCGTTGCACTTGGTGGTGTTGGGGCCTTCATTTGTATGGCTTCCACAATAGCTGCTGGGCTGGGATTTCCCTGCTCTGCTGGAGGAAGGGAATGTGCAGGAGGTGGGCGGGAGGGGATTGAGAGGAGGCTGAGGAAGGAAAGATGCATCCCCCCTTCGATTGCTGGAGGCAGCTCCCTGGCTCGCCATGCTGCCGAGCGCAGTGCTTGGTTTGATGTGCTAAGGAGAGGGTCTTTAAGCTGGGGGAGTTAAGTGCCCAAGTCCCATAGCATTTCGATGGGATTTGGGCACCTCCCTTATCCTCCTTTGCAAATCCCAGCTTAGCCCACAGCCACATTTTGGGGGCTTCGGCGCCTCTCTCCCTCCTGCGTTTTGCACGTTGATTTCCTGAGGGCAGAAGCATCTTCTTGGGACCGTTGCCTGGCAGAGACAGGATCTTTCTGGCTTGGCCTGAGGGGAGGGAGGAGCAGATTCCCTCTGCACAGGGAGACCTTTGGCTCTTGCTGGTGATCTTTATGTTTTTCGTTGCTGCTCTTTTCTTTCTAACCCATTCTCCCCCTTCCGTTCATCGCATTTTTGCTGTACCCTGCCCTGCTGGGGCCATTCATGGTAGAGCAGAGACAGGTCTGTGTTTGCCTAGCTCTTCTTGTGCTGGGGCTTAATTGCCAAGTAGTTTTGTTGGGAGGGTGCTGAGCAAGAGGGCAGGCAGATTCAGCCTGGCTAGGAGAAAATCCTGCCGAGCCAAATCCCAGCATGGCAAATCCCCTGTCTGCCCTTGCCTGCTTTAGCTGTTTAACCCTGTCTAACTCTATTCCTCCTCTAATCTAGTCGCATCAAGCTTAGGCTAGCGTGACTGCCTGCCTGCTCAGTCCAGTCTAGCATCATCTGATCTAATTCATCTGCTCTAATCTTTGTGCTCCCATCCCTGGGGTATCTAGGCACTGACTTGATCCTGAAATCCAGACCCAATTGCAACTCCTGCAGCGACTCCCAACATCTCCTCAGCATCCCACTCCTCCCACCGCCTGGGGGATCTGTCCCCCCTGCTCCAGGGAAAGTGACCACCAAGGTCTGGGTGTGATCCACAAGCCAAGGAGACTCCAGCAGCAGGGGCCTCATGTGGCCCAGCCTTCCTATAGCAGCAGGGGATGCTGGGCTAGCAGCATGGGACTAGCTCTAGCCACCCACTCCAGCCCAATAGCAGCTGGAGAGCAAGGGGGCCAAATTCTGTTCTCGGTTACACTGGCACAACCAGGAGCATTTCCATTGACTTCTGTAGGGCTACTCTGGAGTTATACTAGTGTGGATGAAAGCAGGATCCGACCTGCTGTGTTTTTCCCCAATTGACCATACCATCATTTTAAATCTTTGATTTTCTGTTCCTCTCTGGCGCTGCCCGTATTGCCATCCCCCTTCTCATTTCCCGTCTCGCTGCGAGTGCGGGCCGTTCATCGATGGAGTGCTGCAATGGGCACGCTCAGGCACTGCGGCTTGCTGTGTAAGCAGCTAGCTGCCTGGTGGAAGGCACAATCAAACATCGGCTACAGCGAGGAGCAAGCAGCTGATCAGACTAAGCACAAACTGTCTCTCCTGGAGCGGCTGCTACTGCATTAGGAGGCTGGCTGGCGGGCTGAATCCCGGCACGTCACGTCCTGCTGGGTGGATCACACTGCACTGAGACGGGGGGGAATTGATCCTGGATTCCTTACATGGGCAAAATGCCACTTGAAATCAGTGGGAGATTTGCCTGAGTAAGGAGTGCTAGTGAGAGGATCCTGGCACGATCGCTCCAATGTGTGGATCGTGTGGCACTTGGACGCTGCGAGTCCAAATCCAGGCACTAGTGCTGTGGCATGGACTCCTGGCACTAGTGATCCAACACGAATGGTTTCTGCTGCACTCAGTAGCTCAGAGTCCGAGTCCTGGCACTGGTTCTCTGGGCCGTGGATTCTGCTGCACAGAGCTTGACTCTAACCAGCATCTGTGTCACTTCAGAGTTCTTCCTACCCAGACGCCATTCTTCTGGGAATGCTAAATAACCCTAGTAACACCCAGGCATAGGGCCTTGAAGGCCCAACACAGGGCCAGCTCCAGGCACCAGTGCAGCAAACAGGTGCTTGGGGCGGCCAACGGAAAGGGGCGGCACGTCCGGCTCTTCGGCAGCAATTCGCGGCAGGTCCCTCAGTCCCTCTCGGAGGGAAGGACCTGCCACCGAATTGCCGCTGAAGAATGAAGCGGCGCGGTGGGGCTGCCGCCGAAGTGCCACCGATTGTGATCGCGGCTTTTTTTTTTTTTTCCCCCCCATCACTTGGGGCGGCAACAAACCCTGGAGCCGGCCCTGGCCCAACACCTTCCTAGTTTAGCTTCTGTTGCGATAGAGGCGCTTTTGCGAGGCTAGGGGGGAGTTAGGTGTTTGATCCAGTTCAGATCTGCAGTCTGGAAATGGCCGTTTGTGAGACAAGGGGAGGTGAGGCTGTTTCAGCGAAGGCTGAATGGTTTGAGAGGCTGTTGCAGACTCCTGCCTGGGATAGGGCTGTGGCGCGTTTGAGGCATGACCGTCACTTGGAAGCCTTACATGGATCATGCTTGTGAAGCAGGGACAGCTTCTTAGAAAGGCCTGTGGCTCGCTACCATTCTCTCATCACAGGCTGGGATTCCACTTATCCAGTGTGACGAGATGGCGTGTCCTCTTCAAAGCATTGATTTCTTCTCCTTTCCTAGCCTCGCTCATTGGGCTTTGAAAGGAACATCAGTTTCCTGTCCCAGATGAAAGCAGGGGGACAGAAATGTAGGAGGAAGGGGGTCATCTGGGACTGAGTTTAGGTTGAAACTGGACTGCACTAAGTCTTAGGTCAAAGCTTGTTTATCTAACCCTCTTCCCTCATTCTCAGCAAGTCCCTATCCTCAACATTGTGGGGCAGTTCTCACTTTGTTGGGCCTGTCCAGAGACAAAGAGGGTTAGTTTATAGGGTACCAACCAGAGAAACACTGTGGGTTAGTGGTTTAAAGAGGAACCTGAGATTTAGGATCCTGGGTTCTGTTTCACAACTCTTCTGCTGGTTCACTGAGAGACTGTAGGTAAGTCATGTTGCCTATCTGCCTAACCTCAGTTTCCCCAGCTGTAAAATGGAGATGGTATTTACCTACTCTACAGGGGGATTTGTCAGACTTGGCCTTTACAAAGTGCTTTGAGGGCCTTGGATGGCAAGAGCTATACAATTGCAGCATGTTCTTATGAATAATAATACATACACTACCCATAATGCGGGTAGAACCCTGCTCAGCCATGTGCATTGTGACACCACAACGGTGTGTTCTGACCGGGTCATGCTGAATTCCCCAGCTATTGGGTTAATGCCACATCACTGTGTCACCGCACAAAGCCATTCATTGGGATACAATGGTGTTGTTCCCACAGGACAACTGCCTCAAGGCTCTGACTCCATGCTGGCCTCCACCAGGGTCTCTGGGCATGTTTCTTCACTCAATTATTTTCCTATTTTTTGACCAACCCAACTGTGGGGATGTCTACACTGCATGCTATTGGTAGGCCTACACTGCAAATAAATAAATACATAAATCAAACCGGGGAGGGGGCAAGGGGTGCCGGAGTCGTACTGGGGGGGCGAAGGGTGCCGGAGCCGTACCAGAGAGGTGGGGTGGGGCAAGGGGTGCCGGAGTTGTACGGGGGGCGGGGTGCCAGATCCATACCAGAAAGGCAGGACAGGGCAAGGGGCGCCGGAGTCATACCGAGGGGTGGTGGTGAGGGGTGCCAGATCTGTACCAGAATGGCAGGGCAGGGCAAGGGACGCCAGAGTTGTAGCAGAGGGGGGGGGGGCAGGGCGAACCTGGGCTCTACTTGTTTTACTGTCTGAACTATAGTTGTGGCACTTCTTTTGTTATGGTTTATGTGCCCAGGGCTTTCTTCTGTAATAAATTAACCCACAAAAGCCATTTGTATTCAAAAGACTGGACTATTTCTGGGGACTCTGAAGGAGGAATACTGAGGCTAGCACACGTGGTGTGCCCCAGCCTGCCACAGGAGGGTACTCCAGGTGGGGGGCACCTTATGACAGTGCCATTTTCTCATCCATCACCAGTGATTCTCTTTTCATCTGCTTCCTGGGCCTCCCCGTTGGAATCCAGCTGTCTCTGCTTTACAAATACTCTTTCCTCAGTTACTCACCCAAGCTGCAGGATCTTCCATTCATCACTGGAGTGCGAAAGAAAGATTGGCACTGCGGAGTCCGCTGGGCCTGGCAACTTCACCGAATAACACAGCGTTCCGGAAGATCACTCACTTCCTCCCCAGGAAGGCCCCACCATTCAGCACTGGCTCTTGTTCTCCTCCTGCATGTGCCAAACAGCTTACGTTTCCGTGATGCCTGGACCCAGTTCAGGTGTTTTGCTGGTGAGGGCCATGCTGGGAAAATTCCAGCCTGACTTCACCTGACCATGTGATATGGAATCTGGTTCAGCCTGTGTTTGGTAAAGGAGCCGCCTGTATCATAGTCCAAGCTGTAAAGTCATCCCGTGTCCTCCATCCTGCACCCCTCACTGGGGCAGATCCGGAGGCAACACCCTATTTAGAGCTGTCAGAACGACAGTGGGGAGGAAGGGTCAGTTCTGAGGATTTTCAGGCCTGGGTTTCTCTGGAGCACCAAGTCCTAAGCTACAGGCTGAAAACAGAAACTAAGCACATGTCTACACTGCAGTTAGACATCCGTGGCTGGCCTGGGCCAGTTGACTCGGGCTAAGGGGCTGTTTAACCGTGGTGTAGATGACCAGGCTTGGGCTGGAGGCCGGGCTGGAGGACCTTGCAAAGTGGGAGGGTCCCAGAGCTCGGGATGCAACCGAGCCTAATGGCCACACTGCAATTAAACAGCCCCTTAGGCCAAGCCCTGCGAGCCCAAGTCAGCTGGCCCAGGCCAGCCGTGGGAGTCTAAGTATAGTGTAGACAGACCCTAAGAGCCTGGCCCTGCTCCCACTGAGGATGCTGGCAAAAATTTCCATTGTCTTCCATGGCAGCAGGCCAGGCCTAAACCCAGATTTTGATTTCGATTGCACTGGAGTAACCCAGATGATTTCAGTGGTTTACACCTGTTGCAAAGGAGCGTACTACCCCTTTAAAGGCAACTGGGCCAGTCTGGGATGTAATCAAGGAGCTGCCACCCACCCTACAGCTGGGCTATATAAACAGATACAGGCAACTGAGCAAAAGAGAAGCGGGAGTAGAAGCTCTCTAGGTGGCAGTGGGTAATGGTTGTTTCCTCTCAGGCTCCAGACCAGCCTAACCAGAGGCTGGCTTTGTGGGCTTTAAGTTGTGACGCAGGGTCATGAGCTGAGGCTCCTGGCGAGCTGTTTATTGTGCTTGCTCCTGTCCTGAAATCTTATTAAACAAGTGATGTGCTGTTTTGTTAGTGTGTATTGGCTGCTCCTGGCTCTGGGCTGCTAAAGTGGACCTACTACTGCCCCAGTAGGGCAATAGGGGAAGATGAAGGTGGGGCACGCCTGCAGCACCACACCAGGCTGTGAGGGGATAGACAATGCCTGTGTAACCCATCCATCTTCTGGGTGTGGTGTTCTGTCCCATCTAGTGGCACCAAGACCACTTAGAGAGAGAGAGTTAAATGAGTCTGCTCTACAGCCTTAGTTAAGAGCAAGTTCGCTTTTAGCTCATGCGGTAGAGGCTCCTGCACTGAGGTCCCAGGTTCGATCCCTCTGTTTGTCACTGGTAAGGCCACATCTGGAGTATTGCATCCAGTTTTGGGGCCCCCCCACTACAGAAAGGATGCAGACAAATTGGAGAGAGTCCAGTGGAGGGCAACAAAAATGATTAGGGGGCTGGGTCATATGACTTATGAGGAGAGGCTGAGGGAACTGAGTTTATTTAGGCTGTCTACACTGCCACTTTCAGTGCTAAAACTTTAGTTGTTCAGGGGTGTGAAAAAACACCCCCCTGAGCGACAAAAGTTTTGGTGCTGAAAAGCGCCAGTATAGAAAGCGCTTATCACGGTGAGCCATGCTCCCGGCGATAAAGCTACCACCCCTCATTTGGGGTGGTTATTTTTTATCGCCGGGAGAGCTCTCCCCCGGCGATAAAGCGTGACTACACTGCCCACATCACAGTGCTGCTGCGGCCTCGCTGTAACATGGGCAGTGTAGACATACCCTTAGTCTGCAGAAGAGAAGAGTGAGGGGGGATTTGATAGCAGCCTTCAACTACCTGAAGGGGGGTTCCAAAGAGGATGGAGCTCGGCTGTTCTCAGTGGTGGCAAATGACAGAACAAGGAGCAATGGTCTCAAGTTGCAGTGGGGAAGGCCTAGATTGGATATTAGGAAAAACTATTTCACTAGGAGGGCGGTGAAGCACTGAAATGGGTTACCTAGGGAGGTGGTGGAATCTCCATCCTTGGAGGTTTTTAAGGCCCGGTTTGACAAAGCCCTGGCTGGGATGATTTAGTTGGGGTTGGTCCTGCTTTGAGCAGGGGGTTGGACTAGAGGACCTCCTGAGGTTTCTTCCAACCCTAATCTTCTATGATTTACACGTATGTAACCCAGAGTCAGTCTGCCCCTCAAGGCCCAGTCCTGCATGGTGCTAAGAGCTCTTGACTCACAGGGGATCAAGCCCACCATGCGCCTGCAGAATCAACCACTAAGTGACGGCTGATGAGTGTGTCCGTTGTTGGCTCAGGTGCAGGCTGGCGGAGACGCAGTCCTGTTCCCATGGGAGATAGTGGAAGCTTGTCACTGATTTCGGGGGGAGCGATGGGGCCCTTGGTGGGGAAAGAGCAGGACAAAGGCAGCATTGTCCTAGGGGGAGACATGCTAGGTGACGTGGAGGCAGGGGTGGTCAGCAGGACAAGGCATCCCTTGTGGAATAAAAGAGGCGACCTCGGAACCAGCCCTTCTTACCCTGTGCTCCTTCTTCCAAGGCGACGCTCTGACAGAAAAGACACCCTGCCTCCATGCTGGGCTTTGAGCCTTCCACTGTGAGATGCTGAGGCTGCACAGAACACACTGAATGGGGATCCAGTCTCTTTACCGTTCCAGTGGATTCACCAGAGGCTCCAGGAGCAGGATGGGTACTTGAAAAGAGGCAGCTTACACGTGCCAGGAGCTGCTGGCGCTCCTGCACCTCAGAACACAAGTCTGCCCCAGCCAATGATCCTGCACTAGTCCCCACAGCGACGCCTGCTGGGAGAGTCTGGATCTAGATTAGCTATGATTGGCTGCTCCCGCCCCATTTTCAACATTTGGTCTTGAAAACTCAGCACAGATTAAATTGCAACAGGGCAGGTCTGTGTCTATGTAGTTTGCTCTTTCTAATGTGAGTGTGGTATAAGAGGCTCTTTGAATGCATAGGAAAGAAAAGAACGGGTGTTCATAGCGTGAGCTGGGAGGGCCAGTGGAAGCAGAATGGGGCTGATAGTTTTTTGTGTCCATCTCCCATGCGCTCTCTGAGGTGGGGCCATATTTCAGATCCTTTCGGAACCCCTCCTACTCCTTCCAGGGTGCTAATCTCCTTGCTCTTATTCCCAGGAGGATTCATACAATATCATTTAGGGGCCTGGGAACTTCACAGGCAAATAAGGAAGGGGGTCGGTTTCGGCCAAAGTGGGAGTAACTCCACTGAACCAGAGCTGGATGGGGCCCCGGGTACCTTGCCTTGCGCATGAGGAATTAGTATTTGTCCAGAGAACGAGAGCTGTTAGTTTTTTCTAGTGCTCCTGGCCAAGCTGGAGCCCTGAAGGTGATGGTCCCAGGAGAGGGAGGCCTGGGGCTGATGAAGAGGATGGAATTTGGGGTTGTAGGACAGTCTGTTTAGCCTGTAAGCCCTTTGAGGCAGGGACTGTCTCTCAGTGGGCATCTTCCTACCATGCTTGAGGCCTCTGGATTGTGTCTCACTACAAACAGTGCATAATACTGAGGGAGCAAGCACAGTCCTGGGGGGAGGTGACAGAGAGCTGATGAGATGGGGTGTGAGTGGAGGGCAGGGTTTGCCGCAGTGGGGCAGTGAGGTTCCTCCTTAGAGAAGCTGGGATTTAGGAGCTTAGACTCAGGCTGAGCATGTTGCTCCTTGCCTTGGTCTCAGGCTCTGCCTGTGCACTGGGGCGCTTAGAACGCCTCCCCGTATTGTGGGGACTTAGCTACAAATGCGCTCCCAGTGCTTCATAAAGCGCCAGGGGCATGCGGGCCAGGGGAGCCTTAGCCTTTGTGATGGAGAACCGAGGAGCTGCTGTGTCAACCAGCCAGCCCGGGAAGAGAAGCTCTCCTGCTTCCCATCACTTCTTGCTGCTTAGGCAAAGGAGGAGGTGGTGAAGAAGGCACTTTGATTCCATGAGCAAGGACTAAATTTATGGGGCTAGACACCAGCTGGGAGGCAAAGGGAAGTGTCAGAAGATGACTGGCCCCTTTAAGGGGTGATGGGCCCTGCCCCACCTGTGGCTCAGTCAGCTCTCCTCCCCAGGTGGGGAAAATCAGTGCTCCATAGCAAGAAGGTCATGTGGTTAAATCAGCCCTGGCCTGGAGATTAAAGAGAAGCCTCCTGGGAGACAGAGGAGGAGAGAGAGTGGGACAGACAGTTTGCAAGGGGGAAAGACAGAGTTAAAAGGGGCCAGCTCAGCATAGATGAGTGATGGTCATAGCTAGCTTAAATTCCCCCTCTCCGCCCCTAGAAGGAGGGCTCTGGGAAACCGGTGTTGGAATTGAGAGGCCAAAGTCTAACTGATATGCTGTAAGAGACAATCAATGAGACCCTCACAGGGGAGTCTCAGGTTAAAGTATTCTGCTTGGGAGGGGTGTCTGACAAGAGCTAGCCAGGGGAGTAGAGGGCAGTGCACAAGCCATGCCACAAGGGGTATCCGGAGGAGTGGTTGTCTGTCACAGGTGGCAATGTTTCCCATTGGCCTGGCAGCCCACAGCCCCCCAGGGTAGGTAAACCCGACCCGTGTCCCTTCATCCTCCCCAGATGTGAGCAAACACACTAGGTGCCTGCTCAGTAACACCAAGTGCCTGTTCAGACCTGTTGGAAGGGTGGACTGTGGGTGAGGGCAGCCCGAGATGCAGTGGGGGGCTGGTCACATGGGGACCCAGTGTGGGGCAGAGATTATAACAGAATGAATTTGCTCCCTTAAGAAATGGTGAGAGTTTTGGGGGTGAGAGGATGGGGAGACAGACCCCTGCCCATGTGGGGCAGAAGGGGTCTGGGGGGGCGAGAGGGGGTGGAGACCACCCTTCCTCATGTGGAGTGGAGGAGATGTTGGGAATGTGATGGGGGGCAGAGAGGGCCTTGGGGTGATCGGTGCAGCTACACCTCCTATGCTGGGTTTGCTTTATGACCCCTCTCTCTCCTGTTTTCCATCCTCCCCAGCTGAAGGAGAGCAGCTGGCCCTGTTGTGGCAGCCAGTGCCTCGCTCGCCCCCCTCCGCCCGCACCGGGAACCCCACGCGGTGACCATGTGGACATGCAGAACCTGCAGGCTGTGAACGAGAGTGGGACCCTTGTGTGAGGTAGGCACCCCCTGTGAGTGATGCCTGGGATTCCTGTCAGTCGGGGGCACAGCATGCCCGGCCAGCTGGAGAGTGTGATCCCCAGTACAGCAGCACAAACCGAACCAGACACACGGTGCCACTGACCCAGGTGTTCCCAGCACCTGGATGGCTTCTCTTCAGGGAAGAGGGTTAAAGTGATTGCTGGTGATTCTCCCTTCCCCCACGACTGGAAAGGAACCAAGTGCAACCCCCACATGCCATCCTCCTGCTGTCTCTTGTCCTTAGCATAGCCAGGAGTGGTGAGGGACTGAGCTGGAGCACAGCCCGACCAGCACCCTCAGGGCATTGCCTAGGAAACCGGCAGGCAAAAGCATTGGGTTAAAATGCCAGGAGATGCCAGCTGAAGAGCTGCTCTGAAGATGATGGACCTATATAAATAGTTGCAGCATTGGTGGGGGGGGGGGGTGTGGATCAGGAAAAGAGGAGTATGCATGGGTCAAAGAGGAGAGAGCAGATGGGTCTTCTAATGAGCTTGTCATTGGTGTGTCCGGGTGCTAGACTTACATGTGAAGGGATCCGCTGTGGGATGTGCGAAGGCAGGAAGGCTGCAGTAATCCTGCATGTTGGGGCCTGTCTCTGCTCCGCACGCAGTGGCTAGGCTGTCCGCAGCAGGACAGCCCCCAGCAGGGTATATGGCTTGGCTGCATGAACAAGATGGCTTGCTGGCCGTGGTGGGACGAGGCCTAGAGAGCTGCACCGTGAAGGGTGTGATGAGTGAGAGGCGGTTGTGCTGGTGCAGGGCTCTGTGTTCCTGGTGGCTGCGCCGGGGGGGTTGACCATCCATTTCCTGGTGGAGCAAAGCACAGGGAGCAGCGGGGTCTGTGCTCAGCATGTGGTACCATGGTGGACGCCAGGGGCCCAGAGTTCAAATTCTGAACCTTTGCACACACTATTGGTTACCAAAGTCCCTGCCTTCCTGCCCCACAAATACCCATGGCCTGTCAAGGGGCTGTGTGAAATCCCAGCCAGGCCATCTCTTCCCTGAGGGGAGGAGCAGGATGTGCTGGCTTCTCTATATGCGCAGACTGCTCTCTGCTGGGCAGAAGGATCCAGGGGTCCTGAGCACTCTGCCCCTCCCATGTTGCTAAATGGGGTGAGGCCCCTGGTGATGTGGAGGAGGGTCCTGGTAGGGAGTGGTTATGAACCACTGTGGTGCCACCATCCACTAGCAAAGTTGCACCCTCAGATACCAAACAGAGACGTGTGCGTTAGACCTGTATCTGGGGGACTGAGATGGCGTCCGGGTGTGGGAGACAGCTGGTCACAACATCCTCCAGTGCGGTTATTACGAGAGGCCCCGCGAGCTCGTCTTTCTAATGTTGCAGCCCACTCAGCCTTGTTGCTTGCGTTTTCCTTCGTTTCCCAAGGATCAATGCAATTGCTCCTATAATGTAGAACAAAGCCAGAGGAACTGTACGAGGAAGCCCAGTAACAACATATTATGTCTTGGAGCCTATGAGATCCATACAGAGGCGCAGTGTTACATGATGGGATCAATAGGCCTTACAGAGCCTGATAAGGAGCATGCATTAGTCGTGCTTCTCCAAGGGCTAGCGAAGGAAATAAAGGGGAGGGAAAATGACATCTATAAAACAGACTCAAAGCCCCCAAATTAACCTCCTGCCATGTGGCAAAACCAGCTCCAGCCAGCCCCAAGTATTCCAAAAATCGTGATTGCCTCAAAAATCATGAGATCTTTTAAAAAATACATGGTGGATTTTTTGTTTGCCTACATGGTTGCTGTGTCTTCAGGCAGGGCCGGCTCCAGTGTTTTTGCCACCCCAAGCAGAGAGAAAAAAAAAAAAGCCACGATCGCAAGGGGTGGCAGCTCTCCCGCTGCTTCATTCTACGGCGGCAATTTGGCGGCAGGTCCTTCGCTCTGAGAGGGAGTGACAGCCCCGCCGCCGAACGGCTGGACGTGCTGCCCCCCCTCTTCATTGGCCGCCCCAGGCACCTGCTTGCTAGGCTGGTGCCTGGAGCCAGCCCTGCTTCAGGGTGGACGTGAATCACATTTTCAGGTTTTTCTCTGCAAACATGTGGGCTAGAAACTTACTCTTTTTAATAAAAGCTGAGATTCTCATCTCCGGGGGTTTGGGTTTTAAGATGAGCAGTAAAAATGGCAAGACTTGTGATAAAATCGCGAGAGTTGGCAGCACTGAACAAGACTCTGCCTTGTATGCAGGTGAGATGCCCAATTACTTCATCCCAAAAAGCGGAGAACAGTTTAGATCTGCATCCTTGACAGCAAATTGCTTTTTCAGCAGTTATAACCTCTCATCACATTTTCCTGAGCTATCTCTGCAGGAGAATCTGTGGCATTTTGGACAAAATTACTTTTTTTTTGCCCACCGCCTGTGCCAGTAAAAGGACTTATTTGTAGTCCCACAGTGTCTTTTAAAATGATTAACAGAGTGTGTGTGTGTGTGTGTGTGTGTGTGTGTGTGTGTGTGTGTGTGTGTGTGTGTGTGTGTGTGTGTGTGTGTGTGTGTGTGTGTGTGTGTGTCTTTTATAGCAAGTGTAGTGTTAATGTATTGGATGGTTCCTTTTTCTTTTTTTGCCTGCCAACTGTGACATTGAAAGTGTGGGAAGGTCCTTCAGAAAGATTTTTTTTTAATGTGGCTGAGGGAGATGGGTCCCAAAGAAACAGAGAGTTTTGGGTGTCTGTGACTAAGGAACTGGGCCTAAGCACCATCACAAACCTCACCATTTTCCACTCCGAGGTCCAGGCCCGCTTCTTGGACCCACGGTCTCTGATATAAATCCAGAGTGATGTGGACCGAAACCCCAAAACACCCTGCCAAACCAGTCCTCCAATGGGGAGAGGACGCGAAAGAATGAACCACCTGCGACCGATCTTAGTCCCATTGCTTGAAGACACTCAGGTGGGGTGGTGTTGAGGGTGGATAAGAACCTGTGTAGAATAGAATAGTAACAGTCTAACTGTGCCATCAGCAACAGAATGGATGAGACCAAATTCCAGGTGTGACCGGGAGAATTCATAAACTCTTGTCTGTCCCCAAGTCTTCCTTGAGCCTGCTTCCTGTTTGATACTGTGTGGTCCTGATGGTGCTGTGCCACATTTGTCATGCTTTCCATAGCCCAAGAGCAAAAGCTGCCTCTCTTCAGTTGAAAATGACTTTTATTTTAAACAAAGGGAAATCCACAAGAAAGAACAAAAGCCAAGTCTCCATAAGAGAGAACACAGTGTGCTGCTCTCCTCTGGAACAGGCTGCAACAGCAGTGAGAAAGTGGAGGCTGTCCCTACATGCAGGGCAGAGAAATGTAAAGCACAATGTGTGTGGGGGGGACACTGCTGACTGCTGCAGATCTGGGACAAGGGGGTGGGGGGGAATGTTACCTGGGAATATCCATTAGCTGACTGGGAGACTGCAGGGTAGTTCATGGATGTTCATCTCAGTACAGGGGCTTGAGCATGGGTCTAAGGACAGAGGTGAGGGAAAGAAAACATAGGGGGTAGGGTTAAGGGGGGGGGGAAACAACGAGATTTTCCTCGCAGGGTTTTTAATTCTACCCAATGGCTTGGAACTGACTGGTACCTGCTGGTACCTTTAGGATGGGAACAAAATGCAGGTACTATGGGACAGGGAGGCTCTTTGCAAGCTACCCTAGTTACCAACCTCAGCATGCAGCATAATGGTTGGAGAGTGGCGAGCACAGGCCCTGCAGGGGGCTGGGGTAACTCGCAGCGAAGCCTCTGCTGGCAGGTAGTCTCCGTCTTCTCCCCCTCCCTCCTGTAATCACACACACGTTTCTTCCCCTTAATTGCAGTTGCTTGATTTGTCTCTGGCTTTTTTTTTTATTATTATTTAGTTGACACATATTTGGTTCAAAGCGTTTAATTATCCTCTTGGGACATGTTTCATTTATTCATTAACGCAGAAATTGGAGCTGTCGCTTTCGCTTTATTTGACTATATTTTTTCCCCTTTTAAAAAAACTTCAGCAAATAAATCTGTTTTGACCAGCCCTTCCCCTCTCCCTTCTCCCCACCCCCCAGCCTCCCCGAGTCCTCCTCTGTCTGTGTGCCCTAGCGCCCCTGGGAGATAGCCACCCCACCCCACCCGTGAGACTTTTTTTTTTTTTGGCAGGCAGAGGCCCTTGCAAATTGGAAGGTGAATCATGTCACTGGTTCACGCCAAGCCCCCATGCCGCTGACTTGAGTGCCGTGAGCTGCATGGAAACCGGGAGCCAGGTGCCAAATGTCCTGGCATGAGGCTCACAGCCTTGTGAGAGCCAGAGCTGCCCACTGGCTCTTGCGGACAAAGCCAGCACATAGGATGCTGCTTCCCCTTCATCCTGCAATGCCACATGACAGCAGTAGCTAAGGGGAGGGGTGGGGAGGAGATAAAGCCACATTCCTGGTCACCTTCTGTTCTTGAGCGACTTACTGGACAGCTGCGACAGCAGAGGGAAGCAAAGGGGAAGCAGGTAGGGGGACAAAGACAATAAGAGAGCAGGGCACTCACTGGGCTTGATCTTTCCCCCAACTCTGAGCTGCCACCCGAGCTGTGACTCTGCCGCCTTCCCCCACCTCTGATCTGCACCTCATTGACTTCAGGGGAGCTGCTCCATCCCGGAGAGGAGGGCTAGTGGAGCAAGGCAGACAGAAGACCTTCCTCCCCTGCAGTAACCAGCCAGCACCCTGCCCCTTCCCAGCGTGCCTGACCCTAGAGAAAGGCTCACACTGCAGAGCTAGGGATTAGGAGCAGAACTGGTCCAGAGATCCCCAGGCCTGCTCCTGAGAGCAGCTCCCCTGGAGATCAATGGCTTTCTCTGCAGCGGCTGCTGATTAGCAAACGCTCTCCCCAAAGCTGTGTGCAGTGGCGGCTCCAGGCACCAGCGCTCCAGACACCAGCGCAAGCCTGGGGCGGCAGTCAGGCAGCCTTTGGCAGCGCGCCTGCGGGAGGTCCCCAGTCTCACAGATTCGGCGGCAATTCGGCGGCGGGTACGCCGAAGCCGCGGGACTGGGGCGGACCTCCCACAGGCAAGCCTCTGAAGGCAGCCTGCCTGCCGTGCTTGGGGCAGCAAAAAAGCTAGAGCCTCCCCTGGCAGCGTGCATTCCTGCTGACATCATCAATCCTACTGGCGCGCCGACGGAGAAGAAAGTAAAAAGAGCCAGCCCGTAGAGTGCACTAAACAGAGCTGGGCAAACAAATGGGATTGACGTGGGATCACGGCTTTGTGCTACAGGTACATACAGGCTTCTTTCTCTTCTTCCAAGCACTGGGTTTGATTCTCCATTACAGCAAGGCTCTGATACTGCTCTGGCAGCCTAAAGGGGCCTCCTAAGAGTAACCCCTGTGCAGCCAGCCCTGCTGTCAGCCCAAGCATAAAGGGTGGATTAGAGACATGTAATATGCTGAACTGCAGCTCTCCTCAGGGCACAGAGGGGGCCAGGTGAAGTAACATGTAGGTTACAGCAGCCCTGGGGCTGCTGTAACTTTCAACAAGAGCCAGGACAGCCCTTGCGCAGCCCCAGACAATAGGGCGTGCACAGAGGGCTTAAAGCCACCTCCACCTGCCTGCTTCATCCGTAGTCATAGGAACTCAGTGACGGAGGCTCGTTGTCAATGGGAAATTGGCAGCCTCCCTTAGGCGCTCTCTCCGTAGCGTTCCCTTGGTCACAGCACAAGCTCCCCCTTTAGCAGCTCAGCTCCATGTGTAGTGAAGTGATGGCACAGGCGGCCGGAAGGAGGGCTAGGTGCTGAGAGGGGGCTCCCTGATTGCCAGCACCCCCCCGTGCTGGTAGGTGCTTGGGAGTCCCTGATCTGTAGCTGGGCGGTGGGCAGGCTGCCATGTGGGACACAGTTTTGGGGTGAGCCCTAATGCGGCTGCACAGGAGAGAAGTGGGGGATAAAGCTTCTTCCGCTTCCCGGTTACGTCTGCGCAGATGGCAGCTGGTGCTCCAGAAGGGGTGGGGGAGGAGTTGGGCACCCGACAGTCACCCCCACCAAGGAAATGGGCTGAGCTAGGGTTGCCAACTTTCTAATCGCACAAAACAGAACATCCCTGTCCCGCCCCTTCCCTGAGGCCCCACCCCCACTCACTCCATCCTCCCTCCCTCTGTCACTTACTCTCCTCCACCCTCACTCACTCTCACCGGGCTGGGGTAGGAATGCAGGACGGGGGTGAGGGCTCTGGCTGGGGGTGTAGGCTCTGAGGTGGGGCCAGGGATGAGGGGCTTGGGGTTCAGGAGAGGGCTCCGGGCTGAGGAGGCGGTTAGGGTGTGAGGGGTGTGGGCTCTGGCCTGGGGGGTGCGGGCTCCAGTTGGGGCCAGAAATGAGTGGTCCAGAGTACAGGAGAGGGCTCCAGGCTGGAGCAGGGGGTTGGGGGTGAGGACTCCAGCTGTGGGTGCAGGCTCTGGAGTGGAGCCAGGGATGAGGGGTTTGGGGTGCAGGAGAGCGCTGGGGCAGGGTGTTGCGGGGGTGGACTCTGGGAGGGAGTTTGGATACAGGAGGGGACTCCGAGCTGGGGCAGGGGGTTGGGGTGGGGGAGATGGTTCCCGACCAATGGGAGCTGCGGAGCTGACCCTCGGGGCAAGGGCAGCGCGCGGAGCCTCCCTGGCTTCCCATGCATCTAGGGGCTGCAGGGACCTGGTGGTTTCTTCCGGGAGCCATGCAGAGCTAGGGTAGGCAGGGAGCCTGCCTTAGCCCCGGGCCCCCACTGCACCACCGACTGGTCTTTTAATTTTCCGGTCGGCTGTGCCAACCGGAGCCACCAGGGTCCCTTTTCCACGGGGCATTCTGGTCAAAAACCACATGCCTGGCAACTCTAGGCAGAGCAAGGGCTGGTGTTACCCCTCCCCCCAGGCACCAACCAGCAGAGGTCTCCTGGCATGAGTGGGGAGCAAGCTGCATCCTAATTAGGGAAGATGTAACTAACTGCACCCGGAGCAGGGCGGGCTCAGGGCTCTGCCGCTCCTCCTGCTTGGCCAGAGGCAGCAGCCAGGCTCTTGGGCCTGGATCCTCAGAGGTATTTTGGTGGCTGATTCCTATTGATGTCAGTGGGAGATAAGCACCTAAGTATGTTCAGGCTCAGGGCCTTCTCACTCAGATGCTACGCTGAGTGCGTGTCAATCACGCACTCGCTGAGTTAATAATGCAGCGGAGCAGAGAGAGACAGAGGGTAAGAGATACAGGCCAGGGCGATGAGAGATCTGTTCGGTTAGGTCGGAAATGAGAAGGAGAGGTGGGGCAGGGCGCTCCTGCGGAGGAGGAGGAGGCTCTTATGCCATAAGCGGTGAGGTGTTTGCAGAGGGATAGAGGAGCAGCCAGAGCTAGGTAGCGGAGCGGGAGGCAGGGACCGGAATGAGCTCTTGGTCCCGTTTCCTCTCCCTGGTGATTCTACTGTTGGGTCCCTGCAAGTTTCTCCAGAGAGAAAAGGCTTTGTAGCCAGGTCTGGCATCATGCTACAACAGCCCCAGGTCTCTCTTCCCCAAGCGAGGGTAGCCAGTCACACCAAATCTGGGGTGAAGGGCCAGACAGATAATGATAGTGTGTACGTACCAGACACCTTTCATTGGAGGGGCTGAAAACATGTTACAAATGTGGGTAGATTGTATCAGTCCTCTGGGGAAACTGAGGCCCCATTAGACACCTGCACATCACACCAAACTGAATGTGTAAGGGACTTGCCCGAGGCGTCACACTGAACTAGTGAGAGAGCCTTGATTAAAACCCAGGTTTCCTGCCACCAAGCCAGGTGCTCTCACCACCAGACCACTCTGTTGCCCCTTGCCGAATCCACCAGAACGAGAGCCCCAGACTGGTTCTCTGTGTGACGCAGCGGGATTTGAATGACCCCATAGGAAAAGCTGCTGCATTAGCCTGGTGCCTCATCACATTTCCTGCGTCCAGTTGAAATGAGAACCTCGTGTTGTGCTCTGAGAGACTTTGAGCTTTTAATGAACACCCTGGAGCAATCCACATGTGCCGTGGGCTGGGGAAGTGTGTGTTGTCAGCCACAGTGTGGCCCTACAAGCATCCTGCTGCTGCAAAGCTGGGTGGGATGGGCACGGGGGTGGGGGAGGGGCACACCTTACTAGTGCTTGTGGTCTGGCTAGCCCCTGTTGCCAATAGCAGCATGCACACTGGGGATAGGAAGCCTCTCCGAATCCTCCTCCACTGGAGCCATGGAGCGCTGGTGGCAGCAGTAATGGAGCGCTCTTCCCAGCACCCTCTTGAGTGCTCGGCTGGATTCCTTCTGGGGTGCACAGGACTGAGGTGGGGCCCTACCCCTTCTTCCATCCCTCATGCTAACAAGGCAGGTTTGGGCCTAAGATTCGGTATTTTAGGGCTAGGAACTTTATTGGCTGCGTCAGCTAGGCTGGAGGGCTGTGCAGAGCTGACTCAGCGATGTGCTCGGGCTGCTTCGGGGGCTGCCCGCAGGGAGGTGGTTCCAAAGCCGTGGTGTGAAATCAGGAAGGGTCTCCTAGGACTGAGGCGGAGACAACCACTGGCCACCCATCCGCAAAGCACCAACCCTTGCACCCCACTGGACTACCCATGCGGTTTCTCCCCAGCTCTAAATGGGATCCTGCTCACATGTAAGGGGATGCGAGCGAGGCCAAGCGGGTGGACATGTCTGACTCCCTTGGCCCTTTTATCCTTGTTCAGACCAAGCCTCCTAAAAGGCTGATGATATGGTAGGTTAGTGTGCTGGGCAATAACGTGCTGGCTTGTTGGATGGAGCGAAGCCCCTGGTTAAAACACCATCACCACATTGAAGAGAGGGTTTGGGGGATTTCCCTTCCTCTTCTGCAATCAGCCCCTCTCTGCTGAAGGGCTAATACATGAAGCTCATCAAAATCCTGCTGAGCACAGATGTGTATTACTGTAGTGCTCAGCAGCTCATCACGGACCAGGACCCCATTGCGCTAGGTGCTGTACAAACACAGACCCTGCCCCAAAGAGCTTACAGCCTAAGTACGATTGGGCTGATGCTACCCATGGACCCATCTATAAGAGTCTTCATTCCCACTCCCATTCTATTTCAATGGGGAAGTGAAAGCCTGGAACTCCTTAATCTCTCCCTGCAGCACTCACACAGGCCAAGGGGAACTATTCTGGGTTTGTCTACGGTGGAAGGTGTCCAGTACAGCTCAAGAAGACATACCTGTGCTAGCTCTGGTCGAGCAGTGTAGCCGCAGTGGCAGGAGGGGCTAGCACCCGTGTACGTACCTAGGTTCTTGGATGGGATTGTCCTCGGGCTGGCTAGCCCCTCCCATCCCTGCTAGCCCCTCCCATCCCATAGCTGCACTGCTATTTTTAGCACGCTAGCTCAATCAGAGCTAGTGCAGGCATGTCCCCCCAGCTGGGGTTTACACCTGCCAGCTCTAGCGTAGATGTATCTGTGACGTTACACCCCATATTCTTTATGGAAATATGGTTATGATATGAATATGGTATAACTAAGATATACTTTATGCAAGATGGGTCTTGTAAGATATCATTGGAGAGGTTATAATTTACTGAATGTATTTATCCAATTGTATGCATGTATCATTTTGGTATCTGAAGCTGGGAATATTGACCATGTCTCTGTATTTCAAATGTGCTACGTTGGATGAGGCCAAACAATGTTAGTGGCTTATTGAAGACAATGCACATAAACATAAGGAACTGTGTGCAATAGAAACCTCTCTGAGATAGCTTGACACAATGGGAACTGTTTGACTCAGGTCACAGCAAAAAAAGCTTTCCAGCAAGTTGGGGGAAGATATAAAAGAGGGACAATGACAACATGAGGGGTCCTCACTCTCCCTACAACACCTGAAAACACGGGAGGAACAAAGACTGAACTGTGAGAAGTGATGGTCCCAGCCTAAGATCTTCAGTCTGTGTATGAAAACCTGAGAAGCCAAGGCAACCTGTGCCTTAAGAACAGGGCCGGTTCTAGCTTTTTTGCTGCCCCAAGCAGCAAAAAAAAGCGCCGCCCCCCCTCCCCCCGCTGAGCGCCGCCGGAACCCCCCCCAGAGCGCCGCACCCCTCCCCCTGCCAAGCGCCGCCGGAACCCCCCTCCAGCGCCGCGCCCGCACCGCACCCCCACCGAGCCCCGCGCAACCGGAGCCCGCCCCCCCAGTGCCGAGCCCCGCGCTGCCCCCCCCGCCGAGCGCCGTGCCGCCGGAGCACCTCCCCCCGATGCCCCTTACCAGGTGCCGCCCCAAGCATGTGCTTGGGTGCCTGGTGCCTGGAGCCGGCCCTGCTTAAGAATCTGCCAGCCTGTTTCTCTCTCAGGGTGAGACTTTGCTAATTTGTATCCTACCTTCTAGTGTGTCAAGCTTAGTTTGTGGGTTTTGTTTCATTTGTTTAGTAATCTGCTTTATTCTGCTTGCTATCCCTTGAACCACTTAACATCTGCCTTTTGTAGTTAATAACATTTGTTTTGTTTATAATATAATCCGGTTTCTGTACTTTCTAACTGGAGGGGAGGGGTGCATACCTTCCTCCACATTGAGGGAGGAGGCTGATTTCATAATATACTTTTGGGTCTGCACTCCAAGGGAGGTGGACATCAGAGTGCTGAAGCAAGTCCCTTCTGCTGAGTCTTCCGAGAGCTGATCTGCAGCTGGGTGTGGCCCTGCCTGTGTGTGTGTGTTAGAGGAGGCTTTAATAGCCTGGCTCAGCAAGACAGGTTAAAGGGCAGAAAAGGTAGACTCAGTGATATCTCAGCACATCAGGTGGCATCCCAAGGGGTCCAACTGGTCACAGTATCCATAGTGGGAGGTGCAAAGAATGGCACTGGCTTTTTCCCTGGTGATGATGGGCCAAATTCTGCCCTCACTTGTGGTGTAAATGCGGCCCAGGAACTGCAGGGCTCTCAGCGCTTCTGAAAACTAGGCCATGTATTTAGGTGTCTAAATAAGGATGTAGGAGCCTAACTTTGGGGTGAAAACCTCAGCACACATGGAAATGGCTGCAGGATCTTTAGGGCTAGGGATGGTCAGGGCTTCAGTTTTACCTCCCTTGAAAAAGATAGCAAACACCTAGGAGTGCTGAATTGAGGCCTAGTTTCTCTCTGTCTCCTGCAGATCCTAACACTGCCACAGTCCCATGCTGCACTTTGCTTCTGCCCAGGCAATTTAGAACTGCAACCGGAATTGCTGCCCCATTGAGATAAATGTTTCTGTGGCTGCATAATGGTGACGCTCTCTCTCTCTTTCTCACTCTGTGTATGGACTGTGAGAAACCTCTGACTGAAATTAACTGAAAGGAGAAAGGCAATCATCAAGCAGTAGAAATCCCATCCATCTCATCGCTTTTCCTGCACCCCCTGTGTCTGTGGCATAGAATTGCTCAGGGACACATTCTCGGTAGTTGAATAAACTGCTCTCTGCTATTAGTTATGGGGGTGGGGGAGATAGCTCAGTGGTTTGAGCATTGGCCTGCTAAACCCAGGGTTGTTAGTTCAGTCCTTCAGGGAGCCACTTAGGGATCTGGGGCAAAATCAGTACTTGGTCCTGCTAGTGAAGGCAGGGGGCTGGACTCAATGACCTTTCAAGGTCCTTTCTAGTTCTAGGAGATGGGATATCTCCATTAATTTAAAATTTAGTTTGGATCCAGAGGTAAATATGGAGAGACTCCCCTGCCCTGCAATAGGAGTGGAGAGAAAGAAGAGGCTCGTTTGCAAAGATTTGTAGAGGTACCTTAGCATTACCAGAGGAGAAGATAGCTGACCAGTTTGAGGACTAAAGCTTTTGTAACCAATTGAAACAAACCAGGCTGATTTAAGATCCTAAATCACCGAAAAGATCCAGTTGAAGACTCGGACGTTATTAGTGTCCTCTGGGATGGGGATTTGATTTGGGATTTTTCCATGTAGATTTGTGCCATTTCTGGTAGGTGCGTGCTCCATTAATGCTGATGATGGAACATTTTTTCCATTGGAAAACGCCACATCATCAAAAATGAAACGTTCAGGAGAAATGTGTCAATTTCAACTACTTTCCATAGGATTTCCTGCCAGCTTGCCCACCTGGTGGGGTGCCACAGAGCCAAGCTTCCTGGAACCCAGGCATCTGCTGCCTGGGCTCTCTGACTCCTGAGAAACAGGCCACAGATGTCCTGTGAGTCAGGGAGCCCTGGAGACCCAGCTCTCAAACTCCTGGCTCCTCAGTAGCTCCTCACTTTTGTTTTAATTTTAGAATTTCCTGCGGAAGGGAAGTTCCGAGGTTCAGTCAGCTCTAGTCTGTCTGTGTCAACAGGCTGCTAGGGGCTTTGGGCTGAGGTAGAGGGGAAGCCCCCGCCCTGAAGAACTGATGTTCAGATAAACAGTGTATGAACGCAAGAGGGGGGAAAGTGTAATGGAAGGAGAGTGGCTGAGTGGGGAAGTTTTTAGCACTGACCCAATGGCTACATCAGTTTGGGATATTTCCTTGTTAAAGGAGTAAAGATTTGCAGCGTGGTTCTCCTCTCAGACCTGGGGAAGTTAGGAGTAATTCTTCTGATGACAGTGGAGTCGCACTTCATCTTATTCACCTTACAAGTACACAGAGTAACTAATGTCAGGGCCCCGCTATGCAAAGACATGGCGTCAGGGACAGTTTTGAACGCCTTACAATTTAAACAGACAAGACCACCAAAGGGTAGGAGGGAAAGCAGAGGTCTGGATAGGGAATGTGACTGGCCCAAGAGACCTGTTGCCCTGTTTCAAACCGGTCAGCTGGAACCTGCTGAAAAGGTCCAGTTGGAATTTCCACTAGGGATAGCTTGCCATGGTCACATCACAGCTTCTATTTTATGAACCCTACAAATCTCCTCGCTTCAGTTGTATCTTGTGGCAGGGAATCGCACAGGTTAATTTTGCGTTGCAAAAATAAGTATTTCCTTTTATCGGTTTTTAAGGAGATTTTTTTTTTTTACAGAACACCGCATTAATCTGTGGAACTCATTCCCACAAGAAGTCACAGAGACTCGGCACTTACTAGGATTCTGAGAAGGACTGGGTGGACAATGAGAACATCTATGGTTATATTAGGTAGGATTAAAACATAGACTATAAGCCCTCATGCATCACAGCATAAGCTAAACTCTAACAGAGAAGGGATAGCTATGGCAAGTTATGCTACAGTTGGTTCATTATGAGGAGTTTTTTTGCACCTTCCTCTAAAGGGTCTGGTGCTGTATATACCCTGTTGGAGGCAGGGTAGTGGAGTAAAGCAGCTGGTGTGATTGTGTGTGGCAAATCCATTGTTCCTTATGGAGAAAGTGAATAAGGAAAAGTTATTTACTTGTTCCCATAATATAAGAACTAGGGGCCTCCAAATAAGATTAATGGGCAGCAGGCTTAAAACAAATAAAAGGAAGTTCTTCACACAGTGCACAGTCAACTTGTGGAACTCCTTGCCTGAGGAGGTTGTGAAGGCTAGGACTAAAACAGGGTTTAAAAGAGAACTAGATAAATTCATGGAGGTTAAATCCATTAATGGCTATTAGCCAGGATGGGTAAGGAATGGTGTCCCTAGCCTCTGTCTGTCAGAGGGTGGAGATGGATGGCAGGAGAGAGATCACTTAATCATTACGTGTTAGGTTCACTCCCTCTGGGGCACCTGGCACTGGCCACTGTTGGTAGACAGGATACTGGTCTGGATGGACCTTTGATCTGATCCAGTATGGCCATTCTTATGTTCTTATGGGAGTTTGCCTGAGTAGAGGCTTAGTGAAAATTAAGTAAGGGCTCAGGAGTATAGAAACTTCATTGCCCTACACTGCTCATTCCCAAAGCAATATTAATATTCTTCCTAGATGCAATGATCAGCGCTGAATGCAACACTCCTGACAGCATCTTATATAGGGATCCAACACTAGAGCACAATTTCTTTCCTGTATAGAAGTCTAACACCCAGGCAAAGCTTTCCCAGCCTGATGGATGGGGATACAGATAGTTGTCTGGCTGCGCTGTGTGATAAATAACAATCTAGACAGGTGGAGGGATTTGGATTGCATATAAAAAACTTGATGGATGGATGGATGGATTCTTTTTCTAACGAGATGGGCAGAATAGATTCTGATAAGTGAAAGTGATGGCTGAGGTTGAAATGATGGTGTGGGCTGGATGGGGAGACAGATTTGCATGGCTTGATTTGATAGGAAGGATGAGCTGGATGGATAGATTAGATAAGGTAAAATAGATTAGGTAGATTCTCCAGACCCCTCAAGCCCGAGTCATGCTTTTGTTGAGAGCATCTAAGGAAACAGGTGCATTAAATCCAGGACTAGCCCATCAGTTCCTCCTTCTGACTGACAGTGAAGGAATGTGCCATTAACAGAAAGCTGGAGAAAGCACTGGCCTTTCAATCACTACGTTTGTTTTCTATACCATGAACATGGTGTCCTCTGCTGGCAGACACCCAAGTGCAGTCTCGCCATGTATAACTAAGCACAGGTGACCTGGTGTAGTTGGTTCCTGTTGAAAGAGAGAGAATAAAAACCAGTGGTGGACTTGCCTTGGAGCCATATTGCTCAGTCTCCTCCAGTGAAGAGCATTCTCCTGATGCTGGGGGTTGCTGGCCTGTGTTCTCCTGCTGCATTTTCCAGCAGTGTCCGTTTCATGCTTGCTCTCAGGGTCTTACACTCTTTTGATAACTCTGTTTCACCTTGAGCTCCCATTAGCACAAACAGGCCCATTCTGAGACAACCAAATCTAATGGAAAGCCTGGGCAGAAAGTCTCTCCTGCTCACTGCGTAGCTAATTTATATCCTGTGGCTGGGAGGAGTTACAGAGAACGTTGGCCCACTTCTATGTCCCAGTTTTATTTGCCCCTGATCAGGATGGAATTCGGAAAGGATGGCTCCTTCGGAGGCAGCACCCTGCATGCCAGATGTTGATCCAAACTGGATCTCCATATATAAACTACCTTGTACTTTCAGTACGGAACTGGATCCGGATTTCACAGTTTTGGCCCATCTTTAGTCACCCTGGGGCAGAAATTTCAAAAGGGCTCAGCACCCACAGTTGGGACTCAGCTCCCCCTTAGACACAAAACAAGATATTCAGAGTTTGTCAGTATGTTGGGTGCAGCTCAGCTTCTGAGCTCTTAGAAAAATCTGGCCCTGGTTGTCGATACTGAAGGCTTGACAGTCTGGCTCTGGGCTCTTTGGAAAATTTGGTCCTGCCTGTTTGCTGGTTTCAAATACTTTAGAGCAGCGGATGTACTGGCCGCCGCTTCCAGCAGCTCCCATTGGCCTGGAGCAGCGAACCGTGGCCACTGGGAGCCGCTATCGGACGAACCTGCGGACACCGCAAGTAAACAAACCGGCCCGGCCCGCCAGGGGCTTTCCCTGCACAAGCAGCGGAACAAGTTTGGGAACCACTGCTTTAGAGGCTCTCCAAGTGCATCACAGACATTATTTATCTGTGAACACATCTATTAACTACGGTGTCTGTATTTATGTAACCGTCACGGTTTTGCTTTCCATGTCAGGGTAGGCATACCCCGCACCAGATAGGACAGGGTTAAAGAGCAGCCCTGGGTTCTGTTATCCCCACCCACTACACCTATGCTGAGTGTTGGGTTTAGAAGAGGAAAGCCCAGCAGGTGAGGAGAGCAGACAGGCTACTTCTGTGTGGGGCAGACCACAGATGGAGGAGGAGTGTGGCCTGCTGGAGCCCTGGGGAGGAGGGTAGGCTGAGCCCAGATGATTAACTGAGAAGAGCTAGTTGCTAAGACAGGCTATTGTAGCTGGGGCCTATCTGCTAGGAAGCAGATGAAGACTGAGCCTGGCAGGACTGAGGAATCTTTTGTTTGTACATTTATTGGATTTGGGCTCAGGGACTCCGTTACCCCAGAAGGGGCTGAACGCATTAAAGTGGCTCGGATCATTGTGAGCAAACTGAAGCAGAGCTTCTGCCTTGCCATGCCCAGCTACAAGGGCGTGTGCTGGGATGGCAATTCTGTGATAGCCCTGCCCCTTACCGTGATTTCGGCGGGAGGTGGCTGCCGTTATGTGTTCAATACAGATGTAGTGCATTGCAGTGAGAGACACACACGCTGTGCTCTCTCTTGCAGAGACTTTATTTCTGTTGTTTCCCCATCATCTAAAATAGACGTCATTCGACTGGAAGTGCCGGGGCATGGCAAAACATACAACTGCATTCCCTGCACAATAAAGAGGTGTTATCCTTGTTTTGTCGGTTGGGAAACTGAAGCACAGGGAGGTGAAGTGAGTTCTCCAAGGTGTCTCGGTGAATAAGTGGCAGAGAATTGAGAACAAAACCCAATAATCCTGACTCCAGTTCCCTACTTCAGTCCCTGGAGCACACGTAGGTCCCGATCCTCTGGGTGGGCCTCGGCTATGTAGATCCAGTTGTAGAATTAGGGTCTTACTCAAAATGGACCAGATCCTGCAACCCTCGCTCACGTTGAGAAGCACCTGACTCTGCAAGTCGTCCCATCGATTTTGAGCATTGGGCAGGATCGAGCCCAGTAACAGGGAGATGGTGGTGTGGATGCACTGTGTTTCTGTGGTATTTAACCCCTTCCCTCCCTCGCCTCCAGCCATGCTTTGCCCACACCTGTTAGAGGAACTTCCACTGCCCTTAGTGGATCATGATACCATTGACTTTCCCACTTGGTTCCCACCGTTTCTGGGATCATTTACTTCATGGTTGAAGACAGAGTCAATGAGGCTGGACCTAAGGTGTCGCTGTCCCTCATGCCTTCTCCTCTCCCCTGTAATATTCGAGTAACCTGTGCTGGATAGAGTTCCTAGCTCCAGCCTGTTCATCGTGATGGGTCTGGAGCCTTCTCTTGCTGGCACAGACCAGCTTCAGAATGTGTGTGAGGAGGAGGAGAGAAGCTGATGGCAATATTTCTGTAACCCTCCCCCATCCTCACTCTAATTACACTACCTGGCTGGAGTTCTGTTTTGTCTTCTCTTTCGCAGAGCACTGCGGTATAGCGCTATCAGATCAAATACTGTACAAAGGGATTCGCAGCGCAGAGAAAAGCAGCCCACATGCTCAGGAGTGGCTGGTGGGAGGAGAGAGGAGCTGGAGCACAGCTGCTCTGCTTGGCACCCTCTCACCAGACCTGCCGGAAAAAGACTCTGGTTTTGCTGTGTTTTGTTTAGCGTGTTCACCTTCCGTTCCCCTGGGGGCTGCCTGGGCGAGCAGGACCCAGACCCACTGCAGCATGCCGCGGGTCAATTGCCAAGACCAAATGCAGTGTAAGCCAGGCAAGTGGGTGGATGTATCTGACTCCTTGCGCCCTTCATGTACATTTGAAGAGGCAGTGTTGCCTAGTGGCTAGAGGACTGGCACTTGAAAGGCCTGGGTTCTATTCCCAGTTCTGTCACTGGCCTGCTGAGTCCCACCACTGCTCTGTACCTCAGTTTCCCCGTCTGTAAAATGAGAACGCTTTTTGAGAACTATGGGTGAAAAGCAATACATGAAAAGTATTATTATTGTATTATATTCCTCTGGACCACAGCCTCCTAGAAGATTGGTAGCACAATGGTTAGCACTTGGAGCAATAAAATGCTGGACTGGGTGGATAGGAGCCACTGAATAAAACTCCATCATTGCATTGAAGGTAGTCTCCAAGGCAAAAAAAATAGCTAGAAGAAAGGACGGGAGTCCTGTAGAGAAAAGATGGCTTAGGAGGGTGCTTGGGGCTAACATCTTACTTTGGTTATTTATTGCTTAAGTTAGGAACAAAGATGAACCCCAGGAAGGGGATGAGTGTATGGGCATGCGGCAGGTATGAGCCCCAACATATAAACCTTCACAAAGTGTGTTTCATCCTGACGTATATACAGGATTCCCTTCACCCAGCACTGAAATGCAGCTGTCCCTGGGTGCAAAGTGCCAGCTGTGTCAGAATGCACAGCAACTCACCAGTTATTGAGCGGGGGAAATGAAAAATGTTCCCCTAGTTGAAAATCTAGGGGGAAATTAGCTGGTCTTAAATCCCAAGCCGGTATTTGGCCAAGACCCCCAGAACTAAAAGCCCTACTCTTGTAGTGAGTGCATGGGATTCTAATGGCTGGGAGTAGGCAGGGCCTCTGCTCCCCCAACACCACGCTACCACTCTGGTTCAGTTCTGAGTTCGAAGGGAAAGCACCACTTGCTGGCCCTTCAGGATCATGTAGGCAGCTGGGGAGGATGGTTGAATAGAGATCCAGGATCTCCGCCGATTCCACATGCCTGTCTTTGTTTGTCCCTTGTGGGGTTTTTTGTACATTTCACTGCAGAATTCACAGGCGATAATGCAAATGAGTGAAGCTAGCCTTCACAGCAGTCCTTCAACCCCATTCCCAGGCCCTCTACCCTCCAATCCTCACTGGGGGCTAGACATGTGGCCTGTAGCCAAGAGATGACCTGGGTGCTCTGGCTAAGTATTCGCAAGTCTGTGGTCTCATCTGTGGCAGGGCTGAGAAGATTTAACCTTCCTTGCGAGTGAGCTTCTCTCAGTGAGGCTCAGGTGGAGGACAGTCAGCCATTTCCTAGCCTGTGACTCCAGGACAGGTTGCACCTCCAAGCATCCAACTGGCAGGACTCGTAGGGCATCTCTCTGTTGCTGGGAGGCAGGAGGCTGCCCAGCCAGCTGAAAGGAGCCCCCTAGCATAGAGATCAGGCTGTTACTGGGCTTTGCTGCAGAACAAGGCTCGTCCTTGGCCTGTTAGAACCCTGCAGTGCACAGGACCAACTGGACGTGCTGCACAGAGCAGGGTGATGAACAGGGAGGACCTAGCCTGGTGTTTCCCCATGCAAACCAAACTGTTTTCCCTTAAGCAGACACTCACGATGTGAGGCAGCGGGGTCCAGTGGTCAGGGCTGGGAGTCAGGAGCCCTCACTCTGCCACTGGCTTGCTGGGTGACCATGGGCAAGTCATTTTGCCTCCCTGTACTTCAATTTCCCTGTCTGTAAAATGGGGGGTTGGGGGAATGGTCCGCTCCTTCCTTTGCTGAGCTCTGGGAGATCTGTGGATGGGAAACACTGTAGTGAGCAATACTGGTACATTCCGTGGGCTTGGTCCTGGCAGGCAGACCAAGGGTCCTGATGGAATAGCCCAGTATTCTGTGAGCAGCCCTGACCTAGAGTGATGAGGGAGTGCGGGGAGGAATGTAGGGATAACAGACGTTGCTCAGGAAATCCCCAAGCTGATGTATTCCAAAGGGGTGGCACATTTACTCTTCAGAAATATTTTATATTTAGCCTCCCCTCCCCCAGCATAAGTCCTCTCTGCCAGAGGTGGCCCAGCAATATCCACAGAGAGGACAACACCCCAGAGGCAGCGAAATCACCCCAACCCTCCCAGTGGTTTGGAGTCAGAAACTGAACCAGGAGCTCCCAAGAAGGACCCCTCCAGCCTTCTTGCTGGGCCTGTGGTGAGGAGCTCCCCTGCAGCAATGTGAAGAGTCAGTGATTGCTGTGCATCTGCAGCTGTGTGGTAGGTAGAGCCATTCCCAGCTGTGCTTTCCCAGCCCGGAGGAACCAGGCTCAACTGCTGTGTGTGTGTGGGGGGGGAGGGGCAGGGGCCTTCCATTGCCTTTTGCATGGCTGCCTACTGCAGGCTGCCACAAGCCATCGCACACCGGGTTAAACACCACATTTGCTTGGCCCAGGCCCTAAAGAGACCCAGAAAGGGCAGAACAGGAATCTAGTCTCACAATGATGGGAGCTGATGAGGTCAGGGGAATGGTCCAAGCCCTTCCACCATCCTCATTACCATCCTAATCATGACACAAGCCCTGAATCCCTGCTATCAGCGACAGAAACAGAGGGAGCACTTCTGATCCCATCTTCCAAGCCATTGAGACCCGGGAGGAGCCATGTGGGTCCTTGTGTCTCTTGTGAAACTAGCAACAAAACCTGCAAGAACCACCATGGGTTGTCGGGCTGCTTGTGATGACCAACCTGTGGAACTCCTTGACAGAGGATGTTGGGAAGGCCAAGACTATAACAGGGTTCAGAAAAGAACTAGATAAGTTCCTGACGGATAGGTCCCTCAATCGAGTCCGAGCCTCTGTTTGCCAGAAGCTGGGAATGGGTGACAGGGGATGGATCACTTGATGATTACCTGCTCTGTTGATTCCCTCTGGGGCACCCATCATTGGTCACTGTCGGAAGACAGGATACTGGGCTAGATGGACCTTTGGTCTGATGCAATATGGCTGTTCTTATGTTCTTAACAGCAGAAGTCACGGTGTTAAGTGAGTACATACTGAAACACCTGGGTTTTGTCATTTCTAACAACTAAGTAATGTGCTTTTAATAACACACTGTTTCATAACATCTGATAACTGGCAGATTGCATCTCAACTAAGTAAACTTAGGAAGTAAAGTCTGCCGTCGGATGGTGGATAAGATGGTTAGCAGAAGCCATTTATGATGGGAGCTGATAATATTTCACACACTGCATTTCAGCCGTAAAGATTGCAGAGCATTTTACAAGCTATTATAAAATTATATACAGAGGGAGAAACACACCTCTTGGGATCACCTTCTCCATCACACAACAGCAATGTCACATGATCTGGGCGGGGCCATGGAGAACACTGTTGTATCCAGTTGAAATTTCAGGGGGAATCAGCGATGCAGGATACTGTAACTGAAACACAGTCCAGCCAGGACATTGGGTTAATAGTCACTTGAAAAATGCCAGGAGATCTTCAATGGACACAAGTGGTTAGATGATAAGCGATTGTGGAATGAGAACTTATGGAACCCCCAGCGGCACCGCACCTCCTCGCACCCAGCTATGGCACGGGGTTCGCACTGGCTCAGAGAGAAGTATGCTGCACATCGGTTTCTGCAGCATGGCATTGAAGTTGAGCGATCCCCAAACTGGGGGGTCGGTTTGCTCAGATACAAGGGCTGCTCCAACTTATGGCAGCCTCCCCACAGCACCTCTGGGTTGCTCTGCCTTCCGATATCCCTGTAGCACTGAGCACTCCTGCACATCCCCTCCTACCCCGCAGCATGCTCCCCGTGCCAGAGGCCACGTACATGAGCCCTATGCTGCTCCTGCGCTGGGCACTGTGGGAATTCTCACCCAGCCTACAGCAGCCCCTATATATCTTTGGAGTGATGTGTAGGGGAAAGGGGCCAGTGTGTTTTATAGTACAAGGCACCATTCTATTGGATTCTTATGGTCTAAAACCAGTTTAATTTAAAGTCATCTCAGATGAAAAAGTTATCCCAGCCAGTAAGGGAGGGAATCACTCGACCACTGCAACCCTCTCAGAACTGGAGCCACCTGGGAGGTGGCTGGATAGATGTATTTTCGCACATGCAGTAATCTGCTAATGTAAAAGTCTCAGCGCCAGCACCACCACTCAGGAACACTGTGGGCTGGGACATCTTGGGGAAGATTTTAGCTCCATAGAAGAAATTTGGCAGCTTGGGACAGATATAATCATCCTCCTCCCATATGCTTGATTCTATTTAAAAGGAAATTGTACCCAACTTCTTCCGACCAGCGCACTGACATTTCCAAAGGAAGCTTAAATACGCTCCCAAGTAGAGTTAGAAATACATTTGGCATCAGCTGCTGAAACTTCAGCTTGAGCACGGTACAGGTGATTTTTCGCTTAATGATCATGTGAATGTCTTGCAGTTGACGAGCACCTTTCACACCATAAGCTCCCAAATGCTGCACGTACAAGGCTGGCTTCTCCGGTTGCTCTAATGCACCTGCCTCTAGGGTGGAATGCAGCACTTAGGTGGCATGTTCGGCAGCGCTCCACATGAGCAAGTGAAGAATGCCCTCTCCAGCTGACACCGCAGGGCGAATGTGGGTAGCGAGGATGTAATGACCTGTGTCAGGATATGGCTGGGACTCCAAGAACAACAGCCTTCCTTGCGGCAATCAGTTGTGATGAAAAGACAGCAACGTCTGCAGCACAGCACCCCCTAGCACCCTGCTGCGGCATTGGGCCAGTATGGCTTTAGCAGAAAGAGTGCCTCTTACAGAGTCACAAGAACCACTTTCTATGGCACCCTGGCTCCGCTTTGGATGGCTCCCATCCAAACGCTGAGCCAGTCCAAGCCTGCGAGACCCCAAGCAGACCCAGACTTGGTGGGAATATGATTGCAAGTCTTTATGCGCCACATTTTCAAGAAGTCTCTACTTTGCTTACCAGGCTGGTTTCCAGCTTGTGTCTGAGGCCCTGAGCTGACTCCCATTGAGACCAAAGGCCTGTCAGTTAATGGGGCTTGGATCTGAGCCCCACCTGGGTGTTTACCTTTCCTGATCCTCCCACTCCGTTCCTTGCTGTCCCCATTCTCCAGATCTCAGTACCAGCCTCAGGCTGATTTAAACCAGTGTGTGGTGCTGAGATGGAAGGAAAAGACAGGCACAAACTCTGCCACCGGTGCCCTACGATGGGATCATACATGTTTCATGGGAAGAGCTGGAACGGTCTCCTCTTTCTCAGGCACCAAACCCACCCCCTCCCCTTCTCCTCCAAACCTCTCCTCAAAGCATGCTGCTGCCAAACACCCTTTCCAACAGCGGCCCCTGCAAGATTCTTGTCCCCCTCAGCCCCATATCAACACCCCTGAGCCTCAACAGGCTACATCCTGCAGTCCCCTGGGCTCTCACCTGTATGGCGAGCAGCCCAGGAGCAGATTACAGATGAGGGGCAGAGGGGTGGATACACTGGTGCCTTGTGCATTCCGGATGTGTGTTTGGAGACTGATGCAAAGCCCATTGAAGTCTGGAAAAGCTCTCATTGGCCAGCAGGCTTTGGGTCAGGCCCCTGCTATGTACCACTCCCTTGGAAGAGGAACATGGCCCGCCTTACTCCATATCAGTGGCAGACAGAGCTGTGTGAACTAGACACAGAGCACCCAGCACACTCCTGGTGCTGAGTACACCATATCTGATAGTCTGAGCTGGTAGCCCAACAATACCTGAGCACTTAGCACCCCTCAAGGATCAGGGCTGCCCTGTGCTAGGTGCTGTACAGAGAAGTCCCTGCCCCAGATTACCTGCAGTCTAGGTCTAGGACACATTAGATGGACAAAACAGACAAATGTAGATAGAAGGGATGATGTACCATTAAAGCAAGCAGAAAAGCAGGGGTCCCCGCTCCCCCCTGGGCTAATCAGTGTCAATGACTCATCTCTGGGTTACCCATATTTAGAATATAAAGGAAAACCCCAAAAGGCAAAACCCCGAGCTGCAGTACTGGGAACTGAAAGCTCCTTGATTTAAGATGAACGCTGCCTCCCATGATTGTTTCTCCACTTGTATTTATGGGAAACTAACGCACCACTTTTGCAAGCAGCTCATGAGAATACCAGGAGGGCTCTACTCTCCAGCAGCAAAACAAATGCTTGCGGTATCTTCAGCTAGCTCCACGTTTTGATTTAAACAAACAAGTTCCCCCCGAGGAAGTTACTGTGTGTGCGTCTCCTTTTAGCATTCTCTTGGCCATGTGTGTTCATTGGGTGTTTAACAAGCTTTCCCTTGAGTATCGGGGATGGGTGGGACCGGCTGCAGGGGGAAAGGGGAGGATTCAAAAGGTAAAGTTGTTAGCCAGAGGAATTAAAATGGGGATGGTTTCCTGGCCTCTAGAGAGTTGGCAGCTTCACTTCCCATCCCAGCCTGTGTGTATATGTGTGTTCATCTCCAGCCTGCCTCCCAGGCCCCCCGCAGCCAGACCCCATTCATTACTTTTAGACCCTAGGTTGAGTCATCTCTCTGTCACAGATTCCTCTAGATCCCTGAGTTTTTAGTGAGACCTGGGGAAGGCCACCCCAACAAAGGGGAACTGCTGTGGGCCGTTGCCTGCGGGATTCACTGCCCCAGGAGGGGAGAGATGCAAACACTGCAGTTGTTTGATCCAATGGTGAATATTTCTAGTTGTGTTTGCTAAATAAAGGAGTGTGGGGGGGGGGGGGGAGAGGCAGTTCTTGCACCTCTGGATGTAAACTGGTCACTGAAGGGCTGGTGGAATCCAGTAGGAATCCACCTCTGCTCTCCCCGTTGTCAGCTTTGCACAAGCGGGCAGGTGCATGAGGGAGAGGACAGGTGGCTTTGTGGAGCACAGTCCTAGGTGTCAGGAGAGCTGGGTTCTGTTCCCAGCTCTGACAATGACTCACTAGGTGACCCTGGGCAAGTCACTTTCCTGCTCTGTGCCACTGTGTTAAATGGGGACAAAGCCACCTATCTCCCAGGGATGCTGAGGCTTAACAAATTGATGCTGGCAGGGCTCTTTGAGATCCACAGATGAAAGATGCTAAATGGGCAATGCCCCCCTGGCTATATGTCTGCACTGGGGAACACTCTGTATTAGGAACATTAACTAACACAGCTTAGGGTGGACAAACACAGTCATGTTTAAGAACACATCAGCTGGCTGTGGCTAGCCCTGTGGAGCAGCTGCTGGGCTTCCAGGGACACCAAACCAGCCAAGAGCGCCCCACTAAACTCAGGCAAAGTTGCAGCTTCATGTGGTGCTGCTTAGAAGTCATCAACCATTTAGCGGCTGGACCCTCCCTCATTGTCTCCGCCCACCAGCCTGCACAGGCCATGGGCCACGTTGCTGCCACCCCTCCCCCCGAAAATGACGTGCTGATGTGACCAATAAACAAACAGCACCATGAAGGAGTGGTACTGGTTCCAGAGTCACAGGCCGATCACAAACGCACACGGAGGAATCTGCTTTGATCTCCTTTTCTTGGTGCAGCGTCTCCCTCTTTCCTTGTGCTCTTGAGAGACATCGGGGTGAGAGCCGAAGAAGAAAGCAGGTTGAACGCATATGGTAGGATTAGCACTTTATCTCTGCCTCCTAGCTATACATGTGTTCCAGCGCTGTCTGTGCCATTAGCTTCGTTAGAGCCGCCCGAGTGGTGGATTAAATCCAGTGAGCTGTGCAATGAACCTCATTGCTTGAGTCAGTTCTAAGGATTATTGCGAATTATGTAGATCAGAATCAAACTGCAATCCTGACAGGGCCCAGTGTCTCCAGGGAAGAACACTGTAACTTTGCCATTCCGGAGGTTTACTCTGATCTAATTAGATGCTCAAATAGAGTCTTGTTAGGCCCCCAGAGTCGGGCCGCAAACACCCAGAGTTACTGCCTTGTTCTGTTGAGTCAGCTTTGTAGAGCCTATGTAAACAACCAGTCACAGATCAGGGTGGGGGAGGAAAGGGAGCTGTGACGTGTCCTTTCCACTGCTGTGCTATCAAAGGCTAGTAGCAAGGGATGGCTGGAGGACCAGGGAGACAAGGGAACCACTTGCAGTGGTCTCACTGGCAGGAGGTATCTGGGCTTGCAGCTGATTAGACTGGCATTCTGCAGGAGCCAAAAGTGCCTCATTTAACTGATACATGGAGATTGTTTCCTCTCCCTGGTGAAATGCAGCCATCTCTGGGGAGGAAGGCAGCAGCCAATGGAAGTGTTAGGACAGGAAAGCAGAGGAGAACAACTTGTCCAGTTGGGACTGCCAGAGTTTGGGGGGGAGGGGAAATGGGATTTGGGGAGTCAGAATGGACCGACCCAAGCTGGAGCTTGGGCAAGAAATCAGGATTAACTTCCTGCCCTCTCTTAGGGTAAGTGGCCTGGGAGCATTAGTGATCACCAGTGACCCAGACCTGTGTTGTGTCCTTCTGTAAAATGCTATTCTGTGCAGCTTCTTATATTGTGCCCATCACCATGGTCTCTGGCCACCGACCTGCAGAGCACCCCGTAGCAGTATCCAGACGCAGCATGGGAAGAGCACTCCCTTTGAAAAAAACAACACCTTTGAAAGAAACAAAAAAACCACCGCTGCACACTGAGTTTTCTTCTGAGGTCTCCTTTCCATATATTGACCTAACACCGCTTAGCTTGCAGCGTCTCAGAGGGTCACAGCATTAACAGTGGTATGACTGCAGGGGCTGATACAGAGCAGACCTGCAACCTGTTCAGGGTGCAGAAATGGGAGAAAAAATTGTTAGCTCTCTGTCTGGTCCAGTAAAAAGGATGGCCTGGCACATGAGTTGGTACCTTCCTGTCCGGTCCCATTCCAGAACAAAGGATGGCCTGGGACATGAGTTGGTACCTTCCTGTCCAGTCCCATTCCAGAACAAGGGATGGCCTGGTGCATGAGTTGGTACCTTCCTGTCTGGTCCCATTCCAGAACAAAGGATGGCCTGGCGCATGAGTTGGTACCTTCCTGTCTGGTCCCATTCCAGAACAAGGGATGGCCTAGTGCATGAGTTGGTACCTTCCTGTCTGGTCCCTTTCCAGAACAAGGGATGGCCTAGTGCATCTGTTGGTACCTTCCTGTCCGGTCCCATTCCAGAATGAGGGATGGCTTAATGCATAAGTTAGTACCTTCCTGTCTGGTCCCTTTCCAGAACGAGGGATGGCCTGGTGCATGAGTTGCAGAGACTGCGGTGGGACATCAGGGGCTGCTGCCTTTGCATGTGCTTAAAGCCAGTGCTGGATTGTATCTTCAGCACATCTCTCAAATCCCGGTTCACTGAGGAGCCTGTGGCAGGCGGATGGGCTGTAGTTCACTCACTGTCTCACCCTCTCTGGCTCTCACTGACATTTGACTCCACTGTCACTCTCTTGTGCTTTTGTTGCAAAAAAGAGAGGGGGGGAAAGGGAGGGGGGAATTCTGAGTTTTATCTCCAAAGACATTTGTTGAAAGCTTCTCACATTTCACATTCCGCAGCCCCAGCTGCATGTATGTGCTATGCATTTTGAGGACTTTTCTATCAGGGCTTTGTTCTCCCTGTTTCCTTTGATGTGCTGACCTGAGACAGGCACGTGGGGGTGGGAGCTTTCCCTGTGTGCGTGAGTGCTGGTGCTCAAGTATATGAAGTTACCGTTTATAATAGCCGGAAGAGAAATTTTATCCATCCCCGAGCTGGCCTTTGGTTTTCCCTGGTCACTTTTGCACAGGGAAAGAGGCATCAGCAAGCCCAATGTTGCATGGAAAACAAGCCCACTTCTGTATGAGAAGTAGGTAGTGGGGTGGCCAGCTACCCCATTTGTGCATGCCCATTAGAAGCATGCCCATTGTTGTAGGTGCAGGAGAGGAGGCTGTTATGTCAGCAGGGAAAGAGGCGCATTGCAGATTCAGGGTGGGTTAACAAGGACGACACCAACGCTATGTCCACACTTGGAACTGGGGGTTGATTTCCAGCTCGAGTAGACATACTCACGCTAGCTCTCACAAGCATAGCCACAGTAGCATGAGGAGCAGGCAGCAGCGGCACGGGCTAGCTGCCCTGGGTACAAACCCCCTGAGGGTATGTGCTCACGTGGCTGGTCTGAGTCACTGCCCAGGCTACCCCCAGCTACACTGCTATTTTTAGCACGCTAGCTCAAGCCGAGCTAGTATGTGTCTGTCTACCTGACCCGGGAAGCACACTCCCAGGTGCAGCATAGAGGTACCCTAACACAGAGGAGGAAACAGAGGGGTGGGGTAGACACACAGTAAGGTCATAAAGGGGTCAGGCTCTAAAAAAGACAGACCCCCCCTCCCAAAGACACACCATACATTCTCACTATATCGGCCAGGGCTGAAACTGTGCTCCTTTATGTCGAAACCTCTCACATGCATGAAGCCGGTTGGTCTGAGTCCAAACAGTTCTGCCCTATATCTCTAGGCCTGATTGCTTCTGCAGAGCACTTCTCTGGAGCTGGGCCTGATGCAAAGTCCATTGAAGCCAATAGAAGGATGCCCATTAACTTCAGTGGACTCTGGATCAGGTCTCATGTCTTCCACCCAGTATCTGACTGGATCAGTTTTCCATCTCCTCCACATTGGTGTAAATCCAGCAACCATGAGCAGCTACAAATGTCCCATTCCCTTCCCTGGCGATACCCCACTCTAGACCCAACAAACATATTTCCGGGGATCAGAATTTAGTCATTTTGCCACCACCAGGGAAGGACACCAACCCACTGTCGTTCATGATTGACAAAGCAGCAGCGTCTCTCCTCCGGGTTAGTTCTGAGAACCGCTAGAAGGCTATAAACTGACATGTTCTCTTACTGAAGTTCAGCCCCACCTCCATCAGATACAAAAACCAGTTAATTATGGGGCTTGCTCATGGGCACAGAGTTTTCTGTGCTGTTCTCTTATTGTCAGGCTGCTCATGAAAGCTGGGCTGGGCACACTGGTATGTTACGCCATGAATTTGGGGATGCACATCCTGCTGTGTTACCGTACAGTTGCCCGGGCAGGCTTAGCTGTACATACTAGTTTATTGTAGGTTTGCTCAAGTTCACTGGCCTGTACACACTAGTTTATTATTATAGGGTTGTTTGTAAGCTGTGCAAATGTTGTGTAGACTGTTTGTTATTGTAGGGTTGCAGCTGCACATGGGACTGTGCATGCTACTCTGTTATTGTAGGGTTGCCTAGGAGAGCTTTGCTGCATACACTAGTCTGTTATTACAGGGTTATTCGTAAGTGTTGAGCCGTGTGTGTTGGTTTGTCATTGTAGGGTGGCTCACAAGTGCCTGGCTGCCAGCATTTACTGATTCTTTAATGAAATAAAAGAATGCTGCAACACTGTGGTTTGGTAAAACAGCCACACCCGGAGATGAAGAATGACAAAAACTTTACTAACAGAGCAAGAATAAAGTCCTGGCTCAACAATCTTGGTCATATCCTTTTAAGAATCTAATTCACATTATACCTGGGTATTCCCAAACCATATGGAGAGCCATGCCAACTAATTATGCTCTCATGAGCCCCATTTTAAAAGTCTGCCTTCGTTAAGTCTAGTTTATAGGCACTTAAACTGGCCTTGAGTAAATGCTTAGAACAGGTCCAATTTAAATTTGGCACTTAAAAAAAAAAGAGAAGATGACAACTGGCACCCTGCCTGTAGTTGTTATATCCCCTTCAGGAACTGAATGAAATTGAGAGGGGTTGAGCTGGGGGCATTGTAAAAGAGTTAAAGTCTCCTGTAGGAACCTGTAGTTGCAAAGTGGTGCTGTACCGAGCTGCAGCGAGTGCCCTATCTTCCCCCACCACTGCAGTGTCGCCCCCAGAGAGCTCTGCCGCTGGGCTGGACAGTAAGAGCTTTAAGTGGCAAGAGCTGCTGAATCATAAAACCAAAGGTGTCTGAGTATTGCCCAGAGAAACCCAAACACGTTCATGACCCTTTTTAATCACTGCTTCACCGCAACAGATCCATCCAGATTAAATGAAGAGTGAAGTTTTCCCTGGTATTGTTTTGTTGTTGCTGATGTTCTTTCTAGTATCAGGCTATAAACTGCCTGCTGTAGCTAAGGGTTCAAGCTCTTTTATTCCCTGTATCCCTGAACAGTGTTGCTGTAAGGCAACTGTTTGGAAATATATACAACACTTGATATTTCTGTGGCATCTTCCATCCAGGGATTTCAAAGAGCTTTACAGCCCTTCTGTCGTGTAGCTCAGTATCATCATCCCCATTCTGCAGATGGGGAAACTGAGGTACAGTGAGGCGGGGGAAGTGACTTGCCCAAGGTCACTCAGCAAATCTGTGGTACACCAAGGAATAGAACACAGGCCTCCTGCCTCTCCACCATTTGCGCTAGCCATAAAACTTTCTTTTGCACCTAGCTGTCGCTTGTTGTGTCACTGAGTTATCATCATGGGAAGCAATGCGTCTTGGTATTGACACAGAGCATCACCGCTCTCGGAATAAGAATTTCTGGCACTTCAGTAGCACCATCCATGGAAAGACGTCAAGGTGCCTTACTAAGGTTATAATGATATCCTGTCACCTCACTGTGCTGCTGTGAGCCATGGATTCAGGGTCCCACAGAAGATCCCGTGGTTAGTATTCAGTGAGCATCCGGGCCCCCGAGCAGAAGACGTAGAGGGAATCAATACAAGAGGCAATCGTACAAAAGCTCGGAATGAGGATGGAGCACTTCCAGTTGAGAATGGTTTCTTTGGCATCAGACACAGAAACGCTGGGCCTGCCTCTGCTCTCAGTTACACTGATGTCAATTCAGAGTAGCCCACTGGACTTCATTATGAATGAGGGCAGCAGCTGGCACAATATCTCTGTGTTTCTGGGCAGGACAAGGCTGTCCGCAAAGAGGATAAGACTAAACCACGTTCCCGTTCAAAGCACCAACAAATGTCCATAGATTCTCCCAGGCCAGATGTTGTGATGGGACCGATGCCTCATCCCAGACTCTCATATCGTCCCAAGCAAAGACTCCCATGTGGATCACGGTGACTGTGCCCATGTGCAGGCTGGACCTGCCTTCCTCAATGTGGCAGTAGGATCTGTTCATCAGGGGGATTGTTAACTTCTGTACATAAAAGAGACAGGGGGAAACTAAACCCAGGACAGGCGCACCTCAGGGGAAAAAGTCTCTGGTCTTGGTTAATTTGAAAAGGCCATGAACAAATGGGTGACAGATGTAGTGTCGCCATGACAACCCCCACAGCTGGCTAGAAAGGAATGAAAGGGCAACCCACTCCAATGAAGTGTCAGCACACTTGCTTTAATCTAGTGCTAGTAACTTGATAATTACAGATGCACATGAAAACGTTCAGATCCGAACGTGTTCTCATTTTGAGCCCTTTGGAGATAAACTAATGCAGGAATAATAATCCAAAAAGCTTTTCTTCCACTGGATCTCCTGGCTTCCTTCACTTTGCTGCCCCATGATCATTTTTCTTCCATGAATTTTAATGGTGAAATCCTATCTGTATGTTCTTCAAAGGGTTTGGCTGGAGGAGGATACCGTCTGTCAAGTTGGCACATGGGGCTTTTGTATCTGTGTGTTTGGTAAACTGGTGGTTTGGAAAGAATGCTCTGGGCACTGTTCCAAATAAATTAGCTACACTAGGTGTAAAACAATGAATGGCAGGTTTAAGTGAGACCCATCTTGGAAAGGCTGTGATTTACAACATGGGCATATCTCGTATTAAGGACCAGAGTCAGATCTCAGATACTCTGGTGTAAATCCAGACTAACTCCTTCCACTTGAACAGGGCTACTCTCGATTTGCACCAGAGTAGTTGAGACCAGAATATGGCCCTATTATCTTTACTTTTGGACCTTAATTGTTAAAGGGACATTGTGAGTGTAAAAAAAATCACCCTTTTGTCTGAAGATCTTTCATATGTTGTTGTTATTAAAAGAAAACTCAAGAGAGTCGTGTATCTAAAAAGGCTTAAAAGAAAATCTATTCTCTCTCTATTTTTTTTCAGTGTGCTTCCTTTGTGCATTTGACAGCACTTTGTGTCCTGCCAATAGTTAGTGTTGTTTGTGTGGGTTTTTCACAGGACAACAGGGGATAGAAATGTATATATATAGGCCCATGCGTCTGTAAAACCAACATGGCAGGTGTAGGGGTGGAAATTACTTTTAATTCCTTTTTTTTTAATTGACTGGATTTCTTTTGCTGGTGTCCCTTCCAAGATCCTGGGATGGACGTCTTATGGAGGCTTGCCATGTTGCTCCAAGGACATCCCAAAAGAGGCCTGAGTGTGTTACAAGAGCTGCCCAAGGGGGTTTAATATTGGCTGAGCCAGATGTCTATGCACATGAGCCTTTTGGTTCTTGCAGGCTGGAGTTTTCAAAGGAGGTTTAGGGAGTTAAGTGCTCACGTTGTGTTGAAATCCAGTGTGATTTGGGTGCCTAAGTCCCTTAGGATCCTTAGACAATCCCAACCTTAGTAGCTAAACTGCTGGCAATGCAATTAGAAGGCTCCAGACTAAGGTGACTTTAGAGATGGGCTTGAAGCCCAAAATCTTGGACTTTGGAAAAGTCCCGACCCAGCACTATGTCTGGCCAGCAGCCATAGTCAATGTCTGACTTCACCAACTGAAAGGTGGGGAACACTGGCTGGGCCAGTCGCAGTCATTCCCTGCTACGTTGGCACAGTAACTGGACCCATCACCCTACACTATTCCTGCCCTAAATCTAGCTGATCAGGCTCTGAACTCTTCTGATGACTGTGCCATAATACTTAGGCAAACTGTTCTGCTACCTCCACAGCCCTATAGTAAAAGTTTCTCCTGATATTTAGGCTAATCTCTTCCCTCTCTCCACTCCGGCATCATCTCTCCTCGCCTTGCTGCTGGGGCCTAAATAACTCTTTCCCTTTCTTCGTCTGATTGCCCTTTAGATATTTATATAGTGTTATCCTGTGCCCCTTAGGCATATTTTTCTAGGCTACACAAATTAAATTCCCTTAGTCTCTCCTCATAAGTCATCCTCTCTAGTCCTTCCATCATTTCAGTTGCTCTGCTTTTTTCTGTCTGTGTGATGTCTATTTTTTTTCTGTATGATACCAAGCTGAAAACCACATTGAGTATTCTAGGTGCATGCCTACAATCACACGATCAAAATGGCACTATAACCTGTCTTGTCCTTCTGTGTACATGCCTCTAGCTCAGCCTTTAAGGGGGCCAGCATCAGACTGCGAACTCCATCCATCTGCGTGGCTGCTCTGTAAATAAAGGTCCATTCCCTCCCTCCCTCCGCCTGCATCCACGCTGCACATTATCCTTCCTGCACTGTAGGATCTCAGCGTCAGTCCTTTGCAGGGTAAGGTGACAATAACCAATGCAATCCATTATGGCTGTGGGAGTTTTCCATTTCTTGGCGCTCGCATATGCTCTTTCATATGGCGATTGTTTGTGTGTGAGAGAGCCTGCTGCCATGTGTGGCTAAAAAAATATCATCATCCTGGGGCATGCAGACAGCTTTTGGACTGATCACTGCTCTCAGTCCGATCTCTTAGGGGGAAACACCCACCGCATTCCCCATAAAATCCTCGGTAAGATTGCTACAGCCATAGCAAAGTGCAGCAGCCCAGAGCCACCCTGTTTGCCCGCAATATGATGGTTTGGGGGCCAATATGCTCCATGGCACTTCTTATTTCTACCATGCACACTCCCCAAAATGTCTGCTGCTGCGGGCACCGGGCACCCAAGATGGTCAGCTGCATTCCTGGGGCTATGGATCACCGTGAGAGTAAGTGAGCCAGGCATCCGCCTAGCTCTCAAGAGAGAACTAGTTCCGTATTCTGCCCTGCTCCCATAGGAGTGTGCTGGGTTGGGAGGTGGCAGAGGAAGATGCTCTTGATGTCTTCCACCCACCCGTGGATCCTGGCAACACAGACACTGTTGCCAAGGATTATAATTAGAAAGAAGCCATCTGTCTTCTCTCTCCTTGTCTTTGGTCACATCCGTTAGTCTTTAGCTGTGACGGTTGCTGAGAAAACCTTCAAAACATGATCCAAATATAATCAATTCAGCAATGTCTGCCTGAGTTTGCAGAGAGCCTGAAACAATAGCTCTGCAGTCTAAACTGCTCCATTCATATCCATGAGTGCTAACTCTGATGTCAGTGGTTGAATGTCAACATTGTTTAGCAAAGCACATAAGAAAAGGAGGGAATGATTGTATTATGAAAATATACTCCAGTGTTTTCCAAAGGATGGGCTGTCCCACCATGGGGCGGGGGGCATGAAGGACTAGCTGAGAGGACTATGGAAGGTGTTTAAATTAAGATGTGCCCATCTATGATAGCATAGATAGGCAGGGCTATGGGGGGAAGAGGTGAGTGTATGTGATTGGTTTCTAAAGGGTGAGGGGCTGCTAAGCATTCAGGAAAGGCTGCTTTAAAGAATTCCCATGGGTGAGATTATACAGTGAGAGGCCAATGGAAACTGATTTGTCCGGAGCTAGTAAATGAACCAGTTACTAAAAATGACTGTAATTAAAATGCCTGTTCTATCTGCTTAGACATCTGTAAGCCACCCACCACTGTAGCAGGAGCAGTGAGACTTGTTGTGCTAAGGACCTGGCTAGTGGGCTAGGAACGTGGAGGAAGGAAAGTTTGTTAATAATGAATCTTAATCTCTGTAATGTTATGTGGCAGGAGTGAAGGGACTGTCACTCTTGGTTGCCTTGGTTAGCCTGGACAGTAACAAGCATCTAACCGAGACTAAACAGATGCATTGAGCAATGACATTTTGTTTTATTCATATTTTCCCCCCAAAAATTATATCCCAGTCCCAGCAATTCTTGCAGTTTTAAAGCTAACTTTATAATTCATGCTAATAATATCTCAGTGATCCTATAGGGTGGATTGGCTGGAATATATAATCAATCCTAAAACATAAAGGGCCATATTCAACCTTCAAATACACTGGTGCAGCTGCCAGTCTCACTTTGTGTCCGAGGGCCCAAAGAATATGCTATTGATGGAGGTTTGTTGCAACCCTTGGGCTTCTCTCATGCAGCATGTTTTCTGTAATCCAGTCTGCTACCTTGTAAATTATCGGGAATCTCACGCTCTGGGGTCTTTTATCATTATGGCTCTCCTGCCCATATACACACGTGGACGTATACACACACTTTTTTTTTTTTTTTACGTTTGCAAATAGGCTTCAGTGGGAATTCTGTAGGGACCTGTCCCAAGTGCTGAAACAATTTCTGGTGACATGTGAGGAGCTGTCTGTGGTCCTGCAAAGCTGAGGTAGGCGTTGCTCTGCAGATGAGGCCTCATATAAGAGGAAAGGCACTTAATCTCAGGCTGTTGGATTTGAAACTATCATGTTGACCCTGAGTCATATGATTGGCAGTTTTCATTCTGTAGATGTTTTGGATTGTGAAGGGATCAACAAACTTCTTTATTGACCTCCCTGTTTGTTGTTGTTGTTAAGTAGCACCTAGGAACCCAGTCAGGGACCAGGACCCCATTGTGAACAAAAAGATAGTCCCTGCCACACTGAGCTTACAAACGTGTGCAAATAAAAAGAGATTTCCCTGTCACGTGGAATAATTAAAGCCTCTGATGCCACTGTCCCCTTCTGTCTTTTTTAATTTGCTGTTACTTTTGAATGTTTCTAATATTCACAGGGGGCTCATTGGGTATCATCTACTGCTTGGATCAAGTGACTAGTTCAAGGACTTCTGGGTTATAGGCCCCATGCCACTGACTCACTATTGTGACCTCAGTCAGGTCACTTAACGTCTCTTGTGCCTCAGTTTGCTCCTCTTTGACTCTGAGACAATAACAGCCCCCTGCATCACAAGAAGTGGGACTCAGGGGTAATGAATTCATGCCTGTAACCTGTTCTGTACACCTGGGGTAGGTTGGTCAGATTCATGCTGATTACCTTTCTAAGGACTGTAATGCTAATGAGGGAGGCCAAGGTTTTCAAAAATTGGAGTCTAAAGTTAGGCCCTAAATCCATCATTGGGCACCTGGCTGATTTCTCAAGATGCTGAGCCCTTTACAGCTTCCACTAAGGTCAAGAAGCCTCACCCACTTCACAGTTTCCCATCATCCTCTCTGTTTGAACTACAGTACTTCTCAATGATTTGCACTGCAAGTAATAAGCAATCAGTACTGCTGCACACACACATGGGGGGAGCAGTGGGTGAATGTGCTGCACATCTGCCAGTCCAGAGGAGGAGCTTGGTTATCATGTCCTCAGCACTCACTGTCCTTCCCTCTCTGCTTCACAAGTACCTCATCTGGCCATAGAAAATGTAGTTTATATTCATATAAGTGACATTTTACAGCAAGGCAGGCTATGTTGTATATTTAGTGCAGCCCCTTGTGGGCTGTAATGCTTAGGTCTGATTCTGGTTGTTGGACTTGATATGCCGGGGCTGGGTGGTGAGGGAGGCCGGTGATATACAAGGGGGTCAGGTCGGATGATCTGGTGGGTCCTTCTGGCCTTAAACTCTGTGACTCTGGGAAAGGATTATAGTTGTGATGCAGGAAGACATTTAAGGCCATGCTTAGTTTTAAGCTTATTTTGATGTCTGTGGAATCTCTCAGCGCATGGTGAAGTGCTCTGTTGACCTGGGGAAGATCGTACTGGAATTATGAGACCAGGAAGCAATGGCTAGTGTCAGTGCATAGCACTGGAAGTGAGGACTTCTGGGTCCTACTTCTGGCTGCACCAATGACCTACTGAATGACCTTGAGCAAGTCAGTTCTCCTCTCTGAGCCTAGGTTTCCTTATCTGTACAACAGGGATCACCACACTGACCTACCTCTCAGAGCAGATGGGAAGGTTTGTTTGTCTGTAAAGAAGTTTGAGCTCCTCAGATGGACAGTACTAGAGAGATGTAAAGTATTAATGAGCTTAGACTCTAAACTCCTCAAGACAGGGACTATCTCTTTGTTATATGTTTATACAGGGCCTACCACAATGGGCTGTGGGCGTGTTACCATAATAAATTAATACTGATAATCTATTGATTTCCTCCTGCCCGGTATTTATGCTTTTTATATTTATATTTTGATGGAATTGTCTCCTTTTAAGTCACACCAGGAAAAATACCCTGAATATCTGCTTTGCTTTAATGCTTATCTGACATCCACTAGTTATTTGGTCACATCTTATTTGACATGTTCTCTTGATGGCTCTTTTTAAAATTCAATTATGTGACGCTGGGAGGGCGTTGACTGCTGGGAAGCAAAGAGTTACTTCTCTGAGGTCTGTGCAAGCCTTCTTCGGAAGTGGAGGGGGAAGAAGCGAGAGATTAATCTTGAAGCAAAAAAATTGCTGTTTGCATTGACAAGGTTGGCTGAAAAAGGAAATCAGTAAAACATTGGAAACCCAGCTGCTGAGGGGAAGCTAGAGTATCAAAGTAGCACATGTAGGCTTTGGAATATAAGGGTTATGGGAAGATTAGACTATAGAATATGAAGGGATGTAGATGATACCTTTTAAAACTCATTTGGGCTGTGTCTGATCTCTTACACTGATTTCAGTAGAGCTACTGCTGATTTACACCAGAGCGCTGAATCCGGTGCATTGGCTTTGGAGCTGACTGAGATGTGGGGTTTGCAGTACAGTCTGCCTAGGTATTTATTTGGGCACTTGTAAGTTTCTGCTCAGCGGACGGGAGTGGAGGGATTTTTTAAAGCTCTTGCAAAGCCCAAGGCATCAACAGGAAATGTACATTGTGAGAGCAACTGGGTTGAAGGTCGACAGAGCTCAGTTCCTCTCTGCGCTGATGCAGCTGAGGCAAGCTGAGAATAATCGGCCAGCTTGGGCTCTCTGCGGAGCGCAGTTGGACAAGTACAACATCAGCAGAAACTCTGCCTGAAGGGAAAAATCCCAGAGCAAGACAATTGGTCTCCAGCACTTTGAATAGCATGATTTCCCTTTCCCCGTCTTTATTCAGACATCAGGGGTTTCAGGAAAGGAGGGGAGAGTGCATTGCTAGGCGAGAGAGAGAGAGAGAGAGAGAGCAGATTTTCTGCAAGACTGGCAAAGGATAATTAGGAGTTTAGTTGCTATAATCTGATATCCTTCCCTCCCCTCCCCCCAGTCTGTACAGTCACAGCAAATGAACATCTCTCTGCTCCCTGAAGTATTCCAGCTCCCTGGGTGGATCATATCTCCCAGACCTCTGTGCAATGGTCTCTAGTCCCTTGCACAAAAGGAGTGGGGGGCTCAGATCACTTGGCTGCACTATCCCCCTTTCACGTGGATCCTGCCAAAGCCTCTCTGCTGCTCCAGGGATTGGGGGCAGGAGGACAGAGATGGGGGAATTGGGCAGGTTAGTGGAGAAGTGGCCAGGTCAGGGGTGCAGAGGGGGTTGGGAAGAAATGCTTTTTCCTCCCTCTAACTACACAGAGGGACTTGTATTATCTTATCCACTACAATGGGGATTTGCCTTTAGAAGGGGTCCCTGCTATCAGTAACCAGATGGTGCCGCCCAGAACCAGAGCTGCTATGGGGTCCTGCAGCCTGTCCCATGGGAGGTCAGGCACTTCCTCCCAGTTCCTCCCTGAAACAGAATGAGCTGAGGGGCTTCCCTAATTCCTAGATTCCAAGGCCAGAAGGAACCACTGTGATTATCTACGGAGATCCCTGTATAGCACAGGCCACAGGAGAAAATCACTCCTGCTTGAATGAAAGCATCTCTCTTAAGAAAACATCCAGTCTGGATTTTTAAAATTGCCAGCGATGGCGAATCTACCCCAACCCTGGGCAATTTGTTCCAATGGTTAATTACACTCACTGTTAAAACTTCACACCTTATTTCCCCTCTGAATTTGTCTAGCTTCATCTTCCAGCCATTGGATCATGTGGGGTCTTTGCTAGAATGAAGAGTCCATTATCAAATAGCTGTTTCCCATGTAGGTATTTACAGACTGTGCTCACATCACCCCTTAACCAGCTCTTTGTTAAGCTAAATAGATTGAGCTGCTTGAGTCAAAGACTGGAAATGCTTTGAGATCCTCCTGCAAAAGGTGTTATATCAGAACAAATGTTAACAACCCTGAATCCTTGGTATAGCCCAGTCTTATTGGGCCTGTTCGACCCAGGTCCTGGGAATTTCTCGGCACTTTCTTTGTTCCCCTGCTTTCTGTTAGGGCTCAGTATATATCATCACCTAGTCTCAGGATCACAAATTCAGCTCTTTTTCCAATCAATAGACAGCTGCTCCAGGACACCTGCACTAACAGCTTTTGCTATACAATTGTTGGGTTGGTTTTTTTTATTTGTTCATTTCGCTGGTGCTCTCATTTTTCGTGTGCTGTTTTCTGCGCTAAAACCGATGCCACAACAACAGCACTGATGCGTTTACAGTCAGAGATAGAAAGATCAATTATTTAAAAGGTTTGGGATGAATTAATTCGTGAGCCAGTTTAAAGGTAAGAGAGGTTAATTTGTGAGAGATGCTAAAAGCGACTTTAAGAAAGCCAGGAATGAAAGCGTAAGAGGAATAATTTTCTCTGCACTAAGTAGCTTAATGCTGGTGTATTGCATTTGTTTATATACTTTGCTTTGCTTTGTAAAAGTTCACCTGCCAGGCCTATTGGCACATGGACACTTCAATTGAAACTACATGCAAATTTCAAGTGACACAGGTCCATAGCCTGATCCTTTTCATCCCACCCACACTGAAACTTTCCCATTGCTCTCTCCCACCTGCCCAAGCCACCTCCACTATAGAAAGGTTCAGAAGAGAGGTCGGCTTTACAGCGATGGGCCTCAACCCTGCTCTGATCACCACGCATAGACCTTGAAGATCCTGCAAGAGGCCAAGTACTCGGGCCCTGACCCAACAAAGCATTTAATTACCGGAATAGTCCTGCTGGCATCAGTGTCCCAGTGTGTTTGCTAAACCGTGGCCAGAGGGCTCAGCACGCTGCAGGATCGAGCTCATCCAGGGCTCAGCTGGGTTCCGTGTGGGTGCAGGTGTCCACCCACATAGATCAGACTGCAGGAGCAGAGCCATAGACGGGCCAATTCCCAGCCCCATAGAAATCAATAGCTAAACTCCCCATTGACTTGAGCTGGGATTGTAGCTGCTTCAGTTGTTGCACTGTGAAGGCTGTTGCTGCTGACAAAAGCAGGCAGATAGTATATCAGTCATCTAGTATGGCAACCCCATGATCAATTCAGAGAACTCCTATTCCAACACTCTCCCCACTAGGTTTAGTGCCATGATTACATACTCTAATAACGAATGTCGAGCATAATCTTTCATGAGATAAAAGGCCCTCCTGTCACCCTGCAGCATCTCTTCCATATTTGATGGTACTTCAGTCTGTGATTGCAGCACCCTTTTTGTAAGGATGGACATCCCAAGGTGTTGTTATAAGAGACAACTGAACAAACAGGAGGACTCACTGGCAACTCTAAGGACATATGCAGATCATCCAAGATGAGGTTAATGCTGACACTATTGACCAGGGTATCCTTTGGAGATACAAACTATCATACACTGAAGCCAATTAAATTTTACAGGCATCAAAAATTTAATCTTTAATGTCCTTTGCAAAAACCATGAGTCTCTGTTAAATATTTTATTTCCCTCCAAGCAAAGACGGTTTGGAATATTTAAAGAGAATGCCGGCTCCATCATTCAGTTCAAACCCAAGTTGGGGGCATCTGCTTTCAGCATAGAGCTCTCTCTCTCTCCCTCTCTCACACACATTATCATTAGCATGGCAAGATGAGCACAAGACCAGCCAGCTTGTTTCTCTGCTCAATGTGCCTTATTGGACAATTTGTAGAAAATGCCTCTGTGGATAATGAGAGAGAGTTTTGCTGGATGCAGCAACATTTGCAGGGGGCGGAGAAAAAGGCAGATGAGAAGGTCACTGCTCTTTGCAGAGTCTTCGTTTCTACCTAGAAGAAAGCAGCTGCTATTCCCTTGGTCATTTGGAAAGTATGTTTGCACCATTGATGCCTTGCTGTGTTCAGCGTACTTGGTTGATCCTTTCTGCTCCACTCAGACAGTGGAAGCTTCAGAAAGAGGGTTTTGAAAACCCCATGTTAATCGCTGTTTATGGGAAACCACTGGCAATTAGAAGTTCAATATGTGGAAGTTTAGATAGGGGAGAACCCTTCTAAGCTTGCTAAGGCAGGGGAAAAGTTTTCAGTGGTTTCATAGTCCTCTGCTTCTTACCTGGGAAATCTTAGATCTGGGAAGATAAATGTAGAGGAAATGGATTTTAGAAAGCAGAACAAGTCATGATTCCACAGTGTGTCTTAGCTCAGTGAAGCTTTGCCATGTTATAATGGCTTTGCCATGAAGCAAAATGGTTGTGCAGCAGGAATGATATTGCTAAAAAATCTCAGCAGACAGCCCAGAAAAGTCCACACTGGATGGACACAAGGCAATTCAAATAGCATAAAAATGTCTCCACAGGCAATAAAGCAGGTAGACCAACAAGGTTTGTATTGGCTGAGAATAAGCCAGGAGATCAGTGGAATCTCAGTATGTTTCATGTAGAATAATTCAAAGTCCAAGTGCCTTTAGCATTCCAGAGCCCCATGGTCTTTGGGAGTCACGTAGAGCCAGTTTCCGATAGCCTGACTTATGCAGAATTGCACCTTCTCCAGATAGCACCTCCCTGCATGATGTCAGTGGAGTAAGGGACCACTAAACTGGAGTAAGGATATTCGCATCCAGCCCATCCCTTCAAAAAACAAATTTGAAGTGAATTCATTGAAAGTCATTGACTTGACAGCCCTGGAGACAGAAGTCAGTCTAAATACAGGACAGGTAAGATGCATGGGTAGAAGCAGGGCAAGTTTCCCCCACTCCCTTAGCATCCCCCTGGAGGGGTCACCTCTAAGAAAGAAAGCTGAGTTCAGTTTCTATTATCCATGGCCTGTTTTCTGGGACTGCCAACAAGGGGGCTAATTGGTGCCAGTGGGTGATGGGGGTGGGAGGTTGTGCTACAGGCTCCTGTCCCCTTAGAACTGGACATCAAACGCATTTCATACAGGCAGCCATCAGAAGGTAGTAGCCAAAAGCCATCACCATCTTCGTCTGGATTTCAGCAAGTGACCTAGGGCGAAAGACTCCATGGCTAGCCATCCCCACACAGGCCAAAATCCCTCATGTAAGGGGGGGGGCAAAAGGGCACCAGCCTTCGTCACAGCCTAAAGGATAGAACGGAATCTGCACAGGAGTTCCACAGCTTCTAAGACTAGATTTCTGTTCCGCTCCTGCCCCCAGGGCCCTCTGGAGCTTCTCTCTGCAAAGCTCAGTCACTCCACTTAGTTTTCCAGCTGAATAATATAGCTCTACTAGTCTGAGTCCTCCCCATGTTCCAGACAGGCTCTCCTTGCCTTCCCTCCTGGCAGTTGCAATCAGCAGGCGTGCAACTGCTGACAACCAGGGGTGCCAGTGGCCAGGTGTTCTCAGCGGAGTCCCTTGATTCTGGCACTCATCCACCCCCACCCTCACCCCCAACTTATTCAACAAAGCCAGAGATGATCATGTGAGGCTGAACTGTTCATTCTGGCTTTTGTACGATCAGGATGGATCCTGCTGGGACTGGGCTGGAGCCTCTCCTTCCGTTGGTAACGTGGTCGTCTGAAGTTGGATGGGCTCCCAGAGGTTGAACTGGGTGCACTTTAATAAGCAAGGAGCAGTGGGACTAATGAAATCAATCATCTAAACACATGGTTAGTGCCAAGTAGGTAGCACAAGTCAGTGCAACATGAATGTCAACCAATTGCGTAGAACGTGCGGTTTCAGGTCACTCTCTAAGGCTTGGTCTACACTACCCCCCCTAATTCGAACTAAGGTACGCAACTTCAGCTACGTGAATAACGTAGCTGAAGTTCGAAGTACCTTATTTCGAATTAGTTCAAACTTACCTTGGTCCACACTCGGCAGGCAGGCTCCCCCGTCGACTCCGCGGTACTCCTCTCGGCGAGCTGGAGTACCGCAGTCGACGGCGAGCACTTCCGGGTTCGACTTATCGCGTCCAGACTAGACGCGATAAGTCGAACCCAGAAGTTCGATTTCCAGCCGTCGAACTTGCCGGTAAGTGTAGCCAAGGCCTAATTGGTAGATGACTGTGTCTGGGTTCCTAACCAAGTGAATGTAAACAGCGGGACATTCATTCTCCTGCCACGAAGCAATTGGCAGAGGCATTAAGTTTTGTGCATTGTTTATGATTTTTTTTTTATAGTAACTTATTTTTTGGCACGCTAGGATGGCGCTTGTGAAAACAGCCACACAGACGTTAAAAAGCAATGTGCTGGCTTGGAGGAGTCATTCAATATCCTTATTAAAAAGTTGAGGTACCAGAGCAATAATAATACTTGGCGCATGGAGAGTCCCTTTCATCTCCCAAGTTCAAGTCACTTTACAAGTGCTAATGAATTATGCCTCACAACTGCCGTGTGCAGGGCCAAGCAAACATTATTCACCTGGTCCCTCAATTCAGATGTTACACAATAATAACCATTGGGTTAATTTTGCTGCTGCTTCTGGCCAGGGAATACCTGTGAGCTGATTGCAGTTTCCTTTGATTTATCCAGTGCTGAAGGTCAATATTTTTAATGCAGGAGGAATGGCGAACTGTTCTCTGTGAGTATTCAATAGTCAAGCTGGGTTTGGGTCAGATAAGCCACATGGCATTTTCAGTTCCCTGACTGGGGCTCTGATTCAGCAAAGCACTTAGGCTCAGATCCTCAAAGCTATTTTGGCACCTAACTCCCATTGAAATCATAGTTAGATGCCTAAATGCCTTTGCAGATCTGGGCCTTAGACTCATATCCTGCAAAGTGCTGAGCACTTTGACCCCACTCCTGCAAACCACTTAAGCACATGCTTAATTTTAAACACATGAGTTGTGCCGGTACTGTCAATGGGACTACTTACCTTCCTAAAAAGAATGCATGTGCTTAAGAGTACGGTCGGATCTGGGTTAGAATGCACTTTGCAGGCTTCATCCCTAAAGCATAGGATTAATTTTAACCACGTGAGCAGTCCCAAGTGACGTCAATAGGATCATTCACATGCTTAAAGTTAAGCATGTGTTTAAGTGCTTTGTTAAGTCAAGGTCTGGATGAGTCCACAATTGCTTCTGGTGTCAACTCTCACTGAGAGAGAATATTTGCTTTCCAGGAAGCTTGGCACGTGCTTTTGAAATTCACTCATGCCACGGCTGAAACTCAGCGGCACTAATGTCTGTGGAAAGCAAACACAACCGGGGCACCAGAACAACCATAGCAAAATGGCCAATTTTTTACAGTGCAAAGGAGCATAGGAATTGCAAGCCTGTCTCAGACTCACCGTTTATCTAGCCCAGTATCCTGGCTCAGATCATGCCCAACACCAGACGCTTCAGAGGAAAGTGCGAGAACCCTGCCGAAGAGAGAAATGGGATAATCTGCCCCCATGAAGTTATCATCCCAATCCTTAATAGTTGGAGATTGGCTTTAACCCTGAAGTGGGGGGGGGGGTTTCCTTCCAAAACTCTGTTTTTGCATTAAACGTTACAATTCTAGGTAGTCTAGCATTTCCTCTTGTATGCTTACAAATATCATTGTTAGAGCTGTTTAAAATACAGGAAACCAATTTTGCCAAAAAAATTCAAAATGGTTTCCATTTCACAGGGCTCAAAATGAACCCATTTTATACTTCTCCTGACCTTTTTGGTGATATTTCTTACCAAAGCTTTTACTGAAATCATTTTCTAAAGCCAGTTTTCAGTTCAAAAATACAGTTTACAAAAAATGTTTTTAATGATGATTTTGATAATGATTTTGGTAAAAAGAAAAAAAAAACACCACCCTGCCGTTTTGTGAAAAACGGAAGATGTAAATTTTTTTTTGCAAAAAGTTTGTTTGTTTTGTTTTGTTTTAAAGGCCATTTTATGATGAAAACACTTTTCAGGTAAAAAATGTTGACCAACTCTAACAATTGTCCCTGTTTTACAGGGAAACTGAGGCATGGAAAAGTTATGCGATTTGTGACAATTCACATCATAAGACAGGACACAGCTTGTAATAATACTAATGCCTAGCTTATGTAGCACTTTTCATCAGTAGATAACTCCGAGTCCTGCATATCAAAATGCATAGGTAATAACCATCAACCTTCGAGGGCTGTACAGGACTCTAATCCCTATAAGGTCACCAGGAGTCGTGAGTAGGAGCAACAAATATGGGGCTGTCAAAAATTCAACCAGGTCTGCCTGGCCATACGGATAAAGGAGAGGACTGAGAGTCAAGAGAGCGGCGTTCTAGTCCTGCTCTGCCAGTGCCCCGCTATATGACACTAAGCAAGTCATTTATGCATCAGGGTCTTCATCTCCAAATAGGGATAATGGGCCAAATTAATTCCTGGTGGAAGCCCATCTTTGCCAATGGTATCTTCCTACTTCACAGCAAGACTGGGAAAAGTTATTCATAAATGCTTGTAAAGGGCATAAGAGCTGCAGTTGGAAGACTCTATAAACATGCAAAAAATCATGGGCTAGGTTGGGCCTGGCCCTTGTGTGCATGGGCTGTGTAGGCAGAGCTAGGAGCCTTCTACCCTCTTTGTCCTAAGCCAGACAGTGTCTCCTGCTGCACTAAACATAAGGACTGCATCTTCCTAGGACCCTCTGGGGCATGACCAAGCGACCCCTGGCCAATGCATACTGGGGAGCACATGCTGCATTCCTTGGAGCTTTGTGCCTGCTTGAGGTACACTCCCTCCTAGAGCTTGTGGCAGGGCAGAGCAGCTCCACAGCACCTCTAGTGGATGCCAGTAATGTCAAGGCACAATCTGGCCTTGTGTTGTTGTTTATGAAGATTTTAGTTCATCATCCTGTGCTGCATAGTGAGAACAGGCGCTGGAGGGAGAGGCAGCTTGACTGGCTCATAGAGAAAGGACAGCTCAATGGGGAGAACGTGAGGGACTTTGCCCACTAGTGCAATGTCTGAACACTGCCCTAGGGACTCCACCTCCTGGCCTGTGCTATTCCAGTCTGTATCCTTAAGACTTCCCAGGCAATTGTGCTTGCTCTTTATTCCAGGCAATGGATGTTTGCTGGTCTCTTGGGTGGTCACTTTATGCAGGCTTCACTGCAGTTACACGGCTGAAATATCCCTGACTTTTAAGCCACAGAGATCCAGAGATATTCCCCTTACCAGAGGCTGGAGTTATGTCCTCAAATTGTGCCAGTCCCCAGCCACCATGGGGAAATTATCTGAGCACCAAGATCTCGGCAGTTCTCAGATACTGGGCTTGGAGGCCTTCCTTCCCCTAGTGGCGTTGCTCCTGCGGGAGCTGTGCTGCCACCAGAAGATGTGCATTAGAAGCTGTGGAGGGGACTGTGTGGGGATGAATATTGCCCATTGCAGCAGCACCTTCCATCCACATTTCTTCTGGGAATCCATGGGTCTTTTATGGGGATATGCCAGAAAGTGCAGCCGATCCTGATACTGTTCCCTCCCACCACCCCATAGAGCTGGTGTGGGCACAGTCTTGAGGGAGGAAGGGAAGGGTGCTTCCTTTAGTTTTAGGGTGTTTTCCCCCCTAACTCCTGCTTCTTATATCCCCTTTGGGCTGCATTATGGACCAGCTCCTGGGGCCCACATGCTGTTGTCTGCATTGTGTGTTGTCCTTTGGAAAGAGTCAAGAGCCCATGCCAAAGGCATTCAAAATGTATGTGGTCCCCTCCGCTCTCCCACCCTAAAACAGACACGGCAATCTCATCTTGCACAGGGAGTTCCCCTTCATTCTGGTTTCCATGGTGCACATTTGGATAATAATTATAAGGATGCTGCAGATAAGCACATTGCTACACTGTATGTCTGAATGGGGAGGTCAGTGTGTTCAGCGCTACCAACAATCGCAGCGACAAATGCATAAAAATAAATCTTCTGTGGCAGCACGAAACTAAGGAAAATCACAGTGGCCGCCATTTCTGCTTGCAAAAGAGGAAGATACAGGGCGGCCCATGCGTGGTAGCTGCCATTTTCTCTCCATGATCTTTAAAATGCAGGCACCCCAGAAAAGATTGCAGCACTGATAGCATTCTTGATAAGTCTCCAAGAGGAATTGCTTGAGATGAGAAAGTTCAAATTACATCTGAGCTCCAGCTGCAAAACACCAACATTTAGATCTGGAAACAGTTCCTCCCGCACCCCCTTTCCTCCCATCAAAACTGGAAAGCAAGGGAGATAGGATACCAGTTGGGTCCTCAGCTGCTATCCAAATACTTCTTACCTTTGCAGTGCGTTTGCATAATTGCTGAGTCATAATAGTGATGTCAGCACAGAGTCCAATTATTGCAATATAAACAGATAGAGGTTATGGAGGTATTAGCAAGGACCTCATAGCTAAGATCCTTCTCATGCATATCCTAAATGCTGTGACTAAAAATCCTAGATCTCACCATATAAAATGATAATAATGCTCGCTGTGTGACCTTGGGCAAGACTCTCTGTGCCTCAGTTCTCCATCTGTAAAATAAGGATACTGATATTCACTTTGACTTTGTAAGGCACTTTGAGATCTACGGATGGGAATGCGGTACATGAAAATGGTAATATTGCTGTTATTAACAACACCCAGGACTCCTGATTCTATGATTCAGTCACAGAAGGTCAGAGTTAAGAACGTGCATTTGAGTGAGATTGTAAGAAACGGTACATGCAGATCGGGGTGGCTGTTGGAGCGGAAAGGGAGTGTGTGTGGAGTTAGAGAATATGTGCATGCGTGTCGGTGCGATGGGCGGTGCAGTGAGGGAAGTTAGCGAGTGTGTTGGTGGGATGGGTGGTGTAAAGCAGGGTGTGAGGGGAGTTAGCAAGCGTGTCGATGGGAGGGATGGTGTAAGGCAGGTGTGAGGGGAGTTAGCAAACACGTCTGTGGGAGGGGTGGTGTGAGGCAGGGCGTGAGGGGAGTTAGCAAGCGTGTCGGTGGGAGGGGTAGTGAGAGGCAGGGTGTGAGGGGAGTTAGCGAGCGTGTCAGTGGGAGGGGCGGTGTGAGGCAGGGCGTGAGGGGAGTTAGCAAGCACGTCTGTGGGAGGGGCGGTGTGAGGCAGGGCGTGAGGGGAGGTAGCGAGTGTGTCAGTGGGAGGGGTGGTGTAAAGTGGGTGTGAGGGGAGTTAGCAAGAGTGTCAGTGGGAGGGGTGATGTGAGGCAGGGTGTGAGGGGAGGTAGCGAGTGTGTCAGTGGGAGGGGTGGTGTAAAGTGGGTGTGAGGGGAGGTAGCAAGAGTGTCAGTGGGAGGGGTGATGTGAGGCAGGGTGTGACAGGAGTTAGTGCGCGCATTGTTGTGGTGGGTGGTGTAAGGAAGGGTATGAGGGGGATTAGCGAGGGTGTCGGTGGCAGGGGTGGTGTAAGGCAGGGTGTGAGGGGATTAGTGACCGTGTGGGTGGGAGGGGCGGTGGGGGGCAGGGTGTGAGGGGAGTTAGCGAGTGTGTCAGTGGGAGGGGTGGGTGAATATTGGACCAGAGCTTCAGCTCCATTGACTTCAGTGGAGTGACGCTGCCTTACACCAGGTGAGGATCTGGCCCATTGCCATTAGCACATGGGAGAGTGGAGCTTGAGGCCATTTGCTTTGCAGAAATGGGGCCTGATGATAAAAAGTTCAAGACCCACTGGTGTAAAGAATGATCTGGGTATTAGGGTTGCTTTATCTGGTGATCTCCAGGGTCACTTTTACAGATCGCATTCAGGAAAAGCAATTGAGAAACAGGAACTGCATGTTAACCAACATACATATGCATGTGTGTGTGTGAGCATGCATGCACGCACGGACACACATTAGGAGGGTGGCATACGATTCATGACAGGAGAAAATACTGCAGGGGTTGATAGATCCACTTGGAGTAGGAAACTGTCCTGGGTCCTGTAAGTATCGACCATTCTGAAGCTCAGATGAATGAATGGGCTAAATGTTTCCTCTATTCAAAAGCAATCATCAGGGAACAGCACATTATATTAGTCAGGTCAGTGCTGGCAGGACCATTATAAAATATTATAATACGTAGCTGGATGATTTCCACTCAGGCTCAGTGTCGATGGAACGAGATCTAGAGGGGGTGTGTTTTTGTCAATGTATAAAGAAAGAAAGACACCAGGTACTGGTTTGTTTCCTAATGAGAAAAGACTTGGCAAAGAGGGATTATTTCACTTGTTAATGCACTTTTGAAATGAGTCATGTGTATAGCAGCACTGTTTCCAAAAACTTAATTGAAAGTTCTGGTATGTTGTTATAAGGAGAGAACCATATGCTATGGAAAGACATGAGTTGTTTTTTATAGTCCAAAAAGATTATAGTGGCATAAAACCCCAACTGTTCCGGTGCTGCCTTCAGACAGCATAAATAAATTTAAGCATTCCTACAGTAAGAAGGAAAAAAGGGGCTGATTATAAAAATATAAATTCAGTCTGTGGTTTGACATTATGGCACCTGATAACCATTGCCTCCTAATATATTTATTATATATTCTTGCAGGTGTCTGCAAGAATCTTTCCCACTCTTGTGTTGTCTTTTGTAATTGAATTTGTGTTAAAACTTGGCTGTTTCTGACATGCACAGAGCCCTGGCAATCCTGATGGCTGCTCTGAAAATCCTATTTATTCATTATACTCCATTCATTGTCTTTTATTATTATTTGCAAAGCTATCACTGTGCTGGAGAATGAAGCCTATGAATAACACACTGGGAAACAAATCAGCGTAGAGACGCCAACCTAAGCCTGCTCTGTGAGCTTAGTGATGACTCGGAGGAGCCAGGTACATGGGCTCCTGGGTTTCTAGGAGCTGTATTTCCTCCATTGGACTTTGTTCTAGGATCATATCTAACTGGGCTAAAGAAGACTTGTTAAAAAATAATCTGGAAAATGGTTAACATGAGGCAAAATATCAAAATGATACCAATGGAAATAAAGCTTTAATTGTCTAAAGAGAACAGTTTGGCTTCTCAGGAGTATTTGTGCAATGCCATTCAAAGTAGTCCTGTTTCATCTGCTCAAGGTGCCCCAAGGACAGTGTTTTCCAGAGAGTTAATGTCACTTTTATTGCAGCTATAGCAAAACTCATTTATTCAGCTATGAAATATTTGCCAAAATTATGGTTTTTGGGGTGGGGGGAGTTTGGTCCTGGTGCATAGTTCACAAACCCTTAGAAATGCAATAGTTTTATTGCAATCACACCTGTCTCTGCTGTTACCTTGGCCCCAAATCAACAATCCAGATCCCTATTCAGCAAAGCACTTAAGCATGTGCCTAAAGTTAAACATGTGCTTAAATCCCACTGATTTCCATGAGACTTGAGTTTATTCAAGTTAAGTGTGCTTTGCTGAATATGGATGGACTTAGGGTTAAATGCTTTCCTGAACAGGGATTGTGTTGTGTATTGTCTAAACCCTAGATTCTGAGTTCTCAGGAGCAGTCTCTGTGTTGTTTGTTTGCTCAGTGCCTAGTACAAGATAGCCTGTTCGGAGTCCTTAAGCGCTAGTGCAATAGAAATAAGAATGAAGTAATAGCCCAGTTGAAGACTGATTTCTTCCAGAAACTCAGCCTTTCTGTAATTCTCCATCTTCATCATTTGCACATGCACCATATGCTACAGTGGCATGTGTCAAAAGATAAATTGTGGATGGTGGGATAATGTATTATGTGTAACTTGGACACTGGCTTCCTATTACCAATTTATATCTTTTATTTCCCTTTGTATTACTTATCATTTAAGAAAAATCTCAGCTTCAAGAAAGACGGTTGAGAAGTTCAAAGAACTTAATCAGAGGTCTGCAAACAGAAATAACATCAAAGGTTCAAATGAGAGTCTAAGTCAAGTGTATCAAATTTCAAGTGATGTGATAGAATGAACGTGAGTCGCTGCTTTCAACACAGCGTAGATGTTAGCCTGGGGACATAAACCCAAAGATAGAGATAAACAAATTTTCAGCAGCAACAGAGAAATGTTTTACATTGAAAGAATGTTTCAAATGGCCTACTGGGCTAGACTGCTAAAGCAAAGGTACTGAGATCATTTGAGAAGCAGTTTGCTACTGTCCTAAGAGAATTTGTATGAAATCTGGTGGCATCCAAAAGTATGCTGTCATTTCATTCTGTCACTACAATGGAGGGATCTAACTTGAAGAAAAATGCTGATTTTTCTCTAGTACCTTTTGCCTTTACAAAACAACATCATGGGGCTAAAAGTTCATCTCAAGGGGACTGATCTTGCCAGATGCTGAGTTGCTTCAATACCCAGTGAAGTCAATGGGAATTGAGGGACCTCAGCACTTGACAGGATGTGCTCAGTAGCTTGTCAAATCAAATGCCAAGGGATGACCTGAGTCAATTAAAGGTTTGTGTAAGCAACTGAATTCTTTTCTTATCATAGTGCAGTCACTGCTGTGATCCAAGAAGCTGTTATCAAGGCCTCAGAAATTTAGCTTTCTATTTAAACCTGCAATTATAGTGACTTCTACAGAAAGGGTCTTGCTCTTGCTCTGTTGATAAAGTGTGACTATCTCAGTCTTTGTTCACAGCCCAGAATCAGGAAAGGAATCTTTTATATCATTAACCGCCCAGAAAAGAGCTCAGTGCTGTGCATTAAATCACTAAAAACCACAGTCAAGTAACATTGAAGCTATGACACATCCACAGATGCAAGACAGTTCAGAACTGAGGCTGACACTACAGGCTGCCGTTCCATCCTTGAGATTTACCTATTATGCTTAGGTCTTACCTCAGTCATGGTAGTTAAGGCTGCATGTTGTCCTCCATTGCCTAGACTCGGCTAACAATGAAATACTTAGAGCAGCCTTTCCTAGACGTGCCAGGCGTGGGGAGGGGGGAGATCTGTGTGTCCTTCAGCCTACTAGAGTACTTTAAATATTTAAATTCTTTTGTATCTTGAAAATTGGAACCTTTTCCTCTCATCTGTTATGCTGGCAACTTTTGAACAGAGGAAAAACCTATTTTTCTGTACAATTGACACAATGATGCATGGGGACATGTCAGAGTGTTGCTGGGAGAGAGATTGGATTCACCATTGTACTCTGAACAACTGGAGAAACAATAACAACTTAAGGACCATGTGGGAAATGCTGGTCCTCTTTTCCCAGACTGAATATTGTAAATCACTTGATGGGTCTTTTATTCCTCTCTCTCTCTATATATATAGAGAGAGAGAGAGAACGTCATGAGTCATTCCAGTGTGCAGGGATAGTATCATAATAATCATCATCCACAGGAGGATATCATGCTATGGGATAAATGCTTTTAGCTGCTGAGCACCTACAAATCCCATCAACTACAGAGCGTTACAGGTGCTCCGCACCTCTTAGGATTTGGCCCTGTTTCTGCATTATTAAAACAGCTGTTTGAAAGTGCCCCCAAGTACCTAATCTATGTTCAGGACTAAAGATCTACTTGCTACCTTCTGTTGCAATATGCAAAGTTGATTAGAAGTAGCTGAAATGCAAAATGGCTTGTGAAATGAAACAATCCCTTTAATCTTTCTCCTTCTGGGGGAAAGTCAGGCAGGTGAAGAGGGCTCACACTAGTGCTATCTATGTACCACTTACATAAATTTCAAGCCTGCTGCCTCCCCAGGTCTCTGACAGGACAGAACAATGAAAAGTCCCCTAGCAATCCTTATTGTGGGATCCACCTAAACAAACATATCCCTCTTCTGGCTAGCACCAATTTGAAGACCATGCCTTAGTTCCAGACCTAGGTGTATTTTAGAAGACATGAGTTACACATATGTTAAAGGACGCAAACAGAAAGAAGCCACATTGGCTTGGGCTCTGCTAGAAACTGACCTGGAAGCAAGATATAAGTGGTGCCCGGGGTGAATGTCACCATAGAGACCTCAGCATACTGGTGAATTTCACCATAGAATTAAGAACAAAAACTTTTTGTGCTTTTTCTGTTTTTAAAATATTTTTTAATGGTGTTAAAAAAAATCACTGCTGTACTGAGCCCTGGGTCAAATATTATTCTGTTGTATAGGTATAAAACTGGAATAACTCTGACTTAAGTAAAACTGGAGTCATTCTGACTCTTACACCAGACTTAAACCTGAGAGCAGAATGCTTCCCCTTTGTGTGCCACATTTCAGTGCTTGTTATTCCAGTGGCGTTATGAACTCCGTGCTTCTGTTTCGGAGGGCGTTGTGGTGATGTGAATGGGAGGCTTTGAATTCTGAATTCTGCACCGTGTCTCCTCTGTTCTGTCAGCAACTGGAAAGACTCAGTTGAAATTATTGACCTAACATTTCTGGAGGGAAAGAAATCATTTACATTCATTATGGAGACACAAGTGTAGAGTTAACCTTAGCTTGCTGCTTTGAAGTAGAGTTTGCAGAGCTGTGTGATAGGTTAATGCTGCATTGAGAGCTGTCCGAGGTGCTGAAGAACAGCTCACTGTAATCCAAGAGTAAATTAATGACTTGGATAAGCTTTCAGTCTGCTAAAAGGCTATTGCAAAGCTCCACTCTACAGTTTTAAAATAGACCATTAAAAAGTTTGGTAAATTATTTTTCTCTAGCAGTGTTATCTTGTCTCTTTCTCCCTTGGCTTGGCTAGCACTTACGCTTTCTGGAGTGCAAAAACGAATCAAGGGTTCAGACACTTCAAGTAATATCTGATTAAAAGGGTACTGTCGAGTTCATATTTTATAGTTTTTTGTGCCATTTATTATTTGTAATATCTCCCATAAGAGCTTCAAAATAAATATTACAAATACATTTCTGTCCTTACCACATTTTCTATCCTTCCACCTGTGTTTCTTTCTATTTTCTTACTTGTTTCCATACCAGTGTGGTTGTGGTCAGCGAGAAGAGCCATGACTCTGGGACTGAGGTTCAGTGTTTAACTTTTACTTCCTAGATAGAAGAGCGGGGTATAATTTTTGGTTGACACCCACAAAAGTGGATGTGACAGGACTTTTAATTTCTTTTGCCACTGTTCTGTAGAAGACTTGAGGAGGGAATCTAACTAGTGCCAGTGAAAAACATTTAGAGAATCTGACAAATTCCAAACACTGATCATATAACTAGCAGGGTATGTATAGGTTCAACAGAGAGATACATAAGCATAGGACATTTTTCTGAATTGCTGAGCTAGGAGTTGATTACCTGTGTAATGTCATGCTGTTGGGTAATTTACAGCAAGAGCACACATTTATTCCAATATTGTAGAATATGGTAGCATAATTCTCAGTATCCTTATTGGCAACAGCAGTAAATATAGAGTATAATATGTTACCCTTAGCACCATCAGCATGGCAAACAGACGTCAATTACCATTGTACTGGGCCACAGTATCAGCATTTTTTAAAGCTGTGGGGCCACTTCCTCAGCTGTGTAAATCAGTGAAGCTCCATTGAAGTGATGGGATCTGTCAGTTCTTTCACAGGATGAGGTGGCTTAGGAGACTGATAGTGGATACTGCACCATCTAACCTCTAGATCACTAGCTTAAACCTCGTGCAGGCTGGGAATGATTGAAAGGCTTTGCTATCTAGTGGCTGTTCAATGGCTAGTGGAGGATGAGTTACTTATGCCAGTCTAGTTGCCAGCAGACAGGAGGCACATCGCAAAGACCCCGATGACAAGTGACATTAATTGGTGTTCTCAGCAGAAATACCACGTAATTAATGGGTTTGGAGAATGAACAGGTCTTTCCTCTCCAGATGCGGTGCCACAGCTGAGGGGTGAATTACAGTGGGAGGGGTGGGAGTGGAAACTAGCCAGGCTGTGCCAGCCTCTGAGGATACTGAGCTCCTTTGTAAAGCGCTTTGAGGTCTACTAGTGAAAAGATCAGAGCTAGGATACCTAGCTAATGTTTAATTATTATTATTATTATTGTTTTATTTTATTATTACCACCCCTACTGCATGTACAGTTTGGTTGCACACATAAAAGGCCAGTTAGATATCTAGCTACCAATTTGCATGCACAATTACCCAATTTATCTGTGTAGTCGGGTTGACTGCATGGCTCCCCCCTTTTGGAAATGTACCTATATTTAATACATACATTTCCTCAAAACTGTGAGGAAAACACTAATATGGAACAATAAGCATTTCCACAGCTGGACAGCCATTTACATCACTTGATCTTCATCAACACCTTCATCAACTACTTGTGCTTGTTCTCCCCTCTTCACAATCTGCTTGGTCTTGGAGGATTAATTAGTAGGTTTGGTGCCTGCGGAAAGCTGCATGTGCTGCAGAAGAGTAACAATTATTTTTAAGGAATTATTTTTAAGCCTCTTGAATTGTAAATGGGGCTCGCTCTCCTTTGACATAATTAAATTCTAATAATCCTCCTAAAGTAATTAAATATAACTTCCTTGTTTGAAGAAAAAATGCCAAAGAAACCCACCACAGTTAGTAGCATTTAACTTCAGAAAGGGGAAATACACAAAAATGAGGAAGCTAGTTGAATGGAATTTAAAAGGAATAGTCACAAGGGTGAAATACCTGCAAACTGCATGGAGACTATTAAAAAACACCATATAGAGCCTCAAACTAAATGTATACCCCAAATAAAAAAAAAGTAAGAAGTTCAAAAAAATGCCACCATGGCTAAACAGAAGAATAAAAGAGGTGGTTAGAGGTAAAAAGGCATCCTATAAAAACTGGAAGTCAAATATTAGTGAGGAAAATAGAAAGGAGAGTAAACTCTGGCAAATCAAGGGTAAAAGTATAATAAGGCAGGCCAAGAAAGAATTTTAAGAGCAACTAGTGAAAGACACAAAAACTAACAGCAATTTTTTTCAGTACTTCAGAAGCAGGACCCCTGTCAGTAGTCCACTGGATGACCGAGGTGCTAAAGGAGCACTCACGGAAGCCAAGGCAATTGTAGGAAAGGTAATGAATTCTTTGCATTTGTCTTCACTGCAGAGGATGTGGGGGAAATTCCCACACCCAAGCCATTCTCTGTAGTTGACAAATCTGAGGAACTGTCCCAGATTGAAGTGTCAATAGAGGAGGTTTTAGAACAAATTGATAAAGTAAAATCACCAGAGCTAAATGGTATTCACCCAAGAGTTCTGAAGGAACTCAAATATGAAGTTGCAGAACTACTAACTGTGGTATGTAACCTATTGCTTAAATCAGTCCCTGTATCAGATGACTGGAGAGTAGCTAATGTAAAGCTGTTTTTTTTTTAAAAAGTCTCCAGAGGTGATCGAGGCAGTTACAGTCTGGCAAGCCTAATTTAAGTACCAAACAAATTGTTTGAAACTATAGTAAAGAATAGAATTATCAGACACATAGATGAACACAGTAGGTTGGGAAAGAGTCAACATGGCTTTTGTAAAGGGAAATCATGCCTCACCAATCTACTAGAATTCTTTGGGGGGTCAACAAGCATGTGGACAAAGGTGATCCAGTGGATATGGTGTACTTAGTTTTTCAGAATGCCTTTGATAAGGTCCCCCATCAAAGGCTCTTAAGCAAAGTAAGCTGTCATGGGATAAGAGGAAAGGTCCTCTCATGGATCAGTAACTGGTCAAAAGATAGGAAACAAAGGGTAGGAATAAATGGTCTTTTTTCACAAAGGAGAGAGGTAAATAGTAGTGTCCCCAAACAATCTATACAGAGATGTGCACTGTTCAACATATTCATAAATGATCTGGAAAATTGGGTAAACAGTGAGGTAGCAAAATTTGCAGATGATACAAAATTACTCAAAATAGTTAAGTCCAAAGTTGACTGTGAAGAGTTACAAATGGATCTCACTAAACTGGGTGACTGAGCAACAAAAGGTTGGATAAAATTCAATGTTGAAAAGTGCAAAGTAATGCACATTGGAAAACATAATCCCAACTAAATATATAAAATGATGGGGTCTAAATTAACTGTTACCACTCAAGAAAGAGATATTGAAATCATTGTAGATAGTTCTCTGAAACTATCTGCTTAATGTGCAGTGGCAGTCAAAAAATCTAACAAAGTTAGGAACCATTAGGAAAGGGTTAGATAATAAGTTCAGTCTTCCCCTGACACAGTGACACTGCCCTGTTTGTGCTGCCAGGGGAACCTCGGGGGCTGCAGTGGAAGGGGTTGGATTTGCCCCATAATGCTTAGACTTGGTGAGGAACAGGATGGCAACTAAACTAGCATGAGGAAGGACTAACCAGTAGGCCAGCTTGGTGAGCATTGGAGATAGAAGGGCAGAAGACCCATTTGCGAAGAAGGGTCCAAGTCCAGTGCCTCTGTCCCACTTCCACCCTAGTATTTATGCCTGCCAGTAAATTCTTTGTGTGCAGAGAACCGGTTGAAATCCCGCCATCAGTTACACCCAGGCCGCCCCACTGCAGAAGGACAAAAGTTGACCAAATGACTGTTGCCTTGAGCCTTTTGATATGTTTGTTTCTGTCAGTGACCAAAGGGGAGATATGGATTCCTCAGATGACTTTAAAGCCCATAGAACAGGGATAGAAGGGAGCTTTGGGCTAAGAATGCAATCCTGAACATGCTTCCAACTTGACCAATAAGTAGAAGACCAGTGCTGCGAATCAGAAGATGGGTAAGAATAAAAGACTGATATAAGCAAATGGAAGGAGTATGGGAAATAAGCAAGCTGGACTAGAAGTGATACAAATGACTGAGTATGATTCAGGGCAAAGAGATGAAACTTGAGGGGGTGAATCTCACAACTGGAATGTCATCTTTGATGGCAAAAGCAGAGCCAAGAGACCTAGAAAGGGAAGAAATCCACTTTCTATGTCAAATATTTACACAGCCTGTGAGATAGAGTCTAAATAATGGGGAAGGCCATGTGGGCAAGGATACAGGAAAAGTTCAAAAAATAACTGGATAAATTCATAGAGAATAGGTTTGTCAATGGCTGTTAGCCAAGATGGTCAGGAATACAACCCCACGCTCAGGATGTCCCTAACCATCTGACTACTGGAAGCCAGGGATGGATCACTCCATAATTGCCCTGTTCTGTACACTCCCCAACTGCTGGAGACAGGATACTGGGCAAGATAGACCAGGGTCTGACCCAATATGGCAGCTCTTCTGTTCTAGATGACAAACAGCTGTGAAGCTAGAGTGAGCAGACTTTCCGGACCCACAGGACTGACAGATAGCATAGATAAAAAATCCAAGGAGCTTGAAACTGCGGGATACTGTAGCTGCGAGGACCCTAAGGGAATTAGATGCACAGATCCCTATGACATTCAATGGAAGTTGGTGCCTAATTCCCTTAGATTCCTTTGATAATCTCAATTTTTATTCCTGGGTGGATGTTAATTCACAAGGCATCACAAATACAGCTAAACCTGGATAATCAAAAGGTTCCAAAATTAGTTTATGATCTGGACAGCAGATAATTCAGCTAGCGTAGAGGTCATCCTGGGTCTATTTCTTATGAGTTAAGATGATCTAATCGAGGAGACAAGCAAAGCAGGGAAGCTACGTGCTAGTGGCCAAAAGTTTCTTGAACTCAAAATGGAAAAGACGGCGTTTCTGAGAACTTTGTGGTACAAAGTTGTTGGAGTTCAGGAAGACAATGATGAGGGAATTAAGAAACCTACTGGTCATGGTGCAATGGAGCAGGCATTAGAACTAACCTGTGTGGAAGAAGAACGGGGAATACTAAAAAGCACCGCAATTAAGGCACAATGCAATATAAGTTCACTGAAAAAGCAAAGAGCAAAAGAACAAGAATCGGCCACTGCAGATCCCTGAGGGAGTGTTCTGAGATCTGAGGGGTAAATAATCTCTGTGTATTAGACATGAAAAAGTGAGGAGAGAAGCCACGGAGGGGAAAGATAAGGGTAGAGCGCAGAAAGTCAAATGGTTTAATGCTTGCCAAAGGGCTGTCGGTAATTAGAAGGGCTTTTACAAGCATAGCAAGAGGAAAGAAATACAGCCTGTGCAATAGATTCCCAAAGAAAGGGGTGGAAGCCACATTACTTGAATCAATTAATGCCAACAAGACAAAGCGCTGGAGAATGTACTGTAGGGATCAGTCCTGCACCAGGCCTTGGGGATGAGCTTTATAGGATGTAATAGGTCTTTTCCATCTCTAGCTTCTGTGGGCCGAAATCTGCACTTAGGGCATGTCTGCACATACAGCACTGCAGCGGTGCCGCTGCATCACATTTGGTGGAGACGCTCTATACCGATGGAAAGGAGCTCTCCCATCAGCATAATAAAACCACCTCCGGGAGCAGCAGAAGCTGCGTCGGCGGGAGAAGCTCTCCCGCCAACATGGTGCTGTGCACATGAGCGCTTCTGTTGGCGTAACTGTGTCGCTCAGGAGGGTGGTTTATTCACACCCCTGAGCGACATAAGTTCTGCCAACATAAGCTGTAGTGTAGACATAGCCTGGATTACACCCTCTGACGTCAGTGAGGTAGTGTGGGATGGTTTTGGCCCCATGATTCTCTGAGAAGCAGTTACATAATAAGGCGCACCAGCCTGGGGATGGAAATATAGATTGAGAGGCAGCCAGAATGCCAGTGTGTCTGTCGCATTGATGAAGAGTTTGAGGGTAGCGAACTTTGGGATCCCCATCCCATCTGGCTCTACCATCTTCACTGATGAGCTAGTGTGTGCTTCTTAAAAAGCACTGGGCCACACCCTGAGGTCTTCACATGGTCTTTATCCAGCCAAACTCTCATGGAAGCCAGTGAGAGTTTGCACAGTCAGGATCTCAGATTTGGTCCAGTGGTTTCCTTAGGGGCCTGATCCAAAACCCACTGAAGTCAGTGGGAGTCTTTCCATTGGCTTAAATGAGCTGTGGATCAGACCCTAAAGCCAGCCATTGCATGGAGCCAGAAGTTACACATGGCAGGTCTTTGAGGGTGATTTACTCCCCTGAGTACAGTTCAGTCCATGTCCCCTGCATTTTCTCTGCCTCTTTGCACAATTAACCCATTGCTGTTACGCAATGCACCGAGTGAACAGAGCACTAATGCCTCTAACCAGGACCGGCTCTACCATTTTTGTTGCCCCAAGCAAAAAAAAAAAAAAAAAAAGGCGCCCGAACTGCCGAAGCAAAAAAAAAAAAAAACACCGCCTGGACTATGCCGCCCCAAGAATGGACGGAATGTCCCCCCTTAACATGTGCCGCCCCAGGCACGTGCTTCCTATGCTGGTGCCTGGAGCCGGCCCTGCCTCTAACCTGAGGTCTGCCACTAATCCTCTCATGTTTTATTTCACCTGTGGATCTGCATCACCCCCTAGAACAACCAAAAAGTTCATAGGCACTGGCTTGCTTTTTAATAGGCACAGCTGGAAAAAATGTGTATCCCAGCCTACAGGGGAGCCAAAAAATCCTCTAAAACCATCAAATCAGCCCCTGTATCTAGGCTCCCTTCACTGAAGCAGTTGATGGCTTTGCAGTAGCCCCATAAAAAGCAAGTGACTATGTCATTACCTAGTATGGCTTTCTGAGACATCTGAGGAACTGGCACTGCTGTTCTAGTGGAAGAATTTGAAAAGGGCGAGCATGGGCCTTCCTTTCCGGGCTGCACACTGCATGGGAGTCAGAGGCAGTGGGCCTAATTCTCCTTTGCACCTTGTGTTGTCATCTGCACCTGTGCGATGAAAGAGGAAAAGGCTAGCACTCTGATCTGGTGGGGATTTCACACCCTGGTGTGCTGGTGTAAATGACAATCCACGGCATAAAGCTGGGGAAAATCAGACCAAGAGGCCTTGCTTCAGCACAGTACCGAACCATATGCTTAACTTAAAGCAGATGAGCCATCCCATCCCAGTTCAGCAAAGCACCATAGCACCTGCTTCAGTTTTATAATGTGACCAGATCCTATTGACTCCAATGGGATTTAAGCATGTGCTATAAATTAAGGACTGGCTTAACTGCTTTGTTGAATAGGGATGGACTTCAGAATATACTTAAATGCTTTGCTGAATTGGCCTAGAATCTGCCTGGTTAACAACTGCTTGTCAGAAGAGTTATTAACAGATCGTCTGGGCACTGCTGTAAGGAAGCTCACAACAGAGAGAGTCCCATGGTGAGGACAAAAGAAAAGTAGAAGCAGAGAAGATGGTACAATATGAGGGAAGGAGAAATATAAACCTAGTTTTAAACAGAGCCCCAGAAGTAGGAAAAGGGTTTTAATTAAGCAGTTTATCTTTCTTAACAATCATCCCAATCACATCTGCGAGGCAGCCCCTCTCCAGAGACATCTGTCTTGGATCTCAGAGAGCTTTGCTTGCTTGTTTGTTTGTTTTGCTTTGCGTCATTAAATCAGTTGCCCAGACAGAAAAGATCCAGTGGAACAGAGCGTGGCTGGGAACTCGACAGCAGTTGTTCTTGTCTGCGCGTTGAACAATAGTTGCAGCGAGTGAGCAAAGTGGCCAGGGCTGCAGGGGCACCATTTAGGGGAGCAGGGGGCTCCTGCCCTCTTCTCCCCCCCCTCCCCACGAGCTTCGGGAGGTCTGCTCACAGCGCACGCTCTAGCCCCAGACGGAGCTCAACTGCAACACAGCTTGAGTTTGGAATGTGAGTTCGGTGCTGCTCCCAGCTTCCGCCCTTGGGGCAGGGAGTTTGTTTATAAACAGAGGCAGGGTGATTAAGATAACAAAAGGCTTGTCATTAAATTAAATTAAGGATTGTTAGATGATCATGAAAGCATTGCCAGGCACGCCAGTTAAAAGATAGGAAACAAAGGGTAGGAATAAATGGTCAGTTTTCAGAATGGAGAGCAGTAAATAGTGGTGTCTCCCAGGGGACTATACTGGGACCAGTGCTGTTCAACATGCTCATAAATGATCTGGAAGACGGGGTAAACATTGAGGTAGCAAAATTTGCAGATGATACAATATTACTCAAGATAGTTAAGTCCAAAGCTGACTGCAAAGAGTTACAAAGGGATCTCGCAAAACTGGGTGACGGGGCAACAAACTGGTAGATGAAATTCAGTGTTGACAAATGCAAAGTAGTACACGTGGCAAAATATAATCCCACCTATACATACAAAATGATGGGATCTAAATTAGCTGTTACTCATCAAGAAAGAGATTGTGGAGTCATTGTAGATAGTTCTCTGAAAACATCTGCTCAGTGTGCAATGGCAATCAAAAAAGCTGACAGAATACTGGGAATCATTAGGAAAGAGATAGATAATAAAACAGAAAATATCATTTTGCATCTATATAAATCCATGGTACGCCCACATCTTGAATACTGAATACAGATCTGGTCACCACATATCAAAAGAGAGATATTGGATTTGGAAAAATACAGAGAAGGACAACAGAAATGATTAGGGGTATGGAACAGCTTCCATATGAGGAGAGATTAAAAAGACTGGGACTTTTCAGCTTGGAAAAAAGATGACTAAGGGGGATATGATAGAGGTCTATGAAATCATGACTGGTGTGGAAAAAATGAATAAGGAAATGTTATTTACTCCTTCACATAATACAAGAACTAGGCGTCACCCAATGAAATTAATAGGCTACAGATTTAAAACAAACAAAAGGAAGTATTTCTTCACACAACGCACAGTCAATCTGTGGCACTCATTGTCATGTGATGTTATGGAGGTCAAAACTGTAACAGGGTTCAAAAAAGAACTAGATAAGTTCATGGAGGATAGGTCCATCAATGGCTATTAGCCAGGATGGACAGGGATGCAACAGCATGTTCTGCGTGTCCTTAGCCTCTGTTTGCCAGAAGCTGGAAGTGGGCAACAGGGGATGAACACAGTTGCCAACTTTCATGTGGTAAATAAGCACCCCAACTTTCACAATAAGGCAAAAAACAAGCTAATCCCATTTCAAAACAAGGCCAAAACAAGCCAATCCCTAAGAACCCCAACACTCTATGTGACTAGATGCCCCCGCCGTGCAGTCTGGGACTGTGGTGGGCCCACTGTGCATCCCTAACTCTCTCCCCCCCTGCTTGCCCCCCTTTACCCCTGCTTGCCGGGAGCCGATCAAAAAAGAGAAGCAACAAGCTACAATAAGCTACAAGGCAAAAACTAGCCAACAAGCAACTCACAAGCCAATTAAGCCAAAAACAAGCCCAATTTCTGTGTTTTTTTCATGCATTTGGCATGTCTGGGGATGAATCACTTAATGATTCCCTGTTCTGTTCATTCCCTCTGAAGCACCTGGCATTGACCACTGTTGGAAGACAGGACACTGGGTTAGATGGACCATTGGTCTCATCCAGTATGGCCATTCTGATGTTCTTATATATAACCCCGATATATCTTTCCCCCGCTGTAACCCACTAGACCCCACTCCCCGCCCAGAACTGAGATAGACCCAAGGAGTCCTGAGGGGGTCTCTCTCTCCACAGAGTTAGTAACAAAGTAAGAATATACATTAAAATTTTAAACCTAACCAGGGTCCCTTAAGTGACTTGCCACAAGATGTCAGAACATGTTAGTATTAGAACTGAGTGGGTAAAATATTTATTTAATTTTCTTTCTTTTATATAGGTACACCTCTACCTTGGGAGCCAAAAAATCTTACCGCGTTATAGGTGAAACCACGTAATATCGAACTTGCTTTGATCCGCCGGAGTGCACAGCTCCCCCCTTCCCCCCCCCCCCCCCCCCGGAGCACTGCTTTACCGCGTTATATCAGAATTCGTGTTATATCGGGTCGCGTTATATCGGAGTAGTGGTGTATTAGATACAGTGCTCCTGTCAGCTAACTGATAAGTCATCTGCCAAAAAACTAGAGTTTTCAGGTGCCTAAGTAGCCCCTGGAATCACGATTAAAGTTGCTTCTCTCTCTCTCTCTCTCCCCCCCCCCACCCACACACCAAAATCTGAAATGGTGCCCCAGCGGGGCTGAGGAGGAATGTGTGTGTTGGAGGAGGGCGGGGTTGCTAACTATCTGGAGTGTCAATCAGCCAGGGGGGGTAGTAGAACAACCTGCTGGGTTGGCTCAACTCTGAACCCTACAGATTCTTACTTGGGGCATTCTCCGCAGAGGGTTTTGAACTAAACCACTTTTGAGGGTATGCGGACACTGCAGTCAGAGGTGTGACTTCAACACATGTAGAACTACCCAAGCTAGCCTTCATCTAAGCAGCTCCAATAACAATAGCAGTCAAGCTGCAGCAGCATGGACTGCACAACCCCGCCTGGGGCCCTGGGTGTGTACTCAAGCAACTAGCCCATACGCTGTTGTGCTGCTGTGTCACCTCTGCCTGCAGTGTAGACAGACCCTTAGATGCGCATTCAACAGACACAAAACAGCAAGGATGTGAAATTACAGCAACACTTTACCTAGTGTGCGATATTACAGCTGGGATAGGGGTTGGTCCTTTGTATTCGTCAAGGAGGGATGAGCTAGAAATGTAAGGCACAGTGAGGAATATGTAATTTAACTACTAGGCAAAGCTCTATACTGTAATCATGGAACCGATCCTGAGAGGTGGTGAAATGAATGGGAGTTGCTTCTGTGCAGCTCCTCACAGGGTCAGGCCCCATGTGGACAGCTAAGCAGGACAGAGTGGAATTACAATCTCTGGAGAAAGACCATGCCCAGGATAACTTGGGCACAGTGTGATCAGACTTGCCATACTGGTGAGGGGAGGACTAGGGGACCCATTCCCACTCAGATGACCACAGTCAAGGTCCTGTAAGGTGCTGAGTGCCCTCCTGTTCAACTCCAATGAGAAATGAAGGTGCTGAGCACTTTACAGGATCAGGACCTCTGTGTCTAAATGGTAAATAATTATTGCTTCTCGGGAAGCTCCGAGTGACATCCTAAGGGTAAGGGGGAGTGATCCTTTGACACTAGTGATTGCTAAAACTACCAGGGCCAGATTCTGCTCAGTTACACTGGGGCATGTCTGGAGTAACTCCATTGACTTCAGTGGAATTACTCTTCATTAGCTGTGGGCCCTTATTTTTAATTTCATGGTCCATGTGTTCATGTGGAATTATGTTGGAATACTTATGGAAGCACATATGATTTTCCCATTAAGGTCAAATGAATTCATTAGGCACGGTGGTACCACGACGCACACAGAACGAATTGGTAATGATGGGGCTCTTAAAATAAAGTGCTATCAAGCAAAGCCCCCTCACAGAGGGGAGTTCATTGACTCAGTGGGCCTGTATCATTGCCTCGCAAGCAGCAAACCTTTCAAAGCGCTGTGTTCTCACTCCCTCGCTCGCTCTCCACCTTGGCTTCTATTTTTTTTACCAATTGTAATTGAAATATATTGAATGAAGGCTGCGTGGTCTGAACAGCTCCTCACTAAAGGCAGAAATTGCACCTTTTCTCTGTTCCCAAGCAGATGGGGAAATATATTGTGGAGGGCATGTTGTAAGACGCTAGTTATTAATTTTTTTTCTCTCTCCCAAGCTGTAGATGAAATGATGGTGGGAGAAAGAAATATAACGTCATCTGAGCAATCCATTTCTGCTTGAGATCTCTCCTCAATGGTCCTTTTTTCCCAGGGGCTGTTTGACAGTCAGTCTCATGGGGGTGATTCTCCTTTCACTTTGGGAGTTATGGGTCAGCTAGGAAGTCTAGCTTTCCCACCCACCCTCCCCTGCTCCAGACTTTAGGGGGGTTCTTGCAGGCTCCAGCGAAGGGGCATATGGAATTGTGCTGCTAGGGAAATACTTTCCCTGTTGCCAACATGAGAAAATTTTCTGAGGAGCTGCTGCTACTCAATGTTTGCAACACAAGCCCGGGGCTGAAACCATGCCAGGTTTACCCTGGGTGGAACGTTGCACTGACATCACTGGAGTTAGCCTAGGCAGGGATTTGGTCCATTGCTTTTTCATCTTCCATGGCATTGCAGTTTGATGTCTCTGCTTCCTTTGTGACTGTCCTATGCCCTGGTCTGGAACACAGACTATTGTAGAGATGGAAGCAGACCCAAAGGGCCATGACTCTCAGCCCTGTAACTGGGCTCATTCCAAACTTTGAAAGGCGTTGGAACCCAAATCTGGATCCAGATCTGCTGCAGCTGTCCCCTCTGTAACAAGATGAATCAAAATCCGAGATCTGAGCACCTTGGACATTTGAAATCCAGGTCCAGAGCTGAATCCGGACATTGTTGATTCAACCCATCATTGTCTTTGACTTCCTAACTCACACCCAAGCAGGGCTGGCCTTACCATGAGGTGAACTGAGGCCACCACCTCAGGTGCCAGACTGTGGGGGGACGCAACTGGGACCCAGACTGTAGAAAATTGTGTCTGCTGCTGGTGCATATGTAATCTCTCTGCTCTAGATGCACAGAGATGGTGGCGTGCTGTGCTGGAGGAAGAAGGGCACAAGAGACATAACAGGCAGGCAGGAGAAAAAGTGAGAGGAAATAACAGAAAGCAGCAGGAGCTGCAGGGAGAGAGAGGAGAAGGAGTCTCTTATGTACCTCTCTAGCACCCCCAGGAGCCTGGACTGATTAACACCAGCTTCTCAGGGAGCTTCCTGTTTCCTGTTGCTTCTCTGAACCCACTTGAGGAGAACAGGCAGTCAGCTGAAGTAGTAGGAGCCAGTTAGGCCCTTAAGATGCTGATATCTTTAGGGTTACCATTCGTCCGGATTTACCCGGACATGTCCTCCTTTTTGTGCTAAAAATAGCGTCCGGGGGGAATTTGTAAAGCACTCACAATGTCCGGGATTTCCCCCCTCCCCCGGCAGAGCAGAGCGAGCGGCTGGGAGGGCTGCAGGAAAGTCACCGGCTGGACTCCGGAGCAGCTGTAGAGGAGCCGGATCCGCCCTGCATTCTGAGCAAGTGTATCAGCACAAAGTGCAGCCCTCCCCTTTTGCAACTGGGAGCGGTTTCTGCCATGCAGCATAGCAAAACGGGAGCGAGAGCACTTTGTGCTGATACAAGGGCAGCTCTCCCCTGCAGCCCGGTCCGGCAGCACTGTGCAGGGCCAGGGACCGGGTTTTGTTGTGCTGGGGAGCTTAGCCACGTGTCCGGCTCGCACAGAGCCCAACACCCTGTTCTGAGCAGCAGGGTAAGGGGGCCAGGGGGCAGGAGAAGGGGCAGGGAGGTTCTGGAGGGGGCAGTCAAGAAACGGGGGGGGCTTTTTGGGGGGAGTGGAGAAAGTTTTGGGCAGTCAGGGTACAGGTAGGGGGTAGGGTCCTGGGGGGCAGTTGGGGGGGCAGTTAGGGGACAAGGAACAGGGAGTCTTAGGTAGGGGGTGGGGTTCTGGAGGGCAGTTAGGAGCAGGGGTCCCAGGAGGGGGCAGTCAGGGGACAAGGAACAGGGAGTCTTAGGTAGGGGGTGGGGTTCTGGAGGGCAGTTAGGAGCAGGGGTCCCAGGAGGGGGCAGTCAGGGGACAAGGAGCGGCGGGGGTGGGGGGCTGGGAGTTCTGGGGGGGAGCTGTCAGGGGGCAGGAGTGGGGAGAGGGATCGGAGCAGTCAGGGGACAGGGAGCAGAGGGGTTTAGATGGGTTGGGAGTTCTGGGGGGGGCTGTCAGGGGGCAGGAGTGCGGAGAGGGATCGGAGCAGTCAGGGGACAGGGAGCAGAGGGGTTTAGATGGGTTGGGAGTTCTGGGGGGGGGCTGTCAGGGGGTGGGGAGTGGTTGGATGGGGCGTGGGAGTCCCAGGGGTCTGTCTGGGGGTGGGGGTGTGGATAAGGGTTGGGGCAGTCAGGGGACAAGAGGCAGGGAGGCTTAGATAGGGAGTGGGGTTCTGGAGGGCAGTTAGGGGCAGGGGTCCCAGGAGGGGGCAGTCAGGGGACAAGGAACGGGGGGAGGGTTGGGGGTTCTGGGGGGGCGGGAAGTGGGAGGGGCAGGGGTGGGGCTAGGGCGGGGCTCCTCCCGTCCTCTTTTTTGCTTGCTGAAATATGGTAACCCTAGATATCTTCCCTCATTCAGGCCCTGCTACCAGCCTGCTTATTTGTCCCCTTCAATTGAGTGTTGAGAGCCACTATAGCTAGTACAGAACAGCAGTGATGAGTGAAAGAAGAAAACGCCCCTCTGGGGCAGCATTCAGAAAAAGCAAGCAAGCAAAGGAAGCTTTTCTATCTAAGCAGGAAGGAGCTCTCCTGAGATACATAGACACAAATGTTCACGGTGAGCCTTCCAGCCCCAGTGACGATGTGAGTGGTGAGGAGATGCCTGATCTTCCAGTTAGTCAGAGTGCAGGTGACCTGGCAGCTACTGCAGCATCCATATCTCCATCTCAAATGGATGTAACCATGCACATTCCTGAAGAAAAGTGTAGATCAGAGAAGAGTGCAGTGGAGGCGCAAGAAACAGCTGCTGCTGAGTTTAGTTCCTTAAGTCTAGATGATCCAGGACTGTGAACCCACTGGAGCAGTAGCCTGAGGGACTTCCTTGTACTGCATGGGCCACAGCAAGTGAAAAACTTCATGTTCCCCAAAGACAATGAAAATAGAAGTTTCCATCCAACACATTACTGGCGTGAAATCCCCAATGGTGACAAAGTGGAGAGGCCATGGCTTATGTACTCAAAAACCCAGAATGCTGCATAGTGTTTTTGTTGCAAACTCTTCCAGTCTAATGTTCCAGCCACATTGGGTTCTACAGGAACAAAATCTGGCTAGAAATCTGGCATGCCATGAGAAGGCAGCAAATCACCAGAGAGCATTCCATAGGTGGAAAGAGCTTGAGATGAGACTAAGGTTAAAGGCCACCATAGCTGATCAGCATCAAGAGAAGATTTCATCAGAGTCTCTTTACTGGCAAAATGTTCTGAAAAGGCTCACTGCCATTGTGAGAATGCTTGCTACCCAAAACCTAGCACTGCGTGGCATTGCAGATCAGCTGTATGTGCCAAACAATGGAAACTTCCTTAAAATTGTGAAGCTGATGGCTGAGTTTGATGCTGTACTCCAGGAGCATCTAAGAAGAGTCACCACCCAAGAAATGTACATACACCACTACCTTGGAAAAACAATTCAAAATGAGATCATACAGTTACTGGCAACAAAAGTCAAACAGAAGATTGTGGCAGATCTGAAGTCAGCAAGATATTACTCTGTTATTCTGAATTACACACCTGACATCAGCCATAAAATTGACTTTAATGGTGCATTTTGTAACAACAACAGAACCTAGTGAAAATGTCCGTGCAATGGTGACTGTCAGAGGGCATTTTCTAGAATTTATTGACATTGATGATACTACAGGAGCTGTTATGACAAATGTGCTTCTTAAAAAGCTGGAAGATACGGGAATTGTGGTAGCTGACATGAGAGGTCAGGGCTACGATAATGGTGCCAACATGAGAGGAAAGAAAAGAGGAGTGCAGACATGGATCCGAGAGTTAAACCTTCGAGCTTTTTTTGTCCCATGCAGTTCTCATTCATTGAATTTGGTGGTCAGTGATGCAGCATCAGCTTCTAGTGAGGCTGCTGAATTTTTTAATTTAATTCAAAGCATCTATGTCTTTTTCTCTGCATCAACTCATCCATGGCAGATTTTGAAGCAACATCTGGGAACATCCTCTCTGACCCTGAAACCACTGAGTGCCACACAATGGGAAAGTCGAGTGGAGGCGATAAAGCCTATCAAACGCCAAATTGGGAAGACAGATGATGGCATAGTTGCCATTATGGAGGATAATGCTATGACAGGAACTGTTCCTGGAGAACAGTGGCAGAGGGAAATGGAATCGCCAGAAACATACATAACTTCAAATTTCTGTGTGGTTTAGTGTTGTGGCATGACATACTGTTTGAAATAAACGTTGTAAGCAAGAGACTCCAAGGTGTTGACCTTGATATATCTGGGGCAATGAAACAACTGGACAAAGCAAAGTCATACCTACAGTCTGACTGGTCAGATGAGGGATTTCAAAATGTTCTGAAGAGTGCACAGAAGTTGGCACAGGAACTTCACACTGAAGCTATTTTCCCACCCATTGAAGAATACAAGAGTCACCAAAGAAGAAGACATTTTGGTTACGAGGCACAGGATAATCCCATAAGAGACCCAAAACAACAATTCAAAGTTGAATTCTTTAACCAGGTGCTAGATTGTGCAATACAGTCAGTTGAGCATTTCATGCAGCTCAAGGAACACAGCAGTATATTTGGGATGGTGTATGATATTCCAAAACTCCTCTCTATACCTAAGAAGACCTACACCAGCAATGCAGGGCACTAGAGACAGTGTTGACGCATGATGACATGCGCAATATTGATGCGAGTGATTTAGGTGATGAACTGAAAGCCCTTTCAAGATACATTTCAGCAGGATCAACTCCAAAGGCTGTTCTGGAATATATGTGCACAAATAAGATGGCCACCCTCTTTCCAAATGCTTTTGTTGCTCTGAGAATACTTCTAACACTTCCTGTAACAGTTGCCAGTAGAGAATGCAGCTTCTCCAAGCTGAAATTAATAAAAACACATCTACGCTCCACAATGACACAGGAGAGGCTGGTCGGCCTTGCAATCATCTCAATAGAGCATAAACTGGCCCAGACTGTGGACCTTCAGGAAGCAGTTCAAATCTTTACAACCAAGAAGGCACGGAAAGCACCACTTTGATTATTCAAACAGATAAAAATGCCAGTGTTTACTATGCAGACAAGAAAATTTACATTTGCTGTGTTTGAAAGTTAAGTGTTACTTAAAATTTTTGAACAAGGCATTTTAAGTTGTTAGTTCTCCTTTATTGGGGTAGGTAGCAGAGCAGTACCATGAGAGGAGTAGAACAGGAAGAAGGCAGAATTGAGACCTTTCAAAGTTTTGGCCCAAGCGAGGAGGCATGGGGTGTCATTTGAGCTCCCCCCTAGCTAATACCCAGTCCCTCTGCCTGCAATGTGGAATACATCTGCCACGCTCTGATACTGAGCTACTGGTAGGCCAGGGACTGGAACTCAGGACCTTCTGCTCTGCCAAACACAGCTAAGGGGGACTTCTGGGAATGCCTCTCTTGCCTATTCTAATTCCTCATTAGGACACAAGGTACATGACAGGCTCTCAACCGGACTGGCCTAGCTCTGCAGAACCAGTGCCCGCTGCTCTCTTCAGATCTGGCCCATATGATTTGAACAGAGCAGCCAACTTAGTCACAACGGAGAGACCAGCTGAAAGGCCAGGGGGATCACCCCCCAGGAGGGGCATGTTGGGGAGAAGGAGGTTACTTACTTGCCCTATTTGGAAGTTGTGCAAGGGCTGGCTTTGGCTTGGAGTTGGTTATTATCTCCTGAGAACAGTTCCAGCCTTGACTACCCAGTGCACTAGTTGTTCACTTCCCAAGGACAAGCCTGCTTTGGCTCACGGCAAAGTGAGCTTGGAAGTGCCAGACTGGATCCACCTGACCCCCACCACCACACAATTCAGCACCCTTGGTTCTTTCTGCACTGGAGAGGGTGAGGCTGCAGGTGGCACTGCAGCTCAGGGAAGACATGGATTGACAGGGCTGTTTAGGAGCTCAGGAATGAGATTGAAGCTGAGGTGCATTGCAGAGGTCGGTGGTGGCTGAGGAACAGGATAACGGGATGGTGCAGGTCAGATTGGCAGAGCTGAATAGCAGGGGAGCTGCAGAGCTGATGGGGAAGGGAGCTTGGAGAGTCTTTCTCTCAAACTCTGGCTCTGGCCAATGCTACTTGTCCCGCACTTCCATGGAGATGAACTTTTGGGCACAGGCATATGTTTGCTACCAGACTCAGCATCTTGCTTGTGGAGCTACCTGTTTCCTACGGATGAAGGCTGGAAGTGAAGTCAAGGTGTTGGCTGTGGGCATGCAGGGGGCATTTCCCCTTCTCTTCCCCATCCTCTTCTGGGGCGAGAGAGCCTTACAGTGCCAGCCAGCATTGTTTGTGAGGAGATGTCGTGCCAAAGGCCAGGCCAGGCCTGGAGGGGGCAGCTTGCTTCTTTCTGCTTCTGATGAAGATAAATGAGCCTGGTTATTTCAGCATCAGAAAAGAAATGTCTGCACCGGAGCCCTAATCAAAAGGCAGGTAGCAGCTAATGTAATTACTGTCTGCATTGGTTAGGCTGTATGCGCTCTTTCTCTAGGTAAGAAGGCAGCTCTTCGGGGCGCAGGGCTTGGCTGTCATATGGGAAACTCAGCACATTCGGAAGGATAAATTAGGTGGAGATTAAGGCCATGTCTACACTACAGAGTTAAATTGACTTAAGCTGCTTTAATTATATCGGTTGTGCACGCCCACACAATGTTCCTTGTGTCGGCGGAGCGCGCCCACAGCTGGTGCTCTTGCATGACAGAGAGAGAGCATTGCATCGTGCGTAGCTATGCCACTGTGCAACTCGCCACCCTCTGCCACTGGGAGCTCTGGGAACTCTTAAAAAACAAGACATTGTCAGGGCTTTTCCTCTCTCTCTGTCCCTGTAGCATCTAGTCTGCTGGCTCCTTGGACAAAGGATGCCCCCACCTCTTTGTCCTGGAAAGGACATACAGGTCCAGTGTTCCAAATGGGCTAATCCCACCACGTGCTATCTTCCATAGCAGCTGGGTCTGTCCTCTGGCTTTGCTGAGTCAAAACACTGTCCTGTGTGATGCTGTCCTCACTGAGAGTTCAGGGCACTCAGCAGCCTGCAGAAGATGGCACAAGCACATCCTGAGAGGTACTGAGAACCCCTCCGCTCCCATTGAAGTCAGTGGCGTTGTAGGTGCTCGGAGCCTGTCTCACCTTCTCTAGCTCATCTTAACTCCATGTTTCACTCCTGTCTGAATTCAAAACCTCGTCCCTTGGAGGCTTCACCTCTGCTGCTTCCAGTGTTTGTCTTTTAGGAAGAGCTTGTATCGATCCCATTGACTGAGTGAGACATCCCCTCCAGCCTGTGTGCTGCAGAGCAGGGGGAAATGTGCTTTTCTCTGCTGTAGCCCTTCCCTTAGTCAGCCCCCAAAATGGCTGGCCAGGGTTGAAAGGAAGGTGATTAGAGGGGCGTGACATTGGATCCCTCTTCCTCTCACACGTGCACACTCATTCGTTTATTCATTCTGCTCCCCTGTTTCCGAGTTCCTTTTTTTGCCGTGCATGAAATTAACAGATGTTCTTAGATAAGCACAGATGTACAGGAAGTGAAGCCAGCTAACATCAGTGTGTTTGTGTGTGTGTGTGTTTTCACCTTTTCTGCCTCCCCCCAAAATTATACGCTCAATTACTGACAGAAATACAGTAACAGAGGCGGTTGTTTAGGGCCAGGATCAGACAGCAATGATGCAGTGTGGCCAGCTCTCTTGATTTCATCATGGTTCTCCTGTTAGCTATTTTTCCTAAAGCCTCAGCTCCTGGAGTCACGTGGCTAGGTGAGAATTTCAGCTTCCATTCTTGTTTTAAAATAAATAAGTTTCTAGCTCTTATGGTGGCAGAGAAAAGCTTGGAAATATGACCTGAGTGCACCTGAAAGCATGAAAACGTGACCCCTAATGATGTAATCATGAGAAGGGAAATGAAAAGAACTCTAGATTTATTAATGTTTATAATCTCCGATTATTAAGCCAATCTTACGATTTTTGGGAGGGCTTTGTCACAGTTCCAGGGCAACTGCACCTTGGAGCCCTTTGTGGCCTCCTGAGGACACTCCGACTCAGGTCTCAGGCCTCGGGGCAGGAACCAGGGCCGCCCAGGGGGGGGGGGGGGGCAAGTGGGGCAATTTGCCCCGGGCCCCGCAGGGGCCCCCACGAGAGTTTTTCGGGGGCCCTGGAGCGGGGTCCTTCACTCGCTCCGGGGGCCCCGGAAAACTCTCACAGGGCCCGGGCCCCCGGAGCTTCTTCCGCTCCGGGTCTTCGGCGGCAATTCGGCGGCGGGGGGGTCCTTCCATCCCAGGACCCGCCGCCAAAGACCCCAGGCCCCCTGAATCCTCTGGGTGGCCCTGGCAGGAACTCATGTTCCTCTCCCTAAGACCAGGGATTAGGCTGCAATTCCCTTTTGAATTCACTGTCCGTATCTCAGCGGGTCTGACTTTAGTCCAATCCCAGCCGTTCTGCTCTCTCCCAGAGGCTGCAACAGTGTCTACCAGTGACCAGCCTTCACAGAGCACAGTCCATTTACTTAGGACAAGGCATTACAGAGAACCCATTGTGTAAAACAATAGGCAGTCTAGACACACACCTAGCTTACCAGTTGTCGCCCATCTTCCACATGGGGACCCTGGCAAGTCCCCAAAGTCCTTCAAACCCTGCCAGCAGAGTTTTGCGCTCTTGGTTAAAGTTTCACACCAGTGAGGGTCTCCTGAGTCAGAGCTGGCTGACTCTGTATATCATTCTTCCTTCGTTGTTTGCTGGACCGTCTGAACCAGTCCCCACAATGGATGGTGCTTATCCCAAACTGTTTACCTAGCCTACCTTTTGCATTAATTATCCCCCAACTGATTTTAGTTCCTGGGGAAAGCTCAGTATCCCGCTCCGTAGAACCAGAATACCATCCCTAGTTCCCAAAGATACATATAACATTTATAGCTCTAATAGTCTGGGGATATTCCATGAGCTCAAAGAGGCTGGCACATCTCAATATGATAGTCTTTGAAGAAGGCACCCCACTTCTAAGGTCTCATATCTGTCACATCTTCCCCACTGGAAGCAAAAGAAATTAACTCTACACCCGTCAGTTAATGATACAATGTGAGCAGGGAAACTGAGTCACATGCATTCCTTCATAAAAATTATTCAGACGTATCCGTTCTCCTGAGGCCTGACTCCTGCTTTTGGAGCACGTGGGGTTGGCGATGCTGCTGTGCCATTTTGTGTGGCATGCCTGCTTGGCTGAGCCAGGAGTGCTGCCGTGATGGGGTTGTGGTGCAACTGGGAAGCGCTTCGATATGTCCCTGTTCGCTCTGAATGGGTAGATTTATGAGGGCGTGCCATGACAGGCAGAGGTGGGTGAGTAGAAATTTCATCAAAAATGCCTTATGGGAGGAGGCTCTGAAACTATTTGTGAATTCAGGTCGAATTTGGCAAATAGTTTCAGCTGGGGAAAAAAAACTATGGGGAAAAAAATCAGAACTGTCAGAATGGTTCGTTTCAACCTTTTTGACATATATTATTTCAACATTTTAGTTTTGAAACAACGTTTTCCAAATGAAATGCCAGTGCGAATTGACATTTCGTTTAGGAAATGTTGCTTCGAGTTGACATTTGAAACGTTTTTGTTTGTTTGTTTCGTCAAGAAAAAATGAAAAAATTCCATTTTGGTTCGAAATGAAATACCTTCTGGGGAGGGGGGATTTTTTTGGTTCGGCCAGCGAACTGGGCAAATCAATTCTTTGCTCACCTCTGACAACCAGTTTGGTCCTGGTCTGTGATAGAACCAGGCTCTCCAGTTCTAAAATCATGAGCTTCCACAGCTCAAGCTGGGTGTGGGGAGGAAGCTCGCTGCAAATGGGGGGCAGAGGGATAGGAGGGGGAATGAGAGGCAGTACTGAGACTTGGTGGGGGGGGGCAGCTCCCGGCTGGGAAGGAGGGTACCCAGGGTTTCTACTGGCTCAGAGGCAGATTCCAATCCCTCTGGATCCCACTCTTGCCCCTACCCCAATGGGCACCAGGTTTATATAATTTTTGGTGGTGCCCAGAACAGGTCCAAGCAGGATAGGATGGACTGGGGCAACTGCCTCAGGCCCCATGCTTTGCGGGGGAGCACGCTTCAGGGGGACATGGGGTCCAGGGCAGCATGGGGGTTAGTGGGGAGCCTGGTGCCAGCAGCAGTGAGCGATCTGGCCCCAGCCCACCCTGCTCCGATTCGCCCCGCCCCACCAGCACCTGGCATCACTTGGGGAAGGGGGTGGAAGCCGGAAAGAGGTGGGGTGGGAGCTTGGGGGAAGGAGTGGAATGGGGGTGGGGTGGAGCAGGGGCTGGAAGAGGTGGGGCAGGGCGGGGTGGAGCAGGGGCAGGACATCTGCCATCCACAAGAGCTGGAAGATAGGACTTGATAAAATGCATGTACAGCTGCTTGCATATTAAATAATTAGATTATACTCATGTGAAACCATTCCATGGAGGCCTAGGAATCAGGATCAAAGATCAGGTAGACGTGTTCTAATTTTGCCAATATTATCCGATTTCCTACAGATAGTAGTTTAGTATTAATTGGATATTTCTTGGGAGCTGTGTTGGTAATAATATGCCCCATAAAAGATAGACTGAACATTTGCTCTCAGCTCCGGGTAAGGGACAGTGCGTAGCTGCATCACACCAGAAGGAGCTGGGACCCAGAGAGTCACACTCCTTCCATGGGTCCCCTTTACTCCAGGGGGAAGTATGGTATGGAGCTATTTGCATGGTGCAACTTACTTCCCACTTTGCACCACTGCTCAGCTGGCCAATGTATGATTGGAACAGGCTAATGTATACACTCATTATTTTACAAACATTTTTATAGAACTTAATTTAAAAAAAAATCCCACATTTCAGCCCAATGAATGTTTATGGCTTAGTCAGGAAAGCCTGAAAACAATAACATGATGTGGGGAGCTTTGGATATTTCCAGAGGAAGCAAAATTTTCTGAAAAGGAGCATTGAATATAACCAAAGCAACCCCTTGGAAATCTGTTAGTGGAGGCAGCTGAGTTTGAGGCTTGCTCTGGAAGTTGGAGTTTTGTTGCAGGAACTCAGGAAAGTGGAAGTTTGGGCATTTGAGCCAGCCATCTTGAAGTTAGAACTTCAATTCAGGAGAGAATCATGTTTGCAAGTGCAGATGACTTAGCACCAGAGGAAGAAAAGAATAGCAGGCAAGTCTGTTAAGAAACTGCTGAATATCCAGGTTACTTGATTTATATATTATGCACATGTGTCCTGAAAGGATTTTCAAATGGTTCTGTTACAATAGTTCATTTCTTAGAAATCGGGATAAGAATGGAAAGACACTTCTTTGCATCACACTAAAGAGTACTGTTGCAGGGGCATATGGTACCAGGCATATGTGCCCAGGGGCGGCTCCAGGCACCAGCGCAGCAAGCGCTTCCCTGGGGTGGCAAGCCGCGGGGGAGTGGCCTCTCGGTCCCTGTGAGGGCGGCAGTCAGGCTGCCTTCGGCGGCATGCCTGCGGGAGGTCCACCGGTCCCGCGGATTCGGCGGCAATTCGGTGGTGGGGACACCGATGGCGCGGCACCGGCGGACCTCCTGCAGGCATGCCGCTGAATCGGCGTGACCAGCGGACTGCCCGCAGGCGCACCGCCGAAAGCCGCCTGACTGCCGTGCTTGGGGCAGCAAAAAACATAGAGCAAAAGACAAGGTCAGCTGCTGACCACTTGTAGCCATTAAAAACCCATGCATTTCACAAAGAGAAACAATCAACCCCAGTGTGCTGGGTAAATTCCACTGGCGTAACCCTGCCCACCTAAAATTCCCCCTGTAGGTCCAACTGAATCATTCTTTGCTTTCTGCCTGAACTGCTGTGTGCCGTTGGTAGAAACACTTAAAAGTCAGTTGCCTTCCACCCCAGAGCTGGCTGCATTTCAGTGAAAGGGAAATTGATGTTTCCTTGTATCATTTGTAGTTAGTTTGAACAGTATTTGGGGATCAAGCAGTGCTGCAAATATTTTAAATGACCTTGTTTTGTATTATTATTATTTATTTTATGACCAAGTTCCTCACCTTCACTTTTATCACTCACCTCAGAGAAGGGGCGGGTGCTGTGAACCGGGTGAGAGCCAAAATGACTCTGTGAAATTTAGAAGGAACATAGTCTCCTTAGTCAGGCAAATCTTCCACTTCTGTCAAAGCTCTTATGGACATCACTGGGACTTTTGTCTAAGTCCCTTGTGCAGCAAAGCACAGGAGCATGTTTAAGCCCTTTGCTGGATCAGTTTCTATGTCAGAAAAAGCAGAATTGGGCCCCAAATGAGTATATGGCTTCTAAATTCTTCCAGGTCCATTGCATGTATTCTGTCTGTCTGTCACACACATACACCCTCCGGTCAATACTGACATTCACCCACCTCTTTTAATTTTAGCCTCCATGGAAACATCTCTGGGCATCCACCCGCCACCCCTCGTGCCCTGTGCACAAACATCTGTTTGGATGTTGGCTTTAAATCATGCTATCTGAGCCATTGACAGATGAAGGCCAGTGGGCACAGATGCCCAGGACACTGCCCAGGAGCCGAGAACTGAGGCAGCAGATCATTTCAGAGCCATGTGCCAGCCTGCCCCCTTCCTTCTCTTTTAGCCTCCCTAATCAGCACGGAGTAGGCTGGCTGTCTTAACAGGCAGGCAGGCCCTGATGGGACTCACACGTGTGGGGGTGGGGAACCCTCTGAGGCAATTGCACTATTCCGAGTAACACTGAACCCTGCATTTCTGCTCAGGGTTAAACATACGACCAGAGAGTCTCCAAGCTAAGCCATGGAGTGGGAGGAAGGATCTAGTGGGTAGGATACTGGGACCCAGGGAGCTGAAGTTTAATTCCTAGTTCAGCCACAGGCTTCCTGCATGACCTTGAGTAAGTCACTTCACCAGCCACATAGCCTCTTTCCCCACCTGTAAAATGGGGATAGCACTTCCTTCCTCCCAGGGGTGTTGTGAGGGTAAAATCCACCAGGGAGTGTGAAGCGCTCAGCTACTCTGCAGAGGAGAACCGGATTAATTCCTAGACAGACAGATCTGGGCTCGGAGGTGTTTGAATTTGGGAACAGGGCTATTATTGAGATGGACACACAAGACATAAGACTGGCCATACTGGGTCAGATCAAAGGTCCATCTAGCCCAGTATCCTCTCTTCCAACAGTGGCTGCTGCCAGATGCTTCAGAGGGAATGAACAGAACAGGGCAATCATGTCGACTGATCCATCCCCTGTTGTCCAGTCCTAGCTTCTGGCAGTCGGAGGCTTAGGGACACCCAGACCATGGAGTTTTGTCCCTCACTATCTTGGCTAAAAGCCATTGATGAACCTGTCCTCCATGAACTTAGCTAATGCTTTTTTGAACCCAGTTATACTTTTGGCCTTCACAACATCCCCTGACAATGAGTTCCACAGGTTGACTGTGCGTTGTGTGAAGAAGTGCTTCCTTATGTTTGTTTGAAACCTGCTGTCCATGTCAGGTGTGCAGTCAGCAGTCTCATCATGCAGCTTGTCTTCATGTGTGACCATGTGTTTCTAATAATACATCCTCAGCCCATGTGGGCTCAATTGATGATATTTTACACTTAACTGTCAGCAGCACAAAATGCCCCAGTGATGTGCAATTTCACAGACAGGGCCAAGCAGGGATAGATTTATTATCCTCACACCTTGTGAGTCCTTTAACAAATAACATCAGGTGCCCAAATCAGCTTCTCTGGTACTGTTTTCAGGGCAGTTGTGCCAGTTCAGCCACTTGGCTTTAACTTTTACTACAAAGTTTTACACACACACACACACACCAACCAGCCAACTAACAGTAATTTCACCACGGCATAACACAGAAATTGCTGTTCTGCATGTCCTACATCAAGACAACCACAAGAAAAAGCAATGAAAATGTAAGAGGTACACATTAAACCCAGCAGACTGTATCTCTTTTGCATGCATCATACGTTTCGTCTGTAGTGCACTTGTATGTCAAATATATATAACCGGGCAGGTTTCTGCAGCATATTTCTGAACTAGAGATAGGTCTGTGCCCATCAGCAGAAACTACTACACCAATTAAGCAAAAGTGTGCAGTGTTTTTGCAATGTGGACTAATGTCTGTTAGGGACTAAGCTGAGACCAACAAACTCATTTCATGTGTGAGCCAGCTTGGAAATACATTTTGACCTTGAGATGAATGAGGAATATAATATCCTCACTGCACTCCCTTTTGGAACAGTAGAGAACTCATTTTATACAGTGTCACATTGATCTGATCTGTATGTGTGGTGATTTATTGTAGTGGCTCTCAACCTTTTCAGACTACTGTGTCCCTTTCAGGAGTCTGATTTGTCTTGCACACCCAAGTTTCACCTCACATAAAAACTACTTGCTTACAAAATCGGACATAAAAATTCAAAAGTGTCACAGCACACAGGTACTGAACAATTGCTGACTTTCTCAATTTGTCTGTATGAAATTTTAGTTTGTATTGACTTTGCTAGGCTTTTTATGTAGCCTGTTGTAACACTAGGCAAATATCTAGATGAGTTGATGTACCCTGAGGAAGACCTCTGCGTACCCACAGGGGCATACATACCCTTGGTTGAGAACGACTGATTTATTGTAATAGCCCCTAGAAATGCCAACCCCCCGGTGTGTCAGGCCCTGTACAATCCATAGTAAGAGACGGTTCCTGTCCCAAAGTTCCTACAGTCTATCCCGACCAAACAGACCATGGAAGTATTATGATGCTCAGTTTACAGCTGGGATGCTGAGGCTCAGAGAGATGAAGTGACTTACCCAAGATCTTACAGATGCTCTCCTCACTCTCAGTCCAATGCTTTGACTACACAACCATCCTGTTATGCTGTATCAAGCCTGTAAAAGATACACAGCGTGTGGGAAATGGGACTTGGCCATACAAAGGGAATGGCGTTGACGTAAGTGGATGTAACACTATTTTCCAGAGCGACTGTCTAACACCATGTTCCTTCTGCAGACATCGCTCTTGTTGACTTCAAAGGAAGCCTTCTCTGCATGAGGCACGCAGGACCAGTCCCACTGTAGATAACTGTCTAGGGGACTCTGACCTACTGACACACACTGGAATCTCCACCTGTTTTGTGTCTCGCCTCTCTGGTCATTTCTGAATCATTCACCATTAGCGAGTACTCCCCCACCCCCTCCCTGCACGCTCTCAGTCAATAACTACTCACAGAGCCAGCGCCGCGCCGTTGAGCAGGAGCCCTGCGAGTGGATGAGCAGCCGTGTAAATGGAAGGTGACAGTGGCACAGAGTTGACCCCAAGGTTAGAAAAATAGGTTACCATCCAGCACTAACAAAGCTCGTTAATGCGGCTGGTATCTCCAGGCATACGCCTTGGGTTTCTTTTAAGGATACGAGGATGACTCTAAACGCTGAAAAGAGGTTTTGTTATCAAGCGCCTTGGAGCATTTCCTTCAGCGGAGGAGAAATCTCACTTTGCCAGTCCGCCTCTTTCCCTCTCTGGGTCCCCTCTGTGGATTCCTGGCTTTGTGCTCTCTCTTTCTTGGTTCCGCTTTCTCTCATGCCCTCTCTCGGTTTCCTCTCAGGGAGACGTGCCAGCCCTCTCAGCATCTCTGTATAGGTGTAAAGGGACGAGCTAATAGAATGTCTTGTGAAGTGTTGTGGATGGACTGCACCCAAGACAAGGGGCTGGATCCCAAGCCTTTGGAGTCTCTGGAAAGACTTTGGCTCAGTCCCTAGTTGAACAGAGCAGGTGTGAATGTGTGCTGGGCATATGTCAGCACACTAGAAGGTGCTGGGTGGGGAGGGAGAGAGGAGAATGACAAACTGGTGGCGCTGTGACAGCTGGTGAGTTAGCGTGGGGGTTATTTTCTCCAGCCACAAAAAGCAGCTAGACACTTTCGGTCCTGACAGCCTTTCTTGGATTAAGGGAAAACAGGAAAACAAGAAAGGACAAATGTCCAGCATGCATGCAGTATTGCCAGCTCCAGGTGTTCCAAAATCATGAGTCAAGTCCCCAAACATCATGAGATTAGCTTCAAAATGATGAGTTTTTTAAAATAAATAAATGTAGGGTTCTTTTTGTCTGCCTTTGGGGTTTTGAGCCTTTTGGGGTCACACTTTCCAGTTTTACTCTCCAACCATGAGTCCTGGAACCATACTATATTTTTAAATGAAAGCTAAGATTCTCATATACCCACCTGACTCCAGGAGATGGGGCTTTATAAACCCACCAAATACCATGAGATGATAAAATTGCGAGAGTTGGCAGTGCTGTCTCTTCTGACAGTCTGTGCTGAGTGCTGAGAACAAAATGGCTGCTGAACATTGTGCCCAGGGAAAGTGTTTGGAAATTTCCTGGGGAAGTACACAGAAAGCAAGAGGCCCCAAAACTTTATTGCAATGCTGCAAGCTCGAATAGCGAGCTCCGTGAGATCCTACTGAGTCCTGCTTACTTCCGCCAAAAGACAAGAGAGTTAAACTGAACTGGTCACGAGGGCTCCTGTGATTTGAGATTACTAAAGTGTGGTTTGTTACCCAGTGGATAACATTTAACCAATTGATAAGGTGACTAGTAAGAGACAGGTGGAGGATCCCATCTTGATCATGAACCCTGTATTAGCTCATCCAGCATGTTTAAAAGACCCTTAGGCCCAGATCCACAAGGGTATTTTGGAGCCTGAGTCCCAAAGATTCCTTGGGACTTACCCCTTCCCTGGTTGTGTGACGTACATGGCAACTCCATGGCTCGAGACTAGGTGAGTTACTCCAGCCAATTTACACCAGCTGAGGATACAGTGCTTTTATTTGCAAAACTATTGGTGAATCCATTTATTGTTGTTTTCTTTCTTTAAAGTATTCAACGTGCTTTGCCTGCAGTCGATTTAGTGCCGTGTGGGGACTGCACAGTGTTCTAGAAATCTTTTGTAAGGCCCCTAAGGCAAGCAGGTATTTTTGAATGTAAACGTTGGATCAGAAGGAGCATGAGAAAGCGAGAGAGAGCTGCTTTTCTGGGAAAAGTTTGAGAGACGGGAGATAGATGGTTTATAATCTTCTTACCCTGCTTTGGAGTTCAGTGCCTTGGGCTTGTTTCAGCAGAATGTAACGTCCCTTGTTCTCCCAGGATCTAGTGTTGCTTAGGATAATCCTCCTTTTATGGCTGTAAGAGTGTCTTTGGCACTGTGTGATTGTTTGTGGCTATCCGTAAATATTAAATACTGTTACTGGAAGTCTGTTCTCTGGTTTGGATGGGGGCTCAGCTAATACCTGGCAGCTTACCCAGCCCCAGAGAGAGAATCCCTGGTGGAAAAGCCCAAATCTGCAGGTCTGTGGGCCTACAAATCACACTGTCCTAGTGCCTGGGAACAGGCCTCTTCAGGTCCACGGCATGTGAGCCGAGGGTGGGATTTTGAAGTGCTCAGCATTGACCTAGTCCTACTCCCACTGAGACCAGTGGGAGCAGAGACAGGCCAAGGCTGTGGGCTGGCCCTGGGCAGGATGTGGATCTGCGACATTGAAAACTAGCCTTGATGCAGCACGTAGCACCAGTGCGGTAGGGAGGCATCCTGCATTGGCCCCAGGCATCCAGTCGGATGGGCCCTAATGAGTTCCTTTTTCTCTTTCTAACTTCTACGAGGCTATGACAGTCACCTATGCAGCCACTATACCGAGATCCACTGGCCCTGTGTGAGCTAGTGCACTGATTCCCCATCAGTTCAGGCAACTGTACCAATTTCCCAGGCTAAGGCCCACTGCCAACCATCAGCTCTCCCCCCTCTGACTCCTCATGGAGCTCGGGCTGCTCCGGATACCAGCTTCTCATTGCCAGGGAGAGCGTGCACAAAGGAACAAAGGAGGGGGGTGCTGGGACATGCCAGCACCCAGTCTAGAGGCTCGTTGTTAAGATAAGGAGGAGTTTGGAGGAGCAGTCATGTAAGTGCTGCAGTACCAGTGTGGTCAGAAACCACTGGCTTGGTGGCGGCTCATTGCGCTGCCAGCTGTGCAAAGCCTTGCCCAGCTCCTATGCCAGTGGGAATGTAGAGCACCTCCAAAGCAGTGATCTCAACCCCTGAGGGGCAGGGCCAGGAAAACCTCATATTCTTGACTGTTGAACTCTCCAGCTAGCACAAAGAATGGGGTTGCTGGGCTCTGGAGAGAGCCATGTCCATCCCCTACTGCTGATGGACAGATTCCTGAGTAGGAGGGAGGGAGAAAATGACAAAGATCACCTGAGATCTGATTGGAGTTGGGCACTGCCTAAAACCTGCTTTTTTCTATAGAGCAGACAGGCTTATCCTTCTCTCCTGCAGCTGAAACCAACATGGCTTCCTTCCTTGCTTCTGCCTCAGCGCCACTGTGACCAGCCAGACTGTGTGCAGTGCAGTGTCAGGTAACTACTTAGAGCGTAAAAAAACCGAGGAGTCCTTGTGGCACCTTAGAGACTAACAAATTTATTTGGGCATAAGCTTTCGTAGGCTAGAAAGCTTATGCCCAAATAAATGTTAGTCTCTAAAGTGCCACAAGGACTCCTCGGTTTTTTTTGCTGATACAGACTAACATGGCTACCACTGAAACCTGTTACTTAGAGCATGTCAAACAGGGGGAGCTCATACACTATTTTTGGTGCGTCCCACAAAAATGATGATCACCGGTTTGGGTTTTAACAGCAGAGGGGTAGGTTTGGATTGTGTTTTTTTTAAATAAGGCATATTTAAAAATACAAAGAAGAAACCAGAGTTTTCAGGACTCCAGCAGTACCGCTGTTGTGTATTGGACTGATCATACAGTAGACGAGGCAGGGGACCTGAATCTAGTCCTGACCAAGGGGTGACCTTGAGCAAATCGCTCCACTTTTCTGTGCCTCAGTTTCCCTCTCTGTAAAAGGGGATATTGGTTGTTACTCACTTGTGTGAAGTGCTCTGAGCACTCCAGGTGACAAGGGCTGAGACCGCATGTAACAATCGGAAGTAGCTACTAGAATTTGGATTGTGTTAGGCGCTAAGAGTCCCAGTCATGCAACAGGATGCCATTGTGCTAGGTGCTGTACAAACATGGGGGGGAGAAAGTCCCTGCCCCAAAGAAGTCAGATACTGAGCTGGGAAGAGACGACACTGCAGGAATGGGCACAGTGGATTGTGGGGCACTCCTGGTTAGTGTGGAAATCCTTATTCCACGTCACCAAGCAAACTGTAGTTTTGGCAGTCTTAAATATTCCTTACTCAAGATGAGTCACCATTCTGTTAAGAGACTGTGATAATGGACTGAATTACTTAAAGGTTACCAGGGAAGGAGAACATTGTTATCTCTCTGGCTTTCCACTGCCATAGAGAGAGCCTGAAAAGTTGTGCCACATCTGTTTAAAACAAAAGTTGGGTTTTCTTTCTGCTTGGGTTTTTTTTTTTTAGAAATAGCAAGAATGTCAAATCTCATCTTCCCTGTTTTTGTGAAGGGATTCCTTGGAGGCCCAGAAAATTTGAGATTTATCAGCCATTAACTGAAAGATCAGCGACACCGAGTCTTTCCCAAAGAGTTTTGTCCAGGGAGTTTGCCAGAGTTTGAGTTAAATCGCTATTGACAAAAACAAACAAAAAAGCCTTTTAAATGATCTGACTCAAAATTTCTCCCCTTCTCAATGGCTCAGATCGTCTCTTGATGTCATAATCCCACTAATTCTCCAGTCACCCACAGAGCCTTTCAGTCAAATAGCCTATATAAGCCTTGATATTCTTAATGCTTTAAAAATACAAGAGTAAAGAAAACACTAATGCCATAGAAACCCGTTCTGGTCACTATGTCTCATTTGGAAAAAAAGGAAATCCCAAGAACAGGTATTTTGCAGTTGTTTAAATATAACAACGGAGAATGATTAACAAACAGCAGCAAACTGCCAGTTTGCGAGTCCAGAGTAGAACTTGCCATTCATAGGCATCGGGAAGTCAAAACTGCTGTGAAATAAGGTCTTTTACCAAAGATCCATTCATGCAACAGTGGGTTTAAACACCGCTGAGTTAGAAAACACTTTTTGTTAATAGTATTTTCCTTACAGCTTGGAAAGTGTCTGGTTTCCCATTGTTGGTTGCAGTGTTGTTGTAGCCGTGTTGGTCCCAAGAGATTAGAGAGACGAGCTGGGTGAGGTAATAACTTGTATTGGACCAGCTTCTGTTAGTGAAAGAGACAAACTTTTGAGCTCACACAGAGCTCTTCCTCAGGTCTTCTGAAGCCTTGTGTCGCTCGAAAGCTTGTCTCTCTCACCAACAGAAGTCGGACCCATAAAAGATATTACCTTGCTCACTGGTTTCCCATGCATCTCAATCCAGAGCTGCATTCCTTTAGTCCTACTCTCTGGGTGCCCGGTTGGGAAGCACTGTTACTGGCTCTGAACCCCCTCCTTGTTGGATCCGCGTGTTCTTAGGGCCCGATACTGTGACTCTCGCTCCAGGGTAGCATCATGTACTCAGTGACTTCAGTGGGAAGGGGCATAGAATCAGGCTCTTTGGTAGTGATCTGAGCACCAAATCACATGAGTTCTCTCACTGGCAAGCTCCCACTGACTTTGATGCGATCCCACTGAATCCAGATTTGGCCCTGGAGTGTTTGAGCTGTTCACTGCATCTCCCTGTCGCCTACTGGGTGTTTGTAGTGTTTGTTTCTCCATTTCTCAATGGGCGGCCCGGAGTAACTGCATTTCCTGATGAACAGGATGAAACATCAAGGGCCATCTGCAGCCCTGGAGCTTGGTATATTTTTGCTCTCACAAGAGCTATGGCATTTTTTCTGCTCGAGCATCACTCAAAGACTCCTGTCCCAGAGGCTGGTGTTCTGTAGTGGACTGGGGCCTGGGAAGACCCCTTCACCATTTTAGAATGCTCTGGGTTCTCTGTTTCCACATGCTGGATCCAGCATCTCATCACCTGGCAACGGTCCTTTCCTAGCAACAGAGGAAAGAAGCAAGGGGGTGAGAAAGAAAGAGAGAGAGGGTTGCAGCTGAGGAACAGAAAGAGTAGGCGGCTCTCACTACACAGGCATCAATATGGACCCAAAGGTATGTGTGACTCGTGGACGAAGCTGTGTATATTTTTCTATATGTTCTTCAGAGGAAAGGCAGGTTAATTGTATTTATTGCAGGAAAATACCCGTGCCCTAAAACCAATGCCCATTTCCCATGACAGTAAAGGAACATACACTAGGATGGAGAAGTAGCATCACCAATCCTGTGAGCAGACTTGCAACGGTGTCCGTGCTGGAACCTGCATACAGCCTGGCACCTGTGTGCACAGTGCTGGCTCCGTATGCTCTCAGCATCATGTGTCCTGTCTCTTAGGGAACCGGCCAGCCAGCCAGAGGCTGGGGTGAAGTGGGAGGAAGCTAGAGAGCGAAATGCAAGTGCTCACTTCTAAAGCACCCACTCTACAGGATGAAATGGCAGAGGCCTCGGAGCTGGAGGCCACAACTCCTGGGGGGACGTGGATGTGGTAGGGGAATGGTAGCTAGGTAGCTGCTGGAGATGGGGGAAATGCAGCACCATGTACTGCAGAGCTGGGGAGTTTTCTGCAGGAAAGGCAGGCAGATGGAGTCCTCTACAAAATCCGGCTGAGAGAGGGGGGGACCAAAATGCTGTCTGCAGCTTAGTCACTGGTGATGATTGCATGAAGGGGAGGGAGGAGCTGTATCCCAGTGATGAATGGTTTCACTAGGGCTCAGCCTGCACTGAAGTTTGCAGTGATGAAAGGCTCAAACCTGTCATAGTGACAATGCAAACGACAGCATCAGATTTCCTGCTGGAGCCTGGCGGGCATGGCTGCTTCTGCCGGACAGAGTTGCCAGCAAGCCCAGGCCGGTGGTGACGTCCTGCTTTGCAGGGAATGGCCTGAAATGACACAGAGAAATGTTTGGTGCAAAGTTTAATGCCAACATTTGCATTGCCCCAGCCCAGGAAGCACAGGGACTTGTCCCCTAGAGGGCAGTGTGGCTGGTATGCACCTCATGCCCAGGTGGGATTTCCTCACTGAGATCTCTCAGGAATGTCTCATCTCATTAGATTTGATACAGCTGAGCCAAGGTGTCTGTATACATGATCAGTATGACCTCTGATGGGCCCATCCAACTCTCCTCCTTGCCATATCTCTTTAAGGAAGGCTGATGCCCACTACTCCTTCTCTCACTGCGGGCAGCTAAGCGCAAAGATCCCAGCAGATTCAACCGCAGCTCCCCTGGCACTGATTGGTGCTGGAGGTGCGTGCTCCCTCTGATGTTTGTGCTTTAATGTCTAATGTGCCTAGGCTGGTTACCGTGGGTATTTGCCTGCTGAAGTGTAAGTGAGTCACCACACACACAGAGCATCACCTTGGCTTGTCTCTGCTCTTGTTCTATTTTAAGCTGCTTTGCTTTGTGTTTCCAGTTACATTTTCCTTGTCTTAGTGATGGCTGAACCTGTTGAATGCAGGCTCCTGGGCTGGGCCACAGTATTTTAAGCTGTGAGCCTTTAGCTGTGTGTAAGATGTCCTCTAAGTCTCTTCAAAACCCATCGTGAGCATATTCCCCCACCCTGTGTTGAGGACACCTTTCGAGCTAGCTCAGGAATATCAAATTCATTGGGCGCAGAGGGCTGAATTCCATGTTTAAGGATGCCATGTGGGCCGGGATATAAACCCAGGGTAACATACCTCTCCTAATAGCTAGCGTTACACTGGTGTCAGTGGGAGCGTTACACTGGTGTCAGTGGGAGCGTTACACTGATGTCAGTGGGAGCGTTACACTGAGATCAAAGGAGGGTCACGGCCTGTGTGTAGCAACTAAGCTTTTTCTTCTTTATTATTGGTCACATTCAGAAAATACTCTCTCCCCACATAGGGCAACTGCTACTTCTGCCCTGTGTTTCTCTCCCTTCCCCCAACTTCCTTTCTGTCTCCTGCCTTCTGCCCCCTGCTTTTCCTTCCCTACACAGCAGCTCCTCCTCCCTTTCCCCCTCCCTTGCTATAAAATGGTCAGCAATGAAATGTTTACTCCAGTGCTGGTATCTTCCATCAGCATGAAATTCCCCTAAAAAAAAATAATCAGCCCAGATGGTCCAATAAGAGACCCAGTGTGTGACTATGGGGCCTCTCGAAAATAATGAGATCTGGGAGATCCCTTGAAGCAGTGGGGTTTGAAATGCAAGGCGTTGCTACCTGAGCCATTTCTTTGCATTATTGTTTCTGGACAGTATGTCACTGTTCCTGTGCCGACATCTGGTGCATGCCCAGAAATGGGGTGCTCCTGGACTGTGGCAGTGCAAGAGAAAGTTCACCAGAAGTTCATGTTTGACCCAAATCACCCTGTCTGTGTTGGGGTTTCATTGCAGAGGTTCTAGCGGGACCCCAACTTTGACACTTGCCTGGCACAAGTCTCCACCTGCATTTCTTGCCATGCAAACTCAAAAACCAAATGTCCAAAGTACCCTACAGGGGTACTGTGATTCCCCATAGCTCCCAGCCCTCTCCTGGCTAGCACGGCCTGTCTCCCTCAGTAATTCACCCCGTGCACAGGGGCTGCATAAAAGCTGTGTGCCTCTTAAACCCTCACAAAGGGACCTAAGTTATGCATAGGCCTTGTGCTGGCCCTCTGCATGAGGGGCATTTCACCACAGCAGAGGGATGTAGGGCTGGCCCTGCTAGAAGCAATCCACCCCGGTTTAAAATGGACACTGCTGCACTTGGCTCCCAGCTGGTACTGCGACCTGAGCTGAATCTAAACCCTGGCTAGGAATTAACCCCTGAAACCACAGGTAGTTGGCTGGCTCAGGGGGACCTCTGATGGGGACAAAGCTAGAACAGGGTGTGCCAGGACTTCAGGGTCGCATGCAGGGGATACCAGTAGACCTGAACCTCTCGTCCCGACCCTAGGAACGTAGGCTGAATGCCTGCACATTGCACTGACGTGGCAGAGCAAACTCATGAGCTGATTGTGCACCCCTTGTAGCACCCATGGAGTTAATGTTCACATGGCAGCTGGGTAGTCACTGAGAGGCCCTGGGAGCAATGTAAGTGCATCAGTGGCCTGGTACCAAAAGGTTGGCCGAGACTCCGCTTTCACGGATGCAAACATGCTCTGTTTTCTTCCTAGGTGCCGGGTTCCAGGGCGTCGTCTTTGCCTTCTAGAAATACCTGCAAAGTTCATTGTCTTTCCTCAGAAACAGGATACCCCCTCAGGGCTTGTTTTCTTCATATATGTGCCATTCCTGTTGACTTCATAGCTCTTCATTAACATTTGACATTGTATGTAAATGGGCATCCGTTGTGGTAGCTTACACTGCTTAACTTACAATCCCAACAGAGAGAGACAGATTCTTACCTCCTGTCTGGAGGAAAATCTGGTTTTCACCTTTGCTGGTGACTAATAGCTTGATGCAGATGTTAACGTGTTTATACGCATAACTCCTTACATAGTATCTGTACATACATCTCACGATGATCTGAACAACCAGTGTGACACCAACTTTCTTTTGAGACCTCCCAGGACATACTTTGGTGAACTTGAATGTACTCACCTGACTCAGAAGTTTTCTGTAAGTCCTCTGCCCACCCCACCCCCCTTTGTCAGTTGTCATGATGAGTTTCTGGGGTCATGGGAACAAAGAATGTAGGTCATACAAGATGGAGGATTGTATCCAGGGAAGCAGTAACACTGAAAAGGACTCAGTTGTCTGTAGATAACCAGTTGAACATGAGCTTCCTTTGCGATGCTCTAGCTAAGAGGGTGAACACAGTGCTTGGTTGTGAAAGCAGGGGAATAATGAGTCGGAGGAGGGAGGTAGTGTTACCTCTGTGTAAGACATTTACTGGATACTGTCCACTTCTGATGTCCACATTTTAAAAAAGAATGTTAAAAAATGGGAAAGAGTCAGTAAAGAGCTACGAGAATGATTAGAGATCTGGAAAATATGCCTTTGGTAGAATTCTCTTTTTTATATATATAATTTTGACAGAAAATATCAATGTTTATTTTTAAGCATTTTTTTCTATTTTCATCTATTTAAATTTTCACACTTGTGGTAAATTACAGGGCACACAGTGGGGTCAAACAGTAATTATTTCATGACAGTAGACATTGAGATTCTAAAAGTTAAAGCTTTATAAACTGTTAAAACACAAATTGTCAACCTCACATGTCAAAATATACAAAGTAAATATCCTTAAGTCAAATGCTAATAAGTTCTCAAGCAGCATTTTTCGTACTTTGCTTATCTGTACATTTCAATTATCATCACTAGAAATATTGTTTTGTTGGTTTCTGTGAGTGCAGTGAAATTGATATTTACCGACATTAACCAAGAAAAATCTGATTTTTCCAAGCCTCGTTATAGAGAGAGCCTTAAGAAGTTCAATTTATTTACTTTAGCCAAGAGAAGGTGAAGAAGTGTCTTGATCGCAATCTACAAGCACCTACATAGGGAAGAGATTTCTTGAGAGTAGATGGCTCTTTAATCTAGCAAAAAAGGCATAATGAGATCCAGTGGTTGGAGTCTGAAGCTAGACACATTCAGATGAGAAATAAGATGCATTTTTCAATCGTGAGGGTAATTAACCATTGGAACAATTTCCTGAGGGATGTAGTAGAGTCTCCCATGCTCACAGTCTTTAAATGAAGACTGGATGTCTTTCTAAAAGAGTTGGTCTAGCGCAAACAGACATTATGGGCTTGATGCAGAAATTACTGGGTGGCTTTTCTGGCCTGTGTTATGTGGGAGGTCAGACTAGATGATCATGATGATCCCTTCTCGCCTTATAATCTATAACTCTATGAAAAACCTGTGGAACTCACCACCACACTATATTATTCTGGAAAACGACTTAGCACATTTCAAAGACGATTAGATAGTTATACAACTAGCAGCAGCTGCTGCAGTTACAGTTGCTGGAATAAAATTACAAGGGCTATTAATCCTCATGCTTCAGGACATAAGATGATCACCAGCTGGGTCAGGAAGACATCCCCTTCGCATACACAGCGTGAGATTGCACAATTAGATGATTATGGGCGCTTTATGTCTTCGGTGGCAGCATCTGGCATTGGTCACAATCAGAGATAGGAAACGGGACACCGAGCTAGATGGCCCATTGATCTGTTCTGGTACAGCAAAGCCTGTGTTGGAGGGAATGTCGGTGATTAAAATGACCCTTCAAAGGCTCAGAGGCCATGTTATGTTATTGCTACATGAATCTTACAGTTCCATTATGACTGTGAGAGAGTAATAATAAATTGTAACAATAATGAGATGTAATTACAATTATGATTATTATGTTCTAATTAGGGTGTTTGTTATAAAATGGTAGGGAAGTCAGGGCAGTAATAGCATTGGTAAATTTATTCCCAGTGCCTCTGTGCATCCTGCAGAAATAAGGCAGCAAAAGGGCCAAACCAGAACCCCCTTTTTTACATTTGTTAGGCAGAAAAGGGTTTCAAGGCTCCGCAGGCTCCCCTTGACGCTGGAACCATCAACATTAGAGCTGAAAGCGATCTGCTAGATCTTCTGGCCCAGCCCCTGCCAGTTCCTGTCTTCTCAGGGCATCCATCCATGACTTGGAGCTCACTCCCTTTCTGGTTTTAGAAACCTAAGCCCCTTGCTACAGGTGTCAGGCCATGACGCTTTTCCTTGAAGAAAACCAATGACGAACCAAAGCCAATTAGCAGCCACTGCCTCAGAGGGTGCCATAAAACCTTTCTGATAGGAGCACAAAATGTGCCATTCCAGATCAACCCATTGTCCTGTCCAGTCCAGGGTCTCTGGTGCCTCAGAACCAGGCAGATAAACCCTCCTAGTGCTCCCACCCAGCTATGCCACGCTGTGCATGGTAGGAAATTTCTTCCCTGTCACCTGGGGGCAATTAACTTCAGCTCCAGAGAATGGGATCTCAATGCCCTCTCCTTGGCTTGTGTAAGTAGAGATCACACTGATGGTCGTCCTGTGGGCCAGCCCTTTGACAAACCCAGTGTTTGACTCAGCTGGTATCTGGGTTATATCTGTAATTACCCCTAGAGGGGGTGGGTGGTTTCCTGCTTGGCACACACACTATAGTCCCTGCCCGGGTGGGATCATGCTGCAGCGTGAGAAAAGAGGGAGCAAGACGATGCATGGTCGGACTGCTCCAGGCCTTCTCCTGGGGGAGGACTGACCAGGCCCATTTCTGCCACAGGCACGAGACACATCTGTGCTCCAAGTGGGCTTGCCATGCATAGATCCAGCTCAGACCTGTAGCCTGAGTCATTGTCTTCAGGGGAGATGCCCTGTCCTGTTGTAAGTGTGAAGCCAAAAGCACTGCACTCCGTGGCGTTGTGCCCTGAACCTTTTAGGGCTCACATCGTCCCTGTGCCTGAGCTCCACTCCATGCAGGGGACAGGGAGAGCTGGCAGGAAGCTGTTTACAATTCCCCGACTCTGCACTGGCCCAGTCCTGGCATCTGGTACAGCAGCCCAGGAGCTAATGGGCCTTTTCCCCATGGAGGTTTGGCAGCGTGGAGCTTCCCTTCAACATACCCTCACTGTGTCCCTCAGCCTCCCCCTCACATGCCCCCTACGTTGGATGAGGAGCGGCTGGTGCAGGAACTGCCCCTGCCAGGTTTAGAGCATTCTTTGCTGGCTGCTTATGGCTGAAATCCAGTCCCTTGGCATGGCCTGAGTGGCACAAAGGGGCTGGATCATACCGGAGAATCTGGCCCGTCTTTATTTTACAAACACAGAGTTTGGATTCTTTAGAAAGTATTAATTAAAATTACAGAGAGTGGTTTATTACCTGTGCAGGGCATGCCCTGGCCATCTTCTGGCTAATTGGGGTGGGGATGAGGGGCGTCATCTCTTGTGAACTCTGCATAGCAAAACTGCGCCCCGGCTTTGCAGCTCTCAGCTCTCTTGGTTACCCAGCAGGTGCTGAGGGCAACCCCTGTACCCGAGCAGAGCCTGTCACCAAAGAGACAAGCTCCTGATTAAATACACAGTCACAATTATACTTAAGAAACAAACTCCCTTGTTTACATGGTTCCCTGTTTCCTGCTACCAGCTTAATACAATGCTAAACAAACCCAGCAAAGTAAATTAGGAAGTCAGATCCTTGTGAGGAAAGTAGGAAGGAGCACAAACTGTGGCAAGTAGAATGTAACATTATACTAAGCAGGCCAAGAAAGAATTTGAGAAGAAACTTGCTAAAGATGCAAAAACTAACAAAATGTTTTTAAGTTCATCAGAAGCAGGAAGCCTGCCACACAGGCAGAGGGGCTACTATGTGACAACAGTGTTAAAGGAGCATTCAGGGAAAAGAAGCCCATTGCAGAGAAGTTAATGAATTCTTTTATGTCTTTACTGTGAAGCATGAGGGTCAGGGAGAGTCCCATATAACAGCTACCCTTTTGGGGTGACAGATCTGAAGTACTGTCTCAAACTGATGTCATTAGAAGATGTTTTAGAACAAATTGATAAACTAAAAAGTAATAAGACACCCAGACCAGATGGTATTCACTCAAGAGGTCTGAAGGAACTCAAATACAAAATTGCAAAACTCCTAACTACAGAATGCAATCTTATCACTGAAATCAGCTTCTGTACCAGATGACTGGAGGGTAGCTAATGTAATGCCAATTTTTAAAAAGGTCTCCAGAGGTGATTCTGGCAATTACAGGCCAGTAAGCCTAACTTCAGTATTAGGCAAATTGGTAGAAACTAAGGTATAGAACAGAATTATCACTCATATAGATGAACACAATATGTTGAGGAAAAGTCAACACAGCTTTTGTAAAGGGAAATCATGCCTCACCAATCTATTAGAATTCTTTGAGGGAGTCAACAAGCATGTGGATAAGGGTGATCCAGTCAATATAGTGTACTTAGATTTTTCAGAAAGTCTGTGAAAAGGTCCCTCACCAAAGACTCTTAAGGAAACTAAGTAGCCATAATATAGGAAGTTCAGTAACTCATGGTTCAGTAACTGGTTGAAGGATAAGAAACAAAGGGTAGGAATAAATGGCCATTTTTCACAATGGAGAGGGGGAAATAGTGGTGTCCCTCCTGTACTGGGACCAGTGCTGTTCAACATATTCATAACGGGAAAAGGGGTAAACAGTGAAGTGGCAAAGTTTGCATATGATACAAAATCATTCAAGATAGTTAAGTCCAAAGCAGACTGTGAGGCGTTACAGAGGTGAGTGACCGGACAACAAAAAGGCAAATGAAATTCAATATTGATAAATGCAAAGTAATGCACATTGGAAAACATCATCCCAACTATACATATACAATGATGGGTTCTAAATTAGCTGTTACCACTCAAGAAAGATATCTTGGAGTCACTGTGGATACTTCTCTGAAAATGTCTACTCCATGCACAGTAGTGGTCAAAAAGGTAAAGCACTATTTAGGAACTATTAAGAAAAGGATAGAAAAGAACACAGAAAATATCATAATGTCACTATAAAAATACATTGTGAGCCCACATCTTGAATACTATGTCCAGTTCTGATCAATCCATCTCATAAAGAATATAGTGGAACTGGAAAAGGTTCAGAGAAGAACAACAAAGATGATCAAGTGTATGGAATAGCTTTCATATGAGTGGGAACTAAAAAGCTTATGGTTGTTCATCTTAGAAAAGAGACAACTAAAGGGGGATTTGAGAGAGGTCTATAAAATTGTGAATGATGTGGGAAAAGTGACCAGAAAAGTGTTATTTATCCTTTCACACAATACAAAAACCAGGGGTGATCCAATGAAATGAATATGCAGCAGGTTTAATACAAACAAGAAGTGCTCTTTCACACCTTGCACAATTATCCTGTGAAATTCATTGCCATGGGGTGCTCTGATGGCAAAAAGTATAACAGGGTTCAGAGAAGAACTGGATACGTTCATGGAGGATAGGTTCACCAATGGCTATTGGCCAAATGGGTCAGGGACACTCCCCCATGCTTGGGGGGACCCTGAACCTCTGACTACCAGAAGTTGGGAGTGGAAGATGGGGGTGGATCATTCCATAATTGCTCTGTTCTGGACACTCCCCCTGAAGCTCTGGTACAGGCCACTGTCAGAAAACAGGACACTGGATTAGATGGACCAAGATCTGACCCAATATGGCAGCTCTTATGTTCTTAAAGGAAATTTTATAAGGGAGACTCATGTCTGTACTGGTGCAGTGTGCACTTTTATCTATCCAGGACTCATGAGAGCCGGTGCAGCCCCAGCACAAGCTAAGGCAGCCCAAGTTGGAGGTCTGGTTTCAGTGACCCCTGTAGAACTTTGCCAGGTCTGGCCTGGCCATGCTCCTAGCCAACCCATCCTTCCTCTGGCCCACTCCCAGAATTGCCCCATTCCTCATCCGACCTGCCCCCAGAACACCCTAGCTCAGCACCTTGCGCCAACTTATTCCCAGAGGGTGTGACTTATGGCTGCCCTATGGTCCCTAGCTGGCATAAAAGAGCCACATGTCAGCAATTAATAGGCCCTACGGCTGCCTTCTGTGTGACCAGTAGCACCAGAACCTGGTGCAAGAAGCTATTGGAAGCCTACAAAATTCCAGTGCCTCACCTCCTGAGGGCCAGGTATCTTGCAGACCTGCAGGAGCCTGCACAGACAGCATAGTCCAAGAGCAATGGAATAGGTAACAGGACTCCTGGGTTCTGTTCCCAGCTCTCAGTGACTCATTCTCTGAGCTTGGGCAAGGCCCTTCCCATCACTGGGTATGTCTACACTGTAATCAGAGGTGTGACTGCAGTTTGTTTACACACGTGTGAGCCAGCCTTGATCTAGCTGAGCTTGAAGAACAATAGCAGTGAAGCTGTGGTGGCCTGGTTGGCAGCATGGGCCAGCCGCTTAAGTACCCATCCAGGGTCCTGCGTGGGGTTGTACAGTCCATGCTGCTGCTGGTTCACTAGTGTTGTTAATTGAGCTAGTTACAGCAAAGCTAGCACAGGTATGTCTACACATGCAGTTAGACATACTCTGACCTGCGGCGGCTCCAGGCACCAGCACTCCAAGTGCATGCCTGGGGCAGCAAGGTGGTGCCCTGCCGGGAGGTGCCCTGCCAGTCCCTGCAAGGGCGGCAGTCAGGCAGCCTTCGGCAGCATGCCTGCGGGAAGTCCACCAGTCCCGCGGATTCGGCGGCAATTCGGCGGTGGGTATGCCAAAGCCATGGGACCGGCGGACCTCCCACAGGCCTGCCGCTGAATCCGCGGGACCGGGGACCTCCCGCAGGCACGCTGCCAAAGGCAGCCTGCCTGCCGTGCTTGGGGCAGCAAAAAAGCTAGAGCCGCCCCGACTCTGACTGCCGTGTGGATGCACCCTCCGCAAAATGGGACACAAAGGGGAGCTTGTGAGGGTTCATTAATTAAAGTTGGTAAAACACTTTGAGAGTCTTGAATGAAAGGTGCAATGTAAGTGCAAAATAGTAGTCGTTTTATACCAGATATCCGCCCAGCTTGAATAGCCATCAGACAGCAGGAGTCTTCTCTTTGCACACTGCCTGGTTTGGAATGTCAGAACATGCCTGCTGGACATCTATCTAATTTATCTATCTAATCTAGTTATCCTATCACTGTGGTAGCTCAGTGCCTTACAGATTTATTCATGTGAACACTGAAAGAAATTTGGATTCTATCATCATTCTGCAAGAAGCTGTGTTCCACCTGTAATGCTTCCTCCATAATGACGCTGCCTTTTATTTCTGTAATGGTACGACTTCCTACACGAACCGTAGCAGGTTTCTACTCTAGTTCTGCAGTTTTCTAAAGCTGGGAACAGAATGCTTCTCCTCATTTTAACTAGATGGGGGAAAGAAGCACAGAGAGCTGAAATGACTTGCCCAAGGTCACAGAGCGAGTCAAGGTAGAGATAGATACCAGGTCTCCTCACTCACAGCCCAGAGCTGTCTCTCCTGGACAGGTTGCCTCTTAAAGTCAAGGTGGGCCTAACAAAATATAATTAAAACCACTTAGATTGCAAGCTCTCTTAAGGAGGGACTGTCTTTAGGTCTGTGTTTGTACAGCCCCTTGCACAACGGTCCATGACTGAGCCTCCTAGACACTGCTGCAATACAAGTTATAATAATTCATAATTATTAACTGGAAGGAGGGAATAGGTGACAAATACCCACACAGCAGCCACCCTGGCTCCAGAAGAATTTATCTCTAGTATTTTCAGATATAGGGAGTCTATGCAGATCACCAGCATTTCTGGGTCTGGCCATCAGAGCACAAATCAGGCAGTTGTGCAGGGGACCTGTCAGGGGCTATGTAGATAACCCATTCCGCTGTGCTCAAGGCCTGGTGGCAACAGGGACTAAAATTGATTCCGCTCCCCAACGACATCATCCCATGCTCTGTACTTCCACCAGCATTCCTGACCAGTGTCAGAGCAGGCAGCCAACAATCGCGACAGGACAGTAGGCAAGAACCTATGCAGATGGGGGAGCGAGGAGAGAGAAAGGAGGACCCTGCTTCTCACCACAATGCAGAAGCCACATAAATGGCCTTTGGCAGGTGTTTTGAGGGCTGTTGTGGCAGCGCTGTCTCCCTTTGTTTCCCATGGATCTACCCAGACTGGGGGGAGCTGCGGCAGGTCATGAGGTGAGGAGCACTTAACATGTCTTAGCCCACCGAGAAAGGCCAACCGGTGCAACTCGCTAAGGAGTCTCGTGACCACTCACAACAGAGAAGCTGCCTCATTCCTGTTTCTGTTCCATGCTGGGTGTTGTGCTGCTGCTATTTGGATCAGGGGTAACCAGTTGTCTCCTTTGGAAAAGTGGCCCCTGGGAGACTCCCACGCAGCAAACACATTTGAAAGGGCAGGGGGCTCCTAACACACAAATATCAGGGGCCTGATTCTGCCCAACACAGCCTATGGGTGACTCTCCTGAAGTCAGTGGTGCCTACACCCCTGATTCTCGGTTACTCTGTTCCTGTGCTTGGGACAAGGATTGAAAAGGGGTGGAGGGAGAGCAAAGGTAGTTTTAAGCCATGCCTGGGCCTGCCCCTTGAGGAGTCATCTACACTGTGCAAAGTGGGTGTAAAACACTCTGGTGTGAATGGCTCCACTAGGGGTTGGGCAACAGAGAATCAGACCCCTTGTATTCTGGGGCCATGCAGGACTTGCCCAGCCCCCAATCTAAGAGCAGCCTCAGGGCTGCTCTAACCTACACTCTGCTTCCCATGGCCCCTTATGGCCCCTGGAAAACAGAGAAAGCAGAGAGTAGCTATGGTTCAGTGCACCCATCCATGCCCCTCATCCCCTCCTACAGTAGAAGCTGGCTGTGGGGCTGGCATAGAACCCTCCCACCAGCTCCACACTAGCAAGGGAGACCCCTGTGCCAGGCGGCATTCTCAGAGGTCTTGTTTTGGTCCTTTCATGTTGCCAGAGCAGCATAACAGGGCCTTTGTGTAACTGAGGGTCCAGGCTGAGATGCTCGGAGGTAATAATAATGGAACAGTTTCTCTGACCTTGCCTTGGTCAGCCCCTGTTGGGGTGGTGTCTGACTAAAGCCCCCTATCAAATAGGGGGGCGGCATACGCTGTCCGTGATCTGCAGACACAGCAGGCAGGGTCGGGAGGCAGAACAATTGGCTGAAGCAGTGCAGAGCCCACCCACTCCCTGATAGTCCAACGCCTCTGAGGAGCTACAATGTGCACCTGAGGGTTGATCTCCACAGTGTACCCACCAGTCCCTTGTATGACTGCTGAATCCAGGCCAGGATTTACAAAAGACACTGGGCAGTGCAGTCGGTCCATGCGCTAGGGAGCCCAGAAGAGAGAACTGTAGGGTCCTGGCTGTGTCCAGCAGCCTCAGTAGCACATCCCCTTTATAGGCCTGATCCAGGGCCCGGTGCAATTAGAGTCTTTCTCCTGACTTCCCAATGAGTGTTGGATCAGGCCCCGTCACTGTTACTCCAGAGCCTGGCTCTCCTCTCCTGCAAGAGACACCCCAGTCTGCAGGCTGAGCAGGGCCTGTCGGCTTTGTTAGCAGCGTTTTGCTGGGGCTCTTCAAGCCAGTTAGCTTGGAAAGTCCAATTATAAAGATCTGGGTGACGAGCCCTTTGGTGAAGCCCACTTGGCTCTTGGATCACGCTGGCCGACTCCACCCACTTCAGTATATGTCTCTGCATCACAAAATACTGTTCTGCTAAAAGGCATCAAGTCTGCACTGAGGGACGGTTCTGGGGCGGGCGAGCAGGGTAGCTGCCCTGGGTGCCAGCTTCCAGGGGGCGCCGAACTGCAGCGCTGCTCGTGTTTTGGGTTTTTTCTTTGCTCGGATTGGCTGACTGTTTTTGCTCTGCTGATTGGCTATAGGGGGTTGGTTTTTTGGGATTTCTTGGCTCAGCTGCTTGGGGGAGGGCACTCAAAACATTTTTTGCCCTAGTCAGCAAAATGGATAGGGCTGTTCCTGCTTGTACATACATTCTGCTGATTAGAAACCAACGGGTGCCATGTACCAGCTGCTGCATTCTAACAACTCTCTCCCCTCTCCTCTCCACACAACAGACATATATCCACTGAGAACTCAGCACTCCTCTGGCACCTTTGGGATGGGGGTTACTGACCTGACTTGTATTCCAGTACTGGATCCGACCTGTAGACCTGTCTATCTGACTCGTCTGTCTTTCTAATCCATCCATCCCATCTATCCGTTCCGTCTAAACTACCTATCCAGTCTATCCATTTCATCTACTTATTCTATCTGATCTATTTACCCATCCAATCTATCTGCTTTAGCTATTCATTCTGTCTATCTATTCCCTCCAACCTGTTCTATTTCATTTCAAGTATAAGGGTAATTGGCCTGGGCACTTTTACAATATTTAAAAACCCGCAGTCTGAAGTACAGAACTATCATAAAGATCTCGCCTCGGTGTATGTATGTATCTATCAAACTATCTATCATTCATATTTGTTCCTAAAATGGGAGTTGTAATTCTTCTCTTCCTCCCAGAGGGTTTTGGGAGGATTAATTAGTTAATGTTTGTACAGTGCTTTGAAGATAAGTGCTAAGTGTAATTATTATAGTAGTGGGAATGGATTCTTTCATCTTGTCTCCATTCTTTTTGCTCAGCCTACTTTTAAAAACGTACCCCTCTGCCGTTACATGTGGTGTAGTGTGTGGGTGCGCTGGTGGAGAGTACAGTATGCCCTGCTGAAGAGAGTGGTGGAGATCTGATAATAGAGCTCTGTTGGCAAGCCTCAGTTTGAATAAACCATGGAAGCTGACTTCTGCTTCTCCAGATCCTGACATACTTGCTGCCTGATTGATGCGGACAGTGAGGCACACCCAGATGGATCAGAGAGCTGGATGAAGACATTGAATAGGCACTCACATTGAGGCTAAGTACCAGCAGCATTAAAGAGGGAATAAAACTTGACAGGGTGTGAGGTTGTGCTGAGGTTGTAATGAGATGTGTTCGCTCCTCGTCTGCTTTGTAAAGCATGAACTCGGAGCACGTCCAGCACCAAACGTGTGCATCCTAGCACAAATGTACACCATGTTAATAGACTTTCTAAACAAACTCTGTGAGTGGATTTGTGCTAACAACGGAGCTCTGTTCCATATAACATCAAGCTAAGTCGAGAGAGAGGTACAGGAGAGGGATATTCTGGGTGCAGTTTCTTCATGGCTAGCACTGAAAATGCCTCTCTGTCTAAACGCCGCCTCACACGATATTCCTTAACTATCCCTCTTTCTTTGCCAGCCCTGTTTATGCCCAGCAATCCTCACTGTGCTAAGGAAATGTGTGTACTTCATAGAGACGATCAAACTATTTGCTATGTGCAATGTGCATTAGGAATTTCGCCCCTGTGGTTAATGAATCATCTGTGAACTGATCCCAGTTTCCTTTTAACTGACCTAGGCTTGTATAGGGTCACCTGTCACCGTGGCTGTGATGCTGGCAGACCAGGTGCCAGCTCATGCCAAGGTCCCCATGTCTTAACAGAACACATGGCTCCCCTGTGTGTAGCGTTGTTAAAATAGGGATTAGAACAATCAGAGCATGTTATTGTTAATGTTTGTGAGTTGCTGCCTGCATTAATCTCACTTATAGTGTCTGTATCCCATATTGTAAGGTAATATTTAAGCATTTGTGTTATTAGCCTCTGTGACATTGCAACTCACCAGGCAGGAGAGAGACATTAACTAGTGTGAAGTGCTGATCTCCAACAGAAGGCATTATGTCCTGGCCAGCAAGGAAGGCCCATCGACACCAGACGGACTATTGTGGAACATTAAAGAGGGCAAAAGACTTTGTAGCTCTGCTCTTCCCCTCATGAAGGTGAGTCGTGCACATGGATTCCTCCATCAGCTGAGTTTGCAGCTTAGAGCATGGGAGGGGATAAAGCCTCCTACCAAGAAGGAACTGGATCTCTGTGCTGCTTGGTTTTCTAGGCATAAGCAACGGATCCCCAATCTCGAGTCACTGCAGGACACCTGGACAATGGCGTCAGAGTAGAACTGTCTGCTCAATAGTTGAATAAATCATTCTGGGCCCATAGGATGTTTGTAAACTGTTTGTTTTGACCCTTTGTTGTTGATCACCTAAATTAGGAATGTCATTTTCTACTCATATAATTACACTGGTACAACCCCTAGTACGGACACAGCTATTCTGTGTTACAGCTTAGTCCCCTTCCCATATGGGAATAAGCTAAGCACTTTTATACCAGCATTGACTGCTTCCACACTAGGGAGTTTGTACCACTTTAACTACACCTGTATGTATAAGCAAGGCCTTATTCTGTGCCTTGATTGGATGCTTGGCAGGAGACATGGGAACATGGCCTTTTGTGGCATGAGTTTTCATGCTGAAATGCATAGAACATGGAGGATTTGGGAGTGTGGTGCCCAAATCTGAATAATCTGACCTCACGAATCAGAGTGAACCAAACTAGTCTGTTGTGGAAAATATTCACCCAGCAACTTGTTTCCTGTTCATTATGATACACACACAAAATGGATCGATCAGAGATTGATTTGTTTTTGTATTGAGAGGGGCCTGGTCCAAGAAGCTGAAGATGAAATACTCCAGTCTGGGGAGAAGTTGGGAACGTCTGGTTCTGAATTCCGCTCTGAACTTTGTGGCTTAGGCTCAGGTCCTGGAGTGATGGGTGCCGATATAAGAATGCAGATAGTCTGGTAGATCTCTGTGATTGTATTGTATTTTCTGGATTATTATTCCCCATAGAAAAACTTCCCTTTCACTTGAGGTTTAACAGTCATTGCAACCGATATTTGCACAGTGTGAAGTAATGCAACGAGGTACAGAGTTCAGATCTCACCCTGGCTTTGACTTTCTCCAGAGATCCAGGGGGTGGCATCTGGATTTTGATGTGGGCTCATGCAAAGGATTCAGGCCTGTCTGTCAACTTCACTGTAATCCGGAGACATGCCAGACCTGGTACTTCACATCTGTACACTTCTGGAATGTGGGTGGTTGGAGTGGAGCATTGGATCCACACCAGGATGGGAATTCATTTCTGGTCTGCCATTCAGATACCTGGTTCAGTGCTATCAACCGTAGTCACTCGGCTCCTCAGTAGTCTATGCACATTTGATGATGTTGATGACTCAGATGTGGATGGAATCTTGGGAAATTTCAGCTCCCGGCAGTGGGAATTTCATGAGAACAGCTGATCTCATGGGATCTCAGGCATTTGAAGCCAGGGCCGGCTCTGGCTTTTTTGCCGCCCCAGGCAAAAAAGCCTCCGGCCGCCCCCCCCCCCCCCCCGCGCGGCAGGGGAGGGCGGCCAGAGCGCCGGGGGGAGGGCGGCGAGCCCCGGCCGTGGTCCCGCTCTCCCCCGCGGCCGGAGCTGGAGCACCACGACGCCCCCCTCCAGGTGCCGCCCCAAGCACAAGCTTGGTGGGCTGGTGCCTGGAGCCGGCTCTGTTTGGAGCTGCGGTCTCAAGAAAGCAGCTCATGAGGTTTCACTGGCTTTGGATCTGATGCTGAATTCTGATTCATTCTCATACCTAAACAGCCCTGGTCTGCACCTTGTACAGAGCTGAATTTAGACAATGGCCCCTCAACCCATCTGTGCTGAGAATGGAGCTTTCCCATCTCTGAGCCTCCTGTAGAGGGTTGGGGGCTCCATTGTATTTGGTTTTAGGGCATTGTCTTTGAAGGGGTCCTAGCATATATGATAAGTTATATATCCAGGAATCACTCAAGCCATCACTAGAGTGGGTCGAATTTTGTCACACAAAAGGGTTTTGTGTTGGAAAATGGATTTTTTTTCTAAACAATAGAAAAATTATTAACATGTTCAGGTTTTTGTGACGTTTTCTGCATTATGTTTACCATAGTGTTTATCAGTCATTGTCCACAATTATCTACATGTTTTATTTGCTGAGAACTGCATTTCTAAATAAAAAACTGAGCACTGATTCCTTACAGAGTCAGTGAACAAAAGATTTAAAAAAATTGATTAAAATGTAGTGGAAAATTTCACACAAAACCCAGAAAACAGCTCCATTTCAAACCCTGCAAAATGGAAACACCTGTCAAATTCCAAAATCTTCAAAAACCAATTTCTACCCACCACTGAAATGCAGCCAGCTCTGGGGTGGAACACGGCAGCTGTTTATATTTCCGACTGAAAATAAAGGAACCATTTGTCATAAGTGGGCAGAACTTAATCTCCTGAACTAGAATTTGTCCAGGGCTCTGAGAGGGGAGGCGACCCCAACTTGGAGGCAAGAGAGTGTTCTTTCTGGCAGTGCCAGCACCTCCAGGTTGACTGGGTGGGAAGTCAGCAACAGATGAGCTCCAACCTTGTGAAGGCCTAGAAATATTTATCGTAGCTAATAATATTAATTAAGGAGTAATCGGCTGGCAGAAATTTATTCACAAGCTGTTAGCTAGAAACTGGTTTTACACAGCTGGGAAATTGAAAATTGGCCTCCTTGTTTATTTCCTCTCAGCTCTAAAGGGATCAATAATTATTGCACTAACCTGAATGAACTACCAGGCAAGCTGTCACCTCAGTGAGCACCCCAACCCTAGCTCATCCCTCCCAGCCAGGACAGGGATTATCTCTGCCAGTCAGAACGTCACAGGGCCTGATCCTCTGCTCCCCTGCGCTGGGTCTGTCACGAGTAACTCCGGTGACCTGACTTACAACCAGTGGGAGGGGGAATCCAGACTGAAAAGGCTAATTAGACCATCCAGTCTTTTTCCTGGGCCAGTGCAGGACTGCTCTTCACAGTCTGTGTCCTTGTGCCCTGTCCCATGTAGGTTTAATTGCCCTAACAACGTGGATACCCTGCCCTTCCCTTGAGCAATGGCTCCACAGCTGGATCCACCTCACTGCCTGGAATTTTCTCTTGATGTTCCGGCTAATTTTCCTTGTTCTTGATTCCATCCATTTACCTCATCTCTCACCTGGAATAATTAATTTCCCTCCATCCCAGACCCTTCGCTCTGCCCCCCGCCCCCCGCCACCGCCGCCTCCCCCCCCCCCACCGCCTCTCCTCCTTCCCTCCCCTCCCCAGTCAGCAATGCCTTACTCCTCCCCACTAGCCAGCCAGCATGCCTTGGACCATGACCTTCCGCTCCCAGCTCTTATTTGCCTGCCACATCCAAGCTTGGCCATTCCCATCAGCTCGACTTGCACAGCACCTGAGTCGCTGTCCTTCCCCTTGGTTGGTGCCAGCAACCGCCTAGAACTCACCCAGGCCATGTCTTGCCCTGGCTCCTAAAACTGCTTCCTGCTTCTCCCCTGGGCTGATCAAAAGGCAGCTCCCTCTCCCACCAGATTCCCTGATGCCATCAATGGCTTCCCCTCACTGCAGCTTCTTGTCCTCCTCTCCCAGGCACTACCCAGCCCCACTCCCCACATTCCCTCTGTGCTCTCGCCCCTTCTGGCTTTGCCTATGTAAAAGAGAAGGATGGGTTTCTTGCTGCCTCCATTGCACCTGAGCCCACCTCTCTCCTGATCCCATGCTGCGCTGCTCCCCCATTTCCTCGTCGGGCCACCATTTCTCTCCCATCGGATTCCAGGCAGTTGGCCTCGCCTCAGTCAGGAGAGGGTGTGGCAGGGCTGGGGAGGGGCAGGCCTTGAAGGGGAGGATAACCATTTGAACTCACACTGTGCGGAAGGGGGTTGAGCCAGTGGGGAGGGAGGTGATGTGGCCAGAGCGATTGGCAAGGAGATGATCTATGCTTGAATGTACAAGAGGCTCAGGTGGCAAGGTGGGTATGAGGGAGGCAGAGGTCGCTGTCATCAAGGCATGAAATGCGGGGGCCTGGATGAGAGAGTTGCTTTAGGGACAGAAAGGAAATGAAGGATCTTAGGTTAGGAAGAAAGACGTGGCAGGATTTGGATGCAGTCCGGATGCGCAGAGCAAGGGAGAACGAGTGAAGCATGTGTTGTAAGAGGCAGCCCATGGTACTGTGTATTAGTGAGATCCGTCAGGCTATGGGGAATTCTCCCGGGGGAGAGGGAGGGAAGCTCCCATCGTGTGGGATGTTTAAAACTGGGCTGGCCAAAGCACTCAAAGATGTACTGCAGGGGACAGTCCTGCACTAGCAGGGGGCAGATTCGATGTCTTAAGGCCAAACCTGGGTTTCTTGTGTGGTCGAGATGCCTGTGGGAGATCTGGGTGCACAAGGAACGCAGGACTGGGGCCCTGACAGCTGCTCCTCAGGTGGCTTCCATCTGAGAGGGCGCGTGCTCCAGTGGAGCAGGGCATCTGGAGAGCGAGTTCTATTCCGGTCTGTGCTACTGAGCTGCTAAATCACTTCCCTGCTCTGTGCTTCGGTTTCCCAGCCTGTACACTTGGGATAGCGGTACCTTCCCTTGAGAACTGTGCGAGTTGAGTGGTGTTGTAATTGGCTCCAGAGCGTGTGATACAGAGTGCTCTTTTCCCAGCCCTGTACACACCCTAATGACCTGATGGCATATTGCCTTCATTCTGAATTCACAAAGAGTCTCTGTCTCTCTCCCTCACTTCACCCATCTGACCTGGATCCGGAGCTGTGGTGGCTTTCGGAGCTCCTCCTGAGACAAATGGACCCACAGGGGCAACCCCCGTTGTTATCCCTGTCTAAAAGCTTGCATCCTCCCCGGCAGTGAGCGGCTGCAAGCCCAGGATTAAACCGTGCCCGTGCCCGTGCCCCTTCCCCTCTCCTCTCCCTATGTTCAGTAGCACTGCGGATGCAGGAAGGCAGGCTGTGCAAAAGGAGTTCAGGCTCTGGTGGAAGCAGCAGATGTTTGGAACAGGACCAGGGGGATGTACATGATGTCTGGGCTAACGTTGAGGGCAGCCCGTTCCATCTGCTTCACAAGTCAGCAAGCTGATTGGACGGCAGCAGAGTGCTGCAGGGGAGGAAGGATGCAGGGGAGGGAAGCAGGAGCATTCTGGCTTTGGGGGGGCTGTTACCCCTTTATGTGTAGGGGGCCTGCAAACCGACTCCATGATGCAGTGCACGAAAATCCTCTGCCTAGTGCCAGAGGAAGAAGCAGCCCTGCAGAAGTCTGGCCTGCTCTTGTCTACATGCCAATCTGCTTTCTTTAGAAGGCTGCTCCTGTTAGAAAGGGGAGAGAGGCATGGTTAATGTTCATGAGTGTTATAAATAGGATACTTCTTTTCATGGGTATTGCCTTCTAACCAGGGGTCAGGTTCTAGGACCCTGCATAAAGAGGCAGAGCTTTGCTGCTGACTCACTCTGGGGGTCCTGCTAGTTCCAAGCCAGGAGTATAAAAGGGTTTTAGTGTCTCTGTGAGGTAGAAGGGAACCAGAGGTGGGGTAAAGATCCTGCAGAGGAAAAAACCCCAGAGGAAATTTAGGCTGAACTTTATATTTTGTTGTTGGTTAAGTCCCAGGCAGGCAAGTCCCAAGAAGGCAATAAGTTTGGATCAGATCCCGAAATATTTCTGTCAGACATCTGTCGTTAACAATAGAACCGCACTGGTAACCTGGGGGAGAGAAGGCTGATCTAAAGATTTGGCTGAAATGAAATGTTTTGGGGCCCTAATATTTTCAGAGGATCTTCCTAAGCTGTGGAGCATTTAAAATCTGTCAGCTCCCAGGTGAATCAGTTGCCTCCCAAGGAAGTGAAGGGAGTCCCATCCCTTGGACCTTTGAAAAATAGAATGAATCAACCCCTAGAAAATAGTACTGTATCAGCCCCTGCATGATGGACTGGATGGGACCTAACAGGTCTCTTCAACCTGTAATATCTGTAACTCTATCTTCCATTTCTTCCCAAAGAGCTGATTCACCACTGCAGGTTTGTGTGGTTGTTCCTGAGATCAAAGGAGCTCTGTCTCCACCATGATCATAGAATATCAGGGTTGGATGGGACCTCAGGAGGTCATCAAGTCCAACACCTGCTCAAAGCAGGACTAATCCCCGGACAGCTTGTTGCCCCAGATGCCTAAATCCCTCAAGGATTGCGCTCACTGGGTTTAGTAAGCCAATGCTCAAACCACTGAGCTATCCCTCCCCCTACTGGAGTAATACAGTGGTGACGCAGAGCAGACCCCAGGTTTCCAGAACTTGCAGTGCACACCCATGTAACAGGAGTTTGCTAATAGGGATCCGTCATTCAGTGAGTCCTCTTTAGAGTTAGTAGATCCTCAGTGGCTTCATTCCATGGGGCCGTTCCTTCAATGAAGGCTAGGTACACTCAGGTTGATTTCAAACACGACCCTGTTAATAGCACGTCCCGTTTCACAGCCAGGCATATCTTTTCCCCCATTTCCTTTCCCAGTGTTTGTGCACAGATGGAAGTTGTCTCCCTTGGGCTGCCTCCTCCTCCCGCAGTCTGTTGTTTCAGACATCCGGGTTGGTCCCCAGGAGAGCGGTGGGGTTGTTTTCCAACACACAGCAGTTGGGTCTCGACACCAAGAGGAGGCTGCTGAGACACGGGAGGGTTTCACCTGGTGAATGAAAACTTTGGTGAGCAAATGAGGAAGGAAACATTGAAGCTGTGAAGATGCCATTTAAATATTAGGCCAGATCTTATGCGATTATTTCTTGGAAGCCTAGTTTGTATCTAGTCACACGCTTCCTGAGGCAGTAGCTCCTCACTTGAGACAGCTCACAGGACATTCGGCACCAAATAAGGAACTTCTCTCAGAAGCACAGATAGGGTGGCGACTTCACACTTCTCATCAGTTGGTCTCAAAGTGCTTTACAAAGCAGGTCAGTGTCATTTCCCCCATTTTACAGATGGGGAAACTGAGACACAGAGGCAGTGCTATGACTTGCCTGAGATCACCCAGAAGACCAGTGGCAGAGCCAGGAATGGAACCCAAATACTGGGTACCCAAGACTCTTTCATCTAGCAGCAAAAGGCAGAACAAGAACCAATGAATGGAAGCCAAAGCCAGCCAAATTCAGAGTAGAAGTAAGGCGCACATTTCCAATAGTCAGGGCGATCGACCTTGGAACAAATTACCAAGGGAAGTGGGGGATATTCCAACCCATGAAGTCTTCCAGTCCAGATTAGTTGCTGTCCAGGCAGATCCGTTTTAGCCAAGCACAAATTGTTGGACTCCATCCAGCGGTAACTGGGTGACATTTCTTGGCCTGTGATATACAGGAGGTCAGACTAGATGATCTGATGACCCCTTCTCACCTTAAACTCTATGAATCTATACCTGGTCACCTGAGTTCCAGTCCAGTGCTCTATCCACTAGGAACCTTTAGGACAGCTGATGAAAATTATGGGTGAAATCCAGGTCCCACAGAAGTCAATGGCAAAAATCCCATTAACTTAAATGGAGTTAAACCAGCTCAGGATCTGGCCATATATTTTTTATAAATATGTGTGAAATGGGGGCTCCTTAGTAAGGTACCTTCCCCCTGCTTCACCTGAGTGACCAGATAGGGTGAAACCTTGGCCCCATTGAAGTCAATGGGAGCTTTGCCGCTGACTTTGATGGGGCCAGGATTTCACCCATAATCTTTGTCAGAAACCCTCAAGGTCACCAAGCTTGAAGTCCGCTGGGATAAGGAAGGGATCAGGTTCCAGAGTCAAAGGCCCTCCATCGAGAACTCCCTGCCGGTCGCTCACATGAACTGAGCTACGGGCTATTGCTTGAGCACTCCCGCGGCTGAGTAAGAGGAGAAGGGGCTCACGGGACCCAAACCACAGAGATCAGCAAACTCCTTGACAGCGCGATACCTGCCTGTTGTTTGCTCACAGAAATGGGCGTTTGCATATGCAGGATGGGTATTTGCACAGATGAGTACCTGACTGGCAGGGCGATGGTCCAGACGAGGACTGGTGCAAACGAGGACTGTGCACATCCAGCAGGTGCAGGTGCAAATGGTGCAGGTGTAGTTTAGCTGCCAGTCTTTGAAAATGTGGCTTTGAGGAACTGAGGGCCTGATTCTTCTCTCTCACCTGTTGTTGCTGGCCTAATACCATCTATTACACAGGTGCTACTCCTGATTTATACCACCATGAGACAGATCAGCATGAGGCCCCCTAACCACAGGGCTAAGAGGAGCACAGCGGATGAGTTTGTTGATGCCATGCAAATATAAAAGCCCCATCTCTCCAAGAACTCTCCACTGAATCTGAGTCAGTGGAGAGCCCCCAGTGAATAGAGCTTTGATCTGATAATGGTTCTGTGCATTACTCCTCTCTGCAACTAATCTGATAGCCGAGCAAAGAGGAATATGACCAGCACTACCCCAGTGGGCACTTATCTATTGCATGTTTAACAAAGGCCTGTCAATACACCCTGCTGTGCTGAGTGAGTGCTATACAGTGATGTACATTCACTGCAAAGTGCTGATCGCTGAGCGGTCACTAACATATCACCCGCATGGGGAAAAAAGTATCATGACATAAGACTTTATTATTTTCCATACATTTACTTTTTGGAGCTTGTCACATAATCGTTTGCTGGCAGGGTCTGATCACACATTCCTTGTGCACCCCAAAGCCCCTGCTGACATTGGGGTGTTTGGAGCCAGACTCTTGGTCCAGCCCAAAGTGGAGACAGAGGTAAGATGGCCTTGTATGTATCCGGGAAATAAAGGACCATTGTATGAAAGAGATGGGACACAGCTTGAGCACCTGATTTCTGCGCAGATCAGTATAAGAGAGATTATGAAGGGCCACTACCCCATAATGTTTTGCTAAATTTGTGTCACCCTATGTGCAATTATTTCTTGGAAACATGCTTTTTATCTGATCACGTGCATCCTAGGGCAGTCCTCACTGGATGCAGATCACAGGACATTCGGAACCAAAGAAGGGTCTTCTCTCAAAAGAATAGATGGGGCGGTCACTTTGATAGGAGTCAGTGGCAAAGTCTGGAGCCAGCTCCAGATCTGTTTTTCCAGAGTGTAGGAGCTTTCAGGAAAAAGCCTCTGGTTTCACATAAAAAGCAACAGAGGGTCCTGTGGCACCTTTAAGACTAACAGAAGTATTGGGAGCATAAGCTTTCGTGGGTAAGAAGCTCACTTCTTGCATCTGAAGAAGTGAGGTTCTTACCCACGAAAGCTTATGCTCCCAATACTTCTGTTAGTCTTAAAGGTGCCACAGGACCCTCTGTTGCTTTTTACAGATTCAGACTAACACGGCTACCCCTCTGATACTTGGTTTCACATAGCAGCTCATTAAGAAGCACTGCTCAGCATGCAGTAACATTCCAACAAGACAGACGGGAGCAGAAGGAATGAAATGGAGAACTGTACTGAAAAAATGATAATGCCATTGTATAATCCACACCTGGAATATGGCACGCAGCTGTGGTCACTGCGTCTCAAAAAAGAGAGAGCAGGAATGGGGCGGGGGGGTCAGAGATGAGCAATGGAGGTGATTGGCCCATGGAAAGATTCCCACATAAAGGCTGGGACTGGTTAGTTTAGTGAGCCTACAAATGAGAGGGTGGTATGGGAGAGACTGTGGAACAATGAGTGGCCCAGAGGAGTAAATCAGGTTCCTTGGTTTACTCTGTCTCAGAGTACAAGAACAAGGGGGTCTTGGGTTATACTGAAAGAGGAAGAAAGGCAAACTGATAAAGGGAAATCCGGGTTTTATACAATGGATAATTAACCTGTGGGACTCAGAGCCATAGGATATCACAAGAGCTTAGCAGGGTTCCAAAAAGCATCAGATGGTTATATGGAAAAAAAGAGAACATTCGCAGTGGGGGAGGGAATATCTTTTATTGGACTAACTTCTGTTGGTGAGAGAGACAAGCTCATGCTCTTTAAGCAGCCTTTGTGTGACCAATATTTCCAGTCTTATGCTAGTGGGCAGTGGGGATGGGTGTGCCATGCACAGTGGGGATGGGTGCTATGCACAGTGGAGACAGATGCAGTAACCAGAGGGGATGGACACTGTGGGCAGTGGAGATTGATGCAGCGGGGCTGGATGCTGCATCTAGTGGGGTTGGACACTGCATGGTGAAGAGGGTTTCAATGGGGATAGATGCAGTGGGCAGCCAGGTTGGACGCTGTGGGCAGTGTGCAGTGGAACTGGATGCTGCTCATAGTGGGGATGGATGCTGGTGTGCAGTGGGATGGACACTGTGCTCAGTGGGCAGTGGGAGAGGACGCTGCACGCAGTGGGGATGGACACTATGTGCAGTGGGATGGACACTGCTCGGTGGGCAGTGGGAGTGGATGCTGCATGCAGTGGGGATGGATGCTGTGTGCAGTGGGATGGACACTGCTCAGTGGGCAGTGGGAGAGGACGCTGCACGCAGTGGGGATGGATGCTGTGTACAGTGGGATGGACACTGTGCTCAGTGGGAGAGGACGCTGCACGCAGTGGGGATGGACACTGCTCGGTGGGCAGTGGGAGTGGATGCTGCACGCAGTGGGCTGGACACTGTGCTTGGTGGGCAGTGGGAGTGGATGCTGCACACAGTGGGGATGGATGCTGTATGCAGTGGGATGGATAGTGTTCCCAGTGGGAGTGGATGCTGCACGCAGTGGGGATGGATGGTGTGTACAGTGGGATGGATACTGTTCCCAGTGGGCAGTGGGGATGGACGCTGTGCATGTTTCCATTACTGTACAATGGAGACCCATTGTCCCCAGTCAACACATGGATTTGTGCCCAGGAACACACATGAAGCCTTCCTCCCTTGTGCCCCCTGTATAAGGACCAAGGACAATGCCTCTGCCTGTGCTTAGGGAGTGCAAGGACTGCTCCAACCCAGCGCCCCCAGAAGCACATGCCACCCCAAAGCAGAAAGGGAGGGGCATGGCCAGGACCCCAGCCACCCTGCATGCTACACAGTATTGCCGGATGGCTGAGTAAGGGAATGCAGGCAGCACCCTTTGGAGGGACAGTACAGTGTGTACACTCCCCCTGTATGCCCGCTAGCACTAAAAGGGGTTATGCGATCTTTCAGGGATACAGCCCCATGCTCCAAGTGTCTCTAAACCTCTGACTGACAGCAGCTGGGCCTGGAGGACAAATCATCTCCCAAGAGTTGGCCTTTGCCTAAGAGTTCCAGGATCCAGATGGGCTGGATACAGCAAGGGGACAGGCTTTCGTGCTGTGTTTTGGCCCTTCCCCTCCTGAGACCCCACTGAAGTCAGTAGGATGGTAGGATCAGGCAGCGGGCTGGAATGACACACTATTTCCATGCGTACATTTTATGGATTCCATCCCAGAGATACAAGAGCAGAAAGCGTGGTTCCCTTGACATTTATCCTTTGCTTATTGCGTCTGCAGAAATTTGGATCCAAAGTCCAGATGGCTGGCCTGAGTCCCCAAAAACAGCTTCCCAGCATCTTCAGTGTGTTTTGACTGCCCCACAGAGTCCACTGAAATAAATTCCTGATAAAGACCTAAGATGTAGCCCCTCAGGGTACTAGTTTCATACCAAACTGGCAAATGCAGCAAAAATCCCTTCTCCAAAGAGTTGTTCACCAAAGAAAACAATTGTTACACTAATTAAAAGCAGCTGATTAAAGGAGTGAAAGGGAATTACTCATCTTGTTAAAGGCAGACACCTGCAGAACTGCTGTTGCTATCAGAGGAATGGTGTCCCATACCACAGAATGAAGATTGCACCTGCTCATCAAAGGAATAGATGCAAATGCCATACGAAGCACTGCAATACAATTCTAATCAATGCAACACAATGTACCGCAAAACAATGAACAACAATGCAAGGCCAGTCGATATAAAACAGCACAGCACAAATCAATGAACTACAATACAACACCAGACAATACAACACAACACACTGCCAAACAATGAACTACCAAAGAAGGCAAAGTGATATAACACAACACCAGTCAGAGCAATGCAACACCCCACAAACCCCCATAAATCAAGTACAGCAGAAGGCAGTTGAGAATCAGACCTTTATTTTTTGTCACTAGAGACAACGGATCTGACACTGAATATATACACACTGTGACAGACCCAGACCAGGGGGGTACAGGAGTCTGGTAGAGGGCAAATATACTGGTCACTGGATGAGTAGTTTTCTGTTCCCTGAGTGACCAGAGCAGGGGCTGTACTAGAATAATTAGGAACCTGCTAGAACCAGTTAAGGCAGGCAGGCTAATTAGGATACCTGGAGCCAATTAAGAAGAAGCTTCTAGAATCAATTAAGGCAGGCCAATCAGGGCACCCGGGTTTTAAAAAGGAGCTCACCCCAGTTTGTGGTGGGAGTGTGAGGAGCTGAGAGTGAGAGGGTATGCTGCTGGAGGATTGAGGAGCACAAGTGTTATCTGGCACTAGGAGGAAGGTCCTGTGGTGAGAATAAGGAAGGTGTTTGGAGGAGGCCATGGGGAAGTAGCCCAGGGAGTTGTAGCTGCTATGCAGCTGTTACAGGAGGCACTATAGACAGCTGCAGTCCACAGGGCTCTGGGCTGGAACCTGGAGTAGAGGGTGGGCCTGGGTTCCCCCCCAAACCTCTGATTTGATTTGGACTCTGGGTTCTCCCAGAGGGGAAGGTCTCTGAGCTGTTTCCCCAACCCACATCGTGAATCTCTGAGGCAAGAAAATCTGCCAATAAGTGCAGGACCCACCAAGATAGAGGAGGAACTTATGTGCATGCACTAGTGTGTGTTGTGACAGTTTGCAGGGTAGCAATGCACTTTAAGAGTGCACATTTTGGTCTAACCTTGCAGATTGTGCATTTGCTCCAGTCATGTCATCACCGATGGCCTCATGGTGCTGTTAGCCTCTGGCCTCCTCGCACCCTTGTGAAGAAGCAGCTGGGATCTTCATGAGATCAAAGACTGGGCTGGGAGCACAGAAGAGAGAGGTGCCTTCAAGTGCTGCCTAGCTCCATACATCTCCCTGATCGGAGGAGAAGGGGATTATCCCATGTGTCACTCAGGGGACTTTGCTGTCTCCAAGGCTTCCGCCACACAGTGCAAGGTTAATTTGCCTCTTTAACAGTGCAGCGGGTCCTTGAGGAGGGAGGGGAAAGGCAGAGGATGTGGAAAGCGGGTAAAGAGATTCTCTAGGGTAACAGCTTTTATGAGCTAGGGCAGTGAGCCACTTCCTGACACGCTGAACTCAGGAGCTGCTGCTGGCGGAGGGAGGGAAATGCTAATAACGTGGGCCTGCGGCCTCTTTGTTGTGAGGTAGGGTGAGCATATTTCCCAAAGGGAAAACAGGACATTGTGGTGGGGCTAGTCCAAGCCCCCCACCCTCCTGGGGCTGGCCCAAGCCCCGCCTCCTCCCCCCACGTGGGACTGGTCCAAGTCCCCCTTCCTGTGCAGGGCTGGCATCGCCGCTCAGCCCACGCACACATGTTCCACCACACCTTTTTGATTAAAATGGACATTTGTCCTGTTTGCTCTTGACAACTGATCGAGTTGTCAAGAGCAAATGGGACAAATGCCCACTTTTGCCAAAAAAGTTGAGATGGCTGGGACAGGGATTATAAAAGGGACTGTCCTGGCCAAAAGGGGACATATGGTCACCCTACTCTGAGGTGACCTGTGAGTTGAAATGGTCCCCCCTGCTGCTTACCACAGCCCAGCTCCAGAGTGGGAGGCCAGCCACTTGCCTATTTCTAGCAGGTGAGTGGCAGAGCAGCGGGGAAATGAAGTAAGAACTAGAGATGAGAAACAACAGGAAGGAGACCGACACACAGGGCTTTGCTGCACTAAGGAGAATAGAACCCTCTTGCTGGAGGGATGCCGCCGCGCTTGCTCCCAATGGGCGCGGCACTAGTGTAGACAGGGCCCTGTGCCATGCAAACCTGCATGGAGTCCCTGCACGGCTGCTGAAAAGTGGGGACTAATTATCCTAGTGTCGATACACCAAAGGAGGGGACAGGCAATGGTGGGAAGGGAGACTATGTGGAGCAGAGCAAGACCATGGCAGACACAGGACAGGAGAGAGGAGTCTGTTCCCTGGGAGAAGGTTCCCATTCAGGCACCCCCTTCCCACCCCCGTGCAGCTACACATGTCTTTGCAGTCACATTTCAGCAAGTGCTAACTCACCCCACTGTAAATTCTAACCTGGATAGGAGACCAGTGTTCAGTCCTGAGCAGCCTAGGGTTAAACCAGCCCGGAACAAACACTTGTGACAGACACCTCCGTGTCTCCCCTTTCTGCACTGCTTAAAGGTTCTCCAGGGAAAGAGTACAGTGCTTCCCTGTGCAATCTTTCTGATCATTGAAGAGAGCAAAAAACAAGGTGCAGGTGTCTTACAAGAATCTCAGTGAAAGAGTACCCCATGCACTGCCCATCTGCTCTCCCTTGTGATGCCCCCATCATGGTAGAGTCAACATCCACTCGCTTGAGACCCCAGGAGAGCTGAAAGGAGTGTCTGATCATGAGGATATGACAGCATTATTGATAATGCTTTGGCACCTATTCATCATCCAGGTATCTCAAGGTTCTCGCCCAGCAGCAGTGTAACAGAGTTAGAAGGAAGGTGTGTCCTACTCCGGCTGCCTGATGCTGAGAGTTACAGCCAGGCGACAAAAGTATGCCTCTCTGTTTGAACTCGTGCTTAAAGTGAAGATGTGCTCAAGAGCTTTGCTGGACTGGGTTCTCAATCCTGTTGTATTTTAGTTTCTAAAACCCCAGGAGAATGTTTAGATCCAGAAATGGAAGTAATAATGAAAGCTACCGAAGCTTTTTGGAAATCCCATTTCTATACAAAATCTAAAGTTGGGAGCCTAAACTACCCAATGCCTACCCCTTTATAATCACTATGTGTAGGGTGACCATATTTTCCCAAAGGGAAAAATGGGACACCCCCGGCGGCCCAGCCCCTCCATCATTACCCCTGCCACCGCCCCACATGCGGGGCTGCCCGAGTCCTTCCTGCCCATGCGGGGCCAGACTGAGGTCCCTCTCCCCACTGGTGCCCGGGGCCTGCCTGAGGCCCACCACAGCACCCTTCCCCCTCCACCCCCCGCCGCATGCGGGGCTGGTCCACAACCCCACACTGCTCACATGGGGGCCTGGTCCTCTGAGCCCCCTTCTCCCCCACTCCCCCCACTGTCTGCTTACAGGGCTGGTCCTCTGAGCACCCCTGCTGCCTGCTTGTGACTCCCCTCCCCTCCCCCCTGTGGCCTGCTTCCCCCCCATGCGCAGGGCTGGTCCAAGGTCCCCCTTCCCCTCCTTCGTGTGCAGGGTTGGTCCTCCAAGCTCGCCCAGTGGCCCCTTTCCCCCCTCCGTATGTGGGGCTGGTCCTCTAAGCCCCTCTGTCACCAGCCCGCATGTGGGACTGGTCTTCTGAGGCTGCCCGCCCAGGGGGCTGGTGGTCCTTTCCCCTCGCCGCATGTCCGTGCGCAGGGCTGCCCGAGGCCCTCATCTCCTCCCTGCATGCGGGGCAGGCCGGCCAACCCAAACCGCTCTCCCTAGCCCTCCCTCCATGCAGGGCTGGCGTTGCCACTCCCGCCCATACACATGTTCCTCCACGTCCTGCTAGGGCTCCCACCCCACTTTTTTTACAAAAAAAAATTGCTCTTGCAAGAGCAAATGGGACATATGCCCAGTTTTGTCAAAAAGTCAGGGCGGCTGGGACAGGACCTAAAAAGGGACTGTCCCAGCCAAAACAGGACATATGGTCACCCTAACCATGTGTGAGTTTCCTGTCAGCAGCTACTACGAGAATGGATCTCTTTTGGGACTCAAGAAGTCAGGGAGTCCAACGGAAGGGGCTGTAAATCAGTTTCCAGACTGTGACAACCATATATGGTCTGAGATCAGAAGTGCACATGTAATGTTTACTGTTGTAACATAGGGGTTCTCAACTTGGGGTGCCGAACACCGAGGGGGGGCACAAACAGGTATCAGAAGTCATGACTCCCCTGGCCTTCCTATATGGCTTGATGGGAAGGGGGTCCCAACTTGATGGGAGCAGGGTCCCGGAAAGGAAAAGGGGCTGTAGTATGGAAAAAGCTGAGAACCACTGAAAGCTTCCTGTTAATATGACCATGCTCTCCTGCTACTAGATGTGCCTGGAAGCAGAGTGCACACTGGGCTAAAATCTCTGGCTATGGGCTCTCACCCTGATATGTCAGAAATGTGACTCTTGCTGGGTGAGGCTGGGAGCTATGATTTAAAAAAATAAAAAAACCCTAATACAGTACTTCCATACCATTCTTTTCACTGAGACCAACAGGAATTGGTGTAATCGTGAGCTCCCTGCTACTCCCCAACAGCCTGTGCTCCGACAGCATTTCCTACAGAAATATAGGAATGCTGCAATGGAGAACTATACCACAATTGCCCCAGAGCCAGTGCCCCTGTACCATTTCCCCCTCCCCCCCTCCCTCCCCCGGAGACGGCTGCTGAGATTAGCCAGGGGCAGGGGAGTTCTCACACTGTTCTTTATAGTACTTTGTTTCTTGGCACCAGGGTATTGGCTTTCATTCCCCTTCTGTCCACGGGGCCTGGCTGTGCGTGGCTGTTGTTGCTGTTTTGTATTGCTCTTTATTTGTGACACTCTGAATGCTATTTTAAGAAAATGAATCATGTCTTTATGATGCCATAAATCTGGACTGTCTCCTGGAAGACGTAGTCAAAAAATCAAGGGACCTGCATTTCAGTCCGATTATGCAACTCTGGTGCATTAATACCCAGGGAAGAGAAGAGAATTGGTTTCAGGACCCCAACAGGCCTCGGCCGCCCTAGCCTTCCCTACAGGCGGGTTTTGGAGAGACAGCTGGCTGCATTACTCCGACTACTTTCTCAGGGGTATAATGTTCCAGGCGCTGTCAGATACCCCAACAGTGACCAGAGCTGGGATTTCATTGAGGCTGTTTGTCACTATAGAGCTCAAAGCCGGTCTCCAGAGGCCTCCCCTGTGACACAGTCTTCAGATTAAAGCACTGGAGAAAGTAAATACAATTTTTCAGCAATCAGGCACAAAAATGCTACCCTGTATTTGTCCTTTATTCCTTTCTCTTAATCAATAGCAGAGTCATTCAGAGGGGACAATATTTGCTTTATAGGAGACTTAGTAAATAGCTTTACCCTTTATTGCTGTAATGATTCCCACGGGGAGAGGCAGGGACAGGATTAGCTGAGACCTCTCTGGAGCTAATGCTCTTGCAGCACTGCCTGTCGTGATTTCTCCTATGGAAGTCTGGGACCAGAGATACCTGTGAGCTCCTCCAGAGCCTATCTAACTCCGACCTCTTTCCCTGCAGTGCGAGTCCAGTCTCGTCACAGCTTCCATTTCCTAGAACCCCTCCAGCAACCAGCACTCCTGCACTGATTCGTACAGTGACACCGGCTGGGAGAGGCTGGAACTGGATTAGCTGTGAGCTCCTCCCCAGCCAGTGCTCCTGCACCATTACTTGCAGTTGGGGAATCTCATAAGAATTGTCTAGCATTAGCGTGGGGGCTCCCCAATTGCCTCTCTTCAGTGATCGCTGTCCTGCGATACCACCTACCCTAAGTAAAACAGCTATTTAAAGGATGGTGGCAAACTGGAAAGGTTGCAGCACAGAGCTACAAGAGTGATTCACAGTCTGGAAAACTGCTTGACAGGGAGAGAGACTCAAGAACCTCAATCTATTTAGTTTATCCGAAAGAAGGTTAAAAGGTGACTTGATTACAGTCTAAGTACCTACGTGGGGTGAATTTTTCTGAGGGTAGAAGACTGTTTAATAGAGCTTGACAGGAAATGGTTTTTCTGTGCCCCAAAAATATTTGAGATTTTGGAAAAAATTTCCATCCCGAATTAGGTTGAAAGTTCAAAAGTGTTTATGAACTGAAAATCCTAAAAAAAAAATTGTTCCAGGACAAGCAAAATGTTTTGTTTCGATAATTTCAGAATTTCATTTCAATTTTGATGCATTTTCATTTTAAATGTATAATAATTAGCTTAAATTTCTAAATGAAAAGTAATTCTGAACTGGGTAGCCAACATTTTTAATTTTGAAAATATCATAGTGGGTCATTTCAACAATTTTGAAAAAAATGTACCCAAATATTTTTCAAGCCAAGAAATTCACCAAAATTGACCTTTTCCAGCAAAAAGTTTTGGATTAGACAAATCTCTGTTTTTCCCCTAACAATCATTTAATTACAAAATTCCTGACCAACTCTACAATTTAATCTAGTAGACAAAGGTTATGGGCTTGATGCTGGAATTAGTTGGTGAAATTTACTGGTCTGTGTTACGCAGGTCAGACTAGATGATCGTAACAGTTCCTTCCAGCCTTAACATCATATGAATCTGTGAATCTAAGTGTTAGAAGCTACTTTAGTTATTGTGACAAAGTCAGACCTTGACAGCTGCAGGAGGGTGGTGAGGCTGGGTTCTGGGAAGTGGGTGGGTTTATCCTCTCCCAGCCTATGGGGAGGATCCACTGAGCCCGGGACACAAGTAAGTGTAGGGGACAACAGAAAAAATAACAAGGACAGGTGTGAAGGTCAGAGGGTCAAAAGTAGGGGACACCAAGAACCCTGGACAGCACCCACTGCTCCTCGAAAGTATCAAGGGAGCCAGCGGACGCCGTCCAGAGGAACTCTGCCCAGAAGGGTGAGCAGAGAGTGGAACAGAAATGGGCCCCACAGTCACAAAGAACCCCCTCAGCCAACATCCTCTCCCTTGCAGGAGGGTGGTCATATTGGGTCCCAGGAAGTGGGCGGGTGCAAGCCCACCCATAGCTAAAGGACCCTCCCTCGCCTGTGGGGAGGATCCACAAGGTCCAGGAACTCAAATAATTACGGGGGACAACCAAAAATGTAACAGAGACAAGTGTGTAGGTCAAAGGGTCAAACTAAGGGAACCTGAAGGGGACACTGAGCAGAGAACCCCGGACAGCACCCATTGCTCCTCGAAGGAGTCAAGGGAGCCTGCGGATGCCGTCCAGAGGAACTCTGCCCCGATGCATGAGTGGAGAGTGGAACGGAAATAGGCCCCATAGTCACAAAGAACCCCCTCAGCCAATGTCCTCTCCCTTGCAGGAGCGTGGTGGAGGGCCGATATGTTAGAATGTTTAAGGTTCTTTTTCCCCACAAGCTGAGAAGGGGTTACCTCAGGTCAATTAGGGACACCTGCATCCAATTAAGGGCTGCCTGAGCCCTTTTAAACCCCCTCCTCTGGTGAGAGAAAAGAAAGAGAGAGAGAGACAAGCTGCTGCCAAGCTAATGGCAGCAGGGAAATAAGCTGCTCCTGGGTGAGAGGCTGTGCTCATTCCCATAAGGAAACAGCCAAAACTGGGTCCTGCTAGGGGAAGGACTGACACCCAGGAGCAAACAACAGGACAACACCCTGCCCCAGTGAGGAGGCAGGGAAAGATATCCCTCTTTGTTATTGTGTTTGTGAGACTGTTTCCTTTTTGTTTGGTGGAGGATCACCCCTGAGGCCAACCCTGAAAATACAGCCAGAGAAGCACATGGGGGGAAGACAAACGCTGCCCAAAGTGGGGCTGATTTACTCCAGGCCCGCCACCACCAGAGGGGGAAGTGCTAAGTTGGCGAGATGAAGGAGGTACCTTGACACATGTACGGACAGAGGGGAGAGGTGAATGTTGCATTTTGAACTGAACCCACTGCAGGTCTGAACGCCCACCCACGGTGTCTGTTCCTAACCCATTTCATACCATGCATAGCCACTTGTCTTCTCTCTGCGGTGGTTACCTTACTCCCAGAATGTTCCAACACAAGCTCAAAGCCATTTTTCATGTATTGAAATGGCTTGATGACTTAATTCAGTCGCTTTCTTTCATTTCTTCCCATTACAGCCATGGCTAGCATGGGTCTGATTGTGAAAAATTGATGAACGGCAGGTTGCTTTGCTTGATTCTCCGGCATAAAAACTCTGTTTTCCTTTCACATTTAATGAGACAGGGAATTTGCCGAGGTTCTTTTGAAGTTTGGAGAAGAAGCACGGAAGTCTCCAGCTACTCCTTAGCTGGTTGTTTTTTCCTTCCTCTGAGGCTCTCTGGACTGAAATCTGCCTATAAAGCCATTAAAATTTCATGGCACTTTCACCAGCCCACTTGTTTCCTACAGCACAGTGGGCCTGCGTGGTTCTCATAGACAGCACGCTTCCTGTGGGGCCTTTCAGCCCAAAAGATCCTGAAGCACTTTGCAAACTTTGGGATAAGTCATGGCCTAAGCCAGAGCCCAGCAGGAAAGGGCAGCGGCTGACTGGGCACAACAAAAGCCTTTATAAATGCAGAAGCCCCTTCACCTACCACTTAGGTGCAGCAACCTCTGAGGCGGAACTCCTGGTGATGTAACGCCTAATAGGGGAATGGTGATTGTCTTCCACTGGTTAGTCCCTCCCCATAAGGCCAAGGAGATCATGCTTCATTTCCATTGTGAGCACTAAGGTTAGATGATGTGGGATATAGACTGCTAGGGACAGGCCATTCCCCCTTCTTCTAGGGTGGTAGTTGGAGACACATGAATAATGTGTTTATTGTGTATTTATTATTTTGGCTGGCAACTGACATCAGTTAAAACAATCAGGAGGGTCCCTTGGAATAAAAGACTCAGGGATGCAATTCTGCTCCCTCTGACATCACTAGCAAAACTCCCATTGGCTACAACTGGGTCAGGTTTGGGCAGTCAATATCAGAACCTGCCCCCGCCCCCATTATTAAAAATAGCCTCTGGGCGAATTGGAAGCTCACCGAACCTGGGCTGCAGCTTGCCAGACTTCGGCTGTGGCGGGGTGCTAGCAAAACTGGTGTCTGGCGGAGTGAGCCCTCTCTGCCCTGTGGATCATAATGAGGAAAGGTGATCTGCCATGTAACTGGATCCTAATCCTTTACGGGATGCCACCCACATCTTGAACCACTCTTGGATGTGAATTGGTGACCACTGCAGAGCATAGATGGCATGTGCTCCTCATCCCAGCTTGCTCCACTCCAGGGACAAGCCACTGCATGCAGCTTCCTGGTGCTTTCAGCACCGTGCAGTGACCTGACCTTTAAAAAAGGATGGACCTCCCTGGGAGTTCTTCAGACTGGAACAATCACAGCTTTCAGGCGTGGCATGCCACCACCGTTGCCTGGAAATCCAGGAGCTATGGAGGACTCAATCTGACCCCCAAGGCTGTGAAGTGTTTTGGCAAAGGTTAAACATGCACCTTCCATATCACAAACATTCATGGTCCCTGCTCCCACCCCCTCAGCCCAACAGCTGTTGGGTGAGCAGGCAGATTTGGAGAGCAGAAATTAGGGGGTTTGATGGGAAAAGTACAGTTGGTTGCTAATATAACCTAGGCACAGTTGTTAATTTGCATTTCCTTGGGGCGGTGATGCTGAAATTAATTAAAGGTAATTATAGCACTGCTATACTTGTGCAACTGCAGCATGCAAAGACAAAGGCAACCTTACAAACAATAGGCTCTTCCTTCAAAGTCTCAATGGAGCATTTATCTTATTTTAAGAAAACTCCAAGGTGAGTGGAAGGATGGGGCCCCATCCCCTGTCACAGCTGTGCTAAGCTCTGCTGGTGGCACGGGTGAGGCCGTAGCTGATGGATGCTGGAGGGCAGCAGGGGCAAGGGATGCTGGTGGCATCATCGATGGATGCGACTGGTGTGGTGGATGGGTGTCCGTGGCATTTGTGATGGATGCTCATGGCTGCCGTGACAAATGGTGGCGGTCATGCTGGTCACATTGCTTGACAGCCTCAGAGGATGCTGGTGATCAGGAAGGATGCTGGTAGCAAGGTTGATGGATGCCGGTGATGTTGCGAATGGAGGTTGGTATTAGCAAGGGATAATGGTGACTTTGCTAACGGAGGCTGGTAGCACTAGAGATGTATGCTAATGGCATTTGTGCTGAATGCCAGGAGGAACATTGCTCTGGGATCCTGGTAGCAGTAGGGAGGGATGCTGGCGGTGTTAATGGGTGCTACCACCATTTCACTTCTAGGTCACCTGTTCAAATCTAACTTGAGCCACTAGTGGCTCAAATCATTACTGTCTGTGGTGCCTGGTCAGTGGCGTTTATGAAATGAATAGATGGTGTCAATGCAGCTCCTGCTGGATAGACACTGCAGAACACAGGCATCATTCCTTTTGTTATAATGCCTGTTGGTACTGCTGCTGTTGGTTAGTGCGAATTGTGCACCAGCTGTCAGCACTAACTGATATCCTTGCTGGCAATCTTAGCAGAGAGGCCCAGGAGGGCATGGGCCATGGAGACAGAACATCCCTGAGTCTCCAAAAAGTGGTCACTCCAAAACAGAGGGGAGGCATATTTGGTGGAGTTGCCTGGGGTATCATTCTCAAGAGTTCTCAATCCAGCCCCTTGCACCAGCATGCAATAAAAAGAAGAGGGTTGGTTGAAATGTCAGACAGGTGTGACGGTCAGGTGACCTTCAGAAGATGATGGGACTGTCTTACCTAAATGACAATGACTGGAATCTACATGGGCACCAGCAACATGCCAGAAGAACAGCCATACTGGGTCAGACCAAAGGTCCATCTAGCCCAGTGTCCTGTCTTTCGACAGTGGCCAATGCCAGGTGCCCCAGAGGGAATGAACAGAGGCTAGGGACACGTGTGATTCCAAAGCATCATAACATTCCTTTAGTTATGACTGATTCTAACTTGGGCTTGAACAGAGTTTCTGCATGGATGAGGACAGCAGGTAATGAATGGGGTGAGGAGAAAAGATCAGGGCTGGATTTAGTAGGAAAGTCTATCTATTGATCTATATTAGGGTTTTGTACTGGCACCCATCACCATAGTATCTGGACTTCTCCCAAACACTGTCATCTTAACCCCACCTCCTCTATGCTGTCTAAGGCCATGTCTATGCTACAGACTTTGGTCCATTGCATGAAACAGTAACATTTCAGTCCCTATTCCATGGGTACAAGTGTAGGGCAATGGCACTGAATACTGGCACGGTTTTCTTCAGGCAATGTTGATTTTGGCTGATACTTCACTCCTGAAGGTAACAAAGGCACGGAGAGCACAGCCACTACTGGTGTCTGAAGCTGTCCGAGCCCATATGCCATTAGCCTGTTTGCTGCAATGGTGCCAGCCGAAGTCATCAGAGTGCTGTGGGAAAATGTCCTACCATGGAGGGAGACATAAGACAGACAGCCAGCCCTAGAAACACTCTGCAATCCTCTTCTGAAGATCTCCATGAAAGCTTCATTGAGATCTCTCGAGGATAAAAGGGACATCCCTATGCACATAAAACAAAGAGCTCCGCATTTCCCCCTCCCACACATGCTTAACCCAGCAGATGTCAACTCTCCCTCTGTTTGTTGTACCACTACCTCTTCTCATACGAGGGAAGCAGTGAAGGGTCAATACCTGTGTCTTGTGAATGTGGGGGCAGGCTGGGTGCCATCTTTCCATGTAAACATTATAAGGATAAATGTGTGCAAGCAGTTACCCGAGGTCCCTTCCCTTTCATCAGGTTCATCCGCGCTCGTCTGGCAGGACTGGCTAAACTGTAGTAGAGACTGAAATGACTGAGTCCCCCGTGCCCCCTGCCTGTTCATAGCAGGGGGGGTCTCCGGCTTCTCTAAGGTATCCACAGTGATCTGTAGGATGCTGGTGAGGCTCTAGGCACCAGCGTTCCAAGCATGTGCTTGGGGCGGCACTTTTCAAGGGGCGGCATTCTGGCCCTGTAGGGCGGCACTTCGACGGCGGCACTCTGATTTTTTTTTTTTTTTTTTTGCTTGGGGCAGCAAAAAACCTGGAGGCGGCCCTGGGTGGGGGTCTTTGTCAAGTATGAAATGCAGTTCATTGCAGAAGTGGCAGATCTGCGGGGCGTCACCAGCTCTACTGTGGCACTCCCTGGATTTCTGGTATCCCTGGCAAAGTTTCTTTGATTCATGTGGCACTGGTGCTGATCCCTGTCGTACTCCTTTGCCTGTAAGTCCCCCCCCCCCTACAATCTGCTAGTAGATGGTCACGTTTCTGCAGCTGGTACATAGCTGTGCTTGAACAGCCTTTTCTCCCCATGGGGTCAGGAGAGCCAATACCTGCTGTCTCCTCCAAGAAGGAGTGTGTTTACTGCATGGAGCTGGCATGGTTGGTTGGGCAGCGGTACATAAGAAAGGTGAGCTGCTAGGTGTGCTTTCCAAGGTGGGCAATCAGGAAAAGGCATTTCAAAAACACACAGGGAGGGGTTAAAGAGGGTAGCTTCAAGTGTCTATAATCCCTGGGCAGTAGAGTTTAAAATTGTGACCAGAGCGGTCACTGTCGCTGGGAATGAGGCACTGTGGGTCAGCTGCTGGAGGACTTCTAGAGTTGAGACTGGTCATGGAGTGTGTACACTCACACTTTGTCAAGTTCAGTGGATTGACCATGGCTCTAATCCTGTTCGGGGAGATGGTTTTACTGTGTCACTGTAATGGGGTGTTTACGTCCACTGGAGATAACTTTGAATGTAGACATGTGCACACATAGGTTGACGCAAGGCGACTTATGTTGACCTAACTTTGTAGTGTAAACCAGGCCTATGCTATGGGGCTTCCACTCCTTGGACCAGGTTTTTAGGATTGTGTTGGGCATATTTGGAAGGAGTCCTGCCCATATTCTATGTATATGGTCAGTTCAGTAGCAGGTTCCCCCACTTTGATGTTTGTAAGGCAGCCATGAGCCAGTTCCCCCAGGAAGAAAACACCTCATGCTGTATGGTGACAGGAGGAAAAAACTGAATGACGTGAATCCACTTGCAACGTGCAAACACCCAGATAATTTCTGTGTCAGGAAGGTAGCCCTGTGGAATGTTCCACTGAAAACCAGCGGCTGACTGTCTAGATCCAATTTCTGATGATAAAATGCCATTATCATCTCATCTAGCGCATGTTTGTTCTTCCTCTTACCAAACAGAGATTAATCTGAACCAAACCCCCAGCTCCAAATCACTAACAAGTTGGGTGGAGTTAATATGCTGATCTGGCCTTCCACTTGGTCCTTCGCTGCTGAAACAGCCCCAAGGCTCTTTTAAAAAAACCCTTGGGCTTTTGGGAAGTTCTGCTCCAGATCCTGCTGCTTCTTGGCCCCATCAATGTTAGTGAAGGAGAAGCAATAGCAAAAAAATCACAAGACAGTTTTGTCAGATGTCACAGTGGCATCAGAATGGTGCCACTGTGGTATTTGTATTGTCTGATTCTCAACAGCAGAGCACTAGCTACCCTCTGGCATCATTTCTACATATGCCTAGTGTGACAGGTTGGGTCACAGAAACCCGTTTGGAACTGCCACCTGATGTGCCTAGACTACCTCTGAGCCTGTTTTCCCTGCCAGCTTGGGACTTCAGTACCTTGACTTGTTTGAGCCAGACACACTTGCCTGCTGCAAACACAGATCCAGGTCTGAACCACATCCCCCACAAGCTGCAGGCTTAACTGACAACAGCTTAAGAAGTGCTCCTGTCTTCAGCACTCAGATACCCAGTTCCCAATGGGGTCCAAACCCCAAATAAATCCATTTTACCCTGTATAAAGCTTCCACAAGGTAAACTCAAATTGTTTGCCCTCTATAACACTGATAGAGAGAGATGCACAGCTGTTTCCCCCTCCCCCCCAGGTATTAATACATATTCTGGGTTAATTAATAAGTAAAAAGTGATTTTATTTAATATAAAAAGTAGAATTTAAGTGGTTCCAAGTAATAACAGACAGAACAAAGTGAATGATCAAGCAAAATAAAATAAAACAGACAAGTCTAAGCCTAATACAGTAGGAAGCTAAATGCAGGTAAATCTCACCCTCAGAGATGTTCCAATAAGCTTCTTTGACAGACTAGCCTCCTTCTAGGCTGGGTCCAGCAATCACTCACACCCCTGTAGTTACTGTCCTTTGTTTCAGTTTCTTTCAGGCATCCTTTGGGGTGGAGAGGCTCTCTCTTAAGCCAACTGAAGACAAAATAGAGGGGTTTCCCAGGGGCTTATATAGCCTCCCTCTTGTGGGTGGAAACCTCTTTCTCCCCCTGTGTAGAATTACAGCTACAAGATGGAGTTTTGGAGTCACATGGGCAAGTCACATGTCCATGCATGACTCAGTTTTTTACAGGCCAACGCCATGTTAGCCCAAACATTCCCAGGAAAGCTCAGATCTGGATTGGCATCTATCAAGGTCCGTTGTTGGCCAAGTACTCCCAATTACTTGAATAACCCCTATACACTATGTTGACCAAGTCTGCCGTAGATGCTTTCTACAGCAAACACTTTAAATACAAGCATAGAGCCAACGTTCATAACTTCAGATATAAAAATGACACATTCATACGAATAGGATGAATTCATTCAGTAGAACATAACCTTTGCAAAGATATGTTACATGGTGTTACATGGCATATGTAGCATAAAACGTATTCCAGTTATGTCATTTACATTTATAAACATATTTCTATAAAGCATTATGGGGTGCAACGTCACACCTAGTCAAACAAGAACATTGGAAAGACTTCAATATCTTCCTTGTTCTTATACCACTCCTGTAGCACCGAACTCAGTGGAAACAAACCCAGAAAATAGTTTTGAAAGTAACTGATGTAAACTCAAAACAACAGTGTTTAATCTGACTGATAAAGAAACCTGGGCTCCCTGCTCTGTTTCAACGTTCAGGTTTTGAATGATTTTATCAAACATTGGCTTTTTTAAACATATTCATGTGTTTATTGTCTGTGTAGGGACTACTTTTTTTTTCCCCAGTTGGTGGGGGCTGCTGCTGCTGAATTATAGTGGAGAACCACGAAGTTCGATTGTGTTCCAGTAGCATGTAGTAATACCAAACAAGTAGGCGTCAGTTGCGTTAGGAGCTGCCCTAAAGAGTTCATAATCTATATAGACAAGGCAAATTAAATGTGGGAGATGACACAAGGTGACTTGCCCACGGTCAGACACAACTAGTGGCGGAGTCAGGAATGGAATCCTGATCTTCTAAATCACGGCTTTAGCCACAAGACTGTCCTTCCTTCCCTGCTCTTAAGAAACAAAGATCCTGTTTCCATGCAAATTGTCCCCAATAATCAGAAAGGAGCAAAAGCAGCGACTAGGCGGCAGACCTCGGCAAGAACCATTCCTGACTAGGGTTGGGAGCTGGCGGAATGACTCGGCAGAAAAAAAATGCAGCTGCAATCAGCAAAGGCTTTTCCCAAGGGATAAGTTGTATAACAAAAAAAGCAAACTAAATTCCCATAAGCAGAAAAGGACAAAGAAAACTCCCAGCGTGGGGTTCGAGCCAGTCTCATGACCAGTGAGACAAATTCACCTTCCTATCTCTCCCTAGCAGCCAGTGTATACTCTGAGCTGCCGAGTGAGGGTATACTGAGTGCAGCTGGTTGGGAATGGTTTGAATAAACATTTTTTTTCCTTCAGAAAATGCTGATTCATCAAAACCAAAACTTTTCACAGGAACGTATCAGTTTTGATTCAACTTTTTTCAAGAAGGTTTCTCCGGTCCAGGATCAAATTTCTGCTCAGAGAGAGACCCACCCCAGAATAGCCAAAAACCTGGGGGTGAGGGCACGACCTGTGGTCTCAGGCACAGATTCCACTTGTGGTTCTACTTGATTCTCTAGCCCAATGAATATTTAATATGCCCTTGCTCTGAATCAAGCAGAGTAGAACCTTGAATCTCTCTTGCACACTCTAGATCAGTGCCCTCAACAACAGGTATTGGCTATTCTGCACTGAGTTTCTCTCAGATTTTTTTCATGAAAAATTTAGAAGGGTCTTCATTTCATTCCAGTGAGGAACTAAACTCAATTTTGAAAAGCTGTGCAAGCCAGACATATTATTTTCCGTCCAGCTGCAAGTCTGAGTTGAGTTAACCCCTGGTGCAGCAAGCACCAGGCATTGCTTCTGCATCTTTTTTTTTAACTTTATTTTTATTATTTTTATATAAAATATAAACACACAACTAATCAAAATCTATAAAAATACATTCACAAGATGGAAATACCATATAAATAACAAAATTAAATGTTCATTATTTGTAAAATCTAGGAAAAAACCAACCAAACAAAACCCTGAACCTGTAGAGGTCATGCAGGGCATCAGTTATTAAAGTGAATAAAACAGATAAATAAGCGAGAACATAACCTGTGAATACTGGAGACTAATATACACTAACCTGCAAAAGTATGCAATAGTTACATGTGTGACCAGATATCCTCATTTTTTCCAATCATCTCTATTTGACAAAGTCATTTTTTCCATTAATGCAGAAGTAGAGAGCTCACTAAACCAGTCTGCATGAGGGAGGAATTGCAGATTTCCATTCTCTCAGAATAACTCTTTTAGCTACGGTTGTGGGGTAGGTACATCCCATCGTGGGGTGTCAGGTCATGTGTGGTCAAAGAGAGGGAAGAGGCTGTACTGCTGCCGGTTAGGACCTATGCTGATGACCCTTACTATAAAACGTGGTTGTACGGCCTAATGGCCGGAGTCAATAGAGCAATCCTTCTGCTCAGGGCAGTGTGGCCTAATGGCTGGAGTCAATAGGGCAGCCCTTCCCTAGTGTGGCCTAATGGCCAGAGTCAATAGAGCAACCCTTCTGCTCAGGGCAGCATGAGTCAATTAAAAAGCCCCTTACAGACAGGATAGCTTGATCTAATGGCCAGAGTCAATAAAGTCACACTCCTCTGTGGGATTGTAGCCTATTGGCCCGTTGGGGAAGTGGGGTGCCACTCAGGGGTGTATCGTGCCCAGGGTAGGGGGACTCAGGCTCTCCCTGCTTCTCTAAGCCCCAGCCCAGGGCCCTGGCACTGGCGGGGTTACTCGTCACCGAGTCAGCAGGGATCCTCCTGAAACACACTGACTGGTTCTCCGGTTCACCCACCAGAGCAAGGACTAAGTCCCCAGGGCTGCTTCCTACCCTTTCTTTGCCAGCATCTCTGGGATCCTCGGGCGGCGTAGCTCCTGACTGTGCGGCCTCCTCTCTGGGTTCATCAGGCAGCCTGGAATCTGTCTGGAGCTCTGTGTCCCTTGACTCCAGGGTTGGGGCCTGTAGCAGCTCCCTGGAGAGAGCCTGCAATCTGCATCCTCTCTCCTCAGCAGCCTGCCCAAACTGCCCGGGCTGCTTCCTTTTATATTTTGCCTCCAGCTGAGCATGCCCAGCAGAGGCGAAGGCGTGTGGCTTCCTCAGCCTGCAAAGCACAGTTGCAGGGCCAGGGCGGGGTAGGTACACCCCGTCACAGCCACTAAAATAGTTACTGCAATCCATTTCTTAATGTTAACTGATAATACCAACTCATCCAGCACCCCTAAAATACACAGGCTCGAAGAAGGAAAAACAGCAACATGTAAAGTTTTGGAAAGAACACTAAATATAGTGTTCCAGAACACATGCATTTTTGGACAGGTATAGAGGATGTGTTGCCAATCTAACCTTAAACTAGCATTCTGGAGACCAATAATACCTGTTTAACATCTTGTTCTGGAAGGATAGCTAGGATAAGGAACTTGAAGTGCCTTTCACATTAAGCCAGTTATCCTCCCGGTTGTGATAATAAAGCTAAATTCTTTTCCCCATTTTTCTTTGAGACTGATATTGAGAGGGTAATGCAAAATGTTAAGCCTCCTATAAGGAATTCCTACAAAAGTGACTTTAGTTTCCATATTTCTTAACATCTTGCAGTGGGTCTCAAAGCCGGTCTGACGCTTGTTCAGGGAAAGCCCCTGGAGGGCCGGTTTGTTTACCTGCCGTGGCCGCAGGTTTGGCCGATTGCGGCTCCCACTGGCTGCGGTTTGCCGCTCCAGGCTAATGGGGGCTGCAGGAAGCGGCGGCCAGCACATCCCTTGGCCCGTGCCACTTCCTGCGGCCCCCGTTGGCCTGGAGCGGCGAACCGCGGCCAGTGGGAGCCGCGATCGGCTGAACCTGCGGCCGCAACAGGTAAACAAACCGGCCCGGCCCGCCAGGGGCTTTCCCTGAACAAGCGGCAGACCAGCTTTGAGAACCACTGCTCTAGAGGTGAGAGACTTGAAACAGACCACTGGTCCCCTATCCTTGCATGAATCCTTGAGTATAGCCACTGAAAGAAGGAACTGTGAGACAGCAGTACCTGATTTTTGTTGCATATGTACTCAAAGGAAGCCAGTCTATCATCTTGTATTATATCTTTAATTTTTGTTAATCCTTTTTCTATCCATATTATCTTAAGTGTAGAGTTGGCCTGGATCCTGAGGTATGGGTTATTCCATAGTGGTATGAGAAGAAAATTAGTAAGATCAGATCCTGTAAGCATTTTAATGTGTTGCAGGATGCCCTGTGTAGATGCAAAGATTGGATTTTTCCTTAAGGGTGTGGGTAGCTTCTTAAGGTATATAAAAGAAGAGAGGGAACCAAATAGCATAGCTAAGCCTTTTCGATCTCGAACCAAGCTGATGTGTATGCAGAGCAACTGAAGGGGATCCACCTTACATTACGACTCATTTGGAATGCTAGATAATGTAGATACAAATCTGGCAACCCCAGGATATTTTTAATAGTCTGGCGTATCAAGCAAGGTTGTTTTTTATCCCATATAAATTGCATGATATGCCTATTTAAACGAGCAAAAAGCAAGAGAGAGACCTTGAAAGGCAAAGGCTAATGATATAAGTCATTTGGGGGCAGATATTAATTTTGGTTGTTTCTATTCTGCCCAATAAGGATAGAGAAAGGAGACACCACCTCTCTATATCTTTGGAAATTTCTTTTAATATACAGTACATATTTATAGAACAGTTTTGGGACGATTAGGACAAATTTTAACATCTAAATTAGTTATTCCCTTGCATATTTGAAATGGAAAATGCTGAAACTGAGCAGGATCTGGTCTTTTGGATATATCCATTGTTTGATTTATTCCATTAATATGAAAGCCAGCGATCTTTCCAGAAATAACAACTGCATTCAGTAATTATGGGATTGATGAGGGTGGATTCTTCAAAAGTACAAAAATGTCATCAGGATATAAACTGATTTTATATTCTTTCCTGTTTATAGTCACACCTTCAATGGCTGAGTGCTGACATATGTACTGTGACAAAGTTCCTCCTCTATCTTGGTGGGTCCTGCGCTTATTGGTGGATTTTCCTGCCTCAGAGATTCACCATGTGGGTTGGGGAACAGACCAGAGACCTTCCCCTCTGGGAGAACCCACAGTCCAGGTCAATTGGGAGGAACCCAGGCCCGCCCTCTACTCCGGGTTCCAGCCCAGGGCCCTGTGGACTGCAGCTGTCTATAGTGCCTCCTGTAACAGCTGCATGACAGCTACAACTCCCTGGGCTACTTCCCCATGGCCTCCTCCAAACACCTTCCTTATTCTCATCACAGGACCTTCCTCCTGGTGTCTGATAACGCTTGTGCGCCTCAGTCCTCTAGCAGCACACCCTCTCACTCTCAGCTCCTTGCACCTCTTGCTCCCAGCTCCTCACACTCGCACCACAAACTGAAGTGAGCTCCTTTTAAAACCCAGGTGCCCTGATTAGCCTGCCTTAATTGATTCTAGAAGCTTCTTCTTAATTGGCTCCAGGTGTCCTAATTAGCCTACCTGCCTTAACTGGTTCTAGCAGGTTCCTGATTACTCTAGTGCAGCCCCTGCTCTGGTCACTCAGGGAACAGAAAACTACTCATCCAGTGACCAGTAGATTTGCCCTCTACCAGACTCCTGTACCCCACTGGTCTGGGTCTGTCACAGTACATTTCCAGTGGTTCAAGAGTGACGTTAAAAGGAGGTGGGAGGCCAGAGGGGCAGCTCTGTTGTGTCCCTCTTTCTAGTTGAAATGTGGGCGAAATAATTCCATTAGTTGATACTGAAGTGAAGGGAGAGTTGTATAATACGCTGACCCAATTCCGGAATATTGGTCCAAATCCAAAGCTTTTTAGGACAACCACTAGATAAGGCCATTCAACCCTACCAAAGGCTTTCTCTGCATCTAAAGATAACACTATGGAGGGACTATCTGACAGCTGAGCTTGCTGGATCAAGTGAGAAATTTTTCTTGTATTAGCATCAGCCAATCTTCTTTTAATGAAATCAACCTGACCTGTGCCTGTAATCGATAGGATGATGGTGGTCAGTCATGTGGCTAGCATTTTTGCAATTATTTTGCAATCTGTTTTCAATAGAGATATGGGGTGGTAGTCACCACATTTGCAACCATTTTTGTTCTTCAACATTAAAGTAAATGAAGTAGTCCTGTCATAAGTCATGGTTCCTTTTTGGAATGTTTCAGAGAAGACCTTTGAAAGAATAGAAGATAGTTGATTATGAAATGTGCCTGAAAGCCATTCATCCTAGGGGCCTTGCTGGAATTCATATTTTTATAGCCTGTTCAATCTCTTGTGTTGTGATAGCTTTGTCCATAAACAGCACTTGTTCTGAAGGTAGGGAAGGCCTCCAACGAAATGATCAAATGTATTAGAGTCAACTTGGTTGTCTGATTTACCTCAAGCTTTATAGAATTGCTTAAATTGATTATTTATATCTATTGGTTCCAGGATGGCACTCCCGTCTTCTTGTAATTAGGAAGAAATATTGTTGCTGGCTAGTTCCATCTTAAGTCTTCTGGCAAGTAGTTTACCTGCTTTCTCACCCCATTCATAATGTCTTTGTTTGACCCTGTTGAGTGCCGATTCGACTTGGCTGGATAAACATTCATTATATTTGCATTTGGCGTTGATTGGGGAATGTAGGTGGTTTTCATTATTTGGGTCAATCTTACGCTGTCGCTACAACTCATCTATTTCTATGTGCAGAGAATCTAGAAATTTGAGTCTTTCTCTTTTTTTGGGAGGCGTTCTTTAAGCATTCACCTCTTATGGTAGCTTTCAGAGCTTCCCAAAAGATGGTATCTGAGAATTGTGGAACAAAGCTTTGCATCTTTTAGTAGCACAATGTTTAGCTTTCACCTAGAAGATATTAATGAGGTATAACTAGTGTTGATGGTAAGTATCATTGGAGCATGATCTGAAATTAATATATTATTAATAGCTGTTTCTAGGCATGCTTGAATCAGTTCTGAAGGCACAACAAAAAAGTCAATTCTGGAGTAAGATGAATGTATTGTAGAGAAACATGTATAGTCACGCTCTTTGGGATATCTTAGCTTCCATGTCTCTAACACAATCCCTCAGAGGCAGCGCTGGTGAAGAGATTCTGTCTAGCAGTGCAAGATGTGATGCTTAGTGTAGATACTACTTCAGTCAGTAGACGGTGCTATAAATCCCAGCTTAGTGTCATACTATTACCCTAGTGATATACAGTTATTGTTATTGCTTAGTTCCAAAGGAGATTAACAGAAGAGTTCAATCTAGCTGGTTATCTGCTAGGAGCTAGAAGATTATATAAGTGAATATTACCATATCTACCAGGATACATAGGAAAACAAACTGATGTTTAAATTTGCTGAGGTTTGCTTTTCATGATGAAAAAACCATTCCGCTATTTTTTGGTCTGTCTTTCAAGTGTCTACCAAGCATCAGAGGCATGTTTTGCAAAGTCTTGTGGTGCCTGCTAAATCCATAGTGAAGATAGATGGGGACTTGATGCTGTATCTGACATTAGTTACCCTCGGGATTTGCTTTATGCCATTGAATGCAGCCCTCTTTTTGTTAAGCTCAGCTGAGAAGTCAGGAAAAAGAGAAATGTCGTGGCCTTTATGCATAGAGGTTTCAGCTTTTCTGGCAGCATTCATTAACATTACTTTATCTGGACATCAGCAGCTTGAAGATGATGGGTCTGGGCAGGCCAGACTCTGGCCTTCTAGTACGAGGCATTAGATGAGCCCTTTCAATATCCACTAGGGGCAGCTGGGTGTCCAATTTAAATATGTCGGGGAGCAGCTTCTGAAGAAGCTGATAATCTCCTCCTCTAAACCCTCAGCAATACCCAGGGCCGCCCAGAGGATTCAGGGGGCCTGGGGTCTTCAGCAGTGGGGGGCCCCCGCCGCCGAATTGCCACCAAAGACCTGGTGCTTCGGCGGCGGGTCCCGGGGCGGAAGGACCCCCCGCCGCTGGTCTTCGGGGCACTTCGGCAGCAGGTCCCGGAGTGGATCCCCGAGATCTGTTTTCTAAGCCATCGTGCTTTTCTTCCGGTTTGTAGTCTAAGCTTTAAGGAGCCAGTTTCTTCTTTAAGTTCCCTGGTTTCAATAGACATCTTTTGTAGCTTACTTTCCAAGTGAACCATTCGGGTTTTTATATCATGTACGTCTTTAGAGAGCCCATGAATATCACTGGAGATTGAATCCAGTTGCTCTGTGAGGAATTCTTTCAGGGCCGCAATAGCCTGGGCTAGGTTCTGCTGTGGCCTTGCGGTTTCCCTCTTCAGCTGCTGCAATGATGCAGGCTGAGGTCTTTTGTTGCCTCTCATTTTTATATTGGAATCCATAGTAAACAGCTTGAAGTTTATCCAGGGGATTAATTTAAACCTTTAAGACAGAAGCTCATTGCCAATTTGCTAGGAACATAATTATTAGAGACGAATCGATACATGGGGAGGGAGGTGGCCCAGGACTCGGCAGCCATCTTCCTCACAGGTACCATGGTGACCCCCCTCTCCCCTTCACCTTCACCTTTTCACAGGATGTTTTTCAGCATTTTCCATGTGTTTTGGGTTGGGCTGTAAATAAAGAGGGACAGATTCTCAGCCTGGTGTCAATCAGTGTAGCGCCACTGAAGTCAATCGATTTACACAGATTGACATCAGCAGGTGGTCAGGTCCGGACGGTCCAGAGAGGAAACGCCACCATGTTCTCTTAAATGTAATGACATTTCCCCCTTTTCTCATCAAATCCCAGATCTTCATGCAGGACGTCTCCGGAACCCAGAGGAGTCGGAAGAGTGCTGGACGCTGAGTCAGGTCTGTCCCTGAAGCCCAGTGAGACGTGAGAGGTACAGTATGGCCCAGGTCTGAATTTTGAGCTATTCCTTCAGAAACAGCAGAAGGGTGGGGGAGAGGGAGCCGTTGCAACCTGCCTGGTTTGGTGCTGGTACCGGGGAAGGCAGGACTGGGGTTATGCAGGGAGTTGTGGAAATGGGAGGCAGAAATGTGTTTCAGTAGCGACCCTCCCCCCCCCTCTAGCTGAGGAACTATGTAAATCACCAGTTTCTAAAATAAAGTCCTGAAATCTACTATAAATTGCTCTAGCAACGTGGCATCTGTGTGCTGACCTAGTTTGAGACAAAGGAAGTTCTCCCCAGCATCTGAGCGCACCAGAGGCTGCTGGAAGGCAGGCTCTGTGATTGATTAGAATTTGCTTCTATTAGCTATGAATAATGTTGTATAGATTTTCCGTGCCCGCTTCCCCTCTCACAGGGACCCTCGTGAAAACAAGACTCATGCCATAACATAAAATCCACCCCAAAACTGTGGGCCCCATTCTGCATCCCTAATGAGGTTAACTAGCGTCAGATCAGCAGCAGTAAAACTGCAACGCCCATGGAGAAACAGGGAAACTAGACACATCATCAGTTATGAAGCTACTAGCTAGTAGGGTGACCAGACGTCCCGATTTTATTGGGACTGTCCCGATACTTCCTTGTTTGTCCCGCGTCCCGACCGACATGCGGTCCGGACACTGGACAAACAAGGAAATGCCCCGGAGCCTAGAGCCCGGAAGTGCTCGCACTCCCCCCCGCCCCGACTCCGCCCCCTCCTCCCCCGATTGGCTCCCTCCCCGAATCCCCGCCTCTTCCCCGGGCTCACCATTCCCCCTCCCTCCACAAGCGCTGGAGGGAGGCCCGGGAGACTCAGGGGAAGCGCGGGGCCGGGGTGAGTAACAGTCTGGCCTGGCCCCTTGCAGGCAGGACTCAGTTGGGTGGTTGGGAGAGGAGGGGGGCGGCCCGCGGGGCCAGGCGGCGGCTGTTCTCACCCCCGGCCAGCGGGACTCGGGAGCAGCCGCTGCTGCAGCTCCCACTGCCGCGGGGGCAGGAAGTGGCCATGGCGCTCCGCGGCTGCAGCTCTGGTGCCCCCGAACCCTCCGAGCCGGGGCCTGCTGCGGGGACCCAGCAGCGTGCACGCTGCGCCCAGCCCCTGGCCAGTCGCGTCTGGGCTGCTGCCCAGCTGGTGCTATCCCGCGGCGGCCCCGGGGTGGAGGCATCGGCAGCCCAGCCCCGTTCATTCCCCTGCGGCCTAAGAGAGTGGGTCTAAGAGCCCTGCCACCCCATTACGGGCAAATTCAGCCAGTCAGCGGATCAAATCCAGCCAGGCAACCCACCCCAGTTTGAAATCTGACATTCAGAATGCACCACAAACAGTGACAAAAAAAAAAAAATCATGCCCAACTTCAATGCATATTCTGCTGATGCAAGAAAAACATCCTTCAAACACACCGCATGGTCATGGAAGCTCCACACACTCAAAACAGGCAATGTTGAGTGCTTTGAGTCTTCCGTTTGTTCTGGACCAGAGTTCCGTGTGGTTTTGCAGAGAGTATGCTGTCCATTTGAACAGTCTACCTCAAGGCTTATGGAATTACACTAACCAGTTTAAATCAGTCCCAGTCCTGACTTTTTTCATTACTGACTCTTCTGAGCAATTTAATACACAGGAGTTCGTAGCTGACCTATCGCTGGTGTGCCCTTTGATGTGTTGGAGAGCCTAGTTAAGTTTCCAAATTTAACAGTGTTGTAGGGCTCACACAACCCTTCCTCTCCAGTTCATCAGTGCGCTGTCTTTCATTTTCAAATCTCTTTTTTCATACCTCCTTTTTTCCCCCCTCTCTGTTCTGATCTGACCTACTTAACATGTTCCCCCCTCCAGAGGAGATGACATCTCCTGGGGAACTTTGAGAAACATGCTATTTAGGGACAATCAAATATATAGTATCATTTCTGGCTTTTTTGTTCCCTCTGATTTTATTTTATTGCCAGGGACATTTGCATGAAAATAGGTTCCCCCTTTCTTAAGAGTTCATCTGCTCCTGCAGCTTTTTCAACACCTGAAGTCAAAATCCTTTGTCAGATTGCAGCCACCTATTTCCACAGCAACCAGCTTCGGTGGCACCTAAGCGCCTAAAGATCCAAGACTATTCTTTCTGTCCTACGTGGTGGTATCAGTCAAAGTCACCACCACCACAGTTGATTGCAATTGGCAGTCCAGGCTTGAGTGGCTTTTGGGCACTGAACCACCCTTTCACAAAGGATGAAATGCAACGTGCAGAAGGCCAGTGCACCACTTAGAGTTCCAGGTAGGCCCTATTGTGGTGACTTGAGTGGTGTTTAGACCTCTGCATGGGAGATAATTTCACTGAGATGTTTTAAACCCCTAGTGTAGACAGGGAAAGTTGCATTTTAGCTGATGTTAGCGGGTGGAGGGGAAACCGAGACTCTCCTCGAGGTGATCTCCGCGGTTAGTGGTGAGGCACACTGAACATAAGAATGTAAGAACAGCCATATTGGGTCAGACCAAAGGTCCATCTACCCCAGTATCCTGTCTTCCGACAGTGGCCAATGCCAGGTTCTCCAGATGGAATGAACAGAACAGGCAATCATCAAGCAATCCATTCCCTGTCGCCCATTCCCAGCTTCTGGCAAACAGAGGCTAGGGACACCATCCCCGCCCATCTTAGCTAATAGCCATTGATGAATTTATCTAGTTCTTTTTTGAACCCTGTTATAGTCTTGGCCTTCACAACATCCTCTGGCAAAGAGTTCCACAGGTTGACTGCGTTGTGTGAGGAAATACTTCCTTTTGTTTGTTTTAAACGTGCTGCCTATTAATTTCATTTGGTGACCCCTAGTTCGTGTGTTATGAGGAGTAAATAACTTACTTATTTACTTTCTCCACACTCATCATGATTTTATAGACCTCTATCATATCCCTCCTTAGTTGTCTCTTTTCCAAGCTGAAATGTCCCAGTCTTATTAATCTCTCCTCATATGGCAGCTGATCCATACCCCTAATCATTTTGTTGCCCTTTTCTGAACCTTTTCCAATTCCAGTATAGGGGAAACTTGGCCTCCTGTGGGACTCACCATTCAAATTGTGTGGACAGAGATCTTCATCTTCCCAGGCTGTCAATACAACATCTTTAATAAGCACTACAGAATATCACTATGCCACAAAACCTCTAGGGCATTTAAATCATCAGCACAGTCTGCCCTCCCCCCGCCAGGGGGCAAGGGGAAATAAGAAACCCCCTTATATCCCTGTCTGGCTGTCTTGGGTTCGAGCATGCTGGGATCAGCAGGTGCTGCATGGCTGTTCCCTGCCTCGGAACATGTGGGCGGGGAGGGGAGAGTGGGCAGAGATTGTCTATTTCCCCCTTCCCCCCCGCCAATGCCTCCTTAGCGCAGGTGGCAGTGCATCAGTCTTGTACTTTGAGGGCCTGAGCCTCAGAGGGGCTGGCGGAGGTCCATCACCGGTATAACTTTGTGCCTTCTCCACAGAGCTGGAAGGGAGCTACCAACGGCCTGGTGCCTTTTTGTCAGCCTGCGTAGCGCCCTGTCTCAGCCTCCCCCGGGAACAGCTGTCTGGTTTATTTGTAGTTGCTCTTGTTGCTTTCCTCCCCCCCCAAAAAAACCGGGTGATTGTGAAGCAAACGCCGCATCTTGTCTGTGTTGATTTAAAGTAGCAAAGCAAAGGAGTTTTATAAGAACATAAGAGCTGCCCTACTGGGTCAAACCATGGGCCATCTAGTCCCATGTCCTGTCTTCTGGCAGTGGCCCGTACTAGTGCTTCAGGGGGAGTGTATAGAACAGGGCAGTTTTGGAATGGTTCCATCCAGTCTTCCACTCCCGGCTTCTGGCACACAGAGGTTTTAGGGTTGCCCCAAGCATGAGGTTGTGTCCCTGACCATCTGGGCTAATAGCTATCGATGGACCTATCCTCCAGGAACTTATCCCATTCTTTTTCTGAACCCAGTTATATTTTTAGTCATCACAACATCACACACCACACACACACACACACACACACACACACACACACCAAGAGAAAACGCCCCGGATGCTAGGGGGAACTGTACAGCAAGATAATGAGTGGCTGGAGGAAGACCTGTTGTATAATGAATTGTTATAAGTTAGACATTTTCTATTTTTATCCCTGTGATTAGATTCTGAACTCTTTGACTCATCATTAATGTATTGCGGTGGAAGCAGGCTGCAGCCTCAGCTGAATTCTGCGCAGTGTTCTAGGCTAATTTGGGGAGTCTTGAAATCATGCGTGTAGGCAGACCTACGTCACCTATGCCACGGCATACGGTCTTTTTAATTTTGGGGGGTGGGGGTGGGTAACATTCCTTATGTCAGTTGGCAAGTTGTTTGTTCCTTATCTGGCTATTTATTAATACACTGCAAGGTGCTATATATAAAAGCCGCCCCTCATGGTAGCAGTCCAAATGGAGGATGTGGGCATGGCTACCTCCGGGCAAGTATGGGCAAATGAGACCAAGGCACGGCCAGTACAGTGTGCACACAAATCCCAAACTGCTGACTGTCCATGGATTTAGATTATGTTCATTTTTCCTCATTGTCTTCAGGGGGACCCAATGGTACCGCGGTGAACTAGATTATTTATGTGGCACCAGCCATGGTACCTGGGCACCCTACCTGACTTCACATAAGACACTGAAGAGTTACCAAAGAGACCAAATGCCAGGTCCCTCCTGCAGCCTTTCCATCTTACCAGAAGCTAATCCATTGGGGATGCCAAGGCAAAGAGTGCATTGCATTGCACAGCTCTTTCAGAACATGGCCATGTTCATGCTTAATGGTATTTCTGCAAGGAGCAAAACCCAGAGGTTCCAAGAAAGCTAAACCACCAACAGCCAGGAACATCATCAAACCAAAGAGAAGGAGAAATAAGAGCTGAGAAAAAAAGTGTACAGAAGGAAGAGGGACATAGTGTCATACAGCCAAGGAATGGGTGGGGCAGAGAGGGAAGGACAGGAGCACAGGCAGACATGGGAAGATAATGGCTCAGAATGAGATCCACTTGGGAAGGCTGTGGGGAAGCTGAGATCTTTCTGAAATCCAAGTTTTTCCATATAGGGACAGGGATCAGGAGCGCACTCAGCTCTCAGTCCTGGTGCAGCCTGCTGTATGTGGAGTCAAAAGATAGGCCAAGGGGGCATTGCCTGGGAGACTTGTGATGAGTGTTTATGTGTGGTGTAAGGATGCTCCCCTGGTGCTCGGCTGGGTCCCCTAGGTATTGGCCCAGCCAGTCTGAAGCCCTCTATTAACCTCAGGAAAACAACAGAGGTGAAAAGCAAAGGGCTGAAATATGAAGTCCTGTCAGAGAGTTATTCCAGTAAAACCTTTGCAGCTAAACCGTCCCCACTACCCTGCAGATCTGATCCCCAGCCTGCAGGTAGCCAAGAGCAGCATCCACCACCCCAGCCCAGAGAGCCACAGAACATTGCAGGGCTAGGACTGGACCGCCTGCCCAGCCAAGATATCCAAGGCACCAAACGCATGCAACTGGTATATAGTTGGGGCCCAGTCCTGAGCCTCACCAATTCCCAGGGAAGTCTGCACCTTCCACCAATAATACTAACAGTAACAGTCATCCATAGACCTCAAAGCACTTTACAGCGGAGATCATTAGCGTTCTCCCCATTTTACAGCTGGGGAAACTGAGGAATGGAGTGGTGAAGTGACTACCACTTACGCATCCGTACTCACAGATGTTCTTATCCTTAGCCCCTACACAGACCCCTGGAAACACTCACGCATACAGAAACCTGCACAGACACACAACATCCAGCAGCCACAAAGCTACACACATGCATGCATCCCTCCACACACACACACACTTAGCCACATCCAGCCACACAGACCGTTACAGTCAGACACCCTCAAAACCACAAGTCCACCTCCACTCACCCACCCCATCCTCATCCAGCCGCACGGACATTCCCGTCCTCCCCGCCCCACACACATACAGACACGTCCCCAGCCAGGCATCTTCACCCGCATCTGAAAGCTGCTGTGCCCAGATGAAAGGCTCAGCTCTCTGCATGCCCTCACAAGCCTGATTAAAAAAAAAAAATCTGACTAGCTGTCTGACCCCTGGTCCTGGATTACATTGCAGGACGCTTTAAAAATAAGTACCAGATGATTTAAAGTGGTGGAATTACTATGGGATTGGACAAGGGCTGGCAAGCTCTTCCAGATGCCAGGAGCATGTATTTAGACTCCTTATTCATTTTCACTCAGTCCTTACTGGGTAAGAGCCTCAGGATTTGCCTCTTCCTCGTTTACGGGTGAAACGCTTTCTAGGTGTGTTTTGTGCAGTGTTTAATCCAGCAGCTAAGGAGTTGTTGTTTTAGACTTCATGTTATGGGCTACATTGGGGCCCTTCCTGTCAGCTGGAAGAGTCCCTGAACAGCAAAATCAGGTACATCATAGAGACTTTTGCTTGCTTGAAGCTGTCTGTTTAATTAGCCCCAGTCTGTTATAGTCGAGACAGACAGCAGAGTGGTTCAAGCGCTGCTAGTGAAACGTGTGCTGGCTTCTAAACAACTGATTAGGTTGCTGGTTAGTCCACTGCCTCCTTGGGATCTCTGCTTCATAAAAATGAGTCACTGTGCCAAGGGAATCCAAGGGGGTGCGTGGGATCCTTCCAAACAGAGACGTCCCGTCATGCCACGTGCCATGAGGCTCTTCAGTCAGGAGGAGTAGCAGTGGCTGGGCGGGCCTCATGTGCCATCAGAGGCATTGTAGCTCAGTGGGCCTTTTATCAATGACAAATTCCATTTTCCTTCCTGAAGAAGAAATGCTAGTGCTGGCCAAGGGGGAGAGGGAATTTATATCCAGGTTAAAGGGCCAGCTGGGGGGAGGGGGAAGGAGGAATGGAGCATGGAAATGCTGCCAAAGCTTTGCATCCCAAAGACCCAGCAGGGCCCACTGACCAGATGGTCTTGGCTGCAGACCCTCCTTCCCCCACCACAGGAAATTGAGTTGAAGAGAGCTGCTGCACAAGCTGCAGAAATAAACCCTGCTGCCTCCCCATAGTTCCTGCTTTGGTTATTGCGTTTGGATTTTGCGCACACGTCCCATTTCGTCCTTCCTTCTGCCAGGCTTTCAACTCACTGCTGCTCTTCCCAGCAGCCTGCCCAAGCCAGGGGTGATTGGACTGGGAAGGGAGGGAGATGTCAGGGGTAGGAGTGAGCCAGCAGCAGGCCACACAGACCTATTGCTGAGGGCACCAGCAGCCTGCAGAACTTACAATTGCCTTTAAGGATATTACAGAGATATATATACATGCACATATACTTAGGGTCCAGTCCTGCAAGGTGCTGCATTCCTTAACTCCCACTGAAGTCATTGCACCGTGCTAACCCGTAACTGGGCCCAAACTTTCTAACAATAGCACTAAGAAAAGTCTGAGCCAATCCATGCATCTCAGGGGCGTGTTAACTCTGAACCCTAATGACCGTTGACTGCACACCAGAATTGTTGACTATTTGTTAGAAGCCTGCAGTTATTCTGGGATTGTGAGCGGAGCCTGGGTGCCATCAATTTCTTTCCAACCTGTCTCTGGTGGGGATGGGGAGGTATATGAGTATACATATTTAAATGGCCTACACCAATGTTATCACCTTCTTGGTTGCTCAGAGATTGCGCTGAATATTCTTTTAGAATCTCCTCGCGTCAGGGATATGCAAACGCCTGCAGGAAGTGAGCAGGCACTGGTTGACATAAGGGCCAAGCAAAGAGCTTTGTAACTGACTCTGAGCCAAGCGTTTATTCCCAGTGAGAACACACAAACCCCTCCAATGAGCTTGTGGGAGAGACAATGCCTCAGCGACTAAAGGAACAGCCCATCAGTCAGCCAGGTTTCCTCCGCTAAGTGCTGTTCTTGAGGGGTTAGCGAGGTTATGAGCGCAAGAGGTGCTCAATGATCTTCCCAGCCCTGCAGCATCTGGGCCTGATGATGGCACTCTCCCTTCTCAATACTCTTCCTTTCTGCTGCAAAGTAAGTAGCTGCTCTTGTAGTCTCCTGTGAGTCCACTGAGGCCTTCAGTACTCAGCCCTGCTTTGCTAATCCACTCTGCCTACCTGGCAGGCAAACCCCTGGCAGCTGGAATGTTCTCACATGACTCTATACAGACCTGGGTTGGATTAGCTCAGCCAGGCCTGAAGATTAATGCTTTTATTTCTGCCCCCCCTTCTGCCACGGCTGACCCCTCTGAGGTTGCACCAGCCTAAGGAAGGGCAGACATTGTCCCCACATCTGATCAGTCATATCCACAGCCAGGAGCAGAGCTTTCAGAGCGCTCATCAAGGAGACAAGGAGGCGACATCAGCAGACAGTGTCTGTCATTGCAATTTGGTCATGAATTTCTCAGGCGGTGAAGGTTCCCTTTAATTGGCTTGTGGTTACTCCAGTTTGTAAACAGGTTCCAGGCTCCATTAGAATGAATGGCTTCCCCAGCATCTAGACTCTCTTTCCTTTGTGTACAGCAAAGGTGAAGGATTTGGATGTATTCAAAGGCTTTATTGTATCCTGCAATTCCCATCGCCATCACAAGAATAAAAACCAGCAGTTCACAGTGATAGACGGGATGTGGGAATAAAACAGCACCAGCTCGAGTGCCCTCTTATGGCAGGCCACACTGTACTCGGGGTCCTGAACGAGGGCTCTCCGCTTGTAACCAGGACTAAAGGCACTCACTACAGGAATGACGGCTGTATAGGAGCGAGACTCTGAGGGTTTGCCTGTACTGCAGTCCGAGGTGTGACAGACTTTAACTAGCTTTGATCTGGCTAGCGCAGGTGCCAGTAGCAGTGCAGCTGCAGCAGCATGGGCTTCAGCGGGGGCTGTACAAGCCTGCCCAGGATGCTGGGTAATTACTCCGGCAGCTAGTCTACAGTGAAGCCCGTGCTGCCAAGCGCTATGGGGACCTGAGCTGGCTAGATCAAAGCTAGCTCAGGTAGGCCTCCACCTGCTGCATTACCCCTCCAATTGCAGTGCAGGCGTACCCAGAGTTACAGTGCAGAGAGAAAGCAGGAGACTGTCGGTCGGAGTTTCTGTGCTGGCTGGGTGAGTGTGTCTTGACACTTCCACCAATAGACCCTGTGCTGGGACGTAACTGTGAGCAGGTTCAGGGTGGACTTCCTGCCTAAGGAGAAAGCAAAAGTGTAGTGTATAGCAACACCAATAGCACAGGGGAGCTGACTTTGTAATCTCTGCCAGTAATCAGATGTGGTTCCATTGCTTGCTGAGCATCACTCCAGGGTCTTAGCCTGAGTTAGAGAGACAGCTAGGGGCTCTGGCCAGAGCCACTGGCTCCCTGTTCATTTCAAAATTGCCCTCCTTGTTTCATAACTAGGCTTAGAAGAATTAGATTTTTACCAGTCTATGTCAGTAAGCATCGATTTCACCATGCACACACACAAACCAGCAGAAAAATATTTCTATTCATGATAATTGATGGGCAAAGAAAGAAAAATGCAGCTTGAGAACGTCTTAGAGTTTGATTTGAGGATGCTTCCTTCGTATATTTTTGACATTTGATCATTTGTGTTTGAATGGTTATGAAGCTTTAGCTTTCTGAATTGCAACATCTACTGTAATTAATTATCGCCTGACCCCTCATTGTCTGACATGCCCATAATTTCCTGTAACTGAACATTTAAATTGATAACAAAATTTAAAAATGCTTAAAAATAAACCTTGATGCTTCTTATTCATCGAAATTGTAACAAATTAAAAATCAAATTCTGCCAAGCTTCGATCTAACCCTCCAGCCCACTGCACCGGCCTCATCTTCCCTCTGCCCCCCTCCCCACACCTGTGTCCCTTTACAACATTATCAGTGGAAGATCCCCTCTTCTCCACAGCTTCTGCCAGGTGGAACATCAGCTCTGTGCCTCTACATTCCTTCCCATATCGCAGCTGAGCCTTTCTCATTTTCTCATCCTTACCCAGTTCTCTTTCCCGCTGCTGCCATGAGTTTTAATTTAAGGCAGTTACTGGTTTATTTAATTCTGAGATGCAGTGCCTGTGGCAGACAGACAATAGCAAATGAAGCTGATATTGTGCTTTATGGCTTGTATATTGGCTAAACATGCAACAACTGCAGTCGCTCACAATACTAATCAGGAGATTTCTGCCTGAAATATTGATTCCCTTTCGCTGGATCATAAAAAGCACATTTACTGTCAATATCAAGAGAAATCCCATTAGAGGCAAATCAACATCTGCATTAAGTTTCCCTTCGGGAGTATCCTCCAGGGCAATATTATGGAAGATGTTCAATTGCAATCAGGTCCTGTTGTAGCTAATAAATATATAGATCTGGCTAGCGCTTTCGATTGTGTTCTTAATGCTTATATAATTGTAGCGGGAGCTCAGTACAGATAGTTCTTCATTTCGGTCTCAATGTCAACCCTGCTTGAGCCATTGGTGCTGTGGGGGACTATAGGGTTGAGTAGAGCTTTGGGGCCAGACAACAGAAGGAACCCTATTGGGGGACTGCAGCCAGCTGAGTGCCACAAAGCCATGCTCTATGGTGGATCTCTGGAGGGGCAGGGTGATGTGTACTTAGAGAGTGACTGGGCTTTGCTCGGTGGTCCCTGGTGTACCTGGTCCATCTGTTCTCATCCCATGGGCAAGGGAAGAAGCTATCTCCTCCAAACTAGAGCTGGGCAAAAATTTTCAGGCAAAACTTTTTAAATCAAAAAATGCAGCTTTGGCGCCACCCAAATATTTCCTGAATTTGTGTCGGTTTTGCCACGTTGCTTGTTTTTAAAACAAAATTTTTAAAAAGTCAGAAAGTTTTGATTTGTTTTGGTTTGAAACAACTTTTTGTTTTGAAATTTCCTGTCATTTTAATTTGAAAATGTTTAAAAATCCTCAGAGTCAAAAAACAAACATTTAATTGGCCCAAAGCCATTTTTTTTAACTTCTTGATTCACTGAAAATGTTGACAATTTTTGTTTTTGTTTTTGTTTGTGACCCAAAACAATTTTTCTTTTTATTTTTTTTAAATGGCCAACAAACTAAATAATCCCTTGTTCTCCCATGCACCCCCCACCTCTTCAGCCCCATATGGCCCTGCACCCCATCCCCCGTTCCCATGTGTCCTTGTACTCCCCTCCTCCCATCCCCATGCACCCCCTCCCCGTCACCATGTGTACTTGCACCCCCCACTCAACCACTCCCACATCCCCTGTCACCCTTCCCCTGTGGCCCTGCACCCCCACCCCACCCCCGGTGTCCCTGCAACCCCAATCAGCCCCTACCCCAGTCAGTCCCACCCACTAGCCCTTCTGAACCCCAGTCTATGTGACCCCTCATTAGCCCCCTGTGCCCCACTCTGTCCATCCCCCTGATATCCCAAGCCTCCACACCTGGCCCAACATGCAGGACACTGTGAGGAATGCAGCCTCTCCTCCTCCCTATCAGTTGCTGCCTGCTACGGCCAGTGAGCCAGCTGCTCTCTGTTCTGGTGCCAGAACATTCCCTGGTGGGAGAAAGGCATAACTGCAGCACCTTTCCAGCAGAATGTATTTTCTGCAGAGAAAAAAAATCTGCAGGGGACATGAATTCTGCACATGCGCAGTGGTGCAGAAGTCCCCCAGAGTAATGAAAGTGCAAAAGGGATATTGTGTATGTATTTTGCAGTGTGCCTCTGTGCAAGTGAAAGAGAAGAAGAGTGTGTGTAAGAGAGGGAATGGGTGGATCTGTGTGTGGGTGTGAGCACACACCAGAGCCTCATCTCCCAACCAAGTGGTCAAAAGCCCCTCCAGGACAACCTCCCAAACTCTGCCTTCCCAACCCTGTTGGGCTGCATAGCAGGGTTGATTTGATTTAAATCAAATTGATTGATTTAAATCACTAGTCAGGAAGACTTGATTTAATCATGGTTTTCTACATAAAAGTGCATTCTTATTGGTTGTTATCATCTGAATACATATTCTTCTCAACTCAGAGATAGATGTAGGTTTCATTTTTAGAAGGTACACACTATACATTTTTAAACAGTTATTTATTTTGAAAACTTTTCATATTAGTTTTACAGCTATATCAGAAAATGAATGATTGTTTGGTTATTTCATTTACCAAAGATAATTGAAGCAGATATTTATGTAGTCATTGGGAGGTGAACTATCTCCAATTCAACAGTTTAATCATTAATATTTGGAGAATTTTCTTGCCATGCTGTATTAGGAGGAGAGCATCACCAGACAGACATTTAAATTGTTTTATTTAACTAAAACAACAACGTCAAGTATTCTGGATTTTTTTCTCAACAGCAAACATATCATATTTTAAAAAACACAAGCATATGTCCCTCGCTTCTCACATTTTCTTCAGACTTCTTTTCCTTGTCCAGATCTATTCTGCCACCAACAATCTTCTATTCACTGAACTTTTTGAGACTTTGCACTTTTAGAGAGAGGTAAGGGATTGACTCTGTGTACACAAATTTGAAGAGGGACAATAGAGTTGAGGTCTGTTATTTCTCACCTCTATATATTATTTATTTATTTAAAAACATTTTTGCTGTTAACAAGCATGTTACCTCTGGAGACACAAATCCACAGTTCGAGAACTGCAAAACTAAGCATCTCTGATGGTATCTTCTAGACTGAGCACTGAGTCCCATTGGGTAGATAGAAAGTTTAACCTAAATAATCTGTACAGAAGCCTGTGGATCCCCATAAGATTGGGTCCCTAATCCATGAACTATTGGAACTCATTTACAAAACTTTTCTTAAACATTACATGAATAGATTGTCTCATACTATAGAATTAGAATTTATAATCCGTATTCCATGATGAGATATCTTTGAGCTATAATGTATCTTAATTAAAGCTATCTTTAGATAGGTTTTTTCCTCAAAAGCATTTAAATAAAAAAAATCTTTTTTTTTTTTATTTTTTTTTTTCAATCATTGATTTTTATCCACTCTGCTGCATAGTGCTTGTTCTGTAGCTTGGCTGTTGTCCCTCACCTCCTTCCCAACTGGGTGCGATTGTGGAGTCAGTCTCATTAAAGAGGCTGCTTAGACTAGTTGTACTTGGTACCACACGACATTTTGACTAAAAACCTAGAACACTAGAAAATTAACATGGTCCATGTTGAATGGATTAAAGGCTGGCTAACTGACAGGTCTCAAAATGTAACTAAATGGAGACTTGTCATCGAATGTGTGTGTTTCCAGTGGGGTCCTGCAGGGATCAGTTCTTGGCACAATGCTAGTGAACTTTTTTTATCAATGACCTGGAAGAAAACATAAAATTATCACTGATAAAGTTTGCAGGTGACACAAAAGTTGGCGGGGGCATGGTAAATAATGAGGAGGACAGGTCACTGCTACAGAGCGACCTGGATCACTTGCTAAACTGGGTGCAAGCAAACAATATGTGTTTTAATATCAATGTACACATCTAAGAAGAAGGAATAGGCCATACCTATGTATGCAGCAGTGACTTTGAAAAAGATTTGAGCGGCTAAACAGGAGCTTCCAGTGTGGCAAGAAGGGCTAATATTAGTCTGGGATGCATAAAAAGCGGAATTTTGAGTAGGACTAGAGAGGTTATTTTTTCCCTCTGTATTTGGCACTGATGCGACCGCTGCTGGAATCCTGTGTTCAGTTCTGGTGCCCACAATTCAAGACGGGTGTTGACTAATTGGAGAGGGGTCAGAGAGGAGCCACAAGAATACGTAAAGGATTAGAAAACCTGCCGTATAGGGATAGATCAAGGAGCTCAATCTGTTTAGCTTAACAAAATGAAGGTTAAGGGGTGACGTGATTACAGACTACAAGTACCTACATGTGGAACAAATATTTAATAATGGGCTCTCGACCCTAACAGAGAAAAGTATAACATGATCCGATGGCTGGCAGTTAAACTAAACTAATTCAGACTGGAAATAAAGTGTAAATTTTTAACAGTGAGGGTAATTAACCATTGGAGTCAAGTATCAGAGGGGTAGCCGTGTTAGTCTGAATCTGTAAAAAGCAACAGAGGGTCCTGTGGCACCTTTAAGTCTTAAAGGTGCCACAGGACCCTCTGTTGCTTTTAACCATTGGAACAACTTACCAAGGGTTGTGGTGGAGTCTCGATCACTGGCAATTTTTAAATCAAGATTGGCTGTTTTTCTAAAAGCTCTGCTCTGGGAATTATTTGGGGGCAGGTCTCTGGCCTGTGTTATACAGGAGGTCAGACTAGAATAAGGGGTAGGCAACCTATGGCACGTGTGCCAAAGGCGTCACACAAGCCGATTTTCGGTGGCACTCACACTGCCCGGGTCCTGGCCACGGGTCCAGAGGTCTCTGCATTTTAATTTAATTTTAAATGAAGCTTCTTAAATATTTTAAAAGCCTTATGTACTTTACATACAACAATAGTTTAGTTATATTTTATAGACTTCTAGAAAGAGACCTTCTAAAAGCGTTAAAAGGTATTACCGGCACGCAAAACCTTAAATCAGAGTGAATAAATGAAGACTTGGCACAGCACTTCTGAAAGGTTGCTGACACCTGGACTAAATGATCCCAGTGGTCCCTTCTGGCTTTGGAATAGATGAATCTCTGGACCAGGAGGCTGAGAGAGCCAGTGCAGCCCCTGCTGCAGTTCTGAGCAACCCCCAGTGGGGACGGGATAGCCAGGCCACTCTTTGAACCCCATCTTCTGTGAGGCACTTGGTGCTGTGGGAAGTGTTCCGGGGCAGGCAGGTGCAGTTCAGGACAGGCTGTCAGTGAGGACAGGGTGAGGGGGATTGCTCTGATTCTTCTCCTGTATCCTCCCCTCCTCTGCCTAGTGGCTTCAAACATGTCATGCCTCTTTGCTGGGTAAGCTGGGCCCTCGGAAGGAGTTCCATGCATGAGATGGGTGTTGACCCATGAATGTCTGGAGAGTAGGCTGTGAGCAGAGAGAAAATAAAAGCATCAGAATTCAGCTCAAGTATGGAGTTGAGGCTGCAGCTGGCAGTGAGGGGCTGCGGTTGTGACTGACAGTGAGGGGCTGCGGCTGATGGTGCTGGGCTGCAGTTGTGACCAGCAGTGAGGGGCTGCGGTTGTGACTGACAGTGAGGGGCTGTGGCTATGACTGACAGTGAGGGCTGCGGCTGACAGTGCGGGGCTGCGGTTGTGACCAGCAGTGAGGGGCTGTGGCTATGATTGACAGTGAGGGGCTGCAGCTGACAGCGCGGGGCTGCACTTGTGACTGACAGCGAGGGGCTGCAGCTATGACTGACAGTGAGGGGCTGTGGCTGACAGTGTGGGGCTGCGGCTGTGACTGACAGCGAGGGGCTGGGGCTATGACTGACAGTGAGGGGCTATGACTGACAGTGAGGGGCTGCAGTTGACAGTGTGGGGCTGCGGCTGTGACTGACAGCGAGGGGCTGCAGCTATGACTGACAGTGAGGGGCTGTGGCTGACAGCGAGGGGCTGAAGCTGACAGTGTGGGGCTGCGGCTGTGACTGACAGCGAGGGGCTGGGGCTATGACTGACAGTGAGGGGCTGAAGCTGACAGTGTGGGGCTGCGGCTGTGACTGACAGCGAGGGGCTGCAGCTATGACTGACAGTGAGGGGCTATGGCTGACAGCGAGGGGCTGAAGCTGACAGTGTGGGGCTGCGGCTATGACTGACAGTGAGGGGCTGCAGCTATGACTGACAGTGAGGGCTGTGGCTGACAGCGAGGGGCTGCAGCTATGACTGACAACGAGGGGCTGAAGCTGACAGTGTGGGGCTGCGGCTGTGACTGACAGCGAGGGGCTGCAGCTATGACTGACAGTGAGGGGCTATGGCTGACAGCGAGGGGCTGAAGCTGACAGTGTGGGGCTGCAGCTATGACTGACAGCGAGGGGCTGCAGCTATGGCTGACAGCGAGGGGCTGAAGCTGACAGTGTGGGGCTGCAGCTATGATTGACAGTGAGGGGCTGTGGCTGACAGCGAGGGGCTGAAGCTGACAGTGTGGGGCTGCGGCTGTGACTGACAGCGAGGGGCTGCGGCTGTGACTGACAGTGAGGAGCTGTGGCTGACAGCGAGGGGCTGAAGCTGACAGTGTGGGGCTGCAGCTATGACTGACAACGAGGGGCTGTGGCTGTGACTGACAGCGAGGGCTGTGACTGACTCGGGTCTGAACTTTATCTGCTTCCCCTAGAGCCAGTGAGCTCCAGCTGGAAATCTCACAAGAATACGTATGTTTCTGTGGCTCAAAGCTCTGTTCAGGAACACAGCACTGCTCCTTCCGCTGTGGGCTGGGAAAGCTCCCACTCCACTACCCCCGCGTGCTGTACCAGCTCTGGGTGCACACGGGGCCCGGGGATGGCAGTGCAAAGGAAGAGTAATGTATTAAAACTCCACATGTGGTAGGAGGACAGTACCAGGGCAGAGAGGCACCTCGCTACCGCCTGCCCTTAGCATGAGGAAGCCTGGTCTGTGCCTGCCTGGGGTCAGCTCCCTGACACCACCAGCCACACACAGCACAAGCCCTCCCCGCTAGGCCTGACAGGCCCCGCTGTCACTCTGCAGGTTAGCGACAGCCCCCCTCCAACCCTCGAGCCTGCCGAGTGTCCCCTGGTGTGTCAGTGCCTGCTCCCTGGCCACTCGCAGTGTCCACCGATCCGCTCTGTCAAGGAAGCAACTCAGCACAGCTTCCCAGGGCCACCTCGGGTCACTGCTCCACATAATACATGACGCTTGGATTTGTTTAGAGTGAAATCAAGTTGAGGTATATTTAACAAAGCTGAGGGAGGCAAGTAATGGCAGATAGGAGCATTGGAAACAAATGGTTCCATATAAAATCAAACCATCACACGCATTCTAGAGCCTGGACTTAATTCACAAGATAATGTCATGTCTAGTAACGCCTTGCTCACCCCAAATCCCTGCAGTGCTTTACAGCTAGGCTGGCTATGACCCTCACTTTGTGCCCCCCAAGCATGCTGTCAGTTTGCCTCCTAGGTGAAGGACTCAGTATGTCTCTTTGCATTCCAAGATATACCAGACCACCCCTTTGATTTTATTCATAACCAGGGCGCGTACACACACACACACACACACACACACACAGACACACACACACACAGACACACACACACACACACACACGGTGTTTGTTTCTGCCTGTAAGTTTTCTCTTGTAGATTTTGCAATCTCTCAGTTAGCACCGGGCTCAGTATGCAAAAGGCAAACAGTATGGCTACGTCTACACTACCCGCCTGAATCGGCGGGTAGAAATCGATCTCTCGGGGATCTAATTATCGCGTCTCGTCGGGACGCGACATCCGATCCCCGAATCGGTGCTTGTACTCCACCAGGGCAGGTAGGAGTAAGTGCCGTTGACGGGGGAGCCGCAGAGGTCGATTTGCCGCTGTCCTCACAGCGGGGTAAGTCGGCTCCGATACGTCGAATTCAGCTACGCTATTCGCGTAGCTGAATTTGCGTATCTTAAATCGACCCCCCCCCATAGTGAGGACGTAGCCTATGAGGCAGACAATACGCAGACAGCCAGACAGGGAGATCGATGTCAGTTACCTCCTGCCTGAAAGGAAGATCTGAGGTACATCACCTCCTTGTGACCTGCCTTAACACCAAGACCTTCAGGAGATAATTTTCAGTGTAGATACGTAACTCCATAAATATTATCCATACATACATCTCACAGTGGTTATGATGACCAGTGGGTACTGGCTCTCGGTACTGACCTCACCTGCCACCCTTTGCTAAACTATTATGCAGCTATCTGACCCAGCGGATCCCTCTAAAACCATATGCACACCCAGGGCCCTCTGCAGGTCAGGGGACTGTGGGTCAGGAGGGAGGTAAATTGGCAGAGCAGTGGGGGGAGGGAACTGCAGGTCAGGACTGGGGGGACATTGGCAGAGCTGGGGGAGATGGTAAATGTATCACAGGCCCTCCTCACTTTCATCAATAGTTAATTCCCTCCAAAGTTTCAGGTACAGTCTCTGGTCTTGTCCATACTGAGCCAGGAAAGGAGCAGCAGCAGCTTCCTGGCTAGGCCAGGGCACAAAATAGGCCATAGTGCCCTCTTTTCCCCAGCCACAGTGCTGAGCAGCCCTCCCCACAGGGAGCCAGTGGGGGGCTGCCCAAACAGTGACCTGCTGTCACTTGTCCCTCTCGTGAATAGGCACGTTCAGTTGCTTCCCCCCTTGGCCAGGCTGCTGCTGCGTCTCACCTCACTTCATCCCAGCTGACATGCTCCAGACTGCAGTTGGAAACCGCCCCGATGGAGCTGGGGCCGGGATCCCCTCGGGAGACTGAAAGGAAACAGTGGCCTTCTCCATGGCAGGAAGCGATTGCAGCTGCTCAGCTCAGACAGAGTTGTAATGGAGTGAAACATTTGCTCCACAGGAGTTCACATGTCCCTTCCCCATGTCCTGAGTTTGCTGTGCTCAGAGGGCAGGAAGGGACTTTCCAAAGCACTGGCCTTTTAAAAATAAGAACTTGGGATGGCCGGATGGCTCAGAGCACTGGTAAAGGGACAGGCAAGCTTCCACAGTGAGGCCCAACTCCACCCAGCGTGCAGCAGAGACTAAAAGTCATGGCCACCTGACAGCAGCTGCCTGATCTTTAGTGGAAATCTCATTGCCTGAGACATCTTAATGAAACACTCACTGCAGGGAACAAGCAGCCATTGGCCCCTGGCATGCACTAGATGGAGCCCAATCACCCTTTTCCATCTCTAGGCTCTAGGGGTACATATACGCTGCAATAGAAGACTCGTGGCACGGACACTTGGAGCCTGGGTCTATTGACATGGGCTCAGGCTGATGTTCGGGGCCCCTCATGGGGTCTCAGAGCCAGGGCTCCAGCCCAAAGCAGAGCCTGAGTCAATTGGCCTTTGAGAGTCGGAGCCGCAGGTTTACATTGCAGCGTAGACGTCCCCTAGGCCGGGAGGCAGTTGAGTCTCAGTTCAGTTCCAGGTGGCCAAGTGTCCACATCACAAAACCCACCGTCCCCCCAGCAATAATCAGCAGAGAAGCCAAGGACGGAATGGGCCGGGGGAATTGAATTAGCCTCTCCCCACCACAGGTGATCTTGTTATGCTTATAAGAAGCACACGGGATCTTTTTCAGGGGAAAAGGCAATACGCCACATTTATTGAAGATACAACAATTAGCATATGCATTCACACACACACACACACACCCGCATCCCACCAGTCGATGTTACAGTTACCAATCAAGAGTCCAGATCAAGTTAGTGGCCAGCTAGGTTGATCACGGGTAGATAGGAGCCAGATTCTGTTGATTGCGACACGATACTCTGGGGAAGTCTTGACAGGACAAACCCAAAGTTTCATGGCAAGGCACCCTGTTTGTATAGTGATTTTCCTTCATTGGGACCAATGAGTTTTGCACCGTCATGCTGTAATCAATTGTTGTTTGACGAGTGCTTGTTTTCTTTAATTGTCCTCATTCTTTATCTGGTTCTTTCATTAAGTCTCAGGGAGTTACTCCATGCTGGTTTTGATCACAGCTATCTTGTCCCTATTGATAGGTGCCTGTCTCATTTTTAAGGTCGTCAATCTGCCCTTCTCTGATAGTGATGGTCTTCACACTTATCTCTTAACACCCATTCCTCATTCACACACAAAACGGAATTAATTTACACAGAACATTTTGAACAGGAACATCAAATGGCAATGCAGAAGAAAAACAATCATGGCATTCTTTTTCTTATTTTAAAATGCTAAGCCTATAACAAAGTGGTGACCCTCAAAGGTCTGTTATTGCCTTGAAATCAGTCCAGACACAAAGAGATTCTGGCTGATGCATCTCTACCAATGGCCAACTGGGCCATTCCTTTCTGCTATTCAAAAAGGGGTCTGGCAGGATATGGTCAAATCATACATTAATACATTTAATACATGCGACATTAGTATCTTATTCTTTATTCTTCATTCTAAATTATACAAAATACAAACATAAAATCCTCCTACTACAATCTCCCCAGGTCAGAGCTGAGGGATGACAGCAGGACCACCTAGAGGAAGCTGGCTCTATCTCTGCTCCTAGTGTGGGTATAGGACTGAGGTCTCCAGGGCGATTCGCCCAGCAACCATCACCAGCACTAATAGGAACAATGTAACAGTAAACAAATCAGAGCTTTGCTTCTCCTGCAGCACAGGGAGACTATCCAGGGGACTGTCCCCTTTAAGGGGGGGTCAGGGCCCAGAAGTCCATCTTGTCCCACCTGTAAGCAACCAATTGCCTGGGTGACTGGTGGGCAGCTAACTGACTAATGAACACCTGAGTCTGATGAAAGGAGAGGTGCTCCTAGAGAGAGGGGCTCCTAGAGACTAGCAGGACATGGCTGACTGCTAGCCTCTCCAGGCTGGTGTGTGAAAGGATTGGGTAGAAGGGGCTTGCAGGGGAGAAGCTGACTGAGAACTATGACTGGCCTAAATTGTAACCCAGCCCCAGGCAGAGGGCAGGGCCGTGAGTGTTTGGGAACCCCACTCTGAGGGAAGGACGGGGTCTCCTGAATACAGGAGAGGATGCTGTCACTGTTAACCCCAGGGCCAGAAGAAGCACTGGCTTTGAGGGGCTAAGGAGGAGGGGGTGTGTGTTCTGTGAAAGGCGTTAATAAGTGAGAGTGCTGGGTCTGAGCGAATGACTGCAGGCACCATGAGGGAGCTGAGGCCATGTTTGAGGAGAGGTTCCTGTCACAGGACCCTGGAGGGATGTTGTTTGCATCAGCTGTGGATGCGACATCCTGGCCCCATGGTCAGGCGCTGAACTGGAGTATCTCCATAGGGTTACCCTACATCTGGGTTTTCCCGGACATTTCCTCTTTTGTGATCCTCTGTTCGGGTGGATTTTTCAAATGAGAAGAAATGTCTGGGAATTTTTGTGGTGCAGACGTTGCAGCTCAGAAAGAGCTGGCTCTGTGCCCCGATTGGTCCCGCCACTGCCGACAGTTGCTAGATCCTGCCCACCAAGGCCTCAGCTCACTGCCCTGGGGAAAGGGTCCCCCAGGAAGGTGCTGATGGACAGCTGGTGTTGTGTCCCGGGCCTGCACCAGCCGCCCTGCCACGGTGACAGGGAGCAACAGTGCTCCCCACCTTGAGAGTGAGGCTCCGGTATCCCCTCCAGCACCCGCCAAACAGGCATAGTTTGACTTCTATATTTGGGTATGTGGCTTCAATCAGGCCAACAGGGCCGTGTGTTTGGGGGGGGGGGGGTAACAAATTCTGTGCCAGCCCACAGGGGCGCCATTTCAGATGGGGGGGGGGGAGAGCAACTTCAACTGTGATTCCAGGGGCAACTGAAAACTAGTGTTTTTTGCAGATAATAACTTAGAAATATCTGACAGGAGCATTGTATCTAATTCCTATATCAAGAAAGAAAATTAAATAAATATTAGACCACTCAGCTTTAATACTGACATGTTCTGACTTCTTGTGGCAAGTCACTTATGGGACACTGGTTAGGTTTAAAATTGTAATGTCTATTCTTACTCAGATGCTCTTACTAAAGTCAGAAAGGACTATTGTGATCATCTAGTCGGACCTCCTGCACATCGCAGGCCACAGAACTTCACACACCCACTGCAGTAATAGACCCCTAACCTGTGGCTGAGTAACTGAAGTCCTCAAATCAAGGTTTAAAGACTTCAAGTTACAGAGAATTCACCATTTAAACTAGTTTAAACCTGCAAGTGACCCCATGTTGCAGAAGAAGGTGAAAAAACCCCAGGGTCTCTGCCAATCTGACCCAGGGGAAAATTCCTTCCAGACCCCAAATATGGTGATCAGTTAGACCCTGAGCATGTGGGCAAGTCCCACCAGGAAGATACCTGGAAAAGAATTCTCTGTAGTAACTCCAAGCCCTCCCCATCTAGTGACCCATCTCCTGCCGTTGGGGGGGTTTGCTACAGGTAGTTGCTGATGGGCCAAGTGCCATTGTAGGCAGTCTCATCCTACCATCCCCTCCATAAACTTATCAGGCTCAGTCTTGAAGCCAGTTAGGTTTTTTGCCCCCACTGGTATTCTCCCTCCCTGTTATTTATCCCTCTGATGTATTTATAGAGAGCAGTCATATCTCCCCTCAGCCTTCTTTTGGTTAGGCTAAACAAGCCAAACTCTGAGTCTCCTCTCATGAGATAGGTTTTCCATTCCTCAGATCATCCTAGTAGCCCTTCTCTGCACCTGTTCCAGTTTGAATTCATCCTTGTTAAACATGGGCGACCAGAACGGCACACAATACTCCAGATGCGGTCTCACCAGTGCCTTGTACACCTCTACCCCGTTATAACGTGACCCGATATAACACGAATTCGGATATAACGCGGTAAAGTAAGCTCCGGGGGGGGCGGGGCTGCACACTCTGGTGGATCAAAGCAAATTCGTGGTTTCACCTATAACACGGTATTACTTTTTGGCTCCCGAGGACAGCGTTATATCGAGGTAGAGGTGTATAATGGTACTAACACATCCCTGTCTCTACTGAAACACTTCGCCTGATACAGCCTAGAAAAGCATTAGCCTTTTTCACAGCCGCATCACATTGATGGCTCATACTCATCCTGTGGTCAATACACCCAGCTCTTTCTCCTCCTCTGTCACTTCCAACTGATAAATCCCCAGCTTATAGCAAAAATTCTTGTTGTTAGTCCCTAAATGCATGACCTTGGACTTTGCACTATTAAATTTCATCCCATTTCTATTACTCCAGTTTACAAGGTCATTCAGATCTTCTTGTATGATATTCCAGTCCTCCTCCGTATTGGCAATACCTCCCAATTTTGTCATCTGCAAATTTTATTAGCACACTCCCACTTTTTGTGCCACGGTCAGTAATAAAAATGTTAAATAAGATTGGTTCCAAAACTCATCCCTGAGGAACTCTATTAGTAACCGCCTTATAAACTGACAGTTCACCTTTCAGTATGACCTCTTGTAGTCTTCCCTTTAGCTAGGTCCTTATCCACCTTTCAGTTCTCACGTTAATCCCCATCTTCTCCAATTTAACTAATAATTTCTCATGTGGAACTGTATCAAATGCCTTACTGACATCCAGGTAGATTAGATCTACTGCATTTCCTTTATCTAAAAAATCAGTTATGGTCTCAAAGAAAGATACTAGTAACTTTGTTACCACCTCTCGAATACAACAATTGTAGAAAAATCTACAATTACTTTCTTTCATTTAAGCTACTTGCTTTTTGCAGTTCACCAAGCTTGGAACAGATCATTTAACTTTAGGAAATATTGTAACAGCCCTTTCTTATCTTAATCACCTGTTAATAAACCAAACTCTGACTCCCTGCCTCAGGGGCGCAAGCAGCAGCATGTCTCCTCTGCAGAACTCACTACATTGCACACTCAGGCTGCCTGCCTGAGGCCTGCAGTTTGGTGGGTGCAATGCCCTCCCATGTCCCCCCAACTCCACCTATGCTGCCAGATACCCTTCCCAGTACTCACACACACCTCCAGCACCCCTAACTGTACCCCCTCCTCCAGCTCCCCCTGCAGTGTCCTCTTTTGGGGAGCCTGAAAGATGGGAACTGGTCTGTCCACCAGGCTGGAGCAGGAGTTGCTAAAGGGTAGGGTTACCATTCGTCCGGATTCCCCCGGACATGTCCGGATTTTTTAACTAAAAATAGCGTCCGGGGGAATTTGTTAATGTCCGGACTTCCCCCTCCCCCCCATGCAGAGCACGCGCGGCTAACAGGGCAGCCGGATGGTGCCACTTACATGGGGCTCCGACAGCAAGAGAGAGTCCCTCCTCCCCCCAGCAGCAGAGCTCACTCACTCCCTCCCTCCCTGCATTCGCCTCCGGCAGTCTGGAGCTCCTCCCCCACTGCTGCCCAGCGTGCCGGGAGAACCGCTCAGACAGTTCCTGAGCAAGCTCACAGAGAGACCTTAGGCGAACCGAAGGCCAATGACAAGGGAGCCAGGGGGTCGGAGGGGGCAGTTAGGGGATAAGGAACAGGGAGGCTTAGGTAGGGGGTGGGGTTCTGGAGGGCAGTTAGGAGCAGGGATCCCAGGAGGGGGCAGTCAGGGGACAAGGAGTTCTGCGGGGGGGGGCTGTCAGGGGGCAGGAGTGGGGAGAGGGATCGGAGCAGTCAGGGGACAGGGAGCAGAGGGGTTTAGATGGGTCGGGAGTTCTGGGGGGGGGCTGTCAGAGGGTGGGGAGTAGTTGGATGGGGCATGGGAGTCCCAGGGGTCTGTCTGGGGGTGTGGGTGTGGATAAGGGTTGGAGCAGTCAGGGTACAGGTAGGGGGTAGGGTCCTAGGGGGCCAGTTAGGATGGGGGGAAGGTCTCAGGAGGGGGCAGTCAGGGGACAAGAGGCAGGGAGGCTGAGGTAGGGGGTGAAGTCCTGGGGGGCAGTTAGGGGCAGGGGTCCCAGGAGAGGGCAGTCAGGGGACAAGGAGCGGGGGGGAGGGTTGGGGGTTCTGAGGGGGGCGGGAAGTGGGTGGGGCAGGGGCGGGGCTAGGGCAGGGCTCCTCCCATCCTCTTTTTTGCTTGCTGAAATATGGTAACCCTACTAAAGGGTAATGTGTCCTTTCCATCCCTGGCACAGGGCAGCTGGGTCCTCCTGGACAGGAGAGTGGCCATGTTGCAGCCGGGTTTAATGTCAGCCTGCTGCAGACTATGTTGTTTCATTACACTTAGGGGGTAAAGGCAGCAGGGAGTCAGGCTGGAGGCTACACTATCAGGAGTAAAGTCCTAATCCCTCTGAGCTCCTAAAATTCCTGCAGCTCAAATGGGCAGGGCCCGGAGCGAGAGAGGGAGAAATCAAGGACATCCAGGGTACAGAAATCCCCTGGAGGAGCTGGAAACCAAGCGCATTGGGCCTTTGACTCCCCGAGGGACCCTGCAGCCTGCCCTGTCTCTTGCCCTTGGGTCCTCATGCTGGTTCCAAAGCAGATCTAGCTACCTCCTTGTGCTGGAAGCAGGGGTACCTGCAAGTAGGTGGCTACTACATTCAGATAGCCCGGATGTTCTCAAACTGGGGGTTGTGACCTCTCAGGGGGTCACGAGGTTATTACGTGGGGGTTGCGAGCTGTCAGTCTCCACCCCCGAGCCCCGCTTCACCTCCAGCATTTATACTAGTGTTAAATATTTAAAATGTGTTTTTAATGTATAAGGGGGAGTCACACCAGAGGCTTGCTGTGTGAAAGGAGTCAGCAGTACAAATGTTTGAGAACCCACTGAGATAGACCAAGCTTGAAAAACTCCAGTCCGGGATTTCTCTGTGACCATCACAGGTGAAAAGTGTTAGCTAAGAACTATCTTTGCTGGGCATCCCCCCGCGCTGCCCAGTCCTTTAAAAGGGGGTGCAGAAACCTGACCTGGATTCCCATTCCTGGCAGGGATTGGCTCCAGGTGGCAACCACCTGAAGATACGGAGTTTGGGGAGGGGGATGAAATCTCCCAAAACACAGGATTGGGCTCTCGCTTTAAAGGAGCAATGCAAACCTGTAACAGCCAGCGGGAGGAGACACCGGGGCAGAATGAGGGGAACAGTCTCTGACACAGGCAGGGTAATGCCATTTCTGTCCTGCTTGGTGGTGTGAAGAACCAGACCCCAGAGTGCCCTGCAGGCAGCAGACCCAGTGCCCAGGTGATGTGTGAGATCATGTGATAAGTTCAACTCCCTTCCCTTCCTTCTCAGCTCTACTCACACCCAGGTCGGGACAGGACTCTGAGCTGGTGGAGGCACATGCCGAGGAGCTGGAACAAGGTGTAAATTAAAACAGGGAGAGGGCTACTTTCCCTGCCACCTAGCCCCTCCTGGGAGCAGCACATCTCTCTTCAGCCCCTTTACTGCCCTTGCGCTGGGTTAGACTCAGAGCTCATGTGTGTGGGAGTGTCCATTACACTCCTGCTCTGCGGTGTGAGTCTAAGATACTGTAACAAACACAGTGAGGAGGCTGGAAGAAGGTTAAAGTAACAGCAGCTTAGTCTCATTGGGATGCCTCTCTACTAGCCTTGTGTGTATCTAGCTACACGTCTATAGAATTGCTGTGTACGTATATCACGTGCACTACGGGATGGAGCTCTAGTGCACAGTGTGTATTTGCTATGTGATGTGGGTAGAGCGTGTGCACATACACTGTACCCTTTGGCTTGGAAAGATTAGAGTTTTATCAGTAAATATTGATTTCACTGCATACACACAAATCCACAAAAATATTTTCATGGGTAATAGAAACGTATAGATGGGAAGGGAAGAAAAAATGCTGCTGAAGAACTTATTAGTGTTTGATTTAGGGCTATTTCCTTTGTGTATTTTGACATGTGATGTTGACCATGGGTTTTAACGGTTATAAAACTAACTTTTTGAATCTGTCTCCTGTCATTAAATAACTGTCTGATCCTCAACCCCATAATATCTTGCAAGTATGAAAATTTAAATAGATAAAAATTGGAAAAAAAATGCTTGAAAATAAACATCAATATTATCCATCAATTATTTAAAAAAACCTAATTCTGCCATGCCTATGTGCACTATGTGATGTGGCTAGAGCATAGGTATCCCCATCACGTAGTGCACAGTGAATATACGCTATGCCTAGTGCATTATAGGATGTGCATGGAGTATGTATGTACTACACTATATAACACTATGACTCAGGTTTAATTCTCAGGTACATGAGGGGGGAAGGTTGTGTGAATCTGGAGTAACCCCATTGAAGTGCCACCTATGGGAGATGAGTTAATAAGAAAAACCATGTAATGCCGCACTGCTAGATGGTGTGATAAACTGTGGTGCAAGAGCCCGCATAGGTTGCAGATACCGTAGTTTACCGTGCAGTTCAAAAAACACACTGCGAATGACTAGCCCTAGCCTTCACCCACTGTATATGAAGATTTAAGAAAATCTTTCTTCTGTGAGCAATGGGGGGCGATTGGAGTAAAATAATGCTGGCATTTCTCTATCCCTCATGCTACCCACCCCTCCCCGGTTGGTGGAGTGTCATAAAGCCAGGGCTGTGTATTTCACCCCATTCCCGTCAGAGTTTCTGCTTCAGTTCACCATAGATTGCTGCTTCTCCTCCCCTCTCCTAACATGCGTGTGATTTATTTCCTCAGGAAAGCTCCGTGCTGAGGCAGCAGCTGTCTGTCAGTTGGGTTCCTGCTCTTACCCAGCTGTCCAGCTGGCTTTGACTGGACCGAAGGTCACCCACAGAGCCAGGGACTCAGGATAGGATTAGAATCAAAACATTCTCCAAGACCCTAGCTGCTAACCACTAGGCTGCCCTGCCTCATAACATGCGCCACAAGGGCAGCTTACGTGCGATGCGCTTGCTTGCTGCATGGGAAATGCCCAGGTTCAGGTCTAGCCTCCTGCTTCCCAGCCCCCTTTATATATCTTCCTAGAGGGGGAAGAGAGTGGCCCTCCTACTGGCTTGGCAATCCCCAAGTTGGGGCGGAGGCGGGGGGAGGGCTGGCAGGATGAGCCATGCTCATTGGTCTGCTAGGAACCTTCATAAAACCCAGAAAGCCAGGAAAATGCTTTATATGGGGAAACAGACTAGTTGGGCATCTTCCCTGCAGAAGGGCTTGGCCATTTGCTGCCTTGCAGACAAAAAGTGGTTTGGCAATGGAGTGTGAGCAATGTGGGGAGGTGGCTGAGACGTTAAATAAACAGGGCCGGCTCTGGCTTTTTGGCCGCCCCAAGCAAAAAAAAAAAAAAACCCTGCGGCGCGGCTGGAGCGCGGGTGCAGGGGGACCGGCTGCGGGGGGAGGTGGAGGGAGCGGGTGGGAGAGACAGAGAAGGGGGCGACCAGGGCTACAGCAGGGGCGCTGCCATGCGGCCCCTCCCGCTGCACCACCTCCTGCCGTGAGGGCTCCGCTCCGGTCAGCGGGGAGGGAAGGAAGAGGACTGCCCTGCAGGGTGCTCTGGTTCTCCGCGCCGCCGCCCCCTACAGGGCGGAACAAAAAAAAATAAAAAGGGGCCGTGCCGCCCTAGGATTGGGCAGAATGCCGCCTCCAACAATCTGCCGGCCCAAGCACCAGCTTGCTCAGCTGGTGCCTGGGGCCAGCCCTGTAAATAAAACCCCAGAAGAGCTGGGGTAGAGGGAAATCCTAGTCTGTACGAGGGGCTAAGGGCCAAATCCTCAGCTGCTGTAAACTGCTGGAGCCCCAGGGAAGTCAGTGGAGTTTCATCCCTGGATAATAGGACCCCACTGATGCCATTTTTAGCCTTGTCCTACAAGATAGAGCACAGCATGGGCACTCAGGAGACCTGGGTTCTAGACCTGGCTCTGCCACTGGCCTGTTGGGTGGCCCTGGGCATGGAGTGGATGGGTGGACCATCAAGCTCAGTGCCCTGCCTCCGGCTGTGGACAATACCTGCTGCCTCAGAAGAAGGCGGGTGTCACATGTTCATAATGCACCTGGCCAATCACACACAAAGGGGAATGAATTCTTCTCTGATTGCCTCAAGCAATTAGCTTTCACCCAGAGCAGCAGGAGATTTGATTGCTATTATCTTAACGTGAATAGCTGAAAACGTTCTTGCTAATGTAGGATCCTGTCCTCTGTTATTCTCTCTGTTCTATGCATATGCATTGGCACATCCATATGGCTGGGCCACAGACTGACTGTCTAATTTATTCTCCTCAATTGTCCTTGGCCTTTATGCCTGTCCAATTGTCTGAGCTGAGGCTGCACTGCCTCTTCCTGTCACTTCTCCAGCATGCGCCTGGCCGGGGTCTATCGTTGCCCTTCCAGCACATGGGAGAGTGTCCCCATCTGCTGAGATGCTCCGGGGCATCTGACGCACCAATCTGCAAAACAATGTGATGGGGAAGGAAAAGGAGCCAAACGAAAGCTGGTGGGAGCCAAGGATGCTAATAAAGGATAATGTCACCTTTTGTATTTCTGCGAGCCGTGCCTGGGTTGTCATCAATGCACCGCCCTTGCTGCTCAAGCAGCTCTGCATATGGTGACAGGCTGGCTCCAGGCTTGCAAAATAGACAGGTAACGTTATCTTTCATTAGTGACACAAGCAATTCCTTAAAGGTGCCTGAGTGGAAAGAGGAATGGACGCTTGGCCATTCATCGAATGTTTTCCTTATAGCCGCACCGCCCATCTTCTCTCCACCCCCACCCACAGTCAGCCCTCGTGGCTGAACATGAGGCTCCCTGGAAAGACAGATCCATTGAGGTTCAAGTGAACTCTCCAGGCAATGTCAGAACCCTCTGTGTTATAGGGCTGGGCTAAAGTGACTGTCACTGCAGGGACAAGTCTTAATTGGTCGTTTGCTTCTAATCTATGGCTCAAAATGCACCAAACATGATGATTAAATGCACCTGCCTGCCCACTAAAATAGGCTGATGGTGTGTGGGATTGACTGGCATTGCCATAGGCTAGGCTTAACCATCTTTGCTATGAGGTGAGATCATCTGCCTGTGTGGGATGTTCAATCGGCTTCACCCACAAGGATCAACTATAGTCACAGTGGAGGGTGAGCAGCTGGATTTACAGTACTGGGGGGTCAACTGGCTCTCCCAAGGGGGTGAGCTGGAGTTGCCAAGGAGTGGGATCCAATGGAGTCACTGGTGGGATGATCAGCAGGATTACCTCTGGGAAAGGATCAGCTGGACTGCCACTGGGTGGGAATCATATGGATTCAAATGGGGGCCAGAGATCAGTTTGATCTCAGGTGGTGAATAAGGTACGGTGCTTTCTCTCTGATTTAAGATCTTTCTTCTGAGAGCAATGGGGGGTGATTGGGGTACAAGGATGCTGTTTTAACAGTACATATTTAAATAAACAAGTATCTTTAGCTATGTTAGAAATCCCATCTTTGAGTGTTAGCATTGAAGCAATTATTAAAAAATCCCATTTGCTTTTCAGCATTAATGCAGTTTTTTCTCAGCATGGCAACGGAAACCGGCTAGTCAGTTGCTATGATTATTTCATAATTTGCGGCCCACTGAATCAATGCCACTTTTAGTCAGTTTCACTTTCGAGATCCCATGCATGAGGCTAGATATTTTAAGTCACACAGCGGGTGTGTTGCAGGGCTGGGTGCAGAACCCATGGCTCCTGATTACCAGGCCTGTGCGTCAGCTACTCACCCATATTACCAGCTGGGATTTTTTATTCTGTTTCCCAATGTAACAGGGTCTTTGTGTCCAGGAAAACCTGGCAAATTATAGCCCTGTCCCTGAAGCAAAGCAGCCCAGGCAATTGTGATCTCGCCTGGCAGTGGGGACCTCAACCTTGGAGCTGTGACCGAGCAACAAAAGACTTCTCAGGCCAGGCCCATGAGTGTCTCAGTAAAACCACCACTCTGGTCATATGTATTGCAGCATTTTCCTCAGGGGTACAGGATAACATGAACATAAACCCGGGCACTTGTCCGAGAAGAGACGTTTGCCATCCCATCACATTACCATAGCTCTGTGCAACACACACATCCGGTCCATCGTTCCCATTAAGAGGTCCGGTAATCACGGAAACACAAATGGCCACATGACGGAGAGCCAATCTGATCCTCAGCTCCTCATTTCCCTTGACTCCAGCAAGGTCCGGGCACAGTATTTGACAGCAGGTTTTTATTCAGCCCCCTAAAATAATGGGACAGATGCCCATGATTTGCTGACAATCCAACTGCTAAGGCCTTGTTATGCTGGCTGGTGACCGAGTGCTATTAAATGAAGTCACAGAGAGGCCAAAAAATAGCAGCCTGCTTGTATTAAGGAGTTTAAGTTTGAGCTCTGGGGTCCACATGGCTCTTAAATATGGCTAGGGAATGTTAATCATCCCTTTCTCCTCCTCCTCTCCTCACTCTCTCAGCTCTGTAATAACCATCATTGTCTTGGCTTTTAGAACTTGCAAGGCACTGGCTCGGATGCCTTGGGGAGGAGCAGGGTGGAAATGCTTAGAGGGATAGAGAGAGCCTGGGGAGAGCTTTCCTTTCAGTGATGTGTGCGTCTTTCTTGTTTCTGTGGCTGCAGGATCATCTCCAGAGGGAGAGGGACCAAAGAGAGAACTAGCAAGAAGGCTCCTCAGTGTCACCCGTGAAGTGATGCTGTAGGAAACCCCTGGACCATGAAGGGGTTAGGAGATAACAGAAGCCGCCACCTCTCCGATAACCTGGACTCCCCTCAAGACTCTCTTTATGCCGCCCAAGACAGGAACCCTTACCTCCTCAGTCCCACTGACTCCTACCCCGTGGACCCCCGGTTTCCAGCCCAGAATTCCCTCCATAGTGACTGTCTCCTCCCACTCAACAACCAGATTTCCAACAGCAGCACTTTCCCCCGTATCCATTACAATTCCCACTTCGAAGTCCCGGACGAGAACCCCTTCCCAAGCCATGCCCAAGCCACTAAGATCAACCGCCTCCCCGCAAACCTCTTGGACCAATTTGAGAAGCAGCTGCCCATTCACCGGGACGGCTTCAGCACCCTCCAGTTCCAGAGGAGCGACGCCAAGCACCGGAGCGAGAGCCCCGGGCGCATCCGACACCTGGTGCACTCCGTCCAGAAGCTCTTTGCCAAGTCACAGTCCCTGGAGGGCCCCACCAAGGGCAGTGTGAATGGCAAGAAGGGCACAGAGGACCCGAAGCAGAACCGGAGGAGCAAAAGCAAAGACCGGGCAAAGACCACCGAGACCAAACGCAGGCCCAGGTCCAACATATCAGGCTGGTGGAGCTCGGACGACAACTTAGACAGCGACACCTGCAGCTATCGCAATCCAATGGGCCTCATGACCCTGGGCAGGCAACCTGACCACAGCCAGCCTAGGTACTTCATGCACGCATATAACACCATCAGTGAGCACATGCTGAAATCCTCCAAGAGCAATAACGACCTCAAGGTCACCCCCTGCGCCAATATCCCCATCAGCAACGAGTCCAACTACATCAAACGGGGCTCCTGGTCCACGCTCACCCTTAGCCATGCCCGGGAAGTGTGCCAAAAGGCCTCTGCCACCATCGACAAAGCCCTGCTGAAATCCAAGTCCTGCCAGCAAGACTTAGCCTATCATTACTTGCAGGTGGGTGCCGCACTGGGGTTTGCTTCTGGTCTCTGCTGGGGGTGATGTTCCACTTGGTAAGGAGGGCTCTAGCTCAGTGAGCCCTGGGCACTGCTTTGGTCTGACCAAAAAATTAATCCTCTCCTGCTACTTTAGCCATCAGCACAAGTCATTCTGATTTCTCCCCTCCCACTTTATAACAGAATCATTTACAGAGCAGCCCACTGGGGTGTTACCAGGGGGAAGAAACAGCAACTGCAGGTGAAGTCTGAGTCGAATACGCCACCAGCCTTTCAAAGCATACCTGCAAAGGGCATTGGAGCAGTCATGTGTGCCCAGGGTGCCCACAAGATTGCTTGTCCAGAAGGGGTTGGCTCCCTGGCCAGATTCAGATGCACCTTCCATTATCTTTTTCATGCCCAAAGCCCATTGCAAATGTGACTCTTCAGAGCAAAGCTCTGTTGCCAGGAAAATGACCCAGTTCTATGCTCAGCTCACTAGGATGCACCTATCCCTAAAACTAACTCGATGTGATCTGTGTCTGTACAGCATCTAGTCCAGTGGGCGCTTGGTCCAGGAGTGGGGCTGCTGCTAGGTCCCACTGCAATACAATGACAATAATTTACCACAAGCCAAATGTTCCATAAAGGGGCATCTGATTTGTGCCACAATGACACACCTGTTCAGGACCAGCACTATAAACCACCGGTTCACTATGCGGTTTCCCTAAGTGGCTAATCCACATAAAAAGATAAAAGCCTACTACTACCACCAGTTAGTCCTCTAGCTCAAGTGGTAGCAGCTGACAATTTAATGTCGAAGGGTCCCAGGTTCAAATTGTGGTGGATCATTGCATAAGGATGTTTAGACACAGGTCAATATTTCAACAGGCGCCACTTAAGAACACAAAACCTAACACATGCTTAGACAGGGGAATACAAATAAAAGTCCAGGCCCGGGGGGCGTAATCAGCTGGGCCATGTTTGTAAATCACAGGAGTGCATTTTTAACACAGGGGCATCAGTGGCTCTTCTGGCAGTGGGTTTGTGGTGTTCAAGGCGCAATTAATTATTGAAAAGCAGCCTGCTCCTCGAGCCTTGCTTTCCACTTCCCGCAAATCAAATTACTGAGGAATTTATTGGATCAGGAATGTCGTTAGTTGTTTTCCTTTGTGTTAAAGTGTTACCGGGTTAAATAGGCAGCCACAGAATACTCCAAGCCACCCAATGCTCAATACTCAACATGGGGAAATCCCCATGCGGTGTGCAGATGAGAACAGAATGAAATAACAGAGAGAAATGGAAACTACTCCAACACACCCGGGCTCCCAGCCACCAGCCCTCCTGAAGTCAGCTGGCCAGATCTTCCAGGCCCATACTAAGTTATTACCACTTCACTGGAAGTTTGGCCTGCGAGAGGATCTCAGGGTAAAAGAAAGCATTACTTTGTGAAATAAATAATGAACCGCTCCTGAATTGCTTGAGAATCTGACCCGGGGTTGTGGCCACAACTGTGTCTCCAGCCCAGAGAGGAGGCGGGCAGCCCAGAGCTTCGGCTGGTATAAATCAGCGCAGTTCCACAGAAGCTGATGGAGTCACAGCAGCTGGGACATGGTTCCTTAGTCCCACTCCAGTCTGTGTAGGCAGCTGCCCAAGGCACAGAATCTAGAGGGCTCTAAACCTGGCAGGATAGCTTCAGGGCATTGCCCGTACAGGGACAGATGCTGTCCCTGCAACTGTCTGAGCAGCAGCAGCTAGGGCCACATCCCACCAGCCAGCGAGCACCGAGGGGCTGCTCCTTGCACTGCTAGATAGTATCAGCCTAGGATCTGGGATTTACTTCCTACACTTCCTATGGAAATGAAATTCGTGGGCTGAATCTGACTTTGACACGAGAGAGACCCGGGACCTTGCATCAGGAAGGGCTCGGAGCAGAGGTGTGGTACGAAAGCTGTTACCAAACTGTGCTCTGTAAGTTCACTGGCAAACTCGGCTGAGCGTGGAGTGGCCCTGGGCGATCTGTGTGTGTTCAGGTAGCAGTAGGTGAGACTTGGTGGTTATGTGCATTCCCTCCACGACCTCCTTCCCAAAGCCAGGCAAAGCCTAGTGGTTTAGGATGAGTTTCCCTTTGGGCTTTTGGGGTTCCAACCCCAAATTCCAAGCATGACCCTCTGCAAAGCCAACCCAGGGGAAGAGTCTGCTCCAAGCCCTGTGCACTCAACCAGCCAATTCCTCCACCGCCCTCTCAGGGAGATCTAGTGGGCGGGAGAGGGTCGCGTCCCCCATGTAACCTAGGTGAACGGCTAGGTGATCAGCAGTGCCGAGAGCTCTGGCTAGTCTTTCTCAGGAAGGGACGGTCATGCATTGAACACCAAAAGGCAGGGCGGAGCATCCTCTGTCAAGCACATGTGCAAAATCCAAACAGACCCTGCTGTCCAGTTCCCTACCGTGTGCCCTGCCCTCGTGTGCCTCTCTCCAGCGGCTGGGCGGCAGAGCTGGTGACATCTCCCTGGCTCTCAAAGGAGCTCTGCACGCCCCAAACTCAGGCCGGAAGGCAGCTGTGCCTTGCAGGAGTCGTGGTTAAAACTGGAAATGGGCCCAAGGAGCAAAGCCAGGCTCCAGAGTCCAGACCCAGAGCCAAGCTTCCCCACAGCTCGAGGGTGTGCAGGTCTGGGGTTTGGGCTCAAGAGGGTCTCCAGAGGAGAAATTTCAAACCTGAGCTATCTGCCCCAAAAACTAAGGAGCAGTTACTGGGGGGAGGCGTGGGAAACAGTGTGGCTACACCAAGCCCCTATCTTGAGCCCTGGCACAGGCCTGGTTTGAGCACTGAAAAAGGTCACTGAATTTTTTTAAACCTTCCCCTTGCCCTTCAGTTCAGCATGTTACGCTCTGCGCTGCCAGGTCCGGACACAGGGCCCCCAAACACTAGGAGCCCGGCCTGGAGCCATTCACAGCCTGGCCAGAAGGGCCCCAAAGTCTCACCAGGAAGCTAGTCCTCCTGAGGGTTCCAGACCCAACGGCTTTGGGTGAGGGTCAGCTCCACAGCCATGTTGCCGGGTGTTCCTCTGCCCCTTCAGAGCTTTTACCCAGCTGCCGGTGCCTGATCCGGCTCCCATCAAAGTCCATGGGACTCTTTCCATTGGCCCTGGAGCAGGCCCCGGGTGAGACCTGTGGATGCAGGGCTACATCATTGGCCCCACACTGGTGACAAATGAGTTGTCAGGTGCAGAGGGATGCTCCCTGATGACTGATTCCTACCTGTTGCCCCTCCACTCCTCTCCCCCACTGGCTAGGAGGACTGTAGTAAAGTGGTCATCAAGGAGTTAATGGGGTGACTCAGAGTATTATGGGCTAGAGCTATGCTCTACCCTTCTCTTACTTCCTGTTTAGGAGAGGGGGGGTGTTTCCCCCACCCTGACATGGCTGCATGCAGCAGCAGGTTCCCATCCTGCAGCACTGTAAGTAGAGGTTGTTTCTTGTGCACCTGGCTGTCCTGTTACAAGAAGGGCTCTGTGTCTGGGGTAGGAGGCAGGCCTGGAGGAGGAACCGAAGAAGCTTTACTGCAATGAGAGGCATCCGGAGCCATTAAGCAGGCATTGAACATTGACTACAAGTGTCCAAAGCGAGGGGCTGCATGTTGCTGTTGTTCTGGGCTCGGCGGCATGCAAGCGCAGGTTGATCAGCAGCTTCAGTCCCCCACCCCCTGGGGTCGGGATAACATTGATGGGCCCAGATGAAGCAGGGAGCTCCCAAGCCAATCAGGAGCTGCAGCCAGCACTTCTCCAGCCTCTTTTATTTATGAACGCTCAGTGGCTGAGATTAAGCAGAAGTGAGATGTTACCCACCAGCGTTTTATCTTGTCTGGTGCCTTTGACTGCAGACGTACAGTTTGGGATGCTTTGGATTGGCGTCCCTGCTGACAACTAAGCCAGGGCCACAAACACCCAGTGTCCCAGACAACCGTGTGCACGGCCCAGGGGCTAGAGCGCTGCCCGGGAGCCAGGAGAGCTCTTCTGTAGACTGACTGTATGACCCTGGGCCAGTCCCTCTCCCTGCCTGCCCATGGGCATAAAGCATGTAGTGACTGAGAGGTGGGCTGGCAGTGTGGAGGATTCCTCAGTAAGGATCCCAAAGGGCTTGATGGACTCTCTGGCCAGGGGATATACCCTGTCCTCAGCTGAGCCAGGAAGGGTTAAACCCACAGGGACTGCATTAGCCACCAAGTCTGGAGGCGAGCTGACCACTGGGGAAGGTGGGACCTGACAAAGCATGTCAGCTTCTCCTTGGGCAGAGAGTTGCTTGTGGGCAGAAGGAACCAAGCTTCCTCCCAGAGACTGAGTCTGGGACTGAAGCATGAGGCTGGGAGTAGGCGTCCATCTTCCTTTCTCCCTCTCCCCCTCTCCCCCCCGGAGCCGGACCTGCTGGCCACTTCCAAGGCGCAGCGCGGTGCCCCAGGACAAGTAGGGACTAGCCTGACTTGGCTCCACAGCACCGCTGACCGGACTTTTAACGGCCCGGTCGGCAATGCTGACCGGAGCCACCAGGGTCCCTTTTCGCCTGGGTGTTCCGGTCGAAAACCGGACACCTGGTCACCCTACCTGCCCTCCGCAACCAGGCTGAACCCTCTTTGGCTCTGCCCCTTTGTGTCTTCCTGCTTGTTTCCCACAGGAAGCCTTAGCCATTCTCTCCACCTATGTGTGTGCATGTACATGTATGCGCCTCAATACTTGCGTGTGCACACATGTGTGCATGCTTATATTTGCATGCGTGCGCATTTGTGTCTGGGCATGTGTTCCTTTGAGCGTGTACGTGCATGCTGTTGTGTATGTGATACATCCCTATGTCCGTATGCATGTTTGCACCTGTACATGTGTTTGTGTGCCTGCTTCTGTGCGTGTAAACATGGCAGGGATGCACGTGTGTGAGCGCATGTTTGTGTGGGTGGTGTACGTGTACTTTCAGAATTGCTGGTTGTCCCTAAAACTCCTCCATCTAGCTGGCTCCAGCTGAAGCAATGGTCACAGAGTGGCTCGTCTGTATATGCCCACAGCCTGGAAGGTGGATTTTCCACTTCACTGCCTTTCCCTTTATGTTAACGCTCTGTTTGTTTGGGTGATTAGGGAATGCTCTGGGCAGACTCATGGCAGGGGAGCCCTCTGCAGTGTTCCAAGCCCCCTCCCCACTCCACTCATTATCCTTTGGCTATTTCCCTGAGAAACAGAACACGGAAGCCGAATGGCTGGAATGGGTCCGCTTGCCCCAGCGCTCTGCAGGGATAGGGTCACGAGCGCCAGGATAGGATTTCAGCCAGCAGGCGAGAGCCGAGGCTGCAGGTTACAAGGGAGAATAGCGTTTGTGTGACTCCCCTCTCTGGGGTCTAGGGTTCACGTCCAGGGGATGCCAAATGATGGCAAGGAAGTGGAAAAGAAGCTAAGGGTGACGCCATAAATCCCATGGGAGTTCCCATTACTTACCGGGGGCCCTGCTCCACAGGGAGTGCTTGGGCGTTTGCCATTCCCGCTTGTCACTGGGATCAGGATTTGCCCCTAGCTGACCTGTCAGCTAGCTAAACACCTGGATCCTGACTGAACCCCTGTTCCTGTCAATGGCAAAACCGGCCTGGACTGCAGTGGGAGCAGGGATGGGCCCATGGTAAGTTGCAGACAGTGCTGGGGTACGTACAAAGTGAGGGGCAATAGAAAAAACCTAGCACCCTTCTGTCAAAGACCTCACAGCCACCCCTGGATGGTATTATCATCCCCAGCTGGGAGAACATCCCCTTCAGGCTGGTCTAATTCATGCATGAGCCACAGGTTACTTGCAGGCTTAAACTAGTGTAACTGGTGGATTCTCTGTACGTTGAAGTCTTTAAATCATGATGTGAGAATGTCAGTGACTCAGCCAGAGGTTAGAGGTCTATTACAGCAGTGGCTGGGCAAGGTGCTGTGGCCTGCGATGTGCAGGAGGTCAGACTAGATGATCACGATGGTCTCTTCTGACCTTAAGTCTATGAGTCTATGTCACTGACCTCTGTAGAGTTCCTCCTGATTTACTCCAGTATAAGTGAGAGGAGCATCAGCCCTGCTTTTCATATTGACATGGAAGCAGGAACAAGATGGTGTAACAGAGAACCCCAATGAATGCCAGCTTGTTTGTCCGGCAGCGTCTGCTGGTTTAGGGCACCGGAGCTCTGTTTCCTTATCATGTTTTCTTTAACACTAGAGGCTGCGCCTAGGGGCCAGATTCTCAGCTGTTGTCAGTCAGCGTAGATTTCAGCAGTGCTGCATCCGTTTACGTGAGCTGAGGATCTGGGCCCGGATCTTCATCCATGTCTCAAGAGAGCAGAGCTTTAGAGGACGTGAGCCAGGTTTTTAAAGGAATTTGGATGCAGACAGTTGCTCAGTGGGATTCTCAAAGCCACCTGAGGTGCCTAGGCATGTTTGAAAATCCCACTAGGCACCTACCTGAATCTTTAGGTGCCTAAATCCTTTAAAAAAACCTGCCACTCTGCCAGCGAGTGATGTCTGGGAATCTGAGCAGGAGCTTTCTACTGACCTCGTGCAGTCACTAACAGCTAAATCTGTTTGTTCCACTCTGGTGCATCAAATTCAACCGATTTCCATCAAAAGAGCTTTTTGCCTTCGATGCCCCTCAATTGGTCGTTTGAGCACCTTGAGATGGCTTTGACCTTTGCATCTGGATTTCTGCTTTTGCGGGACACAAAGTAGTGTGTGTGCGCGGGTGGAACAAGAGACAGACAACCTGACTAGAAGTGGATGGTTGCTGCAGTGTGTCCATTAGTTTCTCTTCAGTGAAGTCGATGGAGATTGTCAATAGGACAGGTTTCAGAGTAGCAGCCGTGTTAGTCTGTATCCGCAAAAAGAACAGGAGTACTTGTGGCACCTTAGAGACTAACAAATTTATTTGAGCATAAGCTTTCGTGGGCTACAGTCCACTTCTTCGGATGCATAGATCCATTCTATGCATCCGAAGAAGTGGGCTGTAGCCCACGAAAGCTTATGCTCAAATAAATTTGTTAGTCTCTAAGGTGCCACAAGTTCTCAATAGGACAGTGCTTCATAGGAAATATATCGTGTTGGTGTTCTGGCATTGATGGTTTTTCACATGGCTTTGGCAATGGGCAGTAGAGTTCAAGAAAATTACTCAGTTGGCGTCTCAGAATATCCAACTGCATATGGTGCCATGTTAGCTTGCACTGCACAAGCCTAGCTAGGAGCCGATTCTGACACAGCATGAGGTAGTGCTTAGACCAGGGACCTGAGTTCTTATCCCTACCCTCCCACTGGACCTGTAGGGTGAGTATGAGTGAGTCACATAGGTCAAGATTTTCCAGTGACTTGTGATGGTGCGAGCCCAATACATCCTAGAGGGAGTTCAGAAAGTGCCGAGCAGCTGCCTTTGGAAATTCAGGCCCCTTTAAGGTGTCTCAGGTTGGGCACCCAAAATCACAAGTCAGTTTGGAAAATCATGGCTTTAACCTCTCTGTGCTGCAGCTCCCACCTGTAGAGTGGGGCCAGCAATCCTTCCTTTCTCCCAGCCTTTGCCTTACCAAGCTGGAAGCTCTCTGAGGCAGGGACCGTCTCTCACAGGATGTATGTACTTAGCACTATGAAGCTTTGATCTTGGTTGGGGTCTCGAGGCTCTACATTCAGGCGCCTGCATTTGTCCATCAGGGTGGGTAATTAGCTGTCTCTTGGCATGGGCCCTCCCCTGCTTTGCATTCCCACCATGTGTCCAGGGCAGGTAGCAAGCCGAGAAAGGAACATTTCCATTTCCTCAGCTGGGTTTTGGACTCCCCCTGCTCCCGACCTGCCAGCCCGCGGTGGGCACGCAGCTGTGCAGACTGGCGCCGTGAGTGCTGTCAGTGCCAGGCGGGTGAGTGCTCCTGACGTGCAATTAACAAGGTGAGGACAAGGCAGGCGGAGAAATCCAATCTCCAGTCAGACGTGACTCGGAGGCGGCCAGTGTAAAAGTGCTTCCAGAAGCCTCTTGTCACCTTCATTAGGAAAGGTCAAAGCCAATCACCCCAGCGGTGATTTGAGAAGAACAGGGCTGTTATTAGGATAATCTGTCACCAGAGCCAGCTCACCATCCCCAGGGACACACAGGTAGCAGCAGCATGTTCTGGAGCCAGTGGCCACTCCCCAATAGCCTCTCTGCCCTGTGGTCTGTCTGGATGGCCATCCTGCCCTGGGGCACACACCCCGAGCCAGAGCATGGAGCTGGGGTGCAGGTCACAGAGCAAAGCACCTCCTGAGGCAGAGCTAACAATTGGGGCTGAGGCGGGTGACACACAAACCTCTCCCCATTGGAGGTTTGCACTGAATGTGTCACAAGTGTGGGGAGTTGGGCAGCCTCAGCTTGGTCTCCAGCAGGGATTCGGCACAGAGCCCAATGCTGTGGCAGCAGCTGAGCATCTCCTCAGGAGGCAGCATACCAAACAACTGGATGAACCCAGTAAGGATCGGCGGAGGGGAGGGAGGGGAGTGGGTTTTGGGGGGAACGGACAGAGAGGGCCTGGGAGTCTCAGGAAGGCCAAGAAACCTGGAACCAAACCCCACCCCAAAGTGAGGGCCTGGAGAGGCCTCTACTCCCCCAGCCTTGGCCTCCTGTGGCACAAACGATGCCCTCTCTGGCTCTGGGCCTCTGCCTCTCTGATGGGGAGGGACCCAGCATGGAATAACCGCCGGGGCCTGCTCACCCCCTCAGGGAGTTGGGCCTGGCTGGGCTGGATTTCATGGGAGTTTTGCCAGTGACTCTGCTGGGATTTCAGCCGGAGCCCCCAGTAGAAGCTGTGGGGCACCTCATGGTGCATTATCCAGCCCAACCCTCCCAATGATTTGGGTCCAAGGCAGCCTTCTGCACTGACACGCTGTGCTGGGCCTGGGGTGCCCTTTGCCCAGCTGTAAAGAGACACGCCAGGGATTAGACTGTATATGGGTGATAATAGTACCCCATAACATCTGCCCCATAACAATCTCCACCCTCCTGCACCAGGCATAGGCCACTTGGTAACTGCCGGGGGCAGGCAGCAGTGCCCCAAGATCAGCTTAATGCATCCTGGGCCATTTGGAGCTTTCCTGCATCTTCCCTTTTCTTGAAGGCAGCTGGTCTTTGGACACCAGATCCAGCCGAGACGGGCCATTGGACTGATCTGCTCTGACAATTCCTGAGTCCCTATCTCGGTTCTCTTTCCCCCTTAAGCTTGTTGCTCTCCATAAGGCCCCTGAGTTCCCACCGGCTACCCAAAGGGGCCATGCCAGGGCTCAGTCTGTTTTTTCAGTAAAAAAAGATAGTGAGCCTGGCAAGCCGCCTGACTAGGAACCTGGCTGCTTGTGGTCACAAAGTGGAGTGAGAAAATGCCAACAGTAGCAATGCTGCCCGAGCAAATGGCATCAGCGCCTGGTTAAAACAGCAGCTCTCAAACCTTCCCACCCCAGGATCCCCCCCTCCTGTTTAGCAATATGGGGAGGATGGGGTGGCCGTGATCCCCGTGCCTGTTCATGGCCCCACGTTGAGAACTCCTGTGTCACAGGTATTGATTAGAGCACACAAACATCCCTAGGGGATTTAAAGAGAAAAGCTCATTCTCCTGCAGCGAGGCTTTTGGGTTGGAGGATGCAAACAAGAAAAGGAGCATTGCTTCAGATTAGCCCTTGGGTTTGACAGCACTTAGCCATGATACCGCACTTGGCATTTCCAATCGCTGAGCAAACATTAACTGCTTAATCCTCCCAGCAGCCTGGCGGTAGGTAAATAGGACTCGCTCTTCTACAGAGGCAGACTCACCAGCTCAGGTGCAGTGACTTGCACAAGGCCAATGGCAGCACTTCACTACTCTCCAGTACTGGTCCCAGCCCAGCAGCTTACAGCAGCAGCAATGCTGCCTGTAGGGCTTGAGAAGGTTATGGTCATGCACATTTCTGTAAGGAAGAGCTGGAGTCCGAACTCAGGAGTTCCTGGCTCCTCGGCCCAGGTCCAATCTATTCTTTATTTACATTGTGGTAGTACGTAGCAGCCCCCAGAACACCAGAGCCCCATTGTCCTGGGTGCTGCAAGTACACACTGCAAATACACCCCAAAGAGCTTGCAATCAAAAGGAAAGACAAAGGATGGGGAAATGTTACAGGTGAGGAACTGAGACACAAAGTGACTTGCCCAAGGTGATGCAGGAAGTCTGTGGTACAGCAGGAAATTGAATCTAGGTGTCCTGAGTCCAAGGCCAGTGCCTTATCCACAGGACCACCTTCTCTGTCTAGTAAGCCCTATAGTTTTCCTTGTTAGAAGGCTTTGGCCACCATCAGGAGCTCTCAAGTCCAATTCAGCCTCCCTTACCCCCATTGATTTCAGTGGGACTGTTTGTCTAGTAAGGTATTAATCAACCTAAAGATGGCAGAACTGAGCCTTTCAGCTGGAAATCTGTGATTGTTAGGGGATATTAGAAAGTGAGATTCCCCCGAAGCCAATGGCCTTTATTCTCCTTGCATCTGTCTCATCTCAGGTTTTAGTCCACTGACAGCTCCATGAATCAAGCATTAGTTGCCAATTTAGGGCTGTTGGTGAAGACCACTGCAGCCCTGTATCCAGTCCCAGAGCAAGAGAACAAGAGAGCATCACTCCATTAAATCAGTGGCCAGGACATGCAGTATTCATAAAAGCAAACTATTTTTTCAGTCCAGCTGCAATTCACCGAGGCGCTGAGGGCCCAGCACACTCTCGGCACACCATGCTAACCCAATCAGGCTCCGGTGGGACTCAGGAGGTGCTGGCCTGTTGCACAAGGGTGAATCTCATCTGCAGTGTGAGGCCAGCCTGCAGCATTTTCTGCCTCAGGAAGTCAGGTAGCTGGGCTTAAGGAAGGGCTGGCTAACTGGTGTAATGCTACATGCTAAGACATGCGTAATCAAACTTCATGCTTCATGGCATAAGGTGATGACTCTAGGAGTCAGAAAGGACTTGTTTTGCCCATGCACAACATAGCATAGCTGGCCAGGTACATATTAGTATGTGGGGTTTTCTCCATTCCTCTGATGCATCACCTATTAGCCCTGGCTGGAGCCAGGATACCGGACTTGAGGGGCCTGCTATGGTTCCTCCAACTCCCATGTTCCTCTTCCTCCCAGAGGTTCCTTCCTTCCTAGACACAGACCGTCAAGGTGCTGCATTGTTCTTCCAGGTGCCTCAGGGAGAGTGGAACAATACGCTGTCTCGGGACAAAGACAACGAGATCCCGTGCCGGCGCATGCGGAGCGGGAGCTACATCAAAGCCATGGGGGACGACGACAGCGAAGATTCAGAAACCAGCCCCAAACCGTCCCCGAAAACTGCGGCTCGGAGGCAGAGTTACCTCAAGGCCACCCAACAGTCCCTGAGTGAGCAGAGCACTGCACACAGGTAACCAGCTCTGGGCTCCTTTGCACCCAGGTGCTCCAGTGTCAATCCCAGGGTGGTCCAAGGAATTCTAATGATGGCATCCATATCTAACCTGGAGCATTGCATTTTGGGCCTTCCAGCATCCATGTTGAAGATGGGTTGGGGTGCCATCTCCTTCATTTTTTCCAGCTGAGTGTGACCTTCAGCCTCATGGGAAGTTATCAGTGCTGCCCTCATTTGGGCAGAGGTTGGGCACCTTGGGAGAGGGAGGTTGGGAAGCAGGGAGCAGGAGGAGAAAAATGGGGAAGATGAAGATAAGGTGGAGGAATTGAGTGGTTGGTTGTTCCCCAGTCATTCTAAACTAACCCTAGGTGTGTGAAATTGCACAGGATCTCTATCCCCACAACGTTGGTTCAGAGAGTAGGAAAAGACATAGGGACAGGTCATGAGACGGTGTACCTTGCCTTCAGTGAAGCTACACTGGTTTACACCTAGGGTGACCAGACAGCAAGTGTGAAAAATTGGGACAGGGAGTGGGGGGGTAATAGGAACCTATATAAGAAAAAGACCCAACAATCGGGACTGTCCTTATAAAATCGGGATATCTGGTCACCCTATTTACACCTAAGAGGATCTGGCTCTTAAAGAGGAGGGAAGCTTAAACAAGGCGAAGCTGCTTAGACATGGAAGGTGACTTGTAGCTGGGTGTCTCCCAGCATGGCCACATGTTCACATTCATATGCTGGCCTTTGGATCCCAGAATCCCTTTGCACCGGGGCACCTCCTTTGATGTGCTACTGCAGCTAATCCGAAGGATTCTGGGGAGCATCTGTAAGTGAAAGTCACCGGCAACAAGCTGCATGGGATGGGATGGGGGACTGGGTGGGTTGCCAAGCTGGGTGGAGGACAACAGCAAGAAAAGATGAGACCAGGAGAGGGGAGCCAAGGCCAAGTATGGGGGTGAGGGGAAGGTACTAGCTGTCTGGGATCCAAACAGAAAGTGAAGCAACTGGAGCATAGCAAGGGAGAGTGAGAGGTAAGGAGGCCCCACCTGTATATGGGGCAGGTGCTGCTACATCCACCCTGTAAACAGCTGCTCCCCCAGCAGCCCGTGGGCTCTCCCCTGACTAGCTGTCCTGGTGCTGATTTCCCCAAGCCCTTTAACTGCACTGGATTGAAATTCACAGAGGAGACACTGCCAACTCCAGTGAGGACAGAGAGTGAGCACAAACAGACCAGGACGGGGTAGACGTGGAGACAGGAAATTAACCGAATGTGATTTGGCTTGAAATAATACAAGCTAATATGTCCGGGGGGAAGTAATCAGAGACGCCAGCAGGGCGGGGAGCGCTGGGGAGCAGCAATGCACAGAGACCTCGGCGCAGTAGTGGATTGCAAATGAGATGCAGCTTTGCCACGTGATACGGCGGGAACAAGAACACAGTTTGGAGGGTGACATTGTGAGAGCATCTGGTCACCAAACAGGGAGGTAGCGGCCCCTATCCAGGGGCTTGGCTCTCCTCTTACTGCACCACTGTGAACCCAGTGACTTCCATATGGGTTCTCCTGATTCACAGCAGCCTAGGAGAGGAGAACCAGTCCCTGCACATCTCTGGGGCATCTAGGCCTCGGGTATCACATTCAGCTCTGCACACCTCAGTCCCAGGAAAAAGTGGACAAGCTGGGGGGAGTTCAGCGATGCCGTGACTTAGGAGGCGAGATCAAAAGAGCGAAATATATCCACCATGGCCAAGGGACGACAAAGGGGAAGCAAGAGAGCTGCTTTCCATAAGGCCAGCGAGGAGCAGGGAGGAGTTATTTGGAGGCATAGGATAACACTAAGCCAAGGAAAGTGTTGCCTGGCTCTCAGGCAGTGAGGTCTGTCAGGCTGCGCACTAGTGTCCCGAGGGGAGCGGTGCACGCCCTATCGCTTGGGGTGGGTAAGCCAAAGCACTAGGAAACGTGCTGTAGGGACTATTAGAGAGACAAGGTGAAGGAGGTGATATCTTTTGTTGGACCAGCTTCTGTTGGGGGGAGAGACAAGCTTTCGAGCCACAGAGCTCTTCTTCAGGGCTGGGCATAACAGGGACTGGCCCGGCTATGACTACACTGCACTATAGAGACCCTGTGCACTGGCCCTAGGAGACTGGACTAGAAGGGGGTGAAGAGGGGCTTGACTACACTACAGGTTTGGTTGTTGTAACTTATGTCACGCAGGGGTGTGAATAAACCAACCCCTGAGTGACGTAAGTTACACTGACCTAAGCGCCGGCGTGGACAGCGCTACCCCCTCTCGCAGAGGTGGAGTTATTATGCCAACAGAAGAGCGTTTTCACTGGATGTGCTACAGTGACCCAGCTGCACCAGGACAGCTGTAGCACTTCTAGTGTAGACTACCCCTAGGTCTCTTCCCTTTCTAACTCCTTTACCTGAGTGAATAAAGTCACACACCCCACGTTCTGTCCTGTGCCTCGCTCTGTTCTTCTGACCTTTGCCCTGCTCCCTCATTCCCAAGTGGGCAAGAGAATTGGGAAGATCTGGGCACAAACTGCACATCTCCAGACTAAATAAAACACCCCACCCAAATGAAGGGCTGCCACAGGACTAACTGGTGAATAGAGAAATCCACCCTCTCTAGCAACAATGTGAGGCCTAGCGCCATCTGCTGGCAGCTCCTCCTTGCTTTCCCATCACCTCCAGTTATTTTTAGGTGCCGCCTGTTTAGCGTCCATCACTTATCAGGAGTGGGCTGTTCAGATCCAGACTGACCAACAAGTGTCAATAGCACCTGCTGCTGCTCCTGCCCATTCAGGGATTCTCACCAGCTGTGGGGAAACCTTCCTGGAGTTGCCCATTAAAACTGGCCTGTGCTTGGTGAAAAGGCCAATGGATGAGACTGTTTATCTGCAGCAAAACCAGTGGGTTGAGTCTCCAATGTTGGCCAAGATAAAGGGGGATCTGACCGGCAGTACTGGGGTACAGGGGAGGAGTCCAAGTAGAAATAGGGAGATGAGGAACTGCGGTATCGTGATAGATTGAACGGAGGTGCAGAACAGTGAGTCAGGTCTCCTGGGTTCTATTCTCAGCTCTGCTACAGACCCACTGTGTGGCCCTGGGCAAAGCGCTTGCCCACATTCTGCCTCAGTTTCCCAATGGAAAAATAGTCTTAATAGTATTGACCTTCCTCATTGGGGGGTGGGGAGGAGTGTGGATAAAGTGCATGGGAATCCTGGAGTGGAAGGCGCTATGCATGCGCAAAATGCTGCTGCTAATTCTCCTGACACTGATCCTACCCATCACACTACTCCTGCTCCAGCAAAGGGAGGTATCCGTGTTCCCCAGACAGCCGGAGAGAGCCCCCTTGGGCAGAGTCATCTCAGCAGCTTGATGAAAGTGCCAAACACAGTAGTGCGGAAGGTAAGGGACGCCACTCCCTGCAGGCCACCTGAGATCAGCCAGTGGGTTCCCACCATCTGGGCTGGGCTGTCTTGGGCAGGGCCCTCGACTGGCACTTGCCTCCTCTGTTGGACCAACAGGAGCCCAAGGCTGTTAACTTCCAGGGCACAGCGTGAAGTCTAACCCTGCCGTCCACACTCAGGCAAGCCCCTCCAAGGGAGATTTGCCTAAGGAAGCACTGACTGAGTAAACCACCCATCAGATTTGAGCCCAGCTCTCTCTCCTTGTAGGCGGTCAGCCTGGGTAGGTGATGGGGAGTGTTGGAGGGGAACCGTGAGGGGGTAACGTTGCTGTTACTTTTTATTGGTGCATCTGACAAGCCCGGAGTCAGTGTAAGGGGACAGTATTAAATCCCCCTGTGGCCTCCTTTCCCAGCTCATTTCCCTAGAGATCTGTTTGGCAGCAGGATGAGTGAGGAGTGATGGATAAACAGCCACAGGACCCTTCGTTACTCGGGCCAATCAGCACCTCATTAGTTGGCAGATACAAACACCTGCCAAAGTACCTTGCTGGGGGGCTGGGCTACTCATCCAAACCCTGACCGGAAGAGAGAGGATTACGTTGACCTCCATGACAGGCGATCACATCAGGATGAGGGGCATCGGGGCCAGATTCAAAGCTCATTGGAGTCAATGAGAAGACTCCTGTTGATGTCAGAGGGCTTTGTACCAGGCCCTCAATGGCAAGGTTGGTCATGGACTCCAGCGGGAGCAGGTCCAGGCCCAGTTTGTTTCTTGGATCCTTGGAAGAGGCCCTGAGTTACGTGCTGGTGGCTGCACAAAGGCTGGCAGGGTGAACCCAGCTGCCTGCTTTCCCAGGCCTGCAGCGGAGCGTCCTGCATTGCAGGCTCTAGGGGGTCACTGCATGGCACTGCCCATGATCAGCCATCCAGAAGTGGCACTAGGCATTCCTTTAAAATATGGCCTGTGAGAGTCCCAGAGCCCTGCTTAGTGGGATGAGTTTGGGGAGGGAAGGGCTTAGACCTCTGCGCTTCCCCGCAGCTTCAGCGTGCCCGGCAGTGCCTGAGGTGCAATTCTGTGGAGCAGTATTGCCACCCAGTGGCCATTCAGGGTTATCCTGGCCAGGTGTATATGTCTGTATAAACCAGGGGTCGGCAACCTTTCAGAAGTGGTGTGCCGAGTCTTCATTTATTCACTCTGATTTAAGGTTTCGCGTGCCAGTCATACATTTTAACATTTTTAGAAGGTCTCTTTCTATACATCTATAATATATAATTAAACTATTGTTGTATGTAAAGTAAATAAGGTTTTTAAAATGTTTAAGAAGCTTCATTTAAAATTAAATTAAAATGCAGAGCCCCCCGGACCGGTGGCCAGGACCCGGGCAGTGTGAGTGCCACTGAAAATCAGCTCACGTGCCGCCTTCGGCATGCATGCCATAGGTTGCCTACCCCTGGTATAAACCAATATCCCAAGAAAGTCCCTGTGGAACTTTTTGCCAGAGGATGTTGGGAAGGCCAAGACTATAACAGAGTTCAAAAGCTGATAAGCAATGTGTATGGCGTTGGGTAACCAGAGTGCCACAGGGCCCATTTTATCCTGTGTGTTACAGCAGTTCCCTCAAGGTGCTGGTACTAGGTGCTGTGCACACACCGTGAGGCCCTGCCCAGAAGAGTTGGTGATTAGAACCGCTCAGGAATTTCATGGAATAAGCCATTTTCCATCAAACCCCCTCTTGCTGACCAGCCCCAGTTGCAGTCTAGAGGCAGAGAAGAGGCCGAGAGCTGGGAGGTGACTTGCCTAGGCCAGCAGTAACACAGCTGCCTGACTCCCAGTCTCACACCCTAGCCACTGGCCCACACTGCCTTTGTGTCTGATGCTTGCTGTTCATGCTGTCCCCCAGAATGGAGGAGAGTCCAGCGTGGCAGTCAGCGCCTAGGCTAACCCCCCCATATGGGCTGGTTTAATTTGGGGGACAGTGACGGGGAGGGGTGTCTGGCATCCATCCTCTCCCCCCACCCTTTCATTTCAACACGCTGAAAGGCCTCATATCTGTGCCAGCTGTGGGTCTGTCTGCACGAACTCAGCTTAGCCAAGCCTCAGGCAGCTCTCACAAGCTCGGCAAGGTGCTTCCTTCTACTCCTGTTCTCCTGGCACTGAATATGGGGCCCTGGATTCTTGGAGCCTGATTGGCTTCTGGATTTCCTTGCACTGCATAAATGAACCCAGCGGAGGGTGCCAGAGGGCGACATCAGCTTGAGCACTTGCCCTTTCCTGCATCTGGAAGGCTTGGCTGGTTGCACTGAGGGTTATAAACCCCCATGGCTGCCTCGCTCATCGCCTGCTAGGGGGGGCTTCCTCTCAGTCTCTCTCTCCCTTTGCCCCGCAGGAGCCTGGACCGCCTGGACTCCGTCGAGATCCTCTTACCTCCAAAGTTCCCAAGCTGGGAGGAAGAATACAACCAGCTCACTGACAACATCGATGAGTCCAGCTGCATCAGCCAGGTGAGCGTGAGCAGCATCAGTTCCACCCAGAGCCAGCCGCAGCAGGGCGGGCAGGACGCAGGTAGGGGTGTTCCCAGAGGAAGAGGAAGGGGATTGGTAGGCGGAAGGAGACAGTAGAGTGGGTGGTGGGAAGGGATTTTCCTTTGTGCCACAAAACCAAGCAGGGTGCATGCAGCTGATGGGAAGCTACTCTCTTTCAGCATTGCCAGCGCACCCAAATTCAGGCATGTAACTCCCTGCTAGGCCAGCAAACAGCTCTGCTAATGCACTGGAATCCTGATCTATAATAGCCCCCTCGTTCCAGTCCTGGGCCTTCACACAGCTTGCCAATGCCGCTGAATTCAGACCCGGCGCTACCCACTGGGATTTCAGTCCTGGGGCCCACCACAGCCCTGCAAATGGACATTAATGATGAAATACCAAACCTGCTGCTGCCCTAGGCCTTGGCATCTGCAGATCTCTGCCAATTCAACTCAGGGCTTGTCTACACACAGAGTTGCACTGGTTTAGCTAAAGATGTGATGTTGCAGCAATTGAATTAAACCAGTGCTGCTTTGTGTGGGAACACTCTGCAGCACTTTAAACCTGGTTTATATCCATTTAGCTTGCAAATTAACAGGTGCAACCTACGCCAAAGTGAGCCCAGTTTACACAGATGTAAGAGTGTCTGCACACAGCACTGCATGGCTTTAACTCAGGGTACGTCTACACTACCCGCTGGATCGGTGGGTAGTGATCGATCTATCAGGGATCGATTTATCACATCTAGTGTAGACGCAATAAAATCGATCCCCAATTGCTCTGCCATCGACTCCGGAACTCCAGCTTGGCGAGAGGCGGAAGCGGAGTCGACTGGGGAGTGGCAGCTGTCGACACGCCGCCGTCCTCATGGCCAGGTAAATTGACCTAAGATATGCCGACTTCAGCTACACTATTCGCGTAGCTGAAGTTGCGTATCTTAGCTTGACCCTCCCCTCCCCCCCAGTGTAGACCTAGCCTCAGATGATGCTGTGAGAAATGCGAGATCTTGGAAGCAAGGAAACTTCTATTCTAGTGAGATGTGCCAGATGCCATAGCCACCAGGATTAGTAATAAACTTTTGTATCTGGAAATGGCATCTGTATCTTTGGGAGCCAGGTGTTGTATTCTAGCTCTATTGGTGAGGGCTACCAAACATCCTCCAGGAACCAAAATCAGTGGGGGTTAATTACTGCAAATCTTTGGAGCTGTTCCCTCTCCTCGGAAGTATCACTGACCGGGGGAACTACAGAGACTGGTTCGGACTGGGTTCAAGAGGACCAGGAGACAAAGAGAAAGCTTGTGATGAAAAGGGCCAGCCTGAACTGACTGGGGGTGGGGGGCTCTCTCTGAGCCACAAACTGGCATGAGATTGTAACCAGGAGGGTAACCCCCTGCTGGAAGGGTTTGAAAAACTGGAAACCTCCTAGGGTCTCCCTGTGGAAGATGGGTATCCCCTGGTAAGCACAGCATGCGTGTAGACTGTCTGTTGTTTTATTCTCTGTTTTCTCTGTAATGCTTTTGTCCTAAAATAAATGTACTGTGCTTTGTGAAAGCTGGGAACCATTGTCATTGTCCCTGGGGGAGAATGAGCGGCAGCCGCTGGACCAAGGTTAGACCTGCTGGAATAAGCACAGTGAATTGCAGGGGCACTGCAAGCCTAAAGTCCCAGTCTGAAGGGAGAGGGACGTGGGTCGCCACTCACAGAGAGGGGATGGCTGGAGGCCTGAGGCCTAACGAGGTGTCCTTGAGCACACCATGGAACCCTGGAACTGGTGCGACTTTGTGTGCAGGCCAGGTCTAAACGGGTTGGGCTCCCTCACCAGCCCAGGAAAGAGTAAGTGCTCTGCCTAAGGACACCTTAAGCAGTACCAACTTACATCGGCGCAGCTGCACTGATGCAGCTACGCCACTGTTGCGCTTAGGGTGAAGATGCTCTAAACGGAGGGGAGAGAGCTCTCCCGTCAGCTCCATAACGTCACCTCCGGGAGAGGTGGTAGCTATGTCAGCGAGAGAAGCTCTCCCACCTACACAGCTCTGTCTACATGGAGAGTTACGGTCACTAGAACTACGTCGTTCGGGGGGTGGGTTTTTCACACCCCTGAGCGATTTAGCTATAGCCAAGTGTGTGGTGTAGACCTGGCCTGTCTGTTTCAGGCCCTCGCCTCAGGGCACAACTCATTATCTCAGCCCTTAGAAAGAGGACACGCCCTTCCCTTAAATCCTTTGCTGGAGATTAGACAGACAGGTAGCCCTTAGCCTTTTCCCGACTGTTTTACCCAGTCAGACCAGGCCTCCATCAGTCACAGCAGACCGTGTCTCTCTACACGCGTGCACACACAGACACACACACATCATGCTGTTCCTGAGCCTGCCCTGCTCACACACTGCCAAGTTTGCCATAGCACGTGCTGGGTGAAGGCAGCCTGGTGTAGTGATTTGAGCCTGGGGCTGGACATCAAGAAATCAGAGTTCTGTTCCCAGCCACTAGTGAGCGCCAGAGAGCAAGACAGGCCAATACTCTAAAGTTTAACACTCCAATCCAGGTGTTTGGATTTGGGACTGTAGTTCCTTTACCTCTCAGTTTCTCCATCTGTAAAATGGGGATAGATCTTTGTAAAGCAACTTGAGATCCTCAAGAAAAGATGCTAAATAGAGGCCAAACGTTATTCACCAGGGAGTATTTATTACAGTTAATTATTATTCTTTGTAGATCACCAACAACGTGCTGGGTGTTTTGCTATCCAGACACTTAGCTAGGGACCAGCACATTCATTTCATATGTGAACTAATCTCTGGGGATGTCTACACTGCAGCTCGGGCAGACATCTCTACATTAGCTCTGATTGAGCTTGCGCCTTAAAAAAAGAAGTACAGCCATGGTAGGGTGAGCGGTGGGAGGGGCTAGCCACTCCGAGTACATACATAGTGTCTTGGACAGGTTTGCCCTTGTGGCAGTTCGCCTCTCCTGCCACTTATGCCGCTGCGGCTATTTTTATTGGCCTAGCTTGATCAGAGCTAGCAGGGATATGTCTGTTCAATATCTTCATCAATGATTTGGATAATGGCATAGAGAGTACACTTCTAAAGTGTGCAGACAATACCAAGCTGGGAGGGGTTGCAAGTGCTTTGAAAGAAAATTCAAAATGGTCTGGACAAACTGGAGAAATGGTCTGAAGTGAATAGGATGAAATTCAATAAGGACAAATGCAAAATACTACACTTAGGAGATCAGTTGCACACATACAAAATGGGAAATGACTGCCTAGGAAGGAGTATTGCGGAAAGGGATCTGGGGGTCATAGTGGATCACAAGCTAAATATGAGTCAACAATGTAACACTGTTGCAAAAAAACCCAAACATCATTCTGGGATGTATTAGCAGGAGTATTGTAAGCAAGACACGAGAATTAATTCTTCTGCTCTACTCCACGCTGATAACTGGAGTACTGTGTCCAGTTCTGGGTGCCACATTTCAGGAAAGATGTGGACAAATGGGAGAAAATCCAGAGAAGAGAAACAAAAATGATTAAAGGTCTAAAAAACATGACCTCTGAGGGAAGATTGAAAAAATTGGGTTTGTTTAGTCTGGAGAAGAGAAGACTGAAGGGAGGACATGATAACCGTTTTCAAGTACATAAAAGGTTGTTACAAGGAGGAGGGAGAACTTCTGGGGATAGGACAAGAAGCAGTGGGCTTTAATTGCAGCAAAGGAAGGTTTAGGTTGGACATTAGGAAAATCTTCAGTGTCGGGTAGTTAAGCACTAGAACAAATTGCCTAGGGAGGCTGTAGAATCTCTGTCATTGAAGGTTTTTAAGAACAGGTTAGACAAACACCCATCGGAATTGTCTAGCTATTACGTAGTCCTGCCTTGAGTGCAGGGGACTGGACTAGATGACATTCCAATCCTACACTTCTATGGTTCTGAGTTGGAGACTGCACCTTCCAACTCCAGTATAGCCATACCCTGTGTCTGAGCCCAGATCTCTAGTGGGAATAGCTGGGTGTAGGGCAGAGGGAATTCTTAGCTTGTGCTCAACCCCAGACTAAGGTTACTGTCTAAAATCTCAATCCAGCTCCCAATTAAGTAAATGGGAGAGTTTCCCTGGACTTCACTAGGAGTTGATCCAGACACTAAGTATGAAAGATCTCTGAGATGTGCTGGGAGATCCCAGTATACAACATTCACTTCCATTTCAATAGCTTTATTGGCATGACGAAGGATACCAATGTTACCAAAGGGAACACGCCTAGTGTCTTGATCAAACTCAGCCCTGGTGTAACTCTGTTGCTTCACTGGACTTCCACCTGCCTAAACAAGGGCTGACTTTGTCCCTCCAAACTTGAGACAGGTTTTGCAGCAGTGATGGGGTTCTGTAGACCATTGACCCACCCCCCAAGTCACAGCAAGCACTGATGCTAATGCAGGACTTGTCCCAGCCTGTCCATCTGGTGTGTCTGTCCATGTGTGATTCGGTGGCAGGTTGTGAGGCTGTTTGTGATGTTGCCTGTTGTCCTCCCAAAGTTGGGCATGGTTTTTCTTCCTCGCTTTGGCCATTTCTAAGAGCTCCCCAAAGCATCTTTCATACTTTGTCCAGTGAAGCGGACAATGGTTTCTCTCCATTCCAGTGTCTCTCATCTCATGCTGATTTGCAAGGCTGCCACCTAGCCAACAGAGATGAGCCCAAGTTGCCGAGTTTTATGTAGATTTGGATATATAGCCAAACTTCCCTAAAGTCTGAGGCTCTTCAGATTTTGGTTTCTGGTTTAGCCCTTTATAGCTATGGGTACCAACAGCCAAGTTGTGATTTGAAAGTGATCCAGGCCTGAATCTTTCCAAATTCTGAACATCCACATTTTGCAGCTGACCCCATCTGTTTAACGGGCCAAACCAAAGCCCCAGATCTGACCCCTCTTAACTTTAGGGAGATTCTGAATCCAGATTCTCACAGTGATGCATCTTGGATCCATGTCTTGTAGTAAGGTATCTGCTGGAGACAATATTCTGGGTAGGGTCTCAGATCCCGTGGTAATGGGCACAACATACGAATAGACTAGAATAGAGAAACCAGCATTTTGTGTCTTTGCAGCATTCACTCCAGCAGGCAGTGTGTTGTCTTTTTAAGGTGAAGCAAATACTGTTTGTCTTTGACTAGGATCGGTTGTGTCATGGCTCCGTTGTTGAAATATGGGGGGTTAGTGCAGGCAAGGCCATGCGGTGGTAAAACTGGTTCAATGGTGGTAGTATGGGCATAGACCAGGCTCAGGCTGTTGTCTAGCCTTGTTCTGAGCAGGATTAGGTGATGACCTGATTAAAATACCCTCTCCCTGTCTACACCAGCGCTCCCTCTCTTGCTAGCACCAGTGGAACCGAGCTGATGCCAGAGCAAAGGCAGGAGATGGGCTGCGAATGCTCAGGGCAGGCGCAGCTTGGTAAGAATGGAGTGTCTCCTCATCTGATTGCTGATTTGCATCTGGCAGAGCTTTGGGATGAAAGGAGAATATGAAGCGTTGGCTGAGCTGGTGCCAGAAGATGAGCCTTCATGCATGTGTTGCAATCAGCTGTGGGAAAGGTCCTGACTCTACTCCTGTGCTCAGAGAGTTCCTGTGGATGCTGGCCTGTTGGTGCAGGTTGTCTGCTGGGATTTTGTCCCATTCGTTACAGTCACTGGTAGTTGTTAAGCCTTCAGCATTTGCACCTGTGTATTATGATAGACTAAATGTGTCCAGCAGCTTCTCTGTGGCCTGAAAGAGTCCTGTGGAGCTTTGTCTTGTTGTATTTGTGCAGCCATCTTAGCGGCCAGCAAGGAGGAGGCAGTTTCTGCTATTCTGACACTTCAAGGGATCTCCAGAAAGGTGGCAGCAGAGAGGGTAGCAGCTGCAGTTCTGGGGGGGAACATCTGTTTGTCCCCCACTGTCTGCAGTTCCTGTGGAATGACTGTGTTTAACAAGGCCCCGGGTCTTGTGCTTTAACCTTCTCCAACTCTTTCTTCCAGATATTTGGACAGTCCTCATTTATCCCACAGATATTTACACACGGAGAGCAGGTACCGTCCCTCTGACATTTTCCTGTCGCCCCCTGTGGATGTTTTTTCTGTTGCCTTCTATGGATGTCTCCCCCTGGACCCGTTTAATAAAGGCCGTGTGTCTGAGGGTGCAGCAAGTCATAAGAAACTGTATCAGGGAGTGGCCTGTAGGGAGGGGGAGAGAAATGTTGTGGGGGAGAGACACAATAAATGTCCTAGAGAAGCCTCTGGTGTCAGGACAGGGAGTGAATTCTTTGCTACACTGAAGCCACTAATGCATCTTCAGAGAAAGTCTCTTTGTGTTTCTTGGTCACAACCCTTTAGCCAGTCGTTTGACACGATAAAAACTTGGGGATATGGATTGCCTGGTGCTTGCCTGATCCCAGTGTCCTGGATTTGGCAGAGCCAAAATGACCAGCATTCAAAACTCTAGCATGGATCTTCCCAGCCCAGCTTGCTTTGGAGCTAAGATGGGAGCCAAGCAGCATCCATGAGATTGCATGTGTACTTTGGAATGTATGTCTGTGCATGTGAAAGACGAGACGAGTGTATGTGTGAGAGAGGGAATGGGTGTGCCTGAGTGTAGGTGTGAGAACACCCCAGAGCCTCATCTCCCACGCAACCTTTCTGATCCAGTACCCACTGAGGTCAGTGGGGCTCCAGTGAGGGTTGATCAGACCCCTGGAGATCAGGGAAGGGGGCACTTTGACTAACTCCCAGGAGACATTGGAAAAAGGGTGAGAAAGAGTAGACAGTTGGGCGTGGAGGTAAATTACAGGGGTGGGGCTAAGAGAGAGAGAACTGTTATTCTTGCAGTTAGACCAGAACACCTTGTTGACTAATCATTTATCTGTATTTATTGGTATGTTTATTAATTTCAGTCCAGCTCTTATTTCATCTGAACCCCGCCTTAGTTAAAATCTGACATGATTCTCTGCTTGTAGGGCAAGATAATGCTGGCCTGGGATGGGCCCAGGGCATACAGGAAGCAGGGGCAGGTGGCATAGAGCCAGGGTGATGAAATGGGAAGCAGACAATGGAGCAGCCTTCAGAGAGGTTGCACTGCCTGGTCTCCAGGTCCCCACCTTCTACCTGACTATTCACAGCTGTTCATTTAGCCATTGATGGCCCGACTGGGCTGAGTTCTTCACTACAGGGGTACTCAGGGGTGCAGGATCAAACTGATCACTGGATGTGGGACTCCCTCCCCCCCCCCCCCCGCCCCAGGGCACATTGGTAGGGACCTCGGCAGGTTTTTGAGCACTGATCAAGGAATTTAATTGTAACCCACCCCTTTCATGCCCCTGCTGAGCCACTCAGGGTGCTGTACAATAATTTGTAATGCGTGGAACGTCCCTGGGACCTTCCACTGAGGATCTCAAATCACTTTGCAGAGGCCAGTGAGTTAAGTCTCACAACACCCCAGCAAGATAGGCAAATAGGTGACTTGTGTCAGGCCAAAAATCCCAGTGAATGGAAGATTTTGGCTTAGAACCTGTCCCCCCGCTGGCTCTGACCACTCCCCCATGCTGCCTTGCTACAGATAAAATTAAATCCATGTATAAACACCACACCTTGATAAAAACTGCCCTGATAGAGCTATGCACGCGGCAAGACAGGGTTGTTACAGGTGGTAGAGGGGAGGGAGCGGGTTCTGAATAGGAAGGCAGCTGACCCTGCCTCTCTTCCCCTGCAGACAAGGGAGGCAGAGCTGAGCGACCAGTACGAGACAGTGTGTGAATCAGCCTACAGTGAAGCCGAATCAGCTGCTGTGGAGGTGCTAGACCTGCCTCTGCCCAGCTACTTCCGCTCCCGGAGCCACAGCTACCTCCGAGCCATCCAGGCAGGCTGCTCCCAGGAAGAAGACACGGCCTCCATCCGATCCATCTCGCCGCCTCCCGCCAGCAGCATCAGCGGCAGCAGGACGCTCCCCAGCAACAGCAGTAAGTGCCCCGGGGTGGAGGGGTCTGGGGTGGCAGGGAAGCCTTGGCACTGGGAGTTGGGATTGGGGAAGCAGGCTCTGAATGAGACCGGAGCTGCAGGGCCAAGAATAGCTATTGTCTGAAATTAGAGACCCTGGCGGCTGACACTCTACTGGAACGTTGCCCCTTTGGGCAGCACAAAGTTAGCTATTTGGGGCTGCGTTAAAATGGATACGGACCTTTCGGGTCTGGGGTCAGTTACTTTAATGCTGCTGGGTGTGCTAGCCCAGATGTTCTTGTTTGGTGCAGCTGAGCTGTCTACATCAACAGGTGTCCAGACAGCGATGTGGCCTTACCCACCTAACAGAGCCTTTGCCGTGACAGCCAGACTTGCTGAGTTTGCCTCATGCGCTGTACACCAGCTGGGAATTGAACTGGGGCCATAGGAAGCAGCTGTTCCATGTGAGGCTCTGGCTGAGCCAGTAGCAGCTGTACTAAGCCAGGGACCGCAGGGAAATTGCCTGCCATTGACAGAGGTTGTGGAGCCCATTGATACAGGAGCTGAAGTTAGAGATGTTCCAAGCGCTGCTGATAACTGGGGACGCTTGTACCTGAGCTTCATGGATGACCCCCATTTTGCATACCATCGGACTCTGAAACCAGAGAGAGGGGTCCATTCCCTAATATGTCTTGGTATATGGATCAAGTTGGGATACACTAGCTAGCCAGTTAAATCCTTCATCATCCTTATCTCCCTCCTCCTCCTCTCTCCCGTGTGCCCGACTGTCATTCATGGAGCCAGCTTGGTGCAGCAGACAGAGGGTGAAGCCTTGCTCAGAGCATTCACCTTGAGAACTAAGAGTGTGAGAGTGATTTTGCCCTGGGCGTCTGTTTTCCCAAGGGGATGAGATCTCAGCTGGTCTCATGGCTACAAGAAACTGGCATTTAAACAAGATGCAGAAGCATGTGGATAATGGAGGGGGTGGAGGTTAGAAGGTTTGACCCCCATTTCCTGGGCGATAAAGGAACAGAGGTGGCATTTGTTACTAGCATGGTAACCCCTGTGGGGTCTCCCCATAGGAGCTCTGTGTGAGTCACACTTGGGGCTCTGTTAAAGTGTTTCCTGTGAATATGGTGCTAGTGAAAGGTGAAAGAGTGACAGCCCTGCAGACAGGCCCCGTATTCATCCATCAACAGATCGGGCAGCAGCAATGAAAGCGTCCCTCATGTTACTCCACCAATGGGCCCCAGCTATGATCCCTGAGGGACCATCTTTAGTGATGGCGGGGAGCTCAGCTTCCATGGTCCATTCAAGCCAGGGCATTCCTGACAAGGGGGCCTATTGGCACTAATTGGAGATGAGGATGGCTTTTGTAGTGTGGACACTTACCCACGATGCCCTGGCCTGAGATTCATTGACCTTCTTTTACAAAGGCCATTAGAGAGCCCTGCAAAACTCATTGGTTCCACTTCACAGGGAGATCGTGGGAACAGCAGGTTTTGAATCACCTGCCTTTGCACCCTCTGAGTCTCACTCTGAATTTCAAGCCAAACAAGCCCTGGAACCTCCGAGTGCAGCCTTGAATTCCTATGCAGAGACATGAACCAGTCCGCGTTTGCTGGGCTCAGGGCCTTGAAGTTGGCAGGCCTGGGCAGGGTTTGCAACACAACCCAAACTAATGTAACTGGCAGAGTCTCTGTAATATGAAGTCTTTAAATCATTATTTGAGGATTTCAGTGACTCAGACAGAAGTCAGGGATCTATTGCGGGAGTGGGTGGGTGAGGTTCTGTGGCCTGCAATGTGCTGAAGGTCAGACTAGAACTAGATGATCATATTGGTCCCTTCTGGCCTTGAATTCTATGAGTCTAGTAGACTAAATGCAGGCAAACTTCCCAGTTTGTTGTGAACATTTTGCATATCTCAGGCTGTGGGGAGCTGGCAGAGTGAAGAGGCAGAGAAGCAGGTGAAAGATTAGAGGAAGAGAGGTGGGTGTGGCTGGTGATAGCTTAGGCCCAGATCAATGGAAGTTAGGGCCTTATGTACCTTTGAGGCTTGTTAGTCCTCTTTCAAAGTCACTTTAACCACCAGACAGCAGGGAATTTATCTACTGGCTGAACAGGCACCAGTTCCTTCATGTCTGTGGTGTACTTTGCCTATAGACATCCTACATACTCAGTGTTATTTTATATATTATCCAGTAGTGATGGGCTGGAACCAAAGCCCCAGATCCAAACATCCCTGAATTTGGGGTCAGATGGGAGCCAGATCTAACTCCAAACTTCAAGGTAACAATGAAGCAACCCAAACTTCAGACTCCCAATGCCCTGTGAATTTGGCTCCTCATCGTCACTTAGCAAATAATACGTTCAGATCCAGATTCCCCTGCTCATCTTTACTGCTCTTGGATGCAGCATTATTGGTTCCAGACAGACCCGTCTCTATGAGTATATTTGGTGTAAATCAGGAGTAGCTCCATTACCCTGGCATAAGTGAGAGACCTGACGTACTTCTGATCTGGGATGTGATTAGCAAAAGGCAATGCTCAGGTATTCCAGGAAGATTGTAATAATAATGGTTCTGTTGTCGGGCAGTCCACAGGAGGTGACTGTGATGCTCAGACTGTGCTGCACTTGGATGGCAATTTTCCTCCCAAAGGGCTTGGTATATTTTACATACAGGAATGGCCTCACTTATCACTGAAAGGCAGCCACCTCTGAGGTGAGACCCAGCAGCTGTTAACACTGCACAGCAACTCTTTGGGACAATTTAGGACAGGAAGTGAAGAATACTGAAACCAATAATGCAGGGCAAGAAGTGAGGAACATTCTAGGCAGTTGAAAACACAGTGGGAATTTAGGTAGGTGGAATGCTATGAGCCAAGTTGGAATTGGGCCAGATCAGCAGGAAGCGCAGTCTTGCAAAAAGTGTAATGGCATGTTTAATGATTACGAGTGCTCTTCGATTCTGGGGTGATGGGCGCCCTACCAAGGTGAGGTGGAAGTGACCAGGGCATCAGTTTTACATTTCATCCAAAAGGCAGCCTGCCTGTCAGTCAGTCCCGCCAGCACCGCGCTGGGGAATGATGATTCATTCAGTACTGACTCTGTGGGAAGGATGCTTATTGCATGACAGACCACCAGCTGCTAGGTATAGCTAGGAGGTCTCCCATTCCGATTGTAACTGATCTTGACGCTTTTAGCTTATGACAAGCACTCCTCAAGGCGGCGTGGCCACAGAGATAGGCTGTAGCTACACCTGTGTGTGTACCAACAATGTCAAGTTTTAGTTTGCAAGGGGGTTGAGGGTGGTAGGGGTTAGTTTGGTACCTTTATCTCAACTTCCTTCGGAACACCCAAAAGTATGTGTATATCTTTAAATCCCTTGACGCGATGGCATCTCAGTTGTGTCTCTCAGCTGTTCCTGGGTAACTGGAGAGTACAGTCGGTTTGGGTCTGAATGGTTCCTTTGCCCCCCCACCCCCACCCCCCAGCACACTTGCTGTTGTCATTCTCCATTGCCTTGCAAAGTTCATGGTGCGTCACGATGTTTGGGATGGCAGACAGCGGCGTGGTCTGCAGACGGAAGCTCCGGATTTTGTGGCTTTTCAGTTTCTAGATTTGGCTTGTCGCTTTGGCAGTGGGAAATAGCAACAGCCACTGCTTGGCCTTGCAGAAAGGAGAGAGTGGGCTGTGCTGGGATGCTAGTTCCGGTCCTCCCGAGAGGTGGCCACAGCACATGCTCTGGGCATGCAAGGAAGACTTTTGAGAACCCAGGGTAGGGAATGAAATTCCTAGATACTAACAGCACCTGACCATATACAGCAGGATCAGGAGCCTGAAGTAACCAGAGGGCCTAGCACTGGCACTTGGGACGTGGTAATCCCCGAGGCCTGCAGTCATGCCAGCCAGGGTCCTGTAGCATGCAGGAGCACCCAGAAGATTGCAGTATTGCCAGGAACCTACAGCAGTGCTGGGACCATGCAGGAGCATACAGTAATTCCAGCTCCGGGATCCTGCAGTAACACTAAGAACAGCCAGCAATGCCAGACCCCTCCATTAACATATGCCAAACTATGGTAACACAGAGAGGCAGCAACAATCCCTTCTGCTAATGAGGAACTTGAAGGGCAGCCTAGTAACATTGGTGATGGGCGAGGCTGGCTGCTGCCAGGCCCACTAGCCCAGGGAGACACGCGCATCGACCCTTTCCTGCTTCTCTTCTTCTTCGCTTGTCTATCGCTCCGCAGCTGCATGCAACACTTCCCCTAGCAAGTAATGACACAGTCCCTGCTCCGAAGAGATTACAGGCAATACTGATCAAGGCGAGACAGGGCCCTGGAAGAGATAACAGGGATGGTGGGATAGAGGGAGGGTGGGATAAACAGAGGAAGGTTATGGGGCTGCTTGGCTTCCCACGCCGCATGCTCCCCTTCCAGGCCCTGCACATCTCCAGTCCTGCCTGCACCCCTCCCCCAGCCCTGCTTGTTTCTGCATCCGCTCTCCTGATTGCTCCCCTTTCGTTATTGCCTTCTCAGCTTCCCACCTTCTCTCATGCCCCCCCTGTATGCCCGGAGCTTGCCGCTCCCTGTGAGCCCAGCCTGCTGCCTCTCCTCCTTCAAACCCGTCAACACCCATCTCCTCCCCCAGAGCGAGCCTGACGCTGGTCTCAGCACTGCGGTATATCAGGACTAACTCCACTGACATCTGTGGGGCATTACAGCAGTGCTTCCCAGTGGTAGGGTTTGCACTGGGTCCCCTGGATTAATTGGCTTTGTTTCTATGTCTGCTGGCAGAGGCACCTAGAGCCTTGCACAGGCAGGGGCGACTCTATGTTTTTTGCTGCCCCAAGCACGGCAGTCAGGCGGCTTTTGGCGGCGCCCCTGTGGACGGTCCGCTGGTCACGTCGAGGTGGCCTGCCTGCGGGAGGACCTTCCATAGGCGTGCCGCTGAAGGCAGCCACACTGCCGCCCTCACAGCGACCGGCAGGCCGCCCTCCGCGGCTTGCTGCCCCAGGCACGCGCTTGCTGTGCTGCTGCCTGGAGCCGCCGCTGTGGACAGGTTCCTCTTAACCTGGTTGTATCGATCTAAATCAGTGCCTAAAACTAGTGTGTAGGATTCAGAGTCAGGCACAGTGTCTACGCCATGCTGAGCCAGCCTTACCTGTCATCTGTGTACACTGCTGGGCTGAGTTAGACTGTTTGAGTGAGCCTAAATCTCCTCTCACTTGGGCCAGTGCGACACTGATATGAGTCCAGGAATGGTCCTGCTTTGCATCAGTGTAGGTGGGAGGAGAAGCAGGCCTCCTGTCTGTGTGGATGTGCTGTGAAGTGTTGTGTACATCAGCAGAGCTGTATCAGGGATGGCTATGAAGACGCCCATGCACTCAAACCTCTGGCTCGAGGCCCTTGGTTCTGTGATTCGGGGTGATTTGGGAAAGAGGGAGATCAGGGAATATAAGTGATGTGGGGGAGCCAAGCTTTAAAATTAAACAGCATCACTGAGACTCAGGCCCCAGCTGATTAAAGCCCGCGTGCCCTCCCTCCTTCCTGATTTCCTGGAGTACTCACAGCTTTCCACCTGTTGGGTAGGTGTGTGCATGGGTGTGTGTGTGTGTGTGTTGGGGGTGAGGTTTGGCAGCCATCACACCTTTGATCAGCCGTACCACTCCCGTTCCTCCTGCAAATGCATGTGTCAGTTGCACATTACATGGCAATTAGCTCACATTTCACAGCCAGCAAGACAGAGGATGAGCTGCCCTTGATCTAGCCTCAAACAGAGTCTCTGTGCCTTGCAAAGCATGAGACGAACAAAGCCCTGGTGAAAGCTATTCAGCTAATTGCGACAGGCATTCTGGAGCCTTTGCTGTAACAAAGGGCTCCCTCTCATCCCCCGCCCTAGTTCCCTCTCATTAGAAGCAAAGCTGGGTAACTGCATGCCCAATATTCCTCTGCTGAACAGCAGAGAGAGCCATGTTCAGAGAGGGCTGCCGAATGTTTCTGTCCGGGGGGGCGGAGGAAGTTTTTCTTTGACAGTTACCTGACAAGGTGAGATCCCAGCTCCATGAACTCCATCTCCTCATCAAACACCTGAAACAGCACAAAGACCATGGACAAAGGGAACTTCCCACCTGCCCGCTCTCAGAACTCCCAGCCCTGTGACAAAAAGGAAACACACATGCCTTCAGCCGTCCTGCCACAGGAGTAAAAGCCACCGACGGACTATGGCAAATACACCTACTGAGAGTAATTAAACCTGCTTTTGCCAGGCCTTCTGGGTTACAGCTTGAAAGCCTAGCCAAAAGGAGGGGTCTCCTAGAATAACAGTGAGGTAATTCTATTTATGGCAACATCATTTGGTGGGAATAATGTCCTGGCTTGGTCCATGAAGGTAGACTCCCGACTGGCGGGAAACCCTGGCATCATGAACTTTTCCAGTATAGCCCATCCTGGTGTCCGTAAGTTGTCCTCTGTGGTCCACCAGAGCCTGCGTGCTAACGGAGTAGTGCCCTTTGTGGTGTATGTGCTCCTTGAGAAGGGCAAGTGATAGGCACATGACAACAATGGGCCTGGCACAGCTTGGAAACCCCATTCTCTCAAAACCAGCAGTTACTTCAAGGATATTGATTATACCAGTCAACTCTGGGTAAATCACATGCCTGAATGCCTCTAAAACCTCCGCCACCACTTTACCCACAGTCGACTTTCCAGCACCTAACTGGTTAGCAATGGATCTGTAGCAGTCTAGGGTAATTGTTCCAGAGATTGTTATAGCAACACGCTTCTGAATGGGCCAGGCCACCCTCATGCGTGTGTCATGACGCTGGGGGCTCTGAGCAAGCTCTCATAAAGCTCCAGAAATGTAGCTTTCTTCATGTGAAAGTTCCTTCCTGGACCTACTGCTGGTCATCCCAGGTCCACATGAAGATGTGATCCCATCAGTCTGTGCTTGGGACCCTGCTCCAGAAGCACTGGGCTATGTAGGGGCCTGCTAAGCATCCATGAGGTGACAGGAGGCAGAATTAAGGGATCTTCCCTTCCTGGCCTGTCTGGGTATATAATGGGGTCCCCTCATCCCTTGCATTTGAGGAATCAAAACTGAAAAGCAGCTGTACTGAGCAAACTCATCAGAGAGCACAGTTCAGAGGCTGTAGGTGAAAGACTGAACCTTAGGAGCAGAGACCATAGCAGCCCCATTACTACTCATATATCAACCAGAGCTGACCCAGGCCAGCCTTCAAAGGGAGAAATTATTTTTCCCTTCAGATTTTCTTCTTCTTGTTGACCTAGATTTCACGTTCCAGAAATAGCTTTCTCTGGCATACCAGCAGAAAGGGATTAGGTTTTGTGTGTGTGTGAGAGAGAGAGAGAGCAATTTATGTTCCATGCTGTGTGTGTATAAGGGACACAGAGAGATCTGTATGTTCCATGCTGTGTGTGTAGGAGAATGGGATCTATGTGTATTTTTATGTATATTTTTTCTCTCGTGCCCTTTTCCTACTATGGTGGAAACTAGGCTAGCAATAACTGTGCTCTAGACACTCCCTTTCCCCAGGAAGTCAATAGCATTGTTCTGTTCCATAGTTAAAATGGCGTTTTCAGCCATCAACAAAAAAAACTCTGTCCCCCCGGGTCAGTGAAACCAAGTTCGAAATGCACTTTGCTATCACGGTTTCAGCCTTAGCGTGGCCAGGACCTCTATTTGGGAATGTTTCCTCCTTGGTGCTCTCTGTATGTGTGGGTGTTTCTGGGACCCCAGCATCCTGGCTGGTACATGGGAAAAATGTGTATCTTACACAGAATCCTCTGCAAATGGTAACAAGTTGCAGACAACAGGGGACGCTGCATTGCACCCCCGGGCACAGACAGTATCAGTGCAATATGCATGGTAGCTGCCCACAGAAGGGGCACACGCATGGAAAAGTGGTTGTGGCCACAGCATCCAGGCCAGCACTGCATGTTTGCCCCAGCAGTGTGTGCATTGCAGACAGGATGGAAATGAAGTAGCTGGGGACACTTTACGTTAGATGCTATAACTATGGGAGCCTAGTGCCCCTGGACAGTGGAAGCCACAGGGGGATCAGAGGCCCAGGCAGTAGATATAACATCCCAGGGCCTTCTATATGATGAGAAATTAAAAAAGACTGGGACTGTTCTGCTTAGAAAAGAGATGACTAAGGGGGGATATGATAGAGGTCTATAAAATCATGACTGGTGTGGAGAAAGTGAATAAGGAAGTGTTATTTACCCCTTCACATAGCACTAGACTTAGAGGTCACCCAATGAAATGAATAGACAGCAGGTTTAAAACAAACACAAGAAAGTACTTCTTCACACAACGCACAGTCAACCTGTGGAACTCATTGCCAGGGGATGTTGTGAAGGTCAAAAGTATAACTGGGTTCAAAAAGGAACGAGATAAGTTCATAGAGGATGGGTGGGTCCATCAATGGCTATTAGCCAGGACAATCAGGGACACAACACCATGCTCTAGATGTCCCTAAGCCTCTAACTGTGAGAAGCTAGGCCTGGATGACAGGGGATGGATCACGGATAAATTGCCCTGTGCTGTTCATTCCCTCTGAAGCACCTGGCACTGGCTACTGTCAGAGATGGGATGCTGGGCTAGATGAAACATTGTGAATGTGGCCATTCTTATGGAGCCTCCGGGAGGTCTCCAAGGCGGACACGCCTGGAGATAGAGTAGCCTTTATGGCTGTTTTGCCAGGCTCACAGTTGCAGTACACATAAGTTGCACTTACATGTCACTTTGATGCAGCTCACTGTGCAGTTGAGCTGCTCTCAATCTCTTCCTGACTGCTACCACTAGGCCATGCTGCCTCCTGACCAATGCAGTTACCAGCAGGGATGGATTCCGAGCCTGCTATTCACCACTCCCTGCTGCTGGTCACAGGCTGGCCTGGTTCCAGCTCGTTATGTTCCATGTTGCTGCTGTGTCCCTTGAACTGGTCTCCTAGATGGTGGTACAAGCTGTCTTCCCTTTCACCTTCTAACAGCCGTGAGCACTGGGCTGCTTGTGCCTGCACCATTCTGCACTATTTGGGAGGTGGCTGGTCCAAGGTGCTGCGCACACCCTTTATGGGCATGTTTGTGGTTTCTGCAATTACCTCATGTAATTCTACCTCTGCTCTCAGCATGCATATTCCTCTCTGTCTGCGTGTGTCCCTTTCTGCTCTGGATAGATGGGTCTTTCTCTCTGACCCTCTGGGCCAGATTCTCTCTTGTGAGCTGGCCTCATTACACTGCCCTAGTGGTACAAAGGAGCTGGAAAGCAACTGGATCTCCTCAGCTACTGTGGAGCCAGTTAGTACTACCAGCTCCTATGCCACCCCCTTCTGCAGGGGTCATGTGGGAAGGGACCTGAGCTCACTGCAATTGCATTCTGCCTCTTCTCAACTGCGTAGAGTCCCTTCAGGGCCATGGGCCTGCTGGCATTGTGTAAAGCAGCCCCCGTGCTGCTCTGCTGTACACTGGGGCCAAGAGAACTGGGCCACCAGTATCAGGGAGTCACAACTGTGCAGCCCTCCTCTGAGCTGTGCCCAATTTCCATCTCTGTCTCTCCACCTTGGGGCCTCTCTTCTATGGCACTGCCATGATTGTACTTTGCATTTACGGGCATCTAAGAAAACCAAATGTGCCTGCTATGAAATGCTAAAGTTAACAAAGTCCGATCATACTGGGAGATTCATGCAAGTACCTCCCAGTTCATTCAGCAGGAGCAGAGTGCATGCATCTCCCAGGGTAATAAGGCTGACTGGGAATTACTCTTTGTGAGTCTGTCCCGTGTATACATGTGTTTTTCTCTCCCTTGCTCTGTCCTCTGTCGCCCGCTGGGCTGCTTCTCTCTCTTGCTTCAGTGCCTTCCTGTTGCTTTCCATCTGATGAGTCACTGTCTGAGTATCAATAAGGATTCAGAAGGAGAACAAGTTACATATTTTAAAAGCGGGACAGAGCCCTGTCTATGTAACAATCCCTCCACCAGGGGTCATTCTGCATTTCCAGGATCTACACCTGCCTCATAGGCAGGAAACAATTGAATCGACATGTGCTTTGTTTTCCTGGGCAAACTATAGTGAGGTCCTGGAGCTGCTAGGATTACACTCAGATCCAAAGTTGTGTGGGTCAGGTCTGGATCCGAGCCTCTGCAGAGCTCAGAAAGGAGTAGCTGGGTCCCGGGCAGGGTTCTCCTTTGGGCCCATCTTCCTGTTTGGCTTTTGATACTAGCTCAGACACATCAATAATGATTCCATTGCTGGAAATCAGAAAGCATGTCCAAAGTACAGATCCTATCTCGCTAATGCCTGCCTTGAATAGGAAGTGTCTGAGTCGAGTGGGGGAAGTTACCAATGGACTCTCTGATTTCTCTTCACTTTAAAAGCCAGTTTGCTCATCTCTGCAGAGAGTAGTGCAATCAGAGTCATAAATAAATCAGAGCTCTCAAGGACTTATTGTAACAGCAAGTAATTCAAGCAGTACACACACTCCCTGCCTGGGCAGTCCAGGGAACCAGACTACCTGTGGAGCCAGAATCCCATGACAGGACAGACCTCCTGTAAACAAGCTTGTCAAGGCAGAGCTGCTGCTCACACAACCATGGTCACTGGCATGGCAGCCTAGGAACATAGGCGCGGCCATCCTGGTCAGACTGTGGCATGGGTGTAGTCAGACAATCCCCTGGTTTTGCAAAGGCATTACCTTGATGATCAAACAGACCTTCCCCATCTGCTAGGATCCTACCAGCCTCAGCACATAGATTTTTATTTCTCAGGAGCAGTTGTAGCAGACCCAGGACAGGAGCAGCTAGAGGCCCAGACTTGGACCCTGCCGAAGCGGAACTCTCCGTTCCAGGAGTCCCAGATTCCAGGGGTAGTGAGTCTGTTCCCAAGGGGCAGTTTGGTTTTTCTTGGTTCAGTTCTGCTCCTGGGTGGGCGAGGCTTATGTATGGGTTGATTCTGATCAGCCGTTGTGTTCCTGGAAGGGCTGGATAAGTTTGTTTTATGGATTCCCGTCCTCCCACTCCAGCAATCCTAACTGTAACCCCATGTTTCAGGGCTGCATCTCACAGGGTTTAATGTAAGGCATAAAACCAGGTCCACACGTGACTGCAGGTGCTGTCAAGACAAATGAGAATTAAGCTAAATTTTCCCCCCATGACGGAGGCCTCCTCAGATGGAGGTGCACGGGAGGGAGAAGCAGTGAGCACAAAGACCCAGCCACTTCCATTTTCCTTTCCTCTCCTGTCTGTCTGTCTCTCCTCTAGAGAAAGACTTTCCTCTATGCCAGAACTTGAAAGGCCAGACCCTGCTCTCAGTTACACCAACATAAACCAGGAGTAACCCCATTCTTCTTACTGGAGTTGCTCTAGATTTACACCACCACAGCTGTGAGCAGAATCCAGACCCCAGTGTGAGCACAAAGTCCAGCATCAAGTGTGCCCTGCACAAAAAGCTACGAGTGGAAACGCAGGTCTGAGCGAGTCCTGAAAGTCTGTGCCTGTCTCTCAAAGAGGAGAGTAGTGAGGAAATCTTGCTGTACTCGACTGGCAAGGAGCTGGGCCATCCCCAGCAGAACTCAGCCCTTCACCCTGAGAAAGCTTGGGATTATATAACCCCTCCCCCACCCGTGGGGAAAGGAGCAGCTTGAGGAGAATGGGGGCTTGGAAGAGGCCCCTCAGCCAAAAAGCCTTTTGTGTGTGCGCGAGATTCTCTGGGCGAAGAGTCGTGCTGAGGACGTTGTCACCATGGCACCCCGCTCTTTGTCACTCACTGGAGCTGTCAGCTCAGTGCGCCTGAGCCCGGCTGGCAGCTCCATGACAATTCGTCTCGGCTGTGAAGCTGGGGTGGGAAAGGCAGTTTTTGTTTGGCAGAATTTCTCCTCCAAACTCCCAATTTTGTTTGCAGTGATCTGTCCGCCCCCCCGCCGCCCTTCCCCAATCCACCCCACTGAATCCCCAAGGAAGGGCTGTTTTCGGAAGCCACGTTTGCACATTTTTCCATCCCAAATGTGCTGCAAAACGCCTTGAACATCAAGCCGGTTTGTGTGTCGTGACAATTGTCCTGCCCCTCAGTCAGTGTAGAGCGGTGACACTCTCCCTCTGCCCACCCCAGACTGCACGGCGCCTCCTTGCAAGTGCCTCAGTTCTCATGAGCGTGGGCTCCAGTTTCAGGCAGTATCCCACTTCCAGATGCCATGCCACTTCTCTCCCTCCTTGCTCTCTTACTTATGGGTGTATTTGCCTGCACCACAGATCATGGCACAAACCTAGCCAGGCTGTGGAGTGAGGTGTATGTAACCAGGTGCCATATGCCCAAGCGGATGAGATCTGGGGTCAACTGTAAGTTAATTAAGGCCAGAGGTTCCCAAGCCGGGGTTCATGGAGCACTTGCTAGTGATCCACAGGGAGCCGGCTGGTTACATGTTGCAGGGTTTCCAGGTAAGAGTAACAGAATATATGGGAGGGGAGCAAAAACAGACACTGGCTTCCAGGGTTAACATTATTCACAAAGGACAAGTCTTACTGCCCTGAAGTGTTAAACGTCCATTAAACACTGCCCTAATCTGACTGCTCCATGTAAGGAAATGTCGCCATGGAGATGATCTGAGAGACCAGTGAATGTAAAGGGTTGGGTCCACAAGACAGTCTATTAACATATGTTCCACATTGTGAAAAAGTTTGGGAAGAGCCTGTTTGGGCAAAGTTTAAGGACTGGATGGAATATCAAGAGGTTAATAGGATTTAATTAAACAGTAATTGTTTCTCACCCTTTCTCCTGTTTCTTTGTCTACATTTACCTACACATTGGTCCAGATTCTGAAACATATTTAGGCTCCTAACAGCCATTGAAATCAGTGGAAGTTAGGAGCCTAAATACATTTGAGGATCTGGGCCTTAGACTGTAAACTATTCAGGGCAGGGATTTGGCTGGTGATCTCCTTGAACGATGGAGGATGATCAAGAGTCCATGCTGTCCTTTCTAGATCTGTCTACTGTCTTTTATACCATTAATCATGAGGTTTTATTGACATATCTGTTTGTCACCCTCCTTGTCTGTCCTGCCCTCAATACCCGTAGTCACCAGCAAGTCTAGATGGAGTTACTTGAGTGGTTGGGTTCTTTCCTGTTTTAAGGTAGTGTTGGGCATTTGCTCCTGTGGCATCAATGACCCCTGAAGGGTGCCAGAATGGCCAGTTTTGCCATTCCTCCTGTTCAACATATGTACAAGGACATTGGGAGAGTTAGTGAGGAGATACAGGCAGCAGTGTATTCAGTATGCTTGATGACACCCTGTTCTATGTCTCCATCACTCCTGTCCCAGCCAGTGCAGTGGAACAAATGATCCAGTGTCTATATGAGCTTGGGGCTTGGAGAAGGTTAGCTGGCTACAGTTCAGTCTGGATAAAATGGAGATAATGTTAGTAGGTTTGGGGAAGCATCTGAAAGAGCAGAAGCTTACTGTAGTACCATTGACTGAAGGAGCGTGTCTGCCATTTGCATCCTTTGTTCAGATCCTGGGTTCTTTCTTTCTGGACCACCAGGGGTCAGCTGGAGCCAGGAGTGCTCTTCGCCATATACATCCTCTTCTTGCCCATGAAGGGACCTTAACCACAATCATCCATCCTTTGTTACTTTGAGGTTAAATTATTCTAATGTGCTCTCTTGATGCTACACCTTGACATCATTCAGAATGTGTAGCTAATGCAAAATGCAGCTGCCCACATATAAAGTGGAATTTCAAACCAGGAATATATGACACCACTGCTCTGGGAGCTACATGGGCTGCCAATGTTTCCAGGGGGTGCCGGTTTTAACCTACAAATCCCTGCATGGTTTAAACCTGGGAGATCAACTCTTTCTCCATGCTAAAAAGCACAACTGGGATTGGCAGACGTCTTGAACTGGATCCCTTTGTTATAAATGGGAAGGAAGGGAGGTGCCAGAAAGGCCCCTTGACTTTGCTCCCACATAGCCCAGGATGGCTAACTTTCTGGGCACACTGTCTGCAGAGCCCATTTATTTTCCCCAGTTCAGAAGGCAGCTGGACAATGAGCTGCTATTAGGTAGGTAACCATACTCAGCTCTTATCTAGTACAGTGCTCAAAGCATTTCACAATATCCCCATGAGGCAGGCAGTGCTATTATCCCCCTTTTACAGAGGGGAACTGAAGCACAGAGAGGCTAAGTGACTTGCCCAAGGTCACACAGGACATCAATGCTGGAGCAGGGAATTGAACACAAATCTCCGGGGTCCTAGGCTTGGGCCCTAACCACTGGATTGCTCGGCTGTTGGCGAGAATGTTGTACTGGTAATTCACTAACTACTGTAAGATCTCAGCTGTTTGCGTGTAATACTGGGGGCCTCCCCTTCTTAATATATCAGCGGTACCTAGAGCAGGGCCAGGCCAGCGTCATTAACCTCTCAGTGACCCAGTAATGCATGGAATAAATACAGATGAAGGGGAAGTGACATAATCCCTGATTTCCCCTGTCAGCAGCCAGTGCTGAATGTGTTCTGAAAAAAAGGGGAGGGGGAATCTATCATAATGGATCAAAGCGTGCCCCTCGGCCACCTAGCTCCCTGTTTAGTTTTGGTTTTGCTGGATCTATGACACCCCCGTCCCCCCCCACACACATTAAGCGCTGCTGGCACCAAGGCCATGGGAGCACGAGCACCCAAACCCAGTTCCCCATCTAGCAACCAGACAGTTGTGGACCAGCCAACCCCTCTGCGGGGATGCCAGGGGTCCTGTGCTTGGGGGGGGGGAGAGTCTTGTGCTTGGGGGCCCTATAGCCCAGGGTCTTTGTTGCCACACCAAGCAATGGACCAGCACCCTGTTCTGGGACCCCCGAAACTCCCACTGGCAGCCCAGCCCCAGGGCAGAGCGATGGGGAAGGGGGGTCTCAGGCCGGGCTGCCCAGTGAGCACATGCGGGAGTCCAGCTGGATCCGGCGTGATTTCTCCCCGCCCGCCGGCCGACCCCCCCCGCCCGCCAGCCAGCCCGGGCTCGGGGGCGTGGCCATCCAGGCTACCCCGGAGCCCCGCCCCGGGGCGGCGCACAGCTGCAGCGGCGGGGCGAGGCAAAGGGAGGTAGCGAGCGAGACCCGTGCGGCTCTGCCCTTGTCCTGCTGCCCCCCGCCTCGCCCGGGCCCGCGAGCAGAGCGCACCATCCCCCCCGGCTGCCGTGGCCCGTCCGCCGCCCCCCGCAGGAGGGAAGAGCCGCCACCCCTGCTTTGTGTCTCCCATGGCTTTGTGTCTGGAGCTGTGCAAGCGATGTGAGTGTGGGGCTCGCCGGGCGGGGTTCTCCGGGGCCGGGGATCGGGCCCCCGGGTGCGCAGTGCGGGACCCCCTGGGGGAGGCTTTGGGTTTGGACACCGAGCCGCTCTGCTGGCTGGAGCGGCGCTGGGGAAGCGGGGCTGCTTTGTGTGGCGTGGCTCGGGGGTGGCTCCTTGGAGGGGGTAGGGGATGGACCCCAGCCGTGCTGCGCGGCTCTGCGCTTAATAGCCAGGGGCTGCTGGGCCGGGCTGGTGTTTTCCCTGCGATGTTCCGACCCAGCCCTGCTAGCCCGGATCCCGACAGGATGTGAGCTCATTTGCCTATATTTGTACTGGGCCGTCCCAAGCTCGGGCGAGCTGCATTTTTCTCGCTCTGAGTAATGACATTCGGATGCGCGGTGCTCGCTCGCTTTTGCCTGGGTAACTCGGCGAGTTTCGCCCTCCTGTGTCCAGTTGGGGTGGCTGGTCTGTGAGTTCTCAGGCAGGCTTGGGCGGTGCTGTCCTGCTGGAGCCCTTTGAAGGTAACTGCTGCAGGTTCACCAGGAACGAATACGGGGTTTCTTTTGAACGGGAAACCTGTGAAATGGGTTCCTGTCATTTGACCCAGGAGGTAAGTATTAAACCGGGGGGATATTTTTATACAAAAACAGAGGACAGTAGTTCCTTATTTCCCTTGTGGAAAAGTCTGACTGGCTTTAATCAGTATGAAAACAATAAGCTTCTATAAAAACCGAGTAAGTTTCTATAGACACAGAGAATGAGCTCTTTATATAAGGGTCTTACAAACTGTCTCTATTAAATCCCTAAATGAACTTTGTGGGACTATTGTAGTGTTACGATCTATAGAACTCTTCCAGGGTGATTATCGCTCTGGCTGTGCACATCTATTCTAATTAACGTTTTGCTGGATAACCAAGGCAAGACAAAGTCTGTACACGCAAAAGGGCTGTGATGTGTATGAGGTTTGACTGGCTGGCTAAGTACACATGGGACTTCCTTGCTTTCTATTTTGATTTAGTTTCTCTTCTTTTCCCCTCACCCATATATCTCCCTGAACAATCTTGCTTCAGGGAGATATATGGATGTTGTGAAGGCCAAGACTATAACAGGTTTCAAAAGAGAACTAGATAAATTCATGGAGGATAGGTCAATTAATGGCTATTAGCCAGGATGGGCAGGGATGGTGTCCCTAGCCTCTGTTTGCCAGAAGCTGGGAATGAGTGACTTGGAATGGATCAGCTGTTCTTCATTCCCTCTGGGACACCTGGTATTGGCCACTGTGAGAAGACAGGATACTGAGCTAGATGGACCTTTGGTCTGACCTAGTATGGCCGTTCTTATGTTGCTTACAGGGGTAGTTACTATGGATGGGCAAGTGAGCCTAAGGCTTAATCTTGTCCCTCCTACCCTGTCATCTGGGTGGTGGTGTTATGAAAATGAGTCTCGAGCAGTTTAAGTCGTCCCCTCCCACCCCCCGCCATCTCCCCTGGTCCATGGGCAAAAGATACTTTGCATTTTAGGTTGGAATCCTGTGTTTTCCTCTGAACTGACCCATTCCTCCCCCAAATTAGGAGAGCCCAAGAAACAAATTATCTACAGTGCACAGGGTGAGAAGCCAGGCTGTGTGCTGGGGAGATTTGCCAGAGCCTATGCAAAAAGAACCTTTTTCCCCAAGTCCACTATTGTTGGCTCAAGGTTTTGTGGCCACCATATGGCCTTACTGACACATTGATGGAATAACCAGAGCATCAGCCAAGTGGTGGATCCATAATGCTGCTGCTATCAGGGCCTCCTGTTTGTAGGGGTGGGTGACAGTCGGGGCGGCTACAGGCACCAGCGCAGCAAGCGCGTGCCTGGGGCAGCAAGCCACGGGGGGTGGCGTGCCAGTCACCGTGAGGGCGGCTGTCAGGCAGCCTTCGGCGGCTTGCCTGCGGGAGGTCCGCTGATCCTGGGGCTTTGGCGGCTGGTATGCCGAAGGCGCGGGACTGGTAGATCACCCGCAGAAATGCCACCAAATCCGCGTGACCAGCGGACTGCCCGCAGGCGAGCCCCCAAAGCCCGCCTGACTGCCGTGCTTGGGGCAGCAAAGAACATAGAGCCGCCCCTGGTGACAGTACTTCCCCAGGTAAGGGACAAGAGAAAAGGAGAGAGCTTTAGAATGCTATAGATTCTGTTACTTCAGGATATGTGTCTGTACTCCTCCGATATTTGTAGAATACAAGAACTAATACCCAGACTCATCAACAGCATGAAGGAGAAATGCATTGGTTTACTACATCTACTATAGATATTGAACTACTATAGATATATTCACCAGAAGTGATGAAGCCCGAAGCTAGACTAAAGCTTTGCCAGCCATGTGTTCTGATTTTCCTTCCCTCTCATAAGCTAAGCAGGGTTATGCCAGTCAATATTGCAGGGTACCAGGTTAATACTAAAGACCTCTTAGGAGTACATGGGTGCTGCAGAAGGGATATTGCTGTTTCATTAATTTGTATTCTTCCCTGGAGGACCCTGGTTGCTGCTGGAGGTGCTGTTTTGGGTTTGTTTTGTTTGGAGCAGGATGGGTGATGGATGAAACATAAAAGTTGAGTGCTTGGGGCTGTTAAGGCTCTATGACTGTTAGCAGTGTTCTGGCCAGAGCGGGTAACAGATTTACCAATTGCAAATTCTGCCTTCAGAGTCACTTGGATATGATGATCTTTATTTCTTTCTTAAACTATTTGGTGTTGCTATGCACTGTCATACAGGAACTATGTTCCACCAAAGAGGTGACTGACTACTTGAATGGGGTATGTGAGGGAATTATTCCTTGCTATAGTCAGTTTGTAAAGCACTCTGTCCTTCTGCTTGAAAAGCACTGTGGAAATTTGCCAATTATTTGCATCTCGATAGCTATTTCCATTCCAGAATTCCAAAGCACTCAAACACTAACAAATTAAGCCTCACAATGTGCCTTCAGGTAGAGGAAGTATCATTATCCGTTTCTCCAGCTTGTAAAATAAGGACTGTAAGTAGCTTGCCCAAGGTCACACAGGAAGTCTGATGTCCTGACTCCCAGTCCAAAATCTGCCTACAAAGAGGTAACATGCAATTTCTGACCCTTGAAAATGCACCTGTCCTTTAGGAAGGAATGGGCCAGATCTTCAGCTGGTGTAAACTATACTAATAGAAGACAGATGTGTTCCCACCAATATGCCCAAAATCCAGTAGATCTATAACCAGATTAGGAACAGATTCCAACCCCTCCCCCTGACTCCACATGCAGTCCCATTCATTTCAATTGGACTGTTGGCAGAGTAAGTGCTAAATGTATGTGAGGGTGGCAGAATCTGGCCCTTAGAAGTCTCTGCCATATGGAGAACATTGCAAATGTAATATTTAGCCACTGACCAAGGGCAACACTGCCTGTCCCTATTGAGGCCAAGTGGCTTCAATATTCTTTTTAAGAAGGGTTGACTTGTGATTTTGAAGCCATAGTTTCTGGATATGAAAGGGAAAAATTTCAGCTGTCCACAAACTGTCAAAAATCATTATACCCTTCCCCTTTTACCATCCAACCACAACTTACATTAGCTTGTGTGACTAGGTGCATGTCAGATAGACACACACACAATTACCTACTTTTTGCATGTAGTTTTGCTAGCTTTTTTGAGGCCATTTCTGACAATTTAGCCCAAGTTTGTCCGCTGCTTCAATCCTGCATGCACAATGTATGCGAGACCTGCTGCTTGGTGGCGCTCACTGGTGGCTTGTTCATACAGCCAGAGCAATATACTTCAAAATTGCTTTTAACATAGAATAAATAACAATTGTGAGGCATTTCCAGATTGCAGTTGCACATCAGTACTCCTGAGGGAATTATGCACCAAAAAATTAAAAATTGTGCCCAAAACTAAAAATTATGAGCACAATCTTTTAAAATACTGCAACTTTTATTTGTCAATAAATAAATGTGGCTCCAGCATGGCAGTGGGGGAGCACGACTGGCATGAGGATCCAGGAGGCAGTGTTCAGCTGCAAAGTCAGCGGAGTCAAGACGCAGCCTCCTTTAGCTGGGCAGCTCTGCGCTTGCAGAAATGAGGGGAAGGCAGTGACACGTAACCCCGTGTGCCCCCCATGTCTTGCTTCTGTTTGGAGGGGGGAAGTCCCCCCAAAAAACTGCACCCATGGTCACCCCCCGCACCGCTCGTGTGGCTTCCCTTTGCTTCCCTGCCGTTTTCGGCAGGGAAGCACAGGAATTCTGCGGGGGAACCAGTTTTCTGCGGGCGTGCAATCACGCAGAATCCCCCCAGGAGTAACATCAGCTTGGTTTCCATAGGTTTTTCTGTTGTCCACGCTTCACTCAAATGTGTGTCACCCTGGCAGTTTGTTAATATGATGGAGAATGGTGTATTTTCTTCATGACAGTGCAAACTTACCTGTCTGCAGAGGTGAGATTTCAGAGCCAAATTGCAATAAGACTTCTCCCCCCACACACACCCTTTCATTTGATGCCTTTGGCTCTTAAACGGCTGCAGATTTTTCCTGGGTTGAGGCTGTGTAATTGGATTCAGTGCAGTGCAAGTTACAATAACATATGTGAGCTAGGAGGATTAGGGTTGTGTGGACGGGTGGCCTTCTTTAAGAAAAATCCACTTTAATTTCTGCCAGGAAAAGTTGTCAGTACACTGTCTGTCAAAGCAGATTTTACAAAATTACCGATAAGTATAATTGCAGTTCCCTATGAAAGCAGATTAGAGTCCATGCTGTCAGGATCAAATTTTACAATGGGTTGTAATCAAGACAGAGTGGTGAACTTTGGTTTGCTCTTCAGGAAGATACTGAAAAATGGGCTCCTCTCTGCAACCAGTACCCTGGTTCACATCACTAAATTTCCACCCCTATTCTGATTTTTTAATTTGTTTGCTTAAATGGTGTTTGTTTTTTTAAAAATTGTTTAACTTGCTAGTCCACATAGAGTGGGAATGCTGCCATAACTGGTGGGATCAGCCAGATTAATGACTTGTAGGCACTTTGTCCCCAGTGATTGTATTTAAGTCTCCTTACGGTCCTCTTGAGTGGCTCCTCAGATGTCAATAAGGAAGGGAATGATGGTCCCCTTTTTGCTAGAGACTTCCTGAGTGACCTTGAGCAAGTCACTCCCTCTCTGTGCCTCAGGTCTCCGTTTTACAGAGGGGGGGGGGGGTAATAGCACTGTCCTGCCTCACAGGGCTGATGTAGGGATAAATGCGATAAAGATTGGGAAGTGAGTGGATACTACAGCAATGGTAGCCATATGGAGATAACCGGACCACTGGGGGGCCGAGGAGGAAAGCAGAATGGCACACATCCATATGGATTGGAATGGTTTGCAATGCAAGGATGGTGAAGAGGTAGGAAAGTTTTTGCTCTGCACTAATGTAGCTGTGTCCTAATTGAAAAGGGCAGATTACCGTTAAAGCTTCCTAGTGCAGCGTTTCCCAAATGGGGGATTGTGACCCCGAGACATGCATGCTGCTGAGTACACTGCACAATGAGAGGTGGCTGCATGCTCCTGGCTGCCCTCACCTCGCTGCACCGTGTGCTGCACTCTGAGAGGCCCTGGGACTCGTCAGCACATGCAGCACAGTGAGCTGGCCGCAGCTGCTGCTGCACCAGCCCTATGGGTAGGAAGAGAGGAGCCCATCAGATCTGAACCCAAGGGCTTGGGTTCTTTTCCAATCTGAAGCCAACACTAGTAGTGAGGTACTTTCTGGTTGCAGGGCTGTGTCAGACCCCTGGGGAGTGTGTTAACAGAGGTGAGCCCAAAGAGGGTCATGGCATACAGAAGTCTGGGACTCCCTACCCTAGTGGAATTGCATGCTCACTCCAATGAGTGCAGTTCACCACCCCTAGGACACAGCAGCATCTCACGGATGTGAGGGACAGGATTCTGACAATCCAAAGATAACTCTGGATGCAGACCGAGGGGTTCTCACCCACAGACTGAGTAACAGAACCTGTGGGGCCTCGTGTCATCTAAGCTGCGACCTATAGAACAGTGACACTTGTCGCTTTTGACACTTCCACTTCAGGCTAGGAAAAGACTGGTGTTTCTAGTGGCTTAGGGTAGGTCTGATTGACTCACTAAGGAGGAGAGGATGATTTGACTCAAAAATTTTTCTTAATCCTTCTTTGTAAAGCATTTAAATAATTCTGAGGCGGTTATCAGAGGGAAATAGCGAAGAGTTTTGCTGCTTCTCTCCCTCCTTTCCTTGCATTTTTGCTGTTAGCCTTGGTCTGTAATGCAGTACAAAGGATAATGAAGTAGCAGTGGCTTTTCAGAGTCACTGGTGCCTGTGCTGTGATGCAGAAGGAAGAATTGTCTTAGAACTGCATCAGCCAAAATACCACTGCCTGGCCTGCTGCTCTTTCTTCTTATCAGCCAGTGCACACAGGAACTTAGTTATTCTCATTACCCTGTTGGCGCTCTGTGGGTTAAGCCTGTCAGTTCTCTTTACATCACCAGCTGGATGGTGAAAAATCTCAGACTAGACTGACCTTCAGAGCCTGAGGAAGTTGCAGGCATTCTCAAAAAAATCAAAGAGCAAACAGTGTTAGGATGTCTAAAGAATGGGCTATAGAAATAATTAGTGTTGTAATGCCATGATATCAATTGGTGGTATGCATATTCATCTGGAACACTAGGTAAAGTGTTCAAGAATACCTACATGCTTAACTCACGTAAGCCCCATTTTCATTGACTGTCAATAGGATTTAGCCACCTAGGTAGATAACTCACTTGTTAAACTACCCACTGTCTTCATCTTGTTGCCTTGTCTCAGTTGATGTGGAAAAAATAGATTAGAGAAAGGCAAAGGCCTGCTGTATGAGGAGAGTTGGAAGACTGGGTCTCTTGGTTTAGAGAGGAGATGGAGACATGAAAGAGGTATACAGAATGAAGGGTATAGAGGGGGTAAATTAAACACTCCTATTTACCCTCTGTCATAATATGAGAAAAAGGGGATGTTAATGAAACTGAAAGGCAACATATACTTCTACCTCGATATAACGCTTTCCTCAGGAGCCAAAAAATCTTACCGTGTTATAGGTGAAACCGCGTTATATTGAACTTGCTTTGATCCACCGGAGTGCGCAGCCTCCTCCCCGCCCCCCGGAGCACTGCTTTACCACATTATATCCGAATTCGCATTATATTGAGATAGCGGTATACTTAATATTAATGAAAGGAGTGATTTTTGCACAATGTCATAAGATATCAATGAGGCCAAGAGTTTAGGATTCAAAAAGGGATTAGACATTTATATTGCTACTTACGTGGTAGCATCTAAGGATTCCAGTTGTGGATCACAGACCCATTGTGCTAGCCACTGTACAAACTTAGAGATGTAAATCCTCATACTTCAGGGCATAAAGCCACCACTTTTTGCCTGGGATTGGGAAGAGATTTTCCCCAATAGACAAGTTATTCCATAATTGTCCCGCATGAAGATTCTTGTACCAGAAGCTTCAGGGGAAGGTACAGGCCTCTGTCGGAGATATGACGCTGGACTAGCAGGAGCACTGATACGGTATGCTAATTGCTATGTTCATGTATTAATATATAGCGCACTACTGTGTGTGACTCTTCTTGGAGTTAGTCCTCCTGTAAGAAAAGAGTGGGGCTTTTTTAGGGGTACTTGTAAAACAGGGGCTGCCACCTTGTGGCCAAAGGTAGCTCTGCATCCCCCTGCCTGTGTTTTTCCCCCACTTTGCCGGGCAACAGAGATTCGTGTCTCTCTCCCTTTCTGCATTCTGCACCATGTGTGACATGGCAGGGTTTCTCCCCAGCTTAACAACACTCACTGCCTGCCCAGGCTCCTTTAAGTAGGTTTATTTGTCCAAATATAAGCCCATAATAGACTAAAACAGTCCTTCAGCTCACCCATTGTCCTGGGATTTCACAGCCTCTCCTCTGAGGTGTTTTTAGTAATCCTGTTTCTTGCAGCTTCCCAGTCTTAGCCAGCTCCTCTCACAGCCAGCTCTGCTCCCCTTCTGGAACACCTGCCCTAGGGCTACTTCCCAGAGCACCTGACCCCTTGTTCCCGGGGTCCACCACCCTGTTAAGTGTCACTTCTCTGTGGTTCCTCTCCCCAGGCACAAGCTGCCCCAATCACTCCTCTTCCTGTCCTTTGACAGGCCTTTATAGGCCCCCCGGGGTAGCCCTGCCTCCTTTAATTGTTTCTGTTGGCTCCACCTGCTCAGGCAAAGGGGCACTGAGCCTGGCCTACTCACAGGGATCAGCTACCCTGTGTCTGGACTCCTTATCTTTTCCATGTTGGAAACTTCACTTCTTCCAGCTTGCCACCTCTGCCCAAACATGAGGCCCTGAGTCACAGTCATGTTCTCCTTGCTCATGAAACCTGTAAGGAGCCCTTTGGAGCCTATCGGTGCTGCTGCTTTACTGGCTGGACTGACACAACACTCTTGTCCCCTACAATGTGATTTTTTTCACTCCTGGGCTGCATTCTGCCCCCTTTATGCGGCTATTCCCTGTAGCTACAGTGTAGCTCCCTGGGCAACACAGAGCTAGCATAATGACCCAATACCAACCCCTTGCAGCCTCTAGGAGTGTGTCAAGGACAAAAGGGGAGATTCTGGGGATGGGCAGGGGCATAGCTAGAGCACTCTGGGAGTGGAGTATTCAATAGGCAGTGGAAAGTTTTGACAGCAACCCCTGGGATTGTTGTAATCTTATGCTGGGGCCTGGGCAGGCCCAGAATTCAGGAGGCACAAAATGGTTTAAAGCCACATCTACCCTGGACTTCACTTTGCTGCAGAGGGCGAGCTCAGAATCTCAGCTCCTTCCAGCTTGGGGCTTAATTCTGAGAGGTTCTTGGCACTTGCAACTCTAATTGAAGTAACATTGCAGGTGTTCAGGACCTCTTGGGAGCAAAAGCCTGGGCACAAGGAAACTGGCTGGGGTCTGCCAAATGGCAGCACATTGTATTGGCACCTAGCATTGCTGCTTCATCAGCAAGCCAACCCATTGTGTGGGGAGCAGCATGGGTCATGCCCAGTAACAGGCTCAGCTTTACGCCTAGCACCAGGTTCTGATGTTTGTTGGGAAGTATAGTTGCAAAGTGACAGTAAAATCTTTTCATGGATTATGGAGATTTCCACAGCTAATTATGGGCATTAATTCTTACACTGCATGTTAACATTTATTGTTCTTGTGCCAATATGCTTACCAGAAATACCAATGCCAGAAAACACTCATGATTACTAAGAGGAGACTGCTAAAGTAAGCTCTTACAATCCACTCTGTCCAGAGTAGATGGCATTCTGGCTCCCCAATGCAGTAACAACTTTGACTGGCTTGTGCAAGTGAGATCCCTGTAAAAGTGGAGAGGTAATCCTTGCATATGTGAGCTCCTTAGTCCTCTATATACAGGACAGGTACAGCATTGTTCGTAGTTCAGATTTCCCCTCTCCTGCCCTGCCCATCTACCTGAACCCCAGGACTACCTTTAAGCATGAGGAATGCTTAGTCACTCTGCCCAATCAATCCTTGCCCTTGCTGCTAAGCCTGCAAACAATGGCACAAAGTGCATGCCTTTTGTGAAGTGGACACCTGTCCACCAGGAACTGGCCTGAGACTCAAACGTGAAGTGGCCACTAAGTAATCATCAAATGGAAACTAGTGCACCAAAGAATCAGGCACTAGCTCTCAGCTGATGGCATACCTTGAGCTTTGTTTTTTCCATTTTATGGCTCTTGGGATTTAGCATCATTGTCAATGAATGCCCATGATGACTAGATAAATGAAGAAATATAGAAAGAAACTTCCGCTTCATTTTAATGTAGTAAGCAGAGTAAAGTACAGTCTATTGTGCAAATATTTAAGACTGTTTTCTGATGTAAACTCTTTCTGTGGGCAAAGAACACTAAATCCAATGAAAACTGTAGGATACCTAGACTCTCAGAGCATAATTGAGCAAGCTGGAATTTTGGCTAGGGAACTCTTGTGAAAAGTGCCAGGGACTCCTCTTTTTTAATACCTATCTCATAGAACTGGAAGGGACCCAGAAAGGTCATTGAGTCCAGCCCCCTGCCTTCACTAGCAGGACCAAGTACTGATTTTGCCCCAGATCCCTAGGTGACCCCCTCAAGGATTGAACTCACAACCCTGGGTTTAGCAAGCCAATGCTCACACCACTTAGCTATCCCTCCCCCCTCAAACAGTGATCAGAGTTTTGGGTTTTATGTCTTGGCTAAAATACAGACAGCATCTTACCTCAAAATACAAATATTGTCCATATCTCTAGTGTATCAACAAAATAAGGATATTTGCAAAGAGGCTAGAGTTGCACCATATGGGTAATACAATTTCCAGTTTTCATGCTTTAGTTCATACAACTACAACATTCTAATAACACTGTAAACATAGATGAGTTAATTAAATCCTCACTCTGAGTAAAGGCTGTTGTCTGGGAATTGTACATATTGTACCATTCATCCTTCAGCTATGCTACATTGAGTATTGCTTCCATTTAGAAAGTTAAAAATAGAGACTTAAATAGGTTAACAACATTCTTTAAACTAGCATTTTACTTGCTATATCCTAGTAGTGTCTTTAGGCTACATTGTGAAAATACCTACTTTTTACTTACTATTTGACTTGATGCCTCTGAAGCATTCTGTACCATGCCAGTCGTATCATATAGAACGCCATACTTGTAAATATTTGAGGGCCAGACTTCAATGGCCTTTAGCTCTAACCCTAAATATGCTACATGAACAAAAAATGAAGAGGTGTATAGGTCTTTCATCAAACCCAGACTGTTTCTCAAGGATTTTTTTTAACATATAAATTAAAAAGGCATATGTTATGGGCCACAAATTTAATATTCCAACAGCCAATTATCATCTAGTGCTCCTGAACAGTAAAACTGTCATGCTATATATTTTTGACCACTAATTAAAAGATTAAAATGAGATCCTACCCTGTATACGTGGAGGGATTGTGTATGGTTATATCAAAAGCTGGGTAAGAGGTGTAACAAATCTCTGCACTGACCAACTCCTGGGTGTGTAGCAGGTTCAGTTGTCTTGAACCTGAGCAGTGAGGTGGGTGTTGAGCCTGATTTTATGTATACAGGGGTCCCTAAACTTTAATCCAGTCAGGATTGTTGTGCCAGGTGCTGTACAATGGGGCTTGCTGTATGTGTATCTCCCACAAAAACCCCTTCGACTTCTTGCTGTACGGTTCATATGGCTGGGACTCCTGTGAGAAGGGCACCTCCTGGCATCTGCCTGCCTCTCCTGCTGCTGAGCATTTTGTGCCATCTGTCCTCACTGCTGCCCCAGGCCCGGCCCCTCCTTCCAGGTCCCAACAGGGCTGTGCTTCAAGGGGGGGGGGGGTTCATGCCAGCTTCCCCGGGATGTGCAGGGGAGAGTGAGGGGCCCTGTGGCCACAGCATGTGCCTCTCTCCAGGCTGCATCTTCTCTCTCTCTTCTCCCCCCCCCCAAAAAAAGTGTGTGCGATTTCTTCTTCTCCTCTTCTCCCCCCTCCCCCCCGGCTTAGTTCCATTCCCCTCCCCCCACTATCGGGCCAGGCTCATATTCGCACCCTCTCCCCTTCCGCGCTTTCCGGCCGGGGCTCGGGGAGGGTGTTTGCAGCAGGCCGCAAAACGAGGTGAGCGGCGCCCCGCCCGCCGGGGGTGGGCTGCCTGGCTCGGCCCCGGTGCCGCTTCGGCCCCGCGATCTCCGGCAGACCCGCGGGCGGCAGCGTGTTCGCTGCTTTCCACACACACCCCCGGGGCCCGAGCGCCCGGGGCGCCTCCGGGGAGCGAGCGCCCGAGCGGGGAGGGGATCAGAGGCCGCCCCCGGCTCCTCCCGGCCCCGCCTCTCGCTCCTGTTCGACCGTCGCGGAGCGCAGCCAGCCCCGCTCCGGCCCGAGACGGCCCTGCGGACCGCGGGTGAGAGCGCGTGTGGGTCCCCTCCGGCCTCTGCGTGGGGTGTGTGGGGGGAGCGTATCCCCTCCCCTCGGACCCTGGGCGTGCGGGGTGTGTGTGTGTGTGGGGGGGGGGGGGGAGCGTATCCTCTCCCCTCGGACCCTGGGCGTGCGGGGTGTGTGTGTGGGGGGGAGGGAGCGTATCCTCTCCCCTCGGACCCTGGGCGTGCGGGGTGTGTGTGGGGGGAGCGTATCCTCTCCCCTCGGACCCTGGGCGTGCGGGGTGTGTGTGGGGGAGCGAATCCCCTCCCCTCGGACCCTGGGCGTGCGTGTGGGGGGGAGCGTATATTCTCCCCTCGGACCTTGGGCGTGCGGGGTGTGTGTGTGTGTGGGGGGGGGGAGGAGCGTATATCCTCCCCTCGGACCCTGGGCGTGCGGGGTGTGTGTGTGTGGGGGGGAGCGTATATCCTCCTCTCGGACCCTGGGCGTCCGTGGGGGGTCTGTGTGTGTGGGAGCGCATATCCTCCCCTGGGCGTGCGGGGGGGGGGGGGGGAGCGTATATCCTCCCCTCGGCACCTGGGCGTGTGTGTGGGGGGGGAGGGAACGTATAACCTCTTATCTGATCGGGGGGAGCGTACATCCTCACTCCCCTCCGGTCTCTGTGCACGTGTGTGTGGGGAAGCGTACATCCCTCCCGGCCCGCGTAGCGTCCATTCCCCCGACCTATGTGCGTTGGGGAGGGGGGAGTTTGGTAGCCTAAACCCACTCCTGATCCCTCTGTGCATGTGCCCGGGGGGCGGGGAGCGTACATCCCTCCCCCGCCCGCCTCTCTACATGTGCAGGTGGGTAGCGTACGTCCCCCCGCCGTGCGTGTGGGGAGAGAGTAGCCTACACACATCACTGGCTCTTCTGTGCGGGGAGGGTTGGTAGTCGACACACCCCACGTCTTACTTCTCTGGGTGTGGGGGTAGCTTACAGCCCGTTTGACTTCTCTGTATGGGGTGGGAACCGACACTACCTGTGTTTGCATCATGCTCATCTGGAGCATGCTGTTTTGCTCTTGCTGTGCAAAAACTATGGTGAAATAGGGGAATGGGTGTTGTTTGCAAAACCAAAGGATCTATCCTAATGGGTAGTTTAGTGTGTTTCAAGAGGGTAGCTTGGGAGGTGTTAAACTCTTAGGTTGACAGCAGTTGAGACAATGAAAATAGTAAACATTTATGGGTAAAACTTCTTTTAGGTTTAGCCAGGAAATATTTATTAGGACTTCAGGAATACTGAGATAAGAATGTTGGAGTTAAGACCTAGTGTTGCTTTATCACTGGTTTCCCTGGATGTTTTTTATAAGAACTTGTTTAGTGTATCCCATAAACCAGATATTTCTAAAAACACAGTATGTTGCTGTCCCTCTGAGGCAACCCAAATTTGTCATCTTGATTCTATCACATTTACAGAAGTCTCAAAAGATGCCTATAGGGTTACCATTTTCAGTTCCTTAAAATTGTCTTGTGGCATTTTTTCTTATTTATATGTAAAATATATATCAAATTACTTTGTGAGGTACATTTTTTGATTTATCAAATGCTTTCTTACTTGATTAGAAGGGGAAAGACTTGAGATGCCAGTCCAAGGGTTATTAGCAAACTCATAAAAGTAAAAGGGAAACCAATAGTACAGACTTTGTTCTGTTCCTGGATTCTCTTAAAAGATTAGGAGTAGCGTTTACTCAAGCATTGTAAGTGGTGTCACTTGCAGACTACACATAGCACTAGCAGTAGTAGAGAAAATTTAAAAAATGTAATTATGTAGGATTAAAAACTGCTTTATTATTGACTCTTCTTGTTAACTTTGCTTCTTGAGCCGAGAATAGATTATGTCCATTTACAGATTGTCAAATGCACCATAATCCATTTTAATCCAATATACTGTTCAATGTGATGTGATTCCTAAAATCATCATAAATATGTGATTAAATACATGATGCCTTGGTTCAAATACAATTTAGTTTGATCTTTACAATAAGAGTAGAGATTTGTGTGTGTTTGGTTTTTTAGGTGGTTGTCCTTACATTGCCCTGCTATTTTTCCTCTGGACTCTGGTAGCTTGGAGGGACACGTGTCACCTCAACTGATTTTTCCAATTTATTAGAAGTGGCTTTGGATACTACACCTGTCCCTATATCCTCCTGCCAAGTTACGTAGTCTCATGCTTTCTCTTTTTTGGTCCATATTTTTTTCTCTTGTAAAGAGATCCAAAGGCTGTATCTATACTAGCAAAATTCAGACCCATAACCTTCTTGCAGTGGTGGAAGCTCCACTTGCAGGAAGGGCTCAGACATTTTACCACCTGTTCTTAGGGCCTGCCTATACTGGGGATACTTGCACTGATACAAATCCCCAGCATAGATGTTTCAAACCAGGGTAGGCCTACCAGTGCAAGTCCCTTATTACACTGATGCAATTCATCTGCACTGCGAGCTTGGGTTGGACTAGGTGACATGATGACAAACACTAGAGATCTGTCTATGGCAATATTTTCTACTGTTGCTACCAACAACAGACCTACACCAGTGGTGAATAAGGTATCTGGTACTTTTCTTACTAGCATTGATGAGATCAAACAAACAGGCTATACAGGGGAAATTGTGAAACTGATTATACACAAAGGGCTATCAGATATGCAAAGTAATCAAGCTTGTAAATTTGAGAATATTTTTCTCTAATGTCTCAACTATAGTCATCTTGATGTTACTTGCAATAAGGTAACAAAATCTTCAAAGGGAGTTATTATTTGATGTTATTAAGTTGATGGAGTTTCTTTAAAGTACTGAGGCCAATTCTGCTCCCCCATAAGCTTACCTGTCCCATTGAAGTGAATGAGCAAAATTCTGTGTTCAGTTACACTGGTGTAAATATGACATGACTTCATTGAAGTCAGTAAAGTTGTTGCATATTTACAGTTGTTAAACTGAGCAGAACTTGAGCTAATGAGTTGCATTCTTGAGTGATAGGACAGAATTGGGCCAATTGTTATGAATGCTGATGTTGACAACTGTAAGCTTTGAAATAATCTTTATATTGAGATTGCTTTCTTCTGGCAGTTCAGTTTGTCTGTGCTCCCACCTTGAGTCTAAGGGGCTGTGACTGTCTCATGAAATAATGAGGAAGGAAAGGATATAGTTTCTGTATCCCTTTATTTCTGGTTTTCCTAGAACGAATTTTTAGAGGCTGATAGAGAAAAATAAACACCCCGACTTCTCTATTTTCCTTCCTATGTACCTTTCACTTGCACATAAGCTTTTTTGATTCCTGAATGTTAAATTGTGTCCAGCTCAGTGCTATGAGGTACTTGTGCCAAGTTCCCCCCCCCCCCCGCCCCACCTCTGGGGTGTCACTGAGCTTGCCTGACCCACTAGCCTGGGTTCCCTTTACACTGTGCTGCTGTGACAGGCTCTCAAGCCCCCTTCTAGCACACACACAGGTGGGGACACACCCAGCTGCAATTTTACACAGATGCTGAGATCAGCTCTGCATGGGAAAGCTCAGCTAAGGAACTGCCCAGCACTCAAGTGCACGCGCCCTCTGGAGTGTAAACCCAAAATTCATCATCTTGCGCTGCACAGAGAACTGTACAGCGTCAGCTCATAAAATTCGCTCCCTCCCTCAATGTGGAGGCAGATATGCACAGCTTTTTGCCCCCCAGTTATGAATTCCACAAACTAGTTTTAGAGAGAATTAAAACAACTTTATTAACTACAAAACATAGATGTTAAGTGATTATAAGGGTTAGCAAACAGATCAAAGCAGATTACCCAGCACATAAAACCGAAAACACAATATAATTTTAAGATACTACAGAAACCGGTTTCTCACCCTAAATGTTGTTTTAGGCAGGTTGCAGAGGTTCTTGAAGGCAAGTTGCTCTTGCTTGCAGCTTAAAACTCCAGGTATTTCTTTCACAGGCCAGACACATTTTCCAGCCTGGACTCAGTTCTTGGATGTTCACAGCAGTCATCCTGGATGCGGATTCAGTGAAGAACAACCACTGATCATATCACTCCCTTGCCCTAAATAGGTTTTACATATGGTGAGAATCCTTTGTTTTCCAGTGTGGTTCCTTCTCTCCCCCTTTCTCCCCCCCCCCCCCTTCCAAAAAAAATATACTGGTATTCTGTCATGGAGTCTAGTACCAGGTGACACGATCACATGACCCTGCAGTGGCAAAACAGCCATGAGTCAAAGGCTGTTTGTAGCATCCCAGGACAGCTTCTCTGGAAGATGGGAGATTAGCATCTTCAAAGATCTATTGTTCTACCTAATGGTCATTGACTTGTTCCCAGCTAGCCAGACAGACTGTTTGCATTTTGTCTAGTGGGCGTTCCCCAGGTGCAAACACTTTTGTAGTACAGATGTATAGTCAATATTCCTAACTTTAGATAAAAAAAGACACATGAATACAAATAGGATAATCATATTCAGCAAATCATAACCTTTCCAATGATATCTCACATGCCTTATCTTGCACAAAATACATAATGATTGACACAATCATATCATAATATTACCATGAAAAATATGGGAAGCAGTTAAGTTCCAGTCAGACTGCGAAGAGCTACAAAAGGATCTCTCAAAACTGGGTGACTGGACAACAAAATGGCAGATGAATTTCAGTGTTGATAAATGCAAAGTAATGCACATTGGAAAACATAATCCCAACTATACATATAAAATGGTCTAAATTATCTGTTACCACTCAAGAAAGAGATCTTGGAGTCATTGTGGAGAGTTTGTTAAAAATATCCACTCAATGTGCAGCAGCAGCCAAAAAGCGAACAGAATGTTGGGGATCATTAAGAAAGGGACAGATAATAAGACAGAAAATATCATATTGCCTCTATGTAAATCCATGGTATGCCCACATCTTGAATACTATGTGCAAATGTGGTCGCCCCTTCTCAAAAAAGATATACTGGGTTTGGAAAAGGTTCAGAAAAGGGCAACAAAAATTATTAGGGGTATGGAACAGCTGCCGTATGAGGAGAGATTAATAAGACTGGGACTTTTCAGTTTGGAAAAGAGACGACTAAGGGGGGATATGATAGAGGTCTATAAAATCATGACTGGTGTGGAGAAAGTAAATAAGGAAGTGTTATTTACTCCTTCTCATAACATAAAAACTAGGGGCCACCAAATTAAATTTAATAGGCAGCAGGTTTAAAACAAACAAGAGGCAGTATTTTTTTTCATACAATGCATAATCAACCTATGGAACTCCTTGCCAGAGCATGTTATGAAGGCCAAGACTATAACAGGGTTCAAAAAAGAACTAGAAAAATTAATGGAGGATAGGTCCATTAATGATTATTAGCCAGGATGGGCAGGGATGGTGTCCTTAGCCTCTGTTTGCCAGAAGCTGGGAATGAGCGACAGGGAATGGATCACCTGTTCATTCCCTCTGGGGCACCTGGTATTGGCCACTGTCGGAAGACACGATATTGAGCTAGATGGACCTTTGGTCTGACCCAGTATGGACACTCTTATGTTCAGTGTCACAGTAATATTTCCTAACTGTTTTGGTATTCTGAAACTTGTTTTGTGTGTAGACTTAGGCTATGTCTACACTAGAGAGCTTACAGTGGTGCAGCTGTATTTCTCATGTAGCTGCTCTATGCCGACGGAGAGAGCTCTCCCATGGACATAATTAATCCACCCCTAAGGAGTGGCAGTAAGCTATGCTGGCGGGAGAAGCTCTCCTGCCGATGCAGCATTGTGCACACTACCACTTATGTCATCTTAATTTATGTTGCTGCGTGGGGTGGAATATTCACAACCCTGAGCGACATACACTTTGCCGGCATAGGCTATGTCTACACTACCACTTATGTTCCTCTTCAGGAGAGTAAAGAATAGTTCAGACGATGGTTGTGATGGGCTCCCTTTGTACTGCTAAAAATCTATATATACATGTATTTGAGCGAGAAATGTCAGGTATTGATTGTGGCTTGAAAAATCCCTCCCCTCATACGTGCCCAGAAAGGGCAGTCAGGTTCACCGTGTTTCACAGCGAACGACCTCAGAGCAGCTCAGCTTATTGCAGCACGAAGAATCCTGGCACGTGCCCCTGAACACGGCAGCTTGAGAGACTGTGGTTGCTCTTACTTGAGCTGGGCTAACTGAAGAGGTGTAACTCAAATGTAGATAATCCAAGTTAACTCCACAGTGAAGACGTAGCCTGGGGTTTACACAACTATTTCTGCAATACTTAAGCGATTTGTAAAATTTCTTTCCAATCCAAAAAATTAGAAAACCTTTTGAATGTAACTAGTGCTGCTTTGCTGAATCCGTAGTGTAGACAGTCTGAAAAGAGAGTAGCCTAAATCCTGACCACAGTGTGCACCCTCAGCAGCCAGTCTGTTCTGTGGAGTGTAGGGTTTTGTTTTGTTTTGTTTTTAGCCTTGCTGGGCCTTGCCCTGGCCACTCTGAAGCAATAGAGCTATTTCTCCACCCTTTGGGGCTGGAGAGACTTCCTCATTATTGGCATGTGCACTACGTGGGTTAGGGAAGTGGCACAGCCATGAGTCCTTCCCATATATTTCTTCTGTCTCATATCCTCTGCGTGGGATTCCCAAAGCTTGCCCTACCTCCTGTGTAGCAGAACTGCCCCAGTCCCTCTACAGGGCCAAATCTATGCTGGCGAACTGGCACTGCAAACCCCCTGGCACCCTTTTAACCCACACAGCTGCTACCAGAAGTGCACAGGCTCAGCCACTTTTAGAATGGCTGTTGCTGTACCATCCACTACTACCTGAATCTGCATTAGTTTGTTGACAGGGCAGTCTCCTGGAGTAGCAACTACACCAATGCAGTTGTTCCTCCCAGTGCAAACTAGAATATTCCTGCCCCCTCTTCGGTACCAGTTTTGCCAGCTCCAGGCATTAGCTCTACCTGTAAAGCTGACTGCATGAGGCTTTGGCTGCTCTTGGCTTACCTACCTTTCCCCCACCAATTTAGGACAGATCTGAGAGCAGCTGAGGCAGTACTTAACTGCTTTCACCTTGGCCTGGTCTCTTCACCTCTGAAATCTTTACTCACAGAATAGCATTGACGGAACACAAAGGTAATATAAAATGTAGAAAACACTCTAATCCACAAGTCCACTAATGTTTGCAGAGAGTGCTATGTGTGGATGTGGTGCATTGTATACAAGATGCTTGCAACAGTATATAACAGGGGTCAGCAACCTTTCAGAAGTGGTGTGCCGAGTTTTCATTTATTCACTCTACTTTAAGGTTTCGCGTGCGAGTAATACATTTTAACGTTTTTAGAAGGTCTCTTTCTATAAGTCTATAATAAATAACTAAATTATTGTTGTATGTAAAGTAAAGAAGGTTTTTAAAATGTTTAAGAAGCTTCATTTAAAATTAAATTAAAATGCAGAGCCCCCTGGACCAGTGGCCAGGACCTGGGCAGTGTGAGTGCCACTGAAAATCAGCTTGTGTGCCGCCTTTGGCACGTGTGCCATAGGTTGCCTACCCCTGGTGTAGAAGCAGTCAATGGGCCAGATTCTCTACTCATATAAATTGGCATAACTCTGTTGAAGTCATGCCAATTTACACCAGCTGAGAATCTGTCCAGTGTGTCCATCTTAGGGCTGGTCCACACTAAGCCCCCGGTTCGAACTAAGATACGCAATTTCAGCTACGTGAATAACGTAGCTGAAGTCGAAGTATCTTAGTTTGAACTTAAAGGTACTTACCGCGGGTCCACACGGGGCAGGCAGGCTCCCCTGTCGACTCCGCCTACTCCTCTCGCGGAGCAGGATTACCGGCGTCGACGGCGAGCACTTCCGGGATCGATTGCTTGCCGCCGAACCAGTGGGTAAGTATAGACGTACCCTTAGATTTTCCCCTCAAAACTGTTATATACATGGAACTTTTGTGTGGCATCAACCATCTCCTTGTCGTGTACCCGAAAGCTTTTTTTTTTTTTTTTTAAGAATTTCTCCTGTGCTTTCTTTATGATGGAAAGAAGAGAATCCTGGCTTGAGCTAAGAGAAAACAATGGCTACTTCCTGGTCCTGGACACCTGCTCTTCGTGGAGTCAGGCTGAAGCTAATGGTGTAATTAAAATGACTAGCTTCCGTTATAGGGTGTTTTGTTTTCATGTTTAGCCAAGGTTTGATTTTTTTTAAAGGACCTGGGCAAAAGTTAAATATAATGTATTTATTGCTGAAACCATTAAGCTATCATGTACTCTCTGTAATATCTTCTCTCATTGCTGTCAATTACCAAGGTCTTGGTGCCATAAGAAAGCTTGCTTTCTTTCTAACTGGCCTTTTCCTGTTTGATTCAGTCCTGTCAGTCGGTCGTCATGGAAACAATTGTAATGTCAAACTTGTGGCATCAGTGAATGAATCAGGCAGGAGGCTGGCTGGGCAGCAAAGCTTCTGTTTACAGTGGACCCTCGCTAGAACACGCGTCTATATACCGCAAATTCGCTTATAGCGCGGGACCACGCATGGATCCCAAATTTAATAACCTTCATTGGAATCCATGGTAATGCGGTCCCCGCTATAATGCGGTCCCCACGTTCATGCAGGACTGTGCATGGATCCAAAACCCCACGTTCTAGCGAGGGTCCAGTGTATTTCCCCCACTGCTGGTAATTGATGGATGGAGAGAGAGTACAAAGTGGATCAATGGAGTTCAAATAAAATATAAAGTTTTTAAATTTGCCTGAGTTATAACTGTAGTTTCAAGGCCTTCTGTGGAGGGGAAGAAGGTCTGAAATAGTTATATTGCACCTACTTTAGAAACCATGTTCGCTGCCCTTTAAGTTTGTGTTGAAATCACATTTAAAGAAGAACATGGCAGGAAGCCCAAAATCCTTAAGAATTATAATACTGATCCACTCAACCCCTGTTAAATATTTGTTTGATGAAAAGTATCTATTAGGCTGCATTCCAGCTACAGTAGTTTGATACAGTACATGATTGACTTTAGCTTTTCAGAGACAAGCAGTAGATCTCTGATACTTGTTGAAGGACAAAGGACACCACAGTTGTTAAGTAGTTTGCAGGGTGGCTTTTTGCTATCTTCTCTACATTGTAGAAGGATTTCCAACTCCCTGGTGGTAATGCTTACCCACACAGTGTAGGAGCTATCCTGTCAAGGTACCTGTGATGTGATCTAAGGTTACAGATGCTAATGTGATTTAACTTGCTGCATGTCATGATGGATGAGCTGAGAAGATATGGGAATGGTAGCGGTTAACTTGACTCTTACTGCCATGCTGTTTACAAATGGCTTTTACAACCTATGGATTGTTTAGAGATTGGGGAAATAATTTCTTTGGTAAAAACATTTTCTTACCACTTTCTGAAATGTCTCAACTTGTTATGGCCAAGACATTAAGCTAAATGTGTTCTGTTTCCATTACTGGTCATAGTGACTGGAGTCACCAATGTGTGTTTATCTTTCAATTTTGTATATCTAGGTTGTGAGGCTTCCAGGTTGGGTGAGAGTGTTACATAGTGGGGCAGGTGCTGTGCATACTTGCCCTCTTAGAGTTTATCTATTGCTAACCTGCAACACTTGTATCCCTGGCCCACGTTGTGTACTGTGATCAAACAGCTAAGGGACTAAAATTAGACTGCTTAAATGGAACCATCAAAAACGTTTTGACAGTTTTCCATCAGAAAACACACGCTTGTCAAAATTGAAACATTTTATGGAAACGTTGCTTTCAACAAACTTTTCAATAGTCCAAGTGGTTTTTTTACTTTTTCTTCCTTTCTCATTTGGTTTTGTGAATGGGAATGATTGGGTCAGCAGCTGTGCTGTCTCACTGAGCAGGCATCAGGTGGGTAGCCAAGAAAGGCCAGCCATTCATGCAGATGCCTTTGCCTCAGGGACTCTCGGAGGTTTCCTTACCCAAGATTTCCAGGTCTGTCCATTCTCCCCAAACCTCCTTCCTCCTGAGGGGGTTATTGCCTGGTCCTCTGTGGCAAGGAATCTAAGTCTGTGGTTCTGTTTGGCTTACTATGCAGCATCCCCTCTCCCTTTCATATAATAGAATACGAGAGTTGGATGGGACCTCAGGAGGTCATCTAGTCCAACCCCCTGCTCAAAGCAGGACCAATCCCCAACTAAATCATCCCAGCCAGGGCTTTGTCAAGCCTGACCTTAAAAACCTCTAAGGAAGGAGATTCCACCCCCTCCCTAGGTAACCCATTCCGGTGCTTCACCCTCTCCTAGTGAAAAAGTTTTTCCTAATATCCAACCTAAACCTCCCCCACTGCAACTTGAGACCATTACTCCTTGTTCTCTCATCTGGTACCACTGAGAACAGTCTAAATCCATCCTCTTTGGAACTCCCCTTCAGGTAGTTGAAAGCAGCTATCAAATCCCCCCTCACTCTTCCCTTTCCTTTGCATTCACAGGAATATTGGGCGAACGTTCTCTGAAACTGGGATGGATTGGATTCCATAAGCAATAATGCACAGTAATGAAGTGGGCTGTAGCCCACGAAAGCTTATGCTCAAATAAATGTGTTAGTCTCGCTAAGGTGCCACAAGTACTCCCGTTCTTTTTGAATAATAGTGAAGACAACTGAGTTAGCAGCTGTGCATTCTCTGCACTCTGAGCCAGTGGTGTGCACAGTAGCTTGGAAATGCATATCCTAGTGAAGTCTTCTGGAAATCATTGTCTTTTGGCTTCAAAAAGACTGGTCCGTGGTTTGTCTTGAGATGAAAGGTGTAGAAATCTAAAATCACCAGAGAGAAATGTTTTTTAATCAGAGGAAGCGTCACCTGCAATACAGCAGGCAGCCTCAGAACTTAGTGAGGCATTAAGGAACACATGGGGTATTGGCTTGTCTTTGTAGTGCAAAGTGACTCTGCAGAACAGGAAATGACTGTCTTGCCAAAAGGTAAACAAATAGAAATCACTACAACTTGCTCTATGTATCTCTTCATTGAGGTTCCAGCCATTCATTCACTGAGAGCTGCTATGAGGCTATGACTCTACTTAGAATAACGTGTTGACACACAAGCTGAACAAGTACTCTGGCTTCTAGTGTTGCAAGCTCAGCCTGTGATGTGAAAATTAACCCTTTTTCTATCTGTCTTACACTGTCATTTGTAATAAAGATTCTGCAGCTAGAGATGTCTGATCCTGCAGTGCTAATAATAGCATACACTTGTTTGATTGTAAGCAAATAGTTCTAAAACGCAGAGCAGAGATGTGGTGCAACAAGGTACTATTTTACATTCCGAAGTGAACAATTGTAGGTGAATGTTGTAGAACAAGGATAACATTTTTCAAAAGCAAGCACGTTTGAAATTTTTACCTCAGACTGTCTTTTAGCTATGCTGCAAGAAGACTTCCTAATGAAAGGCAGGCAAACGCGTTAAAAAATAGATTCCAGTGGAATGTTTAACCTCCATTCAGTAACTACGGGTCAGTGAAGGGCAAAAGGGAATGACCCAAAACGAAGCTGAGAACACTTCTTCCTAGGATGACAAATGTTGTCCTGGAAGGACAATATATCAGCTAGCGTTACAAATATCAGGGCAGGTCTGCACTTGTCCAATTTTTGCAGTTGAGCACCATTTCTTAAAAGTCTGCAAACCTGCTTAATAGAGGGACAAATGGAAGGGAAAGTTCAAAACTGGTAGGGTAGGCACCGGATTGTCTTCATTTTTTCAGATTTTCTTGGCTTATTACCAGTGATGCAGCTTTAATGGTGGGAGCACTAGTGGACAAATGATACATGTGGTGGGATTATTTTTTTAACCACCATGTCATTTGGACCTGGTGCCACACTCGCAATAGCGCAACAACAGGAGTTTAAAAAAATAAACAAAAAACCGGCTGGTGTGGACACCGCCTAAGACTATTATCAGTTGGGTTTCTGTTTTTACACTTCTATTACAAAGACCACCTGAAGTAAAACACTTGAATAGGTTTTTCATAGTGAGAATACCTGGCACTTCAGTTGTTAATGGGGTTAAAAGTTGGTTATGGAAGGGAGCGCTGGTAGACTCCTTTATTTCAGGATGAGGTTTACAGAAAAACTTCCTTGCATCTGAGGTAGAGGGATTGATGGGAAAAATCTCATGTCAAAGGTCAAGCGAACAGAGTCCATCCTAGGGAAATGTGGTGATGGGGAAGAAGGGAAGGAAGAAAATGAACTTTGTGTAAAGTTAGGTTGAACACAGAGCATCTCCCACTTCCAAAAACCAGGCTGCGTATTTAGGCACCTAAACATATACTCTGTAGTCTGTTAGGCACCCAGGGCTGAATTTTGGCCAATGGTCCAGATTGTCATAGTTACACCAGAGCTGAATCTGTCTCAGTGTCTTAAATGCCATGACTCTAGCTGAGCATGGATTTCTTAGACTTAGGCCTGGTCCCCACTAACCCCCCACTTCGGACTAAGGTACGCAAATTCAGCTACGTTAATAACGTAGCTGAATTCGAAGTACCTTAGTCCGAACTTATCGCGGGTCCAGACGCGGCAGGGAGGCTCCCCCGTCGATGCCACGTACTCCTCTCGCCGAGCTGGAGTACCGGCGTCGACAGCGAGCACTTCCGGGATCGATTTATGGCGTCTGGTTTAGACGCGATAAATCGATCCCAGAACAACGATTGCCTGCCGCCGGACACGGAGGTAAGTGTAGACGTACCCACAGTGGCTTAACTGTTACAGAAATGTTTCCATCTAGGCTTCAAGTTCCTCACTTCATTGAGAAGAGGTGGGTACTTGCTGCAGCTCTTGTTAGGCTGTGCACCATATCTTGCAGGGTTCATTAATAAGATTAAGTGCGAGGAGAGGAAGGGAACTGTAACTTCATAGCCTCAAATGCTTGATTTCTTTTATAAATGCTTAATCTTTCTGCAGTTTCCCTGCAGAATCTGAAATGGTGGCTTCTACTGTTTATTCCCATCCTCAGTTTCTTCCTTCTGTCACCTCTGCTCTGTCAGATAGACAGAAGCTCAACGCCTGTATCTCTGCTGGGGCAGTGAGCACTTCTCAAAGTAATAATGGGACATGGCAGCGTGAAGCTTGGCTCTCATAAGGGATAAGTCAGAGTGGAGGCCAGCTTTAAATTGCTGATACTATTATTACTACATCCTATTACTGTTTGCACTTGTAACTTTCACACACAAACAAGCCCATAGAAACTAATAAGCAGTCTGGTATTAAAATGCATACAGATTACATTCTAGATGCAAAATGTAAAGGAAGTGTCAAATATTCCATAGTCCTTTTGAGGTTTCATGCATCTAAAGTAAAGGAGCATAAACCCAAGGCAAACTCAGTCATTCTGGTAAGAGCTGCTGAACTAAACTATAAAAAAAATGTTCTCATCAGTAATCTAACTGAATAACAAGAGGATTCTATAATTAAAACCTTGGATTCCTGAACTGCAAAATGATCTTAGCCCTCACTCTAGCTTTGAATGTTATCATCTTTTGTAGCTTCTTGTCATTTTCTGTTCAGAAGTGACTCTGAAACAAAACTTAGGCCAGACTAATGAAGGAGTGAATCTCTTCAAGAACATGGTTGTCCTATCAAGTGAGTAGAAATTCAGAACAGAAAACTTAGGGCCAGTTTTCTAAGGTGACATCAATGGGGGTTAGATACTGAAATACATTTAAAAATCTGGGTCTTAGTTCCAAATAGCAATACCTCCTGGCAGTCTGTCAATACTTTCCTCTAAAATTTGGTTCTTCGTTTGTAGTAAAGTTTTCAAGGTTGCACCGGTTGGAAGACCAGCTCTGGGTTCCGACACTCTAACCTCAGAGTCGCCTGACCTGACTGAACGGTATCACTAACTTTCCTCTGGGTTTAGATTGATGGAAGATGTCTTTATGAAAGCTTTTGCTAGAAAGTGTCTGTTTTTAAAAAATCTGCAAAAGTAAATTTAGTTCATTTTTTCTGCACGGGAGTAAGCAGTTTACTGATTGGCTTTTTTTCATTATGTATTCCTCCTTTAAGATGACCATTTCAGGTGTAATCTTTCTGGACACTTCTGCCTCCATCATTGTGGTGTCTGAGGTCCTCCTCTGAGCAATGCAGTGTGGTAACAGTAGAGCGGGAAGGATTTTTTACAATTACTCTTAGGGGATAGAGTGGGGACTTAATGTTTTTTCCAGAGAAAAGCAGCATCTGTGTGTAGGGGGGAGTGGTACTAGAATTCTTATAATAAATATTAATATCTAGGCTGTTTAATAACAATATCTCTTCTTCCTGATCCACATGGACAAAGACCACAAATTGTGCACAACTTCTCCTCTAGACTATTTTGTTCTTAATTTGCTGCTGGAAGCATCTGATCCCTTTCACACATGCTGCCACACTTCTAGGCACTTCAAACAAGTGTGATTTCTTGCTGTGAGATGCACAGCCATGTATCTAAGTAGCATCGACAGCCAAGGGCTGAGCAGTACTGCATGTGTGCTGAAGAGTAGGGAAGGGCAGAGAGACAAAGATAGTTACAGCACAGTTGTTAAGTGGTCATTGTAGGGATAGAATGAAAGAGGTATGGGGTTATGAGCTTCTCTGAAAATCTTTGATTGTTCTAGTAGCCCTACCTTTCCAGTGCTTAGGTTTTAGCTGTCTTGCTGCAGAAATGAGAACTCTGGTTCTTCTGCTCCCTGCACCCCAAAAGAAATCCTCTGTAAAGAGAACAGGAAATATTCATTTTGTTTTCACAGGTGTGGTCTTCAGTAGACTGCTGTGGATTTCAGTCATGTGCACTACCTTGTGTAGCTTAATACTTTCCTTAGCTCTCATCTCACTAAATGTTCAGCACAAAGACCCATGTCTTTAGTGCTTCTTAAATTTGTGTTTGTTTCTTTTGTGCCAAGATGAATTATATCCAGTTCTCTAACATACTCCCAGTAATAACCCCTACATATGAAAGATGCTATATTAAAGATTAATAGTATTGGATTGAGTGGGTTTTGTATGCAGAATGAGTCATATTTTTGAGGTAGGGACACATTGCAGTGCAGCATCCCATCAGCTCTGTGATGTGGTAGGGAAAACCTCTGAAGCCAAATTTGGCCCAGCCACTGCTTGGCCAAGCAAGAGTTGTAAATATCTTGGGAGCTATTTAGCTCTACAGGGAGCACTTCTGAGAGAGTAGCCTTAAAGGGCATGTAAACTTCCCAGTTGAAGGAAGGGTGGCCATGGTGGAGAGATGGAGCTGCTTTTGAGTGATATGGTAAGAGGAGGGCAATAGACAATGCTGGCACTTTAGAGGGAAGTCAGTCATGCCTGTCACCCCAATCGGGGTATGGGCCGCCAACCACAGATCTCCAGAGTCCTCTATCCTGGGCCATTTGCTCTAGCTGGTTCCAGGTTCCAGAGGGAAGTAGCACACCAAAAATTCCTCTAGATGTATTGATGTAAGATGTTGTCCCGGCAGACTGATGGAAATGTACAGACTATAATGATGCAAGCTGATGAAAGCTCATGATTATGTAACCCTGGGAGTGTTTTGCCTTTACCTTTACCTTTCAGGGCTTCCTGATCTTAACATTCCCAGGAGTCGATGATTTGTAAATTGATGCTTATCTAATTACTAAGTGTAGTTACTGCAAAATACTTTGTTGATTTAACAAAATAGCAATAATGCATCTGGGCTACCTACGGCTAAGCTAGCTGTCAGCAGAATGGCAAAATTAAAAAATACTGTAGTCTTTCTTGATTGGACTGTAGTAATTCAGTGTGTGAGTGGGCATAGCATTAGTGTGTCACAAGCTTTAAAAATATTAACTAATTTCAAGAAGTAATGAAATCATATAAAGTCTCTCGATCAATGGAGAAAACAGATTGCCCCTAGCTCACTGTATAAAAATTGGATTAATTCTCAGTCTGTCACGTGGGAGCCGTAACTTAGCTCTAAGTATATAAACATAGTCCTATAAAAAATGCTCCATTCTGGGGACAGGCACTAATAAATTACGCTGCCTTTAAGGGGCACTTTTCGAGTGAAGGTCGGTCTGTCTTTAATTATGTCGCTAATGTCCCAAATTTCCTTACTAGTGGTGGTCCTTTTTAAAAAAGAAGAACTTGACATTATGGATATTGTTTGATTTTTCACATAGAAAGAGTAATCTTTTCTCACTTTCACTGCCATCCACCCTGCCCTCAAACACTCTGCTTCAGTTTAGCTGCTGGCTGACCACATCTCTATTCAATGACACGTTCTGACTGAAATTCCTGCCTCAGCTTGTAGCTGAGTGAGTAATCTTCCCAGACGGGAGTAACAGTTCCAGCAGACAGCTGTGTAATGAGAATGCAAGGAACCCGTTCCCTAAGCAACCAAGTATGTGGGGTGCTGCTAGGCAACAGCCATCTGGAACCCAGTTTGTGTTTCCTGGAATGTACCAGCCCATTTGGCTGGCTAAGAATTAACATACAGTTGTAGCTGGGAGTGGAAGAAAAGACAACTTCAGTATTTTAGCAGGTTCCTGTGATTCTAAGGCAATAGAAATTAGACAAAGGATTGTCTTTGCAGGATTTTTTCCTCCTCCTGGTTTATTCATTTCTCCAGAGTGAACGTTTTTTGGTGGTAAATGCCCTCTACTACTAATATTGCAAAGGGTTTTCCAGCTGGAGATTGTCAGTGACTGGGTAGGAGATTCCCCCCCACCCCCTTAATTTCTCCTCTTAGAAAAACAAAGTCCCATTGCATACACTCCAGTCTTGCATTTGACCCCTAATAGATTAGGAATAATTCATATGGGTTCCTCTTTTTGGGGAAATATTGATCTCTTCTCTGTCTGCTTTTGCAATACAGTTTAAACCACATCTGCTAGTCAGTTGACACAAGTGATCCAGGTTGAATCATTCCTGTCCCACTGGTCTTTCTACCTTAATCCTGGCTGAGATTTAAGAATAACTTTTCTCTTCTGAGGAGGGACACCATTCTGAAGTGTCAACCATTGGTTATGGTGTATCTTTGTTCAGTTACAGTCAGTGGTTGATATCTCACATTTTTCTTTTTAATTATCTCCTAACTCTAGCTATGACAGCTAGATCCTGAGGTTTGTTGGTGGTAGTTCTTTTCTCTCTGAAAGTTTCTGTTAATTAAGAAACTTGATGTAAATAAAACTCCCGATAGTGTCTCACAGGAAGGATGGTCCAATGGTTAGGGCACTAGCCTAGGACTCCAGGAGATCCAGCTCCAATTCCCTACTCCCCTAGACTTCCTGTGTGACCTGCAGCAAGTCACTTAGGCCAGGTCTACACTATCACTTATTTCAGCAAAACTTGTCACTCAGAGGTGTGAAAAAACACACATCCCTGAGCGACATAAGTTTTGCTGGCATAAGTGGGAGTGTGCACAGTGCTATGTTGGTGGGAGAGCTTCTCTCACCGCCATAGCAACCGCCGTTTGTTGAGGTAATTTTCTTGTGCTGATGGGAGAGCTCTCTCCCATGGGCATAGTGCAGCTACACAAGCGATTTTACAGTACAGCTGTGCCACTGTAAGCTTGCTAGTGTAGACATGGCCTTAGTGTGTCTATGGTTCAGTTTCCCATCTGTAAAATGGGGATAATATTTAACAAAACCCTTGTGCGGTAGGGAGGATAAATACATTAAAGATTCAGGTTCTCGGATAGTACAGGGATTGTTAGTATATAAGTACTCTAGATTGATAAGAAACAAGATGTGTTAAATCCTTAATCAAACTGGGATGACAAGGACAGCCAAACCTAAATTTTCCCCTTCTGTACACATCTCTCAAGCAGACTGATCCCTTTGGGGTTCCCCAGGTGAATGCTGTGAGACTTGACAGTAACTCTGGAAATCACTGCAACAGATGGCTGACCTCCCAGCTGGCAGTATAAATTGCTGTGACTTTGAATTTTCATCCTAAAACCAGTCTGGCTATTGAGCAACAATTGGCGTGAACGTATCACTAGCCTTCAAGCAGTTAGTCCTGCTGAGGGCCAACAATTTTCTTTTATTCCTCCAACCTCAGGCAGTCTTCAAAATGTCTGGCATGGCTGGAACTTTCAAAGGGTGGAATTTTCAAAAGTATTCAGTGTTGGTCTGTCTGTTCGCATTGAAGTCAATGAGAGCTTTATCACAACTTTAGTGGAAGCAGGGTTAGGCTATCACTCAGTGCTTTTGAAAATGCAACACTAAGGGAGTCCAGCACGTGACTCCCTTAAACTCTTCTGAAAATCCCAGCTGGTTCATCTCTAAAGCAGACTCTATGGAAACAGTGCCGCGTTCCTAGTCTGCAAGGTACAGTTTCTTTTTTTTTTTTTTTCTCTTGGTGAAGGAGAGTGATTGGAGGGGAACTTAACTGAGCTATATTTTCAAGCCTTGAGTCTGTTTCTCAGTGCTTTAACAGCATTTTGGATGCATGGTTGTGGAGAGGAAGAAGGGCAAGAGGCAGATTATCACATGGTGAGCATTAGTCCTAACAGTTGGTCACAGGTCTGAGATTATGTTGATGAAGGTCTCCATGGAAACAACAGCTTGGCTCTTTGTAGGACTGGGACTTTTGCTAAGTTTTCTTTATTGTGACAGGTTTTGCCTTCAGAATTTCAGGCTAGTTCCCAATCTGAGTGGACGCCAGCAGTTCGGATCTTAGCTATTTCATTAGCTTCAGCATTCATTTTATGGCCTGTGTGTTAGAACAAGAGCTGTATTGTTGTCATGGCACTGTTTGCCACTGGGTTTAGGCTTACTTTATAATCAGAGTTTCTGTTACCCTGGTCTAGAGTAGGGGCTTGTAGAGCCAAAAACCACTGACTTTGTGTACCGCTGGCATTACTACTAAAAGCAGATGGGTAGACAGCACTTGGATAAATAGTGATGGGTGCAGAGGGAAAACTAAAGATCAACAGAATATATCAAGAATATGTACAGGTCTTCTCAGATCTGACACCCCTCAGCTATTGCTTTCTAGACTGCTAGCCATATGAAGACGGGCTGTATACATTTTATTCAGTGTTCATAGCTAAGGCTGCTAGTTTGTCATGAAGGTCACGGCTTCCGTGACCTCTGTGATTTCTGCTGTGGCCGGTGTGCCTGGCTCAGGGGCAGCTTAGGCAGCCCCTGTGCCAGGCGCACCAGCTGCTGCTGGGGCAGTCTCGGGCCCCCGCAGCACGCGCCCCCCAGGAACCAGAGAGGCAGCATGCAGAGCTTCCTGGCCATGCCTCCGCCTAGCAGCTGAGCAAGGGGGATGTTGCCACTTTCGGGGAGCCCCACAGGTAAGCGCTGCCCAGAGCCCACCTCACCCCGTCCCATGCCCCAACCCTCTGCGCCCTCATACACCCAAACTCTGCTGGTGGGGGGAGGCACGGAACCAGGTAGGGAGCCTGCCGGCCCCCCCAAGCCCACCACTAGCGAGGGTCCTGGGCCACACACTGCCACATGGCCCCTTCCCCCTAGCACCTCTCCCCCTCCCCACCCCCAGGTTTTATTCACTGGTATTTTTAATAAAAGTCATGGACAGGTCACGGCCCGTGAAATTTTGTTTATTGCCTGTGACCTATCCATGTGTTTTACTAAAAATACCTGTGACTAAAACATAGCCTTATTCATAGCCCCCAAAGGGCTATTTTGCTTCAGTCTTATTTCCCCAGAGTTTGTCCCTCTCTGGGACAACCAGAGAGCAGCTTTCTTCAGAGATGCTTCATAGTTGTTCTGGAGCAGGGAGTGGCTCAGTTCTCAAAACCTGTGCAGTGAACGTTCTTCCTTCTGGAGTCACTTCATAATATTCTCCACCTCCAGAGCTCTCCAACACCTTTCCCCTCACCCCAAAGTAAATGAGTCCTGGTACTTTTCCTTCCCATCACCCCATTTCCAGTCCTACTAACCTATTACACTTTAATGTTGTGGATCAGATCAAGAAAAATGAAGTCAGCAACATTGCTGGATAATATTAGGATAGATCTGTACTTACTGGTAGACTCTGCTTTTGTTCCCCAGCACTTTACAGTCTTGGGCAAAAAGCTTCCACAATCCCCTGCAGAATAACTGTGGAATTCTATTGGCTTTGTTTTGGAGACAGCTGTTTTCTGTTGGAGCTAAAAGGTTTGGGGGTGGGGGAGCAACTCGGCAGTTGGAATAAGAATATGGGGAAGGCTGGAAGTCCTTTGTTGCATTTCTTTGAAGTCAGGAAAAAAGGACAGACTGCTCTGTGGGAATATGCAAATCGCCAAAAGCAGTGTATGCACAGGTTAGGGGGATTTAGATTTTTGTTGCTAAATGTCAGTAAACATCTATTTCACCATGCCAAACGATGAAAAAATCTTTCCACCGATAATAGTCAAAATTTACAGCTAGGTAGAGTAAGAAAAATGCTGCCTGAGAACCTACTAGACCTTGATTTAAGGATATTTACTTTGTATATTTTGACATGTGAATGTGACACTTTGTGTTCTGATGGTTTTGAAGCTTTAACTTTTTGAATCGCAGCATCTACTGTTAAATAATTACCTGACCTCCGTAAGTTTCCAAAACTGTGAAAATAGATACAAATAAAAAAAATTCTTGAACCCTGTAATTGTGCAATTTATAAAAATTAATTGGTAAAAATAAAATGCTTAAAAACAAACATCTATATTATCTGTCAAAATTATAAATAATAAAATTGAATTCTACCAACCCTACACATGCACAGTGCTGCCGATGCTTTAATATTTCTGGAATGGCCCCTCTCTGTGGTTTATTGTTAATCCTCCTTGGAGGCCAAATGGTCAGCAAGTCAGGCAGAAGACACTGAATTCATAATTGCAAAAAGAAAATGGGGGTGGTCCTAGAAAGAACTCAGACTAACAGTAGATATAAAATAGCACTGCCATGAGGCAGGGAGCTCATCCTTCAGTCTTGTTCCCTATTAAATCTACTCAATCAAATATGGGGATGAAAATATGTTAGCCTTCTAACACTACCTTCCCCCTGTTAAAGGTTTGCACTAAAACAGCTGCACCCAGCCTCATATAAGCTGCAGGTTCAGTTTGATATGGGTGTGGATGGAAATGTACTACTGCGTGCATATGTGATGCCAAACATTCTTGGGCTGCTTCCACTTGCTGTGAAATGTGGTGATCTGGGTCCTTAGCTAAAAGGTTATAGGGAGGCTGTAAATTGTGAGCAAGTAATTTGGCATTTGTGAAGGCTTTAGTACAAGAGAAGAATCAGGCTGTAAAGATGAAAAACTTGTCTCTTGCTCAGGGCCATTTGGGTCATAGATAACTATGCTGCTAATGTGTTAGGAGAATTCCAATTAATGCTTGGGAGTTTGTTCTCTAAACTCCATTTGTAAGCTGCAGTATGCACAGTGGCTCCTTTGTAAAATGAAATTGGCCCCTCACTTCCAGAAAGCACCTCATAAGCTTTAGGTGCTACCCCACTCTAAACAACAAGGAACCATTGTTTTTAAAAATGTTTGTGATGGTTAAAATTCTTAGAAAATCTAAGTTGGGGGACACCAAGAAAACCTCAGCAGACTTATCAGACTAGAGCTTTCTCTGCACCACTATGTACCATGCTACTCAGGCCTTGGCTACACTGGCGCTGTACAGCGCTGCAACTTGCTGCGCTCAGGGGTGTGAAAACGCGCCTCTTTCCCCCCCCCCCCCAGTGCAGTGAGTACAGCGCTGTAAAGCGCCTGTGTAATCAGAGCCTGCAGCGCTGCACACTCGCTCGCAGCGCTGCAAGCTACTCCCCTCGGAGAGGTGGAGTACATACAGCGCTGCGAGCGCTCTCTTGCAGCGCTGGCGGCGTGACTACACTTGCGCTTCACAGTGCTGCCGTGGCAGCGCTGTGAAGTCCCGAGTGTAGCCAAGGCCTAAGAAAGAAAGGATATTCCAGATTAAGTCAGCTGTGCTCTACTGTGTGTGGTGGTGGTAGCTACATTTTCCTCAGCTTTCAAAGCCTTTGCCAAGGTGTTGGGAGGCCAAGGTGTTTGGTCAGTTTCCTATTACAGTAAGGAGTTGCATTGCTAAAAATCTTCCATATCCTTTGAAAATGTGTTGCCTGTCCTTTTCTATAGTGTGGTGAGTCTCCAGGCCTAAAAACTGTCAGAACTAGTGTGTCAGGCAAGTTGGGAAATCTGTTGTGCGTTTTGGTTACCACGTAGGTTTCTACAGTCTAGTGAGCAATTGTCCCCTAGGATATAAATCCTTTGTAACTAACATGCTAGCTTGTTAAAATGGATTTTTTTTAATGATCAGTTTTTCTTTTCTACTAATTTTAATTGCTTTTCTACTCACCTTTGGGCAAGGAAGATCTCCTAGTCAGCTTCTACTTCTTCTGCACTAGCATAATGCTGCCGTGTCTTGGGTTACAAACACTTAATGGGGGAAATGGCTTAAATATAAAAAAAGTAAAATCCTTATGAATGGTAGAAACCTTGCAAACCCTAAATTTTGGGCATTGATTGTTCAGTTGGACATTTGCTGTTAGGCAGACTGACTTGACTAATGTTTGGGGGGGGAGGTTTAATTGGGTGGGTGAGAACGCGGAGGAGAACAGGCTCTCCACATGCTGAATTTCCCTTTTTTGCTTGTGGAGAGGTTCTGTTGCATTGTTTTCCTTCATATTGTTTGCTGACACACACATGTTCTCTCTGTTACTGGGTGTGGTTTGGTTTTTTAGCTTATGAAGAATTTAAAGTCATATGGGTGTGGAGAACTATTTGCATAGTTTTCTGGCAATAGTTCTGCAATATCTTTTGGTAGCTGATGTGTCACATTGACATTATTGAATGGTCCCATCTATAGATGCAGCAGCTGCAATTGCAACCTGTGAGCAAATGGCAGAGCCCAGAGGAGGGTTACCCATAAGGGTAGAGCTGGGATATATTTGTGGAACAGTGTGTAGGGAACCTCTGTGCTGAATAAGCAAAGAGAAGAATTTTTTTCATCTTTTTTCTGTATATGCCTCTTTCCAGCAAGTTTAAATAAGTGATCCATCTAAGTTTCTGTTAAAGTGGCTTGGAGAATTATAGGCTTTCCCAAATTATTTTCTGTTCTCTCAGCAAATGGAGACAATTCCACAAAGCCTTGCATACTCTAGGGAAACAGTGCACAAAATTTCCTACCATTGCTAACACTGGTTCAGCTCCACTGCTGATAACACTGAGAACCTTGTGTTGACAAGCCGCTGGTTGCTGTCAGCCTTTTTAACACCGTGTCAGGTAGATCTGCTCCAAGCAGTGTTAAATTTTAGGCTTAAAGTAATGGTAACCTATCTACACTAGAGGTCCCAAAGATTCAAAATATTGGTGGAACTGAACCAGTGTTGTCTTTGCAACTTTGCAGTTTTTCAATAACTTCCCGCAGTTGCTAAGGCTTGACTGACTGACTGAGCTAGTGTAAACATGTTTTATTGTGCAAGAACAATAGGTGTGATCCTGCTCTTTTGGGACTCTTCTTTATGCTCCTGGGGCCCTGGGAAGAAGGCTACAGAACAGAAGGTCTTGGGCGAGTGGTGGACTGAAGGACAACCACTGACCTAGGGAAGAGGGACCTTTGCAAGAGAAGTGCTTTCTCCTTAAATGTCAGAGCCTATGGGTACGTCTTCACTACCCGCTGGATCGGCAGGTAGCAATCGATCTATCGGGGATCGATCTATCGCGTCTCGTCTAGATGCGATAAATCGATCCCCGAACTCACTCCCTGTTGACTCCGGAACTCCACTAGAGCGAGAGACGGAAGCGGAGTCGACGGGGGAGCTGCAGCCATCGATCCCGCGCCATGAGGATGGGAGGTAAGTCAATCTAAGATGCCTCGACTTCAGCTACGCTATTTATGTAGATGAAGTTGCGTATCTTAGATCGATTTCTCCCTTCCCCTCCCCCCAGTGTAGACCAGACCTAAGTTTTCATTGTGTTACATCTATGCCTTGGTGTCTAGCAATCCTGTTCCCAGTCATCTTTGTATAATTGAACCTCTAAATAAAAAACTCATCAACCTGCATGTGAAAAAGTTTTATGGGGGATGACTTTCTTTCCCTCCTCAAGAGACCAGCAAATTAAAACAGTGAGTGCTGTCTGCCTGTCTTTAGTAGTTTACACAGAATTAATACAATTCAAACTAAATCAATTCTCTGTCACTTTGTTTAACCTAGTGGTCCCCAAACTGTGGGGTGCACACACACCCCAGGGGGGCACAGAGGAATGTTCGGTGCAGTGGGGCCCAGGCCAGCCCCTACAGGGGGCGAGGAGGGAGCTCCACCCAGCCCACTCTGCCCCCAGACTAGCTCCAGCCCCAGCCTTGTCCCCAACTCCGGCCCCAGTCCAAGCTTCACTGCTGAGGAACCCATGGCTGTGCAGTAGTGGAGGGGAGGCACAGACAGATTCCATCACTAGTGGAGGGGCAGCAGGGGCGTGGTGGGAGAGACCAGAAAAGTTTTGGCACCACTAGTTTAACCTAAGCCTGACCTCCTCTATATTGGAACTTACCAATGGTCTTCAGCCTCCTTGCATTTCTTGAATGGGGATTACTTACTTTGTGTGGATCTTCTATCCTTTTATTCTCCTTTTAGTGTTAAAATAATAAGCAGTAAAGCAAAGGTCTGTTGAGTGCTCCTCATCCCATCCCATAATATAAGAATAAGAGGGCATTACATGAAACTAAATGGCAGCAAATTTAAAACTGCAAAAGGTAATACATTTTTATGCAACACATAACTAACTGGTGGAACTGCTGCTGCAAGATATTACTGAAACAATTAGCATGGAGTAAACACAATTAATTGACTAGTTTTATTAAGTGTTTTGAAAATTAAATGCATAAAGACTGTCAAGTGTTTGTCTTCGATTATGTTACAGGATATAAAATTGCGAGGTCTTTCATTCCTTATTTAGAGCAGTGGCTCTGAACCTTTCCAGAGTACTGTACTCCTTTCAGGAGTGTGATTTGCCTTGCATATCCCAAGTTTCACCTCACTTAAAAATTCTGACTTTGGCTTCAGCTCCCATACAGCAAGGCTCAGGCTTTGCTTTCTGCCCCTGGTCACCAGCAAGTCCTGGAGACCCCATTAAAACAATCAGTTTGAGAACCGCTGAATAGTATAAACAAGTCATTGTATGAAATTTTAGTTTGTACTGACTTCGCTAGAGCTTTTTATGTAGACTGTTGTAAAACTACCCCCTGGAAGACCTCTGCGTACCCCCATGGGTACACGTACCCTGGGTTGAGAACCACTGACTTAAAGCACTGGCATGGGTAAGGAAGAAATTTATCTTGTGACATAATTCTGCTCAGCTAATCCCTCTGTGGGGGGCGGGGGGGGGGGATTTGGTTTGGGATTTTTTTGAGGGGAAATGGAGTAATGGGGGGATTGTACTTAACTTTCACTGACCAAAGCAAGATCATGAGAAGAAAACATTTGCCTAATAGCTAGAGATAAAGCAAAAGACCAATTCTCGACAGCAGCAGGGAACTGGACAAGTCCTGCTGCTCCTTGGGGAAAACTATCTGCAAGTTTAAAATGACAGTGCATCAGTTTATACTTGGATTATAAAGTAACCTTCCAAATTTCTTTAAAAGCTTTCACAACCAAAAAAGATTCAAAAGCTTCAGTTCCACAGAAGTTGAGTGCTCACATAGACTGGCCTCCAGCAGTTTTGCCTCCATCATTTAACACTGCTCAAAACACATCTGATGACATGGCAGTAAAAATGCTGTCAAACACTTTAAAACTAGTGCTCTCATTGATGTGAGCATCAGTACTGTTGCAATGCTAAGAAGTCTTAAAATCCTCAGTGTGTACAAGGCCTTTGTGGTGGTGAAAGACTCTTGGTATATGTCAGTGGACAAAAGAGCAGCTCGGGTGGAATGCTTTGGGGAGGATTTTTTTTGTTGCAGAGCCCCTATATTTTTCGGGAAGAGGTATTTTTAAATTGCTGTGAAGTATATTTGAAAGTGAGAGGGGAAAGTGGTGGTATGAATAGGGACTGGAATTTGCATAGTTTCCTTTAGACTAATGGGCTGCAAAGTGGAGTTGTTCTATAATATCTGTGGCTTTGTCAACATGATATAACGCTTACAACTTTCCCACTGTTGCTCCCACCTGTGGTACAATGATAGGAACACTAATGTCAATCCGTCACTGGTCTCTCTTAAGAGAATGTTTGTGTAGCACAGCAATGTCCGTGCTGGAAACTCCTTGAGCCTATATACTTCCATGTTGGCTACTCTCATGAGATATGTCTACACTACACTATAGCTGTACCGATGTAGTGCCGTAATGTAGACGCTTTCTACGTCAGCCAAGGGGGGGGTTCCATTCAATGTAGTTAATCCAAATCTCCAAGAGGCGGTAGCTTCTGTCAACCTAGCTGTGCCTACAGAAGGGGTTAGGTCAGCTTCAGTATGGTGCTCAGGGCACAGACTTTTTCACAGCCCTGAGTGATGTAGTTTAGTTGATCTAATTTATAAATGTAAAACTGGCCATGCTCCACGTGTGTCTCCCACACTCCAATCTAGTGGCTAGTTCCAATTCTGGGTTTACAGTGGCGCTGAGCCCACACTTAGAGGGGGCTCCAGCACCCAGACGGTGGCCCTGCTCCACCTGAGCCCCACTCCAAGGCCCCACCTGTCGCTTGCTCCTCTTCCTCTCAAGGCCCCGCCCACCACTCGCATGGGGGAGAGGAGTGGGCGGGGCGGGAGAGGCCATGCAGGGGTGGTACCTCGGGGGGGGGGGGGGGGCCAAAAAAAGTTAATCCAGCCCTAGCTAGTCCCCAGATAAGTTGTCTACTGATGCCAGCCAATAGTTACTCCTTTAGGTCCTGTCTACAGTACAAACGTCTGCTAGCATAGCTATGTCTGTGTTGGGTATGAAGAGGTGCGTGTGATCCCTGACCAACAGAACTGTACTGGCAAAAGCCCTTAGTGTGGATATAGCTCTACTGATCAAACAGCACTTTTTCCGGTGTACCTTATTTTGCTTGCAGGGAAGAACAGTTTTGCTGATATAAGTTGTCCATACTAGGAGTTCTTTGCTGGTATAGCACATGGTGTACCTGACCAGACAAAACACTCCAAGTGTAACCATGGCTTTAGTTCTGGTTGTAGTGGTCTGTGACTTTAGTGCTAAAAGTCCCCAGGTTCATTCCTGGCTGATGATTTGTGCGGGGGTCACTGAGGCTGCATCAGCAAGCGATTTCCCCAAAAGTGTAGACAAGTGAACTATTACCAACATTGAAGAGTGAAACAAACTACAGTAAAATGTCTATCTAGGTAACACTCAAGGTGCAATGTATAGTTCCCCATGAGTGCTAATGGCCTCTACCTAAGTGGTCCACACTTTTTTCAGCATCCTTCCTCTGTCAAGGCAGCCAAATGAGTCACTTCCTCCTTCTGTGACGGGGTGACTCATGGCTGGGACAGAGCCAGCTCATCACTGCTCTGAATGAAAGCATCACTTTGGTGTGTGCGTAAGGGGTGGGAGGGAGTTAGATATTAGCATAAACTCTCGTGTTGTGTCTATAGAGCAGAAACTGTAGTAAACAAACCTTAGAATGAGGGAATTAATTCTGTCACTTCAAGGGCGCTGTTTTAAAGGGCGGCTGTCATTCTTTTTTAATTAGTTCCCTCAAGTCTCTCACTTTCTTGCTTTTCTCCTCTCTCCCCATCCTCCTCTGCAAACAGAAGCAAACTATCGAGTTGTTGGCACACTTCAGTTTAGCTTTAGGGGCAAGCTGAACTTTTGACACTGCAAACCTTTAACAATTTGGAAAACCTGCTGTGGGCAGAGGACTGTGCTAGCATTTTTCTGGCAGTGGTTACTGTGTGTTTGGTACACTTATTGACCATAGCTCCAGGGGATTCTGGTCTGCGAAGCATTTTTTAACAGGCATACAGGGGTCACATTGGGGACGGCAGTATGGTACTCTTTCAAATTCCACCCATGTGAGTTCTCAAATAGTGCAAGTGTTTAAAATATGATCATGCAGCTCTAACTTACCCTCCAGTAGAGCTTCAGTGTGCTTTTAGGCGCTGCTAGGCTAGTTGAGCCCAGGGTCTTTCGTTTTTTACTGTGGGGATGCTAGTGGTGTAGCTCCTAAATGCCATGGTACCAAAATGAGGTCATTTGCCACAGTAAAATGTGCAGGTCTGTGACCCACCCCACTTTCTGCTTGAGGAATGAAATTAACCATGTTGACACTTGATTCAGATACCAAGTAATAAAAATGTAACAGCTCATTGAGATGAAAGGGGCAGTACTATCAGTTTCAGGTACCTACATGGTTCCATTACCACATCATCTGAGCACTTCACAGTCTTTAATACAGTGGTCCCCAACCTTTGCTATGGAGGACCGTGGCGGCGGACGAGCATCCACCGAAAAATCGGCGGCATTTCAGCGGCGACGCCTCTGGATGACGCTGCTTGTCAGCAGCATTTCGGCGGATGCTCATCCACCCACCAGTACGCGGGCACACTTAGATGCCCCGGCGAGCACCATGGCGCCTGCGGACACCGCGTTGGGGACCCCTGCTTTAATACATTAAATCTCATCTCTACTATATCATTCCAGGCTTTCTGCAGACCTCTGTGTGTAGGCATCTCTGAATCAGTTGTTTGGTTCACAGTTGAGATTTTCTTCAACTGGAACTTCTAGAGACATAATTTTTTTTTTAATGAAAGCTGAGATTCTGAAGAATAAGATAGCAGCTTGAGAGGTGCCAGTATGATATATAGAGATAGATAGATCAAATTCTGCTAAGCCTACCTTTAGGGTAGAGAGTTGAGTTACATTCCACCTGCCTCAGCTTGCTTTAAAGTCTGCACTGAAAACTACTTTTGGAAGATTGGTTAGGAAATGAAAATTTCAGACTTAAAGTGCCACTAGAAGTTCCAGTAATAGTTACTGCAGACAGGCCTGGCAGTGGCTGTGGCTAGCTAACTTATCACTTAAGTATGTATCTCTTCTCTCAGTGTTTCTCCTAAGATTTGGGCACTCTGTCAACCCTGCCAAAGAAAATTGTGATTCCATCTGAAAGGAGATGAACACATGGGTGTGAATCCCTGCAGTGTGGGATAGCTTATTTTAAATTGAAGCTCGCATGGGTGATAGGATCTGACACTTAACTCCTTTAAATCCTTGACGTTTGTGGGCGTCTAACAGATAAAGCATATGTCTGAATACTGGGTCTTCTTAGAAATGTTGTTTTGATTTTTTTTTTTTAAATAAAACCCTTCTTTTTTTAACCAGGGTGGGAAATGTGTTCTTGTAGCACTCGGGCTCTTTTGGGGTAGGAAGACTTCTCAGCTAGGGGGACATCAGTGAATGCCAGAAACCCAACATAACTCTCTTGCAGAGAAAGTAACATAAATGCGTGTTCCATTACAAGATATTCCACATCAAATAACCTTAAACCATGATACCAAATTGGGAACATCCTTGAGAAGCTAGGGCATTTGCAAAATGTGTTGATGAATCTTTAAGGTGCTCTTGGTAAGAGAATTGTATATGCTTTGCTGTAGTACAGGAAGGGTTGAGTGTTTCTTCTGTTAAGCCCTTACAAGAGGGTCCCCTGGCACTCTTTGGGAGGAGGAGGGAGAGACTTTGCTCCATCTCCATCCTCACACCTTTAGTTTTGCTTATATACAATGTATTTTTTTTAACATCTCCTGTTATATAGTTGCTATGTGCTACTGCTGCATTCAGTCATAGATGAAATGACTTCTGTTTTTTTGTGAACTACATTGGGGTCCTCCTGGATGAAAGTTGTATGGCAGGGGTAGGCAACGTATGGCACGTGTGCCGAAGGCGGCACGGCACGCAAGCTGATTTTCAGTGGCACTCACACTGCCCGGGTCCTGGCCACCAGTCCGGGGGCTCTGCATTTTAATTTAATTTTAAATGAAGCTTCTTAAACATTTTAAAAACCTTATTTACTTTACATACAACAATATTTTAGTTCTATATTATAGACTTATAGAAAGAGATCTTCTAAAAACATTAAAATGTATTATTGGCACGCGAAATCTTAAATTAGAGTGAATAAATGAAGACTCGGCACACCACTTCTGAAAGGTTGCTGTCCCCTGCTGTATGGTGTAGTATGAAAATAGAGGAGTGTTTAACCTATAAAGGAGGCTTGTGTTTATTCCTGGACTTCTAAGAAAACATTTCACTTTTTGCTGAAAACCTCTTACTGGGGCTATGTCCTCTCCTTTGAAAAGGACACTATCAGGGTTGGCAAATGTAAACTTGGAGTAGCTTTGGTTTATTTTACATATGTATATACACTCTTGTTTCTATTGCAATAGTGCCCAAGGATCCCAGATGGGGGATTAGGCCCATTGTATTAGGTGCTGTACAAACAAATAATACAGGGCCAGTGCCCCTCCAGAGAAGGCACATTCTAGGGTTTACACAATATGACACAGTGGTATAAGTGATAAGGGTAGAGACAGCGGTGTTTGCCTAAGGTCACTCAGATTGGTCACAGGCTGGTGGATCCCTTAACACTATCCCTCTGATCTGCTTTCCTGTTTGACCCAGGACAGGGTACTGACACTTACAAAACTGGTGCAGGCAGAGTGGAAGACCAATATATAACACACACCTATTGTGTCATAAGCTTAACACCATGCACTGGTGAGCAGTTACCCAGCTGGGAAGCTGAGATTTTTATTTCAGAGTGGTAGCCATGTTAGTCTGTGTCAGCAGAAAGAACGAGGAGTACTTGTGACACCTTGTGTATTGTGGTCCTTGTCTTAGAAAGGTTTGTTATATTCATATAGGAAAAGTGCTAACCACTTAAAATATTGGAGAGGGAATGACCGAGCTCTGTAATATTCAGGTTAGGCCACCTTCTTGGCCTGTCCTCCCTGACAGTCCCTTCATGGTGCAGTTTATGGGGCCCTATATATGACAACCACTCTTCTCTTTTTCTTCCATTGAAGGCTGAGGAAAGTGACATCCTTCTTTACAAAGAAAAGCAAGGTGGTTGGTAACAGAGAAGAAACCTAATACAGGCCCAAGCAACAGAGAATGTAGGTCAAGACATTGTAGGCTGATGTAATTATTGTGGGTGTACCCGGAGGAAATTAAACCCACTGTGCTCTGTGTCTGTGAGAGGAGAGATTACAAATAAATGACAGCTGGGCCCCTCCCTTTTTAATGCACTCCTGTTAGGAGGTGGGATAATGTTGCTGATCTTATTAAGGTGGAAATAGCCACTATCCATAGTTATTTAATTCAAGGAAATGAATAAATGGGATTTGAAGAAATGGACTTTGGGTGTCTTGCATAGTTGCAAGCAGCAGATGTTTCTAAAAGCAATTGTTTTGAGCCTGACCTTCAATTTATATATATGAAGATAGGGATGGGAGGAAGAGGAAGACTGCTTCTCTAATAATCTCTCTTTGGTCCAACGTATGGACTTGTTTTTTGTGTCCACCCCCCGCCCCCCTTGTTGATTCTTTAGCTACACTTTCTTTTACTGTTATCATGCTGCTCTCTGGAGTTGCTGTCACCTCTAATTAGGCGTCGCTGTGCCTAGAGTGACATGCTGATTAATATTTCATCTCTGATGTTAGCTAGGCTTGTAAGAGCATATACAAACAGTCTCAGTTTTGCCCATATAAAGACACAAATCACACCAGCTCCGCATCTCATTTGCATCTGTTTTAGTAGCAAGAGTGTATCATCTTCCTCAGTAGAGGCTGTACGAGTGAGAGGGGAGGAAACAATTGTACAGTGTCTGTCATAGAGAATTGGTAGGGCCATCTCCTGGCCATTGATCACTTGTATATGAGAGTAAGTTATGCCCAGAGTGTAGTACGGCGGGGGAATCCCAGGTACCCTGTTGACATCCATATGTCACAAGAATGAAGTGATAGGTGGGGTCTTGGGTAATAAATAAATCATATCTCTCAGTTGAAAGGTCTGTGAATTTCAAAATTGTTCAGTCACTGGTTCCTTTCACTCCCCCCATTTAATGTCCGAGTCGCTGTGTTGAAGATCAATAAATGGTTAGAACAGACATAAGTGGGAAGAGATACAGAATTTAAAACTCATTCTGCACAACCACTTAGCAAGTGCCACTGGTGTACTGAAAAGTTTATGGCGGAAGCCAGAAGATTAAGGATGCCTCTAGTCCCAGTGTGTTCACACTATCAGGAGTGCTAGACTTGCTCTCGCAGGCTTCAGCTGTGTATATATTTCTCCCTTCTTTGAGCTCCCTGTGAGGTAGATTGTTAATCAGCAGTACCCGGCGCGCACTCTGTAATTTGACTTGCAAGCAAGGCCAGATCTGTGAATCATCTGCATGTAATTAACAGGAAACAAGCAGATATAGCAAGTAAAGGCTGAGACAGCTGCAGGGAGGCAGGTTACATGCATGATGAAGCTACTGTGAGTGGCTGACTGCGTAGACTGTAGAAAATCTTTGCAATGCAGACTTGGTGGCAGACTTCTGTTATATTTCTAAGGAAGTTTAGCACATCACACATTCTACACACACATACAGATACACTAAACTTGCTCCCAGAGAGTTTTTATTTAAAAAAAAAAAACCACCAAAATCTGCTAATGTCTCTTCAGACCCGCTGAGAACATATATGGTACAGTGGCTGGCACTGGACCAGGACCAATAAATCTAGATCTGTTGTTCGCTTTGCCACTGGCTTACTGGGTAACCTTGGACAAATCACTTAATCTGCCTGAATTTCTTTCTCTGTAAAATGGGGAGAATGATGCTTAACAAAATAGACAAGTACGTTGAGAGCTAGAGATGAAAACCACTATATGAAAGCTAGACAAACTATGTGTAACTGTTTATATAAATATGCTTCAGTGAATAGACTTTTATATTTTCACGTAACAAAACGGTGCATTCAACTTTTTTACAAATTCCCTCACGCACACTGTTGTGCCTTGATCTGTGCCAGTTCGTTGCCAATCTCCACCAACAGTGCTGGCTTCCTGTCAGGGATGCACTATGAATGTATCTTCTTCAATCCTTCAGGATGCAAAGTGCTTATAAAATACAATATAGCATGACATTTCACACTTCTGCAGGTGAATGGGCACAGTGACCCCTCTCTCATTTAAGCAAGACACAAAGGATAGAGTGGTTATACCCTTCTCCCCCATTACCTGTAGGTAGGTATCAGGAGCCCTAGAGACTTTGACCCCCTAAGCTGAGAAGCCATGTATGAAAGCAGTTGTTTCAAGGCTGTATGTAGATTCAGGCAGGTGCTATGGTTCACATATTCAAATTAGTGTCTACAGCCATGAGGGGCAGGGGAGTCAAACCTAGTACCACTGATCTGGGGGGGGGGGGGGGGGGCTGTTGCTGCTGTAAACCCTAACCATGGAATGTTCAAAATGTTCATTGGAAATATTTTGTCTTTCTGCTGTAGCTTTTTCGGAGGGGGAGAGGCAGGTGGGGCGCAGCCCGTTTTAAATGTACCTCTGGTTTATTGCAACTTAGACCTTGGAGCATTGTGCTAGTACAGAGGTTCCCAAACTTTTTTTTATCTTTTGCTGGACCCCCTTTGGAGATTCATGTCCCATGCACGGGCCCCTCCTGTTGTCCCTTGGGGACCATGGTGGGGAGGGGTGTCCAGTACCCATGGGGGACTGGGTAGTCACCATGTAGGAGATGAGGAAGCCTTCCACTCCCTCCCATGGTTGGGTTGTCTCCACTGCTAAGACCCAGCTCCCTGCCTGTCTCACTCCTCATGCGCGCCCCTCCCCCCCTTCATGCAGCAGAAGTGAACCATGCTGCACCCTATGAGCACTGGCCCCCCTCCTGACCTTGGCCCTTCTGCGCAGCCCCACCCACTTCCCCCATGCAGGTTCTGTGTGGCAGGGGAAGTGGATGGGCCTCTGTGCACCAGGAAATTAGATGGTTTTTTTGTTGGTTCCTTCAGATGTTTGTGAGGTGAATGGGATGCATACAGCAGGAAAGAAACCAAGTGACAAATCACTCATGGAAAGTCTCTGTATTACCTTACAAATTATGGGTTTGGTGCTCTTAGAAGAATCAAATAATAAAAAATTAAAACTCAGAGTAATGGCCGTTGTCCCTTGAGGTCACTGAGAAATGGGCAGGTGATCCATCGAGACTGTGCTGGCTCTGTCAACAGCAACAACAAAGTTAATATCCTGCGGTGCCTATTGCATTCTTTACAGCAGCAGCACTTTAGATATATTTAAATAGAAGATAAAACACTGGTTGTGATCCTGGCAGCTTAACCTTGAACAAAGGCATGTTGCAGGCAAGCCGTGGAATGGTGCTGTGAAGAATAAGGACCTCTGAAAGTACTGGTTAGGTGATGGTTGGATTTTATTTATTTTAAAAAAGCTCATGCACTTTAGCCTTTAACAAGCAATCAGCATGCTGTCTAGGAAGTGAGAAAATTATAAAGGTTAAGCATAGGCTGTGTTCTGAATCTTAAAGGCAAAAACTAAAATTGGCTAAGAGTGAGCCAGTAGATATTGGCCAAGACTGGCTGGAAGCAGCAGATAAAGTCAAATAGAAAGATGCCAACTTCTGAGTGTTTTTCATGCTAAAAATAGCTCTGCCAGGAAGGCTATAAAAGCCCAAATGCCCCCTCCCCCCAATCAGAAACCAGTACCCATCAGCATAAAAAAGCCACTTCCACGAGTTGCAGAAGCTGTGTCAGCGAGAGAAGCTCTCCTGCCAACACAGCGCTGTGCACACGAGCGCTTATGTCGGTGTAACTTATGTCGCTTGGGGACGGTTAATTCACACCCCTTAGCAACATAATTTATGCCGGCATAGGCTGTAGTGTAGACATAGCTTATGAATTTTAGTAACTTGTTTAGATAGGACTCAAAAACAAAAAATGCCTTTGAATGGGAAGATTCAAATGCTGCAAATCAGAAAGCTTGCTGTAGAAACATTTTCATCACCATTCTTGCTCTGTGCTTGGGACTGTTCTTAGTTTTTTAAACTATTACATTCTGCCAGCAGTTCAGAGAGCTGATGAGGACCCTTTTAGCATCGTGATTCCTAGTTCTAGTTACACTGTCCTATCTTGCAGTTTGCCCCAGACCCAGCATCTCCCTGACAGAAATTAACATGGCCTGTAAACCGTTCTGCAATGTTATGTTGTAAGTCTCATCACTGCAAAACAATCTGCAATTTAAAATTATTTCATATTTGTGCTGCCCTAGCGCCTAGAGACTCCCACCAGAGAGCAATTGTGCTAGGCATTGTACACATGCAACCAAAAGATGGAAAGTCCTCTGCCTTTGTAAATGCTCCACTGTAGCTAGATTGAGAGGATATAACAGCAGTGAGCTCATTTTTGGGTGGAGTGCTGGCAGCAGCTGAAACAACTTTGTTGGATGGGGTATGCAGGGAGGGCGAGAGGAGGGAGGAGAGGACTATCCGTGGTGGGGAGGGGATCCCACTGGCATTCTCATGTTCAAAGTTGAGCCATCCTTTCTGGGATGGGCCCATTAACAAGTTGACATGAAACGCTGCTTAGGGAGGGAAAGATGCTGGCCTAGAGATCAAGATCTGGCTGTGTTTACTTTGCAGCTTACTTTCTTTTAGCCTCTGCTTGACAACATAGATGTTGCTCCTTTAGCTGCAGGGGTGGGATGTGCTTGTTTTAAGGTTCTGCAAAGTACTTGAGTAAGTTTAATTTTTAATTGTGTTGTTTTCCTGAATATTCTCCATTGCCCTTGACTCCCTGATTCGTTTCCAGTTGTTTCTTCTGCTTTTACTGTTCAATTCGCAACCTCTTCATAGCATTACTTATTCTCCATTGATGTCCGCATTCTGAGTATCGTCTTACTCACTTTCTATAGACTTCCTTTCCCTGTGAAGTCTTGCATTCACTGCCCCACACATCAAGACCAGTTCCTTTGGTGATCACTGGGAACAAGAGAGGAAATACCAACCTTCAAAATGAATCTACAGTGTCCTTGCAGCCTGTGGAAGCTGGACTACTGGGCCTGGTGTTTATCTACCTCGATAACCCCAAATAAAATGTTTTTTCCAGTGAGGGTTCCCCTCCTCCCCTGCATGTTCCTGTTTTGTACCTCAATAGTGACTTCTTTTACAGAAGTCCAGCCCAGTCTTTTGTTTTTGCTTATAAGTAAGGATTTACATCAGTAGGATAGTAATTGATTTACTGTCTCAATCATACTGCAGCATGGTAGGTTGAAACAGCAGCCAGAAAACGATCTGTACTCTTTGTATACGTTTACAGCCCAGCAGTAAATCAGGAGTTACTTCCCATTGTAATGTTACTGTAATCTAGGCTATGTCATAGGACCTCATTGTTATGATGGCAGATGACCTCATCTAAGTTAAAATACCTGGTTAAACTTAAACAACTTTTTTAATAGCATTACTAGTGTTGCGTTGTATGTAGCTGCAGAAGGATGAAGAGTCTGCATGGAAGGGACCCAGGTATTTAGGAAAGGGGTTATAATAGCACTACAGTCAGGCTGGGTGGGAAAAGCTGGGCAGGATGGCTTCTGCATGTCCCAGACATAGGCCAAGTCTACATTAGAAACTTTTGCCAGTATAGCAGTATTTGTTAGGGGTGTAACTTCTCTTGCAGTATTTCTATACCAGAAGATGTCGTAGCATAGGCACGGTTTATAGCAGCATAAAAGAACTTCTGTGGGTATAGCTTATTTCACCTGGGAAACTGATGTAAGCTATGGAGGCAAAAGCACTTCTTTGCCAGCGTAAGCAAGAACTTCTGCCATATAGAAATGTTGGCAAAACTTTTCTAGTGTAGACCTGGCCACAGCAAAATAATGGTTTGTCACATAATCATTTACAGCAAGGTTTTCAAACTGTGGGTCGGGACCCCATTGTAATGGGTTCTCCGGGACTGGCCAAAGCCTGAACCCCACCACCTGGGGCTGAAGCCGAAGCCTGAGCCTCAGCACCTCGAGCTGAAGCCCAAGCCCAAGGGCTTCAGCCCTGGATGATGGGGCTCAGGCTTTTGGTTTTGCCCCCCCCACCTGGGGTGGTAGAGCTCAGGCGGGGTCGTGTAGTAATTGTTGTCACAAGAGGGTCACTGTGCAATGAAGTTTGAGAACCCCTGATATACAGAAACTGCCAGGAATTTAAAGGAGGTGACTGGAGAATAAAATCTTCAGGCACGGTATCTAAAACAAAACATGCAGGTTCTCCTATACTGACTGCATGCTGCTCCAGTCTCCACAATGAAGGGTGCCCACTGGCCCATCTTTACAGGGCGCCACCATGCAAAGACGCGAGTGCTGATTTAGGCTGTTGTTTCTGTCCCACTGGTTAATTCTCTGATATTGTCCTGTGGCTATCTTTCAGTGCCATTCGGCACTTAATTTATTCCATTAAGTCACCCAAACTAACTGGCTGAAGGATGGGCACCTGGTTACTTTCGGTTTGCAGAAGTGGGAAGCTGGACCTCTTGTACTCGATCTTGGGAAAATATTTCTTAGCGATTGTTAAATTCCCTTACGTACTACCGGTAGTAGATTTTCACTGTCACAGCCATGGTGAGCACGCGAGAGAGATGCTATTAGGAAGATTAACATGAAAGCCTTGTCCTGATTTGAATTTGGACATAACTGTGTGCCTTTAACATGTTAAAATGGTCAAGTTAAAGCCTCAGGGAGTCTTGAAGGCACTCTGTTATGTCTGCACTAAGCTACTAATACCTTCAGAATCCTAGTCTAAACTCCTAAATGGTTAGAGCATCAAAGTAGTCTTGCCTACTGTGTGAGGTTCTGCAAGGCCTGTACGTCAGCTCTCTTCTAGAGGTGGTAGTTATACACCTACATCTTTTGTTTGGAAATACCAAACCCTGACTGGCACATACAATACCTCCTGGGTGTCTTGTGTTTTAAGTATTCTACCATGTCAGATTTGCTGAATGCTGACATGTGGATGGCCACTGACTAATTTATTTCTAGGACGCTTCTATACTCCAAACCACTGTACTGATGTGTGTTGTGGCCTGGTGGTGGTTTATCCTCGTGAATCCAGGCTGACTTTCAGTTGCCTGAACTGAGCTGCATGCTGGGGAAGATGTTGGATACCTATGTTTCCAGCTTTCAAATCAATAGTGGCAAATAATGTACTGTGCACTCAGAGCCAGACTTGTAAAGGTATTTAGCGGCCTAAATATGTAGATAGGCCCTTCTGAAAATCCTGGCATCCCTGAATCTTTAGGCACCTAAATACCTTTAAAGATTAAAAGCCAACCCTCCAGGGTTTATAAAGTGCTTTGTGAACATTATAACTACTGCCTGCTGGAAGAAACCCTTATGGCCTCTTTCCCTTTTGTAGGAACAAACGCCAGCCTGGTCCGGATACAGAAACTTGTCAACTGATGGGAACAAAGAACTGAGAGATTTGGCTTTACCAGGACACTAAACACGATTTAAAAAAAAAAAAAAAAATCAGGGTTCCACGGAACTTCTGCTGTGTGGTGGTGGCCTTTCCTTGTCAAACACTCTAGCAGTTTGGCAGGATCTTCTTTACTACTTTTGCACCTTCCAGCCTCTCTCACATCATGTTGTTTCTCTTGAACTTTATTGCAGGATAGTGCTGGCTTCCCTCCCCTCCCCCCTTTTAAATGCTTTGGTGTGGGTCACTCCGTGCAAGCTGTTGGCATTAGATTGGTGTTTCTGCATTTCTTCAAATTTCTACTTGGAGATTTCTCCTGAATATTATAATTGACCTGCTTTTTCTTTTTCTTTCACTGTATCTCTGTCACATTCTCTTCAATTCCACTCTCTTGCTCCTTCCCACCTCTGCCGTTGCAGGTTCATCATGCCTAGTGGCATATAAAAAGACACCTCCCCCCGTCCCACCTCGGACCACCTCAAAGCCGTTCATCTCTGTCACCGTGCAGAGCAGCACCGAATCAGCCCAGGACACCTACCTGGATAGCCAGGACCACAAGAGCGAAGTCAACAGCCAATCGGGACTGAGTAATTCTTCAGACAGCTTAGACAGTACCAGAACACCCAGTGTGACAAAAGGCAGCCTTGTGACTCCAGCCAGAGATGCTCCAGAGTTACCCCAGAAAAATGCAACCTTGAAAAGTGACAAAGGAACTCTGACAAGTGAAGAGCCTAAGGTGGAGAATATTCCCAAAAGGAAGCTGTCGTCTATAGGAATACAAGTATGGAATAGTTTGTACTCCTTTGTGTAACAGAGAATGTTCTTAAATGTATCTAGTTAGCATGTGTCTTGTAACCAAACCTGCAGCTGAACCCACCCGGATAGCTAAAGAAATTAACCAGTTTGTAGAGCAATCATCCAGGGCACTCAGAGGTGAAATACAACAAAATGTTGCTATAACAGGAATGTGTTCAGTACAAAATTAAAACGTGTCATAAAATAATGTAGCTCTGTTAAATGGGTAATTCTCTTTAAAGGGGCTTCTTGCCACAAGTACATATGCACAAATGCTAGAGTTTGTGTGCCATATACTGTATTTTACAGTCAGTCTGCATGCTTTCAGTCTGAGTTCAAGGCATAGCTTCATTTAAGATTCAGACTCTTCTATTATAACTATTAAGCATGTTTGGGGCTGCTATAGTGTGTAATGATTATGGCACCATGGCTCTGATGCAGTCTATCTGTGGGAGTGCCCCTCCTTCACCCCTATTGCTTCTCTGAGAACTTCTGTTGCTGAAAGCCAACAGAACATGCAAACTAATGAAAACCAGTTGCTAGCTTTGTAGCCCAATGAAAACTGCTCAAGGAGAAACGTGTATCCAAGCTTTGTCCTGCAAAGGCTACTTTTGGAGAAGTTTTTTTAAAAAGCCTAATTTATTTGCATTTTGCTTGTGGACAACATTTCAAATGCAGGTGGTGAAACTTTATGTTCACCTGTTGTATCCACAAGCGCCTGCGGCACGTCACCTTATGACATGCTGAAGTGGTGGTAATCTTCCCACTTGCAAGTTTAAATGCAAAGCATGTGCGTTCGGCAGGTGTGAAAGTGCCGTTTAAAACACACCTTCTACAGCATCAGACTTTCCAGTTTTGTTCATCACGTAGAAATGACCCTTTATCCAACGTAATGTGCATCTCGATATCACCAGGTTAAACTCCTCTATGTTGAAGCCATACCCAAGCAGACAAGTTAGTTCTTGTTTACCATCTTGTCCACAGTTAATCATTCTGAATGCCATGGAAGTTCGGCAGTGCAAACTGTACATTCAATATGAGGCTTTACATTGGGTTGTGAATTGTTCTGCTGCTGAAATCTAGCTGGCAGAGTAGCTTCCAATGTCACTTCGATATTGATTCTTCCCCACAGAAATAGTGGGAGTTGGAGCAAACAACTGTGGGGGTGAAGGGGTAGAGGGAGAATTCCCTTTTTAAAGAGTCTGACTGTTTCAATCTGCTCCCCCCTCCTCCCCCCCCCCCCCACACACACACCCTATTCTGGGGTTGAGGTTCTTATGCTGTGACCCATGCCTCCCTACCTCCAGTACCTGGATTTCACTTACGGCTGCAACTAACTACTCAGGGCTTTCACGTTGTTCTTGGGTGGGGAGAGGGGAAGTTGAGGAGAGGATACTAGGCTTCAGAAAGTTTGAGAGCCCCTGTTCTAGGGATGCCCTTTTGACAGTCAGGCTATTGCCCTCTCTTGAGCCTCAGAATGGCCATCTGCCTGCCTGCCTTGTACATGCAGCTGCTCTGAGCCATCAAAACCTTTCCCCTACCTGTTGTTTCTATTGTGGCAGTTGATAGAGCCAGATCCAGAATGGCTGTCTGATTACTGCAGGGCTAGGAACAAAATCTGACATCCTCAGCAGATTGGGGCACTGGTGACTTCTCCTTAGGCTAGCAGTATTGTGCCATCCATCCTAAAACAGCCTTGGAATTGCTTTACAGCATCTGTATGCTCTGTGTGCGCGCGCATGTGGTTGCAACTCTCCTGTTATACTATCATGAATTCTAGCAGCAAGTTTTTTTTTGTTTGTTTGTATTTTTTTATTTAATAAGGTTGACTGCCTTCAGCCAGTGGCAAAGGAAGAGCCCCCTACGCCAACCACCAAATTCCAGTCCATCGGGGTACAGGTAGAGGACGAGTGGCGGTAAGTGAGAGACACAGGCTCTTTTATTTTATCCCTTTAAACTACACTTTGCCAATTAGCTTAGACCCATGTCTCGCCTCAGTTTCATGTTTCAGTACTAACTGTGTTGAGCAGCATGTGCTTTTATCAAAAAAAGTACTTGCTCTGTAATGTAAACAGCTAAATCAATGGGAGCTTGAAATAAAAACCGAACCCAAGATGTAATTATAGATGCGCGTCAGTCATTTTGTCTGAATGGCCTATTGCAGTAAGCAGGCAACCTTATAATTTTGTCTGTCTGCATGTATGGTGTGGGTATTTGTGTTTTAAGGTGGAGGGGCTGGGGGGGAACAAGGCTCAGCTGCAGATACCGTAAACAAACCCGTTGCATTGTGTACCAGTGTGTGAATCCAGCCAGTTGGAGGGCTCCCCTTCATTCTCTTGTTCCTGCTCTTTCTGCAGAAACAACCACTCTCGCAGTATGTCCTCCAAACAGGACGCCGATTCCGACGCACAGGAACCGAATCACTCAAACTGTAAATCGTCTGAGAGAAGCCTTGCTGATTGTCCCCCGCGCTACAACTCTGTCAGTGTTGATGCCAGTACCAGGCAGCCAGCCAAGCCCTCCCAGTTCAAGAGAAATCTCTCCTATGGAGATAGCAGTGACCCAGCCCTAGAGCCTTCCTCTCTCCCTCCTCCGGACCCTTGGCTCGAGACATCCTCCAATTCACCATCAGAACCAACACAACCAGGAGCCTGCAGGCGGGACGGGTACTGGTTTCTGAAACTCCTGCAGGCAGAAACAGAAAGGTTAGAAGGATGGTGCCGTCAGATGGACCAGGAGACCAAAGAGAACAATCTCTCTGAAGAAGGTGGGTGTTGAGAACTGCATAGCACTCGGGAGGAATGTGGGGTGTAACTGGAACGGGGCAAACCTGTTTGCAATGGCCAGATACAGGCACTTGTGGTGGGATAAAATTTAAGAAAAAGAGAATTGAAGCTGAGTAACTGGAGAATCTTCCTGACAGAGAGGGTACGTCTTCACCGGGATAAAAAACCCGTGGCTGGGCTGGGTCAGCTGTCTCAGGCTGCAGGGCTAAAAACCCTGCGAGGGGGGACATACCCTGAGACTTGCTAGCATGTGGAACAATCTGACAAAGGAAAGGGGTGGTGCTGGCCAGGAAGGGACTAGATGGGATAAGCTTTAGAGTCTGATTCTAGAATCACACGGAGCAGGCAAAGAGTGAGGTTACTTAGGAATATAAATGTGGGTGATATTGCTACAGTGGGCATGATCTGTACCTAGGGCTGGGTTAAAACGCTACAAGCTGCACTGCCCTAGGAGTGACTCAGACACAAATCACTGCTCCATTGTTTGGGAGGTACGGGGCACTTACATCATCCTTTTTACTCTTCATTTCCCCTCCCCCAGCCTCCATGCATAAAGCCAGCTACTCTGGCTGCCAAGTTGGACAGGCAGTGTAGGGCTGTTCCCACTCTTGGACCCTCCTCACCTGCTTGCCTGCAGGGGCGGTATCAAGGGACCAGCTGTGCTCTCCCCCCATGGCAGGAGCTGCACGCTGAGCAGCCCGTACTCATTTGAGCAAGGGAGGAATAGGCACGGGGTCCATCTACCCCTTGGTAAATATTTCCCAGCAAATTCTTTAATGCAGAATTAAGTGTGAAAGTGTGTTTGGAGAGAGTCCAGCTCATGCCCAACAAACCACACTCAAATACCAAAAACAGTTTAAAAAGCCCAGCAAATGAATTGGTAAAGGATCGATCATTGAGTTCCTCACTGTCATATGATCCTGCAATGCATTTGAGAGCTCTAGCTTTGTTTCATCTGAGCCTCCAGTAGTAACAAGCCCAAACACTTCTGTTGGTGGCAAGAGGGGACAATGTTTCCACACCTAAGAGCTCCGCTGAGCACTCTGAGGAAGAGTCTTTAAATCCTGGGACCTCAACTGCTCAACATCTAAACCTTTCTGTGAAAAGAGATGGTTGATCTGCTCTCCTCATGATCCTCTTGTATTTTGGAAGCGTGGGTTAAGGTCTGTCTGAGAGCATGTGCCTGCAGGTCAGGGGCACTGCACATTCAATGGGGGCTCGCCTATAGATCGTGCCTTAAAAGGCTTGTCGTTCAACCTTGCCGTAGGCTCTAACTAATTTAATGATTTTAGTGCTGTCTGTTTTAGGAAGCATAGAGCTATAGATATCAATAGTACTGTGTACAATTGGACAATAAGTGAAGCAGTCTATCTCAGCTGGAATGCGACTTCCCTTCTCTGTAGAATTAACTGTCTTACGGGTCTCTGGAATTCACTTTCTCTAAATGCATAGGGGAAGAGGGGTTCTAGAGGATATCAAACTGGCTTCTAAGGGTATGTCTACGGTGCAAAACAAAAAACCTGCAGCAGGTGAGTCTCAGAGCCCGAGTCAGCTGACTTGGACTTGTGAGTCTCTCACAATGGGATTAAAAATAGCAGTGTAGATGCTTAGGCACAGGTAGCTCGGGCCCAAACTCCAAACCTCTACACTGCTATTTTTAGCCCTGTAGCACGAGCCCAATCAGTTGATCTGGGCTCTGAGGGTCTCTCATACCCAAAAACGACTCCTCTGCCTTGGAACTTCAGTAAAGCTCTATTGCAAACAGAGAATCTTGTGGCAGCGTGGCTGTCTGCCATCCTTGATGGGTCTCTTGGCAGTAGAACAACGGCAAACAAAGTATACAGAGACCTACAGGCAATGCATCCGTTTGTAACAATAGATCATTAGTGACATGGCTTGTTTAAAACATGAGTAAAAAACAGTTTTGCTCGTAGAACCAGTATATGCCAATGTGTATGAATGCTAGGAAGCATCTTAACCTTTTGAAACATCCTTGTTTTGCTACATTCAGCTGTTTTTATTTCTTATCTAACTTCTTACGTTCCTTTTTCTTTCGTTAGTTTTAGGAAAAGTCCTCAGCGCAGTGGGCAGTGCACAGTTACTCATGTCCCAAAAGTTCCAGCAGTTCCGGGGCCTCTGTGAGCAAAACTTGGTGAGTAGAAGTAACTTTGTAAAATGGCAATAGTCTAACCACAGCTCTGTACTGCTAAGCTGAAGCAGCTCTGTGTATAATACAACCAGGCCGTTTTCTGGTGCCAAAGATGGATGAAGCTTTTTAAAATAAAATCTAAGCAGGTCTCACAAGCTGTGCGGTAACAGAGGCTGACTTTCTTAACATGCACTTACTGTCGGTTTAGCAACAGAAGAGGGGTAGCTTGGGCACCTCACACATGTTCTTGGTGTATGCGTGCAACATTAAAGCCATGTTCTGCCCTGGGATGCCAGCTCATGATTCTCAGTGATATCAGTGGTAGCCAACCACAGCTATTGGAAGGCATAATTTGGCTGGAAGTATTTATCAGAGAGGATTGAAACAAATGTCTGCCTATATAAATTTGCTCCAGGCTTGAATCCTGGTAGGCAGCAGAGAGATTCTGCGTTCAGGATGCCTGATTGAACTATGTATTTTATTACTCTGAAATGTTTTTTAAGGCGCACTGCAAAGGGTTAGCCAAAAATGAAATGTGTATAAAAAGCCCCCAAGCCCTCTCAGAATACGTTTACTCTGCATGGCTGATGGAACCGTCCCCACAGTACCGATTCCAGTTGCTTGTAAAATGCTGTGTGTGAATTAGACTTCTTCAAACATGGTGAAGTTGCTTGTCCTGGCTGAGGTCTCAAGACAAACTTAAAATTTTTAAAATGTATTTTTAGGTTTATCCCAGGATGAAAGCCGTTCTGATGTTTAAAGAACACTTCAGTCAGGGCTCAGTAGCTTTTGTTGAAACCTTCTGGGGAAAATAATTTAGCCTTCAGGCTGAGGTATGAGTCAAACTGCAGCCCCAGTGGACATTTCCTGGAAAAGTTATGGGCCATAAAAATAGGGGGTAGTGTTGAATGACTACTTTTTGGTTTTGCTGATTATAGCTGTAATGACATTTGCACTGGCAGAGAATCCAGGGGCCAGACTTTCAAGAAAGCTCAGCATGTTGGGTGCATGCTGAGTACTGAGATCTTTTAAAAATCTGACACCAGATGTGTGTGCTGAGCACTCTGAAAGCCAGGTCCATGTGTAGAGCTCAGATTCTTCAGGGATCCAACTCCAGTTTACTTGGAACAGCTAGCTGTTTGGAGAAACTTCTGTCATTTATTTAGAATCTTTCAAACCAGTTTTGGGTTTCTGTTAAACTCCCACAGTTCTATTTCAGAGAGAACATATTTTACTTCTGACCACGTTCCAGCAGAAACAAACAGCTTGTTTGCATTTCTGTGCATCAAGTGGCACTCGGGTTCTCAGGCTATATCCCATTTGGTCTGATCACATTTTGTCCAGTTTTTGTTATTTCAAGTATTACCATAGCATCAGGATGCTTAAAAAAGAAATCACAAATTTTCTGGTCTCTGAACTCAAACTTAGGACTTCTGGTATGGTAACTCTGCGGGATGAGCACTAGGCTAAGCAGCCATCTTGTTTCCTGCTACCAACATAAACTTGGATTCTAGACTGGGTCTCTTCTACGGTAAATGTTGTCGGGGTTGGCCAGGACCAAGGCCTCGTGAGTGACGTCTGACTGTCTGCGGGAGACAGAACTTTCTCTGGGGGCTGATCAAAGGCTATGAAATGAACTCCCCCAAGTACTAAGGAACAGCACAAACATCACCACCTTCACTCCAAGTGCAAGACACAATTTTTTTTTTCTTTGTCTTCTGTAACATAAATATATAGCAACATGTATATTTTAGAAAAATCCTATCAAAACAAGATACTCCGCCACACGCATGTCTCTCCTGGAGAGAGAATGAGAGAAAAAAAACATGTGATAGATATGTAGTCACATTGCTTAATGCACTGTTGGAATGTGCTCCAACTATGTTGGTGGGTACAGTATAAGAACCTGTATAGAAGAGAATAGAACATGCACTGTATGGTGAAGATGAGACGTTTGGTTGTCCTCTTCCTATGGATATTTGAGAGAAACTTCTGCAGCTTCAGTCCCAGCCAGTAGATGTCGACATGAGCTCAGAATTGCAAAGGGTAAAAGTGTAATATAGCACAGACTACTGTAATCTCATGATCTGTGACATGCTGTTTGTGATTTTCTTGTTGATACCCTCTCCCTTGCAGAACCCCAATGCCAATCCCAGACCCACAGCCCAGGACCTAGCTGGGTTTTGGGATCTCTTGCAGTTGTCCATTGAAGACATCAGCATGAAATTTGATGAGCTCTACCACCTAAAGGCTAACAGCTGGCAACTGGCAGAAACACCGGAGAAGAAGGTGAGCATGGGGCAGTTCAGAGTGGCCAAAATATTGTGCACTCTGCTGAGTCAATAATAGCCCTTCTGTTGTAGCACTGTGTTCTTAAACTACGATTTCATAGATTAGATTTCTGGAACTGCTACTGTCTTCTGCTTGCTGCGTACTCTACCTTTTTTAATGCATATAATCATAATAGCGTTTCCTGCATGTTCAAAAACAGAAGTCTCCCCCTACACGTACACGTAATCTCCTGTGAGGTGCATCAAGAAGATTCCTATAAGATAAATTTAAATGAGCTTTAGAAACTCCTGAAATCTTCAGGGGAAAAGTGATTTGGGGTAAAGAGTGGATGAGTAAATAGCACACATTTACATAGCGGGAGGTGACAGGCTTTTTGTTAAATGGATGTTGGATAAAGAGGCTAAGTTTATACTGAATAGGCTGTAATCAGTACCTGTGAGAAACCATGTAACTTTAAATCCACATGTTTGCTTTATTTCTATGCTTACATCAGTTCTGAGATGGGGGGGGGGGCATGAGTCGCAGCTCACTATGCATTATAAAACTTGTATTGAACACTACTGTTTTGCCTCTTAAAGTCCAGCTGTGTTAATCTTCTCAACATGCTCTGACCCATCATTAAGCCCTAGGAGCAACCTGCAAACCCAGATCTGCTTCCTAGGGTGGGATTCTGTGCCACCAGAGAGTGAGACTAAGTTCATTGTCTGTTAAATGGGAAAGCAGATAGTAAAAACTGTGTGTAGCAAAAGTGTCTTGGACCAGAATCCTTTCTCCTTATTCACTTGATGCTCTGTTGCTGAAAGGCGTGTCCCCCTTTGGGCCACAAACTATCCCCTCTTCTTGTTATCTCAGAAGAGAGAGAACTTTTGTATGTGCATTTTTATTTTATGTTCTGTCTTTCTTCTTACTGTCTCTTAAAGGAAGAGAAGAAACCACCCCCTCCAGTGCCAAAGAAGCCAGCCAAGCCCAAAACCCCACTGAACCGGGACAAAGCCTCTGATTCTGTGGATAAGCAGCGCCAGGAAGCTCGCAAGCGTCTCATGGCAGCCAAGCGGGCTGCCTCTGTCCGGCAGAATTCTGCCACGGAGAGCGCGGACAGCATTGAAATCTACGTCCCTGAGGCACAGACCCGCCTTTGAGCAAAGGGGAAGAGGAAGGAAACACGTGTTTTTCTAAATCATTAAAGAGGAAAAAAAAATTCTCTCTAAACTTAGTGTGATTTATTCGGTCTAGAGACGCTGAGCCAACCTGACAAAGGGCTCCCAATTCGGCTTTTTTTCTCTCAGCTTTAAGTAACGAAGATTTTAAAAAAATCCCACACAACAACAACAAAAATTCCCCCTCTTGTTTTCTCTCACTGGCTGCGGTGTTGCTGAACAGACTGAAAAGACTCCTGGAAGCCCCAGCCCCTCAGACTTGGAACTTCAATCTTTTTACTTGTTCAATCTAATGAGAATTATTAGCTTGTTTACAAGAAGAGGACGACAAAAAAAAAAAAAATGAAGCCTTGAGCACTTGCCATGCTGTGTTCTTTCTCCTTCTCCTCAACTCTGTTCTTCCTTATCCTTAGGGTTTTTTTCTTCTACCTCTTATTCTACCTTATCCACCCCCTCTCTCCCACTTTTTGCATGGCTTTGTTTACTGTGTTAGAAATAACCTCTCTTCCACAGAGCTCCCGAAGAGAACATCTGTTCAGCGTGTACTGGTGTTGCACTCTGCTAGCTAGCAGCCTTTCTTTATTTTTCCTTTAGTGGGGGGGAGGTGTAGGGGCGAAGGGCAGCAGGGTTCACATATCGATGTATTTGATTGAAAAGGAAGGAGGAAAAGATCTGTGGAATGTAATGCAGAGTTCTTCATGCAGCCTGGAAGCAAACGTGTGCAATAAGGTGGTGATGGGGGCAGCGCTTCGTTGGCTGATTCCAAAAGAAAGCTGGCCCCATTCCAGGCACAGGATGGGAGCTGGAAGGATGATGTGGTGGAACAAGTGTGACCCCTATACATATATACACACACTCACACTGACACTCACTCTCTCTCTCTCTCTCTCTCTCTCCTCATTTTGTCCCCTTCTACACATTTTATTTTCCTTGAGAATCACTTGTTAAAAAAGCAGTTGCTACACAGTGGGGACCTGTTTCAAGGGGGAGGAAGGGTGTAATGATAGGGTATGTCAGGGTGGAGAACTGGGTTTTCTACAAAAAGAAGGGGGAGGGTGGCTAATGGCAGGCTGGCAGCCGGCCGACCTGTATGTATGTGTACATATGCACATATACACTTACTAGGATCTGTATATTTAATGCATACACACATATACATACCCATACACAAGTGCAAGTGGTGTATTAAAAGCACCTCAGTGAGAGTGGGCGTATGTATAGCATATATTTTTACATGTACTATATCTAGATGTGTGTAAAAGTGTGTGTAAAAATATATACTCTGTGTGTAATCAGATTATTTTTCCTTGTATCCCGTGCTTTTTTTGGTGATGGGGAGGGGTTGCTAAATATTTTGATCCTTTTTAGCTCCTTCTCCCCCCTCACGCCTCCTTTTCGGTTTAGCTTCTTGGAGTCGGGACTGAATACCAGCGTCGCGTTCTTTTCCACCCTTCCCAAAACGAACACTTGCCCCCAAATTGAGCAATCATGTTGTTTGAGTGGAGAGATCTTGTGTCAGTTTCATGTGGGGGAAATCCCAAAGGAATTTAAACCAGGGTGTTGGTGATCAAAAAGGCAAAAAAATAAAAACCTAAATCCTATCTAACTGAACACTGTATACTGTGTTTATGCATATATAATATGACCAATTTCTCTTCCTGCCCACCTACCATATAGATCTCGTAGCCTGGAGTGAGAACCTGTGAAAGTTTGACCATAAGCAAAGTGGCTCAAATCCAGCATTGGTTTTTAACTTTATGGGTAGAAGATGTTGACTTGCTGGGTTGTTTTTTTTTTTTTTTTTTTTTAATAAGGCTTTTTAGAGTTTCTTAGCATTCTAAAATTAGGAACATGTAGAATGTGAATTCATCTTAATCACGTTTCCAAAGGTACCCAGACTGCTGGGATACTGTCCCCAAAGCAGTTATTTTCTGGGCTCAGTGTTGTGGGCTGTAGTCTGTTTTGCTGAGCTTCTGAAAAACCTCTTTAAATTACGTGGGGACCATTTACACTGCCTCAGTCAATCATACCTGGTCCATTGCACAAAGAGTTCCAAGCATATTCCCTGGGTTCTGGCCAGGCGTAGTGAAGCTGGGCACTCGTACCTGGCTGACACTACAATGGGTTTATGGTGGGTAAGATACATTGTCAGAGTGTCTCAAGCCATGTTAGATAATCAGAAGCAAGTGTATGCCTCTCTGCCAGACTTTCATTATATCAGTATCTCCTTACTTTCCTGGAGGAATAAGGTTTAATAAAGCAAGGACAGCTGGCTGATAAAAATAAAACAAAATTCAAAACTAACCTCAGTTGATAGCTCTGATCTTTTCCCCCCTTTTAAAAAATACAAACATTCTTGGTTTTTGTTTTTTTAATGAGCTTCTTAACTTCTAGGGCACAGTTGAATTGTTTAAACGACATGGACATGACTTCTCTGTAATATCTGTAAACTGATGCAATAGACTGTGGGTCTGTAGACGTACTGTCTGTGTGTGATTGTGTACTAGCATATTTCAGTGTTCACTTCAATGGTTTGAATGCAATCTAAATTTCCCGTTTCTCTAGCATACCTCATAACCCCCTGAGAGCCAGTCAACAGCTGGGGAGATCTAATTTGCACATGCAAATTAAATTTGTTTTTTTTTTCCCTAATAGGGTGACAAGGTAGCAACAGACCTACCTCCTGATCTAGAGCACAGCCATTGACATTGAAATAGGCTTCTGACAGTGAAAGGGGATGTTCTCACCACCTCTTCCTATAGAGGATTATCCTTGAATCCAGGAATTAAATTTAGTTTTAGATGTTATGAAGATACGATTAAGTCTGAGGAAGGGCATGCAAAATCCGGCTGGCCCCTAGTCTCAAATAATTTTTGATTTATTCAAAAGGCAGTAATGCATCAAACCTAATAAATAAACTCTCTCCTTGTGCCTCCCACAGGCGTGTGCTGATCCCTGTCATTTTGACTATAAACGCTGGGAGGCAGGAAACCTTGTTTCATCTTGGGACTCGTTCTGGTCCATTCAATGCAGAAATAGTTCAGTTTCAGGTGTCCTTACCACTTGACCAGTCTCATTTTCCCCAGTCAGCCCCAGAATGGAAAGTAGATATAACCTCTGTTCTCAAGGTAGTGGGAAAAGAGGAAAGACTGTTCCCAACCTCTAGTTTAAGATCAGCTGCCTAATATAGTGTTAGTAATTTGGGGTGGGAGAGGGAGTAATGCTGAGTATTTTTCCCTTTCACAGACAGATTACTGAAAACAAGGAACTCTGAGGAAACAGTCACAACTGAAGTGATTGGAATTACAGGAAATCTATAGTGGTTAAGAAAATCCTAAACCCAAAGCCTATTTCTTGAAACTGTGCTTTAAAAAGGTTTCTCTAGCTCTAATTATCTAATACTATGTGGATGTGATTTTTTTTTTTTAATTGTACATACAGTGCTACAATTAACATGATCTTGAATTGTGCGAAACTTCCCTCAATGATCTAGTCTCCTTTACTTCACTTTAGCTCCATGGCAGAAGTAAGAAACTGTCTAGGCCCATGTTTGTTAATCTTCCTTTTTTTTTTTTTTTTTTTTAATGTGACTCTAATTCCACAGGAAGCCTTGAAAGTTGAAGCCTTGTACCTAGACTGACGCCCAACACTTTGTAATGTGAACCTTGCTGCCATTATAGACTAGTAAAAAGATGGCACCTTGTTGGTGCCCTTCTGCTTTTGTCTCTTGCACTTTGTGACTTCCAATACACCCACCAGCTTCCTAGAGTGGGCCCATATGCATAGGAAAACCTACAGTGGCAGGGAGTCCTATTCTAACACAGGAGGATTAACGATTTAGTGCAGTCTGCACAGGTGACCAAACAAGTTATGAATTGGCCTGAGGTGCTGTTACATTGGTTGTATTACAGTAGCACTTCAGCCCCAAGCAAGGATTAGGGCCTTAGTTTGCTAGGTGGCATGCGGATACATTCCCTTCCGTAGAGCGCTTGCCCTCTAGGAGTATGATAACATGCAAAACTGTGGCTGACCCAGCCTAATGGGAGTGGGTGGAAGCATAAGGTGATGATAAATGAAAGATAATGTATAATGGGCAGTAGTCTACCTACCATCTGGCAGGGTCCAAAAGAGTTTTCTAGGCATTGTGGTAGAGGAAAGTCCTATGAAGGAGAACGTGGCATTGTCTCTATTGTGATTCTCTACCCTAGTAAACTTGTCAGTGTAAGTGGGCCCTTCTGTTGGCAGAGAAGCCAGCAGTCTGGTTACTGGGCACTCCTGCTTTGTGAGGAATTGACTGAAGAACTGTCTTCACAAGAGTGCTCTGTTCTAAAAGTGGAAGTATCCTCCTGCCTGTTACTTCCCACTGCCTAAAGAGGTAGTCATGACAGCTCCATTTAATGTATTGGTGTGTGTGTGGGGGGGAGACTATACTATGTATGGTTTGTTAGACACCCTTTCTTGTATGGTTTGTTGTATAATCTCCCTCTCTCTACTTGGCTGTAGTGTATGGGACTCACTCAAGGCTGCTTCTACAAGCTTCTGTGATCATACTGTGCTTTGGTAGGTCCCTTATGCCACTACAAATTGGGTTCACTCTGAAATGAAAGCAGCAACAAATACATTTTTTTTAAAATGCTCTAGCAGTGTAAAAAAAAAAGTGCATTTCTAAAATGTAACAATGGCATGTGTAAGCAAGTATATATCTACAAGCAAAGCTCCGGGTCTTACACTTGCTTGTGTTTTGCCAAGCTTGGAGAGGGCATAATGGTGGGATGGCAAAGAGGGAACAAAGGTTCCATGCCTTCATCTACATTCTTGCCCTTAACTCACTTCCCTGCTGCCAGACACATGCTTGTTAATGCCCTCATGGAGCTAGAGAACCAACTGTGCCACACAGTTTAAGAAAACATCTCCCTGTGTGGAAAAATAGGACAGTCATTGGGATGTGACTCAAAGCTTAATGCTTCTGGAGTGCTTAGATACATGGCATCAAAGTATGGCCATTAGAGTGGTCTGCAAAAAGTGTGGTAAATCTTCTCAATTCCATAATATAGCATGGCTCTACCTGAAGTGCATGCCCAGGGAAGTGGATACCCCGGTGATGGGCTATACCTGTTCAAGTTGTGGGTTGGCTTTCCATACTAAATTGGGCCTAAGCCAGCATTGTAGACACAGGCATTCCGTAGTTAGAAATGAACAGAGAAAGGAAAATACAGTGGCTAGGAGTAAGGTTAGGGAGTCAACTCGTTCTTGATCTCGAATTTGGACTGAACGTGAGATTGAGTTGCTTATTTAATTAGAGACCAAATATGCAGGTAATAAGTGTATTGAAAGTGAATTAAAAACAAAGACTAATAAGCAAATTTTGGATAAAAGGCGTGAATTGTCAAAGAGAGATTAAGAAAGATAGCACTATTGATGAAGCGAGAGGTAGATAGGAATGAAGAGAATATATTGGAAGTTCCGTCTCTTAGGGAGAAAAGCTTGCCACTAAAAGAGCATCCATATGTGGACAGTGATGAAAATGACCTAGCCGAGCTACTAGATGGTGTCTGTGCATTTGTGGGTTTTTAGACTAGAAAATGCATCTCTCTTCCAGCTTGATCCTGGGCCAATCCTTGCATTTTAGACTTGGTATTACGTAGACTTTTGAAGGGCAACTTTAGAAAACAAAAAGGCTTCTCCAAGCTCAACTGAATCTCTGCATATGCCAGTTAGAATAAATGAATAAAACTCTAGTAATTATATAGATATTGGAAATCAGATTTTTCCAATGCGCATGGCCACCGTTATTGCATTATTACTTGGAGCTCCTTTCAGTTTTATCAATAGAAGTGTGTGCATATATCTTGGCTCTTGTTCTCTGGCCTTTTGTACTAGCAGAATAGGTAAGGTATGGGGACATGGTGAGTTTGTCTATGCCACAGCTTTCACCAGTACGGCTGAATGGGTGGCTATGATTCCTGATCTAGTTCTATCTATATAATCACTCTCCAGTGTAAAGATCTAACCCATGTCTTCAACCCCAATGATGCCAGAAGCACATGGTACTGAAGTAGTTACATCAAAGTATGCTGAAGATAATTGCTGGGTGGAGAGCACCTTGGAATGGAATTTATATGAATATATTCCCAACTTTTAAGAGTACAAGTGCTAATTAGGTGGAGGTGTACTCAGACTCTGGATCAAAACAGTGATGGACAATGCAGAGAATGGTAAGACATTAAGAAGGCTAAACAACCCTACAAGCTTTTCATGTGCTGGTCCCTGTGAGTATTCCCAGTGGCTGTGCATGCACTCTGCACCCAGAACCAAAACTTTTTCAATAGCAGTGTCTGTTGATCCATGCCTTCACTGCCTCGTATTTGCAGCCTAGGGCATAAGAGGCACCATGGACTGACCGCCTCTCCAGTTCATTTCTACCGCTCTTGTTCTGGGACGGAACCCTTGCCTGCTGACATTAGCTCTTCTACCTGTGATATATTGTAAATAGTGGTTGGTTTGTTTTTATTGGTAGATAGCTTATAGTCAGTGGGGATTTGAGAGCTCCCTCCATTGTTCCTCCACCATTTGGAGGACGTAGTCCCAGGCTTCAGGCCTGGTCTGACCTGCCCTCAGGCCTTCCCAGTGAGCAACCTGCATGAGGGTTGCCTGCTCTGCCTCGGGGAATCGCACATTCCATCAAAGTGAAATCTGCTTCTTTTGCTCTCGCACTAGGCAATCTCGGGAGATCAGACTCTGCAGACATCTAATGGAGCACTCCATGGGCCCCTGTCTGACTCAGGACCCTCCCACTCTCTGTCTCATCAGCTGGAGCCTCTGGGCAGTGCCTCTCCAGCCCCAGCACCTTCCAGCTTGCGGTCCTTCAGACCCAAGGACTCCACAAAACGGAGACAGGAAAAGGGTAAGGAGAAACACCTTCATAAAAAGGGAGACAGATCACCTCTTAAGTCCTTGAAGAAGACAACTGCGTCTCCCATTCCATTGGCACTGGGTAAGATTCCACTCCCCAGGTGGGTGTGTTTTGACCTCACAGGAAGCTTAGAGTTTCCAGTCCTACAAAACCATCCACTAAGGTACATAAGGACAGGAAGGAGTATTTGCTTTCCACACCCATGGTGATACATGGCAAGACCACTGTGTCCAAGCCCTCAATGGCAGACCAGCCAATACCAAAGACTCGTGCCAGTTCTCCTCCCGCCAGACATTGTTATGCCCTTCTCAAGCACTTAGTGATTTACACAGATCTGAAGTCACTGTTCTGGTGAGAGACCTCACTACAGCATTGATGTCATTCACCGGCACTGAACACTAGCCACACCCTGGATGCTCTGGCACTGTCACCAAGGCACACATTTGGCTCTGCTGCCTCAAGAGACACAGCACCTGTGGCTGCGCCTATACAGTCGGGTGACTTTTACTCCGAGGATGAGCAGGAGGTAGTACCGCCCACTCCCAAGAGGCAGGACAAGTGTCATTATCCCAGACGGCTTCCAGAGCCTCCTGGAGGCCCAGGATCCATACTATGGAGCTAGAGGCCAATGGTAGCCCCTTTGGGGCCCTTTATACCATGAGGATCTCACTGGCCACACTGGAATTCGTGGGATTCATACTATCAAGCCACAGACTACAAGGACTTGGGACGCTGCTTTAGACGAAGTTCATCTCTAAAACAGGAGCCTCAATCCCTCCTGGAGCACATGGGGGAGCAGGGACAGCTGGTGCAACCAGATCCGCAGACAGCATCATCATCATCTCTGGAAGAGGTGGTGGTGCCAGACCTCCCTCCCCTCCAGATGACTACAGGCAGTACCAGGAGCTTCTGAGGATTGCAGAAACTCCCTGGATTCCAGTGGAAGAGGTCCAGGATTCTACATCCCTTTGAAGAGTCCATTTTGGAGCTTGCTAATGACATTTGGCACACAGCAGACACCTGTGCCCCGACCCCTAATTGGGCTATAAAGAAGTATTTGATTCCCTCTAAGGGTATGGAATGCTGATTCTCCCACCCGACCCAAACTCTTGAGTTGTCTGAGTGGTCACACCGGCCCAAGTCCACTCCTTTGGACAATGATGCTAGTAGACACGATCTCTTCAGCAGAAAAAATTATCAGCCAGCCTACTATTCCGTCCTGTGAACTACTAGGCACTTGCGTTGAAGCACGCTGTTGGAGTTTGTCAGTAAACTACGTCAGGATATAGGCCCCAATTCCCGGTGGTTGTAGACGAAGGGAAGCTGGTCACAGATCATCCCTGCAGGCAGCACTTGATGCAATGGACATGGCTTCCAAGACCATGGTGACCTCTGTGGTTATGAGGCAGGCATCTTGGCTGCAGTCATCAGCGTTCCCCAAAGAGGTCCTGGTAACAGTTAAAGATCTCCCTTTTGAGCATAACAAAATTCTCCCCTTTCAGCAAGAAAACCAAGGACCCTCTTCACTCCCTTATGGACTCTTTTGCCATCCTCCACTCCTTGGGAATGTAAACCCCAGCTCCTCACTGGAAATATTCTAAGGTGCTGCCACATGGATCCCCACCAGCCCCTCAATCATTGTGTCACCAGAGACCCACTGAGAAAATGCCAGTGGATGCAGTCTGGCAGAGACACCCGCACCACCACTATCCCCCTCTGTAGATTCAGCAGTCTACCAAGGGGACATTCAAAAGCTATCAACCAATCCACACAGTATGACTCTCCCGCACCTCTTTTGGTGGCTGCCTGGCACGTTTCCTTCTGATGAGGTAGTTTGACATCAAATGGGCTTTTAGACATCATTGCATCCAGTAACATGGTCAAATTCCTTCCCTCTGCACCCAAAACTCCTTTCCCTGGCCCTATTCAGGGACCTCTCTCCCAAGAGCATTCTCAGACAGGAGCTGGACTCTCTAATTCATTTAGGGGCTATGGAGTCAGTACTGCCTCATTATAGGGGTAGGGACTTCAACGCCAAATATTTCCTAATCCCCAAAAAGAAGAGGGGCTGGAGACCCATCCTGAACCTAAGGTAGCTGAATGGTTTCATCTGCCACTCAAGATTCAGGATAATTATCCTAGGTGACACAATCCCCTCCCTGAACAAAGGTGACTTGTTTGCGGGTCTCAGTTTGAAAGATGCCTACAGTATTTTCATATAGACCTGCACCCAGTGCACAGAGGATTCCTGGGTTTTACAGGGGACCTGGAGCATTCCCAAAACAAGGTGCTTCCCTTCAGCCTTTCAGGGGCCCCGAGGGTTTTTACCAACATCATGGCTGTGATGGCAATGCACCTTTGCATCCCCGTATTTCCCTACCTGGACAACTGGCTACTCCTGGGACGATCATATCAGGAGGTACAGGTAGCAGTCACCACCTTACTTGACTTGTGTCACTCCTTGGGGCTTCTGAGAAATCTAGGAAAGTCGGCTTTAACACCCACAACTAATATAGAATTGATTGAAGCAAATCTAGACTCTCTCCCAGACAGGGCCTGCTTGACTGAGGAAGGTCCACGCTTCAAGCAGAGACCTTCCCGGACAAAAGAATTAACTTCCTCTCAGCATCCTCCCATCATTTAGCTGGTGGGAGGAGGAGGACTATGTATGTGTAGGGGGTTCCCTTTGTTCCCGCTCCTCCCACAAAGACACTTTTGTTATGGATGCCTGTCAACTGGGCTGGGGAGCACAGTCAGATGACCTCACAGTTCAGGGTTCACTCTTCCTCAACTTTCTCTAGCTTTAGGCAGTGCACAAAATGAGATTCTTGCCCTGCCTCCAGTCCCCTCATGTCTAGGTCAAGTTGGACAATGTGACCCCTGTTTATTGTATAAACAAATAGGGAGGCTCAGGGTCCACCCCACTCCGCAGGGAAACGGTCAAGCTCTGGAACTGGTACCTCCAGCATCTCTCTGCAGTGCTTCTACCAGGGGTAATGAACTCCCTAGCAGACCGCTTCAGCAGGCATTTTCACAAGGATCACAAGTGGAAGCTCCACTTGGTGATAGTCCAGTAGGTATTTTGTCAGTGGGGATTCCCTTCTTGGGACCTCTTTGCAACTCAGGGAAACAAAAAGTTCCCAGCCTATTGTTCTTGACATAATCAGAAGCACAATTCCAAAGTAGATGCCTTCCTAGAGCAGTGGTCAGACCCACTGATGGATAGCTTCCCTCCCATCCCCCTCCTATCCTCCAAAAGTCCAAGTGGGACAAGGCAACCATGATCGTAATATCACCGTGGTGGCTGCAGCAGTTCTGATTCACCATGGTGCTGAAGATGGCCTCCTGTCTGTGGCATTCATCTACAGCCATTTTTGGACCTACTGTTACAGAACAGAGGCAGACCCAACCATCCTAAGCTGGCTTTCCTCCATCTGGTAGCATGGTTATTGGATGGGCAGTAGACTTAGATCTTGCTTGGAGGAGGGCCAGTCCCTCCTTCTAAATAACAGGAAACCCTCTACAAGGAAGTATTATGGCTGTCAAATGGAAGAGGTTTTCCCTGTGGTACCAGAAGCATCACTTGCCTCCAGCAGAGTCCGGAGTCCTCTCATTGTGGACTGTCTCTTCTTGAAATCTTCAGGCCTATCCCTATGGCTACATTTAGCAGCTAGTAGTTCCTTTCCTCCTCCAGCAGAGACTTGCTCAGTTTTCACCCACCCCACTGCAGTAAAGTTCTTAAAAAGGTGTATCGGAATGTTCCTGCTGGTATCAAGGCTTCCACCTGCCTGAGATCTGAACCTGGTGCTGTTGGGCTTATGAACCTGCCCTGTGAACCCTTAGCTCTCCTGCTTCCTCTTACACTTATCAATGAAGGTAGCTGTGACAGGTTGGATCACAGAAACCCACTTGAGGCTGCCAACTGATGTGCCAAGACTACTTCTGCCACTGCTTTCCCTGCCAGCTTGGAACTCCAGCACCCTGTCTTGCTGAGCCAGACACGCCAGTCTGCTCCAACACAGACCCAGGGTCTGAACCACGTGCCCCAAAGCTGCAGACTTAACTGAAAGCAACTTAAGAAGTGTTCCTGTCTTTAGCACTCAGATGCCCAACTCCCAGTGAGGTCCAAACCCCAAATAAATAAATCCATTTTACCCTGTATAAAACTTATACAGGGTAAACTTATAAATTGTTCACCCTCTATAACACAGATAGAGAGAGATGCACAGCTGTTCTCCCCTCCCCCCGGTATTAATACATACTCTGGGTTAATTAATAAGTAAAAAGTGATTTTATTAAATACAGAAAGTAAGATTTAAGTGGTTCCAAGTAGTAACAGACAGAACAAAGTGAATTACCAAGTAAAATAAAATAAAATAAAACACAAATCTAAGCGTAATACAGTAATAAAACTGAATACAGATAAAACCTCACCCTCAGAGGTGTTCCAGCAAGCTTCCTTTTACAGACTAGTCCCCTTCTAGTCTGGGCCCAGCAATCACTCTCACCCCTTGTAGTTACTGTCCTTTGTTCCAGTTTCTCTCAGGTATCCTTGGGGGTGGAGCGACTATCTCTTGAGCCAGCTGAAGACCAAATGGAGGGGTCTCCCAGGGGTTTAAAAAGACTTTCTCTTGTGGGTGGAAACCCCCTCCTCTCTTCTATGCAAAGTCCAGCTCCAAGATGGAGTTTTGGAGTCACATGGGCAAGTCACACGTCCATGCATTACTCAGTTTTTACAGGCAGCAGCCATTGGTTTACATGCTACCCTGAACGTCCTCAGGTAGATTTCTTATGTGGATTGGAGCCTTCCAAGATTCATAGTCCTTTAAGTGTTTCTTGATTGGGCACTTAATTTGCACATTCCTTTCTCAAGCTGACCAAATGCTTTACTAGGGGCTTGTCTACACTTGCATTTTATAGCGCTCTAACTTGCTGGCTCAGGGGTGTGAAAAATCAACCCCCTGAGCGCAGCAAGTCTGAGCGCTTTAAAGCACTAGTGTAAACAAGCTCCAAGCGCTGGGAGCTAATCCCCTGGTGGAGGTGGATTACCAGAGCTCTCTCCCAGCGCTCACGTGACACCACACACAAAGCGCTGTGATGAGTGCGTTCCCGCAACAGGACTTTGAAGTTTCCAGTGTAGCCATGTCCTAAGGCTACTTCGAAATCAAGCAAGTACACAGCCAGTATTCATAACTTTGAATACAACAATGACACATGCATACAAATAAGATGAATAAATTCAGTAGATCATAACCTTTATATAGATACGTTACATGGCATATGTAACCCAAAACACATTCCAGTTATATCACATATACATTCATAAGCCTATTCCCATGAAGCCTTATGGGGTGCAACGTCACAGTGGCCTTCCTAATAGCTATTCTTTCCACCACAAGGGTGGATGAGCTTGCGGTCTTTATGGCAGACCTGGCTTGTATGAGCTTCCACAGAGAGAAAGTATCCCTGAGATTGCTTCTCAAGTTTAGCCCCAAAGTTCCTTCTGACTTTCACTTGAACCAGATGGCTCTGACCAGAAACCTCATAATACTAAGGAAGATGGGAAACTCCACTCTGTAGACGGATGCAAGGCTTTGGTCTTCTACCTTGGCAGGACACAGCCCTTCAGATGATCTCTAAGGCTATTCGTCTCCACCACTGGGAAAATGAAAGGAGAGGCAATATCTTCCCAAGGACTCTCGAAATGGATTTCTATCTGCATCCACCTCTGCTTTGATCTTGTAGAATCCTTTCCCCCTCAGTCTGGCAGGGCTCATTGTACTAGAGCTCAGGCTGCCTCCATGGCTCCCCTGCAAGGAACCCCACTCTTGGAGAGCCAGAGAGCAGCCACCTGGGGCTCCATTCATTTATCAGGTCCTATGCCTTGATTTAAGCTTTGCTGAGGATGCTTCCTTAAGGTTCAGCAGTTCTGCAAACTGTGGTGCAGAGCACATCCTCCCACTGGTCTCCTCAATGAATACAGCATAGGAGTCACCCAGAGTGAAGTATCCATGGGGACCAAAAAGAAGGGAAGTTTAATTCCCTTATAGTAAGTGGAGTTCTTCGAGATATGCAGTCCCTGTGGATAGTCACGTCCTGTCCTCCTTCCTCTGCTCTGATCCTATCAGGTTGGTGGTAGAATAGGAACTGGAGAGGCGGTCAGTCCGCGCCATCCCCGTGCCCTCAGTTGAGAGAGTAAGGAGGAGAAAGACGCAGGTATAGACCACTGGACCCTGCTATTGAAAAATTTCTCATCCTGGGTGCCTGGAGCACATACTTACCCACAGTGAATACCTACAGGGACCACACATCTTGACGAACTCCAGTTACTAATAGGTAAGTAACCTTCCTTTCTTCTTCAAGTGCTGGTCCTTTCCTTTGTGATAGTGTAACTTCAGCTGAAAATAGCATCATCTGTTTTGTTTCTCAGCACTAATGAGCCCCAGTTCCAGCAGCATCCTTTTCCTTCTGGTCTCCTGCCTACGGCAGGGCGGCATGCAGCTGAGTTATTAAGTCATTGAGCCTGTAATTACATCTATCCTCCCACACCGAGGGGGATCTTACCAAGTAATACAGTGAAAATAAACTAGAAGATGGATTTTTATTACATACAGTTAAGATAGAAAAATCTCTTAAACCAAAAGGTAAGACATTAAAAGACAGAGGATAATCGGAGAAGCTGCTTAAAAATGAGCCACAAGCTATGGCTATTCTCTACAGAAACAGACCGAGCCCCTTTCTCTCTTTCTCAATGGCAAGGTAGAGGAGTTTCAGGCTAAAACAGTATTGATTTTTTTTATTTGCTCATACACATAGAATCAAAGAAAAGGACTGGAAGGGCCATCAGCATCCTGAGGCAGGACCAAGTAACTCCCTAGACCATCCCTGGCAGATGTTTGTCCAACCTGTTTTTAAAAACCTCCAGTGACAGGCTTCCAAAGGGAGCGTATGGAATCCCTATTTCAGTGCTTAACTACCCTTGTTAGAAAGTTTTTTTTCCCCCTAATATCTAACCTACATCTCCCGTGCTGCAGATTAAGATGATTATTTCTTACCCTACTTTCAGTGGACATGGAGAACAGTTGATCACAGCCCTCTTTATAATAGTTAACATATTTGAAGACAGTCATCGGGTCCCCATTCAGTCTTTTCTCAAGACTAAACATGCCCCGGTTTCGTTTAACCTTTCCTCATAGGTCAGGTTTTCTCTCACTTTTTTGTTGCTCTTCTCTGGATTGTCTCCAGTTTGTCCACATCTTTCTTAAGTGTGGTGCCCAGAACCGGCCCCAGTACTCCAGCTGACTGAGTCCTCGCCAGCACCAAGTAGAGCAGGACAATTACCTCCTGTATCTTCCAGACAACACTCCAGTAAATACACCCCAGAATGACAGTAGCGTGTTTTGTTTTTGTTTGGCAAATATATCACACGTGGCTCATATTCAACTTGCAATCCCCTGCTGCTCCTAGATGCTCTTCAGCAGTACTACTGCCTAGCCCAGGGGTGGGTAAACTTTTGGGGCTGAGGGCCACATCTGGGTATGGAAATTGTATGGCGAGCCATGAATGCTCACGAAATTACCAAGGTGGGGGGAGGGGGACTCATGGGGTGTGGCACGGTGGGGGGGGCTCTACAGGGGTGGTATCGGGGACTCCTAGGGTCCCTGCCAGCAGTGACACCAAGGCAGCTGTACCAGGCACCGCGGCCGGCAGAGCCCCCCTAGCTGGGACAGGTGCAGTCCCTGGGCGGTTTCCAGAGGGGGGCCGTAGGAGACCGGGCGGGTCCGGGACGCAGTGATTGGCTGATGAGGAATGAAGCAAGTGTCTCAGAGGAGCGGTGCCTCAGGGATTGGTCGATGAAGCAGCTTGCGGTTCCTAATTGGACTTGATTAGGGGCGGTATCCTGTGATGCTGCTGGCCTTGATCATTAGCTAGTTTGGGCGGAGGCTGGCGTGCTTCACCATCCTCTTAGTGAAAGTCTTTCCTAATATCCAACCTAAACCTCCCCCACTGCAACTTGAGACCATTGCTCCTTGTTCTGTCCAGTTTCCTTCCTACCCAGGATGCAATTCCTGCTATGGGCTTCTCACCCCAATTGGGCTGAAGTACATCCCAACCAGGATGCAGGAGAGGGGAGAAAGCGCAGGCCCTGCTTGTGCCTGGGCAGAGATGCTGTGACCTGACGCAGTTGCCGAGCTCCTTGGCTCAAAGGCTGGCAACAGGGGCTGGTGCTGCTTGAGCTTCATCTGCTCCAGGTGGCCCAGGGCTGGCACTTAGTGGGTCCCTTCACTCAGGGATGAAGATGGAGGACAGCAGCTTAGCAGAGCTCTCCAGCACAGCCTCAGCTACCATGGGAAAGAGCATCAAAACGGGGGACAAGTTTCCCTACTGTTGCCCAGCCTCCTGCAGGCAGCGAGAGAAGGTTGGGCCTCCAGAGCTGAGTTATTGCAGCTCACACACCCCTCACACACACACCCTTGTATCGTACCCAGGCCATGCTCTCCAAGTGCCTTTCCACAGTGGGGAAGGGATGGCCAGTCTCAAAGGATGAACAGTACGTGAGCCAGTCCTGGACCTCCAGAGCTTTGACCTTTGCTATGGGGACAGAGAAGGAGACAGCCTGGGTATAGGCCAGCTTGGAACACATAGGGATGGGCCTTATCTCCACCCCATCCATGGTGGGATGAGAGCAGGGCTAATGCGTTGGGGGGTCATCCCTACCCCACATGCACACTAGGGAAGCTTATAGGTCATTGATGCAGCCAATCCTGATGACCTGCCAAGTGAACCTCCAGGTCATTCCAAATACTTGGTATGCATCTAAGATGCCACATGCTAGCTGGTATTGGCAAGGCTCAGGAGGGGACCTGCCTGGTCCCCATGTGCCATCCATGTCACTTGTCCCCTCTCTGAAGCCAGCACTGGACTCTCCCACCTGGATTAAGCACGCCCTCTAGGATTTAGAAAGAACAAGCCGCTACTGCAATGCGTTGCACTGGGCTGGGTCAGGCTGGGTTGCGCTGTGGTTTGTGTCAGTGTGTTGCCATGCGCTGCACTGCTTTGTGGCTCGCTGTCTCTAGCTATACCGTTGTCCTTGAGGACCGTGATGCTTCTCGCACATCTGCCTGATGTACATGAGTGATGCGTGGTAAATCTTCTTGCAGCTGCCTTCGACAGAGTCCTGGGCTCCAGCAGAGAGAGACAGCCCGTGCTTGGGCACATGCTTCTGGTGTTCTTGTGGGGCCAAAGAGAGGCCCTTGCATGCTGCGATACCCAGTGGCATACCCCCTGGGCCTCACTCAGGCTTGTAACCCCCTTCTTTTGTCTATTGCATGAGTCGAAGTGAGAAGGAAACCGCAGCTGTCTCAACGAGGGGAAGGAGCAGCCACTTCTAGAAAGGCCTTAAACCCCATAACATCCGTGTTAGTGAACAGAGAACATTCTGAGGGAGAGAGTCCCAGCCAACCTTCCCTCAATGAGCTATTGTGAATTGGAAGAGCAATCGCTTGGCTTCTTCCTGAAACCTGACTAGGAGATCATCTGCAGTGTAAATAATACAGGTACATGTAAATAATAGTCAAACCCCACCCCACCCTCTGCTCCACGCAGGGAGCATCAGGACCAGCTCACAGGCTGTACCCCATCTGCCCCATGCACTCTTCCTTTGGAAAGCCTGGTGCCCCACGGAGGACCCCAAAGACAGACACCCCTGGCATGCATTCTGCTGGAACGGTACCTGATGGGAATGTCCTTTTGTGAGATTGCTAAACATGGAAGGATGAGTGATTTATAGTTGCTTGGCAACAGTCCATCCCTTTATCCACCATTTCCCCCTCCAACATCCAGCGATTAAAGGATTCCTGGGGGTGGGGGTTAATCCCTGGGGGAGGAGGAGCAGGGTTATATCAGGATTATTTAATGGTCGGGGTATTGCCTAGGGGCCCTGTTGTGCTGCGTGCAATGCTCGTGCACAGAGCCCGTGGTCTCTAAGTGATGAGCTTACCCTCTAAGACAGGTTTCAGAGGGGTAGCCATGTTAGTCTGTATCAGTAAAAACAACAAGTCCTTGTGGCACCTTAGAGACTAACACATTTAGTTGGGCATAAGCTTTCGTGGGATATAACCCACTTCATCAGATACATGGAGTGGAAAATACAGTACACAGGTATAAATATACAGCACATGAAAAGATGGGAGTTGCCTACCACGTGAGTGCTAACGAGGCCAATTCAATTAGGGTGGATGTGGCCCATTCCCAACAGTTGACAAGAAGGTGTGAGTATCAACAGAGGGAAAATTATTTTTTGTAGTGACTCAGCCACTCCCAATCTTTATTCAGGCCTAATTTGATGTAGCGTCAAGTTTGCAAATTAATTCCAGTTCTGCAGTTTCTCGTTGAAGGTTGTTTTTGAAGTTTTTTTTTTGTTGAAGAATGGTGACTTTTAAGTGTTATTAAGTGTCCAAGGAGATTGAAGTGTTCTCCTACTGGTTTTTGAATGTTACAATTCTTTGATGACTGATTTGTGTCTGTTTAGTCTTTTGCATAGAGACTGTCTGGTTTGGGCAATGTACATGGCAGAGGGGCATTGCTGGCACATGATGGCACATATCACATTGGTAGATGTGCAGCTGAATGAGCCCTTGATGGTGTGGCTGATGTGGTTAGGTCCTATGATGGTGTCCCTTGAATAGATATGCAGACAGAGTTGGCAACGGGGTTTGTTGCAGGGTTTGGTTCCTGGGTTAGTGTTTTTTGTTATGTGGTGTGTAGTTGCTGGTGAGTATTTGCTTCAGGTTGGGGGGCTGTCTGTAAGCAAGGACTGGCCTGTCTCCCAAGGTCTGTGAGAGTGAGGGATTGTCCTTCAGGATAGGTTGTAAATCCTTGATGATGTGCTGGAGAGGTTTTAGTTGGGGGTTGTAAGTGATGGCTAGTGACGTTCTGTTACTTTCTTTGTTGGGCCTGTCCTGTAGTAGGTGACTTCTGGGTACCCTTCTGGCTCTGTCAATCTGTTTCTTCACTTCCCCAGGTGGGTATTGTAGTTTTAAGAACGCCTGACAGAGATCCTATAGGTGTTTGTCTCTGTCAGAGAGATTGGAGCAAATGTGGTTGTAGCTGAGGGCTTGGCAGTAGACAATGGATCGTGTGATGTGGTCTGGATGAAAGCTGGAGGTATGTAGGTAAGTATAGCGATCAGTAGGTTTCCGGTATAGGGTGGTGTTTATGTGACCATCGCTTATTTGTACTGTAGTGTCCAGGAAGTGGATCTCTTGTGTGGACTGGTCCAAGCTGAGGTTGATGGTGGGGTGGAAATTGTTGAAATCCAGGTGGAATTCCTCAAGGGCCTCCTTCCCATGGGTCCAGATGATGAAGATGTCATCAATGTAGCACAAGTAGAGTAGGGGAACTTGGGGATGAGAACTGAGGAAGCGTTCTAAGTCAGCCATAAAAATGTTAGCATACTGTGGGGCCATGCAGATACCCATAGCAGTGCCGCTGACTTGAAGGTATAAATCGTCCCCAAATCTGAAATAGTCGTGGGTGAGGACAAAGTCACAAAGCTCAGCCACCAGGTTTGCCGTAACATTATCAGGGATACTGTTCCTGATGTCTTGAAGTCCATCTTTGAGTGGAATGTTGGTGTAAAGAGCTTCTACATCCATAGTGGCCAGAATAGTGTTTTCTGGAAGATCACCAATGGATTGTAGTTTCCTCAGGAAGTCAGTGGTGTCTTGAAGATAGTTGGGAATGCTGGTAGCGTAGGGCCTGAGGAGAGAGTCCACACAGCCAGACAATCCTGTTGTCAGGGTGCCAATGCCTGAGATGAGGGGGCGTATAGGATTCCTAGGTTTATGGATCTTGGGTAGCAAATACCCCGGGTTGGTGCTCTAGGGGGTGTATCTGTGTAGATTTGTTAGTGTGCTCCTTCCGGGAGTTTCTTGAGTAGATGATGCAGTTTCTTTTGGTACCCCTCAGTGGGATCAGAGAGTAATGACCTGTAGAATGTGGTGTCAGAGAGTTGCCTAGCAGCCTCTCGTTCATACTCCAACCTATTCATGGTGACTACAGCACCTCCTTTGTCAGCCTTTTTGATTATAATGTCAGAGTTGTTTCTGAGGCTGGGGAAGGCGTGTTCTGCACGGCTGAGGTTATGAGGCAAGTGATGCTGCTTTTCCACAATTTCAGCTCGTGCACGTTGGCGGAAGCACTCTATGTAGAAGTCCAGTCTATTGTTTCAACCGTCAGGAGGAGTCCATGCAGAATCCTTCATCTTGTAGCATTGGTAGGAAGGTTTATGTGGGTTAGTGTTGTTCAAATTGTGTGGTGAAAATATTCCTTGAGTCAGAGACAGCAAAAGTAGGATTCCAGGTCACTGCAGAACTGTATCATGTTTGACTGTGTGCCCCAGACAGTCACCAGAGGAAGGTAGAGCACAAGGAAAAGACTTGGCAGACCAAGGAGTGGCAAGTAGAGATGAGTCACAAGGAAAGGGAGCAAGGTTGGGCTGCTGCAGTGGTGGGGAGAGAGACAGAGATGAATACACAAGCAGGAATTTACCCTCTCGCAGCTGGCAGAGTTCCTGGTAATGCCGTAGCATCAATATCAGCAGGGACTGCAGTAGCTCCAGATAACTGAGACTGAGGCACTTCTCCTTTGCTGATCACATGCCCTGAACTCCCCCATGTTTCGAGCATGATCCACAGCCATTTAGGCTGGCATCCGCGGCCATGACCTCCCTGGGGGGCTAACAGGTGGGGAAGACTATCAGAGAACCTGTTCTCTGTCACCCACCAAGAGACTCAAGGAATGTCTTTGAAGGCTGGCAGAAGCTGTGGTGGGGTAGGGACAGAGGGGCCCCTAGCCTACTGTAGGATAACTCTGCATGGTGCCAAGTATCAGAGGGGTAGCCGTGTAAGTCTGAATCTGTAAAAAGCAGCAGAGGGTCCTGTGGCACCTTTAAGACTAACAGAAGTATTGGGAGCATAAGCTTTCGTGGGTAAGAACCTCACTTCTTCAGATGGAAGTAATGGAAATCTCCAGAGGCAGGTATAAATCAGTGTGGAGATAACGAGGTTAGTTCAATCAGGGAGGGTGAGGTGCTCTGCTAGCAGTTGAGGTGTGAACACCAAGGGAGGAGAAACTGCTTCTGTAGTTGGAAAGCCATTCACAGTCTTTGTTTAATCCTGATCTGATGGTGTCAAATTTGCAAATGAACTGGAGCTCAGCAGTTTCTCTTTGGAGTCTGGTCCTGAAGTTTTTTTGCTGTAAGATGGCTACCTTAACATCTGCTATTGTGTGGCCAGGGAGGTTGAAGTGTTCTCCTACAGGTTTTTGTATATTGCCATTCCTGATATCTGACTTGTCCATTTATCCTCTTGCGTAGTGACTGTCCAGTTTGGCCAATGTACATAGCAGAGGGGCATTGCTGGCATATGATGGCATATATAACATTGGTGGACATGCAGGTGAATGAGCCGGTGATGATGTAGCTGATCTGGTTAGGTTCTGTGATGGTGTTGCTGGTGTAGATATGTGGGCAGAGTTGGCATCGAGGTTTGTTGCATGGGTTGGTTCCTGAGTTAGAGTTGTTATGGTGCAGTGCGTGGTTGCTGGTGAGAATATGCTTAAGGTTGGCGGGTTGTCTGTGGGCGAGGACTGGCCTGCCTCCCAAGGTCTGTGAAAGTGAGGGATTATTGTCCAGGATGGGTTGTAGATCACTGATGATGCGTTGGAGAGGTTTAAGCTGAGGACTGTAAGTGATGGCCAGTGGAGTTCTGTTGGTTTCTTTTTTGGGCCTGTCTTGTAGCAGGAGGCTTCTGGGTACACGTCTGGCTCTGTTGATTTGTTTCTTTATTTCCTTGTGTGGGTATCGTAGTTTTGAGAATGCTTGGTGAAGATCTTGTAGGTGTTGGTCTCTGTCTGAGGGGTTGGAGCAGATGCAATTGTACCTCAGTGCTTGGCTGTAGACGATGGATCGTGTGGTGTGACTGGGGTGGAAGCTGGAGGCATGAAGGTAGGCGTAGCGGTTGGTGAGTTTTCGGTATAGGATGGTGTTAATGTGGCCATCGCTTATTTGTACGGTGGTGTCTAGGAAGTGGACCTCCTGTGTAGATTGGTCCAGGCTGAGGTTGATGGTGGGGTGGAAGCTGTTGAAATCATGGTGGAATTCTTCCAGGGTCTCCTTCCCATGTGTCCAGATGATGAAGATGTCATCAATGTAGCGTAGATAGAGAAGGGGCATGAGTGGACGAGAGCTGAGGAAGCGTTGTTCCAGGTCAGCCATAAAAATGTTGGCATATTGTGGGGCCATGCGGGTGCCCATAGCGGTGCCACTGGTCTGGAGTGAACTAACCTCGTTATCTCCATACTGATTTATACCTGCCTCTGGAGATTTCCATTACTTGCATCTGAAGAAGTGAGTTCTTACCCACGAAAGCTTATGCTCCCAATACTTCTGTTAGTCTTAAAGGTGCCACAGGACCCTCTGTTGCTTTCTGCATGGTGCAAAGATCCCCAGACTGCTCAGCTGCTGAGCTGAGCCCATGTGGTGTTTCCCAATGTTCAATCGCTTGATGCTAGAAAAGTAAATGCTCTGGGAGGGGGCTGTCTGTCCCCCAGCTGCAGGATAGAAAGTGGAGGAGTGGGTTTGTTCAGAACAAATCGGTGGGACTTCAGCAATTTCACTGCTTTCCCAGTCTCCTTTTCTGCCTCTTCCTTGGCTGGGCCCAGGTCAGGAATCCTCTACGCTACCCAGTTCCAACTGCGGAGTCCTGTTCTTGTTCTGGCCTGTGGTTTTATTGCTGCAAACGCATCCTTAAAATAGTCTTTGTTCCTCCTCCTCCTCCTCTAGGCACGCCCCAGAGAGACATAGCCTTCGCTCTTCTCTGTCACATTGCAGGTGGGATGGGGACAAAGGATTGGAACTGCAGGTGGGGAGTAGGCCTTCCAAAGGAGACTAATTTAAGAAATGAACATTGTTTCCATGGAAACAATCTTAGTAGTAAACAATGTGGGCGTCAAAGCCCTTAAACCTTGGCACTCCCAGGCACGCTCCGAGGCTGTTACGTACTGTAGACCCTAAGAGTTACGGACACCTCGGGAATGGAGGTTGTGGCCATAGCTCTGAAATGTTCGTAACTCTGAACAAAGTGCAGTTCGGGCTCCAGATCCAGCAGCTGACACACCAGGCCAGGCGTCAGCAGCAGCTGAGCTCCCGCCTCATGCACCAGCAGCTTCCTTGCAGGCAGCTTCTTTCCCTGGGTCTGCCTGAGTTTGCAAGCTTGTCTCCCTCCCGGCATCCGTGTCCGTCCCGCCCCGGGGAGAGGAGGTGAAAACAGCACATCCCCCTCCTGGTGGGGGGAGAACGGGTTGGAAGAGGGGCAGACCCCCGCGCTGCTGGCTCCAGCTGCCTTGGGCTGGCAGCCCCAGCAACCTCACCTCTTAGCTGTCAGTGGCTGCCCTGCACGTGGGGGTGGGGACAGGCAGCCCAGATTTACCTACCTTTAAGATGCAATATAGGCCAGTACCGTATTGGCTTTTTTTTTTGTTTTGGTCTCTGCTTGTGCCTGATTGGTTACTTCCGGTTTCACGTGTTGTCCAGTTGCCCGATCAGTCCGTAACTCTGGTGTTCATATCTTTGAGCTTCTACTGTAGTAGAACAAGGGTGCATAGCCAGTCCAGGTGAGGAGTTGTCAAAGCTTAATACCCTGGCATGTTGGCTGTATGGTGCTGCTCTCGTAACATGGCTGCCATTCCCATCATGCCCTCCTCGGTCTCTCACTGCCAGGAGCTAAGCTTCATCTGGCCTCAAGGCTTCAGCATCCACTAACTACTGAAATGCCCCTGAACCCTGCTTCTCTACTTGGAAGAGTTGTCTTCTGGAAGTCAGCCTATCTCTAAGGGGAGCACGCTGAGCCTCTCACTTAGCTCACTCATCAGCTCTTGGAGCGTGCCAGGCTAACCAGCCATCATCTCCTTATAATTCACAGGGGTTTGTTTGGGAAGGGAGTCAGCGGGGTCCTAATGTATCCATTGAGAAGTCTCGACATTGCATGCCTGGGCTGGGCTGGTGCTGGCTTGGCTGCCCTGCTCCCAGCTGCAGAGGGCAGCCCTCGCCCCGTGGAACGTTTCCTAGCTTGGTCTCTCCCTGCTTTTCTAAGTTGTGTTAAACCACGGGCGTGTGAGTGGTGAAGTGCGGGGAGGGGGTGTAGAGAATAAGACTGAGAATATATTATTGCCCTTACATAAATCGATGGTACGCCCACATCTTGAATACTGCGTGCAGATGTGGTCTCCTCATCTCAAAAAAGATATGCTGGCACTAGAAAAGGTTCAGAGAAGGGCAACTAAAATGATTAGGGAGTTGGAACGGGTGCCATATGAGGAGAGATTAAAGAGGCTAGGACTCTTCAGCTTGGAAAAGAGGAGACTAAGGGGGGGATATGACAGAGGTATATAAAATCATGACTGGTATGGAGAAAGTGGATAAGGAAAAGGTATTTACTTATTCCCATAAAACAAGAACTAGGGGTCACCAAATGAAATTAATAGGCAGCAGGTTTAAAACAAATACGAGGAAGTTCTTCTTCATGCAGCGCACAGTCAACTTGTGGAACTCCTTACCTGAGGAGGTTGTGAATACTAGGACTATAACAGCGTTTAAAAGAGAACTGGATGAATTCATGGTGGTTAAGTCCCTTAATGACTATTAGCCAGGATGGGTAAGGAATGGTGTCCCTACCCTCTGTTTGTCAGAGGATGGAGATGGACGGCGGGAGAGAGATCACTTGATCATTGCCTGTTAGGTCCACTCCCTCTGGGGCACCTGATATTGGCCACTGTCGGTAGACAGGATACTGGGCTAGATGGACCTTTGGTCTGACCCGGTATGGCTGTTCTTATGTAGAGCTTTGCCCATTGGCTTTAAGACTCTCTTGGGGTGGGCCGCGTATGACGCAAATTCTGCCCTGTTTCGTTACTGCTCCTGCCACTGCTTATTCCCTGTCACCTACCCTGCCTTCTTGATAGGGGTGGGGAGTGGCTTCACTTGCTTCCGAAGACTCCTACTTCACAAGAACGCTGTGCATTACTCGAGGATCAGCGCCACAATTCAGCAACACAACTAAAGAAGAAGGTGCCAGCTTGAATTTATTCTAGACTCCCTTCTAAGAAGTAGCCTGGGCTCCTTGGAAACAAGGGAGCTGGGCCAGCTCTGGCCTCATTCCAGCAGCCTAGATCTTGCCCTCTCCTGCTTGCCTGCGCTAGGGCTTGAAACTCTTCCATGCTTGTGTTCACTGGAGGCATGCTAGCTGGAACTCTCACTCAGCAAAAGAGGGGGAGCCGTGGAGGCAGGTGGAAAAGGGGTCTGGATTATGCCAACAACAAAAAATGCAAGCCCCCAAGCTTTAGAATTTAGAAAGGAGAAGAAGGTGTTCTGAGCAGGGTGTAAGCTTGATCTGGGTTGAGTTTGAACTCACTCTTTAATTACCATTAATGGAAGCGTAAATAAGCCCCACCTAAGACAAAGGGGTGTGTGAACCAGAGAGAGTGCAGGGAGAGGAGACCTGAAAAACAGAACAATCACAACGGGGGAGGCCTGGGGCTTTCTGCCAGGAAGTTACAACCCTGTCCATCTTTGTTCTCTCTGGTTGGCCTGCGCTGGGTCCCCTGCCACGTCAGGAGCTGCTGCTGCTGCCATGACAAGTTTTGGCATGAGAGAGACTGGCACTAGCTCAGTAGTTCTCAAAGCTGGTCCGCCGCTTGTTCAGGGAAAGCCCTGGCGGGCCAGGCCGGTTTGTTTACCTGCCGCGTCCGCAGGTTTGGCCGATCGCGGCTCCCCCTGGCCACGGTTCGCCGCTCCAGGCCAATGGGAGCTGCCGTAAGGGCAGCCAGCATGTCCCTCGGCCCGTGCCGCTTTCTGCAGCCCCCAGTGGCCTGGAGCGGTGAACCGCAGCCCGAGGCCAGTGGATGGGCCAAACCTGCGGACGCGGCAGGTAAACAAACCGGCCCGGCCCGCCAGGGGCTTTCCCTGAACAAGCGGCAGACCGGCTTTGAGAACCCCTGCACTAGCTCATTGTAAAAACACAGCAGAGTCCTATGCAAAACCCCTGCAGAGAGGATGCAGAGCTGCAGCTGGGGCTGTGTTCTGCCGTGTAAGGCCAATTTGAAGCTTCCATTTCAAACAGAAACCACCCCCAAATGTTTTTGTGCTGGAAATGTGGGTGCTGCTGCCCTGCTAACCTAGCCGTGCTCCAGCTAAACAGTGGTGGCAGCTGGTGGGCAAACCCATCATTTCACCTCAGAGGCTGGGTTATACTAAAGAATTTTAGCAAAAAAATTCTGGCAGCTGTACCCCACTGGTTTAGCTGCATCCAGGGGAGCTCTAGGCCTGGCCTACATGGGGAATTAGCTCCCACTTCAGTCATCAGTGTACTTATACTGGGGCAAAGCTTTGGCATAGCTGGGCAAAACTGCTACTTGCACTGGTGCAGCCTTCCCCGGGTTTCAAGTACTGTTAAATTCCACCCGTAGCTTTACCTGGCTCATAGGAGCTTGCAGTCAGGCAGCTACGCCACTGTCCAAAATGAGGGCTAATTTCCAGTGTAGACAGGCAGCCTCATTAGAGCCAAAGGTTCCAGCCCGGCACAGGGAAGATAGAGGTAACATTATCTGGTGTTGGGAAGCATTGGCCCAGCCAATCACTGCATGAAGAGATACTGTTCATAGTTAAGTCATCAAAATGTTATACACGCAGGTTGGGAGAGTCAAAGCTTCCAGTAGAGAGCCCGGCTAGAGTTTGGCAGCTAAAGTCTCAGAAGATCCAGCATGCTCCAGTCCAGGGCTGAGCAGGACTTTTCCCTGGAATTGCTCCTCCATTTTCCCAGCAGCCAGGTGGGACATGTGGCCCCAGGAACCAGAGCAGAGAGACTGTCCTGTGTTCTCAGTGCTCCCCTTGCTGGAACCCAGGCACCTGAAGGAAGAGAAACCAGCCTGACTCAAATAGAGAGAGATGAGAAATGGGGGGGATCTGAGCAAGGAATGGGTTTCAGGGCCAGGAGATGAGGAGGAGCAGAGTAGGAAGGAGTGGAAGGAAGGAGACCAAGATTGGGGAAGGCACAAGAGGCGGCCAGGGAAGAAGGGGCGGGAGGAGAGGAGAGAAGCTGGGGATGGGAACCAGGGCTAGGACCAGGAGCAAAGGGGGATGGGTAGGAGCTGCAGAGGGGGGAAGATAGAAGCTGAAGGAGAACCCTGAGCAGGGGGAGGGGGACATGCAGGAGCTGGTGGGTGGCAGCAGAGGAGCGACAGTAGAAGCAGAAACATCTGTAACCACTAGAGCCCACTTTCCTACGGGACCTGGAATGGAAGGCAGGATTCTGGTGTCTCTCCTGCCCTTTGCTGCCAAGCACCAGCTGTGAAACTAGCTGCCCGGTGTCTCTCTCCCTCCCCCTTCAGCCAAAAAAGCCACATCAAAGGAACATCAAACTGCAAAGTCAAGCACTCAATTAGGAGATGCAGACTTAAGGTTGCCCATGCAACTCTAATTCCATACAGCCACTCCCGCATTCCATGCACAGGATGGACCGGGGTGTGGAGGAAAGAGGCTGTTGGCTGCAGGATACCCAGCTTCATGTGAGGCAGAAGTTGGCCCTATTTGTGGGTATTGGGACAGTTGGCTGTAGGCCTGCCCCAAAGCTAGAGCTCCACCCCCCTCCCAACTGAGGGGGAGGAGCCATTAGATGCAGGCTGCCACTAACTACTGGGGACACCAAATGAAAAAAACAGGGACAGGAGGAGTGAGGTCAAAGGTTGAGAATCAGGGATCGAGAGGGGCAGCCTGAGCAGAGACACACACACACACACCCAAGCGCTCACTACTCCTCAAAGGCTTGGAGAGTGAGTAGTGACCAAGGCAAGGAATTTTAGGGAGAGACAAGCTGGTCTCAGGGGTTAGGCACTGGACTGCTAACATGGAGAACCGGATTCTATCCCTGCATGTGCCACAGCCTTCTGGGCAAGTCATTTAAACCAAACTGTTTGTTTATTTTCTGTGTATCTGACTTGAAACTCAGGGGGCCTGAGTTCCAGAAGTGCTGTGCAGTCACAGCGGTAACGGAGGTCAGTGGGAGGGCTTGGCTGAATATATGACGTGCTAGGTAATGCTAAGTATGCTGAAAAATCAAGCCCTATGTGGCTCAAATTAGACACCTACAATTATCTTGCACTTATGACCACTGTGAAGTTCATCTCTCTGTGCCTCAGATCACCTGGTGTAAAATGGGGCCAATAATGCTACCTCACTCAGCGGGGTGCTGTAAAGATACACTCCTTAATGTTTGGAGAGAGACGTAAGATACTCCGATGACAGCACTGTAGCAAAGCCCATGAGGCAATCGCTAATTCTGTATTTAGGGCAAGGTTTGAATGGCATGCTGTTGATAAGACCTGGGACCCTCCACTGAATGAAGAGAATAAAGAGAAATATGAGCACTGTCCATTCTGTGCACTGAACGAAGCGGGAGGCTTGTGGGGGGGAAAAATACGTGCTCATGTAACATGAAAGACTGAGCATAATGCATACTCACAAAGGAGCAGAGTTAAGGTTGCATAGGCATCCTTAATTCAGGCCTTTCCTAATTTTTGAATACTTGACTTTGCAATGTTAAGGTTCTTTTAACTTTTCTTAAAAATTATTTAATAACCTTAACGTTATAATGAGTGTGTGAGGGTCTGGCTAAACAAATAGTCTGAAGTGTAATTTATAAACCCTAAGGTGCTATATCTTTTAATAACAATTGTGACAGACCCATACCAGTGGGGTACAGGAGTCTGGTAGAGGGCAAATCTACTGGTCACTGGATAAGTAGTTTTCTGTTCCCTGAGTGACCAGAGCAGGGGCTGCACTAGAGTAATCAGGAACCTGCTAGAACCAGTTAAGGCAGGCAGGCTAATTAGGACACCTGGAGCCAATTAAGAAGAAGCTTCTAGAATCAATTAAGGCAGGCTAATCAGGGCACCTGGGTTTTAAAAAGGAGCTCACTTCAGTTTGTGGTGTGAGTGGGAGGAGCTGGGAGCAAGAGGTGCAAGGAGCTGAGAGGGTATGCTGCTGGAGGACTGAGGAGCACAAGTGTTATCAGACACCAGGAGGAAGGTCCTGTGGTGAGAATAAAGAAGGTGTTTGGAGGAAGCCATGGGGAAGTAGCCCAGAGAGTTGTAGCTGTCATGCAGCTGTTACAGGAGGTACTATAGACAGCTCCAATATACAGGGCCCTGGGCTGGAACCCGGAGTAGAGGGCGGGCCTGGGTTCCCCCCAAACCTCCCAATTGACCTGGACTGTGGGTTCTTCCAGAGGGGAAGGTCTCTGGTCTGTTCCCCCAACCCACATGGTGAATCTCTGAGGCAGGAAATCCGCCAATAAGCGCAGGACCTACCAAGATAGAGGAGGAATTTTGTCACACAATACAATCTCTGAGCAGGTGCTAATGAGGGTTTGTTCACCTCAGAAAGATCATAGTGTGCTAGAATGAGGTCCCAGACTTTTGGTGAAATTCACCTCCAGACCAAGGGCGTGTGCACAATTTAATCCCATGTCAGCCCTATTTTGAGGACTTAAAAAGGACCTAAGTGGTACATAAGCCTCATGCAGACCCTCTGCAAAGGGCTTGCACCCTTGCTGTGGTTTCATGGTCTGGGTTTCTCATAGGAAGAGCACAGCCATTCACCTGGAACAGATGCCAAACTTATTGCTATGATAATGCAGCTGTCACTTCCTTTGGGCCACACAATTATATTGTTTTGCTACGTAAGTGTCTTTCTGTGTCACAGCTAGCGGGCTAAGGATTTAGATGCGGGCATGTGCTGGGCTTACTCAGGGCCCTGGGCCTCATCTTAGTCTACTTGCATAATTTCCATGCCTGGTGGATGAGGCTTGCTGCATGACTGCAATGCCTAGGATGCGCACTTCCTTTGTCAGAAAGGCCTCACTGGAAATCTTGAGCAGCTGCTAAATTCAGCATCTTAAAAGCCCCCCTTGCACGTTGCCACCTTTGAAGCTGAGGCTGCACTGATTCCATCAGTCAAGCTGCCGCTTCCCCCTTCCCGGTGTCACCTCCCTCAGCGTTCCCTGCAGATGAAAGCAAATGTCTGATTTCTTTGTGCGCTGGCCTGGCATGAACGTGCCATCGCATTGTACAGAGCAGCCCCCTTGTGCGCTGACCGAGGCCAGCAGGTGATGCATCAGCAGGACTGTAATGAGGGTAGTTACGAACCGTGGCAGCTATAGCTGGAGGGATTGGGGCCAGGAGGCCGAAGGAGTGTAGTGAAGGGGCTAAGTTGCAGAGCCCTACGCACCTTGGCTGGGGCAGTTCTGGTCTGAGCCCCAGAGCCAACAGATGGTGGAACCCTCCAGCCATGCCCACAGCTGAGCCTGTCTGGCAGCCAGGCCTCCATCCTTGGCTCTGCCATGGTTATAGTTCTCGGTGCTTCATACTGAGAGTTTTCATGGAGCAAGTTTAGGGTAATTTTGCTCCAGTTCTTAGGTCACATTCACACTCTGTCCTATGATCAGTGCTGACCATGGTGCAACCCACAGGGTGGGGTGGCATTCAAACAGTGCTCCTCCTGCTTTGGGTTTGTCCCTGCGTTAGAAGCCCAGTCTGCCTGCCTTTTTTTGGGAGGGCACCTCGCACACACTGTGAAAGCTAAGCAAACACCACCCTATCTGAGGCACCAGCCTTCGTACTGCATGGGTTGCTCTGGGCTAAGTCAGCAGAACCACCCAAGGTTCCCTGCAGGCCCCAGCCTTGGTTGGCTATACCTACGGGTTCGTTAAGTCGAGTCTCGCTCCACTAGCCCCCCCCTGCACACCCCAACCCCCTGCCCCAGCCCAGTGAAACTGAGTGAGGGTGGGGGAGAGCAAGCCACTGAGGGAGGGGAAATGTAGTGGGCAGGGGGAAGGGGCGGGACTAGGGTGTTTGGTTTTGTGGGATTAAAAAGTTGGCAACCCTAATCTTCCCTCAGGATAGTTTGGCCAACAGAAAATTGAGTTTTTGACACCATGCAGTTTTTGGTGTCAAACTCACCCTTCACCCACCCCCACCCTGCTCGCCAGGGAAACTGTTGTTCTTTTGGCCTAAGACAGGGGAGGCCAACCTGTAGCTCAAGCTACATGCGGCTCTTCAGAAGTTATTATGCAGCTCCTTGTATAGGCATTAACTCCGTGGCTGGAGCTACAGGCACCAACTTTCCAATGTGCCGGGGGTGCTCACTGCTCTGCCACAGGCCCTGCCCCCCCACTCCTCCCTTGAGCTTGCAGTGCCCTTGCTCCTCCCCCTTCCCCCCCCCCCCAGTCTCCTGCATGCCAGGAAACAGCTGATGGGGAGGGGGAGGGGCTGATCTGCAACGTTGCCGGTGGGCGGGAGGTGCTGGGAGCTGATGAGGTATTACTGTGGCTCTTTGGCAATGTCCATTGGTAAATTCTGGCTCCTTCTCAGGCTCAGGTTGGCCACCCCTGGCCTAAGACTTTAGTCCATGGAAATTGTGAAGTTTTTTTGTGTTTTCATCAAACACTTCCGCAGGGGGAAAGAAGATTCAGGCCAGTGCTACTTGGCACCGGCTGAAATGAGCCCACTTCCCCGCCCCAAACCTGCACCTGGAGTCTTTTCTAGGATTGCCAACCCTTCAGGAGTCACCAGGAATTAAAGTGCAATTGTTAATTAAAGCTTATGTCATGTGATGAAACCTCCAGGAATATGTCCAGCCAAAATTGGCAAGCCTAGTCCTTGCCATGACAGGAGAGGTTCCGAGGGGGCGTGTTGGGCATTGTCAGTGAGCACTGGGGGGGCACAATCACCCTGTGGTGCATCTCTTAGGCAGGAGGGACACCAGCTGATGCCCCAGGAGCAGTCCCATGTACCCCCAGGAGAGACAGAATGGAAGGGCTGTACCACTGCTCCAAAGCAGCTCTGCTCGCCCAACCCTTGGGCCTCCTACTGCTCTTGGCCTGACCCACCATCTTCTCCACATCCAAACTGCTCCACTATCCTTCACCCACCCCCACACTGCACCTGCCTTGCTGGCCCCAGCTTTCTTCAGCACTTTGCATGGGGCTTTGCTCCCTTCTGGGGCTGGCTAGCTGCTCATCACTGCTCTTCAGCCAGTCCATGGGTGGCACCTGAGTTAGCGTGAGGAGCGCCTGCTTGCCTCTGTCATGCTGCGTGGCCCAGCCAGCTCCTCCCGTGAACAGGCTGAGTGCCAGGCTCAGCTTTTTTGGGGGAAGCCCCATACCATCTGGGAGGAGTTTACTCTGTGAGGTGACTCACAGGCTTTAGCCTAAATTCCTGCCCAGGAACCACCTGGAATTGTATTTGCATCTGTTCATTTACATCGCCGTTTACTACCTCAGCCCCAGGGGACGCTAACCCTCACACACTTGAAGGGGGGGGGGGCACAGAGTGGGGGAGAGAGCTTCCTTGCACCCTTGATAATCTGCATGTTATTCTGATAACCAGAAACTTCTATGCTCAAACTCTGTTCACTTTTTTTTAACATCTTACTAACATTTTTAAATCTTAGTAAGGTGAAACCTTTCAGGAATTCCCCTGCATTGTCTCTAGCCATTGTAGACAGGACTATGGGTCAGGTCATTCCCACGCTCAGATCAGTCTGACTCTGAGCCTGTTCCGCGTAGCCAGGTTTGCTCCACCACAGTGCTAGAGCACACACCACTGAGGCACAAGCACCCGCAACTGCCTGCTTGAAAAACATCCGTGTTTTGTTTCTGAAGTCTATAGGGCAGCTACCTGGAGCTCAGGCCAGACTTTTACCTAGCACTAGGCCTTAGCTGAGGCTGCCACAGCAGAGGCCTGTTCTGGTAGGGCCGTGCTGCAATCCTTGTTGAACAAGGACCCCGGCACCCACTTCCAAGCAGAGAGCGGATAGCTTGTTAGGCACCCAGAGCGAACAGTCAGTTACCCTACAGTGTTTGCTCAGCCAGGTAGTTTGTCTACTTGGATCCCATGCCCTGCTTACCCTCCCTACTCCTGTGCAGGCTGATGGCTGTGGGACTCTGCCCTGGTGAAGGAACAGAGGCAGTTGGGCCCCTCTGTGTTTTATGCCCTTGCCTGGGCAAAGAGGGAAGTCATTCATTTTTGTTTTGACCAGGCCAGAGGGCAGGTTCAGCCCTCCTGAGCTGTGGTATGTGGCCTTAGCTAAGGGTCCATAACCAGCAATGACATCACTCTGCAGCAGTTCAAGTGATGAATCAGGCAGCATAATGCACATTCACTATAAGCCCCTAGGCAGATTAGCCAGTTTGGAGCTCCCACCTGCAGTGGAGGTGTGTATTTATAAGCCAGTTGCCCTTGTCCCAGGCATCAGTCAGTTCCAGGTAATTGAAAGCCAAGGGAAACCCCCTTCATCCACCCAGAAAGGGGGAAGTAGACAAAAGAGAAACCAACCCATCCAAGGTTGTTGCCATTTCCCTTTTGTCTCAATGGGAGGCTGCAGTGCTGCATTTCTGGCAGCATAGGGGTTGAAGCTACATCTCAGCCACATTCAGGTCCAATCCCTGTGGGACCAAGATGGCATCTTCCAGCAGCAGCGCTGGCCCTGCTTCCCTATGCTGGGCCTAGTGGGCAGCGTTCTAAGGCAAAAGGGGACCTGGGACTGTTGCCCAGCAGAATGGGAAAGGGCAGCTCTATGCATGCCCTCACTGCCTGTTTCTCCTCTCTCTCTGCCCCAGGAGCTCTAGGGCTGGGACCTGGTAGGCTACTGGGGTTGCACTCTGGGGGCTTCCTAGGGTGACCAGATAGCAAGTGTGAAAAATCAGGACAGGAGGTGGGTGGGGAGGAGAGGAGGGAGATAGATAACCATAAAAAAAGAGCCCCAAATACAGGATTGTCCCTATAAAATCAGGACATCTGGTCACCCTAAGGCTTCCCCCTCTGCAGCTGGGATCGCAGGAAGTTGGATAATGATATTGTCAGTGACTCACCGGTTCAGCTTGCAATAGGCCCTTTTCCTGGCCTCCAGTAGCTTCATTCAGCGCCACAGCAGAGAGACAAACAATAAAACCCTCTTACTCCCAGCTGCCAGGAGCCTGGGGGTCTGCCAGCTTTAACTATCAGAACCGACACAGCCACAGGCGAAGGAGCTAATCACTACAGCTCCTGCTTCAGCAATGGAGGCAACAGGTTTCTACCAGGAGCAAGACTGGCCCACTGCCAGATCCTTTCCAACCACAGCAACGAGGCCAGGAAAGAAGCCAGCTCACCTCCCCGCAGGAGCATGCAGGCCTGGCTGTTAGAATGGTGCAAATTCAGGACATGCAATATGGAAGGGAGAGAATATGGACTGATGCCCATTTTATTTGGTCACTTTTCAGATCTGAGCTGCATTTTTACACTGCATCCTGCGTGTTAAAGTTGCAGCAGTTCAGCATGAGGTTTTGGATCACCTGGCCTACCACTAACCCTGATTTATAAATACTGGATTTAATAAGCAGCTAGAAACCTAGAAAACAAGTCACAGCATGCCCATTGTTGGGTTTGTTTTTTTTAAAAACACCTTTATTTGACAAGAAAACCCAAAAAGTTATTTACAGTAGTTTTTTGCTCCGTAAATTTCATTCAGAGGATTCTTCCCTTCCCTTTGTTGCTTCACTCTCCACCGACATCCAAGCCCAACCAGGAGGGGCTTCACCATCAAGATGCCAAACAGGATACAGCTCTGTGGTGCCCATGCTGGATGGAGCAGTGCCTTGTGGGAATTGCAGTTCTCTCCCTCCTTTCAGTTACATACACCAGCCCCAACGCTTCTCAGCCCAGTCCCAGGATGTTTTGATCCTCCAGAATGGGGCAGAGAGGAAGGAAAACAAGAAGGTGAGAACTCTCCACTCCCCAAGAAGCCAATGGTTAGGCCTGTCCCTTCTAGGATGGCCAGGAGGTAGCGAGCAAAGACAGGTTCACATCCTCCATCCAGAAATAGATGGGCCTGGGAGGGGGGGAGGGGAGTAGAAGATAGACAAAAAAAGCCTAAATTGATCATTGTTGTCCCTTCCCAAAAAAGAAAAAAAAAAACCCACACAGCTCTGCAGGGAACATCACTATGACTAGAAACCCCAGGCCAGGCAGCTGCCTGGTGCACTGCAGCATTACCTCCCCTAGGAAAGGAATCGGTCAGGAAAGTCAGGGTGCTTTCCCTCTCTTGCACCCTGTGTGGTCCTTTGTACCAGCACACAGTGGGTGAGAGACACTAATCAAACCAGTATGGGAACATCTTATACCCACTGTTCACTGATGTGAAGGACCGCACACAGTGCAACAGGAAGTCAGATCTCTTGACTCATCTACGGGACATGGGAAGGGATTTCTCCCAACTGCTGCAAGTTGCATTGCTCCTTCTCATGGGCCCCATTTTGCTCTAAGCAAAAGGTTATTTTAAAAAAAGGGGGAGAGGGGGATTCCCTGATAAGCCACCACTTTTCCCTTCACAGCCCCAAATCCCACAATGCACTGCTTCCCCTCCACTGCCCACAAGTTCCCATCCGCATGAGCCCCAGGCACGGATGCCAATTGTATCCTGCTGACATTAATATCACTATTCATGCAACATAATAATTAGGCTAACAACCTAGGATTAGTGTTTCTCAAGATAGATATATAGGTACGTATATATCGCTATTTAACTTACATTTACAGTGAAACAGCAATATTAAACATGGGGATGTTCATTCAACCCACGTTGTTCCCATTTCTGCAGGCTTCAAGAGTTACTATTCAAATGAAAGGTGCACAACCTGTAACTCACAGCTATTTGGATTCATAACTGCTCTGCGTGCAGTTTGTGGCCCATGCCACCTCCCCCTAACCCTAGACTCCCATTGGCAACTCAGACTATTCACAGGGCTACGTAGGTTTTTTTGTTTTGCTTTTGTTGTGGCCACAGAGAGATTGCAGGCTCAAAGTGCACAAGAGACCCTGCTCTGTGCAATAAGCCAGCTGGCCACGAGAGGTCACCATTGCTCCACCAGTGTGGCAGGAACTACATTCAGCATGATGAAAGCAAGGGTTTGAAGATTCCAACCAGCATGTGTTTCATAGGCAGTTTGTTGTTAGCACATCACTAGCTTAACCAAGACTCTGCTTTCCAGGGAATGCCTCATGCAGGCTGAAAAGGTTACAACAGCAAGAGAACAAGCAGGCAGTCCATGCCCACAAAGATTCCCTCTTCTGCTGGAAAGAGGGTATTAAAAAAATAAAAAGTACAAGTTATTTCACAGTCAAGATTAATCTCCAACCCTTCCCCACTCCCCCACTGAAATGCCCTTTCTTCTGCTCTTGGTCGGTATCCTCCCAGGACATATGTACATTCCTCTCTCCCTTCCATGATATGAGGTGCACGTCTACAGCAGGAACGCAAGAGGAACAGGGAAATGGTGAAGTGTTTACCAAAAGGGGGGGAAAAAAAGTCACAATCAATCAAGAAATGTTTTCAGCAGATAAGATTGCTGAACAGCACCTCAGAGATTTTACTGGCAACAACAACATTAGGGGGTTTTGTTTCTTTCAATGGGAAAAAAAAAAAAAAAAAAAAAAAAAAAAAGCCACAGATTTAAGTTTTCCAGTTAGTTTGATCTTTGCCTTTCCACAGGCTCTCCAGGGCCGCTCAAGGCTCTGCGGCTAAACTCTCCATTCACAAAATATATACAAGGCAAAACAAAGAGGTGGCCCAGAGAGGTTTAGGGTAAAGTCTTTTCCTCCTCGGGTGTTCAAAACCCAGAAGGTTTCTCACCCCCTTTAGATGCAGTTTTGGCTGGACACTTCATTTGTTTTTCTCCCATAGAGTCAGCAGGTTTTTCCAGAGTCTTACACAGCAAAATAGTCATCTAGTAAGAGGTCAAGCCAGCTACAAAGCTCTCTCCCCACAACAGCCACTAAGATCCTTCCAAGGAGCCAGGCCTACCTCCTTTGGGCACCTGAAGAGAGGCAATGTCTCCAGCACGATATAAGAAACCCAGGGTGCAATCAAAGGTGCGAGGGATGCTTGACAGCTTCCGAACATCGTGACAATGAAAAGGGTCACGTGTCCCTCCAGATGAAGATGCTGCAGTCCACAAGGGCTGCTTTGTGGAGGTCCGAATGCGGTCAGGCTCCTTGGGTCCCCTCCTGGTGGGAGAAGGATGTGTAACATCTGGGATGAGGATCTTCACTGCCGAGAAAAACAAAACACAAAAACAAAAAACCCACCACCACCTTCAGCGGGCAGACGCCAAACCCAACAGAGCCCTAGAAGACAGGAAGGGCGGGCAGACCCAGCTGGAGCCAGCACAGAGCAGGTTATTTGGAGACTGGGGCAGCCTGGGGCTCTGTGTGCCATAATGGGGGCAGCTGCCCATTCTGCCGCTGCGATTCCAGCTCGGCCGCCTTCTGCAGCGCCACTTCCACCAGCAGCTGGAAGCTGCTGAAGTCCTCTCCGAAAAGCTCGGGCGGTGTGGGGGGTGGGGTGTTAAAGAGTCCGTTGGTGGGGCTGGCCGCGTCCGTCCTGGCCAACAGCGCCATGGTGCTGCTTGTTGTGCTCAGCTGAGGCTTGGGGTGGGGGTCCAGCTCCATCCGGGGAAAGGGGGGCTGCTTCTCCTGCTCAGCCCCGTGGGTGCTCACCACGGTCAGGCTGCTGGCCAGTGGCTGCGCGGGGTGGCAGATCACCTGCGGGCAGACAGACATGGACAGCACCTTGGGGGTGGCAGTGGCAGCAGCCGTAGCGGGAGCCACAGGAGGCATCACCAGCACCCCAGAGCCCGTGGTGGCCCCACGGGGCAGGGCCACATCTGCGGTCTTGCCCCCTCGGCGAGAGATGGTGAACTGGTTGGGGTCCTTGCCATCCTTGCGCAGCATGTCGGGGAGGAGCCGCCGCCGGGCATTGATGAACCAGTTACAGATCTGGGGAGACAAATTACAGCTCAGTCAGATCGGCTGCCAGCGAAGCCCCATGGGGGAGAGGCCAAGGCACCATGGAGTCAGGCGGATTAAGAACGCCTCCTTGAGGAGGGAAAGAGAACAGCAGAGTCCTCAGCCATGACAGGGACGTGGCTGCCCTCCGGCTTGAGCAATGACACCTCTCTAGCCTTCACTTGCCCCAAGTCAAGCAGAGAGGCGTAAGCTTCCCTTCAGCACCACCCTGAGGGAGGGCAGGCTGAGCTGCTGCCATCTGCCCTCCTTCCCTTCGAGTTGCTGATAGCCCAGGCAGGTCTGAGATGGAGCAAGTGCTCCAGGCTGCTCAGGGGAGCTGATTCACCTGTTTCCTGGCAGGCATAGCCCACTTTGGGGCCTGGGCCAGCTCCATGCACAGCTGGGGAGGCTGTGCTACTTTGTGCTGTTACTCTGCTGCCTCAGGGGCAGGGATTTAGGGTCCGTTCCCCCGTCTCCCCCTGGACCGTGTTACGCTCTGGCTCACGGTAAACTTTGATATAGGCCGTGCTGCAGACTAACCCCCGTCAGTAACTCTACAGCAGTGATTCAGGACACCATTATAACACTTGTAGCACTGCCTCAGACAAAGCTAGAGCCCTGCTAATAAAGGGTGGTTCAGGATGGCTGCAGTTAACATGGCTCTGGGCCGCTGTGGGGAAGAGGCTCAAAGGGCCAGTCCTGCTCCCAAAGCCAATGAGAGCTTTGCCATCCATGCCAATTGGCCCTTAGCAAACCATGTCATTCTGAAACCTGTAAGAACAAGGTCATTTGAACTATTCTGGGAGAACCACACTCACTGCAGTCATCAGAATGCACAAGTTTTCCTGTCTGTCCCTCTTCAAAATAAGCAGGAGGAGGGGGGCAGTAAAGTCCAACTGGTTTGGCTCAAAAGACCAGATGTGCCCTTGTCACCTGAACAGGTCTCCTACTCTGACGCACTGCCCAGCCAACCCAGGGCAAAGGTGAAAGGGAGTCTTCCAAGATTCTTAACATGCTTTCCTTGCTCCTGATCAGATCTGGAGAATGGACTGGAAGTAGAGGATGCAGCATTTTGTACAGGGCCAACTCGTGCCAGAAGACTCACTCTAGCTCAATGGGCCCATACATCCCTGATCTGGAGACAGATTTCCTTCACCTAATGCAAGGGCTTTGCTGAACACAGGCAGATTAGTGTAACATTCTTGCCCGCATGGATGCAGGTCAGCAACACTCAGGCATGGAAGAGACACTCCTCCACATGACTGCTGTTAGGGCAATCACAAGCCAAGACTCGCCTGTTAATACAATGTTGACAATGTGGCTTTTAACAGTTATAAAGCTTTAAACTTTTTCAATCTCAATATCTACAGTCAATGAATAATTGTCTGCCCCCTCCCCCTATCTCCCATAGTTGTGAAGATTTAAATAGATCAGAGTTCTTAAAAACAAACCGATATTATGCATAAGACTTTAATTCTGCCAAGTCTATTTATACAGTGCCTTTCATCCCAGCACACTTCTCAAAATGTATATATGTAGGAATCATTACACACACACACACACACACACGGGTGAAATGCACACCAACTCTACAGCTAAGGAGAAGTAGTAAAGATGTGTTTGCTATTAAGGGTTCCCATTTCTTTACAGAAAGATAGCTCTTTCCACCCTTGATCTAATTAATACTGCAGTGCACTATAAAAGTGGTACTAACATATCACCATTTATTTTGCCAACTAGCAGAATTATGGTCAAACTCTCAAAGGAGCATTCAAAAAAAAAAAAAAATCTGCACTAACTGAGCAAGGCTCTGTGGGTAGATGTCTGCAAGCCCCTTGGAAATGCAGCTGCCATTTATTCAATTTGCTCTGCAATGTATATCAAGATCTAAAACCAATAAAAAGCTAGATGAAAATCCTTGTGTTCTACACAGAAAGCAATTAGAAGAGTATGAAGCAGACAAAGTGACTGATCTCTTCCAAATCAACAGCTGTGCAAAATATTCCCCCTGAGGACAGAAAAGTTACTGCAACTTGGATCACTATTATCAAGAGCTTTGTATTTTTTTTGGACTTTCAGACAAAAGTTTGTATCTGACACCCTTACAAAAGTCACTATTTCATGTCCCACAGGCCCTAATCTTGCAAGCTGTGTAAGAGCTCTCTCTGAAGTTCTGCAGGCGGAAGACTTCAAGGATCAGAGTGTCTCTAGATTCTAGTTTGATTTTCTTAAAGGGCCACCGTCAGAAAAATCATAAGCCCCGTCCTATCCCCTGCTCCCACTTAAATCATAGCAGGACTGGGACCCATTATTGAACACCCACACTTTTTAAAGGCTGTGAGCAATGATGTAGAGTATTCAACAGAAAAAGCCTTTAAAAAACCTATTGACTTTGTACCATTCATCTTGTTTGTTTTCCTTTAGACATGTCACTAGAGAGGGGGATTTTCTCTCGGCTTTACCAGGATAATTCCAGGTAACAAATTAGGGTCAGATCCTCAGCGGATGTCAATCTACACCACTTCTGGAATCACTGGGGCTCTGCGGAGTCACAGCGGCTGAGGATCTGGCCCTTAACGAGGTAATTAGAGTGGTTATGTTCTGTTTCTAGTCAGCTGCTCTCTGTGTGTTGGACACTAGCACAAGGCTGTTGTGTGCCTGGATTCACACCATACAGCATAGCTTGGATTAGACAAAACACACTTCAAGAGAGCATTAGTATCAAGTAGGTTTTGTAACTAACCAGCTAATGCAGGGGCCAACCTTAATTACCCCGTTCCCCTTTAAAGGTAACCCCCAGCTTATTTTTAAGTAAGGCCAGTGTTTTCCCTAGCGCCCGTTCTTTTGCGATTCACCATTACAGAACATAGAGAGGTGGGAGCTCGGCAATCACCGACTGTTTCAGCACTTCAAACTATGGCCGGAGACGAGCCAAAAGCAACAGCTCCCCCTGAAGTCCCTGGGAGTTACGGGTGCTCAGCACCTTTCAGAATCAGACCCCATTAAGGATGGATGGTGTGTGTGTGTACACACACTTCTACAGAGTAGGCCTGTTGGGTTCTTCTAGATTTGTTTGTTTGGGGGATGGGTAAGGAAGGAGCCGGTGGGGGGTGTTAAGTCAATTTCAAACTCACAGGCAACAAAGCTTTTGTTGAATCTGCAGGTTTCCTGGGACCAGGCACAACAGTCTTATCTACTTTGCAAAAAGTTAAGAGATACATGGCTTCCTGGTTTCCCTGGAGACCAAGCACTGCTGCTCTCACATTCCTTGTCTGCCAGCCACTGGCCCCCGCTCTGAGAGATGGTGGACAGAAATATATAATCACATGCACTGGACTGGGTGGTGGCTGGTACTTAACCCTGATTCTTAAGAGAATCTAAGGGCCTGGGCGACTGGCAGCAGTTCAAATGGAAATGTCAAGTCTGAACCTCCAATGCCACCTCCGGGGTGCATTCAGGGCTCAGTACATTTCGTTTTCTCTGTGACTGCAAAGAGAGAGGTTTGCTCAGATCCTCCCCACACCATGAGTCACTGCCATTGTGACAGATTTTTGTTACCAATCTGCTTACCCGTGGGGGGCAATTTTACTGTGACTGTGACACCATCACACCACGAGGGGGGGGGGGCTACCTCAGAGCTCTCCCCCCCCCCCCCCCACCACCATGGAACGGACATGTGGGGGGGGTGGGAAGAAGAGTCAGTGGAAGTGACAATGTTAGTACACAAGGCACTGCTTTGGGGCACTTATGCACTATTTGATACTCTTTGTATTATTATTCCTACATCCCAAACTTATCAACTATGTCTGCAAGAGAAAATGATAGCCACTGGCCCAAGCACCCCGAGCCAGCTCCATGGGCTCTCTAGCATCATCGGAGCAGCTGTAGGGTTCCCAAAAATGAAAGGGAAGAGAAGTTTAGAGAGAGTCACATGCTGGTGTATGTCTGCCCTGCTGCGAGGGGGGTCAGTCAGCTGTAACAAAATACATGGCCAGATTATCCAAGTGTTGTGCAGAAGCGGCATACACAATAATCACAAGTGCATGCGCAAAGCAGGTTACTGTACACATCCAAATGTACAGCGAGGACATCCAGGCACGTGACTGTGCCCTGAAATTAGGGGATAACTGGCACTTGGTTTATTTGAAAAATCTGGCCTTTCAGTTTTTTATTATTTAAAAACTGAAACAATAATAAATCACCTTTAAGACTTGAGAACCTTGAACTTCCAGGTTCTGTTCACCAGCAAGTTATAAGTGAGACAGAAAACAAATAATATTAGCCGAGTCTTTATAGGGACAGCAGCAAGACAGAGCATAACAGCATAATCTTGGCTTCTGATCTCCCACTTAAGCAGGGTCAGGCCTGATCGGCAAGTAGCTGGGAGCCACTGAAGGAAAACCACAGCACTACAGAAGGAGTGGGGGCTATTTGGTAGGTGGCATTTTTCCTCTAAGCCAGCACCAGTACACTGGCTCCAAGGAGCTCTGTGCTACTGGAGATGCCATCTGTAAAATGCTATGCAAAAAAAAAAAATCACAGTTAATCATCACTTGCTGTCATTAAAGATCCCCAGCACTTTTCACCAGAGTTGGGATATTGAAGGCAGCACCACGCTCAGATTCCTGCTGGGGGACTTGCACTCTGTCCACATTACAAGAAATAAACACCCATCACCATCCTTTGGTTTCTTCTCTCTTTGTCCTACAGGGTTATGCAGCATTGCTCTCCTCTGTTAGACAGCTGCCATATTCCACCTCAGAGGGGGCAGCATTTCAGTGGTAGATGAAGGAATCCCAACATAAGACTACGTTTTTAAATGCTTTGGAATCTGTGTTTGGAGATTAGCTATCAAAAAGCAAGCCCTTGTGCTGCTCTGTTGCACTTAAGCATAGACGTGGATGGCCCCAGAACTCATCCCAAATATAAAGAGCCCAAAAGAACATGCAGAACAGAGTCCCCAGCAGAGGGGGCCACATGGCGTTCCCCAGAATAATTAGATGGGGGATAGGCAGCTTCACATGTCAAATTGTCCTGTATTCTGTTAAAAGCAACAGAGAGTCCCGTGGCACCTTTAAGACTAATAGATGTATTGGAGCATAAGCTTCCGTGGGTGAATGCCCACTTCGTCTGTTGCTCATCCTGCAGCACAGGTAAGGAGGGGAGGGTGCCTGCCTCCACCACTGGTTGCAGCACAGGCCAGCCTCTCTGGGCCTGGCATACGGGAGCTGCCGGCTCAGCCTCTGCCCCAGCACAGACTGACCCTTCCCAGAGCCTCTCACCACCCAGACCCTGCTGATCTGGATGCTGTCAGGACATCCCTAGAGAGTCCAAACCAACAGGGCTGGAGTGGCCACATCTCACAACCTAGCAGTGCTCAAACTCACCCTGCAGAATGCCCCCTCCACTATGGTTTGCCACAGAATGCACAAATCAAGCCTTCCAGGGGGCATGAAGAAGAAAGTCTCAGAGTGGCACAGTCCGGAGAATACTCATGATGCTGGGACATGCCAGCCCTGAATGTGCTTAAATATCACCCAGCAATGGGCTTTAGCGCTGTTAGATGGGATTGGGGGGGGGGGGGGAATCCTATTATCCAAGTGTGGGGGCTGGCAGCCGGCATGCCTTAGCTGATCTCAATTGCCATCCTATCACAGAGGGAGACAGGGAACTGAGAGGGACCCAGTCAAACAGCACCTTGAACTGCACCCCAAAATGACTGAGAAATCAGTGCTCAGTGCAGAACAGGCATTAATGCCCCAGCCTCCTCCTGCACTAGCCAATGTTTGCCTTCAGATGTGCCTCACGTGGATCACTCCGCAGTGACCCTGCGGGGATGACCAAGACATGGGTCCCCATGACACAGCCCACATTCAAAAGGAGGCACTGTAATCTTCCAGCCATGCACAGATGGACGGAGAATAGCTCTGGGATGCTGCTGCTCCCCATGCCAGTTTCCCCAGACTAGGTTACTGTGATGAAACCATCACACTCATTCTGATATCGGAGTCTCTGGAGTAGCACTCTGCCCACAGTAACTCCCTAGCTGCGCTGTGTCCTCTTCTAATGGAGTGGGTTCAGATTCAGACCAGGTGTGAGCGGGTGTCACTGCACAACACTTCAGCTGAGCTGCTGCTGCAACTAAAGTCTAATCACATTTCACCTGTCCCACCCCTCCCCCTTAAAGTCTAATCACATTTCACCTGTCTCCTCTAGCAAATCCACCAATTTTTCAAAGGCACTATTTGATAGGAGTACAGGTAGCAGCATCTGCCCTTTCGCTTAGCACTCATGAGAGCAATGGTCCAGTAGCACTGGCTAGAAAGACTTATAAACAAATAGGAATAAAGACCTCAAGGCAATTTTTGTAAGAGTAGAGGTTACACCCAGTCCAAAAGGCCAACCCCGCCCCGCTTACAGTTTTGCATTGTGGTTGCACTCCGCTGCCCCAAAACTGGGCTGCAGATGTTGGGGTTATGGAGCACTCTGGGGTCTTTCAGGAGGAAAGGTGCTGTATATGTAAGAATAGCTTTGCTGCTTAACCTCTCTGCCTCAGTTTACCTCTGTAAAACAGGCCCCCTAATACCTACAATCCATCTCATGAGAGTGGTGCCATGATTAACGCATTACAGTCTGCAATGCTCTTGGAGATCTTCAAATGAGTTCTCCTTGTACAATACAAGTGCAAAGCAGTTTTCTGCCAAATATTATTAAGCAGTGCCAGGTCCCAACCCCCCGTGCCATGCATTTAACTTAACTCCCTCCGGTCACCAGAAATACATCCTCTTGGGGGGGGGGGGGGGGGGAGATAGGAAAGGTCGAGAGACATTCTCACCTGCAGCACAGAGAGGTTGGTCTGTCCAGACAGACTGAGTTTCTCTTGCTCAGATGGATATGCATTGAACCTATGCTCATAGAGCCAGTCTCGGAGGATCTTCACCGATTCCTTCGGGAGGTTCCCCCTTCTTTTCCTCTTGTTCGATTGCAACAGGTCCAGAGAGGCAGTCCCATCATCTTCTCCGAGGTCGCTGTCTGACATGGTGGAGCTGCCTGCAGACCGCTCCTGGTTAAAGCCTAGCGGAGTGAAAACAAAACAGAGCACAGGTTACGCCACATTCCATTTTGTGACTGGCCTGATGCAAAGGGGTTCAATTACCAAGCAGTCCCTCAGCTGAGCCCTGTTTTGGGCAGAATCCCAAAGATCAAGATGAAACCATCATGTTCATCCTAGTCCCATGCAGACCCCAAACAACAACTCAAAGGCACTGCACCTCCATCTCCTTCTCAGAGAGGTTTATTGCCTTGTATTCCCCCTTCCTTTGGTAACCTGTTCACGTTCATAATATAACCCCTTATAGGCCAAAATGTGAAATAAACAGAAGCTGCAGGGTGATCTATACCTCTGAGCAACAGGTCATTTGTTCAGATGCCTAACTTTAGCCCCCAAGGCCCTGATCCTGCAGATTTCACATGCTTAACGCTAAGCATGGGCCTAACACTCCCATTCCCCTGGGACAACTCAGTGTGTGGGGTTAAGCACACCTGTAAACTTTTGCAGGATCAGGGCCCAGCACCGGCCACTTTAAGAAAACAACACAAAGCCAACCATGCATGATGACTCCAAGAACGTACCAAACGCGTGTTAGTCAGCCTTACAATTCAAAGTTGTGACAGCATTTAGAAGAAATACCCTTTGATCTTGCATATAATTCAAGGTAAGATTTTGAGTATCTAACCCTCTGCCTACCCTGCAAAGTGTTTACAGAAGCCCAGTGGCACCCCCTGAACGTGTTCATCCTCTGCAGAGCGCAAACATGAGAACACTCAAAGTTATTGCTTGGTTTACTTTCCACACACAAAAGTCTCCAAGCTCATTTACTACTCTCCCTTCCCCATGCAGCTGCAGACATCTTCGTTAATTGATACAAAAGCCCCACAACAACCCAATGGGCAAAATTCAAATTCGCTTAAGTTCCTACAGTCAGTTCATTACCCTTCCCGGCCATGTGGCAGAGTTGGTCTGAAGATGGCATTCAAAACCTCGGTGCTTGTCTCTGCTCCCCAGCACGCACGCACACAACAAAGCAGATTCAAGTCCATTGAAATGCAAGCCCCTTCCTCCCTTCAAGAGGAGAAAATGGCAAAGCTGTCTCCCTAATTAAAAAAGCAAATGGATCCCTGTCCGGCTCCTGCATGCAGCCCTGAGTGGCCCAGGGATCAGGGGGAGCTGCTGGCTACGTGAGAGACAAGAGAGGCGCTCTGTTGTGCTCCGCTTCAAGGCACTCTGTGACTGAGCAGGGATGGAGGAGGAGGTGCTGCTGTTTCCCTTTGGCCCTGAGCTGCCCACACCACCAGCTGCCCAGGAGAAGTGCGACCCAGCCCGAGGAGAAATCCAAAACACCCGGGGGGAGGGGGGTTAATATCATCAGCAGATTTAAAACACGTTGGTTTGATCTAACTTTTCCCCACCCCTTCCATGCAAAACCCCAAACACTCTGCAAAGCCGGGTTTTCAAAAGTTCAACATCTTCTCCAGCCAGCGGCGAAGGGCCGCGTCCCAGCACAAAGGGAGTTCGAGTGGACACACCAGCTCCCAAGCAGCAAGACCCTTCAGACCCTCCCCCCCCCCCCCCCGAAAAACTTCTCTACTCCGCTTGGATTCAAAAGAGAGAGACGCACAAAAAGGAGATATCACGTGTCCCATGTAAAGTTCCCTCTCTTGGTAAGAGACAAAAAAAAGTCAAAGCAAAATCAATCCTCCCCCCTTTTTTTTCTTCTTCAAAACCTGAGTTTTTAAACAACCCCCCAGATCTGGGTGTGGGGAGGGGGCTGGATAGTTTGGAAAGTTGCGGGTTGAATCCCGGTGCAAGGCGGGGGAGGGGGGAATTCCCCCTTTCTTTAAATCCCTGCCTCTCTCACACACACAAAACAAACTGGGACTCCATGTTTTCTGCCTGTTACATCTGCGATCTTACCCCCAGACCTCCTTCTCTTTCTCTTCGGCCCTTCCATGGCATAGGGAGGGGCTCCGCCGGGTCCAGCTGCACCCCTCCCGGGGTGGAAAAAGGGGATCCCCCCCCAAACAAAAAAAATCACGCCCAGAGGGGAGCAGAGCTCGGAGGGCGAGGCAGAGAGAGACAGAGAAAGTTTCTCTGTTTCTCTCCCGGAGTGACAGATGCCTAGACAGAGTTCTCTTTGTTCCAAAAGAAACAGGAACTTGCGCGGTTCCCCACCACCTAACCTCTACCACCCCCTTCCCCAAACTCCCCCCCCCCCAGCTGTCACTTTACAAGCTCAGCAAACAACAAAAATTCCCCGCAAACATGGATTGCTGAGTTAAGACGGGTCTGGGGCGAGAGACTTGGAGATCCAGAGGGAGTAAAAATCAGCAAAGAGGAAAAAAGACCCTGTTTTTTTTTCCTGAGGGGAGGGGGGTGCTGTGCAAGCGGATCATTCATTCAGGGGGAGGCACGCGGTCGGGTTTGCTGGTCCTCCTGAAATGTTGCAAGAAGTGTGATCAAACAAAAGAATCCCCCCCCCCCCACACTCTCCATAGTTCAGTGCTTTGAAGGTATTTCCCCCCCCCTTCTCTCCCCCCGGTGCCTTTTCTTTTCAGGGCGATGCAGGAGTTTCTGCAGAGTTTGGCGGCTTCCTCCAAACCACGAGGATGGAGGGGAGACTCTGCCCCCCCCCCGGTACGTGGGAGCCCGATGGGCAAGCCACGCTTCGCCAGGCACAAAGTTTGCCCGAAAGACACGCAGCTCCCAAACTTCCCAGACTTACTTTTCCTCGTCGGTTTCATGTCCCCTCCCGGGTTCAGTCCAGCTCCGGGCAGGAGGGCAGTCCGCGCAGCTGACGGGCGCTCCTGGCTCGGGGAGGAGAGCTGCCCCCCTCTCCCTTTGTGTAGCCTACGGAGGCTTTTAAAGAGGAGGGGTCTGGGGCTGGTGGATGGGTCTTTAATACCTGACACGCTGCCTGACAGCTCCGGCTGGAAACCACCTCTGGGGCTTGACGTCAGATCCCCCCTTCCCAGGGCTGGTTCACGCACTTGGGCGCACAGTTTTAGGGGCAGCAAAGCAACCGCAGGCAGTTCACCGCCCCCCCATGAGATCTGAAATGTGGGGGAGGGGATGGGAGGAAGGGTGGGTGGTACACGGCAGAAAATCTCCTCCTCCCCTCTCTGGAGAATGCAGAGGGCAAGTTGCAGCCTCTAGCCTGTCGGAGAGGAACCCACGAGCCCACTCGTGTAGCTGCTACTGCCCAAGTCTCTGTGCAGAACATTATACAGATAAAACCCTGCAGAAGAGCAGTGTAAACACAGGAGGTCTGATTGTTAGCTGGCGCCTCCGAATCCGGACTAACTGCACTGAAGCTAACCCATGTAAACTAGCTTGAGAGGAGGAGCTCACAATGTTACAATAATACCCACCCTGTGGTTTTGGTGCTTAGTTTAGGCAGATCATGGGCAATTTTCAAGCTGTATCTATAGGGTTGTTTTTAATGGGAAACATTTCTTCCCAAAGCATGCGCCAAACTTTTCAGCCCGGATTTTCCTCCCATCACTTCTCAGTTAGGAGGCTGAGGTCTCCTTGAGGCCCCGATTCAGTAATGCACATGCTTCATGTTAAGTACCGCAGCAGTCCCACTGACTTCAATACCATTACCCATGCGCTTAAAATGAAGCATCTGCATAACTGTTTGCAGCAGCAAGACATTTAAAGCAGGAGAAGCTGACAGCAGCAAAACTGCACCAGGCAGCTTCCTTCATCTCTAGGCCTATCAAGGCCCCAATCCTGCAAGGGAATCCATGCACTTCTTTTGATGTCACTGGGGAGCTGGGTGGAGCAGCGGTTTGCCTTGTTTCAGGAGCAAGGCCTAACTTCTCAACAACAAATTCAGGGACAGAACCTTGCAATAAAAGTTGAGTAAAATCTCTCTCTATATAAACAGATCTTTTTCTTTAACTGAACAGTAAAGTCCTGGCGTTCGGGTTAGCGTTGTCACTTTTTATCCGTTAACATGGAAAATCAGAATCTCTGTGTGTAACACTAGATTGCATTAAAATTAAAGGATTTTTTTTTAAAGAAAGACCAATGGCAGGGAGTCATTAGCAAAGTTGAGGCAGGGATGATTTTCTTTTTGTAAAAAGTCAAGAGTAGGCACTTGTTAGTCATGGATGTTTGACGGGATTATGGAATGGAATGTGGATATGAGACCTTTGGATCTCACTTCTACCGGAGGTCTGTGACAGCCGTCAGGGAGCCTGCAATGCCCACATTCTCTCCCTGGCCCAGGAGGAGGTGGGTAGGACTGGCGAGCTTTGGTGTTGCACTCCGATGGGGATGGCGTGGAGGGGCTGATTCATTGTAGTTATGCTGTTCCTGGGTTATTTGATTTGTTACTTGGGTAAATGATGAGTCTGTTTACTTATTGTGATATTTTTAAAAGATTGTCAAGGCCCCCAGAGTATTGGATGGGCATTCTCTCATGGTAGCTTAATAAAAAAATAAATAGAGACCCAAAGGTGAAGAGATCAATCAATCAGATTAAGGCTATGTCTACACTTAAAATGCTACAGCGGCCCCGCTACAGCTGTGTTGCTGAAGCACCTCAGTGTAGACCAGGGGTAGGCAACCTATGACATGCGGCACGCGAGCTGATTGTCAGTGGCATTCACACTGCCCGGGTCCTGGCCACCGGTCCGGGGGGCTCTGCATTTTAATTTAATTTTAAATGAAGCTTCTTAAACATTTTAAAAACCTTATTTACTTTACATACAACAATAGTTTAGTTATATATTATAGACTTATAGAAAGAGATCTTTTAAAAACGTTAAATGTATGACTGGCACGCAAAACCTTAAATCAGAGTGAATAAATGAAGACTCGGCACAACACTTCTGAAAGGTCGCCGACCCCTGGTGTAGACACTTACTACAGAGATGGGGTGTGTGTGTGTATGTGTCTCTCGTTGGTGTAGTTAACCCACCTCCCCATGATATTGATGGAAGAATTCTTCCGTTGACCTAGTATTGTCTGTACCACGGTTAGGTCGGTTTAATTACATCTCAAAGGGGTGTGGATTTTTCACACACCTGAGAGACGTAGCTCTGCCAATGTAACTCTCCAGTGCAGAGCAGCCCAAAGGAAGAAGTATGTTTTGACTGCTAAGGTACAGGCTACACACATGGATCATCATAACCTCATCTACCAAGATGCAAGACCATCTACACACAATGCTATTCTGCTATACAAGCAGACGTTCTCCTTTAGCCTAGGGCCCAGATCTTCGAGTCAGGTGCCTAACTCCCATTGTGCCTATATACCTTTGAGGATCTGGGCCTAAATTGCTTGTGCTCTTTGAACCAGGAGGCCTTGGATTCTACCCCTGCTGTCATACTAAGTGTCCAGTGGCCAGCATAGTGACAATGCTGAAGTCCTGGATGGTCAGGGGTTTTGTTACATTATCATTTGCCACCTTCCTGCTACTCAGCAAAATGGAACCAGCGATGGTGTGAGTTCCCTGCATGGTACAGCCACTGGGACATCTCAGAACTGTGCCGTGCTGTTTAGAACTCAGTTTAGATTGACAGGGCTGACCGCAGCAGCAGCGTCGTGAGTCTGACCTCAGTGGCTGTTCAGCAGCTGAATATTGGTTTAGGGCCTAATCCTGCACAATGTTGCTCCCCTCCGTCTGTGGCGCCCAACACCTGGCAGGATCGAGCTTGTTAGGGAAAGAATAAAAGTGGACGAGACGTAAACATGCAGCTGTTTCTGAAGGTCTGGTTCAAAGCCCGTTCAGGGCAGCAGCACATGTAAAGCCAATCCTGCACTTTTGAGGACAGTGGGGGTTTTGCCATTGGTTTCAGTGGGAACAGGATCAAGGCTCTTAGTCTGGAGTTTGGCTGCCTAGGGATGTGTGAACTAAGTTGATTGTCCTGAATGTGCTGCTGACTGGTCAATCTGAGTGTGGGGGAGGTGCTGAGTGATTCACTGAGGGCTACACAGAGAAGGTATGGAAGGGGAACAAGAAGATAGCAAAGACCCTTCTCCTGAGGAGTCCGAATGAGTCAGGGAGGGCTGAGTGATGGGCAGTGACAGACAGAGGGGAGTGAAAGAGATTCCAGCCATTGCATCGCATCACAAAAAAAAGTCACTAGAAATGTAAAGGCCCGAATCATAAAGCTGTGTTGTAAGTAGTACAGCTTGTCTCTCAAGTGGGGCGGTTGTTCTATTCTTCTGTTGACCTAGCCACTGCCCCTCGGAGAGATGGGTTACCGCAGTGACGGAAACACCCCTTCTGCCAACGTAGCGTTTACCCTACAGTGCTACAGCAGCACAGCTGCAGCGCGGTAGCTTAAGGTATGTCTACACTGGCAGAGATACAGCGCCGGCCATTACAGTGCCGCTCAGAGAGCGCTGAAGGGAAACCACTGTTGTGTGTTCACACTGTCAGCTGCCTGCAATAGCGTGTTCACACTTGCGGCACTTGCAGCGGTATTTGGAGTGGTGCACTCTGGGCAACTATCCCACAAAGCATCTCTTCCTCTTCTGCCACTAAGAGTTGTGGGAAGGTGGAGGGGGTCGCAGGGCATCCTGGGGTCCTGTCTCAATGCCCCGTGATGCATTGCTTTGCATCCCAGCAATCCCTGTGCTTCTGTCCGGATTTGGCGCCATCTTTCAATGGTTTGTGTACTGCGCGCTCTGCCTCTTCGGTCTGCAGGAATGGATCCCACACTGTTTACCAATATGCTGCTTGTTCTCACTAACACGTCACGAGTGACAGTGGAGTTATTCCTTAAACTACAAAGGCAAGAGGAGTTTGACATTGATCTCGCCACGTGTACTAGCTATGACAGGAGATTGCTTGTGGCATTCACGGAGGTGCTGACCACAGTGGAGCTGCTTTTGGTCTCGGAAAACAAGCACTGAGTGGTGGGATCACATCGTGATGCATGTCTGGGATGATGAGCAGTGGCTGCAGAACTTTTGGATGAGGAAAGCCACATTCATGGGACTGTGTGATGAGCTCACCCCAGCCCTGCAGCGCAAGGACATGAGAATGAGAGCTGACCTGTCGCTGGAGAAGCATGTGGAGATTGCACTGTGGAAGCTGGCTACTCCAGACTGCTACCAATTGGTCGCTAACCAGTTCAGAATGGGAAAGTCAACCGTTGGACTCGTGTTGATGGAAGTGTGCAGGGCCATTAATTGCATTCTGCTCCGAAAGACCGTGATTCTGGGCAATGTGCGTGACATTGTGGATGGCTTTGCACAAATGGGCTTCCCTAACTGCGGAGGGGTGATAGCTGGCATGCATATTCCAATTCTGGCACCAGACCACCTAGCCACTGAGTACATTAATCAGAAGGAGTATTTCTCTATGGTTCTCCAGGTGCTTGTGGATCACCGTGGGTGTTTCACGGACATTAACACAGGCTGGTCTGGAAAGGTGCATGAGACATGCATCTTTTGGAACACTGGCCTGTTCAGGAAGCTGCAAGCAGGGACTTTCTTCCTGGACCAGAAGATCACTGTAGGGGAGGTCGAAATGCCCATTGTGAACCTTGGAGACTCTGCCTATCCCTTAATGATGTGGCTTATCAAGCCATACATGGGGCATCTTGACAGCAGCAAGGAGTAGTTCAACAACAGGCTGAGCAATTGCAGAATGACTGTTGAGTGTGCTTTTGGCCGTTTAAAAGCCCGCTGGCGCTGCCTATATAGGAGGCTGTACCTGGCCGATAACAATATTGCTATGCTTATAGCCGCGTGCTGTATGCTCCATAATAGTTGTGAAGGGAAGGATGAAAGCTTCACTCAGGGCTGAACCGCTGAGGCTCAGCGCCTGGAGGCTGAATTTGAACAGCCAGAGACCAGGGCTAGTAGAGGGGCGCAGCGTGGGGCCATAAGGATCAGGGATGCCTTGAGGCAGCAATCTGAAGCTGAAATCCACTAATATTTGTTGCTATGCTCGGGAGTGCAGTGCTTGTAATGCGAGGAGGTGATTGTGATTGGTGCAGGTGATGCATTATGAAGGTTTAAGAAAGTTGCCTGTTGCTTTGCAGAGCTCTGTTTGCTTTCAATTAATGGAATAAGGATTGCTTTCAAACCAAAACTATTCTTTTATTTAAAAACAACAACTAGAGGAGAGAGACAAACAAAAAAACCACATCAGCACTGTGGGGGATGAGGGAAGGGAGAGTCCCAGGAGGAGGTGGGGTCCCGGGACGGTTAAAGATTTGTATATGTCCAGGTATCATATGCAACCTTGTCCTTTGGAGTACAGTGCAGCGGGTACTGTACTTCAGCAGGGCTAAACTGCAGAGGGATGGGTGTTGAGTGCAGTGGGTACTGGGAGTCCGCAGGGCTGGACTGTGACGGGGCAGGAGTGGAATGCAGCAGGTACAGACTGGAGCCAGGAGGTTGATAAGATTTTTTTGGCATTGTCTGGGGAGCGCATGGGAAAGAGTTTTGCAACAGCGGCTGCAGGGGAAGGCAGGCATAGAGCTGCTCGGTTTGTAGTGCTAGTAGCACCTGGAGCATGTCCACTTGGCGCTCCATAACTTTTAAGAGCAGCTCCATGGCTTCTTTCTGGCATGCCGTGTTCTCCTTTCAGTCCCTCTTCTCACTGTCCCGCCACTGCTTCAGTTCTTGTTTTTCAGCCACAGAGTGCATCATGACATCACACAGAAAGTCCTCTTTAGTTCTTCGTGGCCGCTTTCTAATTCTGCGCAGCCATTCAGCTGGTGATAACAAAGAGGAAGGCTGGGCTCCCAAGGTCATATCTGTGAAGCCAAAATGCAACATTTTACAGAAGTAGCATGGTTTGCAACACACAGACCACTGATTCAGTGATTTAAAACACAGCCACTATTCACATACCTGTCACTAACTGGCTGACCCCAGGAAAGCTCACATGAGCCACAAGACCCCCAAAATGGTGCGTAACGACAGGGGCAGAGGAAATCAGTGTTCCAGGACTGTACTGTACACTGGGCATGTGGCTCTTGGGGAGAGCCAGCACTTGGGGGGGGGGGGGGCTGATAATCATTACTGTCCCCACATTTTCCACAGGCTGTGTTCATTATGGAAGATATCTCGCTGCTGAGGGTGAGCAGGGAATCAAGGGAGGGTCTTCTCCAAGACTGCGGCTTCTGCCCTGGCCCTTATACGGCTCACCTGTGTGCAGCAATGATCCCAACCTCCTCCTCCCCTCCCCCCAGTGACGGCAAAGTGGCATGGGAAAGTTACCCTTAATGGGGCAAGAAACAAAGCAGTTCTGCCAAAGAACCTGCAGCAGTAGATTGCCAGTATCTCCATGAGAGTTTCCTGGAGATCTCTGAGGCAGATTCCCGTGAAGTGAGGGAATCAATCAATACCCTGTTCTGCCGCTCAGACTAGGTATGCGCTGGTATGCACATCGTACAGACACAAGCCTGCTTTTTGCAACCCTCCTGCCCCCGACAACTCGCTTCAGCGATTCCCAAAATCAAAGCCACTTACCAGGGGCCTCTTCTCCTGTTTGCACTACACCAAGCTCCAACCACTGTGACTGGGTAGCCTCCTTCAGGGTGGAGAAGAGCTCCTGGCTGCATGCATCTCTGACCTCCGAGTCATCCTCTGCCTCTGGGTCCCCCTCCACATCATTGTCTAAGATTTCCTCCTTCTCGCTCGATCCACTCTCAACTGGCATGCGAACCACCAAAGTATCCACAGTGGTCTTCACAGTGGAGGTGGGGTTGCCACCAAGTATCGCATCCAACTCTTTGTAGAAGCAGCAGCTCGTGGGCGCAGCACCGGAGCCTCCCGTGCCTTGTGGTAGGTGTTCCGCAGCTCCTTCACTTTGACACTGCACTGCAGTGTGTCCCGGTCATGGTCCCTTTCTGTCATGCATCGTGAAATCTGTCTGTAGGTATCATAATCCCTACGGCTGGAGTGCAGCTGGGACTGGACAGCCTCCTCTCCCCGAATGCTGATGAAGTCCAGCACCTCGCCATTGCTCCAAGCGGGGATCGCCTGGTGCGTGGAGCAGTCTTGGTCACTTGGAAAGACGTGCTGAGAGCACTGCACGCGTCACTGAGCAAACAGGAAGGGGACTTTCAAAATTCCCAAGAAATTTAAGGGGTGGGGCTCATGGTTGGTCACCTGAGAGCAGGGCAGTAGAGTTCAAACCGATGTCCAGAGAGGCGAGAACGGGCATTGTGGGACACCTCTCGGAGGTGTACTGGTATACCTATGCCAGTAAAGTATTCCTAGTGTAAACATGGGCACAGTTTTACTGGCACAACCCCTAGTGTGGATGCAATCATACCAGGATAAATGTACTTTCATGAATAAGCACATTTATACTGGTATAACTGCACCCACACCAGGGGATTGTACCACTGTAACAATACCAGTGTAGCTGAAGCAGTACAATTTTTGTGTGTGGATAAGGCTGTAAGCCCCCCCCCACCCCCCCCGGTCCCAGAACCTCCTCTTGTAGCGAGCACAGCCCCTAGTTTCTAATCACAGTACTGGTTTTCTCTTTAGCTGGCAAACAACCCTCCCCCTATTTTGTTTTCTAAATTGCGTCAGACCTGGAGAAAAATTAGAGGAAATGGTTTGTGAACTCAGGCAAATTTCTGAGCCAGAAAGATGTCTGTCTGACTAGCTGTGGCAAAAGCCTCCGTGAGGTCTACCCAGCCCTTAACACAATCATGTGAGCTCCGACCAGCAGAGCTTTTGACAGAAGGTAGGAAGAGAAAATCTTGGTAGGAAGGAAAAAGCTTTTGAAAATCTCGATGGCTGCTCATCTGCATCTTTATGTGCCTAAATACCTCTAAAAATCTGACCCAAAGTGGCTAGGTTGAGACCTTTTGCTTATTATTAATGATCCATTACTTGGACCCTTTAGGCACTCCTATCATTTAATTCAGGGTAGTAGGCACTTTGAAGGAGATGTTTGACTTGCAATGGGATTTAGGGTCCTAAGTCACTTAGAGCTGTTGAAAATGTCGCCCAGGCAACCAGTTGCCAATTATGCCTTTGAAAATGATCAACTCCAAAAGCCGAGTGTCCATGTGCTGTAGGAGCACGGAGAAGAAGACAGGAATCTCAGGCCTTGGCTACACTGGCGCTGTACAGCGCTGCAACTTGCTGCGCTCAGGGGTGTGAAAACGCTCCCCCCCCCCCCCGAGCGCAGTGAGTGCAGCGCTGTAAAGCGCCTGTGTAATCAGAGCCTGCAGCGCTGCAAGCTACTCCCCTCGGAGAGGTGGAGTACTTACAGCGCTGCAAGAGAGCTCTCGCAGCGCTGGCGGCGCGACTACACTCGCGCTTCACAGCGCTGCCGCGGCAACGCTGTGAATCCCCAAGTGGAGCCAAGGCCTCAGTCGGATGAGGAAAATATAAGGAGCATCGCAAATGCAAGCTGAGCTGCACCTGTGTTACTGAGGGATGGAGAATATGAGCTAGAACTAGAGGGCAGGGCTTGTGCTTCTGTAGGCTCTCGCTGAGAGGCATGTTCACCACTGCACGTGTCAGGGTTTCCTTTTCAGAGGAGAGGGCAGAAGGAGGGTCTTTTCCAAAGCACGTTAGTAAAGAGCCATGGAGATTCAATCTTTTCCCAGGTAAAGGTTCCCGGGTGGCACAGAATATAAATCTTCAGGCTGGATTTTCTTTAAAGGATTTTGCTGCTTCTTCAGTGTCCTCCTTGTGAAACCAGCAGGCTGCTGCCTTGAGCCCAGCTTTGCAGAAAACAGTCTCCAGTAAACAATAGCACCTCCCACACCCTGTCCACCTCAGTGCAAAGCCTAAGGGGGCTCATTGAAATGCGAATGCCCTTAAGACCAGGCAATTGAAGAAACAATCAACCAGCTGGGTCAAGGGGCACTGAAAACAGGGGAGATTGGAGAGGGTCACTGGCTGGGCTGCAGCATCCTTAGGGCCTTGTTCACTCTGGGCTTCCTGGAACCTGTAACTCCCCACTGGCGATAGCAACAGGCACGGGGAGCTGTAGCGGAGGGAGGACTTGGGCATATTTACCGAGAGCAGGTCTCTCTACAGTGTTTAAAAGAGCAGCCATGAGAGCCTATGCTGACCTGCTGTGTGAGCTTGGGCAAGGCAGTCACTGAACCTGTGTGCCTTGGTTTCCCCTCCCACCCTTTGTCTATCCTGTCCATTTAGACTGTGTCTACACTGCAGCGGCAGCTGAAGACACTTGCTACAGCAGTGGAAGGGTTTTTCTCATCACTGTAGTTAATCCACCCCCTCAACAGGCGGTAGCTAGGTTGATTGAAGAATAACTCTTGATGGGGGGGGCACAATTTAAAGGTTCGGGAGGGGGCATGTGACCATCCCACATGTCGCCTCTGGACTGAGGAGCATCAGCAGAGCTGGGCAGCAGCGAGCGAACACTTCGGGGAGCATCTCATGGCAGCCAGGCCAGGGCCAGCTCCCGGGGGTGTCACTGGCTGGCACTGGACTCCTTCAGAGGAGAGGCAAGAGCGTGTTGGGGGCGCAGCTTGGATTTCTGTCACCTGCCTTGCCAGGGGAGCGCCCAGATGTGCAGGGATGGCCCAGCTAAGGGAACATGGCAGGGAGGGCTGCTGGGGAGCCAACCAGCTCCCACTGTGTGGAGAGCCAGGGGCCCAAGTGGGCCACACAGCTCCCACCAACTTCCAATCCACTGGCTCCTGGCAGGCACGCCTCAGTTTGAAAACCTCTGTGCTAAATGGAAGGCAGAAATCTGAGGGGGCACGTGACTCCATGTGCCCACCTCCCACTCCATTTTCCCACCCTGGTGGCTTTCCCACCCTGGGGGGCTGCCCCCTTTGCCCCGCTCTGGTTACGGCCCTGTCCAGGGCAGTCCCACAATGAGAAAAGGCTTGTTTTCTGGTTCTGTTTCAGATCTGGATGAAATTTCATCAGAATGGTCCAAGACAGCAGAACTGTTGCAGGGGAAACTGACCTTGCAAGATTTGAGATGGTGGAGGCTTTGCTAGATCAGCTGGACCCAGGAAATTTCCACCATTCGGGGGCAGACATCTCCTAAGAGCAACTAGCAGCATTTCGGCACTGTTGAATCCAGTCCTGAACCCTAGTCACAATTCCCCTTTGAACCAAAATCCTCTCCTCTCCCCCTAACCTAGCTCTCCCTCTCAGCACTGCCTGGGCCCACATTTTATACCCTCTTTGTTTCCTTGCTCCAGTTACAGCAGGGGCCAGAGTGACAGAAAGCTCATGAGAAGGCCCGTCTGTATGTGACAACTGGACCAGGTTTGCAGCCAGAGGTTCAGAGACATGGGAATCAAAGTGACTTACCCAAGCTTCTGAGAGCCTCCCCCCCATGCCACAGCCATGATGGGATTGATCTAATTTTTTCCACGGTTCTGTTTGCTCATTCATTTTGTGTGTACTGTGGAGCTGGGAGATAATGGCCCCCTGAGAGCTCCCTGTTTGCTTTCTGACCTCCTGAGGGTAGGGGGAGATTGGGCTCCAGACTTAAGTGATTGAGCAGTTAATGAGTGACTTTAGGCCCGAGGTGGAAGGGTGAGAGGCAAAGCAGAGTTGAAGGGGTAAGGAAGGGTCCATCCAAACCTGGCAGCATCGCTCCATAAACTCCTCAGGGGTGCCCATGTGGCTGGCACAGATGCCAAACATTGAATGGCAATTAATAGGGGTGTTTGGGAGGGGAAATGGGCACAGAGTTAGCTCCGTTTGAAATGCTTTGGGCGCAGCTGGTCTTTATTATAACATGAAGATAGAAAGAAAAGTGTTTAAAAAGTAATAGGTACCAGCTTTATTGAATAGGGCAGGTTGGCACCTGTGTTCTTTGTACACACCTGCTGGCATCTGAACACTAAGACTAGCGTACAGGGAGGAAAATGGGGCACGTTAACTAACACCATAGAAATCCTGGCGCCCAGGGAGTGTTTGAGATGAACAGTGTGGAGGAATGGTAACTACAGTAGTTGAAATAAATAGAGGCAGATGGCATGGAGTGTGGGCAGCTTGATTATGGTTTATTGTTGTTATTTAAATGAAGACAATATGCTCTGCACTAGGTAGGACATAAAAGGAACATGGCCCTGCCCTACACAGTTTATAATCCACCTTGACGTCTGGCTTGTAAGCAGCCAGGGGTATCTTAAGCTGATAGCATCCAAGGGCTTTGAGGAGTGGGTCACAGTGCCATTGGCCAATGAGAATGCTCTGTGGGCTCCCATTGGCTGCTAGCACTAGTGACAGGCGGAGCAGCTGGGAGGTGTAAGTGTAGTGTAGCAGATAGAGCACTGTACTGGGAGTCAGGAGCGTTCTTATTGGCAGCCCTGGCCCTGTGACTTGAGTCAAGTGACTCCACTTCTGTGCCCTCTGTGGCAGTTTGGCCATTTTGGATTGTAAGTGCTTTCATCAGGATCTTTTCTAGGAAAAAGATAAGACCCCATTGTTATCCACTGCTGGTTACAATGGTGGGAAAAGTAACACACAAATAGCTCGGGCATTTTTACAGCTCTGTGGGTTAGATACCACAGGGGGGAAATGCATGCACCCTGTCTATACTACAGCCTCACTGATGCTATTGCTATTGGTAAAATAGGAGGTGGAACTTCCCGTTCTAGATACACCTAACGAGATTATTATTTATAAAGCCCCCTGAATGTGTATGGCACCTTACAGAGAAGGGAGACAATGTCCTTGCCCCAAGAGTGCACACTCTAAAAGTTGAGAGCTAATTTGTCCACCTAGGTTTTAATCAAGTATCTGTCACCATGGGAGCTGTGCACTTCTAGAAAAAGATGGATCCAAGTTTGGAGAGGGAAGCTCAGGGAAACAGCAATAAGATCATACAATAGCTTTGAATTTCAGGACGTGTCTTGGAGGGCAGAGCTGTGGTGGATCAGGTTAGGAAGGGGATTCCAGGTAGCTGGTGGGTGCATGGAAGGTGGCTCACAGACAGCAGTGGGAGAACCAAATGAAAGGGTGTGATGTGCTACACAGAGCACAGAAAGGAAGCTCCACTCAGTGGCCACAGGAAGCGTCCGCAGTTGTGCGGGATAGAACAGAGGTGAATCGGTTTAACCGTGAGCTGTTTGGATTGCAGCGCCATTCAGACACCGTCTTGGAGGCTATTTCAGAACCTCGATTGAGTCCTGTCAATGGGGCATTTCCAACACACCTTTCCTGCCTATGGCCTTGTCTGTACACATAAATCGCACTTTAAGGGGCGGTCCACTTTTATATTTTACTGGTATAACTATGTCAGTTAGGGGTGTGGGGTTTTTTTGTCCTCGTGATTATACTGGGAAAAGCCCTAGTGTAGACACAGTTTTACCAGTACAAAGATGCCTTATGCCGGTAGAACTTATTTCAATTCCTGTCCACATTAGGGGTTATCTCTACACTGCAGCAGAAGGTGTAATTCCCAGCTCTGCTCAAGCTAGCACACTAAAAATAGCAGTATGGCCATGCAGGTGCAGGTACAGGCAGAGGCTTGGGCTAGCCCCCGAGAACGTACATAGGGTCTCAGGCCTGGTCTGCACCAGGGGTTCTCAACCTTTTTCTTTCTGAGGCTCCCCACAACATGCTAGAAAAACACCAGGGCCCAGCATGGGAGGGGGGAACTCAAAGCTCTTGGCTGGGAGGGGAGGGGCTCAGACATAGGTGTAGTTTGACTTTTATTTTGGGTGGGCAGGGGCCAGTGGGGCTCGAGTCAGCTCTGCAAGATGGGGGTCTGGGGAGGGAGCATCACCTCCACCCCCAACTCACCTCAGCAGGCCACCCAGCCTGTCTGGGTTGGGGACGCAACCAAAAATTATAACTCAAAGGTGGGGGGCTCAGCTCCAAAAGTTTGAAAACAGCTCAGGGTGCAGGGAGGGGGTAACTAGGGGCTGTGTGTGGGCAGGGGGTAGCTCAGGGTGCAGGAAGGGGGTAGCCAGGGGCTGTGTGGGGTCAGGGGAGTAGCTCAGGGTGCAGAGAGGGGGTAGCCAGGGGCTGTGTGGGGTCAGGGGAGTAGCTCAGGGTGCAGGGAGGGGGTAGCCAGGGGCTGTGTGGGATCAGGGGGGTAGCTCAGGGTGCAGGGAGGGGGTAGCTAGGGGCTGTGTGGGGTCAGGGGGGTAGCTCAGGGTGCAGGGAGGGGGTAGCTAGGGGCTGTGTGGGGTCAGGGGGGTAGCTAGGGGCTGTGTGGGGTCAGGGGGGTAGCTCAGGGTGCAGGGAGGGGGTAGCTAGGGGCTGTGTGGGGCCAGGGGGGTAGCTCAGGGTGCAGGGAGGGGGTAGCTAGGGGCTGTGTGCCAGGAGGGCTCCCTGTTCCCCAGGGGTTCTGCCAGCCATGGAGCTGGGTCTCTATGCCCGGGCGGCTCTTACTGGCTGCGTGTGCAAAGGGGGCTGGGAACTGAGGAGCAGCTTCAACCCGGGGCACCAGAAGGAGATGCGGGAACGCTGCAGCTGCCTGCTCCATGGCACCAGCCAGAGCAGCAGCTGCCCTGCACTGCCCAACTCTGGCTTCCCGCCTCTGACCTGGGCAGGGAGAGATGCGGGGGGGGGGGAGGGGGATATGGAGCTGCCCCGGGCCTGCTCTTCTCTTGCACTGTAGTTTTTGGGGGAGCAACACCCCCATGTCCCCCCAACTCTGCCCATGGGCTCAGGGCTTCTGCCCCATGGGGAGCACCGGGGCTTGGGGCTCTGGAATTCAGCTATGCTGCTCCCAGCTTCAGCCCCGCGGGGGGCACCGAGGATCAGGGCTTCAGCCCTGCAGCTCCTGGCTTTAGCCCAGTGGGAGGTGCTGGGGCTCAGGCTCTGGGTTTTAGCCATTAAAAGCCGCTGGTCTATGCTACAGAGTTAGGTCAACGTAAGGCAATTTACGTCGACCTAATTATGTCAGTGTCCACACTAAGGCTTGCTCCCACCAATGTAAGTGCCCTCCTACTCTGACGTAATAACTCCACCTCCGCCAGAGGCGTAGGACTTATGACGGTGTAGGTAGGGCGACGCAGTGTCGCTGTAGGACGCTGCCAGTTACTTACATCAGCTGTTGGCTGTCATTCTTGTCAATTTCATGGCTCCACTTGGGCTGTCAGCCAGGGGTAGGTGGGAGGCTCCAGCCAGAGTCCAGTGGTACCCCCACTCCCCCCGTTCCCAGCCGGGCTGCTGCCCACTGCCTGGGCTCCGTGCTCCGAGCCGGGCTGCCCCTGGGGTCCCCAATCGGAGCTGGGCTGCCCCTGGGGTCCCGGCTCCTTGCTGAGCTGCTGCCCGGGCTTCTTCGCCCAGCTCCCTGCTCCGAGCCGGGCTGCCCCTGGGGTCCCAGCTCCCCACTCCCAGCAGGGAGCCTCAATGCAGCTGAGTGTCAGAGGGGTAGCCGTGTTAGACTCTCTGTTGCTCAATGCAGCTGGGCTCCCAGGAGGGAGCTGCGCAAAGCTAAGAGCCCAGGCCTCCCCCCGCTGCCCCTCTTAAGTCGGTGGAAGCGCTCCTGCCGAGGACACGCACCGACAGAAGGAGGGCAGCATGGACATGGACTGCAGTGTCAGTTAAGTTTGTAGTGTAGATGTGCCCTCAGTTGCACTTGGGTGGCTAGCCAAAGTCGACGCCCATGTCACTGTAGTCACACTGCTTTTTTTAGTGAAGTAGCTTGAGCAGAGCTAGCATGTGTACATCTCCCGGCTGTAGTGCAGACATAGTGTTGGGGTGTTCTTCTGTGTTACTATACCAGTATTGTTAAAGCAGCAAAGCCTTCTAGTGTAGACAAACCCTACCTAAATCATTGCAGTTTAAATGGTGCAAACTTCTAAAACTTCTAATATAGACAGTTAAATCAGTTTACACCTGGGTTCAATCAATTTAATTTGAATTAAGTTCAATTGATTTAAACCAGGTGTAAACTGAGTTAAGTGTGTCACAGAAGGGGTTTGCTATGGCTAAACTAAATTCATTGCTAACTTGGTGCAACCTTTGAGTACAGACAATGCCTAATAAGAAGTAGATGTTATTATTATCATCATCATCATCATTTCAGTTCATTCGCTAGCCACCCCGACTAGCTGTGTCAGTGAATTTTGTGTAGTTCCCAGAGGGAAACATGTGCTACCATTTTCAAAGCAGTTTCCTTTCTGAGGGAAAGAACCTGCTTAAACAACTGCTTTGCAGAATGTTATCTTTTAATCAAGCACCCGAAGAGTTGATGAGCTCTAAAGAGGAAGCCTAAGGACTAAATTCATGTGTGCTACTGTATTCCTATGGGCCACAAGCACCCGGGGACACTCAAAGGTGATGCATTGTTGGAACATATAGTCTATATTGCACCTGTGTATAAGCCTTCAGAGAAGCTGAGAAAAATTATGTTTTTTAAGTTGTTCGGAGGCTGGTTAGGCTGCTCTTTTGATCTCTTTCTACTTAAGAATGACCATACTGGGCCAGAGCAGTGGTTCATCTAACCCGGTATCCTGTCTTCCGACAGTGGCCAGTGCCAGGTGCTTCAGAGGGACTGAAAAGAACAGGGCAATTTCAAGTGATCCATCCCCTGTTGCCCAGTCCCAGCTTCTGCCTGTCATAGGTTTAGGGACACTCAGAGCATGGGTTTTGCATCCCTGCCATCTTGGCTAATAGCCATTGATGGACCTGTCCTCCACGAACTTGTCTAGTTCTTTTTTGAACCCGGTTATGCTTTTGGCCTCCATAACATCACATGACAATGAGTGCCACTGGTTGACTGTGCGTTGTGTGAAGAAATACTTCCTTTTGTTTGTTTTAAACCTTCTGTTTATTAATTTCATCGGGTGACCCCTAGTTCTTGTGTTATGAGAAGGAGTAAATAACACTTCCTTATTCACTTTCTTCACACCAGTCATGGTGTTATAGCCTTCCATCATATCCCCCCTTAGTCATCTCTTTTCTAAACTGAATAGTCCCAGTCTTTCTAATCTCTCCTCATACTGAAGCTGCTCCATACCCCTCATCATTTTTGTTGCCCTTCTCTGCACCTTTTTCAATTATAATATATGTTTTTTGAGATGGGGCGACCAGAGCTGTATACAATATTCAAGGTGTGGGCAGACCATAGATTTATATAGTGGTGTTATGAACTTTTCTGTCCCTTTCATATTATCTATCCAAAGGGTTCACAAACTTCATTGCACCGCGACCCCCTTCTGACAACAAAAATTACTACATGGCCCCAGGAGGTGGGGCTTGTGTTTCAGCCCCGGGCCCCAGCAAGTCTAACACCAGCCCTGGCAACCCCATTAAAACGGGGTCCCGACCCACTTTGGGGTCCCGACCCACAGTTTGAGAACCGCTGACCTATCCCTTTCCTAATGGTTCCTAACATTCTGTTTGCTTTTTTGGCTGTCACTGCACATTGAGTGGATGTTTTCAGATAACCATCCACAATGACTCCAAGTCCTTTCTTGGGTGGCAACAGCTAATTCAGACCCCATCATTTTGCATGTATAGTTGGGATTATTTTTTCCAAAGTGCATTACTTTGTGCTTATCATCATTGAATTTCATCTGCCACTTTGTTGCCCAGTCACCCAGTTTAGTGAGATCCATTTGTTCTTGTAGAACTTTTTCTGTGTGGTGATGGTAAATTAACCTTTTGCCTAAAGAAAGCCATGTGAGCGCTTTGTAATTCAAATCATAATGTTTTGGGTGGACCAACCTGCCCTTGGATTGGCTGTAAAATATTTGCTTTGGGTTTGGCGTATGTGACAGCTATGCCTGGAGAAATGTGATCTCTGAAGTTACTATGGAACAGTGTCCAATCCTCATGCTATCTTCAGCCACTGGGAGTTTGTTCTGAGGATATAACTCTTTTATCTTGTGTTTCATTGGTTGAGAATATTGTCACTCTAGTGTCTGGATGGAGTTAGGGAATGGGAGGAGATTTCCTGCTTTGGGATGCTTCTGTAGTTAAATTAGGCTATTTTATAATTAGCTATTTCTGGGAGGCAGTGTGGTGTAGGGGTTAGAAACTGGGAGCTGGGAATTTGTGTTCCATTGCCAGTTCTGGCACTGACTCTCTGTGACCTCGTGTAAATCCTTTAACTTCTTTGTGCCTCAGTTCCCCCTCTGTAAAATCAAGTTGACACATACCTGCTTCAAGGGTACACAAAAACGGAAGCACCTAAAATCAGGGGACACTTTGTAAAATTTGGGCCTAAATTTCTAGCTTTCTGAGTGCAACCTGGAATGGAAATAGAATGACTATGTTCCACGTAGACAATCTAAAAAACAGTAGCTCTGAGATGTGTTAATTACCTCGTTCATATCAACAGGTTGTCAAAAGGACAGCATCAACTTGAAATCTAGCCAATTTAATAAATGAGTTCAGAGTATTTCAGGTACAAAGCCTGCCCTGCAGTCCTGACCAATTGTTGTGGCTTTACAATCACATTTTCTTAATGTTTAAATAAGTGTTTTTCACTCCCCTGAGGAAATTTACCCTACAAGCAGAACAGCGAAACTGACTATACATAAAGGGCTTGTCTAAAATGTTTGCCACTTTAACTAAACCAGTGTAGTTAAGGCACTAAAAATAAACCCTTGTGTGAATGCCTTTGCACCATTATAGAAGTGCTTATATTAGTATAGTTTATTTGTTGAAGACTATACTGGTATAACTGTGTCCACACTAGGGCTTATATCAATATAACTGTAGCAGTAAAAAAAAATCACACACACCCTCCAACAAACATAGGTATACTGGTAAAACTTTTCTAGTGTAGACCAGGCCAAAGTGCTGTCAAATGCACTAAATAAACAAACCGAAAAAAATATAGAAATATTCTTCCTTCCAATCCCTTTCAATTCTAAGGGTTTTTCAGGGGTTACTTGTATCAACAGCGGGTACAATGTTATCAGCAGAAGTGAGGTTATTTTCAATTGACTGTGTCTTTAGCTCTGATACTTGATTTTTAAACGTCAATATTTTTAACTCCCTGTCACTGTTAATTTTAGCACAAACCTCCAGCTAATGGGCTTATCTGGTGCTGTTGGATGCAGCAGTGAAGATAGGAGGACATATAGCTAGCCTCCATCTGCACTACAATTGTAACCGAGTTGGGGACATGGTTACAACAGTTTAAAAAGCGTAGATTACACAGGACCCAGCTATGACCCAGTAAAATGAGCTGTAACCATTCAGGCACACGCATGTTAGGGTGATGGACACAGTATGGAAACCTGCGTGGGAGTGGGGTTGTCTGGGGTTTAACCTAGGTTCTGGCAATCCACTAGCTATAGCTACGCTCCCTCATTTAACTGTTGCAACCAGGTCCCGTGACTTGGTGAGAGCCGCAGTGTAGGCAGGGTCTAACAAGATGCACTGCTCTCAGGGGTGGAGTCCTTGCCTGCCCTGATTCTCGGGGCCACTCTCTGCTCAAGTTATACCGAGAGAAGAGGTGGGAGCGAAGTGCGCTGCTCTGGGACTTGTCTGCCGAGGAAAGAGTGAGGGAATAAAAAATAAAAGTTCTCCCCGGCCAGTTTTTACCTCTAGCCACTAGTGGCCCCCTCTTGGGGCAGCTCCTGTTCTCTCACGGTGCCCCCTTTCTGCTACCCCATGGGGCACAGCAGAGTGGGGAGCCACAGATGCCAGGTGGAGGAGGAGCAGGGGTAGGGCTGATCAGGGAAGAAGAGGATCTTGATTTTCCCTTTGTGGCCTCCCCAAAATGTCCAGTTTAGGGTCCCACAGCAGGAGGGTGCAGGGCCCAGCACAGGCCCCCACACTGCTTCTGGAGGTGGAACCACAGTGCATTTATTATTCATTATCCTTAGTACTGCATTAGCATCAGGGGTCCCCCACTGAGACTGTGCCAGGTGCTGTACACAGGGCCGGCTCCAGGCACCAGCCTGGCAAGCAGGTGCTTGGGGCGGCCACTCCGGAGAGGGGTGGCACGTCCAGGTATTCAGTGGCAATTCAGCGGATGGTCCCTCGCTCCCGCTCGGAGCGAAGGACCTCCCGCCGAATCGCCGCCGCAGATCGAGATTGCGGCTTTTTTTTTTTTTTTTGGCTGCTTGGGGCCCATACCCTGGAGCCGGCCCTGGCTGTACAAACACTGAGGCCTGGTCTACACTTAAAAATCAGATTGACCTAGCAGCGTTGCTCAGGGCTGTGAAAAAGTTTGTGCCCTGAACATCATAGTTAGGTTGGCCCCTGGTGTAGACACGGGGACACTTGGAGCTCCCATTGACCTAGTTACCACCTTGGAGAGGTGGATTCACTCCACCAAAGGAAAACCCCCTTCCCTTGCTGTAGGAAGCGTCTACGCTATCCTGCTACAGAGGCAGCTGCAGTAGCACCTGTAGTGTAGGCACAGCCATAGGAAGAGACAGCCCCTTCTCTAGAGTGTACCAACTCCTGGCCACTCTGACCAGCTGTGCAACTGTCTGTCTCTTGGAGGAGAGAGCCCAGAAGAACAGTCTTTGTTATTAAGGGGGTTCTTCTGGGGGAAGAAGGGTTTTGTGCTAGTTTAACTAAAGCAGTGTAAAAAAGGAATTGAGCTGAAATGGTGCAACTCTGACTATAGACAAGGCCTGAGTTTCTGCACATGCTCACACACAGAGATACCTGTGGGGAAGGGCCTCTCAGAAGAAAACCCTTTCTGCCTCTCCCCCACACCTGGTCCCATGAGTCAGCAATCAGTCCCAGGGAGCTACATTGTCCTGCAGGGTCCTTTGATGAGCAGGTCAAAAGAAGGAGCACTTGTTCAAGGGAATGCCTGTGCCTTTCAGTTGATGCCCATGGGAATTGTCCTGGGCAGGTACTTCTGTGCTTGGGCTAATCCAAATGCCGGCATCTCATGGCACTGCAGGCTGGGTAACATGTCCTTCTGCACTCCAGTGTCTGCCCAGATGCAGTGCTGAAACCTCCAGCGGGTCTCTGGCTAATCTCATGTGGAACAACTGTGCTTTGTTAAAAGGAGGACACCCCAGGAGCTTCCCCAGGAATGTAAGGTGAACTTTGTTTTTAAAGTTGTAGGTCCGTCCCTTAGACCCTGTCTGCACAATTGCAGCTGGGCCAGGAGACCAATTTACAACATTGTTGTCTCCTGGGTTGGCAACCATATGACTTCATTTTGTGGGACCCAAAGCTTTGGACACGTTGAAGGCTTCAGCATGCTGCAGAGATGCTGTTAAAACAGAGCTGGGGTTTCTCTACACTTCAAGTCTCTGGGGCCCCAAAGTGGTGATGTGTAGTGTGGAGGGGGACTTAAGCCCCGATCTTGCAAGGGCATTAACATGTGAGTTGTCCCAGGAAGTTAATGGGACTCGTCATGTGTATAAGTCCTTGCAGGTCCAGGGTCTTAATTGCTGAAAGGAAGAGAGCTGTAGTTATTTTAACAGGAGTTACTGATGTCACCTGATTCTTGTCTTCTTACAGCTTGAGCTCACATGAGAGGTGCAAAAGAACATTTGCCTGCTAAACACTTGCAGCTCCCATCCCTTCAGGATACCCATCCACAATTTGCAGCAGAGGTCCAGAGGAGGCCAAATCTAGAGTTCAATGCCCACAAGCTGTGATCTGGCATCTCAAGGCAGCTGCGTTTAGTGAGTTTTTCATGTGGATTCTATCATCACTGTTGTTAGATTATTCCCTTTGAGCCCTGTGCTTCATCATGCCCCAGAAAATAACCTCCCTATTGTTTGCAAGAACAGTTAGGGTGTATTCTCTGTTACTATGGGGAACTGTCATGCAAGAGGAGACAGAATGCATCTTCTCCCTATAGGGCAAACAGTCAGGGCTATCTACATTCACATATCTGGCATGCATCCAGTGCTTACTTTGTGCCAGAACTTGCCAGGGCTGAGCTGCGGCACTTCTAGGCCTGGCAGTTCATAGCCCCAGGACCTCTTGGCTTGCTGCATGAGTTATGAATGTGAAAAAATTGCTCTTTCATTACAAATTAAGCACTGCATGCATGCATCCATCCAGGCTGAAACATTGGTGCCTATCACCTTAGCATCCAGCTTACAGACCATTGTTAGACATTAACAATGCGTTTGCTATTGCAAATATTCTAGCAGGTCTGAAACCGTGGACACTGAAATGGCGATTAAGATGGAGACATCTAATTGGCTGGGTGACAGGTGTAGCACTTAGGAACCCTCATAGCTGTAGAGATGGGTCTGTGTCTCACAGCTAGTTTTCAGCCCTCTTAGGTGACTCTTGATTTAAATGGACAAACTGGCAGCTTTTCAAATCAGCTCCCTGTGTTTAAAAACAGCCTCTCCTCTGCAACGTGCTGTGTGTTGTAAAGGGAGCGACCAACTTCATCAGTTGATAAGGGCGGACCAAGAAGCTTAAGCTGCAGGAGCAAAAATGTGGGGTAAATGTTCAGAAGACGTTCACAACTAGCGTATAGATGCAACTCTGCCACAGAACCCGCTGCCATGAGGGGAGGTGAAGTTGACATTGCTGGAGTAATTCATGGGCAGACCCCTCTCTCCGGGATAGCACAGGATTGAGGCCACCAACGGGGGCACAGCACTGGGAGGACACAGTGGATAACCCAGCAGAGAGGGCTCTTCCAACCCGGCTGATGCTACAGATGACTGCTTAGGACAAGTTAATCAAAGACAGAAATCTACCACATGCAGTAAAACAAGAAGGCGACCTGGTAAATAAGGTAACTGTGCACATGCACTCATTGGTATTATATCCTTTATATTTTATAGGTAATTTCAATTTTCTGAATCCTTAAATCACAGATTCTAAAGCCACAAAAATACAATTATTCAGATAGAAAACTTTTTTTTTTTTTTTTTTAAAGAGGGGGCAGTTGTATATTCCTTTCCTTGTCACTGTTCTTAGGGTCTGGATTTGTACTGGATAATAACTGCTGGAAAATGAATGGAGATGGTCTATTTGGGTTTATAATCCCCTGCATGTTACCCTGGGAATCAGGCTGGATCATATCAGAGGGTATGTGTGTAAGGAGAGGGGGGTAATAAAAGCATGTGTGTCAGGGTGAAAAATAGCTGTCTAGTGGAATGCAGGAGGTTTTCTACTCTACGTACCCAGCATGGCACAGTTGGTGAGGTGTATTCTGGGGAGGTCCCACCTGCCTCTCAAGCTCTGGATATTGGCTGAGATGGGAGGCAGGACCTGGGATTGGATGGATCAAGGCTCATATCCATTCTGGCAAATCCCATGTTCTGCTGTCTCTTCAGTCCAAGTGTAGTGCGCACATTGGGAACTACCATTCGTTCATTCCAGTGGGTGACGGACCCATACTGGTGACAGGAGCGGTGACTGGCTTAATGTGGGGAAGGGCTCTTGCCTTATGGACTGCGACACTGGGAAAGTCAGCCCTGAAACGGCAGGCTAACCGCTGGGCAGAGCCGTAACTAGGGATTTTTGCACCTGAGGCAAGAGACAGGGGTGGCACGTCCAGCTCTTGGGCGGCGGGTCCCTCTCGGAGGGAAGGACCTGCCGCCGAATTTCCGCTGAAGAGCCGGACGTGCCGCCCCTCTCCCTTGCCAACAACCGGCGGTAATTTGGCGGCGGGTCCTTCAGTCCCTCTCGGAGGGAAGGACTTACCAGCGAAGGAGAGACTTTCTGCGCCCCTCACCTTTTGCGCCTGAGGCAAGTGCCTCACTCACCTCGCCCTCGTTACGGCACTGCAGCTGGGGATTATGGGTAAACATTGTCATCAAGGTAAAATGCAGAGCAGGATTTTATTGCCCCTCATTGAGAGGGGCCAATTAGGCACACAAATGTTAGTCCCCAGCAGAATGATTTGACCACCCTTGGCTGGTGTGATTGCAAAATCTGTGCATGGCAAAGCCACCCCCAGGAATGCCTTGTGTGCACGCTCCATCTACCATGCAACAGCTCACCACCACCACCCGGTAGAGGGACCCCTCCCCCACCCCCTCCCGGTCCACCCCACTGCAAGGATCTGTGCCGGACAGGCTGGGGCGTGGCAGGGAAAATACACAGGGGTCCGTGTGCTCTGCTATTCTCAGGTGAAAGGTGCTATTTAAGTGCAAATTGTTATGAGTGCAGAATGGGGTGGGGCAGGCGGGGCCAGGGCAAGGAGGGATTCCCAGTGGGTTAGAAGAACAGAACTTTTAGCTCCAGTATGAGCCTGTTCTGAAATAGAGGGAGAGGGTCGGAGTGGTGTCGCTGGGAAGAGATTCAATGGCCAGGGGCTAAGCAGCAACCTCAACAGGCCCCCTCAGGAGTTTACACTCTGAGTGGCCATGGATCATACACCCATTGCCAGATGCTACAGCACTGGTGAGTTGAGCCCATGGTAACTATTCTGCTTTCCTCTGGTCACCTCCTCCATACAGCACTCGAATTCAGGAGGTCAGATCTTTGTGGGAACGGGAGCCACCTGGACTGACCTGCAGCGAACAAGATCGACGGAGGCTAGGAATGGTTGACATGCTCGAAGGGCTGAGGGACGGGAGCATGAAGATTCATCTTCTCCTGGGAGGGGCATTTGTGTGGGGGCCAGCTCGTCCCTAATGCAGAGCAGGGTTAAGGCCTCACGTCATGTGCTTTAAGGCATTTTCCATGGGGTTGGCCTGCTGGGACTCTGGGCCAGAGGCAGCACGCGTGCTCAGGGAGGAGGGGCATGGCAGGTGTACAGAAGGTGGGACGGGCGCCTCTCGTCTCTAGTCATCTTTGTCTTTGGCTCCATGCTTGAGAATGCGGGTGAACTCCACGTAGTTGAAGTTGCCTTTCTTGTCGATGGGGGCCTCTCGGTACATCTCGTCCACCTCCTCGTCCGTGAACCTGTCCCCCATGGTGGTGAGCAGCTCGCGCAAATGGTCTTCATGAATAAAACCTGCAAGGGAGCAACGAATGGCAGGGAAGAGGAAAGATAAAGGAGGTGGAGTTAATGTAGCTGGAGTGCCCGAGCGAATAGAGCCGGGGAACAGAACTCTGTACTGGTTCCTGGGAAGCACTGGCCTGGGAAAGCCCAGGATGACCCAGCAGTGAGGAACGGGGTGTTTCTAAAGAGTCTGGTCCAAGGATTTGGCTCCACGGTGTAGCGATTACAGGGACCCAGGACACTGGGCTGCAAACGGTAACAATGGCACCCCAATGGGACGAGAGCTGCTGCAAACAGGTGGCCAGAGATTCAAATCTGAGCTCTTTAGGAACAGGATGGCCTCTTCCCAGTCAGGGCAGTGTGAAAAGCGACCCTGGAGGCCACAGAGAGTGGGATCGTGCCCGCGCTCGGGATTCACACTGCTGGGGGATTCATGAGGGGTGGAAAGGGGAGATCGTGGGTTTCAGAAGGAGCTCAATGGAGCAGCATCCCCTCCAGGAAGGGTATCCCCCCAGCAGACAGCATTTTCTGAGTTAGTGGTTCTGTGGTACCTGCAGCCTGGACAGTGCCCCTCAATCGCAGCTCTCAGGATCCCCCATTATTCCCCTCCCAGGTGGCACTGAACAAAGGCCGCATCATGCCTTTGCTCTGCAGACACACCAAGGGAGGACAAGGATGCTGGGTTCCACTCTGTGAGCTTGCCAGGCTTTTGAACTAGGGTGAAAGGCTCCTCCTTTGGGCTGGGCATTGGATGGGCCCCAGATAACTGGCTTAGGCCCAAATTCTCAATGGTACATAGGAGCTTTTCTCCCTGGGTTAAAGGCAGCCCCCATGGCTAGCTCCACACACCCCTGCCTGGAAGTCAGGCACTGGGGAAGCAGAGCTCTGTCTCACTACGGCAGCAATGCTGCCCACTCTACTGGCTGGCTCAGCTCAGCATCCCTGGCTGGCGTGGCTGACAGCGCAGCCAGCCTGGCCTCCGTTACCATACCTGTCGCGTCCTCGTCGAAGCAGGCAAAGGCATTGCGGATGACATCTTCTGGATCGGTGCCGTTCAGCTTCTCTCCGAACATGGTGAGGAACATAGTGAAGTTGATGGGACCCGGTGCCTCGCTCATCATGCCCTCCAGGTACTCATCAGTGGGGTTCTTCCCTGCCATATGGAACCAGCGCAAGGTGAGCCGCTGCACTCCTATACTTGCGCACCTGAGGGGCTCTGAGTGCTTGAAACACGACTAAAGCCTCATGACACATGGGCATGATTGTTCCCCATTTTACAGGTGGGGAAACTGAGGCACAGAAGCGACTAGTCCAAGATCACCCAGCAAGTCAGTGACAGAGCCAGGAATAGAACCCAGGAGTCCTGATTCCCAGGTCCCTGTTCCAATCGCTAGATTAGACCCAAACCCAAGGCAAGCGCATGGCTCAGGGACACCAAAATTGCTCTTTGGGAGGCAGAAATGAGACCCGCAGCCCAGCTGTTCAATGGTCAGAAACGTCAGAGTGGAGGGGCCAGGATCTCGCTGGATCTTTCTGTGTATTCAGACAATCTGGGACCTTAAGCAGCTGGCCCTCAGGCTGCATTTCGGGTGCATCTTGAGGATCCCCAGTCTGTATCTTCTCCGCCCCCCTGTTCTAAACCCCATGTGTCCTAACTGGACTATATGATAAAAGCAACAGATAAGGGCTTCAAAAGCACCAAAATCCCATCTTCCAAAGCGACTGAGGCACTTAGCAGCTTGGGTCTCACTGGAAGTCAATGGCCCAGATCCTCAAAGGTACCCAGCTCCCTAATACCCTTGAGGATCCGGGCCTTAGATCCTTTTGAAAATGTTACTCTATGGGTTCGGACGCTTGTCTGCCCATCTAGTTGAGTATCTTGGCCAGCCGAGTAATGCAAAGAAGTGCTCGTGATATTGATCTTCACTTTTAAATGAGAACAGGAGTACTTGTGGCACCTTAGAGACTAACAAATTTATTTGAGCATAAGCTTTCGTGGGCTACAGCCCACTTCTTCGGATGTGGGATGTAGCCCACGAAAGCTTATGCTCAAATAAATGTGTTAGTCGCTAAGGTGCCACAAGTACTCCTGTTCTTTTTGCGGATACAGACTAACACGGCTGCTACTCCGAAACTTTTAAATGAGCTCGCTTCGGTCATGTTCACACACCTGTGGCATCCATTTGGCACAATCAGAAAGCTGTGCCGTGCCAGCACGCATGTCCCTGCAGTGCCAGCACGCATGTCCCTGCCGTGCCAGCACTCCGCTTGCTTTCCAGGAGGGTTCGCCCCAGATACGGGACCATAAGGGTCCCGCCAGCCCACTCCAGGAAATGGACCACATGACTGCGGACAACCTGAGGCCTCAGCGCTGGCATTCAAATTCGGAATGACTGGCCTTGGGGGAAGCTAAATTCCTGACACATGTCCCCCCAGGAAGTTTGATTAACCAGCAGAGTGGCGAGAATCCCAATCTGCCCCCGACTGCTGCCCAGAGAGAGGAGCAACCTTGTCTGACAATCTATTCCTCACCCAGACTCCTTCATTCAGCTCTTCCCATTCCATCAGCCTGCGCCAGCCTGCACAGGTCAGTGCCCTCTGGTGGGTGCAGCTGCAAACAGCTCTTTGTGCCCGGCTTCAAAACACACCTTTTCCATTCTGAGCCCAGCCCCTCTTCCCCTCGCTTTTGTGTGCAGTTAGGGGCGAATGGGGGGAGCTCTGCCTCCTGGCTACACTAGGACTTCAGAACAGGTTTGGTAGCCAGGTCAATAATTGACAGATCTCAGGGGGACTGCGGAGGCAGGAAGGAAAGAGGAGCGAGGATGTTGAAAACTACCTGGCCTGCAGCTAAGCAGAAAGAACTTTGGGTGGGGGAGCTTGGCAAACCTTGCAAGTCAAAACGAGCTGGAGCCTTGGGCTCTGCTCCTATCCCCAGAGCGCCTTCTTTGTGCTGGCTGACCTGCTAAACAAGCCAGGGCAGGGCCGGCTGGGAATCTCATTCAGACACGTACACCTTTCCGAAGGCTCCGGAGAGCAGCGTCTCCAAAGAAGACAGTCCCATACCCCTCCTTCCTCTCCAGCTCGGGCTCTTGTGGCTGGGAACTTTAGTGCTCGGGCAGAGCGGAGAAATAATGAGCAATTGGGTACAAACAGTAATAATACTTAGTGCTTAAACAGACCTTTACACCCACTGATCTCAGTGCAGTTTACTAAGGAGGCAGGGAACTCATTGTCCCCTTTCTACAGATGGGGAAACTGAGGTACAAAAGGGAAGAGACTTGCTCAAGATTACACAGCGACTTGATGGCAGAGCTGGGAATAGTAACCCAGGTCTCCCCACCTCGTGTCCTGGAAATACCCACCATTGCGATTTCTCATGGAGTATTGGCATTTCCTTTATTGTTCGCTGAATGCAAGCAATTGGGGGGTGGGAGGGGGGAGGAGTTTTAGCTCTTCCAAAGACCTTCAGCACATGGCACTGCTGTTTTCCTACAGCCTTGTCTACATTAAGTTTTGTCACTTTAATTATAGTTAAAGGGGGGGAAAAAAACCAAACCCAAGTGTGGGTGCAATTATACTGTTATAAAAGTGCTTAGACCAGTATAGCTTCCTACAGCTCAGCAAAGCCGGCATAAAGAGCCTCATACCACTATAACTGCGCCCATGCTAGGGCTTTACTGGCATAAGTGTAGTGGTAAAAACACACGTGCGTGCGCCACCCACCTCTGCCCAACATAGCCATGCCAGTAAAACTTTTCAAGTGTAGACCGGGCCTGAGTCTGCCCACAGACACACAGCTGAGAGGTGGGGCCTGCTCCTTCCACACCAAAGGGCTGCGAACATGGGTCTAACTGGGAAGTATCAGCATTAATTATTTCACTGCTGGCACTTTAAGGAGAAACCTCCAGTTATTACGCTCCCCCCACCCCCTCGTGGTTAGATGGATTTGAAATGATGGTCCATGGGGATGACTGAATGGTTTAGCACAGGGGTTCTCAAATTGGGGGTTGGGATCCCTGAGGGAGTCACGAGGTTATTAGATGGGGGGGGGGGGGGTCGCGAGCTGTCAGCCTCTACCCTGCTTTGCTTCCAGCATTTATAATGGTGTTAAATATATAAAAACGTGTTTTTAATGTACAGTATAAGGGGGGTCACACTCAGAGGCTTGCTATGTGAAAGGGGTCACCAGTACAAAAGTTTGAGAACCACTGGTTTAGCACATATTTGGGAGGGGTGGGGTGGGCCTTAACACGGGACAATGGAAGGGGGAAGACATTCAAGGTCAAAATCCAGTGGGAGGAGGATAGGAAGGAAGCTCTTTGGGGAGCTGTCTGTGCAGCACCTACCACAGTGGGGCCCAACCTGGAAGCCTCTGGATGCTACTGCAGTATAAACGTAACTAATAATCAGTCCTGAGAGGGGAGAGACCCCTGCAGCATGTGATGAGATTTCTAGAGCCATGGCTCTATACCACAGCCCGAATACTTGTAGTTCAGCCTACCTGGCTTCTCCCTTACAGCCCAGAGCCCTGTCTGCCCTGCAGCTTGACCTGTGCTTGCAACAAGCGGGAGTCAGGACCCATAAGGTATTAGCATGGCCAGGGGGCTGCATTTACACACACCTCTTTGGGGCAGGGATGGGAAACCCAAACCACACTTCTGTGCCAATGGGGGCTCTGCTGTGCCCCAGGATATTGCCCCCCCCCACCCCAGGTGCTGCCACTCCACCTCAGAGTTCTTGCAAGGGAAGGTAGGTGATTTGCAGCCCAGACTCCCCTGGAGACCCGCCCCTGTAGGCTTCCCAGGAAATGTTCTGGACTGCTGCGTCTCCCAGGTCATGTTCCCTTCCCCCAACCCCGCCAGTGCTATCTGCTTCAGGAGCTCACTACACCTCCCGCCGCCCCCCTGAGCTGGCCTCAGTCACCAGTGACCCCTCTGGGCTATGACCAGGGAGCCGACATAGTCAGGGCAGATCCTAAACTGTGCTATAAACAGTCGGGCCTCTGGTCCCTGGAATCCCAAGTGGCTGGAGTGAGGCAGGGAGCAGCGCTTTGAGTGACATCCCGTCCAGCCCAGCTGGTGGAAGAGGGAGGGAGAGATCACGAGTGCTGGACAAGCACTACCAAAGGGGTGGATAAAAAGTTTTGTCTGGCCATGGGGGACAGCACCCTGGGGTGGCCTCAAATAGATTTCAATAGCTAGGTGCCAATCCAGAACTCATCACATTTCTCTGCATAGATGGGACTGTGATAGGGATTGGGCTGGAGTGTTTTCCCACCCCTACTCTTGTGTCTCTCTCCCTGGAGAGCGTGATGGTGCTGGAAGTGGAGCAGCAGAACAAAAGGGTTCACCTACATAACCCACAACTAACAGGTAGCTGTCACCCCCAGTGGCCAGCATGTGTATAGCAGTTTGATTCTGCTTTGTGAGCTCAAGGAGTAAAGGCTCCTGGCTTTCAGACCCAGAAGTCCTGTGTTTGATTCCCAAAGACACACCAACCCAGGGACAGTTATACATCTACCGGGAAGTATTTTGCACCAACATAGCTGTACCAGTACCGATTCCTTGTGCAGACACACTGCTGCAGTGTAAAAGGTGACGCCCACTGCGGCAAGTCACTTTTTTCACCAGTGTAACTCACCTACACTAGGGGTTTGCACTGGTGGAGCAGTGTCAGTGATGCTTCACAGGTGCAAAGAGTTCCTGGGATAGATAAGCCCCAGCCTTTATTCAACTCTGCTTCCAGTTTCCCTGAGGGGATAGTTTATTTAAATAGGAGGGTGAGGCAGAAGAGAGATCTGAAGAGGTCAGAGACCTTCAACCTAGAGTAATTGTCAAATACCTATAGGAGGGAAGGGCTGCTCCCAGTTCCCCAAGCACAGTCCCTGTGGCCTATCAGCAGACCAGTGTAGGCACCCTGTTGGATTGGCACTTGTTACCTAGAGACGCCAGCATGTCATGCAGATCCTCCTTGTCGATGAAGCCATCGCGGTTCTGGTCAATCATGTTGAAAGCCTCCTTGAACTCTTGGATTTGCGACTGGTCAAACATGGCAAAGACATTGGAAGTGGCACGTTGGGGGCGCTTCTTGGTGGTTTTGGCCTTGGCTCTCTTGCTGGACATCTTGGCAGCTGGTGATCTACCTCCTGAGTGAGACAGGGAAAGCAGAAAGGAGACTGACTGACCATGGGAACAGACAGACTCAACAGGAATGGAATGGAGCAATCTATCTGAGTGATTGCAGCAGGGACAGGGCAAGGAGACAGGCCATGTGGGTTCTGTTCCTGATTTGTCTGCTGGCCATGCAACCAGACCAGTCATTTAACTTCCCTGCCCACTCAGCTTCCCCAGCTGTAAAATGGGGATAATCATATTTCACTAACTTTCATCACACAAGGAGGGGGATGATTTAATTAATTAGCTGGTAAAGCATTCTGTGCTCCTTGCAAAGCGATAACGATTGTAGGGAAGGCTAGGGGTGACTACTCCCTTAGATTCAGTTTTGCTGCAGTTGGTGCATGGATGCAAGAGCAAACACCTGTTTCCCCCCTCTTCCCCCTTTGAGAAGACCCTGAATTCTGACACTGACCCCAGCAGGTAAAACAGTCCTATGTGAATTTCAGCAGATCATGCCCCTTGTGTTGCAATACGGGGTCCCCCCTGCCCCTGACCATCCGTCTCCTTATAGCTTTGGGGTGGGGTGGGGCTGAAGCTGTTTTCTGTGGTTACATGGGGGCATGGTATGGAAGAGGGTGAGACCCACTGTTCTTGTATGCGGCGGGGAAGTTTAGTTATTGTGGTGTATTGGAAATTGTTAAGATGACAAGACATCACTTTAAATTGTAAAGGGTTTCCTCTGGTCCTGCTTGCAGCCTAGGGGTCTCTGAGGGAAGCCATGTGATGATCTGGGTTTCCTGGTGCAGTCTGCAGAGAGTCAGCATGGAGGTGAGTGGTGGCTCTCTGCTTTGTCTCACTCTGTTTGTGGTTCTTGTGCATTAGGATTCTAAATTCTAAGAAATGAGGTTGTGCTATGATGCAACCTTCCGACAAGAGTATTTATGATTTTTTTCTCTGTGTGTGCCGTGAACGGAACAGCCATGACCTGATGTGAAGTTGCTACAGGGTAGCGAATTGGAAGTAAGTTTTCCCCTGGTTGCACCAGCACCAGTCCTAGCCATGGTGGCAGCGCAGCTTCCGGTAGGCTCCACGGTGGTCTGAGCTTGCTCTGAGCAGGGTTAATGGTTAAAGCACCCTGAGGAGTCTAGGCCCTACAGCTGCTGAGGCACAGGCGGAGCTGCTCCTCTGCCTGCATCTACACTGGCCTTTTTCTAGACCTTTTCCAGAGTCAGATCTTACACGGACCCACCCACGCTCCCGCCATATCTGTAAGACGTGAAAAATGTGAGAAGAGAAAAATACTCCAGGAACCAAGCTAGCAGCCTTCTTGGCCTAGATCTGCCCCTGCAGCAGCTTCTTGTGTGCACTCACCGGGGCACGAGCTGGACCCACTGGTCTCAGGCTCCAAACTGTCCTTTGGGGCCTTTCTCTTTAGCCCAGTCTGCAGAGAGCTGCATCCAGCAGCTCCACCATGGGGACCCGCCTCCCCTGCTAGAGCTGCTTGCTAGGGGCTGTGAGGGTCCTGGATCAAGTCTCAAGTGCCATGGTGCTTATGCGACAAATCCCCCTGCGCCCCTCCAGGGAGGGACTCCTCGCTGGGGGCACTTGGAGCCAGATTTTGTTCCTCTTGCTGCTGGTGTAAATCCACCCCCAGAGTGTATGTGCCTAAAAGCAGAATTTGGCCCGTCCTTAACCAGAAGAGCCCTGTGCAATAGACAAGCATCTCTCAAGATACTGGGGAGAGGGGGCTCTGTGGTCAGAGGGGGCCCAGCAGGTGGCATGCTGCATAGCTGCCCGTTACTGACCCCCGTCCCCTGAGCCCAAGGGCAACCCCTCAGGCCAGGCAGAGTGTCCCCATCTTTAGGATCCTTGCATGGAAGGGGTTATAGATGTGCAAAAAGTTCCCCTTATCAGGGAAAGAGCCCAGCCACCCTCCCCTCCATCACAAAGCCCTGCAGTGATCTGCTTGCCTTGTACACTTTAAACACACAAAGAAAGGCTCACAAACAAGACATGGGCTCTGGGCTGCCTTCCCAGTGCCGGCCCTGTTAGGAACAAGCAGGAAGTTGGTTATCTGCTCCTTGCAGATTCCTAGCATTCCACTCCCCTCCCCCTGCCCTCTTTGTTTCACCAGAGAGCGGCTTGCAGAGCTGAGCTCACCCCCGCAGCAGCAGCTTGTGACCTAGAGCTAGGGGGTACCAGCACACTGAGCGGAGCTAAGGATTGAGCTGTAATCTGGGGGGGCTCTGACTTACACTCAGGATGGCCTAATGAGCACATCCAGCAGCCCCGTGCAGGACAGCAGCAGCTCCTCTTGCATTGGTGGGCTCTGTCAGGGCAGGGAGAGGGTTAACAGTTACAGATCTCAGAGCACCTGGCCCTAAGCTCACCCACGCTGCCCCCATCCCCTCCCCTGGCAAGGCCATGGGAGCTCAGCTCAGAGAGCAGCCTCTATTTCTCCCAGCTCCTAAGCAGGGTGTGGCATTGCAGAAAGGCCTGGCTCCCCCATACAAGCCTCTCTGCTGAGCATTTGCCATGGGGGCTGCTGATATCATCATGCCAGGCCTGCTTTCTAAACCCCAGCAGGTCTCCTAGCAACTGCCCTGGCTGCCCATTGGCTGGGGATTGCCCCTAGCCACGTGCCTGCCCATCATTCCTGCACTGGTCACCTGACTCTCTATCCAGTTACTGTATCAGCTGGGTGTGAACTAGGGTGACCAGATAGCACGTGTGAAAAATCGGGACGGGGGTGGGGGGGTAATAGGAGCCTATATAAGAAAATCCCCAAATATCGGGACTGTCCCTATAAAATCGGGACATCTGGTCACCCTAGTGTGAACAGGGCCCTATCCCCAGATCTTGAATAGGTGAACTGTCCACAGCCTGCTACATAGTTGAATATTTTTTCCCTATGGCCTGGTTGCGGCTTTTCCTCTGATCATCTGCTTAGGGATTTAATTGTTCTGGTAACTTCCAATCACATCACCTGCTTAGTATGCGCTACTGGTACAATACATCTTGCTGCTGGATGGACTCCCCACCTACCCGGTCCATTTCACCTGCTCAGTTACCGCCTGAGAGCTCAATTAAAGGTGCCATCAGCCCACCCTAATTGACTGATTCCCACATGGCTGCACCTTACCTGCCAACTGAGGGATTCAAGTCATCTTTGCCCCTTTTCACCAGGCTCCTGCACATGGGAGGTAGGACAGGTGTCACCTGCACTTCCAGGGAAAATTCCCTCATTCAGGGGGCCTATTGCATTATCTCCACAGAAAGCTGTGGGTGGGTGCAGGAATCCTGGCCAGGGAACACCTGCACCTCATAGTGGCCGTTGTAACAGGAGTGGGAGTTACTGTAGCTGCCAAATGAACTCACACAGGCAATGATAAAAGCCACAAACACCCTATTATCTGTGGGCGAGCACTTTTCACAAAGCAACCACTCCATAAACCTATCAGTCCTCCTCCTCAAGGGAAACCTGCACAGCACTTTCCAAAGAGCTTAAACTCATTGCTCTGCTACAGGGCAAGGGCTGGGGAGGGGAAAGGTCAAAGATCCCAGCTGTCACAGGACCTCCCTGATCCCTGGAGGTTTCTAACGTCTTGTCTGCACATGAACTTGCAGTGGTTTGGTTACAGGTGTGGTTTTAAATGGACTCAGTTATACTGAAAAGGGTTTGGTGCTAGCTTAAGAGTGTCTTATATCAGCTTAGCACATGTCTCTTCCTCATTGACTTCAGCTAAACTGCATTAAGCCACTCTTAAACCAGGACATGAGCATCTACCCAGGACCTGGCACCAATTTAACTGACTTGATTTTTAAACTAATGTCAACCAGTGCAGTGGTCTTGTGTAGACAAGGTCTTGGGGCAGCTGCTAGGCCTGTACAGCAGGAGCAAACACTAGGCCCACAGCAATAGCCAGTTCGAAGCTCAGCTGCCTAACGCAGCAAGAGGGCTCCAGGAGAGGCTCATTCAGTCAATCTCATAGCAGCTGGAGGTAGAGACTTAGTTCAAGGCTGTGACAGCCTCTCACTACATGCAGGTAAGAGTCCCCAGCTAGGGATGAATCCACTGTTATGTTTGCCACAGGCTAGCACTGATGGGTCACCACGACTTCCTCACCCTCATCGCGGGAGATTGTAACCCGGTAATGTTACTAACCAGTTAGTTGCAATAATACTGGGCCCTTATATTTTGCTTCACACAGCTGAGTCCTTCCAACTTCTCTGGGGAAGTAGGTTGGTATCATCCCCCTATTTTGCAGCAAGTGCATTTTACCCCCATTTTGCAGATGGGGAAACTGAGGCAGAGGCGGGCGCCCATATTTCCAAGCATTCACTCATTTTGGGTGCCCAAACTGAGTTGTCAAGGGCCTGATTTTCAGAGATGCTGTCATTGTCTTCAGCGGGAGACTAGGGTGCTTCTCTGAAAGCCAGACTGCTTCCTTTAAGGTGTCTCAAGTGGGGCACCCAGAGTTAATGCAGATGTTTGACCCCACATTTCCAAGCAACTTGCCTACCATAACTCAACAACCAGCAGGAGAGACAGGATGAGAATGGAGGGGCCTCCTGGTTCCAAGCCCCTGGTGCATGGATCTGTGCCTCAGGCCTGCTGGCTGATCAAGTTCAGAAGGGCCTAGTGGTTAAAGCACAGGACTGGGAATCAGGAGATCTGCATGCTGTTTATAGCCTTCCATGCAAATGTCACATCACTGCTCAGTGCCTCAGTTTCTCCATCTGTAAAGTGGGGACTTTAGCACACACCTGCTGTGCGGGGGGTGGGAGGAAGGTGTGAGGCTGAATTCATACCTGTTTGCAAAGTGCTTTGAGCTCCGTGGCAGGAAGTGCAGAGTATTGTTATGATTGGTGCGTGCCCCCTATGCCGGGCTGGGGAACACGCCCGCCTGCATTCCTGGTTTATGTGGCATGGGACACAAAGCAGTTAAGGCACCATGTCATGTTGCATTAGGCTGCACAATGCCACGATGCCACTCAGTGCTATGTGCCAGAAAACACACCCCGGCTATTTTGGCCACCTCATGTGAGCTGTTCTGGGAAAGGCCGTCCGCGCTTTGCAGCTGGGTCATTGCTACTGACAAACCTGACAAGACCTTTGGGACGGCCAGACCCCGCAGGGCCGGGATCTCCTCAGAGTCTGCAAGCCAAGGTTGGCCAGCCTGCCCCTAGAGCAGGAGAGCCTGTCCCCACGTGATGGACTGGGACATGGGCACCCTTCTCTCACCTTTCCTGCCATGCCATGGCACAGCTGCTGCCGCCTAGTCCCTCGCTCCTGTTTTTACTTCTCTCATTCTATTTTCTTTCTCCTCCTCTGTTTGCAGCGTATTTCCCCCTTTCTTTCTTTTTTCACGGCTCCTGTTCCCCTTCCCTTTCCCAGCGAAGCTGCATTGGTGGGGGGCGCGAGGGCAGTCAGGGTGCAGGGCTGTGAACCACACCATGTTGTCTGAAAGCGCTCCCCTGCCTGGACCTTGTCTCACACTCGCATCCTTGGGGAGCAGCCTCCTTTCACTGGAGCTGCGCTGGCAGGAGACTGCTCCACCGATGTGGGGCACCAGGCCTCCGAGCCCCAAACGCAGTTTTACCACCGTTACATGCCAGTACCATCTGACATGGCTAGGGAGCCGCCGAGTATTGAATTGGGGCAGGGCTGTTGTGACTGCAGCAATCTCCTCCTGCTGCTGCTTCCCTGAACCCCTATCTGCTTAGCCTGCCTCCTACCACCTCCTTCTATCTGCTGCATGAAGAGCACCTGTTATTGCCCCAGGCCCCAGCCCTAGGCTTCGCCTGCTGAGAAAATGCTACAGGAGACCTTAGTGTTTGGACAGCCCGGACGAGTTAGCTCCTTTCTGAGGAATGACACATTTACGAGCCAATCCGGTAACACAGCTGCCCTCCGAGGGGTGCCGGCTCATCTCTGGCCTGGGGGCTGCCCTGTGCCCGCTGCGACATGGAGGTATGTTTCTCAGTGCAACACCACCGACTGCAGGGAGACTTGGAGCACCTAACACTGACTTCCCAGAGAGAAGCTCTCTGCCCTCTGATTGGGACCCTGGCTGGGCACTGAGGAGTGCACCCCTACTGTAGACATGTATTCACCCACAATGCCGAGAGCTGCGGGGGAGGAAGTGAACCCAGAGCCCTTCTCCATGGGGCGAGCTGGAGGAAGCGCAGTAGCGTTTACAGACCATCCTGCGTTCCTGCAACTAACAATCTGGGGCTCACAAATGGAGGTCACCCCTCCCCCTTTCCTTATCCTGCCCTCCCCACTGCTTGTCCTCACCTTGGGATGTGGTGCCCAACACGGGCCTGACTCTGCAGCCCTCACATGCAATGAGCAATGCATTGCACTCGAGGGACTATGTAGGCGAGCGGGTGTCAATCAGCAGGAGGAAAGGTGTCAGAATAGGGCTCCCTTGAGTGGCAAACTCCTTGACTGTGATCATCTGTTAGCACCATGCAAATCTATGGCGCAGAATGAATAAGGGACAGTAACCAAGTCCTCCCAGCTGCCACCTCAGGCCACTCGGATTCCTCCTAGAACACTCGCTCCTTCCCTGAGGCCCACGAGGAGATGATAACATAACTGAAGCACCAAGATGTGCACATCTGATCTCCTCCTTCCTCATCCCACCCCCTCCCTACTGCTTGATGCCCCGGCTCGTCATGCCCCAGTTCGATTGTCAGGCGCTTTGTGGCAGGGACAGTGTGGAGAGCACCCAGCACATGCTGGGTCCCTGTAACAATAACTGGGGGTCCAGATGGCTGCAGAGACTCCAGTCTGCCAACAGGAGAGTTCAGCTGAGATGCACGAATCACCCGGGGCCTGATCCACAGCCCAGTGAAGTCAGTGGAAAGGCTTCCATTGCCCATGATGGGCTTTGGACCAGGCCTGCACAAAGCCAAAAATACGCTGCAAAAATTAGCAAAAGGCTAGGAAAATAAACACCAGTTGCGCTCTAACCTTGCAAATTAACATTATCCAAATATTTACCCTGCACCCTTGGTGCTTTGGGGACAAAAGAACAACTTGGATTGTTTTCCCTGCTCGATGGTTCTCGTTATGTAGCTGGAACGTGGTTTTGACAGCATGGAGTTTTGTTGCTCAGGGGCCTTAGACCAAAATGTTCCCTGGCAGAATGCTGAATAGCAGGGCCTGGCTTGGCTTGCTCACAACAGTTTAGCTATTTAAAACAACACCATAAGTCTCCATAGAGCTATTTTAATGGAATTCCTGGAGGGTTTTTGCAAACAGACCCACCTAATAAATGAGGTAGCTGAGCAGGGAAAGATCAAGTAGCTTTGCCTCAACTGCACTTCGGAGCATCTAAACCATTGCAGTCCATGGGATGCTGTCACCCCAGCTACCCTAGGCAACTGAGCCCACTGTTGGCAATGCTAATTAATAATGGGTTCTCCTGAACCAGTGCTGGAAACAGGCTCATGCATGCAGGAAATTGGCAGAAGACCATTCATCAGTACCGGTGCTGAAAACCTGGTGCCATCTGGGTGAGCAGTTATAAGCATCACGTGCCATAAACGGGTCAACTTCCTAAAGCAGACGAGGCGTGATGGCAGGGAAGCTCCATTTGTCTGGCTTGTTCTTGGACTATGTCAACGCATCCATGCAGCAACGTGGTTTTCGACAAACCCCTTGTGACGTTATTGATATAATCTGGGACCATATAGATCATTGTTGCAACCAAGGTCCTGTAGTGACACGCAAATCTTGTATAAAGGGGGTCAAATGGGGTGTCTAAGACAAGGTTATGGTTTACTGGTTATGATTATGCTGTCTATATGTGTGTATCAATTTTGTAGTTGAAGTTATGAATATTGGCTCTATACTGTCTGTATTTCAAACTTATGCTATGCTGCTGGGTGACATCCCAGACAAACTGGTGTTAGCTCTGCCTAGCCTGCTTGATGGCCCATTAAGGACCATCAGCTATACAATGGACCCATTGAGAGAAGGCAAATATGCCTTGAGACTCAGCAAAGTATGCAGGAACTTGCCCATGTGACTCCAGACTCCATTTTGCTGTAATTTTCCACAGTAAGAACAAAAAGGTGTTCCTACACCTGGAAAAGACTATATAAGGCTGATGCCTCATCTCCATCTGGTCTTCAATCCTGCTTCATACCTCTGGAGGAACTTTGCTACAAACTGAAGCTTTGAACAAAGGACTGAAGACCCATCCCAGCTGGGGATGTATTCCAGAGACTTGATTTGAACCTGCAGTTTATTCTATCACTGCTGCAAGCCTGAACCAAGAACTTTGCCATTACTGTATGTAATTGATTCCATTTAGCCAATTCTAACTCTCATCTCTATCTTTTTCCTTTTATGAATAAACCTTTAGATTTTAGATTCTAAAGGATTGGCAACAGCGTGATTTGTGGGTAAGATCTGATTTGTATATTGACCTGGGTCTGGGGCTTGGTCCTTTGGGATCAGGAGAACCTTTTTCTTTTACTTGGGTATTGGTTTTCATAACCATTTGTTCCCATAACGAGTGGCACTGGTGGTAATACTGGGAAACTGGAGTGTCTAAGGAGATTGCTTGTGAGACTTGCGGTTAGCCAGTGGGGTGAGACCGAAGTCCTCTTAGTCTGTCTGGTTTGGTTTGCCTTAGAGGTGGAAAAAACCCCAGCCTTGGGCTGTAACTGCCCTGTTTGAGCAATTTGTCCTGAGTTGGCACTCTCAGTTGGGTTCCGCCAGAACTGCAATGTCACACCCCTCTTGGCATGTCCACATACCGCCCAACTGTGTTTGTGCAGATAATCTTTGGGACTCTTTTCCTAGTGCCCAGCACTGTGGCTGGGAGCAGGGACTTCTAGGTCATTTCCAAACACCCTGCACTGCAGAGTTAAGGGGACTGACTGAACTGGTGTAGCCATAAACCCTGTAGCTTCCCATTCACTATGGGGGAAAACTGAAGTAGATGCCATCCGCTTAGCCAGACCTGAACAAAAGTCCTCATCCCAGGTGTTGTGACCAGTGGGTACAAGCAGCACTTGCTAATCATCTGGGACAACTGTGATGTGGATACCAGACTTTGAACGAGGGCTTGTAATTGGTGCTGTATTATTTACAATAGCGTACTTTCTCACCCAGTGTGAATGCTGGACAGGGGAAGGCTAGCCTATTCCAAAGTGGCCACTGATTTTGGGTGCCCGGTTTGAGGCTTGAAAATAGGCAAGTCATGTTGGCCAAATGGTAAGGAAATATCGAAAGCCCAATGAAGTTAAAGAGCGATTTTCCACTGACTTCAGTAGCCTTTGGGTCAAGCCGTATGTCAGCAGCTGAGTGGGATTAGAATGCAGACGCCTCCAGCCCTATGCATAATCCGCTTGACTATGCTTCCTCCATAAGCAGCACTTCCAAAGCACTGTATCTAGCCATCAGTCTCTTCTCTTTTGTGGGAGCTGCACTGCCTCTGCAAAAAGAACAGGAGTACTTGTGGCACCTTAGAGACTAACAAATTTATTAGAGCATAAGCTTTTGTGGTCTACAGCCGACTTCTCGATTCTATGCATCCGAAGAAGTGGGCTGTAGCCCATGAAAGCTTATGGTCAAATAAATTTGTTAGTCTCTAAGGTGCCACAAGTACTCCTGTTCGTTTTGTGGATACAGACTAACACGGCTGCTACTCTGAAACTCCCTCTGCTGTATGTTATCTCTGTCTCGACAGTAGGGCCCCGTGCTGGAGCAACCCGTGGAGACCTTGCTCCTAATATTACTAGCACTGAGCATTCCAACTCCAGGAGCTAGAGCCTCAAAAGCCAAGATACTAGCTTAAAAATCAGATCTTGTAAATTAGTTTCTAAGAGCAGTAGCGAAGAGCTCAGTCATCTGAATACTCAGTGTCTGCTTCTTGGCATAGTCCAAATGTGCAACCTTATTGCTTTGCTGGGGTCATTAACAGTTAATTGCACTGCTGTAAGACTCAGCCAAGAAGGAGGCCCCATGATGCTAGGTGCTGTACAAACACAATGACAGACAGATGGATGTGTGTGGGGGGGAAATAGGCACCAAGGATGCCAAAATATGATGGCGACATCTGGTCTAAATTGCCAAGCCCCTTAGCTGAGCATTCCTCCTATGGGGACCAGCAATGAAATGGTGAACAATCTTAGCGTTTCAGAGGTGAAGTTAATAAGTGGGCTGCAGTGTTAACGTGTCATTGAGATGAATGAGGGAGTGCGGGAGTTCACACCTCTGAGAGCTATTGTTTCAATAGGCCTGGCTGTAGACTCTATCATGTGTACTCCCATTTTTTATCGTCCCTGGTTATATTGTAGCTCAACGTCTCTTTCATGAAAGTGGTTGGATATTTGCAATCAGGCATACAGGTCCTCTAGGGATCCAAGGTGGAGGTCTCTTTGGGGTCAGAAACACCCACAAAGGCAGGAGGGGAGAGGGGAAGAATGCCACCAGCAGTAATTCAGTTGCTTCCTCCCCTCTGCTCTGATGATGTGAAGAGGAAGGCAGCTGGGGTTAGACCTGGACCCACTCAAGCCTTGTCTACACTAGAGAAATGTTGCAACCCTTTCCCACTTCTGCCAGCGCTGGCTCAGCTCCACCAGTGTGAGCAACACCCCAGTGTAGGTGGCCTAGTGGCTGCCACTGGTGGATTTAATGCCAAGTCATCTAACCCTGCTTAGAGTAGCTCTAGACAACATGGTTGTCAATAACAGCGGTGCCTAGCCTACACTACCACCTCTGGAGCTGCAACGGTGGGAAATTCAAAGGGCAAAACTTCTAGTGTAGACACAGCCTGGGGGAGTGGGAGTGAGAGTTTCTATTTGTGGAGTGGATGGGACAACACAGTTACGGGAGACGGTGGATTTGGGGTGCAGTCTAAGACCCCAGCCGGACTGAGCTGTAATACCAACCAAGCTGCCCTGATCCTATCACTGTATCAACTCATCCATGTTACAAACAAAAAGGGTTGTTAGAACATGAGCACCCCTAGCACCGCAAGGCAGCTGTGCCCTGCTACCATGAGACTTGGAGTGTAGATGGCCCCCAAATATGGGCATATAGGCCAAGATGTCCAAGCTGACTAGTGATGTTGGGTGCCCAATGCGAAACACCTTAAAGAGTCCTGCTTTTCTGAAGGCAGCTGCTCAGCTCTTCTGGAAAATCAGGCCTCTGTAAGGAGTCTCAGACTGGGCTCCCTTTTGAAAACGTTGGCCATGGGCTTCCAGCAGATTGGGGCCTGTCTCCAGTGCTCTGCAGGTAGATAATGACAAACCTCTCTTCCTGCTGGCATGTGCTGCTGAAAGCCCCTTTCCGCCTGGCTAGGCTGGACAGTCGGCATCTAAAGCCAGTGAAACACGGGGTTTGTTTTCTGCTAACTTTCAGTTGGGCGTCATGGGGGATAAATAACCAAACGACCTGGACGACCCCAGATTAGGTTCTTGCAGTGTAAGCGGCACCTTCGACTAAGCGTTGGGGGGAAACAATCCGGGCTCTTACTAAAACCCAGTCAAACTCTTCTCAGATCAATGAAGTTTGTGGCCAGAAAGTTAAAAACCAGGACAAAGCAGTATTTTGTCAGGCCGGGCATAGTGAACAAGCCCCATTGCTGCCCTAGGTCTGAGCCACCCACTCTACCAGGGTTGTCAAGCGTTATGACAAGTAACTTCATGTAACGGAGGGGTCATCAGATGTCATGCTTCGGGGCGCTGGGTTGCAGGGGGGCGGGGAGCACTATCCCCAAAGCACAGTGCAGCATGAAGAGCCAGCTGCACGGTGGGGGATTCATGTTGTCCTTTGAAGCTTCAGCTATTGGCAGTGGGGACCAGGCATGACCTGCTGGGGCACCTCAGATGTGCTTCTTTTCCCATCATGCTTTGCTGACTGCTCCAGTCAGATACCTCTCACGGACCCAGCTCAGATGGTATTTAGGCACCAAGATGATCCTCCCCATACCCTGGCTTTTTTTTTTTTTTAAACCAGCCGTTTCCTCTCCTTCCCCAGCTACTGATGCCACAATCTGCCATCACTGTGGCAAACGACTGTGACATCAGCCACAGCAATGTGGCATCACTGAGAGTGTGTCTTCATTGGGCAATTGGCACCAGGGCTAGCCTGGCCTGGGTGTGAGCAGCCGCACTGGAGCGACTGTGTCCTCACTGGTGCTGCGCTCCCCTGTGTGTGTCAGCTAGGGCTTCTGGGGGCCTCTCCCACATTTCTTCGTGCTGCAGTGAGCTGAGCCAACCTCTGACACTTTCCCAGTGAACTGTGGGAGATCCTGTCTGTCCTCTGGGCACACAGGGAATTGTGGGAAGGCATAGGAGCATACCCAGCCCTCCAGTGATTTAGCCTGCATCCTCACTGCAAAGTGGGCAGGTTACCAGCCCTGATTGAAAGCAGCACCCAGGTTCTAACCTACCCCCAGCCAGGCCAGCTAGCTTGGGTTGAAAGCACTATCAAACTTGGGTGAGAGGGTTTTGTGTGTGGACGGGAAGGGGGTTGGGGCAACACCAGGGTAAGCGCCCAGGCTAACTATGCAGTGAGAATCAGGAGGAGGCTGGTAGGAAGCTGAAGGTGTTCAAAGCAGGCTGCGTGGATGCATGGGGTGAGTGCAGGATTGAGCAGCTGGACCCCAAAGACCTAATCCCAGCTTGCTGTGTAGCCCCAGGTCAGGGTGTGCCCCCTCTCTTGGCTCAGTAAAATGGGGTAATGGTACAGGAATTACTAACGTGTAGGCAGCACTTTGACGATTTAAAGGTACAAAACGCTGCTAACCCCAGCGTGCAGGCTGCCAGCACCACTGGGGGAAAGAAACTCAGGCCAGATTAATGGGGTTGCTGATAAAATAATACAAAGCTTGCCAGAGCGTGATCCACACAAATGGTGTCTTCAGAGGGCCCGATCGTCCTTGCTGCAGGGAGTGTCACCTGATAGAAGCCACCCCAGCAACTCCTGGGCAAGACCTTTGGGAGCCAAGAACCTGAGCTGGATTTCTATGCACACCGCGAGAGGGTCTGGGAGCAGCACCTGGGAGCAGGGCGGGTGGGTGGATGCTATTGGCCACTCTCCGAACAGTCTGAAATCACCTTTTATATGTTCTTTTTAAAGCTCTGGAGAGCGAAGGTTTATCCTGGGTTTTAAGGCTTCTGGTGACCTTGTCCTTGCCATGCAGAAGATCCTGAACTGAATTTTTATTCCCTCCTAGAAGAAATTCTGGGCCATGCCCAGGGAGGGGAACCTGGCCCAGGCAAATCAGAGAGGAGGATGATTTGGGACAGTGCTTAATTTATAGAGGTGCCGGGGCTCAAGCAACTTTTTTACTTTCATAACTGATGCAGCAAGCCCAGAGGTGCCGGGGCTCTGAACTGCCAGGCCCAGAAGCGCCGGGGCTCTGAACTGCCAAGTTCTAGAGGTGCCAGGTTGTCACCTGCCGGGCCCAGAAGTGCCGGGGCTCTGAACTGCCAAGTTCTAGAGGTGCCAGGCTGTCACGTGCCTGGCCCAGAAGTGCCGGGACTCTGAACTGCCTGGCCCAGAGGTGCCGGGGCTCTGAACTGCCAAGTTCTAGAGGTACCTGGCTGTGACCTGCCTGGCCCAGAGGTGCCGGGCTGTGACCTGCCAGGCCCAGAGGTGCCAGGGCTCTGAACTGCCGGGCCCAGAGGTGCCAGGGCTCTGAACTGCCAAGTTCTAGAGGTGCCAGGCTGTGACCTGCCAGGCCCAGAGGTGCCAGGGCTCTGAACTGCCAAGTTCTAGAGGTGCCGGGCTGTGACCTGCCAGGCCCAGAGGTGCCAGGGCTCTGAACTGCCAAGTTCTAGAGGTGCCAGGCTGTGACCTGCCAGGCCCAGAGGTGCCAGGGCTCTGAACTGCCAAGTTCTAGAGGTGCCGGGCTGTGACCTGCCAGGCCCAGAGGTGCCAGGGCTCTGAACTGCCAAGTTCTAGAGGTGCTGGGCCTATGAACTGTGAAGCCCTGGCACAAATTAAGCACTGATTTGGGAGCACAGCGAGATATTTAACTCCTCCCACTGGCGGCAGAAAATGCCAACAGCAATGGGTAAAGAATTTAAATGCCCAGGGAAACACAACCATCTTTGGTAACCAGCGACTGCTCAGGCCTGGAGCTGTCTCATACAGGCACCACACACCGGCGAATGCTGCCACTGCCTTCTCTTCCTCCTAGGGTTACATGTTAAAGAGCCTTCCCAACGCTATTTTAACACCCCTCTAATATTCCCCAAATACAAACACTCAGCAAGAGGCTCAATGGAGGAAAGTACCTGGGACTAGGAAGCAGCCAGATCTCGGGTTCTGATGGGCATTGTCCGAACAGGACAAAAGTTACCCCAGGCGCTGTGGACGCTATAAGCGCTCCAGTGGCACAGCTGCAGCTACGCCACTAGACACTTGTTGTGGAGTTGACGGGGTTTTCCCGTTGCTGCAGTAAATCCACCTCCTCAAGAGGTGATAACTAAGTTGATGGACAAATCCCTCCAGCAACCTAGCTGTGTCTACACAGGAGGTTGGGTCGACCTAACTTCAATGCTCCACATACGGCGTTTTTCAGAGCTAGGTTGTCTGAAGTTTTAGGTGTAGATCAGGCTTTAGGATTGAGAAAGCAAAAGGGAGGTAAATGAAGTTTTTCTTATGCAAGAGAATTTATTGCTTCAGGCAGGGGTGGACTGGGGTTTTATGGGGCCCCTGTGCCAGAGCAAGTGGGGGGCCCCTCCACACCCCTTGCTCTTGCAGTTGTTGTCGGGCTCTCCCCTCCCCTACCCCACCCCCGCGTGCTCCTGCAGGGCAAATGGAATCGGGTCCCGGGGGCTTGCCCTGCTCCGCCCGCCCGGCGCTCCAGCTGGGGAGTGGAGTCAGGGTACAGGGGTGTCCATTTTTCCAGGGCCCCCCGACTGGCCGGGGCCCCTGGGCACAGGCCCTGTTGGCCCAGAGGCTAATCCTCCATTGGCATCAGGTCGCTCAATAGCTCACTAAGGAGATCTCTAAGATCACTAGGGGATCACCCAAGAGGGGGCAGGGCAGTGTGCATGTTTGCCAGGATCTTGCCTTGTGCCATCTGCAAAAGGACATGGGAGAAAACAACATTCCAGACAGAAATGAATCTTGCCCAAGAAACCCAGAGGCCGGCCCTGACAGCAAGCTCAGAGCAGGGAAGCAGACGGAAAAGCCCAGCTTGTTTCAGTGCATTGCCGTGCGCTCACGACAGCTCTGATTCCAGGCCCCGTTTTGCTTATATGAGATTGACGCTCCTGAAAGAAGCCCCCCCGACTAACTGAGCGATCCACGGTCAGTAGGAAACCCCAAGAGAGAGCACAGCCAACGCCTGCCAAGGCTGCGTGTCAGCGGTTCAGTAACCCCGGCTGTGTCCTGCTCTGTCATCAATGCTCTACGCGCTCTTCTCATCTCTGTTACGGCTCCAGGGCCAGGCTGCACAGCCTTTACTTACTCTGGCAAGTAGTTACTCCCAAACACAGCGCCACTGATGTTAGTGGGACTGTCTGGAGGAGCCAAATGCTCAGCAGGGTAAGGGCCCTGCGGTGAGAGTGGAGAGCTCTGCCTGTCACTGTCCCTGTCTCCCTCCCGTCACATCCCAGCGGTGACAGCTCTGCGTGGGTTCGCCTGGCTGTTCTCGTTCCCTGGGGATGCCTGCCAGGGTTCTTTGCTGCCATAACAGGTGTTAGTAGGTGAACACCGCGCCGCGGCAGCATGCAAGACCATACACCTCCCCCCGAAAACACACTCTGCTTCAACGTCTTGCCTGAGGAAAGGTAAGAGGTTAAGCAGCGGGAACACAGATCTGGAGGTTTCCTTCCCTTCTCATGCAGGCTCAGACAGGACTGCATGGAATGTGAATCTCTCTACCGGCAACTGACATTGTGAGAAGACAACCAGCAAAGGGCCTGCACTCCTCAAGTGCTGAGGGCTCTGCTCCAGGGTGTAGTGCACGTCCCAGGCCATGCCAGCTGTCTAAGAACTCAGACATAGGTTGGGTTTATTTCCTTCCATGCATGTCTATTTGCTCCCTAGACTGATAAACTATTAGCCAAGGCACAGACTTATTTTCTCCCATGTAACTTCTGACAGCACAGTGGGCAGCCTTCTTATCTGACTCAACTTTCTTTCCTTTTCTGCAGTGAAATGCTAAAAGCATGAGGAACCCTCTGCCAGAATACCTCTTCCTGTGGTGGAGGACAAGTACTCACACAACCCCTTACAGGAGATCAGAATCTATTTCGGCAAACAGGGTGTTCTTGACTGGATCCCACTTCTTTCCCTGAGAGATTCTGATGCTACAGAGCTCTGGTCTTGGTCCACTAACTCACATTCATCCCTAAAACTGCTGGAAGCTTTTAACTTGAGACTGGAAAATGTAAGCGCTCAGTTTTTTTGGAATCTTCCCGCACCCTCTGATTTCATCCGTGACACACCTTAGCTGCCCTCAGGAAACCACACCACATGGAAAGTGAATCAATGGAAAAAGCTCTTACCTGTGTCAGAAACAGTTAAAACCCCAGAGATCCCAAAGGCGTTTCTGACTCCTGCAAATAGAAGAAATTAACTAGCTGTTTTAATCTCCCTGGCTGGAAGGAGCTGGGTCATATGGCAAAGGCAGCCAATGGAGAATGGAGTTTAGCTAAATTGTTCCCACCCACCCCCAAGGATTTGGCCATACAAGGCAAAAGAATGCTGCGAGCGTGTGGCAGCAGCCCAGCTGTGGGACACTGGAGTTTGGGATATGAGAAGGGGGGGGGAGAAGGCTCCAGGGAAAGAGATGATTCTGCCTTATATAGATGAAATGCTGATGGAAAAAGCAGCAGAGGGCCTGCAGGCTGGTTAGCAATGCTCTGCAGTGAGAGCCCAACTCCTTGGGGGAGATGCAGCTTCCTTTATAAGGGGCTTGCAAGGAGAATGTCAGGTTGTTTTTTTGGTACGGGACTTTTAAACAAAGGTCCAAAAATAAAAGGACCCGCTGCTCGGAGAGGTATTTCCAGTGTACAGTTAGCGTGCAGGTTCTTCCAGCTGTTTCCTTGCACAGTAAAGGTGCTGTTTGTATTAGCCCCACAGCTAATGCTCCTGCTCTGTTACCTGCAGCGACTCCTGCTGGGACACGCTGGGAGTGGAGTAGCTGTGAGCTTCCTCATAGACAAGATTCCTGGTGTCTATCGGGAGTTAAAGCACCAAGTCCTCCAACCTTATGCATTCCCGGAATACCAGATGTTCCAGTACTTCCAGGAATGGCATGGGCATGGGCCCTCCCCAGCCAGTGTGACACCCCCTCCCCAGCGGCATGACCTCATACACACAGTGCATGCAAAGTCACGCTACTGGGGGTGGCAGAGCAGCGTGCTCTTTAAAATGGTGTCCCCCATCCGATACCGGACAACACCACGTCCAGTTTTGTCTGAGTACTGGATGCGGACAAGCAACCCAAAAGGACGACTGCCCATGTTAAAACCAGATGGGTGACCTCCCTATCTAACCCTGGGGCCTCAAGCGACCTGGGGGCTCTTCCTAGTTCTGCCACTGGCTTTCTGGGTGACCTTGGGCATGTCTCTGTATTGCTCCATGCCTCAGTTTCCCCATCTGTAAAATGGCAATGATGCTTTGTAAAGCACTCAGAGATCTATTGATGAAAAGCGCTGTATAAGAGGTAGGTATTCTTATTATTACATAACACAGTGGTTAAAATGCTGGCTGTTGCCAATGCCCTGTCTATATTAGTGCTGAAACTGCTGGTACCTCCAGGGGAGTTGAACCACTGAGGCTAACAATAGGAAATCTGGAGCAAAGAAACCTGGTGTAGAAAAGGCTTTTCTACTGATAAGAAAGTTTTCTGCTCCCTAGCAGGTCAGCAGCCTGTCTTTATTTGCAGTATATAGCTCTCCATGTTCATGCTGGTCTCTCAGAGGATGGATGACCTAGGGGATAGGGCGCAGGACTAGGGCTTAGAAGATCCAGGTACCATTTGTGGCTCAGCCACTCACCTCCTGTGAAACCATGGACAAATCACTTAAACTAACCCGTGCCTCGGTTTCCCCATCTGTACAAAGGAGATAATGTTTTCCTGCATTGTACAGATGTGAAGGTAAAATCCATGAATGTGTGTGAGACACTACAGTGAAGAATGCCACGTAAGTACGTAGAGGTACATAAATACGCCTTATTTATGTGCATGTGTCTCTCCATTACTAGCTGTGCTAAACACCTGGTTCAGCTATATGTTCCTGTTGTAACTGCATTGATGCCCCTGTTTGAAATGTCTGGAGCCGAAAGCTTCTAGTGCTCGAGTTAATGGACCAGGTGTGTTAGCTTGATGGCAGTAGTAGACTCATAAACAGGCTTGGCAGAATTCATTTTTAAAATAACGTTGATAGATATTGATGTTTATTTTTAAGCATTTCCCCCCAATTTTTATCGATATCATTTTTCACAGTTGTGCAAAATTATGGGGTTTAAGCACTTTTTAAAATGTGTATCCATTTACATTTTCACAGTTGCAGGAAATTATGTGGGGAGGGGGTCAGACAATAATTATTTAATGAGAGTAGACGTTGAGATTAAAAAAGTTAGTTTTATAACAACTACGACACAAATTGTCAACATCACATGTCAAAATATACAAACTGAACATCCTTAAATCAAACTCTTACAGGTTCTCAAGGTTCTCATTTTTCTGACTTTGCCTATCTGTAAATTTCAATTATTATAGATAGAAATATCTTTTCATCGGGCACACTGTGAAATTGACATTTAGCAACATTTACCAATAAAAACCTAATCCTTCCAGGCCTACTCATAAACCTGTTTTAGTGATCTGACCACTAGAGAGCTGCAGTGTGTGTGTGGGTGGAATGGGGGGGGGGACCCTCAGTGTAACAGGGGCTGGCCCCGCCCCCGGGGAAGGGACAGAAAGGGGTGGGGCTGTGGGTAGGGCCGCAGTCGGAAGGGGATGGGGCTGCAGGAGGATTGGGGGGCGCTTGCTCTGGCCCAAGGCCCCAGGAAACCTTAATCCGCCTCTGACAACTTGGTCCTGGTCCTATGTATTTCCAGCCCATGCGCAATGTTATTACAGGCCTGTGTCCCCTCTGAGGAGCGCTGTGGTGCCCAGGCCTCCAAGGCAGCTCTTGGGGAGCGCTAAAGAAGTCCTGCCCCAATGGACCTGATTTTGATATGTTTTTCCATTGCATTGCAGGCTCCATCGCTCCTGTTTACAGCTCAGGGGAACTGGCAGGGTTTGTGAAGCTGGTGGTTAGCAGACTCAGATCCAGATGGCAGCAGCTTGTCACCCACATTCCCTTCCTGTTGGCTGGCTGGCTCTGCTGCAACCCCAACCGTTCAACCCTAGAGACTGGTTTACATTTTGAAAGTGATGAATGTGGGGCCCAATCCTGCAAACTCCCACAACAAGGGGTACGGCCATTGAGATGGCACCCAGGAGGTTTTGCTGGATCAGGCCTGTTGTTTTTGATCCTGCCAGCTGCAGGTCTCACCAATCCCTTTGACTCTGATGGAAGTGGCGGATGCTCAGTGCCTCAGAGGGCCAGAACTAGAGCTGGTAGAAAAATGCGGGAAGCAGGGGGGACATGCTATTGAGATTTGGTTTGTTTTTAGATTCTTCCCCCCCACCCCACCCCACCCCACCCCACCCCACCAATTTTGAAATTGACACCAATGCTACTCTGCCTGTCTGCAGCAAGGCCACCCACGCACTGTTGGATTGGAGCTGTAAGACTATAAACTCTCTGGGGTAGGGACTGTCTCTCACGATGTGTCTGTGCAGTGCCTAGTGCAACAGGACCCTCTCGCAGCTGGGGCTTCTTGGTGCTGCCTTAATACAAAATCCATGAGAATAGTATAGTACTGTATCCAGTTGACACTGCCAGGGGAATTTTAGAGAAGCAAAATGCAGTTACCTAAATAAATAGGGATGTGGATAGGACACCCCGCTCAGTAAAAAAAAACAAAAAAACCCAAATCATTGGCTCTTTAATGAGCAGCGATGGGGGCCTGTGTTTTATGTCTCAGACAAAAGACACCATCTCCAGCACACAGGGCCAGTGATTCAGGGCTGACTGAATCACCGGGAAGAGCCCCGCTCACTGACTCACTACAACCACTTCCTGCCAAACCCTGGGTTTTCTTTGGAGGCTTCCTAGCCAAGCAATGACAAGGCCTGATGCTGAGTTCCGTGCAAAGTCTGACGGGACTGCAGCCCGAGGGGGCAGCTTTTGGTTGGCTCATGCCCCATATGGTGAAGCTGTTGCCAAAGAAAAGCAAACAGATTCTTTTCGGCTTCATTCAAAGCACAAGGAACTGCGGAGAGGGAAAGCAGATGACAAATGAAAACCATTCAATGCTCTGCTCGACAGTATCCTTTCCCATGAAAGAGGCATGGCTGGAAGATGAGCCAGGCATCGCAGATGGACGGCCCTCAGGAGAAGCATCAATGAAACACTCCGAAAAGCCTGAAGAGTTCCAGGAAATGTTGCCCTTGAATGTCAATGGTTCTGCAGTGTGGGGGATTGATGCAGGAAGAGCCAGAGGGTGGTTAGTCATTATTATCCCTCTGCTCAGGCCAGCAACTCTGCGATCCAGACTTTATCTCTCTTCACTGCAGAGCCTTGGTTACATCTGAGCTCTGTCCTGTGGTTGTTCTATAACATTCGCTTCTGGCTTTAAAAACATCATAGGGAAAATGAAAATCGATGCTGACACCTACTGGCCATTCTGAGAGATCCTGTTGCTTCTCGTGAAGCCAGGGCAGCCAGAAAAGACCCTGAAAGACTGGCAGTAAACACAGGGCCTGGCCCAAAGCCATTACTCCAACACACCCATTGACTTCCTGGGGAGTTTTACAGGAGTAAGGATTTAAGGACTGGCCCACAGGGCCACTTTTCCTCTCTGATCTGCACAGAAGGTACCCTGGTCTCCAGGCTACAAGTCTGACTGCTTTGACTTCAGTTGCAAAATATACAGTAATGACAGGCCAGAATCAGGAGGGTGATGGGCCAATGTAACGGAGAGGCAGTGTGGCCTCATGGATAGAGCAATGGACTGGAACTCAGGAGAAATGGGTTCTATTGCTGGCTCTGCTACTGTCCTTCTGGGTGACTGTGGGCAAGTCGCTTTGCCGCCCCGTGCCTCAGTTTCCCCATCTCTAAAATGGGGACAATGGTACTGACCTGCTATGAGATCTACTGATGGGCAGTGCCCTACTTGTGCATCTGCACTACACTCAGTGGAGCAAACCCCCAGCGTTACACTAGCGCTGGTGCATCTCCCCAGGTAGTAGCCAGGGAGGCGGGAGCACGAGTGTAGAGAAGGCACCAGTGTTTGTATCACCATGTCACCGAACCCTGTTCAGAGCAGACCTAGATGACACAGGAGTAAAGCTCTCGCAGCCACCTCAGGCCCATCCACACTACAGGTGAAAAGCACAATATAAGAGCTAGGGATTATTATTACTGCTGCTGCTGCTTCTGGTGGAGCTGCAATACTGCTAGTGAACTGAGGGGTGTGTGTGTGTGCAAATGTGCAGGGCGGGGAGTGCCCCCAAAACAGACCCGTGCACATAAGACCTGAGCAGTCCAATCAGTTATTAAACTGTGCTTAGCTCAGAGAAGAGCAGGGAAGATGGGCAGGTGGCTTGGAGGGCCTCTCTGATGGTGAGACAGACGGACAGGAACACGAGAAAGATGTGAACATAAGAATACCCTGGGGCCTCCTGTGTTCCAGAGGTTCTGTGCTGGTCTAACTCCTCTGACGTCAATGGCATGATTCCACTGTGCCAGGGCCGGCTCCAGGCACCAGCAAAGGAAGCAGGTGCTTGGGGCGGCCAATGGAAAGGGGCAGCACATCCGGGTCTTCGGCGGCGGGTCCCTCAGTCCCTCTTGGAGTAGGGTGACCAGATAGCAACTGTAAAAAATCGGGACAGGGGGTGGGGGGTAATAGGAGCCTATATAAGAAAAAGCCCCCAAAATCGGGACTGTCCCTATAAAATCGGGACATCTGGTCACCCTATCTTGGAGGGAAGGAGCAGCCACCGAACTGCCGCCGAAGAATGAAGCGGCATGGTTGGGCTGCCGCCGATCGTGGCTTTATCTCTTTTTTTTTTTCCCCCTCCGCTTCGCTGCTTGCAAATCAGGCCCTGGGTTCACAATTTGGCCTGGCCTTTTATGTCCTTGTCTCTCTCCGCCTGAACAAGTGGTGGATGGACAAAAAGAACCACCAAGAAAGCAAACAAGTGGTGCAGTATTGAAGTTTAGCATCCCAGCTGGGTGAGGTTGGGTGCTCAGGACCTCAGAATCTATAGAGGGCCTCTCAACAGAGTATCCAGGAGTTAAATACAAAGGTTCAGATCTGCATAGCATCCTCCACAGAGGGCCTCAGAGGGTTCTGCTCTTCACCTCTCGCATGGACTGGGAGGCTTTGGTTGCTGTGTCAGGTATGGGGAGTGTTGGAAGTGCCTGGTCTTTGCTCGGGTGGGAAAGCCATTGTGGACAGGTGCGTTTAAATCTAACTATTAGAGACCAGGATGAGACTTGTGTAGGGGCAGATTATCACACATTTGCCTCCAGTGCAGTTCTTGCACCTTCCTCTGCAGCGTCTGGTACCTGCCACTGTCAGAGGCAGGATACTGGGCTAGATGGACCTTGGATCTGACCCAATATGGCAATTCCTATATTTAGCAGTGTGCACTGAGGACAAATCATTTTTGGTTCAGTCTCACCCTCCCGCCCCCAGGTAGCTTGTTCCACAGCTGAGCACCCTACGCATAACATACTTATGGCTGGTGAATTCAAACACAAAGCTCTTTCTGTTCATCTCTCAAGGACGCTACAAAGGGAAGCAAAAATCTCAGTTATGTGCACCTGTTTATGGTAAAATGTAGGTACACTTTGGGCTCCTGGCAAGTGGCCAATGCAGCCTTGGCACACTCTGTCCTTCCCCCTCTAATCCTAAATCATCAAAGAGCTTCTGACATGTTCCAATTTGTATTATTACAGCTCCTTCAGCACACAGAGGCCATCACACAGAATGCAGGGGGATGGTTTTAATTTGCCTGAACCTGTAGGAAGATCAGCGTTGTCATTTCTTTTATATTTGGCATTTTAATAGGACCTGAAAGCAGTGTTGTTTTTATAGATTCACTGAGTTTAAGGCGAGGAGGGATCGTTAGATTATCTAATCTGACCTTCTCTATAACACAGGCCATTAAATTTCACCAGTTATCCCTGTATTGAGCCCAATAACTTGTGTTTGGCTAAAGCATCCTCCAGAAGGTCATTCAATCTTGATTTGAAGACATCAAGTGCTGTATAATCTGCCACTTCCCTTGGGAGTTTGTTCCAGTGATTAATCAGCCTCACTGTTAAAAATGTGCCTAGTTTCTCATTTGAGTTTATCTGGCTTCAGCTTTCAGCCACTGGTTCTTCATATGCCTTTCTCTGAGAGATTAGAGCCCGTTAGTACCCCGGTGTTTTCTTCTCATCAAGGTATTTCTACACGGTAATCCAGTCACCTTTCAATCTTCAGTTTGATAAAATAAACAGACTGAGCTCTTGATGTCTCTCACTATAAGGCATTTTCTCCAGCCATCGAATCACCTTTGTGGCTCTTTTCTGCACTCTCCCCAATTTTTCAACATCCTTTTAAGAACGTAGACACTAAAACTGTACATAATATTGCAGTATCTGTCTTGCCACCGCTGGATACAGAGGTAAAATCACCTCCCTGTTCCCACTCACTCCTCCCCTGTTCATACATCCATGGATCGTGTTAACCCTTTTGTCCTCAACAGTGCACTGGGATCTCATGGTCTGTTACTAGTCCACTATTGCTTCCTCAATCTTTTTCCAAGTCACTGCTTTCCAGGAGACAGTCCCGCATTCAGTAGATGTGGCCTGTAGCCCTGGTTCCTAGATGGAAAACTCTGCATTTTGGTTGCACTGAAATGCATTTTGTTTGAATGGGCCCAACTTACCAAGCGCTCCAGATCATTCTGTATGACTGCCCAGTCCTCCTCGTTATTTACCACTCCACCAATCTTTGTGTCACCCATGAATATTTCCAGTAGTGACTTTATATTTACATCCAGATCACTAATGAAAATGTTGAATAGCATCAGGCCTAGTACTGATCTCTGTAGAACCCTCTTAGAAAACCCGCATTTGATGATGATGATTCCCTGTCAACATCCCCTTTGTGAGATCTGTCAGTTAGCCAGTTCTTACTCCATTTAATTGATCTGTATGGCAGATTTCAGAGTAGCAGCCGTGTTAGTCTGTATCCGCAAAAAGAAGAACAGGAGGACTGTTCTAGGTGCCACAAGTCCTCCTGTTCTTCTGTATGGCAGAGGTATAGCCAGCTTCCTTCTCACTGGGTAAATTATAGTTTAAGCAAATACTGCAGACTCCACGGTATCTTTTACTCTAATGACTGCATGTCTGATCCCAGCTGAAAGAAATTCCCAGGGTGAGACAGCAAAGCAGTTAGCGGAACAAGCAGCTAAAGATATAAATTTCCTGCCATCTAGTGGACAAATGGGTTCTGCTCGATAGTAGTAATGCACAGGTCACAGTGGGAGAGTAACTCCCAGCAGTCAACCAGGCAGATGTGTGTCATCATCTCCATTTAACAGATCAGGAAACAGAGGTACAGAGACTCTATATGTCTTGCCCAAAGTCACAATGTAAGCAGTTGGCAGAATTGGGAATAAAACTCAGCTCTCCTGACTCCTAGTCCTCTGATTTAACCCCAAGACCATTTAGTCCAGTAGGACATTTTGTTCTGAGTTAGACCGGTAGGCCTGCTAAAAGAAGGGAGGATAATCTCATGGCCAAGGTACCAGACTGGAACTCAGGAGATCTGGATTCCATTCCTAGGCCTGACACAGACTTTGTGTGTCTTTCATGCCTCCCAGGAGTGCTGTGAGGTGTTCAGACAGTATGGTGACGAGTCTCATATAAGCAGATCAATGGAAGAACCATATACATTTCTCTCTCCATCCATACAGTTTATAAACATATTGCATACTCTATTATGGGCCGAAAAGCAAGTATAATGGGGCCCCTCTCCTTCCCAAACCTAGTAAGCCTTAACAACAGCAAAGATACGATGCATGTGAAACCCTCTGAGCTAGCTCAGCTGCTCTCATTGGTCACCAAATTATGGTTTGCTGGAGCTGAAAAGCATACTTAGATGCTTCAGGGCCAGATCACATCCCCAGTCCGCCCTTAAGGTTTGACATTTGGATTCAGGTATCGGAGAAACACCTCTCTGTTAAAAGGTTTGTCTTGACTAGGAAAAGTGGTTGAGTCTGGACCGGGCTTAGCTGCCATGTGCTAGCTCAGTTGGAACTAAACTTGTCCATTTTCCTTGTGTAGATGCAGGGTAACACTTTGTCACTCGCAGTTACCCTGCATTTCTACTAGGAAAAGAGGTCAAGTTAAGGTGAGGAATAGCATGCATGTATGAGCTAAACCTGACCTAAACTCAAGCACTTTTCCTTGTCATGACAAACCCAAACCATGCAAGTCTGGTCCGTGGCTGTGGACATAGCTTTCAGCTCATATGTAAGTCTGCTATCCATCTCCACCCCACAATTTCTATCAGCCTCGTTTATGACTGCCTGAGGATGCAGAGTACATCCTAAAGAGAATCTTCAGTTGAATCAACCATAATATAGGTCAGCCAAGGATGGTTTATTATTCCTGCATTATTCCACTGGGATGCAGTTAAAGTGATTCTCAGCTCACTTTCTCGTGAGAAATACAACTGATCTAGGCTTAATGCTGCTGCTTTCATAATGCAGGAATATAATATAATAATGGCTGAGTTATTAGGACCCAATTGATATTCAAATTATTGTTTTAATTGCAGATACAACCAACAGCATGATTTCTGGAGCTGGAATGTGCCTTGCAGGCCTCAGATGGTTTGCATGGGTGTCTGATTGAATTAACTGGGACACAGACAGAACTCCTTTTGACTAACCCCACATTTTCTATTTTAAAGGACATTCCTTCTTGAGTGCCTCAAGTCCTGTATTCAATAAGGAGTTACTAAGAAACATTTGATCAGATTAAATGCGTGTCATTTCAAGTAACAGTCATGTAACAGACAATACACAGTGATATAAATGCAGGATTTTGTAATACAAATAAACATTGTGGGGAGTTGTTCCCTAAAAAAATTTCTCCACACATGTGATCCTCACCACCTTAGTACCTAAGTGCCTCACCATCATTAAAGGGATTTTATCCTTGCAATACCCCTGTAAGATAGGGAAGTGCTACCCACATTTTACAGCAACTTGCCCAAGGTCACACAAGAAGTCTATGGTTGAGCTAGGAATTGAAGCCAGGTCTCTTGAGTCATAATTCAGTGCTCAAATCACTAGACCATCCTTCTTAATACCTCAGAATAAGCTTGGTTCAGTATTTTTCATACTTGTCCTCTGTTTCCTCAGATAGCCTGTATAGGTGCTGCTGGAGTGCTGCTGTCAGAGGTGTCATCTGTTGCAAGGCACATCATACTGGGCAACTGATTGCTTGTGGTTCTTAAGAACCCCTGGGTACTTTATATCAAAACTGGAGTGTTAACGCAGGTGCCTTGCCCTTGAATTGTAGGAAACTACATTCTGCTTCTCCAAATTACCCAACAGTGTAAATCAACTATGGGGATTCTCCTGAATATCCTATAGCGGCTGTAGAGGGAAGACAACGTGGCCTAATGTTTAGAATATAGGCTGGGAGTCAGTACTGCTGTTTTCTGTTACTGGTTCTGCCAGTGGCTGTGTGTAATGTTGGGCAAATCATTTTTCTCTGTGCCTCAGCTTCTCTATCTGTAAAACAGGGATAAATAATACTGTCATGGTTCAGGGCAACTGCACTTGCATTTCCCCCTTGTGGTCCAGCAAGGACATCCACTCTACACTCCCGGTGCCTCAGCCTTCACCTCTCTTGGCCAGAGATCCACATCTCTCTCCCTCCTGACAGGGACATTTTCAGGGTGCACAGTTCCTGACCTAGATGGCAAGTACCCCAGCAAGTCAGACTGCCTAAATGGCAAGCATCTGCACTTTGCTTTCTCTCCAGAGGTTATAAACAGTGGAATTGCCACAGTTATAAGCCCTGTCTAAGCAAGCATATTTATTCTTAAAGTGAAAGCCTTACAGAGAAAACATATTAAAAACAATAAAAGAAATTACAGACATGCTAATAAGCTTACTGGGGATCACCCCCAACTCCAACAAGAGCTCAGGTAGGTGATCAGTCATTCAAACCTCACACAGGGGTTTTGTGATTACAACTTCATAACAGCATTTTTATCAGAACAAGAACACATATGCATAGGTTCAGGGGCAGCAAGTTATATGGGCCCGCAGTGCCTGGGCTCCAGCAAATTCAGGGCCTGGGGGCCCGGCTCCATCAATGTTCTGGGCCGGGTCTCTCCCCCGGCCCTGCCTGCCACTCCGCGCACCTCCCCTGGCCCCATCTGCCACCCCTGCGCACCTCCCCCAAGCATCCCTGCCTACCCTGGGCAGTGGGCGGCTGCCCCCTGCAGCTCCGTGCTGCGCTCCCTTACCGGCCGCTGCCGCGGCTGACTACGAGGGAGTAGTGCTGGGGGCAGGCTGAGGCGGCTGCTGCGCTTGTGGAGGGAGGAGGTGAGGAGGTACTTGGGAGCCACCCCCCGAGGCAGATGACTCCGAGTCGACTCCAGGGGGGTGTTATCCTGGCTGGACCTCCTGGGCAGCAGCCTGGGGGGGCTTGGGTGAGTGTCATGCCAGGGGGCTAGGGAGGGGGTCCCTCCCCCTCTCCCCCGGAGCTCACTGCTGCCGGCGGGGAGAGGGCTGGAGGGAGTCCTCTCTGGCCCACGGCCCTGGGGTAGCCTGCCTGCTACACTCCAAACTGCTCATCCCTGGTCCGGCCCTTCGCTCCGCTCCCCAACCCTCTGTCCCAGCCCAGAGCCTGCACCAAGCACCCAAATCCCCTCCCAGAGCCCACACCCAGCACCCAAACCCTCTCCTGCATCCAGCACCCCAAACCCCTTCCCACACCCCCTCCTGCACCACAATCCCCTGCCCCAGCCCAGAGCCTGCACCCAGCACCCAAACTCCATCCCAGAGCCCGCACCCCTCCTACACCCAAACTTCCTCCAAGAGCCTGCACCCCAAACCCCCTCCCGCACCCAAACTCCCTCCCAGAGCCTTAGGCAGGTGTGTCGGGGGGTGGAACTTGGACCCATTCTGGGCACCACCAAAAATTATACAAACCTACTGCCCCTGCATAGGTTAACCTTTCCTTTATATAGCTTGGGTCTTTGATAGGGTTGCCAACTCTTCAGGATTGTCCTGGAGTCTCCAGGAATTAAAGATTAATCTTTAATTAAAGATTACGTCATGTGACAAAACCTCCAGGAATGCGTCTAACCAAAATTGGCAACCCAATTTTAACCTTCTTTGATCTTCAGAGACCATGAATAGGTAATCAGTCAGACAGTGGGTCTCTTCTCAGGGTGTAGCTTTAAAAGGTTGGGTCTGGATGTGATCATTTGCATTTTCCTCCCCCAAGATATTAAGCCACTTAATTTTGTTTGTCCTAAAAGTTCCCTCTTGCATAGCACATTGTTTAAAATAGTCCCTTGAAGCTCTGAACACCTCCCAGGGTATACACTAGCCATGTGTCTCCCCTAGGGAATTTACGTGCAATCCCACAATAATACATAAATTTTGCATTTATAATACCATGGATCCCAAAGCTATTTAAAATTAATTCAAAACGATATCCGAAAGATATTGCCATATCTCTCACAAATACTTCCTCGCCACCTCCCAGGAAAACGACTGGTGCTGCCTGCCCTGTGAAGAGTCTCTGTTGGGAGGGACGGTTGGTGTCTATGAAGTGGACAGGGATGGTGTCCTGAGCCATAGGCGCTGGCTTCCCCTCTGCCCCGGTGCTTGACCACCCCGGCCCCGCCCCGGGTCCCGCCTCTTCCCCGCCCTCACCCCACCCCCATTCCACCCCTTCTCCAAAGTCCCCGTCCCACCCCGCCTTTTTCCACCCCAGCCCTGCCCCCTTCCTGCTGCCATTCCACCCCCAACCCCCAAGTTCCCACCCCTGCCCTGCCTCTTCTCCGCCTCCTCCCTTGAGTGCGTCGCGTACCCGCTCCTTCCCCTCCCTCCCGGAAAGTCCTAAGCACCGCCAAACAGCTGTTAGGTGGTGAGAAGCGCTGGGAGGGAGGGGGAGAAGCGGGAATGTGGCGTGTTGAGAGGGGAGAGAAGGAGGCGAGGAGTGGGGAGCTTGGCTGCCGGTGGGTGCAGCGCACCTGTTAATTTTTCCCCGTGGGTGCTCCAGCCCCAGAGCACCCATGGAGTTGGCGCCCATGTCCCTAGCCTCTGTTTGCCAGAAGCTGGGAATGGGTGACAGGGGATAGATCACTTGATGATTACCTGCTCTGTTCATTCCCTCTGGGGCATCTGGTATTGGCCACTGTCGGAAGACAGGATACTGGGCTAGATGGACCTTTGGTCTGACCAAGTATGTCTGTTCTTCTGTTCTTACGTGCATTGAGGCCCTTGGAGGGGAAGCGCTAGAGGCTGGCAGGTGTAGTAGATCTGAGAAGCTGCTGTGGGGGGTTAACCTGTGGCTATGCCCCACCCCAGAGGGACGGCTCCCCTGTATGGAGTACAGCTCCCAGAGGAGACCAGAGAGCATGGGAAGGTCCAGAGGGACTCTGGGCTCTTCAATGGGACATCTGCCCCCTATCTCCCTGCAGCTCCCCTCCTCCCTGTGGCAGAGATCCCCCCCAGCTCTTTCCCAAAGCCCCTCCCGCTCCTTCCCAAAGCCCCGCCCCATTCTGCAGCTCCTGTCTCCCGCTCTCAGGCCCCACCCTCCAGGGAATAGCAGCAACGCTTTTCAGAATGACCCCTCCCTCCTGCCGTAGGGAAGGCAACGGACCCTCCCCATCGTGCGATAGAGGGCAGTCCGGCTTCAGCCCCGCCTCTCCCCGGCAGGGAGAGATGTGATTGGCTGATCCCAAGAGCCGGCCGTCACGTGCGCCGCTTCCCTTGCAGTGACCGCGGGGCCTGAGGGCAGCGGGGCGGCCTGTGGTGGGGCCTGGGGAAGATGAGCGGCGCCCGGCGGAAGGAGGAGCCGCCGTTGTCTCACCCGCAGCAGCACCTGGTGGCCAACGGCGGCGGCGCGCTGCGCGGCTCGGTGTGGGGCAAGGCGCTGCGGAGCGACTCCGCCTGGGAGGACAAGGTGCGGCCGGGGCCCGCGCGGGGGGTGGTGCTCGTCTCCCCACGGGCGCTGGGAGGTTTGGGGGGGTGGGTGCCGCCCGCTGGGGTCACCCGTGGGCGCTGGGGGGAACTGCTGCCGCCCCTTGGGGGTCACCTATGAGGTTTGGGGGGTTGCTGCCGCCGCCCGCTGGGGTCACCCGTGGGTGCTGGGAGGTTTGGGGGGGCTGCTGCCGCCGCCCGCTCGGGTCACCCGTGGGTGCTGGGAGGGTTGGGGGGCTGCTGCTGTCGCCCGCTGGGGTCACCCGTGGGTGCTGGGAGGTTTGGGGGGCTGCTGGGGTCACCCGTGGGCGCTGGGAGGGTTGGGGGGCTGCTGCTGCCGCCGCCCACTGGGAGTCACCCGTGGGCGCTGGGAGGGTTGGGGTGGGGCTGCTGCCACTTGCTGTGGGTCACCCATGAGGGTTGGTTGGCTACTGCTGCCTGCTGGGGGTCACCTGTGGGTGCTGGGAGGGTTGGGAGGTGCTGCTGCTGCCCACCTCATGAGGTCACCCACGGGCAGTGGGAGGGTTGAGGATACTTGTAGCCCCATGAACTGGGAAAGCCCTTTTAAAAGTAGCAGAGAGTCCTGTGGCACCTTATAGACTAACAGACGTATTGGAGCATTAGCTTTTGTGGGTGAATACCCACTTCTTCGGATGCTTTTACAGATCCAGACTAAGACGGCTACCCCTTTGATACTCGACACCTTTTAAAAATGTTTTTCTCAGGCAGTTTGTTTGGCACATCCTCAGAAACCCTATTTGAGTATTTTTCTGAAATCAGACTAGTCGTTTCTTTCCTGTGAGACTAAGGCACAGAGACTTGGGGTGAAATTGCAGTGCTCCGTGTTGGAGACAGTCTACGTGCTGATTTCGTAACTTTTCTTTAATAATTGGAGCTATAAAACTTCCCATGCAAACAGCTAAAGGCATTTTCCAACTTGTGCTGCTCTTTAGGATACTGTGAATTAGTTTGTGCTAATTTAGGCCAGGTCTATGCTATGAGCTTATATTGGTATAACTACGTTACTCAGAGGTGTGAAAAGTCTACACCCCTGAACGATGCAGTTATACCAACCTAACCAATGCTGTTGCCTGGAGGGCTTATGTCAACATAGCTACCGCCTCTCATAGAGGTGAATTAACTATTGATGGGAGAAGTCTGCCATTGGCATAGTAGCATCTTTACTGAAGTGCTTCAGTGGCATAGCTGCACCGTTGCCTCTGCAGCATTTTAAGCGTAGACCTGTCCTGACTCTATCAGTGAGCCACGTCTGATGAATGGTGTGAGCTGGAAGGAAGCTGAGATTTTGGAATGATATAGAAGCAGGTAGTGGATTTCTACTGAATAGGGCACCTAACATCACACACAAACAAGCAATCTCATGTTTTGCATGCATAAAAAGGGAAGGAAGGAAGGAAATTGTTAAAAGAAAATCTCCCCGTACACGTCTATTGCAATGAGATGTAGTTGTAGCTATGTCAGTCCTACGATACTAGAGAGAGAGAGAAGGTTGGTGAGGTCATGGCTCTTTGAGCTGTGGCGCAAACCTAATATCTTTTATTGAACCAACTTCTGTTGGTAAGAGAGACAAGCATTTGAGCCACACAGAAATGAAGAAGAACTCTGTGAGGCTTGAAAGTTTCTCTCTCACCAACAGAAGTTGGTTCAATAAAAGATAACCCGTTCCCACATATGCCTCTCATTGTGAAAGGTGATAAGTATTGCATCGTGGTTGAGACTAGTTCTGAAGCATGCAATGCTAGTAAAAAATGTCAGTAGCTAGTCTACACTGGCCCTCCTACTGGTGCTGATAATGCTACAGCAGTGCTAGAAGAACAGTGGGAAGATTTCAGAAAACTTCTGGCATAGATGTAGCCTCTAGTGCAAGGGTGGGCAAAGTTTTTGGCCTGGGGGCTGCATCAGGTTTCGTAAATTGTATGGAGGGCCGGTTAGGGGAGGGGGTCATAGCCCAGCCCCCACCTCCTATCTGCTCCCCCCCCCCGGGACTCCTGCCCCATCCACACACACCCCTCTCCCTGTCCCCTGACCGCCTCCGGACCTTTGCCACCCCATCCAACCCCTCCTCTCATTCCTGACGGCCTCCCCTGGGACCCCTGCCCCATTCAACCACCCCTTCTCCCTGTCCCCTGACTGCCCCCTGCTGCCCCAGCCACCCCCCCTCCTTCCTCACCGCCTCCATTCAACCCCCTGTTCCCCTCCCCCCCCCCCCCCCCCCGACTGCCTGGACGCCTATCCACACCCCTGCCCCCTGACCACCGCCCGAACTCCCCTGCCCTCTATCCAAGCCCCCCTGCTCCCTGCCCCCTTACCACGCTGCCCGGAGCACCAGTGGCTGGCAGCGCTACAGCCACGCTGCCCAGCTGGATCCGGGCCATGCTGCCGCGGCCACGCCGCAGCACAGAGACCAGGGTCAGGCTGGGCTCTGCAGCTGCGCTGCCCCAGGAGCTCACAACCCTGCCGCCCAGAGCATTGCACTGGCGGCTGGGCGAGCTGAGGCTCTGAGGGAGGGGGAGCAGTGGGGGAGCGGCCAGAGGCTAGCCTCCCGGGCCAGGAGCTCGGGGGCCGGGCAGGAGCTCGGGGGCCGGGCAGGAGCTCGGGGGCCGGGAGGCTAGCCTCTGGGTGGGCCGGATGTGGCACGCGGGCCATAGTTTGCCCACCTCTGCTCTAGTGCTTGCTGTTACTTGTCTAGGCTTAAAAATGCTTGCTGGCAGTAGTGGTATATTGGCAAACCCTCCTAGTGGAGAGACTGCTTGTACTAGCAAAAGTTACTTTGTTAGTATAGCTTAAACCAGGTACCTGAACAGGGTAGTCTGTACAGGCAGAAGGCCTTCTTTGCTGCTATGATTGTGTCTACCTTAGGACATAGCTATATCAGTTGAAGTGGGGTAAATTGCACTCCTGACTGGCATAACTGTACTGGCAAATTTTTAAACTGTAGACCAGACCTTAGGCTAGGTGAGTTTCATTTGGTCATGTGTACCACCTCTACTGCAAAAATAGAGAGTTCCCCTGTAATTTTTGTAAAACAAATCATTTAATCTTTCGCTGCCTTAATTCCCTATCTGTAGTAAATGAGAGTAATACCTTCCTACCTCATAGGAGTGCTGTGAGGATGAACTTCTTATCTGTGAGGTGCTCAGATACTGTGGCGGTGATATAAGTAGATCTCCAGCTTCCTTTTGCTTTGCGCTCTGTCTGTACATCAGGCTAGTCTTATTGTCACCTTGTGAGTGTCCCAAGTGAATACAACTCCATATTAGTGCAGTTGCCCCTTTTATGTAAATCATTTGTTTAGACTACTGGTTTAAAAGGGTTATTTGCTCCTGTTGTACAGATCTTAGAATGTAACTGGTTACAAATGTTCAGTGTGAGTTCTACAACTTACGTATTTAGAGGACCAAAGTCTACTCTGTTACACCAGTACAAATCCAGAGTAACTGCATTGACCACAGTGGACTATGGATTTATACAAAGGTAACTAAGAGCAGGATTCAGCTCATTGACTCGGATTTAGAGTTAAATCAAATTTCTACCTGCACAATCCAAAAATCAAAACTAGGAATAAGACAAAGGAAACATCCAAATGTTAGTTATCTCTTGTAAGATGATGGTCATCCAGCTGGGCTATTTGGGGAGTAGCACAGCGTAACTGGTGAATCTGAGGACAGGTCAACACTACCGCTGCCGGTCAATCTAAGCTATGCAATTCGTATTGTTAGTAGCATAACTCAAGTCGACGTAGCTTAGATCCACTTACCGCAGGGTTCACACTACGCTATGTCGACGGGAAATGCTCTCCCGACGACATTGCTTCCGCCTCTCATTGAGGCAGAGTACAGAAATTGATGGGAGAGCGTTCTCCCATCAACTGAACGTGTTTTCGCTAGACCCGCTAAATTTATGCCACTGTATCAATTGCAGCAGTGCTTCGTAGTGAAGACAAGCCCTGAGTGTCTGTCATGCTGTCATGGCTTAACTCTTCTGCAATTTTTTTCAATTATAAATGTCATGGCTACTCAATAATTCGTTGTGGTTTTCTTTCAGCTTTCATTAAAACAACACATTAAGGCCTGGATTCTGCAAAATGGATGCATATACCTGACTTTAAGCAATAAATTGTTCTTCTGAAGTCACTGGAACTACTTGCATGTGTAAATTAAGTTCCCGCATATGTGTTTGCAGAGTCAGAGATGTGATTTTCCAAATGGGAGCAGAGCGTAAATAATGTAGGGCTGCTTTCGTAACGCCGAGAGCAGTTATTTTCTGTTTGTATAAAGTTGTATTTGGAGATGACAGAAAACCTGTAAAACCATGTAATTTAGGCATGTTACACATTCCTATTAAAATAAGCCTTAGTATAATTTTACATTTAAAAAAATATATCAATATTAGTATTTTTTCTGTTTGAATCAGATACTTATTTTAGCAATTAAAAAAAAATAACAATACATTTGGAAGAATGTGGGCTGTGATTTTTAGCTGAAACTGTGACATTTTTGCATTTCTTGCTACAAGCGAGCTGTGTCTCCGACCTTTTTGTTGTAACAACGCAATCAGCAGGACAATGGCTTGAGTTTTCAGTGCTGTTTGTCAGTTTTTGTGCAAATAAAAGGACTTCTCTGAGGTGCCACTGCCAACACGGCGAAGGAGTCATTAGAGCTCTTGCAGATGCTGCCACAGTTGAGTCACCTGAGCATCTTTCTTCTGCGTGCAAATGTTTCTTTAAAAAAAAAATATATATAGACTCTGAACATGATAGAAGGTGAATTGATGATGAAGATTGCATCATTCAAATAAGAAATATTGAGCTTTTTGGAGAAATTGATTTCTATATAATATCAGTGCATGGAGAGAGGGTGTTAATGCATTATTTTACCTGATTGGCTTCAAACAAGCTGAGATGCTGGGAAGTGTGGAAACCCAAACTACCTTTTACAACCCCATAATAAAAATTCTGTAGGCCAAATTCTGTCCTAAGTTATGCCAGTGCTCCCTGTCTTTAGTGAAGTTGCAAAGGTGTATTTGAGAGCAGAATTGAATTTTGATTTGAAGTATGTGGCAGAATAGAATACAAACGTTCATAGCTTCATGATCTCTGCAAGGAGAACAGGAATAGAAAGTTATACATTACTGTCACTCAGCTATTCAGGTATGACTCTGAATACAGATATGGGATGCAGTTTAAGTAGGTGCCATTTTTAGTCTCTTTGGAATAGAATTGAACTTTAAATCTTTTTTCATAACTGATTCTCCCCCTCCTCCTTTTTTTAACAGTCCCATAGAGACTCAAAATGAAAATCTTTCCTTGCTGATGATGATTTTTTATCTCCATGATTCATACACACCTGTTTCTGTCATTTGTGGTTGCTTGAGAGTGCTGATTTTCCGGCAACATTTGTTTGTGGGTGATGGGAAAGAACTCAAGAATGATGTAGGCTTTTAAAACTGGTAAAGAATATAAATAGCTGAAAAGTTGGAGCTACGAACATTTTTAATATCTAATTCTAAAACAAATGGACTAAAGATCTGTTCTCAGTTCTCCCACTGGTGGGACACACAGTAAACTGAAGCCAGAACTTAGAAAAGGAGAGAGGGGTGGGATCCATCTATTGCCATTAGCTACTTTCAAATACTTTATATATTGTTTGTTAAAATTTTTTCTTTTGAAAAGCAATCTGTGTTCAGGGCCTTGATTTTTTTCCCAAGTTAGTTGCATGAGGGGTTCTTATAAATGTTTTATCTAAACTACATATTATATGTGAGATCTCAAACTTTGCTGTTTTTTCTCTCTCCTCAGGATGAGTTTCTAGACGTGATCTACTGGTTCCGACAGATCATTGCAGTTATTTTGGGAGTCATCTGGGGCGTAGTTCCACTGAAGGGATTTGTGGGAATAGCAATGTAAGGTTTCTTTCCTCTTATCTGACATGTATTTTTCTTTTTTTCAGATGTGGAGGTCACAATATCTCTAGTCTATTTTAAAGCAGCAGGGTGCTGTAAATGCATTAAAGTCTGACATTTCCTCTAAATACTGTATCATAGTTCAAAGGATAAATCATGTGACCTCATGAGCCAATTGGCACCTGTAACTCTTCCCTCCACCCCTTTATTCTGAATAGGTTTTTTTACTTTAAAAACATCTCGGACTTACTGGAGAAATGTCCAATTTCTGTCTTTTAGAGCAGATATTCTGAATATTTTCCATACCATGATGCCTTTTCCCCATACTTGGACCCCCGTCCCATGTAACTGGGATCCGTATGGGAAAGGCAGGGTGGTTACGACCCCGATAATTGTTTGCAGCTTCCAAGTTGAGTACCCTTGTTGCAGAATGTGTTCTGTACAGTCCCACTAGGGATGTTTGTTCCTTCTGAAATCAAAAAGGTGTCTCCAAAACAGTAGAAAATGTAAACTGTAACAAGCAAAACATCATTCTTGGGGGTCTTCTGCTGTTCTCTCGTCCCTCTCATGAGAGATACTATTTTACCAAAATCTGTACCTTCAATATCATTGTAAGGGGAAGGGGCATCCAAAATTAACTTTTTTTTTTAAATTTATATCCATGCATATGTATAATAAAACCTCTAATCTGCCTAGATGTATGGGATCCTTGTTCCCTTCTTAGTAAAGGCATCACAGTGTTATAGTGAGCAAACTAATTAATTAAAAATGTTATAACAGGGTTTGGAAAGTTTACCAGCCACCTATGAGTTAAAGGACCAAGCCTGCTAGACAGAAGTAAATACAGAAAATGGGAGGGGTACCAGAGGCGGTGCTCTAGGTGTTGAAGAGGAATAGTACTGGGATTTCATATGGGGTGCTGTCCCTCAGTTCCGATGCGGGACTCCATATTTCTATCTGCCTGTGGCTAGTTGATGTCTTTAAAAACTTAAACCTTTACAGCCCTCCAAGTGCTGGAAGGGAAGTTTTCTGTCTCCTCCCCTCTCTCAGACATCTTAGCTGCTGCAAGAAGGCAGGGGGAAAGAAGGTAGTCTCTGATTCTCTACACTTTCAGACTGTTTTTGACCACAGGGGGTGTCTTCTCCAGTGCCTGTTTCTGCTGGGGCTCATATTTTTCCCAGCAGCAGCAGTGTGACGTTGATACAATTCTGGAGAGTTGCATTGTTGCTCACATGGTTCATGGTAGCACTGAACCTGACTAGTCTTGTTAATACCATTGTGAAACCGCCTGAGAAAGCTCCGAGCAGCAGAGACATTGAGGCTGTTTGCAGCCTCTGGAAGAAAACGCTGTATCATTTTGCATCTTGAAGATTATCTTCACAACTCTTAGGGCTAGAAACACTTTTTGTGTTACTGAAATCTTAAATTCTGCAGCAATTGAGGGGTGAGAGCCCCAGGGAAAGCTTTATATTAACCACCGGAGAGCTTGTTTTTCAGTCCCTGTTATAAATAGTTAAAACTAAACGACACTAACAACAGATGAGAAATACTGTGTTCTTGCTTGTGTTCGCTTACTAGTTCAGTGTGTCTCCCAGCTGTTTGAGCAAATGAGTTCCTGTGTGGAAGGTTATCAAAGTAACTGAAGCTGATATTTGGTAAACAGTGGAATCTTCCACACTGGAGAGCTTGTGTTTAACAGTTTCCTAATGTGCCAGATACAGTTAATGCAACTACGACTATTGTAGGTTCTCTGGTAAATGTTGTGCATGTTCTCTTTTAAGAGCAACATGGAAGGCAGGACTCCTGCCTTCCATCTGGCACAGAGCTCCAGTCTTTTCCCACCCTCCTCTCATCCCACACAACTCTCCTTGCAAGAAGTGCACTGTTTGAAGGCAAGTTTTCACTTCCCAGGTTGTCCCAATCCTGAGTCTCTTGAGGCCAGATTTAACTCTGCACTGGAGCTTGTGTGATCTCTGGGACAGGCTGATGGTTGTCCAAAGTTACACCCTAGCTGCGGTGGCCCTTAGCACTTGCCAGGAGCACAGAATGTCCAAGGTACAGATCTACCCAGGCCACATTAGATTCCCCCCTCTGGCCTGTCCAGGCCTGTCTCTATGCTGCACCTGATTGTAGGGATCACCTGCACACTAGCCTAGCAGGCAATAAAGTGCGGTCACAGGGAAACAGCAGATTGGGCCCTGGGTCTTTTAGGGTGAGATGAGCTCTGTTAGACTTGGGTTTAGTTAACTGGTGCTGAGACCAAGAGACTGATACTGTATTTAAGTCCTTGGGTTTTAGCTTTTGTGCTGGTGATCTCCTGAGCATTTAACTACTAATCCCTGCCTATAGGGCCACAAATCTGTGCTCTACTGGCAGAGTGTGATGGCGATAATCTTAGGTTTGGCTAAGAACTCATTCCCTGCTACAACTATATGAAGCCAGACTATAGATGCACTTGTAGATCCAGCACTTGACAGGCTGGGAAAAAAGTGGGTAGAGTGAACATTCCCTGCACTGGAGAGAATCTGCTCTTACATGCTTTCTTTCCAGAAGGTAGAAGAGTTTGAACTGGAGCCTCTAGCAAGCTGGGGACAGGAGGAGAACATTCTACTCCTTGGCTGTAATGTTGATTAGATCATTAGACGGTTTTATCCTGTAATTTGGAAATGATGGCTCCTAATATCTTTGTCCCCAGATTCTGCCTGATCAATGCTGGCGTCCTGTACCTCTATTTTAGTAGCTTTCAACAGATAGACGAGGAGGAGTATGGAGGCACATGGGAGCTAACGAAAGAAGGATTCATGACATCGTTTGCACTGTTTTTGGTAATTCCCTCCCCTCCTCCTCGCTTCCTTTTCAGTTGCTCCAGTTACTGCCTGTGGAGTAGTAGTGATGAGATATGAGTGAGTAGGAACGTGCCATGGAATCCTAGGTAAGGGAGGGCTAAGGGGCAGAAACTTCATAGCAAGGGGAAAGGCTGTACTTTAGCAGTTGTAAGGTCAGTTAATTCTTCGTGTTCCCCCCTCTCTCCAACATACAGATGAGACAGCTTGGGGAGGTTGCCAGCACTTTGAAGGATAGAGTTAAAATTCAGAGGGATCTTGATAAATTGGAAAACTGGACTGTAGACGACAAAATGAATCCAACAAAGACAAATGTAAGGTGTTACACTTAAGGAAGAAAAGCCAAATGCACAAATAGAGAAGGATAACTGGCTTGGCAGCAGCACTGCTGAGAAAGATCTGGGGATTGTGGTGGATCACAACCTCAACATGAGTCAGCAATGTGATGCTGTTGCAAAAAAAGCAAATGCGATTTTTGGTTGCAAGTCACAGGAGGTGATGATACTGCTCTATTCAGTGCTGGTTAGGCCTCGGCTGGAGTACTGTGTCCAGTTTTGGTCACCAGTGTATAGAAAGGATGTAGAGAAACTGGAAAGGATCCAGAGGTGAGCAGCAAAGATCAAAGGGATGGAATGCAAGCCATATGAGCAAAGGCTGTAGGAACTGGGTATCTTTAGTTTGGAAAAGGAGATTAAGGGGGGGGACATGGTAGCAGTCTTCAAATACTTGAAAGGCTGCCATAAAAAACATGGAGAAAAGTTGTTCTTGCCACAGAGGGCAGGGCAAGAGGCAATGGGTTCAAACCACTGCAGGTTTAGATTAAATCTCAAGAAACATTTCGTAACTGTAAGAACAGTGGGACAATGGAACAGCTTCCACAATAGGCTGTCTCTTTCACTGGAGGTTTTCAAAAGGAGGCTGGGTAGCCATCTGTCTTGGATGGTGTAGACACAACAAATCCTGCATCTTGGCAGGGGGTTTGACTAAACTCTTCTAACCCTATGGTTCTATGATGATGGCAGTGCAACTTTATTTTTAAAATCTGCTCCCCATCTCCATCAGGGTTTAATCTAGAGCCGTGGCATTTGTTATTTTGAATTCACTGCCCTTATCTTTCAGGATCTCTGCTATGAGTCAGTAATACTGCACCTTTAAAATATTTTTCTTTTATGCATTCCCCCCTCCTTTCCCCTCTTCCCCCCCCCCCAAAATACCTGTCATCCCATTTGGGGGTGTTTTGAAGCGGGCATAGATTCTTTGGTGGCACTTCAGTGTGGGGCATGATAGGACTCCAAGCCAATCAGATGGCAGACTGCACCAGTCTGAGGTATGTCACATTCCTTATAGCTGTCCGCAGTGGCCCCAAAGTTGAAATTTAGTTTCCTGTCCAGTAGAGGGCCTCTTACTGAAAACAGTGATGGATTTCTGATGGTAAAAATGACTTACCCCATGGAGTTGCACCTTGGATTCTGTTTGTGGTTGTGCTCTAGCACCACTCACAGCACTAGCACGGCTTATTGAAAAATTCATTCTTTTTTGTGATAATGGGGAAGGCGGTAAATGTTTGAAACCTTTCCACAGTGGCTTGATTAACCTTCACTTTCTCTCCTTGTTTGTCCCCTCTTCAGGTTGTTTGGATAATCTTTTACACTGCCATCCACTACGACTGACAGTCTGCAGCCCTTGCCTCCCATTCCGGTCTTCAATAAATCCAAGAACATTTTAATAAATCAGAGCCTGTAATGGACTGGTGGGAGATGAAAATCAGCCACCTTTTTGTACCAGTGGTCCGAGGAGCCTGGAACAGCCCCAGCTCCCCTAACAGAGAAGCCAGTCCGTCTTGATTTTATACAAGTGTTGCTTATTGGAACTTTTTTAAAAGCCATCACAATTTTTGAAAGCAGTTCAAGACTATTCAACTTTTGAACTTTTTCCATGACTGTATTCAATAACTGTAACAACCTCCTGTGTGCTAAAGGGTGAATCTGTTAATTTAATTTGTGTAAGTTACCTCACCCACTGGATGAAATCTGTCATTAAATTGTGACTTGTCTTCCATTGTTGTCCTTCAGACATACAGTTTTAAAACAGCAGTCACTTTAAGTTACTTTCAGTGGAGAACACTGCAGCATTCAAGTAGTACATGGAGTTCAATGGTTGCCCTTGGCTTCTTTGAAGATAATTAAAGATGTGATTTATTTGAGTAAAATGACTATTGTTACCATATTTCTTTTTAAATTTAGAATCGTTTGATCACCAGAATTTTCAAAGGCTCTTGGCTAAAGACATGGATTTTTACATAATTCTGCTGGGGAGAGTTAGTGATCTGCTTTGGGAATGTTTAACTTGTAAACAGTGTTCATCATGCTTAGGACCTCCATCATGTTTCTGCTAGCCCAGAGGGCTACTAACTCAATTCCCGGAGCCTACCTCAGAGTTCAGTAGTCTAGATGGACAAAATAATTCCAGAGGCATACTTTTAAATGTCTGAATTTATCTGCTTAAAATCTTAATTTTTTTTTTGTATAGTGTGTATATATTAGTTAACGGGATTCAAATTCTCTTCGTTGACAAATGCAGGAGACTAAAAATAAGTACAATTGAGGCAGCTAATGTCAGGATGCAGAATTACTAACTCTTTTAAAAGAGGCATTTTCCCAGGAGCAGATGGCTTCCAGATTTCAGAGTTGGTCTCTTCATGTTACTGAGCAAAGCACCATCTAAACCAGACATTGCTGAGCTATCCTGCCAGTTTTGAGATGCTCCTGGGTGTTGCCACAGAGGTAAGCTGGGGGCTGTTTACTTCTCTAAAATGCTTAATTATCTCTCTTTTCACAACTTGTATTGACAGATGTATCATGCACAGTTCTGCCTTCGCAGTTATCTTCAGGAAGCAGTGCCACTGTGTGGTTTGGTTGTAGAATAGGCCCTACTGTTCTAACCTATAGTTCAGATAAACTGGGGGAAGGTTTGTACCAAGATTGCCTTATGGTGAGAACTCGACCTACTTTTAATATTCTCTTGTTGAAATCCTACATTGTTTCCTTGTTCCTCTCTTCTGAAAGCTGAAGAGCCCAGAATTCATACGTTTGCATATAAAGTTTAGGCACCTAAATAACTGTTTTCAGTGCTGAAAGTAGGAAAGTTTCCCATTCATTTCCCCTCAAACTTTAATAGGGAGGATATCTACTTTGGGAAGGGAAAGATGGTTAACTACTAGTCCTGGTGAGCTGTGGAAAAAGAGGAGCTGAGGCTTGCTGCTATTGCAGTCTGAGTTGCCAGTTTAAAAAGTGAATGATCTCATGCAGACTCCTAAATGTGCTGCTCTCGTGTGTGTGTGAGATTTAAACCCTGCTATGATTTTCTACTCCTCAGCTGTAAGCGTTAATTTCCTTTGAGAAATGCCCTGTCCACTAGTTTTAAGTTATTCTTTGCTATCATCATAAGTTTGTGCATTTCCTTAATTATCCCCACCCATCAATAAAATAAACCATTGTGTACTTGAAAGCAATCTATTAAATTTCACCTGACCTAACCAGTTGTGTGGCTTCTATCCTCTGTCTTCTGAGTATTATAGGATGTTGGGAGCATGGGGCTTTTTTAATACCCTTATTTGTGACCACTAATCTTGATCTGGAGCCCATCATGTATAGTTTTGTCTCTTGGATCTGTGTCACAGGGTTGACACATACCCTCCAGAGGGGCAAGGCGGCCGCTAGGATTTAAAGCCTCATCTTCACTGGTAACGAAACGAGAACTGACCATTTCCCTCACTGCAAGCCTTGTGTCCCTGTATCACACTGGTTCTTGTGCTGTGGTTGGCAAGCTCTGGTGGCACTTTGGAGCTGGGCACAGAAGCGCTGTGGGAGCCATACAGACTAGGTTCTCTGTAAGTTTGCCCCAGGTTTGTGCAATATGTTTGTGACTCCGTGCACCACTATAAAACTTGCGTAGTGTAAATTGGTGCATAGCTATCCTTGACCCTATGAACTGTCCCTTTTTATCATCCTGAGTGGAGAAGATAGGAGCTGGAGAGAATGACTCTGCCCATCTCCTTACCTTGCTGTTGGACTGAGTGAGATCTAAAGTACTTCATCTGGCCCCTATCACTGTGGTACCAGAGCACCTCCCAGTCTTTAGTGTAAGTATCCTCACAACACCTCTGAGCTAGAGCAGTGCGATTATCCCTATCCTACAGATGGGTACTGAGCACAGAGATGCTAAGTGACTTGCCCAAGGTCACACAGAAGTCTGTGGCAGAGTAGGGAATTGAGTCTGGGTCTCCCATGCTAGCCCTAACCACTGGCCCATCCTGACCACTGTTTCTCCATTTAAAAAATGTACGTATTTTCAGCTCTGTGGCATTTCTTTGTTTTAATCTCTCTTGGTGGCTAAAACTGGGTTGGATTGCCCTATGGAAGGGCCAACAGGCCACTGCAGCGGTGGGTTAGGACTTCATGGAGGTAATAAAACAGGCTGGTCTTACTGTAAAAGAAGTTTCTGGCTCCTGGCTTGGAGGGCATCTGAAAATGCAGGTAAAAAGGCTCCAGTTACTGAAGTTGTAATTACAACTGGCCCTTTGCGTGGGATGCCATTGGATGTAACTTGTGAGTGAATCTGACTAGCCGTCGTGGCAACTGACTTTGGAACACCCAAGAATTGGCTAGTGAATGCTCATGGTAAAAGTGAGGTAAACATAGGAAGGGATTTTTATGAAACCTTCTGGTTTGACTTTTCAAAGTGAAATAGATACAGAAACGTGATGTGCAAAAATACAATCATGACTGAGACAGATACAGTCCCGAGTGTTCAAATCCCAGTGGACTGAAATGTATTGATAGGGATATTCCTTTCAGGAAGGGGGAGATGCTTGGGGACAGTAGCTGCAATCTGTCTTGGTGCAGTGTTCTCCAATGGTTAGAGCTAGAAGGCAGACATGCTATGTCCTATTGCCAAGTCTTGATTATTAAAAGCTGATTTTTGGTGCAGTTCAGGGTGTGAAGATGGAGAAGCCTTCCCCAAGAAGCTTACCACCCAAAAGTTGAAAGACAAATAAGAATGCCCTGAGTGACCCAGAGGATGGTATGGGGGGAGATAATAATTTTTTTTTAATTAATGGAGATATCTCATCTCCTAGAACTGGAAGGGACCTTGAAAGGTCATCGAGTCCAGCCCCCTGTCTTCACTAGCAGGACCAAGTACTGATTTTTGCCCCAGATCCCCAAGTGGCCCCCTCAAGGATTGAACTCACAACCCTGGGTTTAGCAGGCCAATGCTCAAACCACTGAGCTATCCCTCCCCCCATGGAAGGTTTAAAGGAGGAAGTGTGGAGGCCTGGAGCACTGGGCAAGGGAGGTCAGTCTGGCCATAGAGGACAGCCTGGAAGAGATCATGAAGATCAGAGAGGGAGAATGAAAAAGAGGAGCTTGGTGGTGGGCAGTAGTAGTGAGAAGGGAGCATGTGTTGGTCAGTGAGAACAATATGAAACCTGGGCAGCATTGTGTAGTGTCTTAGAGGTCAGGGATGTTGCAGCTGATTTAGTAGGTGATGAGGGGGCAGTGAAGGAGAGCAGCATGGTCCGAGCAGCAGGCAATGAAGCTGATTTTAACTGCTGCAGTTGGATGGATGGGAGAAGGAGGTAAATAACTCAGGTGACTGCTCATTAAAGATGAGTGCGGCAGGGATGTGTTAATGAGATGTAGTGGGGAGATTTGACAACAGCCTCAATCTGTGCACAGAAAGGAGAAAAAATAACCCCTGGAACGTAAGCCTGGCAAGCGAGGAGGCTGGTGGATTGAGAATGCAGAGGGCTTAGGAGCAATCAGGAGCTCTGTTCTAGCTGTGTGGTCTTGGAGGAAGAGGTAGAACCTCCTGGAGGGGATGTGGGGGAGACAGGAAAGGGTGGGAGCCTGAGGAGAAGCTGGGGTAGAAAGGGAGGCTGGAGAAGTGGTAAGAGAGGCTGGGGAACTGAGGCTAGTCACTGTAGGCCAGTTTGGGCACCGAATGGTCAAATGAAATAAACAGCACCCATCTCAGTGACAGAGCACCTGCAGAACCCAGTGAAACTGGACTGTTTAGCACCTCTGGGGAGTCTGGTGTCTTCTAGATAGGTGCCCACCTTTAAGAACCCAAGTTTGGAAAATGTTGGCCTTAGCCTCTGTCTGTGCCTCTAAAATGGGGCTAAGGCTGTGTCTACACTACCACTTAGATCAGAATAATTTGTCACTCAAGGGTGTGAATAAGCCACCCCCCGAGCGACGTAAGTTACATTAACCGAAGCACCAGTGTGGAGAGTGCTATGGTGGTGAGAGAGCTTCTCCCACGACATAGCTACAGCCACTCATTGGGGGTGGATTAATTAAGTTGATGGGAGAGCTCTCTCCTGTCAGCTTAGAGCAGCTACACTAGAGAGCTTACAATGACGCAGCTGTAAACTCTAGTGTAGCCTTAGCCTAATGCTCCCCTTTGCATCACTGAGGTCCTCTGGGGAAAGGCAGTTTGTAAAGTGCAGCACCGCTTGTGGCGGTGGCACAAAGTGGAGTGGGTCTGAGTGTGAGATTGTTTTTTACACTCTAAAGCAAATAGCAGAAGTTCAGCAGTCCCTGATTCTGCATCTTGGCCTATAACACAGGAGCAAGAGGTGGTATAAACTTGCAGGGTACTTAATATGGAACCAATAAATGTATCTGCCATTCTACCCAGCAGCCACTTGATGTGTGAGACTTGCAGGCAGGAGCACACTGCCACTACTGCCTCAGCTGGAAGCAGAGGTAATGGGATAATGTCTTTTCCAGCTACTGATAACCAAGCTGTGGACAGCGAGAATGAGATGCTGAGTTTGTGGAAGTGAGTCTTCCCAGCTCCGACTGGCTCTCCGCAATCCAGCTTCCTGCTAGCCCGTCGATGCAGCCAGGATCTGGGATGAGTTTGTGGGCCAAAGGAAAGGATCGCTCTGCCAGCTGCATGGCCCTGGGACTGTGCCTCTGCAGAAGGCAGCAGATGGCTGGGGGGGGAGGGAAAGGGAGTGTCCAAGACACCTGGGCTCATCTCATGGCAGAAGCTGAGTTGAAATCAGGTGACTTCCTCCCACTCAGCCAAGTGTGCTGGCTGGGATGTGGAAATGGGCATGGATGGCTGCTGGAAAGTCAAGTGTAAAATCTATTAACCCTTCCAGGGTGGCATTTTCCAGCCAGCAGCAAAGCAAACAGCCCTAATCCGTGCAAATATATAGTAAGGCACTGCACTGAGGAAGTGACATTGCCAGGTGCATTGTCAGTGAGCAACAACCATACCAACGGGGTGGCAGCGAGACGCTGCCCCGTGGCCATGGTGTAACGTGTTTGCCTACGACAGAGCGGTTACAGTAGGTTCACCCCAGGGTAAATCTATTGACTTCACTGCTTTTGCAGCAGGGATGTATCTGGCCCATGTTTGGCAGTGCTTCTAATGCCAATACAATGAGCTGCGTTGGTTCAGTGTGGGAGGCGGCTGTGGGCAGGAAGCCCTGGAAGGCTCTACATTTCCCTTCCTGGCATTTACAGCTCAGTGCTGGCACCTTTGCCAGGTAAGCTTCCAACCTGCTCCCATTTCTGCCCTTGAGCAATGTCACAGTTCAGTTAGAGATGGGCCTTTCCAGACGTTCTCTGGCTATTGAAGAGCACAAACTGAACTCTGCTGAGCAATGGAAGATTTGCAACCCTCGTTGTTAAACGATCCTGAGCACTTCATCAGTGTATCCGTCTGAGTATCACACAGCCCTGTACAAAGAGGGGCAAATAGCAGCAGCAGTTCCATTTCAGGATGGAGAAACCAAGACGTGGATAACTTAAGTGGCTTCCTTAAAGGCCAAGCAGCTGGATGGTCTTGTTTCCAAAAGCCGCTGATGCCCTGGATTAATAAACTGCAACATTCAACTGAGACCCTCCCTGTATTTAAAGTCATCCCCATAAGTGCAGGTGTCACTCCTGTAACATCAGGGAGGCAGTGTGGCCTAATGGAGAGAGTACTGGACTGGAACTCCGGAGCCCCATTAACATGAATTTAGCCCATAGTGTTTAAGTGACTCAGCCAGGATCCCAGGGTCCCATGCTGCTTTGCTTCAGCTAAAGTCTACACCAAGTGTTGTCTCAATGTTGGCAGGAGTTCAGCACACACTAGTTATTGGGAGCTGCAGCTGCTTGTGCCAGGGCTGAATTTGGCCTGATGTCCTACTCAAAAGACACAGCACTAAAATTTATTCCTGCTTCAGAAAATACTTCTCTTTCCAACTCCATATCATTTTAGGTAGAGGTGAAAGAACTGTCCTTCCAATGACTGACCAAATGACAGTATCCGACTCTGGTAGGAAAAGGAATTCAATGGCCTGTTTGTGATGGTCACAGATCCCACTGTGTGAATGATTGGGGCTCCAGCCAAGACCCAAGCAGCGGGAGTTGCCTTCAGAATGCAAAAGGCCCTTCTAATTGTGAAGCGTAAATCTGTTTTACGACCTTGTCTTTGTGTGTTTCAGCTTAGTAGGGCTATAATGCTGCTGATCTCACGCAAACTCAGAAGTGAATTGCTGATTCTGCTACACTTTCATTGCTATTTGCTCCCATGGCTATTCTACGTTCTATTCTATGTAGGTTCTTAGACTACGCTCCTCACCGTAGTACTTGTAGCCCCGTGAAACAAAGTCTGGTAGCAATAAGTGAAAGAAGACCTTGATTTCGGGATTGTCATCTGAACAAGCAGTGCGTAGAGTGCAGGTACATGCACATGAATCATCTCAGAAGAATCTCCTTGAAAACTCTTCCATCTGCTTGAGATCCATGGTGGCAAACTCTTCTAGAGTTGAGGCCAGGTAACTTCCAATCTGAGGGCAGGCCTGTACCAAGGGGATGTTAGTTCCTTTCTCGTCCCCTAAAGGAGAGAATATTGATAGAGATTCTCTAGGTTTTAGTCAGGAGGAGAGGATGGAAGAGGATAAAGTATGGGCCTGACCAGACAAGATACATTCACATAAAAAAGAATCTGGCACATCAGAAAAGAGCAGACATAAACAGTGACAAGTTTTTAAAGTGCTTGTACACAAATGCTAGAAGTCTAAATAATAAGATGGGTGAACGAGAGTGCCTCGTGTTAAAGGAGGATATTGATATAATAGGCATCACAGAAACCTGGTGGGGTGGGGACAATCAATGGGACACAATCATTCCAGGGTACAAAATATATCGGAAGGACAGAACAGGTCGTGCCGAGGGGAGTGGCACTATATGTGAAAGAAAATGTAGAATCAAATGAAGTAAAAATCTTAAATGAATCCACATGTTCCATAGAATCTCTATGGATAGTAATTCCATGCTCTAATAAGAATATAACAGTAGGGATCTATTATTGACCACTTGACCAGGACAGTGATAGTGACGATGAAATGCTAAGGGAGATTCGAGAGGCTATCAAAATAAAGAACTCAATAATAGTGGGGGATTTCAATTATCCCCATATTGACTGGGTACATGTCACCTCAGGACGAAATGCAGAGACAAAATTTCTCAATACTTTAAATGACTGCTTCTTGGAGCAGCTGGTACAGGAACCCACAACGGGGGAGGCAATTCTCGATTCACTCCTGAGTGGAGCGCAAGATCTGGTCCAAGAGGTAACTATAACAGGACCGCTTGGAAATAGTGACCATAATATATTAACATTTAACATTCCTGTGGTGGGAAGAACACCTCAACAGCCCAATACTGTGGCATTTTATTTCAGAAAGGGGAACTATGCAACAATGAGGAGGCTAGTTAAACAGAAATTAAAAGGTACAGTGTCTAGAGTGAAATCCCTGCAAGCTGCATGGACACTCTTCAAAGACACCATAATAGAGGCCCAACTTAAATGTATACCCCAAATTAAAAAACACAGTAAAAACTAAAGAAGAGCCACTGTGGCTTAACAACCATGTAAAAGAAGCAGTGAGAGATAAAAAGGCACCTTTTAAAAAGTGGAAGTCAAATCCTAGTGAGGTAAATAGAAAGGAGCCTAAACACTGCCAAATTAAGTGTAAGAATGTAATGAGAAAAGCCAAAGAGGAGTTTGAAGAACGGCTAGCCAAAAACTCAAAAGGTAATAATGTTTTTTAAGTACATCAGAAGCAGGAAGCCTGCTAAACAACCAGTGGGGCCCCTGAATGATCAAGATACAAAAGGAGCACTTAAAGATGATAAAGTAATTGCGGAGAAACTAAATGAATTCTTTGTTTCAGTCTTCATGGCTGAGGATGTTTGGGAGATTCCCAAACCTGAGTTGTCCTTTGTAGATGACAAATCTGAGGAATTGTCACAGATTGAAGTGTCACTAGAGGAGGTTTTGGAATTAATTGATAAACTTAGCAGTAACAAGTCACCGGAACCAGATGGCTGGTTCTGAAAGAACTCAAATTTGAAATTGCAGAACTATTAACTATGGTTTGTAACCTGTCCTTTAAATCGGCTTCTGTAGCTATCTTCCAGTCATTGGGTAATGTAATGCCAATATTTAGAAAGGGCTCTAGAGGTGATCCCGGCAATTACAGACTGGTAAGTTTAATGTCCGTACCGGGCAAATTAGTTGAAACAATAGTAAAGAATAAAATTGTCAGACACATAGAAGAACATAAATTGTTGGGCAAAAGTCAGCATGGTTTCTGTAAAGGGAAATCATGTCTTACTAATCTATTAGAGTTCTTTGAAGGGGTCAACAAACGTGGACAAGGGGGATCCAGTGGACATAGTGTACTTAGATTTCCAGAGCGCCTTTGACAAGGTCCCTCACTAAAGCCTCTTACATAAATTAACTTGTCATGGGATAAGAGGAAAGATCCTTTCATGGATTGAGAACTGGTTAAAAGACAGGGAACAAAGGGTAGGAATAAATGGTAAATTTTCAGAATGGAGAGGGGTAACTAGTGGTGTTCCCCAAGGGTCAGTCCTATGACCAATTCTATTCAACTTCAGGGCTGCCCAGAGGATTCAGGGGGCCTGGGGTCTTTGGCGGCAGGGGGCCCCCGCCGCCAAAGACCCGGCACTTTGGCAGCGGGTCCCGGGGCGGAAGGACCCCCTGCCGCCGAATTGCAGCTGAAGACCCGGAGCGGAAGAAGCTCCCGGGGCCCCCGGAGCGAGTGAAGGACCCCGCTCCAGGAGCCCCGAAAAACTCTCGTGGGGGGCCCCTGCAGGGCCCTGGGCAAATTACCCCACTTGCCACCCCTCTGGGCGGCCCTGTTCAACTTATTCATAAATGATCTGGAGAAAGGGATAAACAGTGAGGTGGCAAAGTTTGCAGACGATAGTAAACTGCTCAAGATAGTTAAGACCAAAGCAGACTCTGAACAACTTAAAAAAGATCTCACAAAACTAAGTGATTGGGCAACAAAATGGCAAATGAAATTTAATGTGGATAAATGTAAAGTAATGCACATTGGAAAAAATAACCCCAACTATACATACAATATGATGGGGGGCTAATTTAGCTACAACTAATCAGGAAAGAGATCTTGGAGTCATGGTGGATAGTTCTCTGAAGACGTCCACGCAGTGTGCAGCGGCAGTCAAAAAAGCGAACAGGATGTTAGGAATCATTTAAAAGGGGATAGAGAATAAGATGGAGAATATCTTATTGCCCTTATATAAATCCATGGTACGCCCACATCTTGAATACTGCATACAGATGTGGTCTCCTCATCTCAAAAAAATATACTGGCATTAGAAAAGGTTCAGAGAAGGGCAACTAAAATGATTAGGGGTTTGGAATGGGTCCCATATGAGGAGAGATTAAAGAGGCTAGGACTTTTCAGCTTGGAAAAGAGGAGACTAAGGGGGGATATGATAGAGGTATATAAAATCATGAGTGATGTGGAGAAAGTGAATAAGGAAAAGTTATTTTTGTTCCCATAATATAAGAACTAGGGGCCACCAAATGAAATTAATGGGCAGCAGGTTTAAAACAAATAAAAGGAAGTTGTTCTTCACACAGCGCACAGTCAACCTGTGGAACTCCTTGCCTGAGGAGGTTGTGAAGGCTAGGACTAAACTGGGTTTAAAAGAGAACTAGATAAATTCATGGAGGTTAAGTCCATTAATGGCTATTAGCCAGGATGAGTAAGGAATGGTGTCTCTAGTCTCTGTTTGTCAGAGGGTGGAGATGGATGGCAGGAGAGAGATCACTTGATCATTACCTGTTAGGTTCACTCCCTCTGGGACACCTGGCATTGGTCACTGTCAGTAGGCGGGATACTGGGCTAGATGGACCTTTGGTCTGACCCAGTATGGCCGTTCTTATGTTCTTAAGGGGGAGACAGGCTAAGCTAACAGGAAGGGGAGCCCACTTACTGCAAAAGCTGAAAGGTGCTAGTGCCAGTTGGAGAAGCATCCTGAAGGCTGTAAAGTCTATTTTTGCTCCTTAGAGGGGGTGTTTGTGGTAGGGGAATGGGTGCATGCAGAGAGCAAGCTGACTTACAGCCGGTACAAGAGTGCTCCATGTCTGCAGAGACGTAAATAGAGTTCATAGGTAAGGTGTCAGTAGATGGTGCTCTAGAATATATAGCACAGCTCCTGGGTTTTGTAGGGAAAATGGAATGTGTCCTTGTGTACCACAAATTGCTTCCTCTGACAGCTCTGTGTATCCCCTTCTAACTGCCATTAGCAATGTTTTGGATGGGGTTCCAGGGAATTGGCAATGAGCAGAGCAATGTGTAAATACCGCTAAAAACCTGGGTCTGTGTGCATTAGCTAGCAGGAGCAGCAAACTCCAACTTCTGATCTGGATCAGAGAGGGACAAAGATGCAGACACCCTTCGTGTGGATGACACCAGCATGGTCAGTGAAACAGCAAGAACAAATCCCCCACTAACAAATCTGTGATCCAATCCTGGGCAATGCAAGCTATAGCCTTCCTGCAACACATGGGTAAAAATGGTACCTCTGTTGCCTAGTTTTCCACTAAGACTAGGTTCCCACATCTACAGTAGACAGCAGCTCTTGTTCTGAAATCGGTAGCCTTTGTGTGTGGAGTGGGGTGAAACTTTTTTGATGAATTGTAAATTGCATTGTGGGGGCAATGAAATTATTTGTGAATTTGGAAACTTTGGAAATGTCCGTTTTGAAATGACATTTTCAAATCTATTTGAACAGACATTCAAAATGTTTCATTGACTCAAACAACTTCTTTGGTTTTTCTTTTGGGACAGAAAAACTCAGTTTTGGTTCAAAACTGACCTTTTTTTCCAGATATTTTAGTTCAGCCACCAAAAGGAAAATCAATTATTCGCTCGAGTCCATGTGTATTAATAGGGTGGGAAGAGCAAAAAAAAAGGGTGGGGGCAATCCTGAATTAACGAAGCAAACCTAGCTTTTAGCAAGAGTTTGACAGCCAGGATGTCCCCCAGGAGTGTTTTGAGGAATTCCTCTGGCTCTAAAAACTGAAATGGGCATCAAACCAGCAATGGTGCCTTGTCACTATTTCAGAGTCAAATACAGTATGAGACATGTTGAAGTGCATGGTATTGTTGCCCAAACATTAGACACCAGCGTTAAAACCTTTGCTTTGTCCTATGAAACCTAGGAACTGTGCAATATGTTCTTGTGTCACCTACTGGCACCTTAACTAGATATAGCTATATATATCACTCCAGTAACAGGTGGTGATAAAATCTGCCTGTTTTCTTTCTCTCTCTCTTAAATATACTTACTCCTCTCTTGTAATGAGCCTTTCAAATGAGCACCACTGCAGTGCCTTATGCTATAGCCCCAGCTAGTTCACAGGAGACCACAGCGTGAAGAAGATCCAGAGAAAAGCTGGAGGACGAAAGGACTCACCAAGCTATGGTGCTGTGGGCTATTTATAAAGTTACACCAAAACACCACTCAGTTGTTCCCAGTATAGCATCGCAGCCATTGGAAAGTCGGTGTAGTTTAGCAGTAGTATCTCAAATCTCACTGTTCTGCCTCTGCTGTATATAAGAAATCCCTGTGGTACTATGTGAAATGTGTTGCCCTTTTAATGCAGTGTTGTTGTAGCTGTGTTGGTCCCAGGATATTAGAGAGGCAAAGTTGGTGAGGCAATATCTTTTATTGGACTAACTTCTGTTGCTGAGGGAAATGAGCTTAAACAGGAGTTAAGTAGCACATAGACTTTATGCTGGCCCTCCACATTGGGGTTAATTTTTCGTGGTGATGGATGCTCCTGAAGACCTCAGGATACAGCAGTCATTTTGATACATCTCTACCACTGCTCAACAGTCTAGGAAGAGAGGGAGAAGATTGCTGCTGTCTCCTTGCTTGGAGCACAAATGCTGCATTCCTCTCCATGGGCACCAGTCAGTTTCACTATAGTTCATAGTACATTTCTAGTTAATTTCCCTGTCAGGTTCTCCCACCCCAGCAGACCCTGCAAAGTCTGAGTTGCAAATGCTGGACCATAGGGTTTATTTGTTTCACAAAAACTCTTCTTGTAGAAATGTTTTTTCCCCCCACTGAACATTTTGACTGTTTCTTGTAATAATTTATTTTTGCAGAACCTGAAGCTGTGGCCAAATTTGACTAGACATTGTCTCATTCAGGTTTCAAATAACCAACCAACAGGACTGTTTTAAAGCCAACCTAACCCTTCTAAGCTGTGACTGCAGAGAGCACATGGCAGGCATAGTGTGACCATAGCTGTTACATCTCGTGAGACAGAGTGCTGATGTACATCTTGCATAGGCTGCATGCATCAGAAGAGCCCTAGTGGAATTCCCACTATGAAGGAGTTACAGTAGTAAAGCCTCTTAAGTTCTCGGTGCTTTGCCTGGAAGCTGGGCCCAGTGATACCAGAAGAGAAAATGCTCCTTACACAGCATGAGATGCAGTCCCAGTCTAGGAACAGATGAGCATGAATTAAGAAAAAGTGCCAGCCTCGAAAGGCCCAAGTTTTTGCTTCTCTGGATCAAAATTTCAAAGCTAGTGTAATGGGGCACGTGCAAAAGGAGGGCTCTTAGGAAACCTTGTCTTTGGCCTGGTCTACACTACGAGTTTAGGTCGACTTTAGCAGCGTTAAATCGAATTAAGCCTGGACACGTTCACACGACGAAGCCCTTTCTTCCGACTTAAAGGGCCCTTTAAACCGGTTTCTTTACTCCACCTCCAACGAGGGGATTAGCGATAAAATCGGCCTTAACGGGTCGGAATTGGGGTAGTGTGGACGGAATTCGACGTTATTGGCCTCCGGGAGCTATCCCACAGTGCTTCATTGTGACCGCTCTGGACAGCACTCTCAACTCAGATGCACTGACCAGGTAGACAGGAAAAGCCCCGTGAACGTTTGAATTTCATTTCCTGTTTGCCCAGCGTGGAGAGCACAGGTAACCGTGATGGAGTCCCAGGATCGCAAAAGATCTCCATCATGGACTGAACGGGAGGTACGGGATCTGCTCGCCATATGGGGAGATGAATCAGTGCTAGCTGAACTCCGTAGCAGTAAACGAAATGGCAAAATATTAGAAAAGGTCTCCAAGGCCATGAAGGACAGAGGCCATAACAGGGACGCACAGCAGTGCCACGTGAAAATTAAGAAGATAAGCCTACCACAAAGCCAGAGAGGCAAACGGAAGGTCCGGGGCAGAACCACAAACATGCTGCTTCTACGCGGAGCTGCATGCCATGCTAGGGGGTGCAGCCACCACTACCCCAACCGTGTGCTATGACTCCTTCACTGGAGAAACACACAGGGAAGCGGGTTCGGGGTACGAGGAAGATAAGGATGAAGATAGCTCACAGCAGCAAGGAAGTTGAGAAACCGGTTTCCCCAACAGCCAGGATATGTTTATCACCCTGGACCTGGAGCCAGTAATCCCCGAACTCACGAAAGGCGTGCTCCCAGACCCTGAGGGCACACTCTGGTGAGTGTACCTTTGTAAATATTACACATGGTTTAAAAGCAAGCGTGTTTAATGATTAATTTGCCCTGGCAATCGCGGCTAGTACAGCTACTGGAAAAGTCTGCTAACGTGTATGGGGATGGAGCGGAAATCCTCCAGGGACATCTCCAGAAAGCTCTCCTTCATTACTCCCAAAGCCTTTGCAAAAGGTTTCTGGGGAGGGCTGCCTTATCCCATCCGCCATGGTAGGACACTTTACCACGCCAGGCCAGTAGCACGTAGTCTGGAATCCTTGCATAACAAAGCATGGCAGCGTATGGTCCCGGTGTTTGCTGGCATGCAGACAACATCCATTCCTTATCGCTCTTTGTTATCCTCAGGAGAGTGATATCATTCACGGTCACCTGGTTGAAATGGGGTGATTTTATTAAGGGGACATTCAGAGGTGCCCCTTCCTCCTCTGCTGAACAGAAATGTTCCCCGCTGTTAGCCACGCAGTGGGGGGAAGGGGTGAAGTGATCATCCCCGATAATTGTGTGTGTGTGTGTGTGTGTGTGTGTGTGTGTGTGTGGGTTAGTTGGGTTTGTGCTGCATGTTAACCCGGACACCGCAGCCCCTCCTTTTACATTGCAAACCCATTTTAAATGGCCAACCCAACGGGTGCTTGGTATGGGAAATGAGGGCACTACTGTTTGAAACCATTCCCACATATTAAGAAGGTTAAAAAAGCCAAAAGACTGTGGCTTACCATGGCTGCCTGCAAGCCGAAATCTGTTGCCTGGCACTGCGTGAGTGATCTCTCACACCAAACCAGCAGGCCCTCAATATAAGAGGAAAAATGCGACCTTGTAACAAAAGCACATGTGCTGTGTAATGTGAACAGCAAAATTTAACGTGAAAGAGTGTACCCATTGTTCTCTAAAATGTCTTTTTTTTAACCACCTCTCCCTTCTCCTCCACCAGCTGCAAATGTTTCTCCTTCACAGAAGCTAGTGAAGATTAGAAGGAGAAAACGGCGGACTCGGGATGATATGTTCACGGAGCTCCAGATGTCCTCCCACGCTGAAAGAGCACAGCAGAATGCGTGGAGGCAGTCAATGTCAGACTACAGAAAAGCACAATATGAACGAGAGGAGAGGTGGCGGGCTGAATCGCGGGATGAGCAGAGCAAGTGGTGGGCTGAAGATGATAGGTGGCATCCGCTTGCAGACGGAAGGCAAGAGTCGATGCTCCAGCTGCTGGAGCATCAAACTGATATGCTCCAGCGTATGGTTGAACTGCAGGAAAGGCAGCAGGAGCAGAGACCGCTGCTACAGCCCCTGTGTAACCAACAGCCCTCCTCCCCAAGTTCCATAGCCTCCTCACCCAGACGCCCAAGAACAGGGTGGGGGGCCTCCAGCCACCCAGTCACTCCACCCCAGATGATTGCCCGAACATCAGAAGGCTGGCCTTCAATAAGAGTTAAAGTTTTAAACCACAGTGTGTCCTTTTCCTTCCCTCCTCCCCCACCCATCCCGGGCTACCTTGGCAATTATCCCCCTAGTTGTGTGATGAATTAATAAAGAATGCATGAATGTGAAGTAACAATGACTTTATTGCCTCTGCAAGCGGTGCTCGAAGAGGGGAGGGGAGGGTGGGGTGGTTGGTTTACAGGGAAGTAGAGTGAACCGTGTGGGGTCGGGGGGCGGAGGGTTCATCAAGGAGAAACAAACAGAAGTTTCACACCGTAGCCTGGCCAGTCACAAAACTCGTTTTCAAAGCTTCTCTGATGCGCACCGCGCCCTGCTGTGCTCTTCTAACCGCCCTGGTGTCTGGCTGCGCGTAATCAGCGGCCAGGCGATGTGCCTCAACCTCCCACCCCGCCATAAATGTCTCCCCCTTACTCTCACAGATATTGTGGAGCGCACAGCAAGCAGCAATAACAATGGGGATATTCTTTTCGCTGAGGTCTGAGCGAGTCAGTAAGCTGCGCCAGCGCACTTTTAAACGTCCAAATGCACATTCCACCACCATTCAGCACTTGCTCAGCCTCTAGTTGAACAGGTCCTGACTACTGTCCAGGCTGCCTGTGTACGGCTTCATGAGCCATGGCATTAAGGGGTAGGCTGGGTCCCCAAGGATCACGATAGGCATTTCAACATCCCCAACAATTATTTTCTGGTCCGGGAAGAAAGTCCCTTCCTCCAGCTTTCGAAACAGACCAGAGTGCCTGAAGACGCGAGCATCATGTACCTTTCCCGGCCATCCCACGTTGATGTTGGTGAAACGTCCCTTGTGATCCACCAGGGCTTGCAGCAGCATTGAAAAGTACCCCTTGCGCTTTATGTACTCGGTGGCTTGGTGCTCCGGTGCCAAGATAGGGATATGGGTTCCGTCTATCACCCCACCACAGTTTGGGAATCCCATTGCAACAAAGCCATCCACTATGGCCTGCACGTTTCCCAGAGTCACTACCCTTGATATCACCAGGTCTTTGATTGCCCTGGCAACTTGGATCACAGCAGCCCCCACAGTAGATTTGCCCACTCCAAATTGATTCCTGACTGACCGGTAGCTGTCTGGCGTTGCAAGCTTCCACAGGGCTATTGACACTCACTTTTCAACTGTGAGGGCTGCTCTCATCCTGGTATTCTGGCGATTCAGGGCAGGGAAAAGCAAGTCACAAAGTTCCATGAAAGTGCCTTACACATGTGAAAGTTTCGCAGCCACTGGGAATCGTCCCACACCTGCAGCACGATGTGGTCCCACCAGTCTGTGCTTGTTTCCCGGGCCCAGAATCGGCGTTCCATGGCATGAACCTGCCTCAGTAACACCATGATTTGCACATTGCTGGGGCCTGTGCCTTGTGAGAGGTCTATGTCCATATAAATTTCCTCATCACTCTCGTCGCCGCGCTGCAATCGCCTCCTTGGCTGGTCCTGGTTTTGCTTTGGCATGTCCTGGCTCTGCATATACTCCAGGACAATGCACGTGGTGTTCATAGTGCTCATAATTGCTGCGGTGATCTGAGCGGTCTCCATGATCCCAGTGCTATGGCGTCTGGGCTGAAAAAAGGCGCAAAACTAGTATCTGACGGAGGGAGGGAGGGGCGAGTGACGACATGGCGTACAGGTACAGGGAATTAAAATCAACAAAGGTGGCTGTGCATCAGGGAGAAACACAAACAACTGTCACACACAATGCCCCCCCCCAAAGATTGAACTCAAAACCCTGGGTTTAGCAGGCTGTTGATTTCACTGAGGGAGGGGGAAGCAAATGAATACAGAACAAATCTATTTTTTACATCTTAAGCTGGCACACGACGGTGCAGTATGACTGATACCCTCGGCATCTTCTGGGTGCTTGGCAGAAAATAGCATACTACAACTGATAGCCATCATCGTCGAGACAGTTCGATAGGACTGAGCATGTCTGCCCAGGTGCCCATGATTAACAGCCACTGCAGTACAATGACAACGGATACCAGTCATAATATACCATCTTCTATCAAAAGGCAAGGGGCTGCTGCTGTGTGCAATGCAGCCCCACGTCTGCCAGCACTCAGATCGCCAATGAAGGCTACCAGTCATACTGCACCGTCTACTACCAAAAGGCAATTAGCTGCTGCTGTGTAGCAATGCAGTACCATGTCTGCCGGCACCCAGAGGACATATGGTGATGCTGAGCTGAGCTGAGCGGGCTCCATGCTTGCCGTGGTATGTTGTCTGCACAGGTAACCCAGGTAAAAAGGCGCGTATCGATTGTCTGCTGTTGCCCTGACGGAGGGGGAGGTGCCTGACGACATGTACCCAGAACCCCCCGCGACACTGTTTTGCATCATTCAGGCATTGGGATCTCAACCCAGAATTCCAATGGGTGGCGGAGACTACGGGAACTGTGGGATAGCTACCCACAGTGCAACGCTCCGGAAGTCGACGCTAGCCTCGGTACTGTGGACGCGGTCCGCCGACTTAATGCACTTAGAGCATTTTATGTGGGGACACACACAATCGGCTGTATACAACCGATATCTATAAAACCGGCTTCTATAAATTCGACCTAATTTCGTAGTGTAGATATACCCTTTGTGCATGTAAAGAGAGGATTTTATAGGTGCAATGGGTGCATGGACGTCTCTGGGTGAACGGCTGAATCCACATGTGAAACGCAAACACTGCTTAAGGTGGCTTTCACTGTGTGGATTGTATTTCATTCTCTCCCCCTCTCCACCACCCCCTTCACACACCCCCTCCCCAATCTCAGCTTACATTTCAGGAAAGTACAATATCCCCAGTTCTCCAGGCCTTTTATGGGATCTGTGCATACTTCGGACCAAGAAAGATGTGAAGGGAGCTATTCTGCTTCCCCTCTAATATTACAGCCTTTCATGCAGATACTGTAACGTATTCCTTCCTCTACCCATTTCCATTCATTCAATCCCATTGGATGGGATTTTGGGCATCATTCAGAAATGCATTTTCTCTCTCCCTTCCCCCACCCTGCCCCTTTTATATGTGAATTTAGTGCAGGTGAAAGGTGCTGATGCCTTGTAAACTGTACCCTTCTGTCCACCCACTAGGTACAGGATGGACAGTGGCAGGGCAAGCCTGGCACCAGCAATGTACCTCAATCCTGAGCTGCAAGGAGCACTGAGAGGGGGAGTCCAGGCTCTGTAGTTCGTTCAGTCCATGGCCTCTTTGCTGAAGTGGGTGATTTTTGTGATGATGATGTCTGTCTGCTAAGAAATGAACTGAGGACCAATCCCCTCACCCCCATACAAAAACAGGTTATTTCCCATGGAGGCCACTCAACAACCATCCTATTGTAAATTCAACCTGGATCCTACAACCACTTAGGCATGTGCTTAAATTCCACTATTCACTTGCATAAAGTGTTTGTAGTATTGGAGCCTTATAGTCTTCAAGGCAGGAACTGTTTCTTCCTATGTGTTTGTACAGCACCTGGCACATCGGGACCTAGATCCTGAGCAGACTTTGGGTGCTATAATAAAACAAATAATAAAAAGAATGCATGTTTCATTCACTATTTGACCTAGGTTGCAGATGAAAGGCTCTTTATCCCACTCCCACGCCATCTGGTCCTTTTGGGATGCACTTAAAGGCTGTTTAAATCCCACCATGACAATGAAATTTCCCCCCTCCAATTATTATGCAAATCCTGTGGAGTATGAGGTGGTAGTAGAACATATTTTGATGTAACCCACAATACAAAACATTCTGGTCAATTAATTCAGTGGGAGTTTTGCATACTGTGCACATGAATTACTGTAATAAGTAGTACCCATAATCATAATTTACGTGGGAATACATAGGCTAGTTTATGTTGTTGAGTCATAAAATACAATGTGCATTTAGTGTGCATACCAATTAGCCTCTGATCGCTTACATAACCATGCCATTTCAGTTTAGGCGCGTCGCGTGGGACTTAATTATAAAATAATCCAATCTAAGTCATGGAGCTAATAATTTGCAACATTTTATTATTAAAAATGTAGATTAAAATGTTCAGATGGGTAAAAAGAGATTAAACAAGAGCTGATCAAAAAGAGACAAATTTTCTTGACTTTTGTTGTGGCGAAAATATTTCAGCAAACTCTAGTTAAAATTCTGGATGTAAAAGTTGACAGCTGTGGGCTCAGGGCCGGTGCTACCATTTAGGCAAACTAGGCAGTTGCTTAGGGTGCCAAGATTTGGGGGCACCAAAAAGCGGTCCCCCCAATTTTTTTTACAGCGTTCCTACGCCCCCTCCCCAAGCGCATGGTCGCCGCTCCACTTCTCCCGCCTCCCAGGCTTGCGGCGCCAATCAGCTGTTTGGCGCCACAAGCCTGGGAGGGGAGGAGAATTAGAGTGGGGGCGGCGTGCTCAGGGAGGAGGCGGAGCAGAGGTGAGCTGGAGTAGGGAGCTGCCACACGGCTCCCCGGGGGTGGGGGAGCTGCCACGGGGGGGAGCCTCAGGGCGGAGGGTGGCGGGGAGCTGCTGCAAGGCTGTGGGGGGGGAGGGGGGGGGCGCAAGGTGGAAGTTTTGCCTAGGGCGCGAAACTTCCTTGCACCGGCCCTGTGTGGGCTGCTTGCTGTCTGCGATGCTGATCAGGAGGGGTCACGTTTCTAAACACATTTGCTAAGCTCAACCCCAGAACAGAACTTGCTTGTGCAAACAGTCACTTCAACCGTGTGTCATATATGTGAAACAAGCAGCTGTGGAGAAGCAACTGTGCACACTACAGATGCAATTGAATGTGCGTACGGGAACTGCTGTGTGCACGCACACCTCTTGTCTGGTTTGTGATACATGTGATGGTGTTGGAAGTTGAAAGGTGTGTGGTCCAACTGGCTAGGCTGGCAGCTCAGATAAGCTGGAGTATTGTAGGCTGGGGCCCATAGGCTCTGTGGCCATATGTCTGTACAGAAGATATTAGAAGCCCCAGGCTGCCCCAGGCTTTGAGGAATGGGGAAAAGGATAAATAGATATTGTTATGCTGGAAAGTGCTTACAGCTGCCATCAGGTGAGTCTCTGATCACTAGACTAGAGAATCACAGCCCAGTTAAAGTCAACAGGTGTGCTAAGCACCCTTCTTTCAGACTTAGTGGAAGTAGCAAGTAAGCCCCTTTATGTAGAGAGAGAGAGCTGGAAACAATAGAAGCTACCGCCCAAGGCAATGGGCCACAGGGCAAGGCCTGAGCAGAAGGTAAGATGTATGGTCTGTGGGGTTCCCTGATAGCAAACAGAGGCTGTGGGGTTGTTTGGCAGGCTGTGTGCGCGAGAGGAAAGCCAACTACCAGCCAGAGAAGCAGGCAAACAGAGCTCCTTGAGCACAGAATACTTTGGAAAGGCAGACTTGGGGATTTCTGAGCAAGGAAACTGCCTGCTGTTGTTTTGTTCTACTGTGTTCAGGAAACCAGGCCGGTGTGTCTATCCTTTATCCATAAACAGGATTGCACCAAACAACATACCCGGAGCAACATAATGGAAACACCAAAAGGCTAGCAGCTTGGGCCAGAAGACACAACCATATGGCTCCTGTTGGAAGGGGGGGGAAAGGACAAGTTCAGCTAATTACGCTGCTACCCGCTGCCTGAGGCCTGTACGAAGGCTGAGCGGGGTGGTTTAGTAACACACTTCTACCAGGGCAGCTCCCCTAAGGCAGGTGTAGACTGTGCCCCTGGTGCTACTGAGGGGTCACATCTACTCAGTCCAGACTGACCTGGGACTGAAATCCTGGCACCAGTGCAGCCGCTGGCGGAACCCCCCCTGACTGCAAAGGGCCTAGGGTTCACCCGGCCTGGTTAGCCACACAGCACAAGGGGCAGGTAGGCACCCAGCTCCCTTGGACAATCCATGGCCCCTGACTCCTGGCGGTGTCTTTGGCTGTGGGGAGGAGGTGCAGAAAGGGGGGTGAACGTGCCTTGGATGCCCCCAGTCCAGCAACGGGGCGCTGCTCCCATGCAGGGATAATAGCTGGATTCCTGGTGATGAGCAGCTGTATCTCTCCTCCCCCGGGGCAAGGGCATCCCTCCCCCCCCAGCTGCAGAGCCTGGGGGATCCCCCCTCACAGGTGCGAGATCCCCCCACGCCCGGGGCCTTTCCCTTGCAGAGGCGGATCCCGGGCACCTGTTGTCCCTGCGCTACGCAACCGGGGGCTGGGCGCCCGCTCCTCCCTCCCCTCCCCGCCGCTGGCCTCAGTCACTTCCGGAGCGGGGCTGAGCCGAGCCGGGCCGGGCCGAGCCGGGGCAGGATGGCCGCGGCCGTGGAGAAGGAGGCGAGCCAGCAGAGCACCCTGGGCGCCTACTCGCCCGTGGACTACATGAGCATCACCAGCTTCCCCCGCCTGCCCGAGGAGGAGCCGGCCGGCGCGGCGGCCGAGGGCTGCCTGCGCTCCAGGAAGGAGGAGGACGCGTTCCTGGGAGAGCAGGACACGGGTGAGAGGAGCCGGCCGGCAGCCCCGGCGCCCCCTCCCCGCCCGCCAGCCTCCCCTCGGCCGAGCATCATTCCTCGCCTCCGGTCCCTCCCTCCCTGCAGCCTCCTGCATCCCTCCATCGCTGCTTCCCTCCCGCTCCCCGCCGCCTCTCTCCAGCCAGCCCTGCAGCCGCCCGTCTCCGGCGGCCCTGCTTTGCTCCCTGTATCCCTGCTGCCCTCCCCTCGCTGCAGCTCCCTCCCCTGCAGCCACCCCCTCCAGGACCGGGCACCCTTCCCCCGCACGCCTCCAGCCGGGGCTCCCCTTCACACGGTTCTGTATCCCGCTTCGCCCACCTGCACCCCCCATTGCACCAAGCCATGCACCCCTCGCTATCCCTGTCTGCAGCCCGCCAAGTACCCCACCCCCACCCCCCGTGCATGGGCATCCACCCACCTCCGCTGCTGCTGCCGCCTTCCCCCCTTCCCTATTTTCTGCTTCTTGTGATCCCTTCATTTCATAGAATCAAAGAATATCAGGGTTGGAAGGGACCTCAGGAGGTCATCTAGTCCAACCTCCTGCTCAAAGCAGGACCAGTCCCCAACTAAATCATCCCAGCCAGGGCTTTGTCAAGCCTGACCATAAAAACCTCTAAGGAAGGAGATTCCACCACCTCTCTCGGTAACCCATTCCAGTGCTTCACCACCATCCTCAGACCCTTCCCTCGTTGCTGCCTCCATCTCTCCTCTCAGTGCCCCTTCTCACTGCTGTCTCACTCCCTCCATCCTCCTTCACTGGTGGCCTTCCTCTCTCGCCCCCACTCCTCTCCTGGCCTGGCTCCCAAAGACTCCAGCACTCCCATCTCAGCTACTCCAAATCCCTCAGTCACCCTGGACCAGGCCGCCCGCCCCTCACTAGCCCCCTCAGTTTCAGGTCCCGCGAAAGCCCCTGGCCCTGGTTCCACTCAGGATTCACTCTTGGAGCCTTTTGGGGAATGGGGTTGGGTGTTCTTTCACCCACTGTCTTCAGGGTTTGACTGGCTGGTCTTTCCCCTACCCTTCAGGGATCTGCTGAGGGGACCATCCCTTTCCTCCCCTCAATTCACACAGGACTTGGCACTCTTCAGTGGCTGGGCTGATCTTCCCTCACCTTGCAGGTCAGACTCGGCTGGCCGGCCAGGGCCTGTGGGAGTCCCATTCCCTTGGGGGTAGGATTTCCCCAGTGCAGTGGGGAATCTCCTCATGCAGGGAGGGAAGCTCTCAGAACGCAGGCAAAATCCAGCTACTGGGGAGTGGGGCGCTCTCTGACAGCAGGCAGGCCCAAACCTACCCCCCCCCCCCAGGTGCTAGCCAGAACATGGCAGATACTGCCCAGATCCACCCACCCCCGTGATCACTTCTTATAATGTGGCTATCTCCCAAGATGGTTGAAGTACAGCTTGGTCTTGTAGTGTAGACAAGACTGAACCATGCTGAATCCTTGGAAATGGTTTGGAGTTATAACTAAAACACAGTTATGTCCTGTTACTCATTTTCCCCCAAAATACCATACTTCGTTTCTCTCTCGCTTGGAGAATCTTCTAGAATTTAGGCAACCGAACCTGGCATTTCAGCTTTTCCCAGGGGAACAGCCGATCTGTTTTTGTGTTACCCTTCTCTCTGTTCCCCTCACTCTTACCAGCCCCTCCATTTAGTTCATTACTGCCCTGCATTATCCCTTCATCCAAGCATCCTCATACCCATGCATCAGTCCATCCTCCCATCTCCCCCTCTCAGTCACACCAAGCACTTCGAATGTCACTACCCTTTTTATTCTGAATTATTAGTATTCCTTATATCTTATTAGGCTCAGAAGGGTCTTGCTAAGATCCTGTGTCATCATCTTTACCATCCTCTGCCCAGTTTCCCACTTTAGTTTGCTGGGGTCTCCGGTTTGGTAGTGCAATACCAGCTTCAAAGACATATAGACACTTGCAAACAGCTGTGAATTGTTCCTGTCAACTGCCTGGTTTTAATAAAATTAGCTGGGTTTTAAATTATTCTGGATAAACTCTTTTTTTTTTTTAAATTGTTTCTTCACAGATGATCAAAGTCATATTTTTCTCCAATGGATCCAAATTGACTCCGCCCACCTGCCCCAGCGCCGCCTCTGTGCCTAACCCCTGCCCCACACACCCCCAGCTCCAACTCGTGTCTAAGTGAAACCAGGTGGTATAGAGACTGTAGGTCAGATTCATCCCCAGTGTAACTATAAAGAGTTCTATAGACTCTGTTGATGTTAGTAGATTTACACTAGGGATTAATTTGGCCCCTAGTTCATTAATACCATCCTGATGTGACAATGATCCATGTGACTAGCTGTTGCTCCCCTCTCTCAGACCAGCAAAGTATTTGGTTCCCAGTGATGACTGGTCAGTATCAGGTCAGGGCTGCTACCACTGGGTCACCAGATTGAGAACAAATATCTATGCATGCATCTCTCTGTCAGGGCAAGGATGTTTTTGTATAGCTCCCAGTCAAGTCTTTGAGGACTGAAAGCTAATTTGCAAGTAGTCACAGTTTTTACCTTTTCATTTCCTTGATCATGTTCTAATAAATTACTAAGTTTTCATCATCCATTTTCATTTCATGCCATTCCAGATTGCACTCACTTTCAGGCCCAAGAGAGAAATGTCCCCTTAGTTACTTTACCTTGGAATCTATGGGAAAGATTTTTCAAAAACTTAGGTATATCGTGTGTGCAAAATGTAAGCACAATTTCATGCCTCACCTATGTAGTGAGGTCCCACAGGAGTGTCCTGGGTTCAGTGCTATTCAATATTTTCATTACTGGCTTGGATGATGGAGTGGAGAGTATGCTGATAAAATTTGCAGATGACACTAAGCTGGGAGGGATTGCTAGTACTTTGGAGGACAGGATTCAACATGACCTTGACAAATTGGAGAACTGGTCTGAAATCAACAAGATGAAATTCAATAAAGACAAATGGTAATTGCTACACTTAGGAAGCAAAATGAAATATAAAGCTACAAATGGCTGGGCAGTAATACTGCAGAAAAAGATCTGGGGGTTATAGTGGGTCACAAATTGACTATGAGCCACCAGTGTGATGCAGCTGTGACAAAGGCTAACATCATTATGGGGTGTGTTAACAGGAGCATCGTATGTAAGACAAAGGAGGTAATTGTCACGCTCTACTCAGCGCTGGTGAGGCCTCAGCTGGAGTTCTGTGTCCTGTCTGGGTGTCACACTTTAGGAAAGATGTGGACAAGTTGGAAAGAATCCAGAGAAGGGCAACCAAAATGACTATGGTTTAGAAAACCTGATCTCTGAGGGAAGGTTAAAAAACCAGGCATGTTTAGTCTTGAGAAAAGAAGACTGTGGGGGATCTGATCACTGTCTTCAAATAAGTTAAGGACTGTTATGAAGAGGAGGGTGATGAATTGTTCTCCAGGGCCACTGAAGGTAGGATAAGAAGTAATCAGCTTAACTGCAACAAGGGATATTTAGGTTAGATATTAGGAAAAACTTTCTAACTAAAAAGGAGTTAAATACTGGAATAGGCTTCCAAGGGAGGTTGTGGAGGTTTTTAAGAACAGGTTAGACAAACACCTGTCAGGGATGGTCTAGGTCAGGGGTAGGCAACCTATGGCACGTGTGCCGAAGGCGGCATGCAAGCTGATTTTCAGTGGCACTCACACTGCCCAGGTCCTGGCCACCGTTATGGGGGGCTCTGCATTTTAATTTAATTTTAAATGAAGCTTCTTAAACATTTAAAAAACCTTATTTACTTTACATACAACAATAGTTTATATATTATAGACTTATAGAAAGAGACCTTCTAAAAATGTTAAAATGTATGACTGGCACTTAAATTAGGGTAAATAAATGAAGACTCAGCACACCACTTCTGAAAGGTTGCCGACCCCTGGTCTAGGTCTATTTGGTCCTGCCTCAGCACAGGGAGCTGGCCTAGATGACCTCTTGAGGCCCCGTCCAGCCCTAGTTTATAATATATGGAGATATACCTATCTCATAGAGCTTGAAGAGACCCTGAAAGGTCATTGAATCCAGCCTCCTTCCTTCATTAGCAGGACCAAGTACTGATTTTGCCCCAGATCCCTAAGTGTCCCCCTCAAGGATTGAGCTTACAACCCTGCATTTAGCAGGGTAATGCTCAAACCACTGAGCTATCCCTCCCCCAACAGCCTGCTATGATTTGATGTGTGCCATTATCCTGGTGGTGCATGCAAATCTGGCTATGTGTGCGCACAGGTACTGAATTTCCCCACCGTGCTGCAGTAGTTTCATGCAGAAATCTGTTACACAATTGCACAGCTGACATTTTTGAATGTTTTATGTTCCTACTCACCTATTCCACTGTATAAATGAAAATATAAACGCTTACATGAATGTAACATCAAGTGGCTTTGAAAAATCTACTTGTGCACTCACCAATGCCAAGAAGGAGACATTATTTGGCAAATTGAGGAAGTGGTAATCTAGGTCTTCGTTGTCTGCCCAATCTAAGCTCTCATTTAATAAAAATTGTATTTCCTGTGGTTGTGAAGAGCACCTTCCAGTGAGAATCAGATGGAACCGGACAAGCGCCATCTTTCTGAGCCTATAGACAGGCAGCTCCAGTGTGGGGAGTCAGGAGGGTTAGATTCTAACTGAGGTATTTATATGGCCTCCCATTACCACATTATTTGAGCACTTCTCAATCATTAATGTTTTTATCCTCATAACATCCCTGTGAGGCACGGCATTGCTGTTATCCCCCTTTCACAGATAGGAAATTGAGGCCAAATGACTTGCCCAAGTTCACACAGGAAGTCTGTGGCAGAGCAGGAAATTGAACCCAGCTCCTGGGCTAGTGCCCAAACCATTGGAGTGTCCTTTCTCTCAGGCTGCTGTTCCCAACTCTGCCATGGACATCCTGTGTGACATGACTGGCCCAAGGTCATCTCTCTATGCTCTGGTTTCCCCATCTCTAAAGTGGGGTACCAGAGCATCCCTGCCTGCAAGTTGTGTTTTGAGGCTGAATTCATTAATGCCTGTGAACGTCTCTGAGATCCTTGCATAGCAGGCACTGTGCACCCACCCAGTATTCGGATTATTTGCCTGTCACAGGGGGAAACAAGGATTAAAAGCTGCAGAGTGACACAGGGTTTAAAAGCTCTGAGCGGTGCAGGGCCAAGCCAATACTGTATGGGCTAAAGAAGTGGTTCTCAAACTTTTTGTACTGACAATCTCTTTCATGCAGCAAGCCTCTAAGTGTGACACCCCCCCCCTTATAAATTAAAAACACATTCATGCAGTTTATTCAGCAGCTGAATTAATCAAACCCTCTAATGCTGTCTCAGTCCCAGGGCTGGCCTTAGGAAAAATGGCACTCTGGGCAAATTTCTATTTTGGTGTCCTTTCTTTGGAGGAGGAGCAGGGCTGGAGGAGAACGGGGGTAAGGGTGGATCTGGGCTGGAGGGGCTCTGGGGTGTCAGCCCCATGCATGGCTGGGCTTGGGGCTGACAGCTCACGACCCCCATGTAACCACCTCCGGACCCCCGGAGGGGTCACACCCAGTTTGAGAACCCCTGGGCTAAAGGGTGGTTACACCAGGCCTTATCTGTTGGAGGGTGCTGCTCTGGCAGCAGCCTTTCCCTACATTCACCTTCAACTTCCTCTGAACACTGGCTCCCTGTGGACCCTCCCTAGGGACCAGCTCCACAGCCTGGCTCTCTCAGACCCACCCATGACAGATGCCAAAGCCCCACCAGTTGCTGAAATTCCCCTTACTGACAAGTGCTCAAATCCCGTTTTTCAGTTGCAAAACCCTCCCACATTCACCTGCTTACCTCTCCTCCCCACTCCTGTGTGTATAATACGTGGGGTGTCAAAGTTCCTGGGACCCCAAGGAACAAATGGCCTGCCCTGGTGTAACTGTCTGCCGTGAAAGTCTCCACAGGAGGGTGTCTTCCAAAGTGATGGGCAGTGTTTGAGCAGGGGTAGGAGGAGAGCTGAGGGTCTGGGTTTTATTGGGGAAAGAAAGGGGCATGTGTTGAGCTCTGTCATCCCAACTATAGGCATGGCTGAGGTCTAATTTTCAGTCCTGCAGTCTCTGTTTCCAGAGCTCTATAGTAGCACAAGAGAAGCGTGGCTTAGCATTGAGATTGGAGTCACCAATGGTTTTGCACAGAGATTCCTGCTACTTTGATTCTCCAAGTAAGAGAGCATCGGTATTTGTCATTTGATTTTCTTGCCATAGGTGAATGTGGTGCTGGTGGAATTGAGAGAAGTGTGAATGCTGGTGGGAGCCAGGGGATGTGCATAATTTGCCCCCCACTTTTGCCCCAGCTCTACAAGAGCAATTACCTCCCCTGCTAGTCCAGTTGTGGCCCCCCCATACAGTTCAGCTTATGCGCTGCACTTCTGACCTGTGCCCTTCTACTCTTCCAATTCTGGGCTTCCACACAGCTCTGCCAAAGCACCCCAATCCTGACCTGCAGCACCCCTTGATGTTCCAGTCTTGGCCTCTTCCCACTGTCCCAGCCTATACACAGCCACTGCCCGCCCACCTCAGCCCTGACTCACTCTGTCCATCTTGAGCTCCTGTTGAGAAGAGGCACCCAGCTGTGTTGCACTGTGTGGGGTTTCTTTGCTATGGACCAACATCCACTGGGGACTCAGATGAGAACATCAAACACGGTTCCATGGGTGACCTGAGGCAGGATTGCAGCGCTGGTCTCTAGAGATGAAATGCAGGAGGAGGGTTTTGACTGAGCTACTGTCTGGTACTATTAACGAGTCATGTCTTGGTTGAAGGTTGTACAGGTGCTTAGACCTTAGGGCTATGGTGCCCAGCCTTATTACACAGGAGGGCCACATAAACCTATTTATTTACCAACTTATAAAAGAACCCTCATCCCCTAAGGCAGGGGGGCCCAACCTACCGCCCACAAGCCATACACAGCTCACCAGAGCATTTCATAAGATCCCAGCCTGCTTCGACACAATATGCTAACAGCCGATTGATTCACCACTTTGTGGGAGCCAAACAGATTCTATAAGATTTCAATAAGATTTAAAGTCACCTGTACTGATTATTAGTTTGTTCGTTTTGTTTTGTATGTATTTAGATAGACAATACTGCACACAGAAACAACCTATTTAAAAACAAATAAAGAAATAAGTGCCTAAAATGTGTATCAATTATAGAAAACAGGAAACATGATGTAAACACTATCACAAAAAGCTAATGAATCAATCGGCTGTTAGCATGTTGTGTCGAAGCAGGCTGGGATCTTATGAAATGCTCTGGTGAGCTGTGTATGACTTGTGGGCGGTAGGTTGGGCCCCCCCTGCCTTAGGGGATGAGGGTTCTTTTATAAGTTGGTAAATAAATACAGTGGGCCAAGCTTGATCTCTCATGCTTTGCCCTGGCAGTGGCCTTACTCCTGAGTTACGGTGAGATTGGTGTAAGAAGCTATAACTTTATTGATTCCAGTGCAGTTACTCCTGGTTTATTGCAGTGTAACTGAGATTAGAATTGGGGCCCATCCTGACTCCAGTGGAGTTGCACCTGTTTACCCCAGGTCTCAATTTGGCTTAGTGGTTTTAAAATGTCAGGAATGAGACAGGACTTGGAAACTCATAACTGCTGCCTTCCCCAGAAGCACTTGGAAGGAGGCTGGTAGAGACATTAAGAGGTTAATTGGGGCCTTTCATCTCCACCTGTTCAGCTTGGCTTAGTAAGTGAGCCAAGCCCATCCGTGAGGGCAGGGGAATGTGTCCTTAGTACAGGATGAGCAGGGACAGCCTAACATTAGCCCCGGACTATTCCGGCTTCCCTGACAAATGGGGCTGAGGATGGGGCAGAGACCAGGCTGCCAGCAGCCAGTCTCCCTCTTAGCTGATTGAGTTAGTTACTGACTGGAGTTGAGGCATATTATTATTCTGTATTTTATTAATCATTTATATTACAGTGGTGCCCAAAGGCCCCCATCAGGATGAGGGCCCTCATTGGGCTAGGTGCTGTACAATCATATAGGAAAAGACAGGCCTTGCCTCAAAGAGTTTACAAGCCACATTGGCAAGACTGACAGACAGTCCCAGACAGACAACATACGAGTGAAATAAAAAGGCAGAGGGACACAACTTGTTATATTTGGGGTTTTTTATTATTTTCCAGATCACCCCTCCACCCCATTCCCTCCCCTTTCTTGGGCTGCCCCAGCCAACCTGCTTCAGCATTGCTGACCCAGGTCCCCTCATCCCAATCTGCTCATCCCACAGAAATAGCTTTAGGCTCAAGAGGGAAAAAAAGCTACAGTTACAGACTGACAGAGAATGTCTCAAGGCTCCTGGCCTAGACCCCTAGGGGCAGAGGCCCCTCTTGGCCAGTCCCTTCCCCCTGCAGTGACTGGTGGCAGCTCGGTGCCTCTCTCTCTTTGCCAGGGAGATGCGTGGAACCCTGCGCTGCCCCTTGGATTAATACAAATGACTGCTAGTTGCAGATAGTACTCAGCTGCAGGAGGCCTGCTGATCACATATTCGAACCAAGAGCCAATCGTTCTACTTGTTAACTTGTTCTCCAGTTAATATGCAGCCTTTTATCACAGGACAAGAGAACGGCTCTTCTCTTCCGTCCACAGTCCTCCCCCCCATCACACACACCCTTTCTCTGCTCTAGGTGCTGCCAGCCAGTTCACTTCTGCAGAACACCTCTTGTGACTCTGATGCTGGTTTCTTGCTGAGCATGTCCTAGCATCCTCCAGGCTGGGATGCTGTCCAGGAACTTTTGTACCTGCTACACAATCACTCTCCAAAGGCATCTCTGGGCCTGACTCTCCTCTCACACTAGTGCAAACCAGGAGTGATCCCATTCGAATCAATAGTGTTTCACTGGTGAGCACCTGGTATAAGCGGGAGGAGAATCTGACCCTATGTATAATCATTATTATTATTATCAATAAGCAGTACTTACCTACCATCACTAGGGATATTTCTTGCTGCTTTTTGCAGCACTCAGCAACTCCCAATCTTGTTGTACAGAGATGGAAAAATAAGGGACGTCCCTTGTAATAAGAGACTGTTGGCAACCCTGGCTGCACCTGAGCTCTGACGATGCCAGCATTTGCAACTCAAGAGGAACTTGCTTCACCTGAACAAGAGAGGAAGCATAAGGAAGACGACTGTAACAGCTCTAATACTGACTGCCCCCAGAACCACCCGGAGAGGGACAGGAACCAGAGACCACTGAAAGGTCCCACTCTTAGATGACCATAGATAATCGGATTGGGTGTGATAGGCCCATGTAATTAATCTCAGCCAATCACTGGCTAGGACATAGTAAAAAAAAAAAAAAGTCACCCAATGGTGACTAAGTGGTAAATAATGTGGTCAGCCTTGGAATGGTGTAAAATTTCCTTTGAGCACATGACCGCATCTCAGCCAACTGGAGTGTGTTTGAGCAGGAATGCTGGTGACACCACACCTCTGGCCAGTGTGAATATAAATCTCTGTTTGAAGTAGGATTTACAGAGCAGCTGAGTCGGGCCCAGTCCCAAGTGTTTATTAACTCCCAGGTAATGCCCGCTGTGCAGGCTCTTCTCACAATCATCACCCCTGTGAAAATAACAGATGAAGAAAATATAGATTTGAAGGACATTGAACAGTAAGGTAAATTGTTTTCAAAATCATGTGGAAGAGATGTGCACTTTGTTTGCTGTTCTGGCCTTTTCCTCCCAGTTAAAGCCTGGCAGTGGGACACAGGGCCTCCTTCTATTGGATGTATCTTTTCTGATATTGTAATTAAACTGAGTCACCAGACTTTGCATTTCTCCTCATCATTGTTCGAAAGCCTTAAGTAGTGGGAAAGGAAACAGTCTCCTTGCCTCCTGAATGCCTTTAGCTTTAGTTGAGTTGCTGTGAACCGCTAATGTACCCTAGATAGTCAGACAGGTAGGTAGAGTTTCCCTATTCCCTCTACTATTTTGATGTGAGTACGTTTGATGAAGTTGCTTTACCTTAAGCACAGCGCCCAAGTAATAATGATGGGTTTTTGGTCTTACCTGCATCTTCTGCAGCGTTTCTGAGACTGGTCTGCAAGCAGAATAACATGGGATCTGTGTTACAACCAAGCCTAAAAGGTGCCCTCGGTCTGTCCATTCGTCTGCTGCATCAAACAAAATTCAGACAAGTTACCTGTCTAAATCTCACCATCTCCAGGGAAAAGTCCCCTTAAGGCTAACGAGTGTTAAAGAAAGGTAGGAGTAAAACCACCCAGAGCAGTATTTGAGCCAGAAAATCTATTGAAAGCTCAATAGGGAAGATAATCACTTTGTTGGAACGGGTACAGATGTAATGCTAGTTCAGCGTATGCATTTGAATAAGAACCCAAGCTTCCTCAATACCTAACCCTCATTCCCTTTCCTTCCTGCCTCTGAAGATCCAGATTCTTTCCTGAAATCAGCTCGCCTCCAGCGCCTGCCGTCATCTTCATCGGAGATGGGCAGCCAGGATGTCTCGCCACTGCGGGAGACCAGCAAAGACCCATTCTCTGCGGACTGCAGCTGCCGCCAGGATGGGCTGACTGTGATCATCACAGCCTGCTTAACCTTTGCGATGGGAGTCACGGTGGCCTTGATCATGCAGATCTACTTTGGGGACCCACAGGTAAGCGGAGGCTTTTTTTTTTTACTACAGCTTCCTCCTTTGCTCTCAGCAATTAAGACACCCAGCAAATGCTGGTAATGCCAAAAAGGGACTGTAGAATTGAGATTGGGAGCCTCCATACCGATTCCCTCTCAGTGATTCCACATCAAATCAGAACCGTTTACACAGCAAAAGCTTTTTCTACCAGCCAGTGCTATAAGGTCCCTGCCGGATCTGAGAGTCAAGCTGGGTTCTCTCTGCTTTTGCATCATCGTTGTGGACAGAGATTATGTAACCAGATTTATCTGTGAGGTTTTGATGATGATGCACTGGAGAGAATAGAATGCAGCTCATCCTGCCCTGGCTGGCTCTGTGGTTCAAGCAGGAGAAAAACCCAGACCTGAATCAACGTAGTGAGCAGCTCTGTTATTAAGGCAGAAGGCACCTTTGGTACATTGTCACTTTTCTGACAATCACAGGGCGAAATGATAGGTGCGCCACACAATATACAGACCAGCAACACTGTCATTGAGGGGTATAATTTTTAACTGGGATTAGGCAGTGTAATGGTTTAAACTACAGAGGAACCCCCTGCTAGTCCCTGCCCATACCTCATATTTTACACACTGGCCGTCTCTCCCCACTTCACCGCAAGGGTTTCACAGGAAAGGCAGCACTGCTGTGCGGGCCCATTTTACTAAGACTTTGTTGCTTTGACAAAATAGGCTACAGAACATTTACTAGTGTGCTGTGATGTTGTGTAATGGGGTGTGTGTGTCGCAAACAGGTGTCAGTGGGTCTTGACCACACTGTCCTCCCCATACTGCTCAATGAGGTGGGAGGTCCTGGCTCGATGTCCTGGGGCAGGTCTCAGAATGGGAAAGGAGCATCCTTGCTCTTTCAATTATTTGGACTCTTGCTGATGCACAAAGTTCATTTGCAATAGATATCTGTTTAGGTAGCAGTCTGTCTAACCACTTATCTGTCTATCTATGGTGTATTTTTAGAGTGCCCACAATTAGAGTACTGTACCTAGGTGCTGAACATAGTAAAAGCAAACTGTTTCCTGATCATCCTTGACAAATAGCTAGGCCCTGCTACAGGGGTTGTGTTTAGGTGTGTGCAGGGGGATGGGGGCCCTGCTGCAGGGGTTGTGTTTGTGTGGGGATAGGGCCCTGCTATGGGGGTTGTGTGTAGGGGAAATGAGGGCCGTGCTGTGGGGGTTGCTTGTGGTGTCTGCCTTTGTGTTTTCTTAGAAGTTTTTTATGGGATTTTGAAAACGTACAAAACATGAAGAGGTTTGAGTAGAACAAAGAGGCCAGCTGTTCTCAGCCTTGTCCAGATGCCAGTTGTGGTTGTGACATAACACGGTATACCTCGGGCTACAGCGTGGCTGTAGGAACAACCTGCTGCATTAGAGCATTTGGCCAGGGGGCACTTCACCAGTAGCAGTGGCTGGAGGCCTTTTGTCTAAGGAGAACGCAGGCCGGGCAGTCTCAGCTCCAGCACGAGGAGTGGTGTAGTCAGGAATCCAACTGCTCAGCCATTTACAGGTCAAAACCAACCCCTTGAATTGCACACAGACACAAACCATCTTCTGCTGCCCTTGTTCGTTATGGGCCCCAGACCAGGCCCTGTCATGGGTTTGAATGCGAGCGTGGGAAATGCTCCTTCCGCCAGCAGACGGCGCTGCCTTTCTCCTACCGCATGGATTTGCTTCTCCTAGATATTCCACCAGGGTGCCGTGGTCACCGACGCCGCCCGCTGCACGGCGCTGGGCATTGAGGTGCTCAACAAGCAGGGGTCCTCAGTGGACGCAGCCATCGCCGCAGCTCTGTGCGCAGGAATAATCAACCCCCACACGTCCGGCATCGGCGGGTAAGTGCAAATCGGTCGTTGTGCTCCCCTCTGCTGAGAGGGCCCGCTCGGTGTGGTTAGGGTTACCATTCGTCCGGATTTACCCGGACATGTCCTCCTTTTTGTACTAAAAATAGCGTCCGGGGGGAATTTGTAAAGCACTCACAATGTCCGGGATTTCCCCCCTCCCCCGGCAGAGCAGAGCGAGCGGCTGGGAGGGCTGCAGGAAAGTCCCGGGCTGGACTCCTGAGCAGCTGTAGAGGAGCCGGATCCGCCCTGCATTCTGAGCAAGTATCTCAGCCCAAAGTGCAGCCCTCCCCTTTTGCAACTGGGAGCGGTTTCTGCCATGCAGCGTAGCAAAACGGGAGCGAGAGCACTTTGTGCTGATACAAGGGCAGCTCTCCCCTGCAGCCCGGTCCGGGCCAGGGACCGGGTTTTGTTGTGCAGGGCCAGGGACCGGGTTTTGTTGTGCTGGGGAGTGCAGCCACGTGTCCGGCTCGGCTCGCACAGAGCCCAACACCCTGTTCTGAGTAGCAGGGTAAGGGGGCCAGGGGGCAGGAGAAGGGGCAGGGAGGTTCTGGAGGTGGCAGTCAAGAAACGGGGGGGGGGCTTTTGGGGGGGAGTGGAGAAAGTTTTGGGCAGTCAGGGTACAGGTAGGGGGTAGGGTCCTGGGGGGCAGTTGGGGGGGTCTTAGGAGGGGGCAGTTAGGGGACAAGGAACAGGGAGTCTTAGGTAGGGGGTGGGGTTCTGGAGGGCAGTTAGGAGCAGGGGTCCCAGGAGGGGGCAGTCAGGGGACAAGGAGCGGGGTGGGGGGCTGAGAGTTCTGGGGGGGAGCTGTCAGGGAGCAGGAGTGGGGAGAGGGATCGGAGCAGTCAGGGGACAGGGAGCAGAGGGGTTTAGATGGGTTGGGAGTTCTGGGGGGGGCTGTCAGGGGGCAGGAGTGCGGAGAGGGATCGGAGCAGTCAGGGGACAGGGAGCAGAGGGGTTTAGATGGGTTGGGAGTTCTGGGGGGGGCTGTCAGGGGGTGGGGAGTGGTTGGATGGGGCGTGGGAGTCCCAGGGGTCTGTCTGGGGGTGGGGGGGTGGATAAGGGTTGGGGCAGTCAGGAGACAAGAGGCAAGGAGGCTTAGATAGGGAGTGGAGTCCTGGGGGGCAGTTAGGGGCAGGGGTCCCAGGAGGGGGCAGTCAGGGGACAAGGAACGGGGGGAGGGTTGGGGGTTCTGGGGAGGCGGGAAGTGGGAGGGGCAGGGGCGGGGCTAGGGCGGGGCTCCTCCCGTCCTCTTTTTTGCTTGCTGAAATATGGTAACCCTAGGTGTGGTGGCGTGCTGAGGGGGCAGAACCAGGAGGGCACCGGGTCTGGGCAATGGGGCCAGGAGTCTGGTCAGGCAGGTGGTGCAGAGCTTTGCCAGAGAGCTGAGAGGAGTTCCTCTCTGTGCTGCAGCCTGTGCCCTGGGGATGGGCACGGGAGGAATTGGGATCACAAAGTGTCATTTGACTCAGTGCTTCTCGCCTCCTTTGTGCACCTGCCGGCTGGCGGTGGGGAAGGCTTCCACTGCATCCTCATTGTAGGGATGGAGCCTGACGAGCCCTTCACAGCCTTGAAAGCAGGGGAGAGGCTACAAAGATCCTTCTCCCCTATGTGCCTCTAGACCAGGCTGGCCAGGCTCTGTCCTTGCTCTTCCTGCGCACACGGACTGCTCAAGGCTGGTGCTGATGATGGTATTAGCCTCCCCAAAGGGAGAGGGCTATGGCCTCACCCCCTCTGCCAGGGCCGGCTTTAGGAAGTGCGGGGCCCAATTCGAACATTTTTGGCGGGGCCCCGTCAGGGATGACTTAAAAAAAAATATGTAAAAAAAGCCTTTCGTTTCTTAGCAACCGGTTCCCTATAAAAAGTTCTGATTTAAGGGATGTGCCACAGTATGTATTTTTTTGTACCAATAGGGTTACCATACGTCCGTATTTTTCCGGGAGGAATTTTTAAATTTTAAAAACTCCTCCCGGACAGCAATTTAAGAACCAAAAAGCCTGACATGTCTGGGAAAATATGGATGTATGTTAACCCTACCTAAAGTTATTTTTTAAAAAGATGGGCCTGAACTAGAAATGAGCTCCGTTTCACATGTGTGGGTCCCCACCACTCCCTGGGGGTGTGCTAGGGTGACCAGATGTCCTGATTTTATAGGGACAGTCCCGATTTTGGGGTCTTTTTCTTATATAGGATCCTGTTACCTTCACCCCCTGTCCCGATTTTTCACACTTGCTGTCTGATCACCCTAGTGGTGTGCAAATGTGTGGGTCCCAGCTGCTCCCTGCCCTCCCTCATTGAAGCAGGTGTGCAAGGTTACTGCCCTGGGAACTGCAGGGCACCACTGGACATGGGGCTGGCTGGAGGCAGGGCAGGGGCTGGCTGGAGGCAGGGCAAGGGGTGCAGGGCCGGCTGAACATGGGTGTGTGGGGTGGGCTGGCTGGCTTCAGGCAGGGTCGCAGGGGTGTGTGGCAGGGGTTGGCAGGGCTGGAGACAGAGGAGTGCGGGACTGGCTGGCTTCAGGCAGGGGGGTGCGGCAGGGGTTGGCTGGAGACAGGGCAGAGGGTGTGGGGATGGCTACAGGCAGGGCAGGAGGTGCGGGGCTGGTGTGGGCAGGGCAGGGGGTGTGGGGCTGGCTGGCTTCGGGCAGGGCTGCAGGGGGGTGCGGCAGGGGTTGGCTGGAGACAGGGCCGGGGGTGTGGCAGGGGCTGGCTGTGGGCAGGGGGTGCAGGGTGGGCAGCGGCAGGGCAAGGGGAGCGGGGCTGGTGCAGGCAGGGCAGGGAGAGCGGGGCTGGTGCGGGCAGGGGGTGTGGGGCTGGTGCAGGCAGGGCAGAGGGTGTGGGGCTGGTTGGAGACAGGGGCTGGTGCGGGCAGGGCAGGGGATGCGGGGCTGGCTGCGGGCAGGGCAGCGGGTGCGGGACTGGTGTGGGCAGAGGGTGTGGGTACAGCCCACCCTGTACGGTAAGTGCTCCTTCCTCTTCCCTCCCCCACTGGGATAGCAGCAGCAGCCCGGGGCTCGGGGGCTATTTAAAGGGTCCGGGGCACCCCTGCTTCCACCGCCCCGGCCCTTTAAATAGCCGCGGGAGCCCTGGACTTTTTAAATAGCCCGCAGCCTTACCCCAGGGCTCCAGCAGTGGGGCTGTGGTGGCAATTTAAAGGGCCTGGGGCTCCAGCCCCTGCTGGGAGCCCCACGCCCTTTAAATTGCCCTCTGGGGAAGCCGGGCCACCCGGGAACAGCACACTGGCTCTTGCCGGTACGCCGTACCGGGGCTTGGGCGCGGGGCCCTCTTAGGGGTGGGGCCCGATTCAGGGGAATTGGTCGAATTGGCCTAAAGCCGGCCCTGCCCTCTGCAGCAGCCAGCAGAGCCGGGGAAGTGTGGGGAGAGTTCTTGGGAGCCAGTCTGACACATGCTGCCCTGAGTCATGCATGCTGCTTCTGCTGCGGAGGTTTGCCACTGCACCACCCCCAATACAGTTGCAATTGAGTCCTTATTCTAAACTATCATGCTGGGGGGAGGCAAGGGTGGCTTCCAAATCATTGTGACAGTGGTAGACCAGATCCTTTCTCCCATCCTTCTGGCTGCTTTGCATTGCTAAGGTGGGCCAGTGGCAGGAGAGAGGCATGGCTGGAGTGTGCTGCACTCTGATGATCCAGGACCAGTTGAAGGGTCCCCAGAAGGCAATTCCAGCAAGCACAAGCTAGAGTAGCCCTGAGTCTGCTCTAGCATGTGTAGGGGTGGATCTGGCCCCCAGGATCGGGAGAGATTAAAAGGGGGTGGAATGCTCCCTATTCCCCTGCCCCAGGTATGCTGAGTGGATCTGTCCTGGTGTTTTTGGAGGACTGAATAAGATTTGTTACACCTGTAAATCATGGCCCTGTTACAACAGCAGCAGCAGCATGTTGCTATATGGGGGTTCCCTCAACTCCTGGTGGGACAAAGTGAATGTAAGGAGATCTAAACTGGAGGAATGTGCAGAGCGAAGGGGCTGGAGGAAAGTGCCAACTGCACCATCTTGGATCCCATGTGACCTCCCCACCCCCGAGGCTAGCCTACTGCCTGGAGCTGCTGCCTCCCTTCGGTGTTAGTTTCAAAAGATGTTATGCAAGTGAGACTTGAACCCTCTGCTCGTCAGGACACCAGGAAGTCCCAGGGAATGTTACATAAATGCTGTCACCTGATAATGTCTCATCAGGTCGGATTTGAGAATCTTTTGTAGTAAGTGGAAACCCTGGTTTGATCCCAAAGCCTGTTACTAAATCTCTGTTTAGGATTAAAAAACAAAACAAAACAAACCACAAATGGACGGACTAGTTGGGAATGGATTTAGGAAATATGCAATTTACCCAAGACTCCTAAGGCACAGAGTTCCTGTTCTAATTGGGGATTAAAGCATCAAGTGAACAACTACATTTTAAGCCAACATGCACAAATAATTAGCAGTTGGAACAATGTACCACGGAATGTGGATTCTCCATCACTTGCAGTCTTTCAATCAAAATTAGTTGCCCTTCTAAAATCTGCACTAGTCCAACCACAAGCTTTAGGGATTGATGCAGGAATCACTTGGTGGAATCCATGGTCTGTGTTAGGAGGAAGTCAAACTAGGCTGGTCTTGAATCTATGAGCAATAGTCAACAATAATGAATAATCTCACTTTCAGAAAAAAGCTTCAACATTTTTGATTCTGAAGGTGTTTTTAGTTTGAACGCTGCTGCTCCCGTGTTCATCACCTTCCTCTCTACTGTCTCACACCTTTCTTCATGATCTCCCCCACCAGGTTTTAGCTGTTAAACTTTTAGATGTATTGTAATGGTTTCTAATGCATGGTAGATTGCGCCCATTATGATATGTGGCCCTCTGAGTATTTGGGTCACTAAATGTAAAATGACTCCTGTGATCTCAGCTGCAGCAGAACAGGCCCCATTGTACACACAGAAGCATGATTTCCTAGGATGACACAAGACCATTCTTGATCTAAATGTTTATTCTGGAGCCCGAGTGTGGTAGAAATTATAAATAAGTCATTTCTCAGATGAAACTGATTTCTTTTGGATCATATAAACAGTTAGGACCCAGAGAGCTGCTATATTGGTGTAAAGGGAAGGTTGTATTGAAGGAACCTGGTAAAATCCATAACTGAACAAGTTCCTGTAATAACTCCATTGGAAAGTGGAGTTGCATTGTTGTTTGTATAGCCGTAGAAGTCAAAAGGGGGCCCCATTGTGCTAGGATGTATGCTAGGGTGACCAGATAGCAAGTGTGAAAAATCGGGACGGGGTAGGGGGTAATAGGAGTCCATATAAAAAAAGTCCCAAATATCAGGACTGTCCCTATAAAATCGGGACATCTGGTCACCCTAATGTATGCACAGGAGAGACAGTCCCTGCCCCCAAAAGCTTACAATCTAAACAGAGAAGACAGGCAAAGAATTGGAGAAAGAAAGTGCTGTCCTATCTGTTTTATAGAGGGGGAACTGAGACACAGATCTGGGGTCTTAGCCAAGATCGCACAGGAAGTCTGTGACAGAGCTGGGAAGTGAACTGTGATCTCGTGAATCCCAGTCCAGGCCTTCACAGCAAACCCTGCTTTTCCCTGTGGGCATCTGCCAAGGACATTGGGATTTTCCCTGTTCTGTAAATTATTAAGAGTGACGACTAACTGTATTTTGTGTGTGTGGTGCAGAGCTGATAATCGTGATGCTTAACAAACGACCAGTCATCATCGGAGTTAATAAGGATTCCAGAACAAGTTAGAAATAGGCTCATGCAGCAGCTTTTAGATCTGGATTTTGTACACCCCCATGTCTGAGCTGATGTGTTTGGAGCCAGTACTTTGCTCTGGCCCACTCTAAAAATAGGGCCATTTTCAAAATGTGGGCCTTGCTTTAGATTTCAAATACACCCCCGCTCCAGGGTTTTGGCTTGTGCTCACCTGTAGATCAAAAGTACTCCGCTTACAAATCTGAGATCAGAGATTGGGATCTGAAACGCAGACTGAGCTCTTTCCGCCTCTTATATCATCACCGGTGATAAAGATTCTGTCATTGGCATCAGCTAACAGGTTAGGTGAAGTTGCACAAAACTGAACAGCCTCCAAGTCACTCTCCCCTGGCTGTGATGGCTCTGCCGGCCTGCCAGGAGTAAATGCTTGTGTGCGCCTATGAAGTCAGCAGATAGGACCCAACGTGCAGGGAGCAGAACAGTTCAACAGCTGAGTAAGAGGATGCCATTTGTATAAGCTCAGTGGCACTGAACCCCAGATCCCTCTGCTCCCCCCATGTCCCTGCAGAGGGGATTTGGTGGCAGGGGTGGGGTACAGGCTCACAGCTGCATTAGTAAGTGCTCGGGGACTCCAGTGGACAGCAAGGAGCTCTGTATGCCCAATGTGCTCTTCCTTTGCAGGGGGGGAGTGATGCTGGTCCACGATATCCGGAAGAACGAGAGTCAGGTGATTGACTTCCGAGAGACAGCCCCTTTTGGGATCCAGGAGGAAGGCCTTCGGAAGACCTGGGAGCTGAAGGTGGGCTGGAGAACCTTTATATTTTCTTTTCGTGGGGCTTCCTTGCTAACGTTCCCATGTCTTCTTCCAGTCCCCACTAACCCCGATTCCCGGCAATAATGTATGTGCAGAGAGTGGTGGGATGCCTGTTACTCAGAGGGGAATTTAGCCTGGGTGAAAGGTGCTGGCGTATCAAATCCCCTCTTCACAGAACAGGTACAAACACAGGTCAAGCATCCTCACCCCCACACCGCTCCTCAGTCCGACCCTGGAGCCATTCGTTCCAGGGCTGAGAGGGGAGTTCGGTCTCCATGACCCACTCTCCTGAGCCTGCCAACAGCAGGGGAGGGTTTCTCAGTTCTGATGGTGGTTTTTGTAACTGACTACGAGGAGCTCTAGGTTTTTGTCCACTAGGAGCTGAACGGAGACTCACCCACTTGTTCTTCATAGGCCACAGAACACGTGATGATGACCGTCTTTCCATTATTGAGCCAGCCCAGATTAGCCCTGGTGGCCTAGAGGGGAAATGTTTCATGTGCAACGTAGAAATCCCTTGAGCCAGCAAGTCTGACTGGAAATGAGTAAACTGAGTCCTGCTTGGGGATAAGGGAAATTAAGTAAGAACAGTCTACTTCCGAGAGTGAGATACCAAGGAGATAGGAGCCTGAGGCTATGTCTACATGGCAAAAACCCGGGTAGTAGCGAGTCTCAGAGCCTGGGTCTACAGATTTGGGCTCACACTATGGAGATGAAAATAGCCATGTAGACAAATGGGTCTGGGCTCTGAAGCCCAGGGAGGGGGTTGGTTTCAGAGCCTGAGCATGAATGTCTGCATGGCTATTTTTAGCACCATAGCGCAAGCATCGCCAGCCAGAGGCTGTAGACCCAGGCTCTGTGACTCACTGCTGTGCGATTAATTTTTTTTGGCCTTGTAGACATACTTTTAGAAATATCCAAAATGTTAGACAGATAAATAGAAAAGGCTGCATGTCACGGGACTGAATTCATCCCATTGGCTTCATTGGGGTTATATCCGGAATGAATTTGCCCCACTTTCTTCCCAAAGGGTTTTACTCCTTAACTGTGTTGTCACCAACCCTTGTATCTAAATTTCTGGCATCTTTAGCGTCTTTCACTTCATATGGAAAATATGCTAAGACCCTTTTGTATGATGAGCGATGGCCTCTCCTTTATGGTAATCGGAGACGGTGCCCTTAGGGCGACTTGACTCTTCCTTTCTGTGCTTTCTTTTGTCCAGCCGGGTCTCCTGGTGGGGGTGCCAGGCATGATACAAGGAATGCACAAGGCACATCAGTCACATGGAAGGTAAGAATATTTCATATGGTTTAGCTCTGCACAGAGTGCACTCTACTGAAAGGTATTGCAGGATAAAACACCTACTTATTCCAATTCGTCAGCTGCTCACGCTGTAATCTCTGGTCAGTGGCAGATTCAGCTCTAGGGTGGGTTCCATGGTCATAGGATCTTGCTGTTGGCAGGGCCCTGTAAACTCTGTCCCCTCAGCTCACCCTGCAACAGGACTCTCTTGATATTCTTGGATAAGGTACTGATTCACTTTCCCTTGGGACATGTTGTTTTCCAGGTCTCTCCCTTTGAAGTGCAGCACTTTTATACCACTTTTTGTCCCTAGTGCACTTTACAAACACTGGCTGGGGTTTTCAGAATTTCACAAATGCAATCACAGGACTGATTTGCATGTGCAGTTATCACAGATGTGCCTGCAGTCACATGTCTGTGGCCCAGTTTTCAGATGACCTGAGCACTTCAACTCTCATTGACTTCAGTGGCAGCTAAGGGCACTTGAGCCCTGTAAAAACCAGACCACAGACTTAGATAAAAATCTAATTAACTAATAGAACAGATTGATTTTGTTCCCTCCCACCCCCACCCCGCCCACCAAAAAAAAAGAAGGTTTGGCCAAAACAAAACATTTCATTTTGGTTGAAATTTTCTGGGTTTTCGACAAAGAAATGAAAATTGAAAAGTTTGGGATCCATCCCTTTCTCTCTGCCATTTGCAGGGGAAAAATAAGCAAGGAAGTGAGTTTAAAATGAAAAAAAAAAATAATTGTTCAAAAACTGATTTTTTTTCTGGTTTTCATTTTCTCAAAAAATTCTGCAAAATGCTTCATTCAAAAACGTTCATGGAAAGTATTTTGTTTTCTGATCAGCTCTACTCAATGAATCCTCGCACCCACCCCTGTGCAGTAGCTCAATCTTATTACCTCCATTTTATAGATGGTGCATGGAGGGAAGGTGTTAAGTGACTTCCCAAGGCTACAGAGAGGGGGCAGTGTCTCAGTTCTGTTCTCTGGCTGCAACAAAGAGACTTCCAACAAAACATATCCTGACTTTACCCCTGTCCTAACCCCAGTGCTAGTCCCCTGAAGACAGCTCTGCTTTTACTGTGTTTCCATGTCAAATGCAGATTCCTCTTTGTGTTTTCTTCTTCGCCAGACTCCCATGGTCAGAACTTTTGGGCCTTGCTGCTAGCATTGCGCAGGATGGATTCAATGTCACGCATGACTTGGGTGAGCACCTTAACGCAGCAAAGGGGTACTATGTGATGTATGCCAGGAAGTATTTCCTCCTGCATATGTTAAGGAAGAAGGGGACTGCATTTATGTGTTTGGAATGTGGATGGGGGTTAACTTCCTGGAATTTAATGGCCTTCAGACAGGGAAATGCACTGCATCAGGGTTAGAATCTGAACAGCAGAGAATGAAAGATCCAGAGTGGATCTTTCCTAGATGGACTCTTTGGTTTGGGCTGATCTCTCGTTAGAAATAGCATGTTGGAAACATGGAGTCAGATCCTGCACTATTGGAGTCTCTGGGAGTTCTCCCATTGATAGTGCGGACGAATGCAGTGCAAATCCATGTATTTATCTGATCTAATCTGTCTTGTTACTGAGGCACCTCTCATCCTAATGTTCAAACACGTCTTTCCCATAATTTTCTGAGTGGACACTCCTATGCTAGCAATAGACTTTTCCTGAACTGAAGCTGGAGTCCTGATTCACTTTACACATTTCACATGCATCTGACGAAGTGGGTATTCACCCACGAAGGCTTATGCTCCAATACGTCTGTTAGTCTATAAGGTGCCACAGGACTCTTTGTCACTTTACACTGGCACATTCACTAGAGCATGGCCCCTCTGCTGGGGAAGCTGCAGATGGCCAGATGGTGTCAAAAAGGATCTGTCTACACTGCAATTAGACATCCACGGCTGGCCCGTACCAGCTGGCTTGGACTTGTGGGGCTCAGACTGCGGGGCTTTTTAATTGTTGTGTAGACGTTTGGACTCAGGCTGTAGCCTGAGCTCTGGGACCTTCCCACCTCACAGAGTCCTAGAGCTCGAATGTCTTCACTGCAGTTAAACAGCCCTGCAACCAGAGCCCCATGAGTCTGAGTCAGTGAGCACGGGCCAGCTACAGGTTTTTAGCTGCAGTGTAGACATACCCAAAGAAAGCTGACCTGCTGGAACGGAGCATGATTAGGGGTATGGAACAGCTTCGGTCTGAGGAGAGATTTAAAAAGACTGTTTTTTCAGCTTGGAAAAGAGATGATGAAGGGGGGATATGCTAGAGATCTATACAATCTTGACTGGTGTGAAGAAAGTGAATAAGGAAGTGTTATTTACTCCTTCACATAACCCAAGAACTAGGGGTCACCCAATGAAATTAATAGGCAGCAGGTTTAAAACAAACTGAAGGAAATACTTCTTCACACAACGCACAGTCAACCTGCGGAACGCATTGACAGGGGATGTTGTGAAGGCCAAAACTATAACTGGGTTCAAAAAAGAATTAGACAAGTTCATGGAGGACAGGTCCACCAATGGCTATTGGCCAGGATGGGCGGCGATTCAACCCCATGCTCTGACGTGTTGCTAGCCTCTGTTTGCCAGAAGCTGGGAGTGGATGACAGGATGGATCACTCGATGATTACCTGTTCTGTTCATTCCCTTCTGAAGCATCTGGCATTGGCCACTGGCAGAAGACAGGATACTGGGCTAGATGGACCATTGTTGGTCTGACCCAGTATGGCCGTTCTTATGTTCTTATGAGCATTGGCAGCAGGCTGGGACTGCGCTTATACTGGGCACTCCTATGCTGCCTAAAGCAGTGGAGTTCTTAATGGGTGGAGGTCAAGGTGCAACAGGCCAGGGTAGGAGAGGAAGAAGCAAATTAGACCTCCTAGTGCCAGCCACAGTGCCTGTGGATCTACTGGTCCAACTCCAGGCAGGGGACTTGCACACTTACGCTTGCCTTTATGTTCATGCATCAAACACTCTCCATACACAATGTGGGAAAGTGCAGTATGTGCACTCAAGCATGCACAACAAATGCAGACCAATGTGTCTTTCCCAAGGACACACAGCAAATCTGTGGCTGATCCAGCAATGCAATCCTGACCCCTAATCCAAATCTCACGCTATAGCCACAAGACAACCCATCTCCTACTGTTGACTGGTCACATGATGATCCTATTGCCCTTATGATCCATGACTATCTGTCACTTTTCAAAGAGGGCAATGGATGGGAATCCCTCTCACGTTCACACACACACCTCTCTTAACAAACCAGAGAGCAGAACTATACAGGTTGTAGATGCATCATTGGCGGCCATCTTCTTCAGCTGGTCTCTGGGGGTGATCTGAATGTCCTAGGTGGTCTCCTCCTGTAATACCGCTGTTATCTTTCTTGCTACAGCCAGAGCTATCACTGAACTGAAGGAGCTGAACTACTCTGACAAATTCAGAGAGACTTTCCTTCCAGACGGCCAGCCTTTGTTGCCTGGAATGTTTGTGAGGCGACTTGATCTAGCCACCATTTTGGATCTCATTGGCTCAGAAGGGGTCTCGGCCTTCTATGATGGAAACCTAACCCAGGAGATCATTTCTGAGGTGAGCTATGTCTGTACTTATCTGCACATGGATTATTGCATAGTTAGTGCAACCTAGCACAGATAATGGTGCCACCTAGCTGTTCCTTGTTTTAAATGTGGACGGACGCATCCTGAGGGTGAGCAGTAGTCAGTTTTGACTCGAGTGATTTAAAAATAAAAATTTGGCGCTCACTTTTTCTCCCACCTCTGTGTAACTCCATTGACTTCAGTGGAGTTAATCCGACTTAAACCAGGATAAGTGACCAATGAAGTGGCACTATCACCTATGAAAGTGAAATCTACTCTTTCCTCTGTCAAAATGTCCCCGAGAAACTACAGAAAGGATCTAATTCTCTTAAATTCGATAGGTTTTTACAGTCATGTCTGGAGAACCCCTATTTGTTTAATCCCTATTACATTTGATGGGACTAGGCTGTAAGGATTGAATGGTTAAAGTTTTGGAGGACATTTAGGTCCTAGGAAAAGTGCTGGAAGGCCTTAGAGAACAGTCCTCCATTTGGCCACCAAATGAGGCTACTAACTGGCCACTAAATGAGGCTACTAACTCTTTGCACACCAAAAAGCTATCAGATGGTAATGATTTTCAGTCAGTAACAGCTTTGGGGTATTTGAACTGGGGACCTTGAGGTGAAAGTCCTCACCCATGAAGACCCCATTCCCTGAACCTTTTCAAAGCGTCTGAATCAGAGTCACAACCATAGTTAATGTAGCCAAATTTTCCCTGGTGACCACTGATGTGGTTTTGTGTAAGTTGCTGTTCAGAGAGGTGCCAGTGCTACCCAGCCTTTGCCCACACTCACAATTCATTACTCAGCTGCTCTGCTTTAGTTTTGATATGTTAGTAACTTCTACAGACAGGAGATTCCTGCAGTCCTATAAATACCGGCTTGATTTATAAAGGAGCGCGCATTATCTTTTGGTTAGAACACTGAACTATGAGTCAGGAATTCTGGGTTTTCTCCTGGGCTTGCCATTGCCTCACTGCGTGACCCTGCGCAAGTCACTTAGGCACCAACTTTCAAAAGTGGCCTCTAATTTTAGGTGCCTAACTTTATTTTTATATAGGGCCTGAGCTACCGAGGACACCTGCATCCCCAGCTGAGATCAGTGGGATGTACAAATGCTTAGCACCTCTGGAAATCAGGCCAGAGGGTCTAACGTTGGACAACCAAAATTAGGGGGCTCTTTTGAAAATATGGGGCTTAATCACTCAGTGCCTCAGTTTCTCCATCTGTAAAAGGGAGTTGGTAATCAGGGCTGTTGTGATGCTTAACTAATGCTTTTAAAATGCTTTGGGATTCTCAACGAACGGCACTAGAGAAGCAGCATGTATTATTTTTTGCCATGCTGATACATAAACAAGAGGTCATGATAGCCTGTGCTCAATGACTCATCCAGCTATTCAGTCGCCATCTTGGACTGCTCTGAGCTGCGTTCTACTTGCTGTAATGAGGCTACCATGTTCAGAAAGTTCTCCGTTGCCCCCTCTGGTTCGGCAGTGCCACAGGGGGAAGGGAGGTCTGAAGAAAAGGAACAAAGATGAAAAGTTCCAGTTTCTAAGTGACTTCATGTTTAAAATTGCTGCACTTCAGTGCTAACATACACCACATATTATGGGATTGCCCTGTGATCTGTCTTTTCTGGACTGAGGTAAACAGTGAAATTTCTTTCTCTCCACCCTAGTGGAAATGCAGGCTGGCCACACTATCCTAGGCCTAACCAATCCATCTTGGAACCTCACATCCTTGGGAAAAAATGTGGGCTGCATAGAGCTCTGATCAGAGCCAAATGTTTAACTCTACCTGGTGGCAGTCCTAAGTGCACCCAACTGTCACAGAATGGTACTCTGACTTGGGGAGCCTGGCGGCCATGGAACCAATAACGGTTTGCAGTAGACACAAGCAAGTGTATGGATGTATGGTCCCCATTTCTGGAATTATCAGAATAATCATTTAAATTGCTCATTAGTAGGACTCCGTGTCTGTCACGGATGTCGCGGAAGTCACGGATTCCGTGACTTTCTGCAACCTTCGTGACTTTTGCAGCAGCCAGTGTGGCTGACCCCAGGGTCACCCAAGCAGCTGGTTCTGGGGCCAGGTACACTGGCTGCTGCTTGGACGGCCCTGGGCAGCTGGCCCCAGGGACCACCCGAGCAGTGGCTGGTGCAGCTGGCTGTGGGGACCACCCTAGCAGCAGCCCCCTGGGATGTGCCTCCCACAGCAGCGGTCCCCCGGCCCCTCCCACAGCGGCTGCCCCCCAGGGCACCCCCTGCAGTAGCGCCCCCAGGTAGCAGCACCCCCTCCCCCGCCAAGATTTAGTCAAGGGTATAGTATAAGTCATGGATAGGTCACAGCTGTGAATTTTTGTTTATTGCCCGTGACCTGTCCATGACTTTTTTACTAAAAATACCTATGACTAAATTGTAGCCGTACCCATCAGGCAACCTTGTGTTTTGTAGTGCTCCCTGAGATCATAGTTCCCTCCCATCTTTCCAATGTATCCCCTCCCTCTCTCCCTTTTCCCCCTCTCCTCTCTGTCCTATCATTCCTCTCCTACCTTCTTTTACTTATTTTTGGGCTTTTCTTAGGTCTTTTTCTTCCTCTTCCTTTTCCCGAAAAGGAATAATTCTGGTGATTAGCATATGATCTTTCTTTACAAAGAACTCCAAACTGGGGCTGAATTGCAAAATGACCATTATTTCACAATATAGGCAAATCTCTTTAACTCGTCAAAGATTGTTATATTTTACTCTTTGCCTTTAGTAATGAAAATGTTTGATCTTACTTATCTGGTCTCAAAATCTGATACTGACTTTTTACTCCAGATTAGATACCTTTCGTCTCTTTGCTATTTTTGTTATCTTTGTCATCTGTGTTAAAATAAGCATTAAAGAATAAATTGCATGCACAGAAGCTGCACTTCCAGATTTCGCTGGAGAGTGGTGATCCCTGCCATATGACCCTGAAAGTTATTCCCTTCCCAGGGTTACGTTCATTTTACAAGTGCTCCCAAAATGCCATGGCCTGAGTGTGAAAAGCTGCTGTTTGTAGAGTAATCACACAGAACTTGCAACAAGTTCTTGGGCCTTTCTCCATATCTCCAAGAAGGGGGAACAGCTCACATCTCTATGCTGTGCTAATCCCTGTTTCGTTACCCATCCTCCCCGCAACCCTCTGCTGCTGCAGAATTGCAAAGAAGTGGCTGCCAGGCAAAGCGAGGGAGCTCTGTAAACAGGAGTAAAGCAAAGGATTGGGAGCACAAAAAAATATGCCCGGCAATGGAGTTAAGCTCCTGATTAAAGCCTACTCTGCACAGAAGAGCAAAGTACTGAGCTTACAGATAAGCTTCAAGTGGTTTGTTGTTCTGATTGAACAAACGACATTTAAGATGTGCCCTCGGGTAAGTCTGCAAGACACCAGATCCCTTTTTCCCCTCCTAATACAGAAAGGCACAGGTGGGAAGAGTGTTGTTCTGGGAATTTGATATGACCTCTGTTTGTTTATCAGATGCCTGCTCCCCTTTGCATATCGTTCACGCTCCTTTTGCCTGGTTAGCAGCTGCTGTACTCAGTTTTATGCTGGTGTGACTCCACTGGGCTAGATCCTCAGCTGGTGCAAGTCAGTGGCCAAATGATTTCAGTGGCTCTACTGGAGCGTAACGCAGTTGAATTAGGGCCTTTATCTTTGGGGATGCATCTATCACTTGGTGCAGGGAGTGGGGATTAAAACTATGGACCACGTTTTCAAAGGGGCAAGCGCAGGTGGGAATTTGCACGTCTTAGGCAGACGAGATGATGCGTACGCATGCTGCACTGCATGTGAGTGCAAACCCTGACTTGCACGTGCCCGTCAGGCTGTTTGTGCCCCAGATGAACATGCCCCGCATGGGGAAGCATTAACTCTCCTGCTCCTGTGTTTCATCTGTTAATGGTTCCACCTGAGACGGTATCCTCTCGCTACGTTGAGTGGGTCATTATGAAAAACCAGAGCCCAGAACTGCAGAGTCTGCTTAGTCTGATTTTTTGGGGTGGAAAACCAAAGCACTAGCTAGAGCAACCATGGGCCTGGTCTCGTACCGCATCATACACTGGTGTCGCTCCATTGACCTCAGTGGATTTACTCTCATTTATACGGACAGAAGTGCAGGGAGCCAGGCCTGTGTGTGTTCAGTTGTAAGAGTCCGAGGATTTTGTGAGTACACACGCTCAGCTCTGACCTTCTGTAAAACACCGGCCATGGAATTTCACACAATCACTCCTGGAGTGAAGGGAGCTGCCCCTCCCTTCCCTGTCAGTAAGCCCTCGTGAGCCCAATAATTTGTACTTGACCTAGAGTATATCTTCAAGAAAGGCATCTGGTCTTGAGTCAAAGATGCCAAGTAATGGAGCAGCCATCACATCTCTTGCCTTTCTGTCTTTTTTACTGACTGTGATGGGTTTCGCTGGGGTACAACCTGGAACTGAGGTACTGCAGAACCCTCTGGCATTCCAGCCTGGGCTCCCTTACTCACTGTGATGCTGTGACAAGCTGCAGACTGCTCCCGGTCCTGCATTTACACAAACCTTTACACAGGCAGGGACATACCCAACTGCAGTTATATGAAGGCTTCTCCCCCAGCTCCACAGTAGCGGACCCAGTAGCAGCCGCTCCCACTGAGCAGAAAAGTGGTGCCTTTTTAATTTTTACTCACCCGCCGGCACTCCGGATCTTCAGTGGCACTTCGGTGGCGGGTCCTTCAACCACGCCAGGTCTTCGGCGGCACTTCAGCAGCGGGTCGGTCAGGGTTTTTCTTTCATTTTTTTTTTCCTTTGCGGTGGGTAGTGCCTTTTTTTGTGTTCACTCCCCCTGCTGCTAAAACCTGGCTTCACCACTGCTGGGACCCTAGAGCTGAACCATCTTGCCCTGGTCAAAAGCCTGACCAGTATAAGTTTATTTCCCAGTCCACCCCTCCCTCAAAGTGGAGAGGACAAAGCACCAGTTTTGTTCCTGAACAGATTCCCTCAAGCACTTCAAGCAAATCACACTGTTGTAGGTAAAAATATAAAACAGATTTATTAACTACAGAAAGATAGATCTGAAGTTATTATAAGTAGTGAATATACAGATCAAAGCAGATTACCTAAGAAATAAACAAAAACGTAATCTAAGCTTTATAAACTAGATAGGATTTGAATCAAGCAGTGTCTCACCCTGTTAGCTATATAAACAGATTATAGCTTTTGTATACACAGACAGGAATTCTTCTGTCCTGCCTGGGACTCTTATTTTCGCAATTCAGTCTTTGTTCCTCAGGTGTTTTCAGGTGTTGAGTTGTAGGGCGAGTGAGGCCAAGTGATGATGTCACTTCCCCCTTTTATATCTTTTTCCAGCTTGCTGGAAAGATCTTTTGCTGGGACATGAGTCAAACAGTCTCCATTTGGGTACGTGCTATCTCTGAGAGGTTTCCATTCTATACAGTTCCTGGGGTAATCCTTGTAAGTGTTTGATTCTCTTCAAGGGGCCATTAACATTGTTTGGCCTTTTTATTGTTGTACCTGAAAGGCTGCTTGTGGGTGTTCCCAACCTCACAACATGTTTCAGTGGCACATACAGAGCCAAACGTCCTAACTTCCTATACAGTGATAGCATATACAACTTAACAGGATGTTAATGTTCAACAGATTGAAACTTTTAAAATGAGGCATACTGTGTACAAAACATATAATAATTATACCATCATGGTGACTATAGGGCGCAGAGTGTCACACTGACATGGCCTCCATGGCAGTATTATCTGTGTACCTCACAATATTTAATCTATTTAGCCTCACACCACGCCAGGGAGGTAGGGCAGTGCTATTATCTCCATTTTACATATGTGGGATTGAAGTTCAGAGAAGCTAAGTGACTTGCCCCGGGTCACACAAGCAGTCTGTGGCAGAGCAGGGAATTGAATCCAGGTTTCCCAAGTCCAAGTGGCTTAACCACTGGACCAGCCTTCCTCTCCTTGGCAATCTGTTCTGATCACCTTCACTGTTTAAAAAAATTGCATTTTCTTCCCAGAACCAAAACCCCACATCCAGACACTTCTGAGCAGAACCACAGCTGAACATTTCAGGTCACGCCTGTCTCTGCAGTAGTTCTGAGGCATAATTAATTAATATTTGTCAAGCACTTCGAGATCCTCAGATGAAAAGCACTAGAGAAGAGCCAAGTATCCTCATTATAATAATGAGTACTGCAGAGGTATCTAATGGGCTCCAGGGCTGAGATGCAGGCCTCATTACTCCATGGGATAGCTTTGGCCAAGTGATATGTGCAGCGAGCAGTCTGTAGGAGGAGTTAAAAATAAAAGGAGCCAGATGTCCCTCTTTCACTGGCATTGCTATAGAGGAGAGGAGACTGAGAAATAAACAGGAACAGAACCAAGGATGAAAGGAGAGAGAACTCTTATGCTGCAAGGAACCTAGGGGAAAAGTCTCTTTTGAAGAATGAGCAAGCAAAAGTGCATACTCTGGAAAATGTGAGGAGGAAGACTAAAGGCAATGGGCCAGATACATCCCTTGGGTCGCCCCACGGAAGTCTGCAGAGCTGTAGCAGTGCCTGTCACCCCATCATGCCATGGAGGGAGATGCAGAGCTGTTTCATAGTGTCCATCACCTGGGCATGCTATAGGGCTGGGCTACAGGACTTCTCAATGTATTGACACTTGGGCGTAGGGGGAGAGATCAAAAGCAGTTTTTAGTCATAAAGGATGGGATTTTCAAAGGAAACCTAAGGCAGTTAGGCACTCAGATTCCACTGAAATTCAATGGGCTCCTAACTCTCTTAGGCTTTGAACACCACAGCCAAAAATCATCATAAGAGGCAAACTGGTGTTTAACCAGAATCCGAATACAATGTTGTTTACTGGGGTGGCAGGCTGACTGCAATACTCACTGACGCAGCTGCTTTGATATGCTCTGCCTTGCCCTTTTGTTCAGGTCCATAACTATGGAGGAGTCCTGTTAGAAGAAGACTTCATTAACTACAATGCTGTAGTGGAGAATCCAGTCCACACGGTGTATCAAGGTAAAGTGTCCTGACAGCCCTGCCTCTCCGGTGCACAGGCTGCTACATCCTATGGCACGTGATAGCATCAGTTAGCAACTGTAAATCTGAACTGCCCCCCAAAGCCAGGGGAGAAATGAGTGTGAGGCAGCAAAGCCACTAAGCTGCAACCCTCGTCAAAGTCCTGGCTTGTGTCCGCAGGGTACAGACCCGCCTAGGTCATTAAGACTGTCCCAGTCACCTTCCTGCTGCAAACTAGTGACTGTGATGATCAGTAAGTTAAGAATGCTTCCAGCATTTGACACAGGTTCATGTTTTCCTTGACAGAACAAGCCTGTATACTCTGATCCTCACTTGTGAGATATTGGCAAGCCCTCAGATAGCTTTGGGACTTGTGAAATCAAGTGTTGACATTTTGATGTAACATCATCACGCAGAGCCACAACTTGACCACATGTTGATGCCATATTGTATCCTGATGTAAGCTAGGCCATGTCATAGCCCAGGAGTTTTGTACAGCTTGCAAATGGCCCTTAAAGGTGGTCTGCAAAGGGGAAAAACACGGGGTTATGCCCTTTTGAGCCTTTTTATGGTGGATAGAGAAGACCTGAAGAGTAATTTTTTCCCCTGGTTTTTCTTTTATCGTAAACATAACAGAACTGTGAAATCTGGTCAGTCTGTTTTGTTGGAGGTCTTTCTTGGAGGAGCCTTAACTTCCTCGTCCTTTAATTGCAGGGGAAAGGTGTTGAATCTTTAACAAATGACCCTTTCTTTTTTTTCTGCTCATTCAGACATTTGAGATACAGGTTTCTTTACAAAAACAAACAAAAGATAAAGGGCCAGATTCTCAGCCAGTGTAGATCAGTGCATCTTCACTGCAGTCTGTGGGGTTGCATTGGTTTGCAGCAACTGGCAACCTGACTCAGAGTTTTAAACAAACGGAATACAAATCCCTTTCCCTCACACTCAGTTGTCTTTTACTTCCTTGGACCTGTGAGGTCATAAACCTACAAGTTCACCAGTCACCCATAGAGTCTTTCACAACCCCCACTCCCCAACATAGACAAGATTTGAATTTCTAATGTAAGAAACAAGCAGGAAAAAAGCCTTCCAGGTCATCTTTATCCATCAAAAAGGAGAAAAATGGGCCATTATCCTATTGGAATAGGGTGGCCAAGTAGTGACTCTGCAGCTCCCTGCCTCTCATTCTGCTAGCTCCGTTTCCTTTCTGGAACACCAGCCCCCAGGCTACCTCCCCAGGAACACACCACCAAAGTTAGCGCCACTCCTCTGTGATTCCTCTCCCCGGGCACAACCTGCCTCAGTCACTCCTCCTCTTCCTACCATCTGACTGGCCTTTAGAGCTCAGGTGTAGCTCTGTCTCAGTTGGGCTCACCTGCCCTGACAAGGGGGAGCTGGGCATAGTCTACTCACAGGGACCAGCTACCCTGTGACACCTGTCTTTTAAGAAATCTTTTTCAAATCTCCTATAATTACCTTCCCACATTTGAAATGATTGTTTTCCTTTCCTCACAGTAAAGTGTTAAAGATAGAACAGTCCTATAAAACCTTGACAAAGCAGCTTCTAATGTGAATAGCTGTATTCCTCTCCTCTCACCTTGACAGGTCATCTTGTTCTCAGCCCTCCACCTCCACATGCGGGTCCTGCACTGATCACAGCTCTAAATATCCTGGAGGGCTTTAATATCACGAGCCAGGTAACCAGGGAAAATACCCTCCATTGGATAACAGAGGTAAGACTGGGCTAACTACTTGGCTGAGTTTTCTGTGTTGATGTAAAATGGCTTTATTTCCCTAAAGATTGTGCAGAGAATTTACATAGGAAACTCCCGCTGGGGTTAATGGGAAAACAGCCTGCTAAGATTTAAATCTGGACTTTGACGTTGTACCAGACATATGCAGGTACTGTAGGGTACTCCTGAGTCTCTTGATTATCTGAACCCCTTTTGCTTGAACAAAACTTCTTGCAAAGGAACAGCTGTATTGCCATTTATTTCCTGTATGCAGTCATTGCCACGGCTGAGGACAGTTCTGTCTATTTCCTCATTGTTAGATCAGTGTAACAAGTCACTTAGTTATTGACTTTAACAGAGGACTCTTAGGGGATGGCGGTGTTATAGCCTGTAGGCAGATGCTTCATGTTTGTGACTGGGATTTGGAAGTCGAGAGAAAAGCCTACTCCGTTGAATCCTTCCCAGGTTTTACAGTGAGCCCAGTGCCTGCTGGATAGGACTTTGGGAGTTTTAGTGAGCACTGTGTAGATAAATACCCCTATAGGATGGAATTCACCATCTTGCAAAGGGCCCTCCTTACTATTTAAGTCCTAGGTACCAAATTCTGCAGTGCTTGATCTAGACTCATTAGCCCAAACTCCCAGGTTTGACCTGTATAAGTCTTGAGCACAGTCTGAAGCATTTGGCTTTTAAGGCAGGGCGTAAGTGGGATTTGCATCCAAATTCAGTGCCTTGAACTGAGGAGGAAGCAGTAACCGGAGACGTAACAGGTATTTGGAGTAAAATAAGCTGATGTAAATAGACAATATTCAAAGTGAAGCTATAGTCAGAGAAGTAACTCTGCGAACGTGACAGTGGGTGATTTTTAAAAACCTTTTTTAAGGCTTTGCAGTTTACCTTTTAAAACACATCTATTCTGATGTTGGTGGCAATGCAAAGACATTTTGGGTCCTGATTTTTAAAGGGGCCTTAATTTGTTCCAGTGGTACCAACCCTTGCAATTTTATTGTGAGTCTAGCAATATTTGGTGTGGTTTTTATTTTTCCGTAAAGCCCCAGGTTCTGGAGTCACGTGATTATTTGAGACCCTCAGCTTTCATTTTTTTAAAATAAATTCTAGCCCTCATACTTGTGGGAAAAAAGCCTGAAAATGTGACCCAAGTGCACCCCAAGAACACCAAACCCAGAATGCAAATAAAAAGAACCAACATTTATTATTTTTAAAATCTCATGTTTTTTAAGCCAATCTCCTGATGTTGGGGGCCTGAGTCATGTTTTTTGAGTACTTGGGGTTGCCAGTACTGTTGGTCTCCCTTTCTATGCCTGCAGTTTGCCCCTGCAAATAACTGCAGGTTTGTATGCAGCCACATACACACCTAACTACCTGATCTGTGAGCGCAGGTATGTTGGTAGACGTCTACAACACATCAGTGGGGTTTTTCAAATTGGGGCCTTAAAGCAAATTGCAACGTTGCTAAGCTGTTGGCTGAGATTCTGTGCTGCACCCACTGGAAATGCAGCACAGAAGGTGGAGGCCAGGCACAGCAGAAGGAAAAGTACCTTTAAGCAAGGCTTGCCAGCTGGGCCTTAGCTGTCCTGTGTCCTGCCTGTTCTGGGGCTGGGGGAATTCTTCTCTGGGCACCTAAGGGGCTTTTACAAGCCTTGTCCTTGGCCGCTAGTTCCCACAAAGGAAAATCCCTCCCATAGTGTCTTGACTAGTGGAAAGCAGCAGTTTTCCAACAGTGAATTTTTTTTATTGTACATCGGAAGATAAATTATAACTCATAAAGAGGAATTGTTTATGCACCACACATGACAAAACATAATAGACATTTGGGCTATAAATCTAAAGGCTTAAGCAATGACTTGAAACTAGAATGAAAGCAACACCAACTTAAAAGTGAAATCTCCCAATACATTTGTCTTTGTCCCCCCTGCCTGTTTGACTGAAAAGCACGTTTGTTCTTGCAACGCTGCCTTCGGCAATGGATCATAAAGCTGTCCTGATCCGAAGAAGCTGCCAATCAACCTGAGTCAAATCACCACAGTTTTGGAAGGGAACAAAATGTGCATGTACACTAGCTCTGGGCTAACACTTCTCCCTCCTTTCTGTAGTTAATTGAAACCAGCTTATTGAGCTAAACACACAGGGCTGCATTTTCAAACGTGGGTGGATAAGTTGGCTCTTGGTGGTACATCTTCTTTGCCCACGTGTGAAAGCTTGGCCCACCTGGCAAGCTTCTGTGTTCATGAAGATGCCCTGTCTCCAGGGGCGGCGGGTATAAGAGGCCAGGGGAGGCTAAGCCTCCCCAAATAGGATGCGGCGCACGTCCCTCTGGATGCCTTTGGAGCACCGAAAGGGCGCCCAGGCCATATAACCTTGCCCGCGCTCTGCCCCGAGGCCCCGTTCCAGGTCATCCTCTTCCCCTATGGCGCTGCCTGCATTGCTCCTCTTCCCCCCCCCCCCGCTCTGCCTCTTCCCCCAAGGCCTGTCCCCCGCCCAGCACTTGCACCTCTCTGCCCCCTCCCCCGAGGCCTCCCCCACCCGCCAAAGAGCGGTAGGCGGGGGGATTTTGGGGGAGGGGCAGAGAGGTGTGAGCGGTGGGGGGGCCTTGGGAGAGAGGGTGGAGAGACATGGGTGGGGGGACTTCGGGGGAGAAGGCTGAGTGGGAGCAGGGCATGGGGTGGAGTGGGGGTGGAGCCTCGGGGGGGAGGAGACCAAGCTGGGGGAGGGCCTTGTTATGCAGACAAACCTACACAGGATCGTTTTGGGGGATAAGGCAAAGATGCCACATTTATTATGAAAACACAATTTGATTTGTGACCAATAACTAATACCTATACACACACACACTCATCCACACACATACATCAGATGTTCTGCAGCTGCTGTATAGTTACCAGTCCTGAACATAGCTTGAGTCCGTGGCTTGATTTCGCAGCTTGGGTTCGTAGCTTGTGGCGGCTAACTGGCCAGGAACGCCGGGCACAAGGAAGGGCTGGATCTGCCCTCCCATGTTAGCAGCAGAACGTTACCCAAAGTCTTCCATCTCGCCCATCTTTTTTATAGGCTTTTAGTTTGAATCCAGAGTCCATCGGTCTTGCTGTGTCACGCTGCCTCTGGGTTCGGTGTGATTGATCACCCATCAATTGCAGACCTGACTTTCAGCCGCAGACCTGACTTTGATCTTCCTTCTATTGTACCTTTGTTCTTTTCTTTTTAGGATGGACTCTTCTTACTTTGTTAGGGCTGTTCTGTGCATCTTCAGCCGTTGGTGTTTGAACTCTATTTCATCAGGACAGGCTGGTGCTGGAGGTTGATTCCATCATCCATACATACCTCATTCACACATCTAAACTAAATAAGATTACAACAGGCTTTTACAAAATGGAGTGAGCGTTTTAAAATGGAGTTTGAGTTACAATATGGACAAGTGTAAGGAATGACAAAGTGAACAGAAGCTACAATGTAGACAAGTATATGAATGGCAAACAGTGAGCAGAAGTTACAATGTTGAAACAGTGCAAGTTTCAGTGATTTAAGCAGCAATTGGATTGAAACTGAAACTTACAAGGGCAGCTGGCTGAATGCTATGGCTCTTAACAAACATCTTGTCAATTAGCCAGTTATTGGGGTAACCGGTTTTATGAATGAATGTTTCATTCATAAAACTTTACTTATGAAGTTACATTAATAAAGTGAACAATTAAAAACAATTTCATTCATCAGTTCTACAGTCTCAGGGAAGAGAAGGGGGTGGGGCCATGGTCCAGGCACCAGTGCGCCCCTCCCCTCCCCCACACACTTCTAGGGAGCTTCCGGTGCTCATGCCCAGGCTCCACAAATGCAGGAATCATGCACCACTCATGCATGTCTCCATCGTGCTTTTAAAATGCTGGCCCTTTAAATGTTCTGGGGTTAAAATTTTCCATTCAAGCCACGTGCGTGACATAGAGGTAGCAAAAAAAACCCCCCGAATTCCTGTTTTGTGGCAATGGGATGCTGGTGGAACTGTGCATTAAGAGCATGTGCAGCTCCCTCAGGAGGAGTCTCATGGGAATCTGGCATGATTTTTGGTGTTGTGATGAATGCTCCAGAAAGTGGTAATTCCCAGCTGGAAAGTAGAGGGAAGGTAATAGAATTGATGGTTGTGTTTCTTACATGGGAGTAAGGAGTACTTGTGTCACCTTAGAGACTAACAAATTTATTTGGGCATAAGCTTTCGTGGGCTAAAACCCACTTCATCGGATGAATGCAGTGGAAAATACAGTAGGAAGATATATATACACAGAGAACATGAAAAAATGGGTGTTGCCATACCAACTCTAATGAGACTAATCAATTAAGGTGGGCTATTATCAGCAGGAGAAAAAAAAACTTTTGTAGTGATAATCAGGATGGCCCATTTCCAACAGTTGACGAGAAGGTGTGAGGAACAGTAGGGGAAAAATTAGCACGGGGAAATAGTTTTTATTTTGTGTAATGATCCATCCACTCCCAGTCTTTATTCAAGCCTAATTTAATGGTGTCCAGTTTGCAAATTAATTCCAATTCTGCAGTTTCTCGTTGGAGACTCTGAAACCTGTTTACATGGGAGTGTGCTAGCACGAGTCAGATGAACAGATACTGTGTACATACATTTCACCTTGGCCATCAGCTCTACAAATATTGTTGGGTATACCCCACTTTCATGTAATGCTCCTGCAATGTAAAGCTCATGTCCCTTGATTGTCTTGTCTGTACACTTTACTTCTGATCATTGAGGGATAGCAAGAAATCTTGGCTTCATACACCTGGCCTGTGGAAAGGCTGTCTTCATCAGCTAGATCTGCCTTTGAAGCAACAACACTATAATACCCGTGAAGGCTTCCTGCTCAAGATGGTGATTACTAGGCAGGGAGTTGGGGCAAAACAGAAGCTGGATCCGACATGCTGGAAGAGTAAGTGCCACTCTCCATCTGGACAATGGAAGGTGAGACTTCCGGGGCCATCTAAATGTTTCTCTTTGATTCTTTCTTTGTATTCACTTTAGACGTTAAAAATAGCACTGGACCTAGCTAACAGCTTGGGAGACCCAGTCTGTGACGCATCCATCTACCATAGTGTAGAAGACATGGTCAGGTACGTCTGAGTATGAGGAATGCTTTGGTGAATAAATGAATATGAATCATTGTAATAATCCTGTTGTACAATGAAATCTGGTCCTTGTTCTGTGGGTCTTTGTTTCACTGATGAAAGGCCAGTTCCCAAAGGGCCTTGGGAAGCATGAGCTGTGCTATATTCAGGGGTGACCAAAGTATCCAGTTATTACACAGCCCGTATTCACATGAGCAAAAACAAATTTGGCCCTGAAAGATTATGGGGCGTTACAATGTGGTTTCCTAATTTAGATTCTTTCTGTAACAGGCTAAACCCTGATGTTGATCATCCACTTTTACCCCTCTAAAATCCGTTCTCCGAGGCTCAGGCGGAGGCACCTACCTCCCATCTGAGCCCATCCAGTGCCAATCAGAAGTTGTACATTAAGGACACTGTCTGTGATCCCTCCTTCCCGCAACACCCAGAATGGCGCTTCCTGTCTCCCTAATGCTCTCTGCCAAATCTGGAATTGAAACATTGTCTCTTATATCTCAAAGCAGGTTTTAGCCATGATTAATGCAGTGGGGCTGGATGCACTTCGTTGATGTCTACACTTGCAACTGCACCATGTTCAGTGCTGGTTCAGCTGCAGCCATTGCTGACCTGTATGGGCAACAATGGGTAATTTTGCTAGTGTAGACAAGGCCTTTCTGTATAACAAGAACACAGTGAAGTAAGGTCTTATTTACATATCAAAGGAATCACACTAAGGTCTGATTCCAGTTGGACAGACATGCTACAGTGCTTTCATGAATAGCCTCAAAGCACAGTGACACCATTAGGAGCTGTGCCTAAACCATGTTGTGTGTGGACATAATTTGATTAGGAACAAACCATGCTAAACCCTACTTACAAACTCATTAAAATATGGCCTAAGGGCCCAACCCCACTACAAATATAACTGTAACCAGGATGCGATGCTTTCGTCTGACCCCTATCAATTAAAGTCTTTCCCAATCTGCTGTGAAAGAAAGCCTGTATGCTGTGCAAAGTCCTTCCTGGGGTTTGGCTTTATTAACAAAGAAATGAACAATAATACCACATAAAATTAGCTCAAACCTTCTTCCCAGACCTGACTGCTCCTAGCATTCCTCCCTCAAGGCTGCTCAGCTCACACCCTAGATTCTCTTTCTCCACAGGCCCTCCCACCTCATTTATAGCTACGAGCATAGTAATGTCTGCCTCACTGAGTTAGTAGAAGATAAATTAACCTCTAGGAGGATCAATGCCTGCTAAGAAGGTGGGGTGTTCCAAGCTGGCAGGGGTTGCCTGATACATTTGATTACAAAAATCATAGTCGGGTAACACAGCAGCTTTTTTTCACAACACAGCTATATGTATCCATTCTTAGGATGTCCCGACAAAGACCTGAGGGAGCCGTCACCTTCCTTCCTTTTGGCAGCCTCACATTATTATTTGTATTGTGGTAGCACCCAGGAGCCCTAATCATGGACCAGGACCCCATGGTAAAGTCATAGTGATGCTCCATCATCCTCACTTGCCAGACGTCCATTGAACCTCTCTGAACTCTAGGCAACAGGGCGGGTGCTTCAGCCTACAGTCTGACTAACGAATGGTCCAGGGCAATGACCACAGAGTTGCCTCCCCTATGCGGTGGCTGAGATGTCTCATTTCTTTCCATTGGATGCGCCAGAGGAGCCCGCTTTTCACAGTACAATTGAATAACCTCCATTCCTTCCAGGCACGTCCGACGGGCCTGTGATGAGTACTGCCCGATGGATTTATATATTAGATGTGCCCTAAAGAGGAGATGCTCTGCTTTCTAAACTCACTGCTTTTTCGCCCCCATATCCTCTCTTGTCATTGCAGTAAATCAAAGGCAGGTTTCCTGCGTCAGCTGATTAATGACTCCCAGTCCTTCCCTTCTGGTATCAATATTCCACACTTCTCCATAGAGAGCGGCCCTCCTGCTAGCCAGGTCCTTGTTATGGGACCCGATGACTACATTGTTGCAGTTGTAAGGTAAAGGATTTAGTTTTTCAGTCCCGGTGGGTTTAGAGATGGGAGAGCAGAGCAGAGAAAGTTCATTCAATGTGGCGGTGAGAGGAATGACTCCGGAGATTGGTCATGACAGACCTATTCCCATCACCTAACGCTCACTGGTTCAGCCTAGATCCTTGGTAATTGCCAGCCATTGCCATCTATGGCTGTTCAATGGCCTATCTGAAATAACTTGGTGGGCTTAGTCTAGTTCCTAATGGAGAGGTGTTCACATCACAGATTTCCACCTCTAGCTGCCATCCTTAGCAGAGAGTCCCAAGATGACGGCACCTTTCACAAACACAAAAAAAAAACCTATGGAAGATTCTCCACCAAGGTGGAAGGGGGAATCTGGGGTCGTGCTCTGACAGTACCAAGCCTTGGAGTATTATATGAATTACTGGAAGGGTTTTCACAAGGTTTCTTTGTCTTCCTTTTCAGTTCCCTGAACCGTCCATTTGGAAGTGGAATAATAACACCCTCTGGAATCCTTCTAAACAGTCAGATGTTGGATTTTTCCTGGCTGAATAGTACATTGAACCACTCCTCTCCTGGCCTGGTAATGAATTCCATGAAGAGTTCTGAATTTTAACTTGTTTGGTCTTGACTCTTTTTATTCTCAAATAACTTCCTCAGTAAAAAAGAGAGGCTCTCTCGCTTTCTCTTCACTTTCCATGCTATCCAGCAGAGAAATAGAATATAGACTACAGGAGGAGGTTACCTGTTTGTGTGATCTGGCTACGTGAAATATCATAGTATTGCAAGGAAACCATATAGAGTCTAGCATGGCTGCCATATAGAAAGCACACTTCCCCCAGGGTGATCACACATTATATTGACTGGAAATAAGGATTATATTTGAAAATTATTGCTCTTCAGGTTGATAGAAAATGGAAACCACATCCTGAGGTCTCAGACAGAGAACATCATTGACCACTGCTGGTCACTTCCTGTGCTAAACTGTTGGGCGGTATTGCTATGCACTGTTAAACAGTTGCCACTTTCCACTCCAGAGGTGGCTGCATTTTAGTAGTGGGTAAAATGACTTCTGTATATAGTTTGTAAAGGGCTTTAGGTGCCTTGGAATGAAAGGTATGAGATAAATGTAAACTAGTAGTAAACTATTTCACTTGATGATTACCTGTTCTGTTCATTCGCTCTGGGGTACCTGGCATTGGCCGCTCTTGGAAGCCAGGATACTAGGCTAGATGGACCTTTGGTCTGACCCAGTATGGCAATTCTTATGTTCTTATAGCAGTGAGAATGGCATCATAATCAAGCTAATATTATTAGAGTTATTGACTCAGAAATGAAAAGAGAAACAAGCTAACATAAGCAATTTGGGCTATGGAAAATCTTTGTTGTGATCTGTTTACTAGTTTTGGGGGGTATTTTATTCACCAACAGAGGAATCTCATTCAGCCTGGAAAAAGACCCTTATCCTTTTTACTGCCCACTATTGTTCGACCATCTGAAGGGATGTGTGGGACTTATCTTTGTCTGGGAGCTAACAATGGCGACAAAGCCTTGAGCAGCATCACACAGGTCAGTTTTGAGTACTGCATCTGAGCATGTTCTGAACCACTTGCAATGGGGAAGGCCCAAGCTATCTTCCAGTGTTTCTTCATGCTGGTATTTGCATTCTCTGCCCCATGGGCGGCAGGTGGACCGCGTCTTTGGGGAGGCTAGCCCCATGACCCCACCCCTTCTGCATGAGCCCCTGTGGCCGGAGTCCTGAGTCCCCTCCCCCCCGCTTCTCCTTTCCCACAGCCAGAGAAGACCCTGACTGGCCAGAACCCGAGCCGTCCTCCCTACCCCCCCCTCCAGAGGAGCCCCGGGCCGGTTTCAGCCTGCTGACTGATCCAAGTCCCAGCCATGACAGCCAGCCTGGGGCCGGAGCAGCCCCAGTTCAGTGTCCCGCAACAGCAGCTGCCCCTGGCCTATTATACCCATGCTCTGCCCTGGGGGTTTCCTACACCAACAAGTTGGTTACCAGAACAAACATGAAATACACAATTCCTGTTTTTGAAGAGGTTAAAATATTGTCTTAATGTGCATTTAGTTCTGCTTCAAGGTAACAGCCGATGGAGTCTGAAGTCCTCTGGTAAAACATGGGCAGTGGTGTGACGTGGAAGATGAGTTTCACTTGTAACGATACTCCCGGTTGAGTCGTCTGCAGGGCATGAACGTAGGACCTGTGGGTCTAAAAGCAGGAGCCTCTACTAGCTGAGCTAAAGGAGCAGGTCTGATAGTCCAGTGGAAGCTGATGGCTCATATATGGTCGAGCCAGACTGTGTGAGCATAGGTTAAGCTTCCTCTTCCCCCACCTGCTGTCCCAAAGCATCTCACATCGGACCTAGAGGGAGAGTCACCAGGGTAGAAAGGAGAGCTCTGTTTTCCCCCATTCAATCTTTGTACTTTCTGCTGAGGCTACCAACAAAAATGTTAACTGGTGTCAATGAGCAACAACTTTCTGTTGCTACTAGTCAGCCTGGATCCAAACGGGTGATCTAGAAATGGTCAGATCAGTTCTCTGAGCCATGCAGTCCTGGGTAATTGGTAATCTAAAGCTACATTTGCTGCGGTTTGTCCGTTCTTTTCACTAGGGTTGTCTACATGGCTAGTTAGTGTGCAGCAAGGTAGGGTGTGAATGTACAGCACTATGGAGCTTTTCGTGCATGGTACCAAGGTCTATATGGCCAGTTAGTTCACAACAGGCTAGTGCGGTGTACATCTACAACCTGGCTTGCTGCACACTAACTAGCTGTGTAGACAAGCCCTGGAACAAGGCTATGTGCCTTCTCTGATGATGGCTCTCAGAAATGTGGGAAGACAGAATCTTAGCAACCTCCATAAAGGTTGTATGACCTTCTACAACCTATTCAAAGGTCATCTTCTTAAGGAACTGTAGAAAATAGAACTGTTGTGTTGTGAGAACTGCAGGAGGATGGGAGTGGAATTTTGGTTCTTATCCCCAACAGAAGTTCAGTTTAGCACATTCCTTCCTGAAATCCTTCCTATTGTGAGCTCTGCAAATAGCTCTTCCTAATTTATCATTTGTAGTGAGACGGAGCACTTGCTGATGGCATGACTGTATATATAACAGCACTGGATTATTAAAAGGCAAGGGCAGAACTCAACTTTACTCTGAGTGACTTTACCTCATCGAAGGCATTAGTCAGAGAAGATTAAAGCCGCCCACTTGCCTCCTAATGTTCTATCAGAAGGGTTCACTTTTTGGTCATAAAAATACCTTTTCAGAGATTTCTCTGGAGTTTCAGCCTCATGACTCCTTCTGATTTAATGGGAACTATATGCAAAACCTCATGCAATTCTAGAAATATATCCCTTAGGGACTAATTTTTTTTTTAAAAGGGGCCTCCAAAAATGTGCCTGCAGTATCCTCAGGTGCGCCTATTTGCATGTATAAAAACATGCATTTTGTTCATACAAAGTGGGTAATTGTGCAAAAAAAGTCCGTTTGCCTGTGTACATCGGTACATTTGAAAATGTTGGGGTTGCAAATTAGGAAGCTGCTTTGGATGTTTATTCCTTAGTGTTTGAATCAAGTTGTTAATATTTGGGGTCTTTTTCTTGCGTAGGTTTTAGTAAATGTTTTAACACTTAACAAGAACCTGAGTGAGAGTCTGTCACTGGGTCGGCTACACCCACAGCTTCAATCCAACATCCTGCAAGTTGACAGTGAGTATGGAGTTCAGCACTGATCTTGGTAGACTACATTTCTATCATGGCAAAAAACAAAGGGAATTTTCTTATACATCTGGGATTACTCTGCAGTCTGCCTCAAGGAGACATCATCTGTTTAAATGTACAATGCAGCTGGTGGGGAGAGGGAAGTCCATTTCAAATTACAGTGTGCTTAGGAATAGGGATTGGTGGGTAGGAGGGACAAATTTAAGGGACACAAAGTCAAATTTAAAATTCTAGCAATTTAGTCCATTTCTTGTACTCCTTCAACTTTCACCTATATGGGTGAAATTGACTGGCATTACTTGTTCCATGATTTCCAAATCCTTCTTGTCATTCTTGGTGGATGTGGGATCCAGCATTTTAGAACATTGTCTCATGCGCATCAAAGAAAGCGAAGGATTTGGAGATCTCAGGACAAGTCACCAGTTGGTGGATTTTGTTTCTGTAGGTAAAAGCTAAAGAAATAGACAAGTTCTAATTTAATGCCTTGAATTGTAAAAGGGACTATGTGTTCCCAGCTTTGTGCGGACTGGTTAGGATGATTCCTGGTGTGCAAAAAAGAGATGGCAAGTGCCATAGAAGAGCTGTGCTCTCATGTTATCCGTACATCCAGTTTCAGTACAGCCAGGAGACCTCCACGCAGAAACATCCCACAGAGCTGACCGTTTTACGCAGAAGACTTGCTTCCTGTTCCTGTGTCTGTGCATCGCCATACTTAGCCATTCTAAGTCTTCATCACATACAAACCGTCAAGTGTATATTCAAAGAGACAGTCGTTATGAGCTGGCATTTTTGAGCACCCTGCGTATAGGATGAGCAGTACTTGTACGTTATGCTCAGCAATGAGATATAATAATGACCATATGGAACTGAAACAAAACAATAATAAAGTATCATAGACATTGGAGATGGCAAAGATGTAGTAGGCTAACATTATTTTCCCAACCAATTTGGGATTGGTCCTTTCTGGCTAATCTCCAGTGCTTTGTCCTGTCCAAATGTCCCAAAGTGATGGGGTTACCCCCATCCCTCTAGTGAAGATTTTTTCCATAGTCTGGTAGATCTCACCATTAGCATATTTCCCCTGATATTTTTTCCTTTGCTTAATGTCATCCCATGCCTTTTAGCTACATCCCTTTATTCGCACCAATTCCTCTCCCTTCTTGGTGGTCACACCCTTCAAATACTCATTTGCCCCTCCATCATTATTTGGCCAAGCTATATGTGTTCAGTGTCTTCCAGTCTTTCCTCATAAAGCATTCACCTGGCTCTTAATAATTGTGTGGCTCTTCTCTGAAAACACCTCCAATGTACTGAGATCGTGGCACCACATGTATCCAAATGAATGAGGCAAGACCAAGAACATGTCTTCAAACTGGCAGTCCTTTATTATAGCCAGAGTCTTCATACACAGTGGTGCCTGCCTCTCCTAGAGCTAGCTACAAGCAGCGTTACCCCCACAAATACTTTTTCTTTTACTTTTCATTCCTCGTGCCCATAACTCCGCTCACCTACAACCTAGCTAGCAGGAAGAGGAAACCCATGATAATATCTTTCTGGTTCTCATGTGCTCAGAACTCTACCAGTCTAGATGTCTTTGCAGTGTTGCCAACTCTCCCAAGTTTATTATGAGTTTCACATTATTCAGTATTTTTCTTGAAGCTCCGTGTCCTGGAATTATGTAATTATGTGAAGATCTCTGCTTTCATAAAAAAAAAGCACCCCCCTCCCCAAAGTTTCTAGTCTTCATAGTTGCAGAGAAAAGCCTGAAAATGGGACTGGAATGTAATTTAAAAGCTCAGAAACCAGAAGACAATACAAAAAATCCAAAATTTACTATTTAAAAAAAAACTGCATGATTATTTTGTGGCCTGATTTGTGGTTTTTGAATGCTTCTCTACTCTAAACCATACTCTTACCTACACTTTATATAGGTATAGTTATCATGAGATTTTTACTTATCTGCTTAGTTTGTGGTGATGTATCCTGAGCCAATTTGCAATCACACTTCAGGATTTATATTAAAATTGTGAAAAGCAACAGAGGGTCCTGTGGCACCTTTGAGACTAACAGAAGTACTGGGAGCATAAGCTTTCGTGGGTAAGAACCTCACTTCTTCAGATGCAAGTAATGGAAATCTCCAGAGGCAGGTATATATCAGTGTGGAGATAACGAGGTTAGTTCAATCAGGGAGGATGAGGTGCTCTGCTAGCAGTTGAGGTGTGAACACCAAGGGAGGAGAAACTGTTTCTGTAGTTGGATAGCCATTCACAGTCTTTGTTTAATCCTGATCTGGTGGTGTCAAATTTGCAAATGAACTGGAGCTCAGCAGTTTCTCTTTGGAGTCTGGTCCTGAAGTTTTTTTGCTGTAAGATGGCAACCTTTACATCTGCTATTGTGTGGCCAGGGAGGTTGAAGTGTTCTCCTACAGGTTTTTGTATATTGCCATTCCTGATATCTGACTTGTGTCCATTTATCCTCTTGCGTAGTGACTGTCCAGTTTGGCCAATGTACATAGCAGAGGGGCATTGCTGGCATATGATGGCATATATAACATTGGTGGACGTGCAGGTGAATGAGCCAGTGATGTTGTAGCTGATCTGGTTAGGTCCAGTGATGGTGTTGCTGGTGTAGATATGTGGGCAGAGTTGGCATCGAGGTTTGTTGCATGGGTTGGTTCCTGAGTTAGAGTTGTTATGGTGCGGTGCGTGGTTGCTGGTGAGAATATGCTTAAGGTTGGCAGGTTGTCTGTGGGCGAGGACTGGCCTGCCTCCCAAGGTCTGTGAAAGTGAGGGATCATTGTCCAGGATGGGTTGTAGATCATTGATGATGCGTTGGAGAGGTTTAAGCTGAGGACTGTAGGTGATGGCCAGTGGAGTTCTGTTGGTTTCTCTTCTGGGCCTGTCTTGTAGCAGGAGGCTTCTGGGTACACGTCTGGCTCTGTTGATTTGTTTCTTTATTTCCTTGTGTGGGTATCGTAGTTTTGAGAATGCATTAAAATTGTGAAAGCACAACAAATAACAAAGCAGGGGGGGAGGTAGAGAAAGTCAGCGTTATATGAAAGGAACCAGGGAAGAAATTGCACTGTAGTTTATAAGGCTTGTACTTCTTGGCAGTTTGCATTTTTTGTTGTGTGTCTGTCTTGCCTTTGTAACTGTGTGTTCTTGGGGCAGGGACTGTCTTCTGTGTGTGTACAGTGAGGCCTCCAACTCTGGCTGGCGCCCTTAGCACTACTGGAATACAAATAATACATTATAGGGGAAATTCAGGTTGTGTCTCAGCTCTTAAATAATCTTGGTGCACAAAAATACATCTTAAATGATCAAAAACAACGAGTGATTTTGGAGGCCCAACTTGAGACTCCTGAACGGGGCCTTGATTTTCAGAAAGTGCTGAGCACCTGGAGCTCCAATTGCCTTCAACTGCCATTGCAGGGACGTGGCTGTTTGGAAAATCAGGCCCCAGTTATCTGAAGCACTCAAAACCTGAAGCACGCCAAGTAGGGAGCACTTTCTTGTTCCAGGCAAAGAGATTTCCACTTTGGCTTTACAGGCTCGAGAGCATCTCAACTTTTGACCCAAATCTCTGAACCCCCTGAAGTTCATCCATTAATACTTTTTGCCACACAGTTTATAAGGGGCATGAAAGACTTCTTCTCCTCTTGTGCTTAGGAAAAGGGGTGCTGGTTTCTGTCGGTTTTGTGAAGAATCTGAATGGTGCTGCTTCTAAACCTACTTTTAAGGTGGACTACACCTTTCCCCATACTCCTGTTTAATTCTGATAGCCCTAATATTTTATCCCAAATTAATCCCAAAGGCCTACAGTGAAGTTCTGTCTGCTGGATTTTCATTTTCTTGCCCCACATTTATCCTATCGTCAATTTTTGCAATGGCAGCAATTTATTTTCCCCTTTCGTTGAGAAGGAGCATCCTTCACATCCCTAAGTGATCCTCCTATATCTCCCATTCCCACCCACACCCTCACTCAAGACTGCCCACATTGACACTGCCCCATTAGATACTGTCTTTGTTGCTGAGAACTGGGTGTGCTGTCTTGAGACACTGCTTCTTACTAGGCCATTGAACTTGTACTCTTGTGATGCCTCTCTGCCTCCCAGATCCCAAAGAGTAGGACACTGATGGGCATGTTCATTGGCACAATGGATACCAGGGTCGGCAACCTTTCAGAAGTGGTGTGCCAAGTCTTCATTTAGTCACTCTAATTTAAGGTTTCACGTGCCAGTCATACATTTTAACGTTTTTAGAAGGTCTCTTTCTATAAGTCTATAATATATAACTAAACTATTGTTGTATGTAAAGTAAATAAGGTTTTTAAAATGTTTAAGAAGCTTCATTTAAAATTAAATTAAAATGTAGAGCCCCCCAGACCAGTGGCCAGGACCCGGGCAGTGTGAGTGCCACTGAAAATCCGCTCGCGTGCGCCTTTAGCACGCATGCCACAGGTTGCCTACCCTTGGATTAGAAGCTTAAGGTAAAAACTTGGAACTCATGCAATAATGGCTTCAATTAAAATAACAACGTCTAAAATCTTGACAGGTGAATTTCCCGAAGAAGATATTGAATTCCTTGAAGCCAGGGGTCATCAAGTATATAAAGTCGACGTGCTTTCCCTGGTTCATGGAGCCAGGAGAACCAACAACTTCATCATTGGTGTGAAAGACCCAAGAAGCATGGATGCTGCAGGAGCAACAATATTATAGCAACCTCCAGATGGTGCGTTCTTTGGATAAGGCTTTAAACAACAGCAACAAAAATTATGTGCATGTTCCGAAATGGCCCGGGGAGGAACGAGCAGTGTTTGCTGTGGGTTTCTGCATTGCTGAATAGACCTTCTGCATTTCCCATCTCAAACAATGCAACAGTGGCTTGGAAAGCCACAATACAGCCCTTTGATTTTGTAAAAAATAATTTGAGTTGTAATAATCTCAGTTGTTATTAAAGGAATGCTAGGAATATACTGTTACTTTGACAGTGCCCCGTTAGCGATTTCAGTCATTTCAAATACCAACCTTAAACATTTTAATTTAACCAGCAGAAACATTAGCAAAGGAGATGACAAAAAGAACAAAATATTTTGTGCCAAACAGACAATTGCTGCTGTTGCTGTAATTTTCAACTCCCTCCTTTCCCGGGCTTGACACCCTTGTCTCATATAAGTCAATATATAATACAGATTGATGTACTGGCTCTAGGCAGTCGTACCTGGAACTTCAGGGATTTCTTTAATATTCCCCGTGGCTCAGCTGATTTTTACTAGCATGGATATTCCTATATTAATTCCCATTCATGCATCACTACACATCTTTAGTACCCTTATGTCTCCTTCACCCTCAATGTTTTGACTTAATTTATTGCATAGACTCATTGGGATCTGGACTTGGAGTCAGACTACATCTACACTGGCAAAAATAGCACCCGTAATTCACCACTGGTGCCCCCAAAAGAGAACCACGGGGGATGGCCACAGTGCAAGTTGTAGTGTAGAAAGCGTTCATGTAGAGTCAGGGCTTTTTTAACACTGTCTCATCTAACCCTGCTCTGAAAAGGTGAATCCCTTGATTTCATGAGCACCACTTCAAACCAGTGCTTAGATGCTGTTGTCGTGGGTGCGTTAGAAAACGTAAGTTATAGAGATAAGACAGGAAACAAAGCAAACACTACTTACATCTTTTTTTTTTCAGTCCCCAACATCCAAGACAGGTTGAAGGAAGCGTTCAGCATTTGACTTGTCAATAAAAATGAGGAAATAAAAAGCATGATCATGATCATTGCACAGATTGATTCTGGTCACCTTTGGAGCACCTCCTTTTCTTTCCACCAGTAAATTATAGCCAGTCACCCAGCACTTTAAGATTTTTTAAAATGATTTTTGTCATTGTTTTCACAGCCTATCGTGTACTGGTTTCCTTCATGATGTTAATATATCTATGGCCACTGTACATATTGTATATGTATGTCTGCTTATGGTTGTCTTGGTATTTCATGTGATGCTTTTATGAAAAGAATTCCAGATCTTCTCACCCTGGAGAGACCAATGGGCTAGAATCTTGTGAATACTGTTTTGTTTATATTATACCAGGGGTGGCCACACTGTGGCTTGCGAGCCACATGCGGCTCTTTGACCGTTATAGTGCGGCTTGCAAAGCCCCACCCCCATTCTCCACTTACCAAACTGGGGGAGGGGAGCTTGGGACCTCTGCCTTGTAGCGGGGTGATGGGGTAGGGGTTTCTGCCCAGTGGGGAGGGGGCTTCAGTCCTGCAGAGCACACCTGCTGGTCTCGGGGCTTCAGCAGGAGCAGGACTGAAGCCCCGAGGCCTGTCAGGTGCATCTTATGGGGATGAAGCCCTGGTCCCCGGCAGGCGTGCCCTGGCTCTCAAACTTCTGAAGATTGTCCTATGCAGCTCAGAGGGTCAGTAAGTTTGGCCATCCCTGTCTTATACCTTTTTATGGCTCAAGTGCGGTTGTATGGGGAGGAGTATGGGGAGGAGTATGCTGTATCTTCTTAAGGGGATCAATGAACTAACAGATTATCAAACTAATAATTCTTTGCACTTATGTAGTTTCTGTTAGCCGAGGATCTCAACATTTTACAAACGTTAACTAATAAAGTCACACCACACCCTGTTGAGGTACGAAAGACATACCAGAGAGATCCCTTTCATGCACTACTGAAATGCAGACACCTCTAAGGTAGGACAAGGTGGCTATTAAGCAGACATGAATAAACTAAAATATTTTCCATCACAAATCATAGAATCATAGAGTTAGAAGGGACTGCAAGGGTCATCTAGTCTAACCCCCTTATCTAGTCTAATTTCCATGATGACTCAGTGTGGGTCAGTTATCAGCCAAGTAGTACTGCAGGAGAAAGGAGAAGTGCTGTAGTGAAAGCTGCATACCGCATTCATAACACTCTGCATGGTTTGGAGCAGACTTTGTAAGGCTTACTAGGGAAGGGAGGGAGGCATTTTTGTGCATTGATCCTCATGGGTTGAAATCTGGGATTTTTCTAGGACAATGACAGCAATGATCTGTCCCCCATATATGGAGGTTTACTGAACATGATTGTAAAACAAGTGTTCCAGGAATTGTTGTTTATAGTGATCCAAAAGAGTGCACATTACTTTACAGCTCAGTTGGAAAGATAAAAGTCCTATTTGCAAATCGAATTCTTCTTTTCACCAGTATAGTTCTGACACTGAGCCCTGAAGGACAATTTACAAGTAAAGACTCTGGTTCTGATCCATCAGAGCACTTAAGTGACCCCAAACCTGGAATTTCAGTAGGATTATTCAAATGTGGTAAAGTTAAGCATTTTCCTAAGTGCACTGTTGGATCAGGGCCTATACTGGGAAGGTGAGAAAATTAAGAGAAGCAGGGAGATGGTATTATACCCAAAGGCCACATCTAACAGAAACAAAGGCCTTATGAATAGTTTCCTATTCACTCTGGTTAAAAAGTGGTGTCAGTATAGCATATATTTGACAAAGAGTCACTTGTCATTGAAGCTTGGTCAGAAAATTTCTACTAGGACCAGCATCTCTAATCTTGGTAGTCAATTTAGTATGGCAAGATCCATTGAATTTCATTTTAGTTCATTTCATTTTAATTCTACTAGAAAATACATAGTATTGCCTCATGTACAAATGAGACAAATATTGTGAAATTAAAGGGCCATATTCTAACCTTAAAAAACAAATTCTGCTTTTAGGGACATATATGTTAATATGCAGTAATTCCATTGACTTCAGTGGACTTCAATTTGCTACACCATGAGAGCAGAATTTGACCCTTAGTCTTTATGCAGAATTCAGCCTTGATATCACTGGGGAGAACACACAGAACAATAGTATGACATGGCCCGAAGACAATTGATATTACATTTTAGTAAAAATGCCTTTACCGTTTGTATCGTGATCTTGGAAGTGACTGAAAAAGCAATGCAGGTCAAACTCTTTACCATCCATTTACAATGTTGTAAAATCAGAGTAATACACTAATGTGCATCAGGAATACCTGAGATCAGAACCCGGCCTTGAGTGTCGAGTCAATTAATTAATGATTTCCCACAGAAGCTCAATGCAGTTAATGAATGCAGCTTCAGAGCAACATTTCAGTGGTTTTAAATACAGTAGTGCATTTCTTCTCCCAATTGTGCCAAACACAGACTGCTATGTATAAAGCTCTAAAGGTAAGGATATATACAATGGGTAAGAATGACATCAAGCAACTTGTGTATGTGTAACAATTATTTTGTTTTACCCTACATTCCCTCTTCTGTTCTGGAGAATCTGTTCTCCCAGTACAGCCAGTGTTTAATTTGTAATGAAAGGGGCCGGGGCTCAAGTAATTTTTTTACATTCATAACAGGTTCAGCAAGCCCAGAGGTGCTGGGACTATGAACTGCCAAGCCTAGAGGTGCCAGGGCTCAGCCTGGGCACAATTTAAGCATTGAGTACAGCCAAGGTCCACTGAAGAAGGATTTTCGGCCCAATTTTCCCCTCACTTACATCAGTTTCACACCAGTGCAACTCCAGGGACTTCAGTAGATTTACTCTGGATTTACATTAGTCTGAAGGATAGATGAATCAGGCCTCTTAAGCTTAACTAGATAAAACTCATAACCTTTTCATAGAGGACAAGATTATAGCACAAATCAGAAATAAGGTGTTTTTTTTTTTTACCTATTAAAAGTCTGACTTAGTGGGAAGTGCTGCTATAGTGGCTGAATGTTTACTTTGCAATGGTTTTGAGAAAGTTCTATACATCAGCAAAGGGTTTCTTGTTGTTATAGGCCAGAGAAAGGAGCACATTGGGAGGGCAGCTTTCAGAAGGAGTAACAGATTGTCATGATCCTTAAAAAAAAAAAAAAAAAGCCTCTGTGGATAGGGCAGATGAGGAGGCTCAATGGTGGAACCTCCAATAACAAGGCTATCTGCCAACATAGAGCCCTCCAGTGTTCAGCCCTTGTGCAGAAGGGAATGATTTCCACAAGGATACTTAGGAGGGAGAAAGTCCCTCAACGACAGTAACTTCTTCCAGCCTGAAGCCCTTCAAGATAAGGAGGAAGTTAATCTAACTGAGGACAGTCCTTTAGCTTAGTACAAATCTTCCACAAGGGGGTCTCAGACCACCAGCTGCAAGAAAACTTCAGGGAGCTGGTTCCTCTAGCATAGCTAAACTATACTGTGCCTGTCTCTTTGGTATCTACATGTCATCTTCCTTTTTCCTACCTAGACAGAAGTATGTGCAGAGTGGTAAGAAAGCAATTAAAATCTCATCAAAACATGTCTGCTCCCCACTCCCTCTCCCCATATTTGTTAAAGAGACCACGTACAGATTCTAGACTAGGAATCACTTTTTGCAGTTCCACTGTGGGCATGGAGCGATTAAGTTCTTATAACAGAATTGTTACATAGTATTTCATTTTGGAAAATCCATACATGGTCATGAATACAAGTGTAACGATGCCACATTTATTGTACAGGATCATTTTTATTTGAAAATACTGACCTATGAAAATGCATTGTAATCATAGCCGTGAGTTTGATTGTATTGAAATCACATGTATTTGTGCATTTTTTCACATACAATGAAAAAAGGCTGAAATAAATGCAGTTTTCTTTTTGTATTATGCACTCACGATGTACTTGTTTCATCCTTTATAGTGTTCTATTGATAGATTGCATTGTATTACTGTAGTGCCTAGAGGCCCAAAATTGCACTAGGGACTCTATGTACATCTACTGAGAAACAATCCCTGCCCCGAAGAACCTAGAGCTCAGCGTATTTTATAGAAGGAGCCAGCACAGTAGCCCCAGCTCCAAACATCCCCAATTTGGGTCCACATTTTGCGGCTCTACTTTTTCAACTAAACGAAGTAAGATTTGGTTTGAAAGGTTAATATACCGTATGTGCACGTCTATTTCTCATATCACGTATGTCTTTCCAGTGGTGCGGTACATTTGTTTCAAATATAAAAACAAATGGTGTGTGTCGGACGTGTTAAAGGGGATACTGCTCTTAACATTTTTTAAAAAGAAATATTTATTCTTTTCTTACAAACAGGTGAGAAAGAGCCTCTCTTAGGACTATTCTCAAATTTCCCTCGTAGGCTACACATCCCTGTGGCCATTCTTAAAAACACTGGGCCTGCTTCTGATCTCACTCACACCTGGGTAAATCAGGAGTAACCCTACTAAAGCCAGAGGCTCAAGCAGTGCTCAGCACAGGAACAGATGGGAGGAGCCTTCAGCCACCTTTGTACCTCTTCATATTTTGGGTCCCTTTGGCTCAAATTAGAACAGCCTCAGGAGTGAAATTCAGCTACTGGGGGAAAGCAGGGCAGCAGCACTGAAGTGACACCATTGGCTAGACCTACAATAGAGAATTGAGCTGGTCACATACAACTGGTTAAAGGACAGATGACTTTGTCCACACTAGCCATGCTGAACCATTTTGAGAAGCTATGCATTGAAGCCCCATAAACACACTAGTGTTTTCCTAAAGCACTTCAGTTGCAATGCATTCTGGGAATTTGTCCCACAAGGCACAAATCACTGAAGAGGTGGCCTGTCTGAGCATAAAGAGGTGCTGTCGGGAGTGAAACAACCAGTACTGCTCCTTTCACAGCTGCCTCAGCCTGTAAACCTCCTTTAGTTCACTGACAGAACATCTCCTTTCTCCCTCCCCCGCAAGCAGGGCCGGCTCCAGGCACCAGCTTAACAAGCAGGTGCTTCGGGCGGCCAAGGGAGAGGGGCGGCACCTGCGGCAATTCGGGGGTGGCAGGCCCCTCACTCCCTGTAGGAGCGAAGGACCTGCTGCCGAACTGCTGCCACCAATCGTGGCTTTTTTTCCCCCCCCCCCAATTGCCCCGCCGATCGCAATCGCGGCTTCCTTTTTTTTGGGGGGGGGCGGCAGAAATGCTGGAGCCGGCCCTGCCCGCAAGTAATTTCCCCTCTCCTCCATCTCCTTATAATTCCCCCACTTAAAATCCCTCTGACCCTGAGCCTCCTGCAATGGCCCTGACACCCGCTCAATGTGTCTGCAGTTGATGAATCACATTTGATTTGCTGGCTGCAAATATTGGTCTGACAAACTAAGATGAAAGTCAGACTGTCAACCAGAGCCCACAGCTGGACTGCCAGCTACAGATGCTTTCAACATAGTCCTGCATTGGGGGGGTCTCCCATTCAGACCAACCCCCTTCACCCTGATGCCACCTCCTCCCCGCTTCAGCCTTGGGGAACATGTTTCCCCTCACCTGCATGGAGAAGCTGATCTCTGGATTCTTTGATGGAGAACTGGTTCTTTGTAAAAAAAAAGCTGCTTAATCTTAATCATATAGTGTTTGCAGGGCCAGCTCCAGGCACCAGCCCTCCAAGCATGTGCTTGGGGCAGCACCTGGAGGGGGGCGGCGCTCACCCGGGGAGAGCGGGGCCGCAGTCGCGCTCGTTGCCCTCCTCCCGGCACTCCGGCACTCCGGCTGGTCGGGGAGAGCGGAACCGCGGCTGGGCTCGCTGCCCTCCCCCGGCGCTGCGGCCAGCCGGGGAAAGCGGGGCTGCCCTCCCCCGGCGCTCTGGCCGGCCGGGGAGAGCAGGGCCGCGGCCGGGCTTGGCGCCCTCCCCTGCCACACTCCCCGCCGGGGGGGTGGGGGGGGTGGTGGCAGGAGGCTTTTTTGCCAGAGCCGGCCCTGAGTGTTTGTGCCAGCTCTGGCCTTCTTTACAGGGATATACGGCCCACAGGAAAAAGTATTTTACAGAGCCCAAATTAGACAATAATATACTGTAAAGTGTCATCCCCTACTCTCTACAAGGCCCCAATTCTTTAAGATGCTAATGGCACTCAAAACCTCACAGTTGGACTCTGATTCTACGTGCCATTAGACATGAAGCTAGCTTCTCTACATATACAAGCCTCCCAGGGCCAGATCCTGAAGTCAGAGCACTTACATGATTAGCTCAAAGGGTAGAGTGATGACAAATCATCACACATAGTATCATACCGTCAGTTAAACTCTTTCATTGAAAAATAATGCATCTGGCTAATTATTACTATTTATGCATTGATAATGTGTTGGGTGCTAACCTAGACACATAAATTACAACAGTCTCTGCCTCAAGGAGTTTGCAATCTAGACACAAGATAATAAAGGGTGCAGAAGGAAACCTAAAGAAGGTAGGGGGTTTTTGTTTGTTTGTTTGTTTTAAAAAAAGATTCTAATCTAACACTTCATTTCTTTCAGTGTGGGCTGGTTTTGTGGGGTTGGTGGAGATTAGAACATGAAGAGGGACTTCCCACATTGGGGGCAGCACAGAAGAAGGTATGAAGACAGGAGTGGTAAAAGGATGATTTTCAGACCCTAAAGAGGTCCGGTCTAAACTTCAGTATAGCTGGTTTCTCAGGATTGTAAACTTTCGATGTGTAAACTGCCTGAACAGATAGGAAATTGAATAAAACAGAGCACAGGGAGCTGCTATTCTTATGAACAATATTCCAGGCAAACAGGAAGTCAGTGGTGTAAAATCAAATGTCCCTAAAGCTCCTCTTCTTGTCAGATTCTGAATGTGATACCAGACACCTCTGTGTTCCTGGGGAACCAGGGTGCAGTATCCAGCCAGACTCATGAAAGACACCCCCGCCCCCCCAGCCTCTGCTTAAACCAAAACCCATCAGAAAAAAAAAACTTGCAGAGAGCAGTGAAGGGGGTTGGGAGACACACCTAGACCCCTCCTGACAAGGGTGACAAAATTAAGACATCTCCATTAGCATACAGAATGAAGAGCAAAGACTACTCCCCCAGCCTCATCTGCATAAAAGATGGGACAGGAAGACATCTCAATTTACATACAGAATGGAGAACAGGAAACCACACTGAATTCTGGGACCAGAAAAAGCAGGGAAGCACTGCATCCTGGGAATCTCTGCTCCAAATGCTAATGAACCTATGCCTGCACACACACCCAGCTCAGCAGTTATCAGACCAATTCTAGTAATGAATCCTTAATTAATATCCAAATACTGAAGCAGCATAGTTGCATTGTGAGCTCCCTGAAAAAAAACACCACCCATAGCCAAGAGTGATCAGCTCCTATTGTCTAGTCTAAAAAAAACCCTTGAGTCATCAGCTTACCTATAAACAAATCTAGTGTTCTCCCTTGAACCATTGTATTTTCTCTACAAAAATCCCTACTCACCCTCTAGTCAGGGTTCTGATGCTTAGATCCACACTATGCATCAGTTTCACTGGAACTCCATCTCCTGACTGATCGTGCTGGGGGCTCTGCCTGTCTCCAGCATTCAAAACCCTCAGCTACCACCATCATCTGGGAACCCTGACCAGTTCAAGCCTCATGGAGTGGGTGAGACCCCCCCTCTTTTTCTCTCTCTCTCTGTTTTCCTTTCTACCTTAGGTATTAACCTTTAATCATGTATATTATGTTGGTTTAGTCCTCCTTGTGTAGTTATTACTATTATTCAATAAATAACTTCTATGGTTAAGTTGGTTGCTTCTCTCTCTCTTGCTGAACTTTACTCGTTTGTGTTTTTAGTTCCCCCATTCACTCTACAGCAACGCTTCTTTTACCTAAGGTAAAGATCCCTGCAGCGCCCAAAATACTGTGGGGTTTACTCATCGAGCAGTTTACTGCCAGTACAATTGTGTTGGGGGAGTGGGGATAGGGACGTGCTAAATTTGGGACGCATAAGGGTAACAGCTTGAAAGTGCTGTTTGACCCAGTTCATGGAGCCCAGGGGCATATAAGGAGAGACAGCTTAAAAGTGCTGCTTCCTCCAGCCCAGTGAGTCCAGAGACATATAAGGGGTCAGCTTGACAGTGCTAATTAACCCAGTCTGCTCAGACTTGCTCTGTTAATGTACATGTGGGTGTTCATCCGGTTCTGGGGTGGGAGTAACCTAGCCCTAGGGACCCTAGGTCCTGCAAAATAGCTCCATTGGGAGGGGACTTGCAGAAGGAAGAAGTAGAGCTCCATATGTAAACACAAGTGACATAAGCAGTACATTGACAGGATTACAGAACCCCCTTCCCCAGAGGAGTAACCCGAATAAATGAGCATACCACAAAGTAATGGGCAAATCTGGTAACAAATGAGGCTCCCTCCCTCTTTTCTGCTGAGCTGTCAGAAGGAATCCCTTCATAGTGAGTTTTCCTTCATTCTTCAGCAGGCTGTAGGCAGACAAAGGCTCCCAGTATGACCCAGAGGAAAGAAACAGGTACTAAAGCCCAGATCCTCAAAGGTGCCTAACTCCCAAAGGCCTAGTTCCTTTAACGATCAGGGCCCAAAGGACTAGCTGAACAAATGTTCTCCAATGAAAAACACTAAGAACACACCTCCAGAAAGGGTGTTGACTGGAGCTGTAAGGCCCAGATCCACAATGGTAGCCAATGATTTCAATGGAAGTTAGGAGCCTAAATACCTCTGTGGATCTGGGCCCAGGGCCGCCTGGGGGGGCAAGTGGGGCAATTTGCCCCGGGCCCCCCCACGAGAATATAGTATTCTATAGTATTGGAACTTTTTTTTATGGAAGGGGCCCCCAAAATTGCTTTGCCCCAGGCCCCCTGAATCCTCTGGGCAGCCCTGTCTGGGCCTAAATCCCTATTTGAGTCTTGGTTGCCTGAGAATTCCTGAAGATCTGACTTCTGTTCCCAATGTCACAGATGTCCTGTATCACCTTAGCACTACTTGTATGAATACAGGTTTGTAGCATTAGGCACAAAATCCTATAGCTGCTGATCTTTCAAGCTATTCTTCATGGGTAGACCTTTATCCTTTGCAAAGACTCACTGAAGTCACTGGCTCTCCACACAAGTGCAGAGATCTGCCCATATGGAACAGCTTGCAGTACTGAGGACCTACTAATTAGCTACATACACACACATTTTAAAAATCCCCAATGTGATCTTTGACAAGTCTAAGGCCATGTCTATACTAGCGAGCTTACAGCGACACAGCTGTACCAATGCAGCTGCACCACTGTAAGATCGCACGTGTAGCCACTCTATGCAGGCGGGAGAGAGCTCGCCCGTTGACATAATAAAACCACCTTCAGCAGCAGCGGGAGCTATGTCACAGGAGAAACTCTCCCGCTGACTTAGCTCTGTTCACACCGGTGCTTCTGTCAGTGTAACTTACGTCACTTGGGGTGGGTTTTTTTCACACCCCTGAGCGACATAGGTTATAGTGACAAAAGTGATAATGTAGACATGGCCTAAGTTTCTCAGTTTACCCATCTGTAAATCAGAGCTAACAATACCTACCCTGAGAGATGTTGTATGGCATGATCTAATAATGTTTATTAAGTGCTTTGAGATCCTCAGAGGGAAGCATTATAGTTATTTAAATATTAGAACCTACTAGTTTTCTGTAAAGGTTTCCGTTTTCCTTTACAGCCTGGTCCAGGAAATGCCTTTTGTTTATTTGCAGAATTGGTTACAAAACCAACAGCATCCTAAGTCATGAGGTGTGAGGCAAGTCTCAGTGGTTTGGAGTTGGGGGGGGATGCTCCTCAAGTGAGATACATTTTAGGGCAGTATTTAAAACCTTTGTTGTTGCACTGAGTGGGAGGGAGATTTTCCTCTCATGTAGATACACTGTAATTAATGATACAATTCTGCTATAGGGTGTGGTGTGTAGTTATCAGGGGTGCCTATCAGGAGTGGTACTCTCCTCAAGTCTCACTCATTGGTAGGGGAAGGGCTTTTAATGTGGGTTTCATTGCAAGGCCTGGCTTACAGGGTGATGGGATTTGTGGTGGGGGTCAGACCTCTCAGCAGAGATGGGGTGGGAATCTCTCATAATTTCAGGCTAAGTGCTTCCCTTGGGCGTGAAGGTGGTGAATGGGGGTGGTGGTGGTGAGTTTTGGGTGACTGGAGGTGGTTGTGGAGTGGTGCTATCTCCATGGAGAAAAGGAATGATCTTCCTTCCTGCTCCTACCCACTGTGTGGGACTGAGGGGCCCTCCCAAGTAGCTGGAGGGGAGGTCCCCAACTCAAGGGATGTCTTTGATGCTGAGGAGGGGGCATCCCAGTCTCTCTCAATGGGGGATGGTGGTGGTGAGTTTCTCCACTGAGGTGCCTGTGGGAGGGTGGAGAAGGACAGGTATCTCCTACTTTCAGCGGTGGGTGGGATGATGCTTTCCTGTGAGGGTGCCGCCCCAGTCTCTCTCAGTGGGGGGGAGGTCAGGCTGTGCCCTGGGAGTGTCAGGGGTCTCTCTCAGTGGGGCGGTCAGACTGTGTCCTGGGGGGGGGGGGGTGTCTCAGGGGTTCACTCGAGGGAGTCAGACTGTGCCAGGAGCGGGGGTCTGGTGGGTCAGGCTCTCAGTGGTGGGGGCAGACTGTGCCCTGGGGGTGTCAGGAGTTCACTTGGGGGGCCAGACTGTGGTCTCGGAGGTCTCAGGGGGGCAGGCTCTGAGTGAGGGGAGTCAGGCTGTGCCTTGGGGGTGTCTGGGCGGGGCGGTCAGGCACTCGGGGGGATGGGGTCAGGCTGTGCCCTGGGGTGTCTGGGCGGGGCGGTCAGGCTCTCGGAGGGGGGGTCAGGCTGTGCCCTGGGGTGTCTGGGCGGGGCGGTCAGGCTCTCGGGGGGGGGGGTCAGGCTGTGCCCTGGGGTGTCTGGGCGGGGCGGTCAGGCTCTCGGAGGGGGGGTCAGGCTGTGCCCTGGGGTGTCTGGGCGGGGCGGTCAGGCTCTCGGGGGGGGGGGGGGGGTCAGGCTGTGCCCTGGGGTGTCAGGCTGTGCCCTGGGGTGTCTGGGTGGGGCAGTCAGGCTCTCGGGGGTGTGTGTGTCAGGCTGTGCCCTGTGGGTGTCAGGCTGTGCCCTGAGGGTGTCTGGGCGGGGCGGTCAGGCACTCGGGGGGATGGGGTCAGGCTGTGCCCTGGGGTGTCTGGGCGGGGCGGTCAGGCTCTCGGGGGGGGGGGGGTCAGGCTGTGCCCTGGGGTATCTGGGCGGGGCGGTCAGGCTCTCGGGGGGAGGCAGGCTGTGCCCTGGGGTGTCGGGGCGGTCAGGTTCTCGGGGGGGGGGGGCAGGCTGTGCCCTGGGGTGTCTGGGCGGGGCACTCAGGCTCTCCCCAGCTCTCCGGCTCAGCCGCGCGCAGAGCTAGGCAGGGCAGCAGCCGTGTTGTTGGCGGAGGCGCGCGCGCGCGCTGTCCTGTCTCGCGGCGCGCTCCCACTCGGTCACGTGCCCTGGAGGAGGCGGAGCTGTGGCCGGGCTGCTGTGGGTGTCCTGGGCGCTTGGCAGGGAGCGGGCCGACCCCCTCCCCCGGTGCGACGGGCCCAAGGCCGGGGCCTCAGCCCGCTGCCAGCCGCGGACACGGCGGAGGCTCCCTCAGGTGAGGGCGGGGCGGGGCCGCGGGATCGGGGGGAGTAGGCCTGACAGGGCCGGGGGGCGGAGGCGGGGCCGGGCCGGGAGTGTCAGCGGGAGTGGGCCCGGCCCGAGGAGGGCAGAGGCCGGGCACGGAGCGGGGCTGTGCCCGGAGAGCGGGGCCGGCTCGGGGGGGCGTGTGCCCAGGGCCCGGGAAAGGGGGGGGGCGTGGGCCCGGGAGAGGGGGCCGAGGCCTGGCCTGGTGCGTGGGGACTGGCCCCGCTCTTGCTGCCCGGGCCCGGCCCCTGTGGGTAGTGGGGCTGGGCTCTCCCTTGGGCTTCACGCCTTGGGGGGGGGGGGGTGCCTCTTAGATGGACTAAAGGCGGGAATTTGTAAAGGACCCTTAGGGCGTTGGGCACCCTTCTCCTGTTGAATTTCAGTGGGGCTTGGGTGCCGAACTGCCTTAGGGTCCTTTGAAAGTCCCAGCATGTATAGAAACTGCAGGTCTGAGATGGGGCTGGCCCCCTGCACGTTGCCCCAGCAATGTCCACACCTGTGCTGTCATGGTGCTCCTGGCTCCCTGAACAAAGCTGGCTCCATTATTCACAGTTAACAGCTTGACCAGGTCTGACCCAGAGCCACCTGGGAGATGAGGACGTGTGTCACTTTCCTAGCATTCTCTGTATGTGGTTAACATAGCACTATAGTTTTGCAGCAAATTTGGTATGTTATGTTTGTGAATTGGTATAAGTCTTGTCAGTCTGTCTACTGGCTTTCTTACATCTGCAGTTTGTAATTGTAATCACAGTTTAGTAGGAGAGTGTTGAATCTTGAATTGGCTAGACCGTTCATGTTCATATCATCACTTAAACTTCAAAGAATGTAGCATTGCTGGGCTGGTCCAGATTGTTCGACCCTCAAATCCAATATCCTGCCTTTAGTTGTGTCAGTGACCCTGTCGCATATGGGGATTGGTAGATCCTGTAACTTTTTTTACTTGATCCATCATCCTTCCTATTTCTAATTTCTGAACAAATGCAGGCAATATTTCATGCATTTATTTTAATCCTCCTTCAACCTTTTAAAAATAAATTAATAGAGCAACTTTCTGTCCTCTTGTTGTGAGTTCTGCATTATTTTTAAAAAGTGAACTGTGTTAAGTGACCTGACTATAGAAAACGGTGGGTTCTGGGTTTCTCCGATTTCATAGGGGTGTCCTGCCTGGCCAGTTGTATCCCTGTTCTGGTTATGACAAGTTTAATTTTTGTCCTGTGAGCCTTGTCTGGATTTTAAAGTTGCATATTGCACACTTTAATTAAGATGCAAATACTTAGCATAACTTAAAGTTTAAAGGGAAAATATCTGCGCTTCACCGTTATAGAAAAGTCTGCATCTGTTATCATAATGGTATTACACCCACATGAGCATTTTTCATTGTAGCTTTACAAAGGTGATATTAAGGTAGCCAGTACCCAAGCATCATTCTTCATCCTTCACAAATGGAGAAAGGCCACAAAGAGTGAAATGATCAGAAGTGGCCTCTAATTATGGAAACAACAACTTCTGGGTGCCCAACTTTTAGCCATTTATGGTCTATTTTTTTGGTTTTGTTTTCCAGAGGTGGTGAGCACTTTGAGCTCCCATGGACTTCATGTGGAGCTGTGTGTGTCAACACCTCAGGAAAACAGTTGATGTTTCAAGTCAGGCACCCAAAATTTGTGGTTGCTTTTGATAATTTTGGGCTCATTCCCTCTACAGTTACACAGTAGAGCTGGGAATAGAACATAAATCTCATGACTCCTTAGGTTACTACCCTATCCATTGAACCATATTGCTTCCTTTTAACATTAACTTAGAATGTCCTGGCTTTACCATCACATTTTTGCATGGTAATTCTGTGATCCTAACTTTTGCCACTAAGGTCATATTTCATGGTTTCTGCACCATACTCTGGCTTCTGCTCACAGTCCCCCCTCAGCAGACTTCAAACTTACCCTAGAGAGAAACCTGAAGTTGCTGCTTCTGTGGGCAGTAATGCTCTGTCTGACAAACTTGCCCCTCAGTAGAACTTACAAGCGAGAAACTGCCTATGGTGACTTTGCTGCTTACGTGGTACTCTTACATTAATAACAGTGGCAAATCTGATGCGTATAGTTACTTACTCCCTTAAAAACAAAACAAAAAAACACCTTGGAAAGCCAGGCATTTCTAAACTAAGATTAAACTTTCAATGGCCTAAACACTTAAAAATGTGGAACTGCACAGTTACATTTCAACAAACAACCTCAGTGCTGCCCTGGACATTGTGCATGTAAGGTAAGTAAAAGTCTGAGTAAGACACTGAGTTGACACCACTAAACCCTGTATACCTTGAGTATGCATGTTTAAACATATTAAAACCAGTATATTTTGTCAGTTCATCTATGGACCTTAAAAAGTCTATAATATTAGACATCTTGTACTAGATCCACTGCATTTTAGGTAATGGTTTGAATCATAGTTGAGTTGTGTAGGTGTACTGGGTTTGTGATGTGTGCAGCAGCAGGGAACTGCACTGTTGAGGATACCAAAGGGTTAATATGACTGTAAGATTCTGATATCAGTTGGTTGTATTTGGGAAAGTGGGATTGCACAGGTTGTTGGTGTGTATTTGAAGTACAGTAGGCAAGATGCTTTTGTTCCTGTCTTACCCCAGAGAGACTACATTATTTAGAAGCTAATTTGTAGTTATATAGGTTGTGCCCGTGGTGAATTTGTATACATGCTAATATGTAGAATATTGGACAGTATAGTACTCAACACTGAAAATGAGTCTCATACCCCATTATATTGTGTGCAGGCATAAGGTTGTTTGATAACCTTTGGGAAGGTTGGGGGAAGACTGGCTTGAAACATACTAGACCTGATAAGCCTGAGGCCAATACAAAAGATGTCAATGAAGGCACATCATCAAGGTCCAGAGGGGCAGCACCCTGCTGAGAAACCAAGCCGCCCACCTCCAGCTGCTGTCTAGATAGTAGGGGTGGTCAAGCATGTACATTTTCCATCTCTGCTTCATAGGACACTGACTTCTCCTTCCAAGTGGTAACCTTTTCAGCTCTGTGATATCTAGAGTAGCAGTGCTTCTTGCAGAAGGTGTGTTTTGGCAAGTACTCCTTGGACTATGTTAGTTTGTAATTACTTTTTTAAGTATAATCCAAGGTGGTGTATTAAACTCATGAAGCTCTAACTATTTTGGATCCTGACTATCTTTTAAAATCACTCTCTCTCCTTGTGTGATACTGCTGGAGTTGAGAGATCAGCCAAGCTTCTGATTTAACAGGAGGGCTGGTGGTGGCAGGATTTTTAAGGTGAGATCCTTGTCTCTTGAATTCCTTCCAACATATTGGTCCACCAGAGCTCAATTTTTTTATTTTATTCTTTCAATGCGGATGCTATTATTGGTGATGGTGTTTTTTTTGCAGACCCCCCCCATCCTTTGCTCTGGGTGCCCGTACAATTAAAATTGTCAATATCCTACCTTAATCCAAAATAACAAAAACATGCCCATTCCATCATAGCTAAATTGCTAACTCCCTGGTTGCACCTAGCAGTAAATACATTTACAACAAATATATATAATAAAGAAAGGAAAATAGTGGAACATTGCAGTGTAACTGGAAGGTTAATGCATCTGAATGGATTTAGAGGGTGTTTGAGAGTGTAGGGGAATGCATGGATAACACCCTGGTAATAGCTGTCTCCTTTTTTTATCATGAGGGAGCTCCAGATTAAGTGCCGCAGTTTACTTCTTTTGTGGCAGTATGACACAGAGAGGAGGGCTGTCTCTTATATAACCAGGTGCCAATTTGTTTAGAGTTTATACTAACAGGTGTTAGTTTTAACTTTTTAATGTGCTTCTGCCATGACACTCCACTCAATAATTGGGCAGCTACAATCTGAACCATCTTCAGTTTGATGTAGCTCCCCATGTAGGGTGCTGTGAGGGGGGATTTGTGAAAGTGGGAGAGTTTGAGCAGAGCTGAAGAGAGACAGAGGGAGTGTGCCCTTTTCTATACACATTTTGAGTATTAAGTGCGGCTCCCTGGTGTTGTTTTGGATTGAGTGTGCCCTATTTTGTTCAGTCTGTGTGAATGTGAGGGAGGGGTACAGATATTTTTCACTCTGGCTACTAAGTGTTGTGTAACTGCAAGCCTTGGATATGAAATTTAAGATGAGTGTAAATAAAATAATTTTGAAAAATAAATCCAGCATTGTACTGGGCCCTCTGTGGGGACTGTACCTTTTGTATCGCACTAATAGGCATCTGAAAAATTTTAAGCCTCCTCGCTCTTCACCCCCACTCCCTTTTCAGTCCTCTGAAACTTGTCTCTGGTTGTTGGAAAAAAGAGAATTCTCACTCTCTTCCCTCCACTCAGGAGCTTCTTGACAGTTGTGCATTTAGAGCTTTCTGCTATGATGCTCCTTGCTTAGTCTCTTGGCTACAGCATAGGAAAATCTCTAACTCTCTGTTTTTTTTCGTCCTCCCATGTGAATAGCTTCAGTGTTTGCCTCTCCTATGGGTCATAGGTTTCCTAGACAGTAGCAAAATGAAATTGACATGATTCTTCTCAGCTTCACTGCTGATCACAGCTTTCTTAACAGCACCAGTGACACTAAAAAGAGTCTTGCTAATTTCACTCTGCTTCTGTTTGACAAAGCTGAAGCAGTAGAAGACACTAGTGTTGTTTGCAGAATCAGGAACACATCAGTATGTGGGCTCAGGTACAAAAAGATCTTAATTTTGAAGGTTAAAAATACATGTATTTAAAAATGATAGCTAGCATTGTGCAAAAATTGACATGCCTTCTTGTCAGGGAAAATTCTCTTACTTGCTGCCGGCAATTGGATTTGTCAGTCTCATGCAGAAGCTTTGATGTTAAAATTGTTTGAAGAATCTTAATGCTGTATTTTTGTACTTTAAAACGTGGACTATTTTAGAATTTCTGGACTTTTGCAGACTTGTTCAAAGAATACTTTCACAGTGGGGACAGTAGAATAAATTAGATTTGGAGTTCTTCAGCCAAGTTGTTCTTAGTAGTTGGCAAAAAAGCTTGCAGTTAAAACCTTTTTATTTCAAAACATGAATTCCTGGTCTGATTACGCACAAATTTTATAAATACTACCAAGACTTTTCTGGCAGAAGTAATTATGAGAACCTTGAGCCAAATCAGTTTAGTTGTGAGTAAAGTGACCTTTCAGTAGAAAGCTTGTCACAACATTGACTATGGACTGTTTCTCCATAATTAAAAATTAGTTCCTTAGCTGCACTTGGAAAATCAAACTAAAGCACAGTTTATTATCAGAAAAATACATGTAATTTTAATTAACTGATTATTTCATTGTGTATGTTTAATGACTGAGTGTGTCTGTGTATTTTAATGAAATACTGCATTACGATAAAATTCTGACTTTATTCTGGAACAGAGAATTGTATTTATATTGTTTCCAAATGGAAATGTTCTCTTTCACATGACACTAACAATTTCGCTAATTATAATTCACCATTCGGATATTAAATTTTACAGGATGCCAGTTCCAAGAATAATGGTGACACTTTACATTAATTTGTAACAAATTGGCAGGGTAGGGCAGCGGGGAATCTCCCTTTATTTGGACCTAACCTATGAAAATATTAATCTTTTTAGGTGAGTGACTAGTTGCAATTGGAATTTGTTTCCAAAATTAGGTCCTCTCTTCCTTATTCTTCAGTCATGCCTGGAGAGCTGATCAGTTGGCTTTATGTACAATAAAAGTTAGAATGTCTCCGGTGATGGAACTATGTCAAGGGACATCATCTAGAATCACTCTTTTCAGTGAATTTCAATGAAGCTTATGGAATTTTAACAAATAAATCCACCATGAAACATAATAAAATTCCATTAAAGCATATCAATATGCCTCATACCCAAGATCACCTACACCGGGGTGGCCAACCTGCGCCTGAGAAGGAGCCAGAATTTACCAATGTACATTGCCAAAGAGCCACAGTAATACATCAGCAGCCCCCCATCATCTTCCCCCCCCCCCCCCCCCCCCCGCACCTGCCGGCAGCCCCACTGATCAGCGCCTCGGCCTCCCTCCCCATGCCTCCCACAGTGTGCAGGAAGCTCTGAGGGAGAGTGGGAGTGGGGGAGCAAGGGCATGGTAGGCTCGGGGGAGGGGGTGGGAAGGGACAGGGCCTTGGAGGAAGGGGTGAAGTGGGGACAGGGCCTGTGGCAGAGCCAGGGGTTGAGCAGTGAGCATCCCCCGGCACACTGGAAAGTTGGTTCCTGTAGCTCCAGCCCCGGAGTCGGTGCCTATACAAGGAGCCACATATTAACCTCTGAAGAGCCGCATAGAATCATAGAATATCAGAGTTGGAAGGGACCTCAAGAGGTCATCTAGTCCAACCCCCTGCTCAAAGCAGGACCAATTCCCAGCTAAATCATCCCAGCCAGGGCTTTGTCAAGCCGGGCCTTAAAAACCTCCAAGGAAGGAGACTCCACCACCTCCCTAGGTAACGCATTCCAGTGTTTCACCACCCTCCTAGTGAAATAGTTTTTCCTGATATCCAACCTGGACCTCCCCCACTGCAACTTGAGACCATTGCTCCTTGTTCTGTCGTCTGCCACCACTGAGAACAGCCGAGCTCCATCCTCTTTGGAACCCCCCTTCAGGTAGTTGAAGGCTGCTATCAAATCCCCCCTCATTCTTCTCTTCTGGAGACTAAACAATCCCAGTTCCCTCAGCCTCTCCTCATAAGTCATGTGCTCCAGACCCCTAATCATTTTTGTTGCCCTCCGCTGGACTCTTTCCAATTTTTCCACATCCTTCTTGTAGTGTGGGGCCCAAAACTGGACACAGTATTCCAGATGAGGCCTCACCAGTGTCGAATAAAGGGGAACGATCACGTCCCTCGATCTGCTGGCAATGCCCCTACTTATACAGCCCAAAATGCTGTCAGCCTTCTTGGCAACAAGAGCACACTGTTGACTCATATCCAGCTTCTCGTCCACTGTGACCCCTAGGTCCTTTTCTGCAGAACTGCTACCTAGCCATTCGGTCCCTAGTCTGTAGCAGTGCATGGGATTCTTCCGTCCTAAGTGCAGGACTCTGCACTTGTCCTTGTTGAACCTCATCAGGTTTTTTTCGGCCCAATCTTCTAATTTGTCTAGGAGCCGCATGCAGCTCCGGAGCCACAGGTTGGCCACCCCGACCTACATCCTAACAAATTGCATTTTCACACGTTGTGGAAATATGGAAGAAAGATTTTTTTTCAAAGGATTTTATTGTTTCAGCATTATGGGAAGAGCTGTTGGCTGAATAATATAAACAGTCAACAGTTCTCAAACCTGTTTAATATTTATTGCAACAAACTCTAATTTAAACATTATGATAATCTTAATTGTAGCCATTAACTTCTGGATGGTCGCCAAGAACTTATCTTTTCCTAATATTTTAAGTTAAGTATAGCCATGGTGGCTTATACCATATGGGGGAAGTGTAAAACTTACACTGTGGGAACTTCATACCAATTCACCTCAGCCTCTGCAGTTCACATAGCAAATTCCTGGCAAGTGATCAGTTACATCTAATATTGATGTGTGTTAAAATCAACTACACTTCTCTCAAATGTGTATCATAATTCTACCTAAGATCTTTAAGGTTATTTCACTGTCTCACAATGTCTCTGGCCATCCCTCTTACTGCACTATTTGGAGAGAGAGCAGTCTTTATGCACGTGACCTTCTATCTAAGCTGTTACTTAATCCTGGCCCTGTGTCCCCTTAGGTCAGGGATCAGGTTTTCTCTCTGCGGCACCCTCAGTAACTGATCCACGTTATAGTTCCAAGATCTGTTTCTTTTAGACTTAAATGGTTACTAAAATATTTTTTCATTTTACACAAATAGAGAGAAAAATCATTAAATAACAATGTGCTAACAATGACTATTATGGAAAACAGTGTTAGTCTGACCTTAAATTTAGCTATAGAACATTGAAATCTTACATACAGGATAACCCTCTTTCAACCAAAAGCCATTTGTTTCTGCCTGTCAGTTTGATACCCAGACATAGGTTTAGAGAGGTCTGTCTGTCTTAATGTAACTGGAGACACTGTAGATTTTTGCCACTCAAGTCTTAATTCATGTTTAACATTACTCTAGGGCTGTCAAACAATTTAAAAAAATTAATCACGATTAATTTCACGATTAAAAAAATTAATCATGATTAATCGCACTGTTAAACAATAATAGAATGCCATTTATTTAAATATTTTGGGATGTTTTTACATTTTCAATTATATTGATTTAAATTACAAGACAGAATACAAAGTGTACAGTGCTCACTTTATGTTTATTTCTAATTACAACTATTTGCATTGTAAAAAACAAAAGAAATAGTATTTTTCAATTCACCTAATACTAGTACTGTAGTGCAGTCTATTTATCATGAAAGTTGAACTTACAAATGTAGAATTATGTACAAAAAATGATTACATTCAAAAATAAAAACAATGCAAAACTTTAGCGCCTACAAGTCCCCTCAGTCGTATTTCTTGTTCAGCCAATCGCTCAGACAAACAAGTTTGTTTACATTTGCAGGAGATGATGTTGCCCACTTCTTGTTTACAATGTCACCTGAAAGTGAGAACAGGCATTCGTATGGCCCTGTTGTAGCCAACGTCACAAGATATTTACATGCCAGATGCGCTAAAGATTCATATGTCCCTTCATGTTTCAACCACCATTCCAGAGGACATGCGTCCATGTTGATGACAGGTTCTGCTCGATAACAATCCAAAGCAGTGTGGACCGATGCATGTTCATTTTCATCATCTGAGTCAGATGCCATCAGCAGAAGGTTGATTTTCTTTTTTGGTGGTTTGGGTTCTGTAGTTTCCGCATTGGAGTGTTGCTCTTTTAAGACTTCTGAAAGCATGCTGCACACCTCATCCCTCTCAAATTTTGGAAGGCACTTCAGATTCTTAAACCTTGGGTCAAGTGCTGTAGCTATCTTTAGAAATCACACATTGGTACCACCTTTGCATTTTGTCAAAGTGTTCTTAAAACGAACAACATGTGCTGAGTCATCATCCGAGACTACTATAACATGAGATCTATGGCAGAATGTGGGTAAAACACAGCCGGAGACGTACAATTCTCCTCCAAGGAGTTCAGTCACAAATTTAATTAATGCATAATTTTTTTTAACGAGCGTCATCAACATGGAAGCATGTCCTCTGGAGCGGTGGCCGAAGCATGAAGGGGCATACGAAGGTTTAGCAGTCACCCCTGGAGCCAGAGGCGTGCTGGAGAGATCTCTGAAGGCCGCCGTCCACACGCTCTACGTGGACACCCTGAAGAAAAAAACGGACCAGGGTAAGGCCTTCGAGGTGACCAGCAAGTGGGACTCCAGCAACCACTTCCTCCCCACGGGCAGCTTCACCCGGTTCGCTGACTGGCGGTTCATACACCGTCCCTGGCTGAACTGCGTCCCCCTCAACGGAGCCATCCGCCACTGGAACCGGGACAAGCGCTGCAGGAAGTGCGGGTATGTCGCCGAAACCCTGCCCCACGTCCTATGCAGCTGCAAGCCCCACGCCAGAGCCTGGCAACTGTGCCACAATGCCGTCCAGGACCGCCTCGTAAAGGCCATCGACCCGCGCCTGGGAAAGGTCACCGTCAACCGCACCGACAGCCCGCTGCGCCCAGACATCGTCGTCACGGACGAGGTTGGAAAAAAGATCATCCTGGTCGACGTAATGCTTCCATTCGCGAACAGGACCCCAGCCTTCCGTGAAGCCCGAGCCCGCAAGCTCGAAAAGTACGCCCCCCCGGGCTGACACCCTGCGGACAAAGGGCTACGAGGTGCACACCGACGCTCTGCTTGTTGGAGCCCTGGGTGCCTGGGACCCATGTAACGAATGCGTGCTAAGGACCTGTGGGGTAGGCTGTCATTACGCGCGGCTCATGAGACGCCTCGTGGTCTTGGACCTATTCGTTGGTCACGGGACATCTACACAGAGCACATCACCGGCCACCGCCAATACTGAGAGTGAGCCGGGGAGACCTCGTGCACCCGCAAGGGGGAAGAGACCTATAAACCCCCCTGCTGGACTTTATCCCCTGAGCCCTAAACCCACCGAACCTAACTGAATCCCACCACGTGAGGGTCACCCCATCCCCATTACCCAGCCCGCTTACTTATACCCATGACTGTCTGTACTTTCTGTATGAGTGATGGACCCTCACCGCTTTGTCGGCTGTATCTTGATCCTGCCCACCATTTACCCCCCCATTGGGGACATTGCAGTCTGTATATATTATGTGTGCTGCCCAACCCCAAAATACTAACATCCCCCTGTACTCTGTATGTTACCCCCAATGACCGATAACTGACGCTTCAAATTTTCTGTATCGTTTATTTTTAAATATTTTCTAATACAATTTTATATCTGGCACATAAATACCTTGCAATGCGGGCTACAAAAGTCCCATGTGAATGCCTGTTCTCACTTTCTGGTGGCATTGGCAGCAGTATCTCCTATAAATGTAAACAAACTTGTTTGAGCAATTGGCTGAACAAGAAGTAGGACTGAGTGGACTTCTAGGTGCTGAAGTTTTGCATTGTTTTGTGTTTGAGTGTAATTATGTAACACAAAAAAAATAGACATTTGTAAGTTCAACTTTCATGATAAAAAGGTTGCACTATAGTATTTGTATGAGGTGAATTGAAAAATACGATTTCTTTTATCATTTTACAGTGCAAATATTTGTAATAAAAAATATAAAGTGAGTAGTGTAGACTTTGTATTCTGTGTTGTAACTGAAATCATATATATATATAAAAACATCCAAAATATTTAATAAATTTCAATTGGTATTCTGTTGTTTAACAGTGTGATTAAAACTGCAATTACTCGTGATTTTTTTTTTAATCGCGTGAGTGAACTGCGATTAATCGACAGCCCTAAAACATCACCTCCCAGACCAAGATGGTAACTTCTTCTGAGTGTTTTTTGACTCGTTTTTCTAAATATACAGGGCTTGAAAAATTTACTAGACATCTACGAGAGGGAGAGCTCAAAGGTACATGTGAAAGATAGGGAGGGAGACCAGAGCTCCACTAGCGAATTCCAAGGGCAGTGTTCTGGTGCGATTCCTATCTCCCTGCTACCAGCTGCTGGGAAGGAGACAGTGTTGGGTTTTCTGCTTTGGTGGTATCTCTGGATCCTGTTTTGTATTGGTATCTGGCTAGTAGATGTCATATAAACTTGAAGCTCCACCTTTCTGAGCTTTCAGTCTCTTCTTACCCCTTCCTCAGTTTCTGTTTTTGGGGTCATCCTCCCTAGTGAGCAACTCCAGAGGAACAGTAGAGGCAGGCACAGAATTTTCCTAGAGAATGTCCTGAACTTGACCCAATGCTGAGTTTCAGTTTTTATGAATTATAACCATTTATATTCTACTATCAGCACAATAATTATGTTCCTACCACTGACAAAATATTTTGTATTATAAATACAAGTGGTAAGCAGTTCTGGTTTTTGCAGCAAAATGTTTCAGTGTTTTATTATTTTTTAAAAAATGTTTTCACTGAAAACACTGACTATTTTGGGATAGATTTGTATCACATAGACGACTTCTTTTGTTTTGTTTCTTTCAGGGTTTTCACTTGAACACTGCTGGAGGATACTTTGTTTAAAAATGCTTACTAGTCTGGGGTTAACAAAGAGCTGCATAAATGACATAAATTAAGGAAGTCTTGGGATCATCTTGGTAAGTAAAAGAGTATGTGTGGCTTTTGGAGGTCTCCTGTTTTCCATTCTTTCAACTCAATGACCCTTGGTCACAGGGACTTCATTTTTGAAGTGGAAGTCAGGAATCTGCTCTCTCTGGAGCTGCTTTTTCAGTCTGCCACATAGTTACTAGTGATCAACATGAAGTACTGTATTTTCTGGCGTATAAGACTACTTTTTAACCCAGGAAAATCTTCTCAAAAGTCGGGGGTCGTCTTATACGCCGGGTGTCGTCTTATAGGGCGGGTGCTGAAACTTCCGAGCCGGACTGGAGAATCTGCGGTCGCCGCATATGGTGGGGGGAGCTCAAAAACGGCCGCGGCCGCATCCCCGCCTGATGATGAGGTGAGGGGGCGCCTCACCGGGAAGGTGTAAGTGCAGGGCGGAGCAAGCTGCAGGCGTCCGGGACGCCCGGGGTATGGAAAAAAGAGAGAGAGCGGCGCTGTGCCCAGAAAAACACGCCTCTTTCACCCGTCTGGCCCGCCCTTGTATCCTATTACCGTACCTCCTTCTCTGCCTCTCAGATCTCGCTCCTGAGGACTGCAGTGAAGCGGCGCAGGCGCGCATGTGCGAGATCTGAGAGGCAGAGAAGGAGGTAATAGGATACAAGGGCGGGCCAGACGGGTGAAAGAGGTGTGTTTGCGCTACCGCTCTGATAGTCTTGGAGACAGGGAGGGCTGGGCAGGCAGGGAGAGCTGACCAATCCAAGCAGGCTTTGTATACAACAACCAGCCAATCGCCGGTAAGGTACATCGCTTGCCATGATTGGCTGGTTGTTGTATACTGGGTACCACATACAGTACAGCACCAGTATCTGTACCTGTTCATACAGTATAGCACCAGTACATACAGTACAGTATACAAATGTCCAACAGTCAAAACCCCATCATGGCTCCACCAGCAAGAAGAAAGAAATATGAAGCCAGTTTCAAACTTAAAGTGGTAAACTTTGCCATGGAACATAATAACTGCGCTGCTGCAAGCCAATATGGAGTAACAGAAAAGATGGTTCGGGACTGGAAAGCAAATGAAAAAGCATTAAAGAGTATGCCAAGGGGTAAGTGTGCATTAAGAAGAGGCACTCCACATTGGCCAGAACTCGAAAAACATGTAGCAGACATGGTGAATGAGCATCGCCAAAACGGTTATGTAGTGACACGAAATAAAATACATTTGTTTGCACTTCAGTGGGCCAAATCTAACCCAGATCACAGCAACAGATTTAAGGCCACTGTATCCTGGTGTACTAGATTCATGGGAAGGCATAATATGGTACTGAGGCAAAAGATTAAAATTGCCCCAAAATTACCTGCAGATCTTGATAGCAAAGTAAATAGTTTCCATCGATACGTAATACAACAGCGCACTAAACATGGCTATGCGTTAAGTAGTATTGGAAATATGGATGAAACTCCAATGAATTTTGATATGGTTGGAAATAAAACTGTCCATCAAAAAGGTGAAAAAACAATTTTAATTAAAACAACAGGACATGAGAAGTCCAGTTTTACAGTGGTACTAGGATGCACAGCTGATGGCGCCAAACTGAGACCAATGATTATTTTTAAAAGAAAAACAATGCCGAAATTCAAGTTCCCTGTTGGTTGTTTTGTACATGTGAATGAAAAAGGCTGGATGGATGAAGAAGGGGTAAAGCTATGGCTTGATAATGTATGGAGCAGGCGACCAGGTGGACTTATTAAAAAATGTAGTCTACTGGTGTGGGATATGTTCAGGGCTCATTTAACTCCCAGCACCAAGCAAATGCTTGCAAGACTAAACACAGATGCGGCAGTTATTCCTGCAGGATTGACATCGTTGGTACAGCCACTGGATGTGTGCCTAAACAAGCCATTTAAAGATCGCATTCAAGAACAGTGGAATGAATGGATGGTTAGCGGCGAAAAGTCATTCACAAAAGGAGGAAACATGCGTGCTCCACAGTTGGATGTTTTGTGCAAGTTTGTCATAAAAGCCTGGAATGATATTGATGCAGAAACAGTAATCAAGTCTTTCAAGTGTGGCATATCAAATTCATTAGATGGTATGGAGGACAACTACTTGTGGCAAGATGAAGAGGAAGCCGAAGCTGAGACCACACCATCTGATACGGAATTCGATCCATACGATGACTGCCTTACAAATGTATCACAAGATGTCATTGATGTACTTATGATATCAGATGACGAACAGGAGGATTTTGAAGGCTTTTAAAGGGAAACTGTCACGCCAGCAAAACCTGTAAAAATACCGTAGCTTGCAGTTATGATGGGCGTTGCTAACTCGCCAGGGACTTGCCCGGCACTTGGGGCTTGTCTATACTTACGCTCTGGTTCGGCGGCAGGCAATCGAACTTCTGGGTTCGATTTATCACGTCTAATCTGGACGCGATAAATCGAACTCAGAAGTGCTCCCCGTCGACTCCGGTAATCCTGCTCGCCGCGAGGAGTACGCGGAGTCGACGGGGGAGCCTGCCTGCCGGGTCTGGACCGCGGTAAGTTCGAACTAAGGTACGTCGACTTCAGCTACGTTATTCACGTAGCTGAAGTTGCGTACCTTAGTTCGATTTGGGGGTTTAGTGTAGACCAAGCCTTGCTCTCTCTCTCTTGTTTGTTATCTTCCTCCTATCATCATCAGTTCCAGTTTGGTTGACAGCTTAGAAAACAAACAGCATGGCAGCTCCCATGGGTTTATTGTCTTATCCTTCCTTTCAGCTTTAGAGTGAATTAGGAAAAGTTTAATCCACTTGCACTGTTTTATGTTTACATGTTTGATGACAAACAGCCTTATGTTTATAAGTGACAGTTTTCCTGCTAAGTACCTGCATGTCATAAGCATTTGAATTAAAATTACCATATTGAAATCAAATCTGATGTTTTTTTAATTTTTTTTTGGTGTGCGTTGGAAGAGGGGTAGTCTTATACGGCGAGTATATCCCAAACTCTATATTTTAACTGGAAAAGTTGGGGGTCGTCTTATACGCCCAGTCGTCTTATACGCCGGAAAATACGGTATGTACCTGTACACCCCCATTTCAGTCAGAGGGGTTGTGCTGTTTATATGATGTTCCCAGTCCCTGTTGCCCTGGGGAGCAAAGGTTAGAGCTCAGTAAGTAACAGTTTATATAGATTACTGAAACGAATCACTCATTAACATTTTTTCCTAAAGTGAAATCTAGTATATATTTGAGTTTTATTCTTTTCAGAGATTTTTATGCATTATAACATTGGTTCCTCATCGCCTCTGCTTTCTGTGCATGCAGTGTTAATACACAGCAGACTGCAGTTTGCTTTTTCAAAGTTTTTACAGGACTTGTGCCAAAAATGATGCAATATGGCAAAAGTTTTAACAGATTAGGTGTTTTATAACACTGTGGAGCTCTTAGATGCCTGGAATAAAGTCGTACAATGTGGTCATGGACACTCAGTGCTACGGACCTCTGTTGTCTAAATGTGGTGGTGGTGGTGGTGTTTTGTAGATTTAATTAGGTAGTGAGGGTGGGGCTCAGGAAGGAACTTGGGCATTACAATGCTAAGTATCACAGCACGTAACTTTTACAACCTTTAGGTGTCTAGAGTATAATAGGAACAAAAGTGCAATCCACAAAATCTGAGTTAGGCACCTAGGCTTCCTATGCAATGAAAGAGGAGAGAGAGGCATTTTAGAATGCGATCCAAAAAAGTCAGTCTACAGGGTGGTGAGCTGCCTAAGCTAGCCAATGGGAGGTACTGACAATGGGGTGTGTGCTAAGCCCCCTCTCTCTCTCAGGCTACATCTACACTACAGGGAGGAGTCGATTTAAGATACGCAAATTCAGTTACGTGAATAGCGTAGCTGAATTCGACGTATCGCAGCCGACTTACCCCGCTGTGAGGACGGTGGCAAAATCGACCTCTGCGGCTTCCTGTCGACGGCGCTTACTCTCACCTCTGCTGGTGGAGTAAGAGCGTCGATTCCGGGATCGATTGTCGCGTCCCGTAAATCGATCCCCGAGAGGTCGATTTCTACCCGCCGATTCAGGCGGGTAGTGTAGACCTAGCCTCAGAGATAGGCAACTCCCTGCTGTCAGGCTTCCATGCTTATCTCTCTTTAGCAATCCTTGTCCAAGGCCCCATAGAAGTACTGGGTTGTAGAGAAAGGCAGCAGGTCCAACCCCCCCCGCCTGTGACGAGTGGCTTATACTGCAGTCTGCCCCAGGGACTAGTGGGAACCCCTCTCCTGGAATCAGGCAGCTTAGGGGCCTAAATAGTTTCTTGCAGGAATGAGTTAGGCGCCTGCCTCAATCCACAGAACTCTTCCAGAAGAGGAGGAGGAAGTGGTGGTGGGACCCACTTTCTAACTTTTTAGGCCAGTGGCTAGAGCACCCACCCACCTGCGATATCTGAGACCCAGGATCAAGTCTCCCCTCCCTGCTGGGGGAGAAAATTGAACAGGGGTCTCCTACCGCTCAAGAAGAGTGCTCTAACCACTGAGCTGTGAGATACTCTGATGTGGGGCTCCCTCAATCTCTCCTGTAGGAGCTGTTCCACTGTGGATAAATAATGAAAGAGTGATTGGAGGAAGAGGAGTGGACTCTGGGTCTCCTACCTCCCATGTGGGTGCCCTAATCACTGGACTACAGCCTCTGGCCCAGTAACTGTTTACACATTTATCCTCAGTGGAACAGTCATTTTCTTTCTTTCCAACAGGATTACGTTAATGCAAACCAGGTACCTTTTAGTTTGCGTGAGCAGTGTCCACATGTGGCAGTTAGCACACAACCCTTTGGTGCCCTCTGCAACTCACACCCCATAGTCCGCACTGTGGTACAGTGTGGATGTAGTCTTAGAACACAACCCAAATGTAAAGAAAAGCTCAAAATGCCCATTCAGCATGATCAAAGGCTTTCCTTGTCAAGTGAAACAATGCCTGTGATCCTTTCAGATTTAGTAAACTATATTATATTAGCACCTGTGAAGTGTAATGTCTGCTGTGCTTCTAATTTTAACTAGGGCTTTCGATTAATTGCAGTTAACTCATGTGATTAACTCAAAATTAATCGTGATTAAAAATTAATTGCTATTAATTGCAGTTTTAATCACACTGTTAAACAATAGTATAACAATTGAAATTTATTAGATATTTTGGATGTTTTTCTACATTTTCAAATATATTGATTTCAGTTACAACACAGAATACAGACTGTACACTGCTCACTCTATATTATTTTTATTACAAATATTTGCACTGTGAAATGATAAACAAAAGAAACCGTATTTTTCAATTCACCTCATATAAGTACTGTAGTTCAATCTCTTTATCATGAAGTTAAACTTACAAATGTTGATTTTTTGTGTGTGTGTTACATTATGCATTATGATAAAGTCTTTAATTACATGATCACATAGCCCCCTGCCTCATTCAGTGCATAGGATGGGCCTGCTCTGGGGATGAATCAAGATTCTGTAGTGAAAGAGGATGTCGTCTTTAGGCCTCCTGATTTGTTTGCTGCAGAAGCTGAAAGATGTGTAGCGAATGAAGTAGGGGACTGCAGGAAGAGAAAGGATGGTCTCACGGTTCCGGCAGTTAAATGCTGCCTTAGAGAACTGGATTCTATTCCTGCCTCTACCAGAGTTCCTATTTGATGCCAGTTAAACCAGACTTTTCACAAGTGGGCACTGTATGTGTATTCTTCATTTTTCTGAGTGCCTGACTTGCATACTCAGCTGCAGCTGAAGTCAATGGGAGCTGTTCTTTGACCATATATAATGCTGAGTATTCTGAAAAATCAGATCCTAATTGAGCGCTCAAAATTAGTTGACATGACATTAATTGATCTGTGCCTCAGTTCCTTATCTGTAAAATGGTAATATAACAACTCACTTCACAAGGGTGTTGCAAAAATAAATTCATTAATGTTTGTGAAGCACTCTGGTACTGTAGTGATGAGCACCATGGAAAAGCCCATGAAGACATTAATCATTCTGTTTTCAGAATAAGTTTTCACTGAACACCGTCAATTCTGTGCAGTGAATGAGGCAGAAGTCCTATAATAAAAGTAGTATGCGATTATGTAATTAAAGACTGCATCTTAATGTATCTACACAAAGGGTGTGAACTAAAGTACAGTCTTAATTCTGGCATTCCTAACTTCTGAGTGCTGGACTTTACAGCTTTAACAGTTTGTTGGCATATTTCTTTGTGTGTATTTTAAATATATACATAATATATAAAGTGGAAGTCCAAGCTCATCTTATTTTTTTAAAAAGCTTTTCCAGATGGTGGTGGGTTTTCCTTTCCTTTTTAAGGAAGGGGTCAACTCATTTCTTCTCTCCCCCCCCCCTCCCCCCTCTTTTTGCAAATGACCTTTAAGCTCTGCCCTGTGGCTTTCATGCAGGGTAAAGGATTGGACTGCTACCAAAAACTGATGTATATCCCGACCTGAAGACTGCAGTTCTGAGCTATGAGGGCTTTGATAGACGCTTCTGAATATCGTATTAACCTTGAAATTGTGTGTTCCTTACAATCCTGTCTATGTTAGGAAATTTCATCTGTTGTTGACAATGACTTTCAGGAATTGAGTCCTCTTAACTGGTCAAAGCACATTAGAAGAGTGTCATTTGTCAGGTGCTGCAAAGTGCTGCGTGGTAACTGCTCCATGTAGAATTTGCTGGTGTGATCTAGGTACCTTTTAGTTTGCGCCAGCACGGTCTATCCAGGACAGGCAGAGCTTAGCATATTAAAGCAATTTACAAATCACACCCCTCTAATGAGCTTTACCTTGCCATTTAGACAAGCTCTTAGATTACAATTGTGACCTAACTGTATCCCAGTAGGGTTTATTGCTGGTGCTACAAATTCCATAAAATAAAAATATCGGGAACATTAAACAAGAATTAGTAGAATGTCAGCCACCCAAAACCAAGCATTAAGGACCCACATAGATTCTAGTTCTGTCAGGAATCCGAAGATCTTTGCCAAATCCAAATATGTATAGTGTAGTTTGTAAAGCAGGATGGTTCAAGTCTCACCTGTTCATAGATCAGCGTAGCTAGCCAAAGGGTAAGCTTGTTGGCAGGGCCGGCTTTAGCAGTTGCGGGGCCCCATGCCGGGACGTGAATTGTCTCGCGCCCCCCCGCCCCAACTCCGCCCCCTCCCTGCCCCATTGGATCCCTCCCCAAATCCCCGCCCTGGCCCCACCCCAACCCCACCCCTTCACTGCCCCATTGGGTCCCTCCCCAAATCCCTGCCGTGGCCCCGCCTCTTACCCAAGCACGCCGCATTCCTCCTCCTCACCCATCCCTCCCAGGCTTGCACTGATCAGCTGTATGGCGGTGCAAGCGCTGGAGGGAGGGGGGAGAAGCAGGACGCACTTTTTTTTTTTCCGTTCCACCGGCAGCCCCGTACATTGCAGGACCCTCTTAGGCGCGGGGCCCCATTCCGGGGAATCGACCGAATCGGCTTAAAGCCGGCCCTGTTTGTTGGGTAAGAAGATGATTGCGGACTTCCGTTCGCTATGTCTTTTGCTATGACTCCTGGGTAAAGGAGTATATATTGCATTTTGGAACCCCAATATTGCCTTTGGCTTGGTTAAAAACTTGCCATTTCATTCTGTCTCCATATAAAAATATTGGAGAACTAACTATTTAGGGAATGTTTTAAAATTTTACAATTTCCTGGCACTGTCTAATCACAAGCATTTTGTCTGCAAAGTATTTCATAGGGATCAATACCAGGTGCTCTCCCTTTTCTGGTACTGGAATGACAGTGCAATTGATTTTTAACTGGTTACCGTTACAGGTCAACTTGAGTACTTCTGATAGTCAAGTTCTGAAGAATTCTGTGAACCAACTCCCTTGAGTTTTCTCTGGCAGACCAACAATCCTGATAATACGATGGCTACGATTTTCAAGATCAGCTTGTTTGTCTTGCAGTCCCTGATATTGGGTCGCCTGGTGGGTTGTTTATTTTCTTGTTGGCAGCCTCTGTGTGCTTTCCATGGTGGCAGTGGAAAAGTTGGCTCCTTTATTCAGTCTGTATTCTTTGTGACTTTAGCAGCCAGGGTTTCAAAGAGTTCTATAGCCTTCTCTGATTTGGCATCTATTGCTTTCATTTTTGTAATTGGCCTTCTCCAAGGTGCCCTGATCTGCTCAAAATTTCTGTTGACAAGGACACCTTGACACTCACACGTAACTCTCCTGCAATGGTTGCCTCTAGATTTGAATCTGTATTGGTTTTCTTTATCAGACTGGCTGGTCCCCCTCCAATAATGCTTTAGGAAAATCTTATTACAGGTATTAGTCATAATAGAAGTTTTTGAGGGCCAATATCCGTATAAAATTATAAAGCATACTGTTGGTGCTACATATATAACTGCATAAAATTAAGAAAAGTTACATCAGAGTGCAAGGACCATTCTGTTTGTCTGCCATAACTGTTCCTGCCTGATTCATGTCTCCTCTTTAACGCTTTAAATATTAGTGGCTGGAGAGAAAAGGGAAAAGAATTGGAAGCATGCTGCCTTAGTTCTACTGCTGCTATCTGTATCCTACCGTCTGTTGCTCAGAATGGTGTGTGGTAGTCTTGGTAGTGGTGACGGCACTACAGTGGAGTAGCAATGACATCTCCAGCTGTAATGGGGGGCCATTGGTGGTCTTCTGAGCAATTTCAGGGCTGCTGCCCTTCTCCCTCTCTTCCAGTTCTGCTTTCTTTTAAAGAGACAAGGAGGGTGAAATAATCTTATATTGGACCATCAGACAGTTACTATTGTACCACGGTATTTTAGAATAATCTGCACTGGGATCACTTGTAAGAAATGTAACACAATAGCATTTTCCTGTCCTTGTTCCTCTAGAAAATATCTCCTAGTGCTCAGATTATGTATCATGATTTTGGTTTAGATGCCCAATTGTACCTATTTTACAGTGCATTATTATTATTATTTATTATTTATTTCCTTCAAAGCATCTACTTAACGTCTGACTGGCTTGCATTGCTGGAAAATAGCCATGGTTTTGGATGATCTACCTAACTTAAAAGAAACCTACGCTTCCTTGCTCTCCTCAACTATGGAAGATTTAGAGGTGGATTTTGACTCCAGACTGGAGGAAGATGACCTAAAACAGGATGGTACTCCTGAAGGTTCCACCATCTTTGTCGCTTTTAAAGGAAATATAGATGACAAAGACTTTAAACAGAAACTGGGTATCATATTGAAGAATGTACCTGGTCTTTTACACATGGGTAATCTATTTTCTTGTCACTTTTCAACTTCTGTTTCCTTCTCTCTCTCTCACACACAAATCATAGTCTAAATTAAGGTACTCTAGACTGTAATAAACTATTGAGATTATTTTTTTTGGTAAAAATTTACAGTACTTTTCTTCTGGGCAGCATAGAGCGAAAACATGTTCTGAAATTCTTTAGCTGCTTAATATCATTATGATTGTATTATTAGTTCAGCATTTTTTCTACCACTTATTGAATTCCCCTATCCCACTGTCAATTCTTTAACTCTCTTTTCACCAAAAGTTACATACGTATTTGTTTTATTGTATTTTGGTCCATGTCCTGTCTGCACCCACAGATTTTCTGAGATACCCTGGAATTGTGTACACAGCTGAAAACTTCCTACAGCTTCCCTTTAATGTGCCTATTATTAAGACCAGCAAAGAGGTCCATGATATCTGCTGTTTTTCCCCATCCCAGAGTGAGACTGGATAATTATATGTGTCTGGAAAACTGGTCAGGATCTTGCACTATTTTTGTCAGTGATTTCTTATAGTCTTTTAAAATAGTTTTTATTGCATACTTTATGCAGATGCCAGGCTTACTATGACTTTTAAGGTTCTTTCCAGCTATTAGAGAACTTTAGTTCTCTAGAAAAGATCGGTATAAAGAATTTTGCTCCCTTTTTTGGGTTTGTCTAAACAAGAAAGTTTTACCAGTTGTACCAGGTATAATTAAATTAAGCTATAAACTAAATTTGTTTTTTAATGGTATGAACCCCTGTGTGGACATTCTTACTCCAATATAAGTGGATTTTTTGGTTTAACTTAAACCTCTTCCCAAGCAACATAAGATAAACCAAATAAGGAGACTATACAAATAAGGAGGGATAGCTCAGTGGTTTGAGCATTGGCCTGCTAAACCCAGGGTTGTGAGTTCAATCCTTGAGGGGGCTACTTAGGGATCTGGGGCAAAATCAGTACTTGGTCCTGCTAGTGAAGGCAGGGGGCTGGACTCGATGACCTTTCAAGGTCCCTTCCAGTTCTAGGAGATGGGATATAACTATAGCAGTTTAAACTGACACTTTTTTTATACCAGTATAATTTCCCCATGAAGACAAGCCTTATTGTAAGAAGCTCTTTCTCCTAGATGCATTTCCCTTATGCAGTGGTTTTGGGCTACACCCTTTCGGGTTCTCTGGGGGGGGTAGACTCTCAGAAATCTGTCTTAGATTCTGTGGAAGGTTCTTTTTCTCGCTCCACATGTTTGAATTAAGAATCGACCTCTCTATTCCATGTAATCAATTTTGTGTGTTCGCATATTGGACTATTTATGTTATGGGTCAGAGTTTAAAATACTTCCTGCGTTATCATGGATCTCTTTCCACAGTGTAGGGTAATTAATAATTATAATGTAATTGGTCTACCAATTCTAGAGTGCACAAAACAAATCCTTTTCACCTCATGTTAATCTCTTCTCCTCATTCTGTACCTTAGAATTGATCCATCAACTTCAGTGGGAATTGGGAGTCTTTTCATTGCTTTTAGTAAGCACTAGGGTGGATCTATATTTAATTTTAGCAAATCTCACTCTGTTATAGCATATATTATAAACTATGGCAGTAGGTGCTTTAAAAACACAATTACAGATATAAAATTACATGCATTAATATTTCAGTCATATCAGACAATTTAATTGTGTGTATTTGGCAAACTGGATTCAATAAAAAGATGAATCTACATAGTGAAATCAATTACCAGTGTTCATGGTGGAGTTGATGAACATTGTTCAGAGTCTAAAGAAGTGAAGGAATTGGTTTTAAAAATGCATGGTTCTATGTGAAACTAAAACTTTTAAAATTCATGTGAATGAGTGGCAAATTGTTTAAGCTGATTTTAGAACACAATAGAGCTCTGAAAGTATAGGGGATGTAAACTGCATCTTTGTGAGACCTATATAAGAACCCGAGATAAATAGTGTTTGAAGGGCAAGAAGGGAAAATGAATCACTAATAGCTAGGGATATTAACACCAGTAATGAGATCTTTAATATGTCTTTTTAGAAGTACAAAATGAGATCCAATAAGGCTGTTGATAGGATAGAACAATAAAGAACTATTGATGAAAGAAAAGGAAGTGGCAGAAGAATTAGTTCTTTACATCAATGTGAAAAGGAGGATTAAATAATTTACCCTTGAGGCAATGTCTGTGGGTACTAAAGAGGATAAACAGGACAATAGAGATTTCTTTCTGCTGTTACAGTAATCATTTGGCTAGGATACTGAGACACAAAGCACTTGGCAGTGATGGATTATTACATTCACAAGTGATATGTTGTTAAGGAATAAACAGTTAACAAATTTAGTAAGACTTTTGTTACTATGGGAAATATCAAGTGGTTGGGAAATAGCAACCATAGGCCCAAATTGTAAAGAGACTTTCTTGAACGGGTTAAAAATTATAGTTCTGTACATTTATATTAGGAATAATTTTTAGATGATGTTAATGTACTGCATAGTGACATGTTTTGGATAAGTATAACTTAAATAAATGTATCCAGGATGATTTGCCTTTCACATATCTATTCTGGTTCCTACCTATTACTTTTCCAATAATTGATGATCTACGTAGAGGGGACTGAATAGATTCAATGTAGCTAGCTTTCTGAAAAACCTGTAGGTTTTACATATGTTTGTTATATATGCTGTCTAAATATGGGTTGAATATAACAAAAAAGTTTAAGCAAGTTAATTGAAGTTAAGGATGTGTATTCTTCATAGACCCTACTGATAAGTTTCAGAGCCACATATATAGTGAAGACTATTACAGGAATGAAAAACGGTCTCAGTCTGGAACTCGGCTTCTCTGTATAACCATTCATTTTGAATAGTTACACCCTTCCAAACCAGTCTACACAAAAAAAGTTTTAATTTTCAGATAGCCTCTCTGAGTTACTATGTTGGCCATTGTGTACTGGTTTTCATCTGTTTGGTTCTTTATGAAATTGACTTTTAGGGAAAATAACTGATATGGTGTAGCAGGTAGCATGATTACACAGCTGTATGGGAAAACTTCCCCATCTCCACATATTGGAATAACCATTGACAATCTTGAAAGCCAAATAGGTAGCTCAGTTTTCATCTTTGTTCTGCTATGCTATTACATTATTTGAAAAATGACTTAATACTCCATTCTATTTTTCTTTTAACGAAGAATCCAACAAGTTAAAATTGCAGAAGGTAGAACCCTGGAACAGTGTACGTGTTACATTTAATATACCCCGGGAAGCTGCAGAGCGGCTGCGAATTCTGGCTCAGAGCAACAACCAGCAGCTCCGTGACTTGGGAATTCTCTCTGTTCAGATTGAAGGTACGTCACACCTGCTGTTAAGAGGTACTAAAATTGTGGATGTGCTAAAACTGCAGTATTGATAAGAAGCAATTTTTGTGCTTGAGAATGAGCCTCACAGACATTCTGCAACTTAATAGTTTAGAGAAATGTCTTCCTTTGTTTTCTGAAGCAGTCCGTTTTTCCGTAGCTGTATTGAAACAACACTTACTTTGTTCCTTCAGGAATAAGTTTACATATAATAGTTACTTGACTTTGAGGAGTTTGAAATTCTGTAGAAGGTGTTTCTGAATGTCATTACCAACATGTTACTAAGGCCTTGGCTACACTTACCCGCTAGTTCGGCGGCTGGCAATCGAACTTCTGGGTTCGACTTATCGCGTCTAGTCTGGACGCGATAAGTTGAACCCGGAAGTGCTCGCCGTCGACTGCGGTACTCCAGCTCGGCGAGAGGAGTACCGCGGAGTCGACGGGGGAGCCTGCCTGCCGAGTGTGGACCAAGGTAAGTTCGAACTAAGGTACTTCGACTTCAGCTACGTTATTCACGTAGCTGAAGTTGCGTACCTTAGTTCGAATTAGGGGGGTAGTGTAGACCAAGCCTAAGGGATTGTACATGCAACCGCTTATGTCAGTATAATTTATGTTGCTCATGGGTGTGAATAAGCAACGTAAGTTACACCAGCCTAAGTGCTGGTGTGGATAGTGCTGTGTCAGCAGGGCAGTTTCTCCTGCCGACATAGCTACTGCGTCTTGTAGAGGTGGTTTTATTATGTCGATGGGAGAGCTCTCCCCTGTCATCATAGAGCAGCTTCACTAGATGTGGTACAGCGGTGCAGCTGCATCGGTGCCACTGTAGTGCTTCTAATGTAGACTAGCCCTTAGCTTTTTAAAAAAAATGCATATTTTCATGCTGTTGTCTGAGGCCTGAGGTGAAACTTCCTTCTTAAAATCAGTGGCTTTCATAATTAAAATTACGCTCCTGGATGATCCTATGAGAACAAGCAAAGGGCACAGCATGCAAGGTTCAAACCCAGGGCATGTAGCTCTTCAGTCCTTTTTGTCTCAGGATGCTCCCTTCTTCTCTTATTAAAGACCACAATTCAATTTTCAATATATTGACTGCATACTTGAAGAGTTGGCAAGAGTACTGTGTGTTACATAATCACCCTATATTCCAAAGTGTGTGCAGCAGGTCAAAATTTGACACCATCTTTAAATGCTGCTTTGAGGTTGGTTCCTTTCTCTCCCTTGCTCTCCCACCCCATGCATATAATTTAACTTAATAGATTGTGTATTACTTCCAGGTGAAGGTGCCATCAACTTGGCTTTAGGTCAAAATAGAAGTCAAGATGTCAGGATTAATGGGCCCATGGGAGCAGGCAATTCAATACGAATGGAGACAGGATTTTCCATCCAGGGTGGCCAAGGTAAGTTCAGATTTGTTAAATTTAGTATTACATGTTGTTAAATTTATTACTAAGCTTATCATGTAACCTCACTGATTGTAGCAACAGTTGCTAGCAGAGTTGTAACTCTAATATGCATACCAGTTTCCCTGCTGTCAGTGTCCCATCCCATGTAAAATATCCAGTGTGTGAATACTTGTATGTTGTTACTTCCCATGAGCATCCATGCTAGTAAATTTCAGTTGAATGTCCAGATAGTGAATACAAAAGGTGCATGATCACAGAAAAGTGAATTCAGATTAAAATTAGCACAAATTCTCACAATAAATTTGTGCATTATTCACTCAGTTTTACTGCTACTTTAGTATTCCTGTGTATTAACATTGTTGTAATGGAGAACTATTTCTCATCCAAGTTGTATGCTTAAACAAAACTGCATATATGCCATCCATTATCCTATCATGCCAGTATAACTCATAAATTGTAGGATGTCTGATTAAATAGGTTAAAGGAAAATTGTTCTGTAATAAAGTATTCTAATAGTTGCATTTAATTACAAAGCGCAAAGTAAATCATTTTAAAACAATTAAAATATGATTTAATATAACTTTAAAAAAATTAACAAATAGGGAGCTCTCATTGACCTTCTCATGTACAGTAGATTAGGACAAGAGAAATGTAGCTATCCACTGGAATGAATGGAAAATAAATTTACAAATTGCAAATTATGGGTGGAAATCTGGTTAATGTAAGAGTAGTTAAATCACTGTAATTAACAAAAAATGTGAAATAGAATATTTATTACTTCCACTATGAAAATCTCTGAGCTTCATTTCCTAGGTCTTAATGTACTTTGCATTGAAAGTTAGAGATTTGGGTGCCTAATTACCATAGACATTTTTGAAAATCTCAGCCTGAGTGAAACCGTGAAGGTTTTCCTCCAAATATCTCATCATATGGTCCTTTTCTCTCCATCTCCTTAATGCTTTTCTAGAGCCTTGAGTATATGTGTAACTTCTTACAAGTGAGTAGTCCTGTTCAAGTCAATAGGACTCCATTTGTGTAAAGTTATGCACATGGGTAAAGCTTTATGGGATTAGGAGCTAGATTTGTATATGTGGGATTGAGAGTACTGTCCCAAAAGTTCACTTAGATAAGTGATTTTTTTACCTTCTGTGTAGCACAGAAAAAAAAATCTAAGGTACATTATTGTAACTAAAGTATGTTTGCCACAAGCTCATGGAAGTCGGACTGATTCTCCATTCCCTTTTTTCCTCGAACCTTGTGACTTGTTTGGTTTTTTTGGAGGATGGCGGCCTGCCAATGATGCTTGTGGCCCCTTTTCTTGTGTGAGGAAAAAATGAAGAATCTACCATTCCCACTACAAATCCATTCTGCAGAGAGATTGAATAGGCTAGAAGACTTCAGGAAAGAAATAACTTTGAATTAACATATTCTGATTTTAAAATAATATTTCTGTCAATGAGGAGTCTAGGTAATCTGGAGGAATGAGGTTAGAATTTGTACTCCTCAGGTCCTGAGTTCTCATCCTGGTTCTGCCACTGATTTGGAGTGTGGCTTTGAGCAAGTCACTTTACTTCTTTTGCCTCTCATCTGTAACAAAGAAAATGTGTATGAATATGCTGCACGGTGTATTTTGAGAATGTACAGCTTTTTGAATGTGTAAAGTGCATTATACATTATTACTTGGTTGAACATTACCAAAAAAACCAGCTGCAAATTTTTCAAAGGTCTTCTGAGTTCAAATTTTTACTTTAATTAAAGCTAATTTTTCTTTTCAGAGATAAAATAATGAATACATTTGGAATAAAGTTGTCTGTTTACCCTAGAGTCTGAAGTTTTCAGGGTAAGAAATGCTTCTCACCAGAAATAAAAGGACTATATATATTTGCTGGTTAATAGTTCAGTCACTGTAAGATTTAGGATGTCACTGATCTTTTTTTTTTTTTTTTATTGATTCAGTACCAAAGCAATATGTTAAACATAAATGTTTTATTTACACTGTAGATGTTTTGTTTTATTTATACATACATACATACATATGAAAACATGCTTTGAATTACCTTTTGGTATTTCTGAACACACTAAAGGAGTTGACCATCTTGCTGGAAAAAGTGATAAGCAAATCAATGTCAATATGGAAGCCACATGTAAGAGACTAAATTGCCATCCCAGTAAAATATTGGCTTAACAGTCATAAAGCACTTTAAAAATTAATCAAAAGTGTATGCCAGTTAAGTTTCCATCTAGAGAAATATTAGTTCATCTAATCTATTTTTACATCACGTCCTCTCTCTGGTAGCTAAGCATTTTGTTCAGTTTCTCATGTGAAGCTTTCATATTGCCATTGAGTCAGATATCACTTTTTTTTTTACCACAGTAGATACCACCAGTAGTAGGTTCAGAAATTCCAATAGTATTTCAAAATATTCTTTGTATAAATACCTCCTTTTATTCCTAGTGAGAATTTTCTTACTTTGAAAACTTTCAGACTGATAGGTTGAGCAAAATGAGTGGAGTTTTCCTTAAGTAAGTCCAATTTGAGTCTTTTCTTGGGGAAGAATTCTTTACGTTTAAAGAAATGTTTTGTTTAATTAAAAATGAATAATGCTATTCTAACTTTTTTCTTTTTGAAACCAGTGTTACCCATTGTAGGTACATTAATGTGACCAACTGCATCTAAGATCTAACAAATAGTGATTTTTAATTTTCCAGGGTTAATAAGAATGAACAATCCTGCAACTGTTATGATGTCTCAGAGTGGAAATGTTTCCTCTTCTATGCTGGCAAGTGGAGCTAATGCAGAACTGCAGCCCAGGACACCGCGACCTGCTTCACAGTCAGGTAAAAAAGAACATTTACAGTAATAGCATTTATCTGTCACTATTGCTGTTATACAGACAAGGTGGGTGAGGTAATATCTTCTATTGGACCAACTTCTGTTGGTGAGAGCGACAAGCTTTCAAGGTTACACAGCTTACAAAGCTCTTCTTCAGCTCTCTGTAAGCTCAAAACCTCGTCTCTCTCACCAACAGAAGTTGGTCCAATAAAAGAGGTTACAAACAACACTGCATACAACTATTGCTATTGACATTTTTTTACTGCAAAGTACTTCTGAATTCTTTTTCCTTCAGCATACAGACAGACCCCTGAGTACACGCTGAAGGATATCGCCAAAATTTGGTCCTGGGCTGTCCCCCTACTTTTCTAACAGGCACCCCTCCTTGAATGATTTCTTCACTGGAAGAAAGTATTGTCATTACCTGGGAAGGTTTCTTCTAACAGGTTTTAAACATTAGAAAAACCTTTAGTAACACAAATCTTGATGACCATTTTCAGAATTGTTTCTTACTGTGGTACTGTTAAAATATTTTTAGTTGCATCGGGAAAGGAAAGCTTCCCCACACTGTTGTTCCTCCTCTCTGCCTGGAGGGATCACCACTCAGGGTCAGAGAATAATCTAGTTTTTGTGTGCTGTCAGTTCTTAGGGTATGTCTACACTGCAAAAACACACACGCGGCAGTGCATCCCAGAGCCCAGTATGACAGGTTCCCCTCAGGGTGCCACTTGGAACTGGGGTACCACTGAGCCCGCCTGACCCACCAGTCTGGGCTCCCTTTCACACTGTGGTGCTGTGATAAGTTGCCAAGCTCTTCTCTTTCACCAGCATACACACAGATAGGGACACACTCCCTGCAGCTTCTCACACAGATACTGAGATCAGCTCTGCCTGGGAAGGCTCAACTAAGGCACCTCCCAGTTGCTAAGGCACACCCCCACCCCCTCTGGAGTGTAAACCCAAAGTTATACTGTCTTGCACTGCACAGGAAACTGTACAGCGTAAGCGCCTAAAATTCGCCCCCTCCCTCAGTGTGGAGAGAGATATGCAACAGCTTTCTGCCCCAAGTTATAATTTCCCCACACACTGGCTTTAGACAAAACAAAAACAAGTGTATTAACTACAAAAGCTAGATTTAAAGTTATTATAAATGGTAGCAAACAGATCAAAGCAGATTACCTTAGTAAATAAACAAAACCGCAAACTGAGCTTAACACAATAGGTAGGATATGAATTAGCAAATTCTCACCCTGAGAGATAAACAGGCTGGCAGATTCTTAAGGCACAAGCTGCCTTGGCTTTGCAGCTTGGCTTTCCCAGGTTTTCATACACAGTCTAAAAATCCCTCTAGCCTGGGACCATCACTTCCCACAGTTCAGTCCTTGCCCCTCAGGTGTTTCCAAGTGTGTTGTTGCAGGGAGAGTGAGGTCCCATCATGAGGTCATTGTTCCCCTTTTATATCTTCTTCCCACTTGCTGGAAAGCTCTTTTGCTGTGACCTGGGTCAAACAGTTTCCATTCTGTAGTGCTATCTCTGAGAGGTTTCTATTGTACACAGTTCCTGGGGTAATCCTTATGCTTGTGTGCATTTCTTCAATAAGCCATTAACGTTGTTTGATCTTTTTTAGTGTTGTGCCCGAAAGGCTGCTTGTGAGTGTTTCCAATCTCACAACATGTTTCTGTAACTCATTCAAAGCCAAACTTCATAACTTCACATACGACAATAGCACATACAATCCAATGCGATATTAATGTCTAGCAAATCAAGACTTTTAGAACGATACCTCACAAGGCCTCACATGTCCTAATTAAATGACAGTGGTGAATATTGGGGTTCCAGGGTGTCCCACCCGGATCTACAAACTTGGGCTTGCACTGCAGCTCTGAAAATAGCCATGTTGATGTTCCTGTTGGGGCTCTGAGACCCACCCTCCTCAGAACATCCACATGGCTATTTTTAGCACTGTAGCCTGAGCCCCGCAAGCCCAAGTATGTAGATTCAGGCTCTGAGACTTGGTGCCATGGTGTTTTTTGTTTTTTTGTTTTTTTTGCAAAGACATACCATTCGTCTCATTACTGAGACTACCAGCTAAGGTGATGGCATTTTTGTGATGTGGATCTGTCTACCTTTTGTCTTTTTAGACTGTACACTTTTTAGGATAGGGATATTGTGTTTGGAAACATCTAATATATTTTCAGCTTTGCTACTATCTAAATAAGATATTTAGGCATCTAAATAAATGGCCTGATTTCCTTTCTTCCCCCCACCCCCAGAGGTGCAGCTCCTACTAGAGTCTCCTTTCCTTGGCCTTTTGCATTAGAATTGTTACTTTATACACTGCCATTGGTGGGCGTGGCGCTTCACAAAGTGAAGGGGAACATGCTGAGGAGCTTACATTTTGATATCATTATATATGAATCTATAATAAATTAACGATCATGAATACTATGGTAGGTAGGGCTAGGAAAAGGATGTGTCGGTTGAGGCAACTGTAAAATGAGAAGCAAATGCACCTCTTTTTTCAATACAAGTCAACTGGAAGTTGAAAGTCTGATTTCTCTGCCTATTTTTGCCACTGCAAGTTGTGTGAGTTTAGGACTATTGAGGCACAGAACGGTTAAGTGACTTTCCCCTTTGTAAAATAGTGATTATTCTTGCCCAGTTTTGTAAAGTGCATCTAAAATCCTTTTGACGTAAGGCACAATGCAAAAGCAAAACATTATCATTTTTCTTTACAGAAAATATTAACTATTCTCTGGAAATGTTATCCAGTTACACCGTCTTCATAATTTCTTGTTGTTCCACCTTCCCTTCAGAGTTGGGAGATTTTTTTTGGTCCCATTAACTATATATAAGGCTTATATAAGAATAGCTTCTTGGAGACTACAGTACTGTATTTATACCTTTCACAATGCTTATGATTAGATTCTTAAGGTTGCCAGAAATTCTGGCTTCTTTTAGTGTACTCCTTATTGGATACGTTGGAAAATTGGAATGCTGGAATGTGAATTTTTGTTGGATCTCAAGTTCAGAGGTGAAAGCAAATGCAAGCAAGTAACTTACTCTTTCTTGTTTTCTATCTTTGGCTGCAGTATATTATTTATTGTCACATTTGTTTGCTATTTTAATAGATTCAATGGATCCACTCTTGTCTGGACTAACTATCCAGCAGCAAAATCATCCATCTGGCTCTTTAGCACCTCAGATCCATTCAATGCAGTCAGTTCCTGTAAACAGACAAATGAACCCCGCTAACTTTCAACAACTGCAGCAACAGCCACAGCTGCAGCCACGTCCCCCCCAGCAGCATCAGCAGCCACAACAGGGTATTCGACCTTCATTTACCACCCCAGCTCAGGTTCCAGTTCCTCCTGGTTGGAATCAGCTGCCTTCAGGAGCACTTCAACCTCCTCCAAGCCAAGGAACAATGGGTACATTGACAGTAAACCAGGGATGGAAAAAGGCCCCATTGCCTGGACAAATGCAGCAACAACTACAAGCAAGGCCATCTTTAGCAACAGTCCAGACTCCCTCCCACCCTCCACCTCCATACCCTTTTGGAAGCCAGCAAGCCTCTCAGGCTCACCCAAACTTTTCTCAAATGAACAACCCTGGTCAATTTACTGCTCCGCAGATGAAGAATCTTCAGGGAGGGCCCTCACGGGTTCCTACACCACTACAGCAACCCCACCTGACCAGCAAATCTCCTGCTTCTTCTCCCTCCTCCTTCCAGCAGGGATCTCCTGCATCTTCTCCAACAGTTAACCAAACACAGCAGCAGATGGGACCAAGGCCTCCTCAGAATAACGCACTTCCCCAGGGATTTCAACAGCCTGTCAGTTCTCCTGGTCGTAATCCTATGGTGCAACAGGGGAATGTACCCCCCAACTTCATGGTGATGCAACAGCAAAGCCAAGGTCCACAAGGTTTACATCCTGGCTTAGGAGGTAAGAAAATCAGACCTTTCTGTCATCAAAAATAAAAGTTACATTATAAAAAGACAGCTAGAATTTATTATATCAGACTGTTACTTTAAAAAAAGTACTTTAAAAACCCGGTCCATTGAATAAGTACATAACTTGTCTCAGTTTTCCCCTTCCAAACTGCTGATGTATCCCCATGACCCTCTCCTCCCTTCTCTTGCTCCATGTCATCCCCTTCCTCACATTTGTACTCTTTGCTCTCTGCCTTCAAGCTATGCTACTGTATTCTTTTCTAAAATTCACACCTTCTTTGATGTCACCTGCCTCGCTACCTTCTTCCTTCTCTTTTGTCTACTCATGCTGCCTCAGTTTTCTCCTCTTTAACTCTCTTCTTGATCTTCTGTTTCTATTGCATCACTCCAGACACTACTTTCACTAGGGTCACTAAGGACCTGCTTTTGGCCAAATCCCACATCCCTGTTCTTGTTGTCTTCCACCTGTCTGTTGCCTTCAACAGCCTCATCCTAGACTTTTTCTACTCTTTAGGCATTTGTAGTTTTGTGCTAGACTGGATCTCATACTTTCTCTGAACATTTCTTCAGCATTTCCCTGAATGGCAGCATTCAGTTCATCATATTTGTTCCCCTCAACATTCAAGCTGTTGCTAAATCCTGCTGGGTTTTTTTTTTATTTCACAAAACATCTGTCTAATTCAATCCCTATTGCTAAAACTTTCGTCAATACTCTAGTAATCTCTTTCCTTGCCTAATGCACCATTCACTGTGGCTTCCAAGGTTCTCGTGTCGTACACCTCAAGTCCATTCAAAAGGCTGTTCCGTGCCTCTTGCTCCAACCAAATCTCTCATCTGTTTAGTCTTTGCACTTTGTATCTGATTTCCTTCTGTGTCAGATTCAAATTCTTCATGCTCTTGTTCATGGGCCTGTGTCTTATAACTTCCCTCATCTCCAACACCCACAGGCAATCCTTTACCCTTTCTGATGCCAGATACCCTTTTACCTAGAATAGCCTCTGTGATTCCACACACTGTGGTCGCCTCATTCCTCATCAGGATTCACTACTTCCAGATAGGTAGTCTTAACATTGATCTCCACTCCTATAATCTTGTCAAATATTTCCCCTCAATTCTTAATATGTTAACTTAATAAAAACATAAAATCCTACTCTTTCTAATAACTATTTAAACATTTCACATAAAGACACAACCAGCTAGCAAGATATGTATATAATCTGAATTTATTTCCAGATCTTATTGGCCATGGAGAGGACATGGGTTACTGTATCCTCGCCTGGTTCAATTTGACACAGTTCTATTGATTTCAGTGGAGCCACACTGACTTACACCTGCTGAGGATCTTGCTTCTTACCTCTTTCCTTTGTTCATTGTTATCCCTTGCTGTATTGTGTCTGAATTAAATTGTAAGCACATCGGCTTTGGGGGTAGGGATCTGTCTTTGTTTACATAGCACCATATACTCTATGTTGCTTTATAAATAATTCAAATATATGCATATATTCATTTTATTCAATGTTTACTTAATTTAGCATAGTACAAACTTTAGATTAGATTTAATATATGGCAAAAATTATGTAAGATTTTACTTTTCTGTGTTTCTCTGAGTTCTGAATGATTGAACTTTAACTCCTGCTAAACTATTAGGAGTTGACAGTCCTTCCATAGGTTATTTCAAAGAGCGTCTGTTAAAGATTTGCCCGAGTGTCAGACTTGACCGGTAATCTTGATGTCATCAAATATTAATGATTGACCTATAAGTTATATATGTGTCCGTGATTTATTTAAATGTGCTAGAACGTTGTTAATTTGCAAGGAACTCAGTGGGGCCAGAGTGTCAAATTGTGGCTTGGTACAGAGGTTTAAAGAGGTGCAAGGCTCCCCCTTATGCCCCTGTGTGCCAGCTACCCACATCACAGGATGTGTAAGAGGAGGAAGTGGGCTGTGCAGAGTCATTTACACCACCCCTCACTAAGGTGGGTGAGAATTATTGCAGGGACTATGTAGAGCCTTGGCCCTGTTACCCCAATACACCAACTGTATAGCTATGCTGGCACACCAGCGAATGTGTGCTGTGCCAGGTATAGACGCAGCACAGTTATTCCCTCTTGGAGTAGCAGGGGAAACAGGAAGAAGATTGCAACTTGCTGAGTTATAGTTGCCCTCCGGGGTTACTTCAGGGGCGGCACAGTGCTGCACTACCCCTTACACTGGGATTAGATCATGACTACAATTAGTAGAACTCACTAATTCTCACCGTTTAAAGGTTGTGTGTAATCTAGCAGAGTTACCAACCTGAAAAATAAGGCTATTCACTGTAAATAAAGTAGACCCATTTATTTTGTGTATATATTTTGTTGTATGAAGGAAGACAAATGTAGCCTGATCAATGTGAGAAAAAAATTGTTAAAATTTTTTTAATATGGAGATAGAAGACCAAGCAATTGTAGACATCTGAGTTAAATCTATCCCTGAGTCTTTTTATTAGATTGTGCTTATTTTGATATATAGGGATAAGTGGAAAGCAATGATGGCTAAATTGCATCTTCTTCTGAGGCTAGAAGTTGCATTTAAACCCCCCCCCCAAACTACCCCTCCCTCCAAACACACACAAATAGTGACAAAAGGTGTGTGCGTGGTGCCTTATAGACAGACAGTTTCTGTCTCAAGGAGTTCATAATCAACACTAAAGAGCACAAGAAATTGCCACACACTCAATGTGTATGTTGACTGTATACCGGGCGTGATTAGGAAGGAAAAGACTCAATAAAAAATAAGGAGATTAGAGTACTGTAAAGCATCATACTTTGTTTTCAGTCTTTATAAAATCTGCCCTTTGTGAATGAATAATGGTGTACGTAGGAAATACAATGTAGGTAATCACAACTTGATTCAAGACACAGTAGCTTCTTAACCAGGTTTGTTAAAGCAGACAGCTGTTATAAACTGTACTCAAGGTTAGAAGTACATCAGCACAAACATCTTTTTTTCAGTAACTCAAAGTTACTATAGTTTTGTGTTTAATCTTAAGTAACATTGTCTTTTTGGAAATTCCTAAACTGAAGATGAGCAAGAACTGAGCTGCTAGAGTATTTTGATTTTTTCATTGGTTCCTGTTTGTTGCCACCTGTCCTTGCTAACTTGATGGGAAGAGCTACCCTGTCAGTCTGCACTTGTGTAACCAAATTACAGAAACTAATAAATAATTGTTTTGTATTAAGGAATGCCCAAGCGCCTCCCACCTGGCTTCCCTGGAGGGCAAACTAATCAAAACTTTATGCAAAGTCAGGTGCCTTCAACAGCACCAGGTACACCTGTGAACAGTGGAGCCCCTCAGCTACAAACAAGTCAAAATGTGCAACATACAGGTCTGTGTCAAGTTTATTTTCTCCTGTAATCCTCAACATTTGTTTACTTGTCTTAATTATTCTGTAATTAACTTTTACTCCTGTAATGGAGGCAGCTTTGTTCAGCAAAAATGTTCTACTCTTGCCAATTTTATATAATTTCTGCTAGCTGGGGCTGGGAATACTGCAGAGGCAGCATACTTAGCTTCCAGGGTGACAGCAAGCACAGGAAGTTCCTCATTTCTCAAACAACCCCATCTGCCATTGCTCAGAGTGGTGTTGCTTCTGGGCTCCAGGAGTAACTGCATCCAGCCTTCTATGTCTGAAAAGAAGATTGTGCCTCAACACTGGGTCCCTGAGTGTAGAAATAGTAAAGGAGAAGATCCATAAGGGATGTCCTCCCCACAAGAAGAGTCTTGGGTCAAGTCTTGGGTCAAGTTTAACACAATATGTAGTATCTTTGTCTTAGAAGAAATATAATCCCGCATAGTCTCCAGTAAAACTTTTCATCTTCCAATAAACTTTTAAAGCTACTTCTGTTCAGAGACAGTCACATTTTTGTCTCTTTTGATTACAAGCAATTTCCTTTTTAATGCTTTAGTCACTTGCCAAATATAGTCCTCTAGGCTGACATCTCTTCTCAGTTCTGCAAGTTCTGATAACGTCATCTTGTCAGTATTCCCCATATGTTGCTGTCTTTATTATGAAACATATTATGGAATAGCTTCAAGATTTGAAGCTTGTTTATGTAGGAACAAACACACTTTTACTGGATTGAATTAAGTCTTAACCCTTTTCACTTCCATATGACTATCTGCTATAGTGTCAAATGTTGTGGCAGAAATTTGTGAATATGTTGACAAATATTTTAAATCACTGGTAAAATAAAATAAATGATAAAGTAACTAAATTGGTGGGTTTCTCTTTTAACTAAGTTATTTGTTTGTCTAATGCCAGTGCAATTTTTAACGTTTAACTTTAAATTTTCATATTTTGCAAGGCGGTCAAGGATCTGGCCCTCCTCAAAATCAGATGCAGGTACCACATGGCCCACCAAATATGATGCAGACCAGTTTAATGGGACTTCATGGAAATATAAACAACCAGCAGGCTGGTGCTAGTGGAGTTCCACAAGTTAATATGGGCAACATGCAGGGACAGCCTCAGCAAGGACCACAGTCTCAGCTTATGGGAATGCATCAGCAAATTGTATCCTCCCAAGCACAAATGGTGAACATTCAGGCTCAAGGATCTCTAAACCCTCAAAACCAGATGATACTTTCTCGAGCCCAGCTTATGCCACAAGGCCAAATGATGGTAACACCCCAAAACCAAAATCTTGGTCCTGCACCACAAAGGATGACTCCACCCAAGCAAATGATTCCCCAGCAGGGCCAACAGATGATGGCGACACATAATCAAATGATGGGACCTCAAGGCCAGGTCTTGCTACAGCAAAACTCAATGATGGAACAGATGATGACCAATCAGATACAAGGCAATAAACAACCATTTAATACTCAAAACCAATCTAATGTTATGACGGGGCCAGCTCAAATAATGCGAGGACCAACCCCAAATATGCAAGGAAACATGGTGCAGTTCACTATGGCACAGCAAGGCCCTGTAAACGGCAATCCTTCTCAGGTTATGGGAATTCAAGGACAGGTTTTAAGACCCACAGTACCTGGCCCCCACATGTCTCAGCAACATGGGGACTCTACTACTACAACAAACAGTGATGTAAACTTGACACAGATGTTACCTGAAGTTCCCATACAGCAGCCAAATATGGTGCCTTCCCACTTGCAGGCAATGCAAGGAAACAACAGTAATTCGGGAAGTCATTTTACTGGACATGGGTTACCTTTTAATGCTTCTTTTAGTGGACCACCAAATGGGAATCAGATTTCCTGTGGACAAAATCCTGGTTTTCCAGTCAATAAAGATGTCACTCTAACAAGTCCACTGTTGGTAAACTTGCTACAGAGTGATATATCTGCAGGACATTTTGGTGTGAACAACAAACAGAACAATCAGAATGCCAATAAACCCAAAAAGAAAAAGCCTCCAAGGAAGAAGAAAAATAATCAGCAAGTAGAACAAACGAAGTAAGTTTAACATTGTCTTGCTGAAAACAAGAGAACGTGTGTGTAGCCCAGAATTTTGCATGTTGCAGCAAAAGTATTTTTGAAGAAAGATGAAATGCTAAAGCAGTGGTAGTTCTGCCATTGAAGCTCTGCCTCCATTCGGGGTGGAAGGGTAGGGAATTAAACTACAAAAATAAATTTGCCATCATCCCAGTTTTGTGCATCTTCCAGTTGAAGGGCCTATGTGAGACTGCTGTGTCAGTGCCCCCAGCTGCTTTGGGGACTCAAAGGTGTATAAGTTGTTTTATGACAGCAACAGAAGCAGCCGCTCTACAGGACTTCGGAGGGAGCATTCACACTCAGGGCCGGCGCTTCCATTTAGGCGACCTAGGCGGTCGCCTAGGGCACCAGGATTTGGGGGGGCGGCATTTTGCCGCCCTTGGTGGCAATTCTGCGGCGGGGGGTCCTTCTGTGCTCCGGGTCTTCGGCGGCAATTCTGCGGCGGGTCCTTCACTCACTCTGGGACCTACCACCGAAGTGCCCCAAAGACCGGGAGCGCGGAAGGACCTCCCCTCCCCCTGCTGCAGAATTGACGACGACGACCGCGAGCGCGGAAGGACCCCCGCCTAGGGCGCCAAAAACCCTGGCGCCGCTCCTGTTCATACTTATACAGCATGACAGCCACAGTGAGAGGGGTTGAGGGGCACTTTCAGAAGTGCTGCTAATTAGTGTGTTCCAGTGAGGGTTCCAATGTCACACCTAAAATAATGATCACGAGCCGTCACTATCTTAAAGCTGTTCAACCTGGTGTCTTTTCCCCCTAGAGTGGAATAGGGGTCATAGACCCTCCACTTCATTAATCAATAAACCCCTTATTTGTAGCTATAAAAGATTGTAATGAGCAAATCTTCTTAAAATTTGTCTGACTGTGTGTAAGGGTGGCTATTAATAAGGCTGCTCAACATATTCCATTGTAAGATCCTGTTTTCAGTCACATATAACTTTGAGCCTAAATGGTTATAGTTTGGCAAACTTTCCATGCTATATGTCTAAGTGTGAAATGTTTTGGAAAACTTCAGCCAAAATGGTTCAGCCATTTCAAAGAAAAAGGCTAAAGAAAAATACATCGTTTTGCTTACATGTTAAAAAACAATTCTGGCCACCTTTTCTTTGAAAAAGTCTGGTGCTCCCATTCTTTGGAACAGGGATTGAAATTGGCACGAGTGGTATTTGTGTCAGGGATATGCTGTTTGCTGTTCTCATGAATATCTGTCTGAATTTGGAGAACTTATAAGCCTTGAGGGGAGGGATAGCTCGGTGGTTTGAGCATTGGCCTGCTAAACCCAGGGTTGTGAGTTTAATCCTTGAAGGGGCCATCTAGGGATCTGGGGCAAAAATCTGTCTGGGGATTGGTCCTGCTTTGAGCAGGGGGTTGGACTAGATGACCTCCTGAGATCCTTCCAACCCTGACGTTCTATGATTCTATGAAAAATGGCAGTTGCACATGCTCAGTTGAAACTTAAATTTTAGCAGCTAAATTCTCCAAAGATTCTGTGCTCACTGGGCATGCTTCAGCCTGGGACTAAGTAGGACTTTCCCTGCAATTGCAGCTCTGGGATGCTGCAAGCTGTGCCTGGTCTGAACACCTGAAGTGAAAGCAGAGAGACTGTTTCTTCTCTGGTCTTAATATCCCCACAGTTGGGCCCAGGCATTATTGAGGAGGAAGCTACCTGATTGAAATGCACAGGAGCAAGAGCTGGACATATGGGGGGAAGAGAGGGAATTGGGAGTGGAGGCTGACAGGGAAGAGGGAAATTGGGAGGGACTGGGGTAGGAGCCTGGGATTGGAAGGATGACAAGTCTGAGGGGTGGAGAGTAGGACTGGGTAGGAGAGGGGAATGGGATTGGAATGAAGAGCCAGGGGTGGGCGAGAGAGAGACTGGGACAGGGACAGGTTGGAAGAGAGAGGACACAAAGGGTCATGCTTGGGAGGAATGGGCCGAAGAGTCTGAACCCACAAGAGGCCATTCCCCTCCCGAGCCTGAAGTGGAACCCAAGATCCTGAATCTGACCATTCCTCCGCTGTCAGCAAATGCCTGTGAAACCCACTGGCAAAGTATCCCACCCTCCTCTAGTGCCGGTCCACGTAGAGGATGATAGTCTACTACTGCTATCAGTTAATTCTGTTAGCTCAAGTGGAAAGATCTGTGTGGTAGATCTGAGGGTTTTAACCTTGCTTGTGATCCAGGTAGGTTTCAGTATGAAGCCATATGATGGAATTTCTGATTTTTCTGTTTGCTTTTTAAAAACCTAGGAAATTAAACGCACACAAACTATATTAAAAGAATATTATTAAGGTTGCAAAGTCAAGCACTCAGAAGTTAGCAAATGCCAGAATTAACCTGTGAAAACTTTAATTTGTCTCTCTTGTGCATATGCATTAATATACAGTTTTTAATTACATGATCACACACTATTTTTTTCCCCACAAGAGCCCTGCCTTGCACAGAATGCCTGGTGCTCAATGAGAAGCTATTTGATATTTTGTTTTCTCCTCATTGTTCAATATGTGGCCCTGGTTTCTGCCTTACTCCACACTAAGAATTCTGTCTTCAGAGCAGGATTTGGATAATTTCCTCATGGGATGATCTATAGTTATCACTACAGGATCTGAGTGCTTCACAAACATTAATGAATTTATTTTTACAACACCCCTTTGAGATGTGATTTTTATCGCCTTTTTCAGATAGGGAGCTGAGGCACAGCTTGATTAAGGTCAGAAGTACCCACTAATTTTGGGTGCCCAAACTGAGACATTAAGGATATTAATTTTACAGGTTCTTGGCACTATAAAGCATTTTATATGTTCCAAGCACAGTTTCCATTGACTTCAGTTGCAGCTATGAGTGCTCAGCACTTCTGCAAATCAGGCTCCAGGGTCTCAAATCAGGCACCCAGAAAATTAGGAATACCTGATTAGTGACCACCTGTGAAAAGTTATTGGTTCAAGTGGCTTGCCCAGCACCACACAGGAATTCTATGGTAGAGCCAGGGATGGAATCAGTTTCTCCAAAGCATTTAACTGCCTTACCCATGAGCCCATCCTTTGTTTTCCTACAATTCCCTGGTTCATTAACTACATGCTTTCCAACTTCATTAACAAATGAAGCAGGGGTCCTACAGACAACACTCTCTTTCACTACACTACACAACCCTAATTTATCCGCAGAACAGGTTCATCATGTGCAATGAATGAGGCAGGGGTCCTGTGGAAAGAATATTATATGATCGTGTAATTTAAGGCTACATCATAATGCATATGCACAAGGGGGACAAATCAAGGCTGCAGAAGCAACCTTAATTTTGGCATTTCTTAATTGCTAACCTTGCAATGCATCTTTTTAATGTGTTTTGTGTATGTATGTTTGTACAGTGTCTCAAACTCCTGGTGCACTCTTCAAAACACTAATCCTTGAGAACCAAAGCAACTGAAGTGTTACAACAAAAGCAGCTTATAGTGGAATTAAATGCACCAAGTATAGTATCATATCCCAGTATCAAAGAGCATTCTAACAATCTTATGAAGTGTCTGAATCTTTCTACAGTCCATAGAAAGAATCACACTTTCAGTTAATATAATGACATTCTTGAAAAGGATCCAATTTATTTGTTTTGTTTTCCCTTTTATCAGAATGTTTCGCTTTTATACAGCACCTGGCGTCCAAAGATTTCCAAGTGTTTTACAAACAGTAGTTAATTATTACTCACTATAGGAGAGGAATTTGTTGGCATCACTTCAGCCACCACTGGGATAAAACACAGCAGCTGTTTAACAGCGCCCAGTAGCGCTATCGTCAATTTAAAATAACAGAAGCTTTAGTTGCCTGTCTTGTTTCCCATACCAACAACAAAATAATAATTCAGAAGAGAACAAAAAAGTGACACATTTTCTGAAAAGTAAAGTTGTTAATATCATTACTTTAAAGAAAGCCAATGTTAATATTTTGTTTTCATCAATTGCCACCTTGATGGTCACCGGGCTTCATTACGAGCCTAGAAGACATCAATATATGGATTTGTAAAGCTGTCCTCTAGAATTACAATGTCACATAAAGCTATTTGTTCTCTTGATAGCCTTCTAAATAGGGATGAAAAATTCTACTTGCACCTTGTTTGTATTAAGCTGTGGCAATGATTATTACTAGTTTTATTATTTGTTTTACTACTGTACTGTATTTTTTTTGCAGTAGTGCTTTGATATCATTGCCTGGCTTTTACAAAGTACAGTTCCATAACCTTTATACAGCATAGGATTTTGAGTCTAAATTTTGTTTGGCTTAGTATTGAGCAGTCAGTAGTATTGTAAGGGTATGGCTATATTAGGATGTTGCTGTACTCCCTTTTTATTCCAAACTTTTGCATTGCTGTCCTTCAGCATAGTCTTACTCTGATAGCTAAAACAAGTTTGTTCTCTCTTTCTGCCCTTCCTTTCCATCTAGCTACTTGGAGTTGCTTAGAGAAGCTTTATGCTTTGTTTGTCTTGAAATCAGTCCTTTCAGTGATTGCCTAAAATTTTTTATTCTTAACTTTCTTGGCCTGTATTAACTCCTTATGCATCAAGAACAAGAAGGATTTCTTTGCAGAGAGTTTTTCTTTAAGAGCTACAGAGCAGTTTCCATGCAAGCCATAGGGAAGAATTTAGAGCAGTGAACTTTGACTAAAAACAGTACTACTAGTGTGATCTGCACTTGTATATATAAAGTTACCATTGCACCTAAGGAACTTCATCATGTACCAGGACCCTGTGGTGCCAGATGTTATACAGACACAGAACAAAAAGATGGTCCTTAAAAAGGTTTTCATGTCTTCCTTTTTCTTTTGGAAATTACACTTGTATTAATTCAGTGGCCAAAAGTTATAATAGTTATTGGTATGTGAACTGAAACCATATTAGAGTATGAAAATAGTTTTTCCAACATGCAGTTTTGAACTTAGGTTCATGAGTGAGCAGAACACTTGAATGAAGATTTATTCGAAGAGAAATATTTGACCTGCAACCTTAAGAGGTCAGTGTAGAAGGATGTTGAGGAGTAGCGGGAGAAAAAAAGGACTGCTTCATAGGAGGACTACATAGCTCAGCTATGAGAAATTTTGCTCATTCGTGCAAACTTTTAAAATAGGCTTAGTATTACTAAATATAAGTTTAATTAGACATTTGCCTTACAGCTCTGTGTATGTTCTCTTGTGTAGGGATAGTGCACATCAAAGGCACCAACAGGATGCAAACAATAATGCACTGTATAAATCTGCACCTAAGGCTTGCCCTAGGATTTGTAGAACTCTGTATGAGGCAAGTTATGTGGAGATGACACCTGCAATAATATAGTATATATTGGTAAGAAGGATTTAGCAGCTATGAGGTGATGGAGTGATTAGCACTGCTGGGCAGAAGAGCATTTAGGAGGATTTTGTCATTTGATAAAGGGTCACAGTGCTTTTAACTGGGAGGTGGAAGGGAACGTTCCTGGTTACACGCAAGATGGTGGGTGTGGGGAGGTCATGGTTTGCCAGAATGCACGGAAAACCAAAGATTTTTACCACAACCGAATGCTGCAAATGTGAGCCCTTGTACAAAAGGGTGGGTCACATTAGAGCCATGTGTATGCTGGATGCGTAGGGGCTGTTGCTGCCTGTGCCTTTCCTCTGATCTTACTTTTGCATGTCTTAATTCAACTTTTTTTTCTTTGCTTTATGTATATTTCAGTAATGCCTAGTGAGCCAAAGTGAGAGTGGGGCAGTGTGGTCTAGTGGATAGAGGACTGGGCTTGGGAGATCAGGGATCTATTCCCAGTTCTGCCACTGGCCTGCTGAGTGATCATGGTCAAGTCACTTCACCTCACTGTCTGTTTTCCCCTCTATAAAATAGGGGTAATTATGAAAGAGCTAAAAATATCAAGTGCTTTGAGCTCTGCTGATGAAAAGCACTGGATAACAGCTGGATTTTATTATTATTTATTACATTCTTTCTCCTTATGCAGGGGTACTCCCTGCAGTTTGTTTCTCAGAATAGGGTTTTTGAAATTAAATATTGTATTTCAGAGCTGAAGCTCTGTAGTGAAGGGTTTGCATATTCTGAAACATTAGGTTCAGATTTTTGGATTTGTCATAATCTGTTACTGGTTGTTTTTAAATCCAAAAGAGTGTGGGTGAAATTCAAATAACCAATATTTCATTCTGCCTCTCTAGTTACATACAGAAGTACTGACGTGGATGGTAATCATTTGTTTCTTTGGCCTAATCTACACTTAAAATTTAGGTCAACATAGCTACAGAGCACTGGGATGTGCCAAATCCACTCCCCTAAGCACTGTAGCTTTGCTGACCCAGCCACTGGAGTAGATGCAGATAGATTGACAGAATAAGGCTTCTGTCAACGTAGCTACTCTCGCTCAGGGTGGTGGTGTTCCTACAGTGACCGAAAACCCCTTCTGTCACTGTAGGCTGTGCCTACACTACAGGGTTATGTCAGCATAGCTTTGGTGTCATACCTGTGGCACTATAGTTCCCATAATGCATACATGGCCTTAGTGTGCATAGTGAACTTCAGCCATATACATTATTTAAGGTTCAAATAAGTTATTAGTCATTGCTATACACAAAGAGCAAACAAAAATCTTAGCTGTGTGTTTGTAAAGCTCTCCACAACATACTTTGTAGATCAGCAGTTGTCTGATGATGATCTTTAGGAACTGACTTACAAACAGGGTTATTTGGTTGGGTTTAAGGCTCTTTCTTGCACAGAGATGCCATGTTGCTTTTCTTACCTACTATAATTCAAAAACTTAACATTTCTGGTTAGCTACCTAAGCATAGACATTTATGAGAGTGTTTATACCTGCCAAAATTATGAATAGCAAAATAACCAATTTAACAAATGGTGCATTGCATTATAGACCATTATACTAGCTCTAATTGCTAGCATCACAGCCCCTACATCTCTCCCTGGCACTAAGGTTAGTTGCTGAGGAAGGGAATGGAATCCACTGACATTCACTTCCAGCTCAGATTATTGGGGAACTAGGGGGAGGGCGGGGAACCTCTTCACCACTGTACCACCTCCCCTGTTTTGCTGAAGTGATCTCACTTTAATTTTAACTTGGAGCTTTCATATAGTTAAGGTTCTCCTCATCTTAGATGTATATGCGTAGCTGTCACTGTGTTATTAGAGAACTATTCAAGCAATCTGGGGACATGGGTTCTGTTTGCCTCTACCCGTTTCTGTGTGTGATCTTGGGCATGTCATTTAACCTGTGTGTGTGTCTACCTATCTGTGAAATGGGACTGCTTACCCACTTAAGTAAAGCACTTCGAGAGCTATGAATGAAAAGTACTACATACATTCTAAGGATTATTTATTTTTCAATCTTAAATAATTCAAGCAAATTTAGAACAAAATTTGGCACTGGCTCTGGAACGGCTGAATGTTCTTTAATTACTATTATTTCTGTTTAAGTTCTTCAGAAACACGTCCAGCTGGCCTGGAGGAGACTGATCAGCCACCGTTGCCTGGAGAGCAAGGAATAAATTTAGACAACACTGGCCCCAAACTTTCAGATTTCACAAACAGGCCACCAGGTGATAAGTTCTTAACATGATTATATAATGTAGTAAACAAATATGATATACAGTATTTTTTTGACTATGTGAATATTATATGTGGGGACATATATTGTTTCTTAACTGACATCAGGCATTAGCAAATAATTGGTGCATGTTGTCTAAATGTTTTGTTTCATTTAAAGCTTTAAGCTGTATTTGAACACTTAAGGCCAAATTCTGCTCTGCATTATACCTGGAAGTATTCTATTGAATTCAATAGGATTATACAGGGATAACATTTTAACCTGTGAAATTTACTATAATTGTTTGGCCAATATTCACTTTGCTTTCATGTTTCTGTCAGTAAAATTTAGAGATTTGTATTTGATTTGGAAATCCATTTTGGACTTGCTTTTATTATTTTACCTGTTTTTTTCTTGGTGCTTGTATTTTTAAGTCTTTGGCTTATTGGTCTTATAGGGCATAGAGTCAGAGATAACATTTGTCTTTAAAGACTGATTTCTTTACCTAAAAGTAGAAGTTTTTGTCTATTTTGTTGCTTATTTTTGAAAGATGTTATTGATAGAGACATACTTGCTCACTGTCTTTTTTTAGAAGCGATCTAATGGTAACATTAGGGCCTATAGTACATCAAATTGATATATTATGTATTTCTTAAATAAGGTCATGGAGAAACTAGTAAAAGACCTAATTAGATTTATCCTCCCTGCTTATACAGGATAGAGACCGCAGGTAGAGGATATTTCAGATGTTAAACCATAATGGCCATTAGGACCACCACACCATTTTTGCTGTTTGGCTATGTGATATGGTGTGGGATTTTGCAATGTACCCCTGAAGCTGTCAAATTTCAGTCACGAGTTTGCTCTTCAGATCCCACAGTTGCTGTTAATTTTTTTCCCATTTCAAAGACATATGTAAATATAGGCAATGTTCAACTCTGCCCTTGTCAGTGAAAATATAGCTTTAAAAGCCTGCAGAGTCTGGCTAGGTTTACACTGGGGGGGATCGACCTAAGATACGCAACTTCAGCTACGCGAAGTTTTACCTGACCGTGAGGACGGCGGCGAGTCGACCGCTGCCGTTCCCCCGTCGACTCCACTTTCGCCTCTCACCGCAGTGGAGTTCCGGAGTTGATGGCTGAGCGATCGGGGATCGATCACTACCAGCCGATCCGGCGGGTAGTGTAGACGTACCCTTATTCTTCAGATGAGGTAGACCCAGAATGGTAGCCACTGATTGCTGTAATAAAATTACATGCCTCCTGCAATTCAAGGTCCTGGAAGTCAGCGGTACGTTAAATGAAGCATTATATGTAAGCCCTTTCAAGGCACTGATAAATGCCATGTGGGTTTTTTGTTTGTTTGTGTTAAATCTTTTCCCTCGGTAAAATGGTTCTTGTCCCGGGGGGTTGTAACCCAGGAGTGAGTATAAACTTGTAGATATTAATTAAAGAGAACAGTGTCATGTTACACTGATACAAAAGGAACATTATTTATCTGTTGGAGCTGGTCACACAAATACTGTTTTTTCTGAAGTTTCTAAGAATTAATATCTTATGGGGTTTTTTGTGTCTGTTTTTAGGTTATCCATCTCAGCCAGTTGAACAAAGGCCTCTTCAGCAGATGCCACCTCAACTTATTCAACATGCGCAGCAGCAGCAGCCACCGCCCCCACTACCCCAGGCACAGCCACAGACTCAGCAGCAACAGCAACAAATGATGATGATGCTTATGATGCAACAGGATCCTAAATCAGTCAGGCTTCCTGTGCCACATGGTGTTCATCCACCTAGGGGCCCTTTAAATCCAGAAACTCAAAGAATGCCAATGCAGCAGAGTGGTAACATGTCAGTAATGGTTAGTTTACAAGGTCCTGGATCAGTACCTCCATCTCCTGATAAGCAAAGAATTTCTTTGCCAGGCAATCCTCCTCTGGGGAATAGTGCAAGAAAGATGGTTTACCAAGATAATGTACAGAATCCTTCCAGTTCACCACTGGGAGAAGTTTCATCAGTACCCTCTCTCCCAGAAGGAAATGGAGCTGATGGGCCACCGGCATCAGGGGCTCAAAATAATATGACCTCTCATTTAGTAGTTTCACAAACTCAGTTAATGATGACGGGGCCAAAACCTGGACCTTCTCCACTTTCAACTTCCCAAGGTGCAAGTCCTCAACAACAATCTAATTCTTTACCTGGCTCTCATACACACCATTTCCCAAATGTAGCCACCCCGTCTCAAACTTCAAGGCCTAAAACCCCAAACAGAGCAAGCCCAAGACCATACTATCCTCAGACTCCTAATAATCGTCCACCTAGCACAGAACCTTCAGAAATAAGCTTATCTCCAGAGAGACTTAATGCTTCTATTGCGGGTCTCTTTCCTCCCCAAATTAATATTCCTTTGCCTCCAAGGCCTAATCTTAACAGAGGATTTGATCAACAGGGTCTTAATCCAACTACCTTGAAGGCCATTGGACAAGCCCCATCAAATCTCACAATTAACAGTCAGTCTGGTTTTGCTGCTCCACAGTCTCACAAGCTGGATACTGTTGTTGTCAATTCAGGAAAGCAAGCCAACACTGGAGGAACAAAGCGAGCAAGTCCAAGCAATAGCAGAAGGTCCAGTCCTGGGTCTAGTAGGAAAACCACGCCAAGTCCTGGCAGACAAAATTCAAAAGCAGCTAAATTAGCATTGCCGACTCCACAGAACCCATCACTTTTGCAAAACATGGAATTACAAAGAAACATGGTAGTTGGTCCAACTTCTTTATCAACACCTGTGACAACAAGTTTTCCAAATAACAACATGCTGAATACTCAGAATCCTGCAATTTCTGTATCTGTTATGACTGGCATTCCTGAAGACAGCAAAGAGAGCCTTAATGTTTCTCAAGACAATGAATGCCAAAGTACACAGGTTGTCCAGGGTAACAAAGACCAGCCTAATATTGAACTAAAAGGCCTTCCCAGCCAAGAAATCAAAATTTCTGAAGAACAACCAAAAAAAGATGAGCCATCTTTAGATACCAACAAGCTTCCCAGCTTGGAGGAAAATAAGACTATGAGAGAGGCACCAACTTCCTTAAGTCAACTTCTTGATAATTCTGGAGCTCCCAATGTAACCATTAAACCCCCTGGGCTCACCAGTCTTGAATTACCATCAATGGTAACCTCTGGCGAGGAGCTAAAGAAGATAGCTGTTGTTCCTCCACTACAGGATTCCTCTTCAAGCAAAGAACCTTCTAGTTCCTTAAGCTTGCCTCAGAATAATGAAGCCTGTTCAACTCAAGTGCACCAAGAACTAGGAGAGATAAATTTAAATGTTACACAGAATGTCCCTCCAGTAATACAAAGACCTGTTAGCTCCTCCTCTATTTCCACTTCTTTACCACCCAATCAGATAACAGTTTTTGTAACTTCAAACCCCATTACATCTTCTGCTAACACATCAACACCATTACCATCTCATTTACAGCCTACATTAGTCTCTACTGTCGTCACAATGCCCAATGTAGGTAACAAAGTTATGGTTTCTGAGGGACAATCAGCAGTTCAGTCTAATTCCCGGCCTCAGTTCATTACACCAGTTTTTATAAACTCATCTTCAATCATTCAGGTTATGAAAGGATCTCAGCCAAGTACAATTCCAACTGCACCATTGACCTCTAATTCTAATTTAATGCCTCAGTCAGTTGCAGTTGTAGGTCCTCTGCACATACCACAGAACATAAAGTTTTCATCAGGGCCTGCTCCTCCTAATAGTCCTGTCCCTAGCATACCAACAAGCAGGTCACTGGTTCTTAATCCACTGGCAGCTCCTATTCAGCTTCCTTCTCCCCCGTCTATGGCATCTTCAAATGTTCTTCCACATCCCCATGTTCAACAAGTCAAAGATTTTAACCCAGATGAGTCCAGTTCTCAAGCTAGTGTATCAGCTGATCAGTGCTCTGTAACGGCGACACAGTCTGGAGCTGTGGTTACATCTCTTCTAACAAGTAGTCCGGGATCTTCTGGAAACAGGCGAAGTCCAGTTTCATCCGGTAAGGGAAAGGGAAAAGTGGACAAGATTGGTCAATTTTTGCTGACCAAAGCATGTAAAAAAGTTACAGGTTCCCTTGAAAAAGGGGAGGAACAACATTCTTTGGATGGAGAAGTTGAAGGCCAGGGCCCTAATAGTCTGGGAACAGAGCAATTACCTGTAGAACTAGACAATAGAACTGTGACACCTCCAGCACTCAGTCTTCTAAGACAGAGCACTTCTGGGCCTGGGAATTTGAGTGTTAGCACGGCTGCTACTGTTTCTGCTTCTGTATCTCCAAGCTTATCAAGCAACACTCCTCCCACGAATGTACTGTCGGTAGTAACCACTCCTATAATCTCAGAGCTTGCACCCACCGCTCCAAGCACTAATAGTAACCGTGGTGGTTTACCAGATGAGCAAATTGGGATTGGCTTAGTGGAGGAAAAAGGAGGAGCACATCAGGAATTGCCACAGAATATAGGTACGTACTCTGTGTGCACTGTTATTCTCCCACCACCTATTACAATTATGAGCCAGAAATTCAGCTGATATGTGGAGCTTTAGGGATCTGCATTTGCAATTACCATAAAATCCAGACAGTTTGACAGAGGGTAATATAACCCAGTTGCTGCTCCTAGAGCATTGTTTTTATAGCATCTGAATGGTATAACTGTGCTTGTAACATTACACTGAAAATAGCTTATTTTTATTTAAAAAAGTGTTACTTGTTCCCACATTTAACTCAATTTTTACATAAGAGAATTGCTGTCGGTCAGCTCTTAGAACAGAAACGAAAAGCGTCTTCATAAAAACTGTGATTTCAGTTCAGCTTTATGAGAGTCTTTGAGTGTATTAAGAGGCTGCATTAATTTTTTCTACATGCTGAGCTTGTGAAAATATTCCCAATTTTTAAATAATTTTATTATGTGAAATTCATAATTTTTCTTGCTACTGCAGTAGATCTGAAAGATATATTTGTGTTCAAAATACAAGTTTACTTGCTCAAAACCATTTCTTCCCCTTAATCCTGTTGTGAAGCAAAATACTGAACATGAGATTTCAAGTGCAGTATGCTCTGATGCTATAATGCATGAGTAATTTCACTTAAAGATCAAAAGTAGGGAGAAAAATTGTATTTGAACACATGTAAAGATGATAAAAGGTGTACATACAATTTCTGTTGTTCAATCTCTTGTGACCTATAATTTCACCAATTCTCCAACCAGGAAAATTCTGTATGGATTGGAAATATTCTTGCCAGAAAATGCAAGTTTGGTTTTGTATTATGTTTAGAGTGATTTTTCTTTCAAATTAGTATGTGAAGTAAACTTTTGTCCCAAAGAATTAAATGTGGGTAAGAAGACTTAACTGTGAGCATGAGCACAAGGTCCCCATTCTAAAAATGTTAACCCTTTCTGGAAATTATTAATTACTATCAATGTGCAGCAACTTTTTTAATATTCTCTTTTTTCACTTAAAAAGAGTGAGTTTAAATATCCACATTTCAGAGACACAAAGCAGCAAGATGTAATTATGAGTAAATGTCATGTGAGAACAAAAAGTGTCTTGATGTCTAACCTGGGTTTTTTGGTCACTATTACTATTCAAGCAGCTGAAAAGGTTTTAAGATGACCTAGCTAATTTTTGCTGTCATTTTTATAGTCCCCCTGAAAACGGAATGGAAATAAAATGGCTTCTGAAGTAAATTCTTGGAAGCATTTCCCATTAGTGCTTTATATCATGAAATTTGGACACCAGGATTGAAATACTGACACCCTTGAATGGGAATTTTTCCATAGATGTTAATGGGGCCACAATTTCACCTGAAGTATTATTGATAGCTTTATCAGCTAATTAAATGTCTTAACATTATTCCACAATGGGGGGGGGGGGGGGCGGGAATAGCTATTAACAAAAATTAGCCGTGACAATCTTCCTCTAAAACATTGATGGCAAACAATGTTGTGTTACTTTCCAAGTGACTTTGCTGCTGCTCCTTTTATTCAGCATGTGAGATAAATACCGAGAAGAGGAATGGGAACAGATGTGTAATCTAGTTACAGAGAGAGGAGCTTTCCTTGGAAGCATAAAATATAATATGGTAGAGTGACCTTGTTAGTTCATGGGAATATAACCCCTGGAATTATGTAGGTTTTATTTCAAGAGTACAAAATAGATAGTTGTTCTAATATTTGCAGCAAGCTGCAGTTCCACACTTGAAAACTCCATGTCTCACTGAAAAGTAACAGGAACCCCCGTCCCCTTCCTCCCCCCCCTGCCCCCACACCTTTTTTTTTTTTTTTGACATTCTGAACGCAATGTAACCTTTTTCAGCCTAGCTGGTTATGTAACATAGGCAATAGTTACAAACCCATAACGTGGTGTGGCAACATTTAACTTTGAAATAGTAAAAGGGCTGGTGATTGCTGCACCAGTTCCACACCAGAGGTGATGGTATTTTAAAGGTGAAAGCAAAAGCCTTTTTATGTGCGAAGAAGCTGCGTTCAAGATTGTCTTTATCCTGCAACTTGAGTTCACCAACTTGTAAAGCAGAGGTAGATAGTTGCATATTCTATGCTGTTTTAGATTTTGGCAGTGGGATCAGCCACTGAAGGAAGATCACAGAATTTCAGTTAGACTTGCCATGCAGTTAAAGGAAGAACTGAGTTTTCAGTTTTATCTCAAAATGTATGTATAATTTTATGGCTCTAAAGTCATATAGTCAGTTGTTTAAGTCGGACCTAAAGAGTTCTGGGTTTATTTTCTTTTTGAATTATTTAGCATGCTTTTTTTCTAACAAGGCTGTTTTCCCCTGCTTATTTTTAACTTAGTAGTATAAAGAATATTAAGTCAGGTCTTCGTTGGTTTTTCTGGAGGTCTTCTTGAGAATCTCTGCAATGTATTTTAAACTCTTGCAATTTAATTGAAAGGGTAAGAGTGTTTAACATTAATAGACATCCTTTCTCCCAAATGTTCATTAGGTATTGGAGTTGTATCATTGTTAAAACCAGAGAGAGACCAGAATTTAAAAAAAAACTAAATGAAAATCCCTTAACTTTTTCAGTTCTTTATCTCATGTGATGTTTAATTTCACCAATTCTCCAACCAAACTATATGGATTGGAGAAATCCAAAATTTTTAATGCAAAAAACAAGCAGAATTTTTTTTTCTCCTTGGTTTTTCTACCACCGCCCCTCCCCCCCCCCCCCACTTCCCTCCCCCAAAAAGAAATGCAATCAGTCTTAGGTTACCATATTGCTGTGTAGGCTGGGCTGATCGTGCAAGGCAAAAAATCCTATAATTGCTTTTGAAAGAAAAGTGGATCAGTGCTGACTTTTTCCTCCCTTTTATTTTAGCATCTTCACAACATTTAACCCAGAAGGAAACTCCAGTTGCAACACCAGAAAGTGCTGTTCAAAGAACAGGTAATTTTTACTGTGGAAATCAGCATACACCTATGTATTATGTATGCAACTTTGCATTATTTTGCATTTCTGGGAAGCAGTTGCCTTTTGTTGGTTGTACACACTGTCCTTATTGAAACAATTTTGATACTGTTATTCATTGAAACAGTTATTTCATAAATTTATGGGAATGATCAGCATGATAGCTTGGGTGCCTCCTGCTGTTTAAGCATTTTGTCCTGCATGCCTTAATTTTAATTTATATGAACAGACTATATTGTTTTTTGAAATGTAGGTTGAAATTTTCAAAGTAGTGATGGGGATTTAGACACATTTTCCATTTATTTTAATGGTGGTATATTTACATCTCCCAGGACAGCTTTGAAAGTCTCAGCCATCAACTTTAAGGGCTGGATTTTCCAAAGAACTCAGTTCTCCCATTTAGATACCTAGATGATTTTCAGAGGTGTTAAATGGGAGCTCCTGGGTGCTGAAGACCTTTGAAATCCATTTAGGTCCCTAAATGGGAAACTGAGTGCTCTTGAAAAACTGTCCATCCTTAGAGGCCTAAATATGTGCTGCTGGGTACTTGATCCCTTTTGAAATTCTGGCCCTAAAATCTAATTTCTTTTCTACTCGTTTTTTTAATGAACCCACAGCAGCGTTTGCACCGATCCATTTTTCTTGCTGTCTTTGGGAAGAGCTATTTGCTATCATCTAAGATAATAGACATATTAAATTCTGTTTAAAAAACCAAACAAATCTTGCTGAGGCCTTAATCCTAAAAACACACACACGTGAGTAGCCCCACTGTCATTGATGGGACCATTAATATGTGTACAGTTCAGCATGTGTGTGGAGGCCTTAGTGTGACTGAAAATGGGTCTTGAAGAAAAGACTGCACTGACTTGTTCAAAAACATCCATTTAAATGAAAGAAAACAATTACAGGCAGGCATGCTTTTGGGGTTATGTTCTGCTCTTCAAGCTGGGGGGATGTGGGTGTCACAGGAAGTTCATGTGAAGAAACCGCAATTCTGATTTTTACTATGGAATATTATCCTTGCTTATAGAATTCTGCATGGAAGGAAAATTTCTAGTAATTTCAAAATTCAGTCTCTTGCTCTAGATTAGCATATTCAGTCCATTTTGCTTTTCTGTTGTTGTGGGTCAAACAAGAATATGAAATCAGTGATTTGATAAGCCAACTCTCCTTATTTCTTAGTGAGTTTTTAAAAAATTCTTTTTCTAACTGTCACATTTGGAACACACTGTAGAAAAATTACATTTAATTAAAAAGTTAACAGGCATTGTTAAAGCATTCTTCAAGGAAAAGCTTGTCAGTGCTTTGTGCAGCAGTGGCTAAGAAAAGTGAACAAAATTTTAGGATATTTCAGGATGGAGTGGAGAATAATACTGAAAATATATTAAATTATAACATTATTCTGTCAATCAATGGCATGTCCTTGTCTGGAATACTGTGTTCAGACCTGGGCACCCTGTCTCAATGAAAACTTAGCCAAAAGAGTGGGGATTCAAAGACTGGCAACAAGAAGATTAGAGACCTGGAAAAAATCTCATTAAATGGGACTGGTTACCATAGAGAGGAGACATACAAGAGGAGAACATGCAAAAGTTGTACAAAATAATGAATGGTATGAAGAAGGCAGACCAGCAGCTTCTAGTAATCCTTTCTCATAATATAAGAACAAGGGGACATTCAATAAAATTGAAAGATGTCAAGTTTAAAATTGAAAAAAGGAAATACTTTTTCATACAATACACAACAAGACTGTGGAACTCATAGCTATAAGCTATCTTTGAGGCCAGGAGCTTAGCAAGACTCAAAAAAGGATTGTACATTTATATTAAGAATATCCTGACTTATACTTTCAAGATTTAAAAAAGAAACCCCTTTGGAAGGGATATAAGCCTTCATGCCTCATGGCATAAGGCAAAGACTAACTCAAATGAGGGTTAAGAAAAACCTTTCCCTGTGGACAGGCTATTCTACAATTGCCTTCTGCGGGGTTTCTTGTACCTTTCTCTGATGTAGTTGGTGATGGCCACTGTCAGAGATGTGATACTGGGCTAGCTGGACCACTGGTCCAGTATGGAATTTCCTAGCTATAGGGTTGTTTGAGAGTAACAATTGTCTTGTAGAGTAGGGAAGTTATTTTACCAACCCAGTTTAGGATAAGCGATCTGAGATAAATAATGGTGCCTAAAGGGTTGTGTTTATTTTGAGGCAAAGGGTGGGATCAAGTTATACTAATGAGAAAAAAGTTATACAGTATGTTACACTGAGAATATTTAAAATGAAGTCTAGGTTTCTTAAAATATAGATCTGCCTGTGTATATTTCTGCTGTGTTTTAACATTACCATGAAATGTTGTGAGAGAATCCTACAGTGTATTTCATAGTTTTCCCCCAAAGCTTATATTACAGGTAGCAGTCACATATCTTCCAGATATCTGATTTTTAACGTGTATATATTTCCGCAGCAGGTTAGAAATATATCTTTTTCTTTTGCAGAACTTGAAGCAAATGCTGCAATAGTTGCTGGCCAAAGGTAAGTAGATAGTCGCTGTAGATTCAGGATGAATGTAGCTATCTTTGGAGGGTGTCTGTTTCTCTTTGACTTTGCCTTAATCATACAACTTTCAAGAAATTCTTTATTGCCACAGCCTCTTTATTCTCCTTGGCCACACATCTTTTTTCTCTATTGAAAAGACTGGTTAGGCCAGGTGTTATTAAAGTAGGATACTGTTGCATTAAGACTCCCAAATGTGCCCCTACACTTCTGGACAGCAAACTTGTGTATCACCTTGTCAGATCGGTCCATCAGCCCTCACAGAGCCCTCACATGTCATTCGTATTGTTCTAGCCATTCCCTCAGCCACCCGCTGACCAGGCTGTCAGTGGTACCGGACACCCGATCAGCATAGCGCATCACAGCCCAGAACCCCTGAGCTCAAGTTATCCACCAGCCTCCCAAGTATCTGGGACTATAGGCGCATGCCACCCGCCTGGTAACTCGTATATAGTTAGTTTTTATAGATGTGTACTGCTTTTATTGTTTTTAGGTAGTTTCTAGTCGTTTTAGCGTAGACTAGCTAGTTTGGGGGCCTGTTTTTTGTCTTTGCTCTCCCTGCCCCTGGTATCCAAACACGGGTACTGTTCTATGCCTGAGGCTTTAAAATCTGTGCCTCCCTGCCCTCATTCCTTCTCAGTCAGTGACGAACATCAACACTGCCTCTTCACCTTGGGAGAGGGCCAGGTGCAGTATCTATCAGTCCTTCCTCAACCGTACCCAAGAAGGGTTGGGCTCTCTACCTCAGGAAGCATCTCATGGAGGTTGCCATGAGATCTCCTTCAGATGCAGGCCAGGGAACCCCTTCTGTACATCAGCCTGAACAGAACTTTGTATATGGTTGCTATCATTTATTCTGCTGAAAACTGATATTAGTAGAGTCTTGTAGAACATACATGGACAGGTGCTGGCTAACGTATTCAGTAATTCAGGTGGTTAAACATCAGGATGAAGTATGATTTTCATGATAGTACCGGTCTATTGATGTTTTGGGCCACACCTTTTAATAGTGGGAACCTTAAATTGACTATAGGAGTATCTAATGATAGAAATATTGCTAGACTTTTGACAGAGAGAAAATAGTTATGCTAAGACTACTGATCATATCTTTCATGCTCTTCTAAATACAACAGAATGGCTGTTAGCCAGGGCAAATGGTAAACCTTACCCACGTAGGGCCCACTGGGATAGTGGGGAGTACCAAGCTCTAAATGGGGGCTAAGGCTATAAACCTCTGCAGGCTCTGGGGCTGCCCCTGGCGGGAGGGGGGAACCAGAGCTGCCTTCGGCCGTCGGAGCACCCTCCGTGAATCCTCCTTAAGTGTAGCCCTCCTCGAAGGCAGCAGAAAAAAAAATGCAGAGTTCCTGGGGCTGTTGCTGAGTTAATTATTTAAAATAAACGATCTTGTTGCATGCACTGGGCTATCACCGTAATTGTATAGTTAAGTTTGAAGATTGCCTACCATTATAATCTCCCTTTAGCTTCAGCAAAGCTAAACTGAAATTTCGTGGGTGAGAGAGTCTTATAGTGCAGAATTTTTCTGATAAAATGAGGCTAACAAACCAGACATATGGGAGATATGAGGGCTCACAAAATGAGGTTACAACACTTGAACATTTTCCTAACTCTTTTTGACACATTATCTGACTCCAAAATGTCTGGGAACTCCAAATATGTTTGTGTCTTATTCATAGATTCCAAGGCCAGAAGGGACCATAGTGATTATCTAGTCTAGCCTTCTGTACAATACAGGCCAGATAATTTCCCCAAAATAATTCCTACAGCATATCTTTTAGAAAAACATCCAATCTTGATTTAAAAATTGCCAGCGATGGAGAACGCACCACCACCTCTCATGACTCATTATCCTCACTATTAAAAATTTACACCTTATTTCTGGTTTGAATTTGTCCACCTTCAACTTCCAGCCATTGGATCATGTCAGAACTTTCTCTGCTAGATTGAAGAGCCGATTATCAAATATTTGTTCACCATGTAGGTACTTGCAGACTGTAATCAAGTCATCCCTTAACCTTTTCTTTGTTAAGCTAAATAAATTGATCTCCTTGGGTCTATCACTATACATAGGGCCCTACCAAATTCACAGTCCATTTTGGTCAATTTCATAGTTATAGAATTTTAAAAATAATAAATTTCATGATTTTAGATCTTTAAATCTGAAATTTCATGGTGTTGTAATTGTAGGGGTCCTGACACAAAAAGGAGTTGTGAGTGGTCGCAAGGTTATTGTAGTAGAGGGTTGCAATACTGCTACCCTTACTTTTGTGCTGCTGCTGGTGGTGGTGCTGCCTTCAGAGCTGGGCAGCTGGAGAGTGGTGGCTGCTGGCCGGATCCCAGCTCTGAAGTCAGAGTTGCCGCCAGCAGCAGCGCAGAAGTAAGGATGCCATAGTATGGTATTGCCACCCTTACTTCTGCCCTGCTGCCTGCAGAGCTGGGCCTTCAGTCAGCAGCCACCCAAGTCTGAAGTCAGCAGTATAGTAGTAAGGGTGGCATGGTATTGGATTGCCACGCTTATTTCTGCACTGCTGCTGGCAGGGTGCTGCCATCAGAGCTGAGTGCCCAGCCAACAGCTGCTGCTCTCCAGCCACCCAACTCTGAAGGCAGTGCAGAAGTAAAGGTGGCAATACTGCGACCCCCTTAAAATAACCTTGCAACCTCCCTGCAACTCCCTTTTGGAACAGGACCCCAATTTGAGAAACACTGGTCTCCCCCTGTGAAATCTGTATAGTATAGGGTAAAAGTACACAAAAGACCAGATTTCATGGTGGGAGACCAGATTTCATGGTCCGTGACACGTTTTCATGGCCGTGAATTTGGTAGCTCCCTAACTATAAACCATATTTTCTAAGTCTTTAATCGTTCTCCTGGCTCTTCTCTGACTTTTCTTCAATTTATCAACATCCTTCTTGAATTGTGGACACCAGAACTGGACACAGTATTCCAGCAGCAATTGTACCATTGCTAAATAGAGAGATAAAATAACCTCTTTATTCCTACTCAAGATTCCCCTTTTATGCATCCAAAGATCGCAATACCCTTTGGCCTGTAGCATCGCATTGGGATCTCATGGTCAGCTGATTATCCACCACAGCCCCCACATCTTTTTCAGAGTCAGTGCTTCTCGGGGTAGAGTCCTCTGTCCTGTAAGTATGGCCACATTCTTTGTTCCTAGATGTCTGTTTACATACACCTCTACCTCGATATAACGCTGTCCTCAGGAGCCAAAAAATCTTACCGCGTTATAGGTGAAACCGCATTATATCGAACTTGCTTTGATCCGCCGGAGTGCGCAGCCCCGCCCCCTCCCCGGAGCACTGCTTTTCCGCATTATATCAGAATTCGTGTTATATTGGGTTGCGTTATATCGGGGTAGAGGTGTATAGCCCTTTTAAAACACATTCTGTTTGCTTGTGCCCAGCTTACCAAGCAAACCAGATCGCTCAGTGACCTGTCCTCGTTATTATTTTCTATTCCCACAGTCTTTGTGTCATCTGCAAACTTTATCAGGGATGATTTTGTTTTCTTCCAGGTCATTGATAAAAATGTTAATAGCGTAGGACCAAGAACCGATCCCTGTGGGACCCCAGTAGAAACGCACTTGTTAGGTGATGATTCCCTGTTTACAATTGCTTTTTGAGTCCTATCAGTTAGCCAGCTTTTAACCCAGTGGTTCCCAAACTTTTGTTTGGTGACCCTTTTTACACAGCAAGTCTCTGACTGCAAGCCCCCCGCCCCCTTATAAATTAAAAACACATTTTTAAATAATTAACACTATTATAATTGCTGGAGGGGAAGCAGGGTCTGTGGGTAGAGGCTGAAAGCTTGTGACCCCCCACGTAATAACCTCGTGACCCCCTGAGGGGTCACGTCCCCCAGTTTGAGAACCCCGCTTTAATCCATTTAATGTGTGCGGTGTTAATTTTTTGTCGTTCTAGTTTGTTAATCAAAATGTCATGTGGTACCAAGTCAAACGCCTTACAGAAGTCTAAGTATATTTCATCAGCACTATTACCTTTATCAACCAAACTTGTAATCTCATCAAGAAAAGATACAAAGTTAGTTTGACAGAATCTGTTTTCCAAAACTCATGTTGACTGGCATTAATTATGTTACTTTTTTTAGTTCTTCATTAATTGACTACATCAGTGTGACAGTTCTTGGGGTACCCAGGATTGTGCTGAAGCCAGTTCCCCTGGTTCACTGGCTCTCCCCCCCTCACCATCCCGGAGTGGTACCTGGGCTGCTGGTGCTGGGGAGAGATGGGCCAGCTTAACGGGGGATCCCCAGCTGCTGCTGCTGCTCTGGTGACCTGAACGTGGGAGCTGCGGTCATTCCGGCGCCAGCTGCTGAAACAATGCTGCCACTCTTGTGCCTCCCAGTGCTGCTGTAGCTGCCTTCCTGCCCCATCCCCTCCCCATTGCTCTCCCCACTGTCCCCTGCCCTTGTCCCCCTCGCCCCAGTGCCCCATCCCCCTGCCCCATTCCTCATCCCCCTTCTCTTCCCCCTTCCTTTCCAACTGCCTCTTTTCCCTCTTCCCCCATTATCCTGCATTATCTTGCCTGGGATCGATGTCAGAATGACTGGCCTATAATTACCCGTGTCATCTTGTTTGCCATTTTTAAATATTCTGTAGATATTTAAATATTCTTTCTTCCAGTCTTCTGGAACTTCCCCAGTGTTCCAAGACTTGTTGAAAATGAGCTTTAACAGTCTAGTTAACTCTTCAGCCAGCTCTTGTAAAACTCTTGGATGCAAGTTATCTGGACCAGCTGATTTAAAAATGTCTGACTTCAGTAGCAGCTGTTGAACATCCTCCTGAGATACTAGTGGAATGGAAAGTGTATTATATGATATGACTACATCATCTGTTTTTCCCCGAATACAGAACAGAATTTTTATTGGACATTTCTACTTCTTCCGCATTATTATTATTGATAATTCTATCATTTTCATCTAGTAATGGACCAATACCATTGTTAGGTTTCTTTTTGTTCCTAATATACTTAAAAACAAAAACAAAAAAAAACCCTTCTTACTGTTCTTCACTCTGCTGGCCATAGAGTTCTCCTTGTGTCCCTTATGATTTGTCTACAGTTCCTAAATTCTGATTTATAATCATTACTATCGACTTCCCCTTTCTTTGATTTGTTATATATTTTAAAAATTTATAGGTGCCTTCACTTCCTCTTTAAACCAGATCTTTTTTTAACCAATACAGCTTGCTTCCTCGATTGTGGCTCTTTGGGCATCTAGTAAAGTGTTCTTAAACAATTACAAATGATCAGTCACACGTTTCTGATTTAAATTTTTCCTCCCAGATGATTTGTCTCATAATTGTTTTCAGCTTTGTAATATTGGCCCTGTTAATGCACCAACTATATATACTACTAGTCTGGACTTCATTCTGTTTGCACATTATAAATGTGATCAAGTCATGATCACCTGTACATAAGCAACCATTAATTTTTAATTCTGTGATCAGTTCCCCCTCATTAGTTAAGGCCAAGTCTAATATAAAATTTCCCCTGTGTTGGATGCCATACTTTAAGTTAGGAAATGGTCATCTGTAATATTAGAAATTCTAAGGATGTTGGAGTACTGGCAGCATGAGACCCCCAACGTATGTCACTCAAATTGAAGTTGCCCATGATCACACACCTTTTTTCCCCCTAACATTATAAATAGGTGCAAAGAAGCCGGTCACCTGTTCTCTTGTGTGATTTGGTGGTCTGTAACAGACACCAATACCCCATCCTGTGCTTTATCTTCTAGGACATCTAAAAGCATTCAACATAACTTTCTTCTGAGTTATCAGTGACTCAGAAACAGGTAATGGCTTTTTTGGCAGTGTCTGTCACTTTATGAATCCCTCTGAAGTTTTCTGCAAGTCAGTTTTTATGGAGTTAAGGAATCCTCCCAAGCTGAATGTGGACTTCCAGAACTGCGCATAAGTATCACGCACATTAGGAGAGCCCTGCCTCATGAAAAGTACTAAAGGTCATACACAATTCAGGAAAGGTTGTCTCTGGCTGTTTTGGATTTCCTAATCCCTGTAAAAGCATCAAGGGCAGTGGCTGTAATGGCACCTTCAAATGTCACGCAGTCTTGTGCATTAATCACAGGTATGGGGAGTCAAACCTCCAGTTCCATTTCCACCTCTGCCAGTGACTGGACATCATACTTACAGGCATTTACAAATGTTATTTGGGTAGGCCTCACAACACCCCTCTGAAGTAGATAATTATCGTTATCTTTATTTTACTAATCACATATGGGAAAACAGAGGCTAAGGGACCTACATGTGGAATGCTAATCTAATGGATTAGTCTAAAGTGCAATGTTTCTCAATCTTTTTGTGCTGGTAACCCGCTTTGGACTTAAAAAAAAAAATCGTGACTCCTCTAGAAAAAATTGCGACAGCCTACCTTAAGCTCAGGGCTTCAGCCCCCAGGACTGGCTCTAGGCACCAGCAAACCAAGCACGTGCTTGGGGCAGCACAATTCCAGGGCTGCGTTCTGGGTAGAGTTTTTTTTGTTGCTTAGGCAGTTGTGCTCTCGGAGGGTTTTTTTTTTGTTTTTTTGCTTCGGCATTTGCCCTCTTGAGGGTGTTTTTTATTTTGCTTGGAGCGGCAAAAAACCTAGAGCTGACCCTGTCAGCCCCTCACATCTTGAGGCACAGGGCTTCAGCCCCACCGTGGCTTGCAGGCTCAGGGCTTCAGTCCCCCATGAAACATGTACATTGGCTTTGCAGGGCCCCCTGTGGTGTAGGGCCCCAGGCAATTTCCCTGCTTCCTACCCTTTAGTGCTGGCCCTGCTTGCAACCCCCTAAATCTCTCCAGTGACCCCACTGGGGTTGCAACCCAGACATTAAAAAACACTGATCTAGTGGGTTAGATATGAGATCTGGAGAGCTGGGGTCGAAGCCTGGTGTTGACACTTGTTTTATGTCTTAGGCAAGTCATTTAGCTTTTCTGTGCCTCTGTATTCCCATATGTAAAATGGGGATACTTATTTGCCTACCTGGTTACCTGCTCTCTGCCTTTCCATGCTTGCCAATGTTCTGTGCCTTTTTGTCTTTGTAACTTGATTGTTGAATTCCTTGGCTTTCAGACATCAGCTGTTAAAACTACAAACTTGTATAAGTTTTCTCTCTTAAAATGAGGATTTCCTCTTAGAAATGACTATGTAAAAATAGAACCTTTGTACTCTACAGATCTCCTCTGTGTGTTTTTTCAGACTCAGGACTGCTGACTAAAATACATTTTTATTCTTGTTAGTCCTGCAGAGACGTCACATGAAGAGGGCATGAAGTGAATTCTGTTCCTTCTTGTGTGTTATCAACAGAGAGTTGTTTAATTGGTTCCACTTAGTTAGCTTGTGAACCCACAGAAGACAATAGGGTTGCATAGATGTCACTGAGGGCTTCATTTGGCCTGTTGAAATTTACTGGTGAGTCAAGGTGGGTGAGGTAATATCTTTTACTGGACCAACTTCTGTTGGTGAGACAGACAAGCTTTCGAACTACACAGAGCTCTTCCTCAGGTCTGGGAAAGGTAACTCAGAGTGCCACAGCTAAATACAAGGTTGAACAGATAGTTTAGCATGAGTAGTTAGCCCATATTCTAAAGGTGAAGTGGCTTGTTAACTCCCCTGTAGACCTAGGACAAAAAGGGGGGTTAATGGGTTACAGATTGTTGTAATAAGCCATAAATCCAGCATCTTTATTAAAGTCAGAATTTTTAGTGTCTAGCAGCAGGGCTCCCCTTTTGAAAGTGTTGTGCAGGTTTCCTTTGAGGATGAGGACTGATAGGTCAGACATAGAGTGATCACTTTCTGAAAAGTGTTCACCCATAGGGGATACAGGTTTTTTTTTTTAATTTTTTTAATTTTTCTCTGTGAGCTCATTCAAGAGCATAGTGATTGTCTGGTTTCACCCACATAGTCGTTGTTGGGGCATTTAGTGCACTGGATGAGGTACACAGTAGCATGTGTAGGATCCATGGATCTTGAAAAGAGTGTTGTGGGAGATATTGATCATGGTAGCAGTGGAGAGATGTCTGCAGGTTTTGCATCTGTTCTGCTAACGTCTGGTCATGGTCTTAATAAAGACACTGGATTTATGGCTTATGACAACAATCTGTAACCCACTGATCCCCCTTTTTATCCAATGACTACAGGGGTGTTAACGGGGCACTTCATCTTGAATGGTCCTTTAGAAATACGTTCTGAACTATCTGTTTAACCTCATATTTAGCTGTGGCACCTTTCCCAGACCTGAGGAAGAGCTCTGAGTAGCTCAAAAGCTTGTCTATCTCGCGAACAGAAATTGGTCCAATAAAAGGTATTACCTCAACCACCTTCTCTCTAATATCCTGTGGCCAACACGGCTGCAAAAACACTGCATACAACAGTGAAACTTATTAGTGTCTGTGTATGAGAAGAAAATAACTTAGCTTAATTCCCAGAGCACAAGATGAGTTTGCAAGGCTGGTAGAAACGAGTAAACAGTTTTAAATGTAAACAAATGTAAACACCTGCTAATATGGTGTGAGAGAAAATAAATGTGAAGCCCCACAGTACCATTGTAGAATAACTTTTCATGGCAGAACTGCACTTTGTTATTAATTCTTTTAAAGCATTAAACCCACCTTAATAAAGCCTGTTTTGGTCTGGGAATAAATCATTTAGAAAGATTAGTGAAGCAACTCTTCTTAGTTGTACAAAATAGTTGACAACAGTCCCTTCTTAAAAGTTCACAATTCTCTCTTGTGTTCATTTGTGACTTCAGTTCTGTATTTCCTTATTATAGCAGTTTCTTATATAACCTAAGACTTTCCCTAGACTTCAGTAATGGTGATATCTGCTGACCATTTAAAATATACCCAATTTCTCGGTCATTTGAATGTTTCAAATAACTCTCTTCCCTTATCCCTATCATTTCATATCTTCAGTGCTAAGGATCTGGAACTGGTATGCTTGTCTAATGAATTGCATTAAAAAAAGATTCTTGCACTTCACCAGAAATATTTTGTCTCACTTTATTAGTAATGAGGCAAAAGAGAGTTGTGAAAAATCTAAAACTCCAAGTAGAAGAAATTCAAGAACAGAGGAATCTGCTGCTTCACAGGAAACAGTAGAGAATGGACAGCGCAAGAGGTCCTCCAGGCCATCATCTGCCTCTAGCACCGCAAAAGGTAAAATGCACAGCCATCCTTACTGTGGAATGGGCAGGAAGTGAAGTAGTTTCCAAAATAATAATGTCATTTGAATAAGTGCACCATGCCTATGGTGTTCAGTGTATGCTCCTAACCCTAGAGTTAGTACTGATGAGTTAGAGACAGGCTGGAGTTTCAAAGTTTACATAGTTCAGTACCTGCAGTAAATCTCTTGTATGCAAATTTTTTACTGTAGTTTGTTTTCTGCAGTACTCATTAACCTAGCATTCAAAAAAATCATAGTACTCTTAAAATATAGTACTCTTGGCAGTAATGGGCAGACATTGAAAGAAGTGTACTCAGGCAAGACAGTGACATTTTTCCTACAGTCTGAAAGAAGTGAGACAAAAGCTTATGTCTTCTAGTGTGTGATCTGCTTTCGCAAATCCAAATGGTCTTGTTATGCTGCTCAGGCATGCTTAGAATGCTGCCTCGATGACAGTCCAAGAGTTTTGTGTGCTGGTACACAGATCCTCAGCTGTTCTGTCTAAGAACATGTGAAATCCTAAAGTTACAGATATTAACCCATGGCATCAGCAGTTGCAGGAGTGTCTTATTTCTTTAAGGGCTATGGTCAGGAACAAAGTATGCAGCATTTGTGTGGCACATATATGTTCATTGGTAGAATGCCTGGTTCATGATGACAGTGACTGGGACGTGGGTGGTCAGGCCTAGTGGTTGGAGTCACAGGTCAGAGCAGAAGTCAGAGACCAGATGCCAGAGCTGAGGGTTGGAGCTGGGTTACCTGGAGTGAGGCAAGGCTGGGTCAAAGGCAGGAGCAGGGCTGGGCACAAGCAGGTACAAGAGCTATCGCAGCTATGGGTGAGTAACTGCTGAACTGCTTCTCATTTTTTCCCGTTGATTTAAGTACACCACATCCTCAAATGACAGTAGCTATGGGTAGGTCTACTCTTACTACAGCAACCGAAGAGGTTTTTCCATTGCTGTAATAAATCCACCCCTTTGAGAGGTCATATGCAGAGCGATGGAAGAATTCTTCTGTCAGCCAAGCAGTGTCTATAGTGAGGGTCAGGCTGACCTAATTACATTGCACAGGGCATTTTCGCAGCCCTGAGTGAGATACTTAGGTTGACCTGTTTAGGTGTGGACCAGGCCATACGTTGACATAGACATTCTTCCTTCAACATAGCAGCCTCTACACTGGGACTTAGGTCAGCATAGCTACATCAGTCAGGGTATGGCTTTTTCACACCCTTCACTAGCATACCTACGTCCACCTAACTTGTAAGTGAAGACTGAGCTGATGGGGTCAGTCTCATGTCAGTAAAGTTCTGGTAGGTGAGACTCATGTAATGATGTAAAGAGAATGTCAAGAGGAATTTTCTGCCAATATTTTAAAGATAACACATAGAACATTAAGAAATAACACAGATTTATAATGAAATGAAATTGATCAAATTAAATTCAGCAACCTTTTCCCACACTGGAAACATTACAAATGTTTACATTTTTACCTTCAAAGTGTTCCAGAGAGCACTTCCAGCTAAATATAGTACTGAATCAAAATATAGTATCAAAAATTGCATTGAGGTATCTATGTATTCTGCGGTCCCATGGCCATGAAATTCACTTCCTGTAACATAATTGTGCTCCAGAATCTCATCTTTCATTTTAAAAATTAATGATCTTTGATTTTAAAGAAGTTTGAAAATGTGAACAGAATGTGGAGTGATACAGTGATATCTTCATGAGTTTGAGGCAGCCTGAAACAATAGCTTTGGGAGGTGTAACCTGTCCCATTCACTGTAGTAGATTAATTCTGAAACCTAAACATGACAGACAGACAATGGCATTTTAAAAACGAAAAATGTGGGAACAGCATAAAATAAATGGTATTTAGTATCGGAATAAACACGTTTGTTCCACTATTTGTTTTTCTATTAATGAAATAAAAACCTCCTTTTTTTTTTTTAAACCATGTATCTGAAGCTGCCACAGAATCTAGGTCCAGCTTACCAAATTGTACACAGGGCCTTGATTTCCTTTCCCCCCATTTAGGTGACTGGGCAAGCTCAGGACCAAAGACAAAAATGAAAACAAAAACCCAAGAATTTTTCAGGGGAAACACACTATGCCTGTCACAGCTAGCTAGGGAACTGATGGAACCTGAAGAAGTTTGTCATTGGTGCATACTCCTGACTGTTCTACCTTTTAATAGCGAATGAGAACTTTTTTTTTAAGTGTATTTATTATTTTAAATGCATTCAGGAATGTGTTAGGTGCCTTTCATTACGAATAAAAGCACAATCCGTGCACTAAGAAACATACAAACTGACTTCAGGAACTCTGCAGTGAGGGATAGGAGAGGTGATGCAAGTTCTCTAAACAAAATCTAGTGCATAGTAAGATGGAGTAAAAGACATTGTTGGAAGAGAAATACTTGGCTAGTTCTTGTAGGCATTTTGGAAGAAGTGGCTCTACACAGGAAGGATTTAAATGAAGAGAGGGTTGTAGCTTTGCAGACCTGCTCATGTGTGCAGTGCCCTTGCTGAAAGGCAGCAAGGTAGAAACAGCCCAAGGACAGTTGTAGAAGTGGGCAAACTGAGTCAGTTTTACGTGATCATTACATATGTGGCGCACACTAGTTTGTAGTTTTGGGTAGTGACCAGTGTTAGAATTCCAGTAATGTTCAGAAGACATTAGACTATTGGCTCCAAAAGTGAGTGATTGAAACAGTACTCCATATAATGGTGGAAGCTTGCCATTTATTCTACCAAACACCAGAAACCCTATTTAATACAAACAGAAAACAAACCCTACAACTAGTGTTGCTTGTGGCCAAACGATATGAATGCTGCATGACTGCTTGGAGTTAAACTCAACCGACTGGTACAGATTTCTAGGAGCAAAAAACTCCAGTTGGTATAAGTCATGCCTGTTAGTGCAGTTCACTTTTGAGTAGTGGCACTGAATAGATACTCTTGAGAACCACTGGAACATGTCTGGCTGCAGCCTTTATCATTGTCGCTTTTGATTAATCAAATTTTGTAACTTTTTATTCATGCTGACTTTACTACAGTAACATTTAATGGGCACAGGGACGTACCATTGTGTTTTATAGATTCAGAGATTTTAAGGCCACAAGGGACCAGCATGAGCATCTAGTCTGACCACCTGCACATCGCAGGCCACAAAACCTCGCCCACCCACTCTGGCAATATACCCTCTGGCTGAGTTACTGTAGTCCTCAAATCTTGATTTAAAGGCTTCAAGTTATTGAGACTTCACCATTTACTCTAGTTCAAACCAGTCAGTGACCAGTGATCCGTGTCCCACCCTGCAGAGGAAGGGAAATCCCTCTGGGCTTTCTACCAATCTGAACCGAGGGAAATTCCCTCCCAACCCCAGATATGGCAATCAGTTGGACCCTGAGCATTTCAGCAAGATCCAAAAGCTAGACATGTGGGAAACAATTCTCTGGCTGTTGGATTTTGCTGAAATGCTCAGGGTCCAATTGACTGCCGTATCTGGGGTCGGGAAGGAATGAGTGGGTGAGGTTCTGTTGGGGACTCAGAGCCCTCCCTATCTAGAGTCCCATCTCTAGCCATTGGAGATATTTGCTGATAACAGTCGCGAATGGACCATATGCCATTGTAGGCAACATCATCATACCATCCCCTCCATAAATGTCTCAAACTCAGTCTTGAAACAAATTAGGTTTTTTGCCCCCACTACTCCCCTTGGAAGGGTGTTTTAGAACTTCACCCCTCTGATGGTTAGAAACCTTTGTCTAATTGCAAGCCTAAACTTGTTGATGGACAGTTTATAACCATTTGTTCTTGTGCCAACATTGGCCCTTAACTTAAATAACTCCTCTCCCTCCCTGATATTTATTTCTCTGATGTATTTATAGGGAGCAAACCTATCTCCCCTCAGCCTTTGTTTTGTTAGGCTAAACAGGCCAAGTGAGGCAGGTTCTCCATTTCTGTGATCATCCTGGTAGCTCTTCTCTGCACCTGTTCCCGTTTGAATTCATCTTTCTTAAACATGAGAGACCAGAATTGCACACAGGATTTGGTTTTTTGCTTTGTTGCCTTGCAACACTGTTTTTCCCCACTGGTTTTAAAATGCAGACTGTTACCAAAGGATAGTCTTCAGAAGACATTGTAAAGAGCCAAAGAATCATCACAAACTTTTACAGTGTTGTATTTAGTTAAAATTGTAAGGATGTAGGTTTCCTCAGTCCTTGCTCAATATTTTTCTTACTGCTTTAAAATGGAAATTGTGAGTGCACTTGAAATGTCCTCTACTTTCGCTCTAGCTTCTGTAAGTACTTCTGTTTCCACGGCTGAAGTGCTACAGTATTTTGTAACTTGTGATGCAAGTTATTAGTGAAGCATAGTAGATTCTCCTTACAGCAGCCATACATTAAGCAAAAGCAAGAGTTTCATACACAGTTGTGTAACATCAGGACTCAAGCCCTCTCTGTAGTGGGACCAATACAGGGCCGACTCTAGGCAGCAGCAAAACAAGCTGATGCTTGGGGCGGCACATTTTTAGGGGCGGCATGGCCGGCGCCAGAATGCCGCCCCTAAAAATGTGCCCCGGCCTCCCTAGCTCACCTCCGCTGCTGCTGCCACGGCCGCTACTCGCCCTCCCTCCCTGGCTCTCAAACCTGGGAGGGAGGGGGAGCAGCGGTCCGCGAATCAGCTGTTTCGCGCGCCGCGGCGGCTCAGGGTCTCCCCCTCCCTCCCAGGCTCTCAAACCTGGGAGGGAGGGGGAGATCCCGAGTGGCCGCGGTGCGGCGCCGCTTCTCCCCCTCCCTCCTTCCCTCCCTCCTAGGCTTGAGAGCCTGGGGGGGAGGAGGCAGGGCTGGGGATTTGGGGAAAGGGCGGAGTTGAGGCGGGGCCGGGGGTGGGGTAATTAAATAAGGGGGGGGGGGGCGGCCAAAATTGTTTTTGCTTTGGGCGGCAAAAATCCTAGAGCTGGCCCTGGACCAATAGAGTCTGCACTTAAAAGGCACATTCCAAAAAACATTCATTTTTTTCCTATTACACCCATCTCTGGAGTGCCTAAGCACTGCACATGTAACTGTGTAGTTCAAGTTCTTCAAGCCATGTGTAATGTTTCCTGGGTTTCTTTTTGTGGCAGTGCTTTGCAAGATGGCAGAATCATAACTAGAGCTAATACAGTAATAATACTTACACAGCATCTGTCAGCCAAGGATCTTAGAGCTTTGCAAATTTTAAGCCTCTGGACATCCCTGTGAGCGGGGAAGCTGTTTGCACATATCCTTGCAAGAGAAGCTACTGAGAGTTGATTATCATTATTTATTTGGGATTGTCCTGTCTGCCTAAAGGCCTCAGTCAGGATCAGGGACCCATTGGGTTAGGAGCCGTAAAAACTCAAGATGAGAAACAATCCCTGCCCTGGGGAGCTCACAGTCTGAATTCTCCTCCCCCACAGTATGTTTTTTTAACATGTACAAAAAAAAAAAGCAATGTGTGTGCCTCTCTTGAAAGGCTTACTAGCTTAGCATCCACAGGTTTTTCCTTTTAATTTCAGAGACGAATGCCAGTGCAATGCAGTCTAAAAGAAGAAAATCCAAGTAAAGTACTGCACGGAAACACAAGACTTGTAAATGAGTGTGAATTTACCAATAGCAATTTTGAGTTGTGATTTTTCTTTTTTTGAAAAAAGAATAAAATGATGTACAGTAAAGTCATCTGAATATTATACTGTTCCCAGTAAGTGCAAGTTTTTTCTAAAAACAAATAAATGGATATAAAATTGGGTTATTGTTAAACCCTCTGGTATTCTAAGATGAAGTCCAGAGTTAGTGCATTAGGCTAATGTGTTGTAAGAAATGCGAGGGAGGGAAAGGCAGTTGTAAACTTATTTCTAAGTTTCCACTTTTCATAAAAAAAAAAATTAGATTACAGGGTTGCCATTTTTAGGTAATAAAATGATGTATTGTGCTGTTGTTTTAAGTACTGTATGTGAATAGCAGTAAGAGGGTTACAGGCAAACCCAGTCTTGTTTGGAAATGTAAATAATTTTATTATAAAGTAGATCAGATGTATTTGTTGTAGAAACAGACCAGTGAAATACAAATAAATTGAAGGGTTTGTATAATGTGGAATCCCTAATGCTCTAAATAAATGTTATTGTCCTATAATTTGGGTTGTATTATTATTAGCAGCAGCATACTACTGTACAGGGAGATTGAATGGATTACTTGAAGCTCTAGGCCTACAAGCTCCTTATTTGGAGCTTTAAAGAGGAATTTGTTTAACCACAAATGAATTAACTAGTGCAGCTGTTGTTGCAAAGCAAGAAAATATTCAAAGCCTACTACCCCAGTCTTCAGGATGCATTCATTTAATATGGACCGAGGCGCCCCAAAAGATAGCTTTCTCCATGTGGAAGTGTTCACCAAGCGGAAGATACTGCACAGAAGAATGCAGTCTGGAGACTTTCTGAAATCTGGTACCTGGAAGTTTTATCTGGATAAGTATTCTGCGCGCAGTAGTGACTTGTTCACGTGTACTACACAAGAAAGTAGGTCAGCCTTCCTGTGCTGGGAAGCTTTCATGGTAAGAAATTGAGGCCTTGTCTATACTACCGTGGTAAGTCGATCTAAGTTATGCTACTCCAGTTACGTGAATAACGTAACTGAAGTCGATGTAGCTTAGGTCGACTTACCGCGCTGTGTCACCGGGAGATGCTGTCCCGCCGACTTCCCTTACTCAGGGAGCTGGAGTACCTACCAGAGTTGTCTGGAGAGCACTCTGTGCTCGATTTAGGGGGTCTACGCTAGACCTGCTAAATTGACACCACTGCATCGATTGCAACAGTGCCGATCTAGGTAAGTATAGACATGGCCTCAGACACAAGTCTTCCTAGGTTGCATGTTACCTTGCACACAGGTGATTTTGACAAGTATTGCACCTTGTTAAAAAATGGCCTGTGGAACATAAAGTGGCAAGTAAGCTGTCTTGTGCCAAAAATGCCACATGTTGATTGGTCAGGGGCTGCCCCAGAAAGCTGAACTTTTTGCATATAAAACTTCAGAGGGAAAAATTCTGCCCTGGGCAACTGCAAAGGGCAGTAGATGTTACCTGTGTTCTGAAACTGTTAATTTCCCCCAGAGAGCCAGATTCAGTGATGCTCTTTTGATACCTTGGTTTACTGTATAAAATCAGTTTTTCCCCAAAAATGTCTACCCACTCCTGATGCAGGGATATTGAAGAGCCACCGGAAGGCAGTATGGCTCAGAGATTTTTGCCAAAACCCTGAAAAGGGGCAATTATTCTACCTTTTCACTTCCAAACTCCACACTTCTGCTTCTTTGAAATCCTACCACCTTCAACAAGTTAAGATGTAAAACTAAACTATTTTAATATTTCTGTGTTTTCCTACTTGTACGATCACACTGCACCGGATTTTGTTCTTATTGAAGTTGATGGCAAAACTCCCAGTGACTTTAATGGGATCAGGATCAGACCCAGGAAGAGGTCCACATGTCACTTTCCCTAAAACCTTTGTGTAAGTGGGAACCCTGGGCTGATTTATAGGTTCATTAAGTCTTGCCTTACATTTTATTTGTTATGCTGGTGAAAACTTTTGGGGTGATATTTGTGGAAACTGAGCTCTGCTTTTTCCACAGAACAGGTGTAAGTTGTATAATGGCAGTGCAGTCTTCTCCACACAACCCTACCAATGGGCCTGAAACTTGAGGGACCAGACCTATGAGGAAGGGGTAATCTGGTCTCTTACCATGCCATTCTTGGCCTTGCTGCTGAGATTGCCAGCAAGGGGGGCAGTTATGGTGAAATCTTTTATGAATGGAAGCTGGAGCAAAATCACAAGACTTAGAGGCCACTAAACCACCCTCAGATGGGAACCATTTTAGACACTTTTGACCTTGAGGTGAGAAGTGCTGTATCTCATAACCAGTCCACTAAGTCATTCAGTACCCCTAAATTTGCTTTTCCTGTGAGAATGGCTGTGACTTAGTCCCCTTTTTTGTTCTGGATATCTAATATAAAACGTATCTCCTTGTTCCTGGAGCACCTCTCACCACTCTTTGGAAATCCTAGACTCTGTGACAGTGTGTAACTCAACTGGCACCTGTGGTTAGGATTTCTACATATAAAATGTTGCAGAATATGTCTTTGGACTGGAGGGTTCTGTTCTGACTCTAGGGAGGTTAGCTGTCAACATGTTGCAAATGTTTAAACCACATTCTATGTGAAGTAGACTCCCTCTTTTTTCTCTGCACCCTTCTGGGCTGTGGTGGATGGTGCAAATGCTCCAACCCTTCGCATTATTTATCCCTCTGTGTGCTCTGTTGTCGAGGGAAGCTGATGAACCTCTGCTGGTATAGCTAGTTTGGGATTTACATAGGCTGGAAATTGTTTGATAAAGAGGGGGCAGCCTTGTGGAGATGATCAGTGTAGGGTTGCCACCTGGCTTGTGGGAGAGGAAAAAACATATCTAGTGTGAGTTTCCTACCAACCCTTCGGGCTCGTTTATGTAGGGAAATTTTACCAGTATTACTAGACCCATATAATTTTATTGCTATAGTCAGTCTGCTAGCTAGTGTCCAGTTCATTCCTTTCCACCCTGTCACTGAGGTTTGTCTGCTTTGCATCCTTTCATCTCTATGCCATTTTCTTTGCCTTCTCCCTTCCATATTCAGCCTAACCAGCTTTGTTTCTGAGTCCTGCTCCACAGCTGAGGGTGCTGCCTCTCTGCCAGTGAGTCCAGTGTGAACTCTGGAGAATGGCAGTAAGCCCAGAGCCTCCTGTAAACATGTTAAAATGAAACCCATCATGTGAATGGGATGTTGTGATAAAGATAAACATACGATTGTGCGGAGATAGCTTAGAAATAAAAACCTAACCCCCCACTTTGGATGGTAGCAAAATTCTGCAGCTTAGTATTCTTTTGTTTAAGGACAGTATTCTCCACTAAGCCTCAGAAAAGGCCATTAGTACAAAGGTTATTAACTCAATTTAAGGTCTCCGGCCACTGTACACAGACTGAGATGTGCTGTATCAAGAATGCATCACTTTGAGCCGAAGGCTTTTATTTTAACAGATTCCCACTGTCTGCATGGACAAGAACTGTGATTAGCAGCATGACCCTTTACTACTTTTTATTTAAACCTCTTGCAGGCTTGTGAAATTGAAATCCTGTGTTCTGATCTGTACTGACATGTAAAACGCTGGTGCTTCCCTCATTAGGGCAGTGCTTAACCATCCTCCGGGAACAAACACTTGCTACAGTCAGTGAAATACGCTACTGGATTTTGAATGCTGGATGTAACCAGTTTTACTGCACCTGGTTCCCTTTATGATTTAAAACACACACACGAAGTATGCTTTAAATATATAGATTTTTTTTTAATTTCTTGTGGTTTTCCTTTATATTAGATTTTTTTTTCCAGGACAGCATTACAATCTAACAACCAAAACCATGTTACATACACACACGCACACCACATAACATGTCCCAGGCAGTCATGTCCTTTGCTCTGTCAACATATTGCAAATGTTTAAACAGTATTCTACGTGAAGTAGACTCCCTCTTTCTACAAGCCTTGCTTACATTGCTTTAACATGTAACACACAACAAGAACGTATTTTGTTAGCTTTCTGTTTTGAACTAGGTTTCAGTTCCTACAGTATAGTGATGTAGAAAATGTGGGGCTTTTTATTTTTGTCTTCTCAAAACCCCTGTTTTAAAAGTTGTCCTGCTATTGTAAGGCATACAATAGATTCTAAGGTTTAAATCACCCTCTCAGCTGAACAGAGCTGGAGAAAAAAACCTACTAGGAGTTTAATCTGCTTGGTCATCGGGGTTGTGTTCTAAACAGGTCAAATGCACACGCACTCAAAATTTGCTGCTTGTTAGAGTGGTGGTGTGGAGGGAGGGGAAAGGAGATGGCAAAACCAGAAAATGTTCTCAAACTCATTTTAAGAAGGTTTAAGGCAACCCTTTCAAACCAAATAGTACCTCCTCTTTAGATAAGCCTTTGAAAGGGAAAAAAATGGATTTTTAACATACAGTGTGTTTTGGCAAAGTGCTGGTGGTAGTCATGTCATCTTTATACTCTATCTTCACCCTCAAACTGGTGGGAAATCAGATTTTAAGCAGGAGTTCCCAAAGGTGCATAGGGGATTTAGGTACCAAAATAAAGGGTATTTGGGGGCCTAACTCTGTTGGCTCCTTTGAAAATCCCAGATCTATTTTTTTTTTCACAATAACATACAGCTGCAGAATTTTTTTTGTAATTTAAATTCCCAGTCGTTTTTTGCATAGGACTTTAACTATGGTTCCCTAATTTGTTACCAAACCATGCAAAAGGGTGAAAGGCACATACACAGTCAATACACTATGAAGAGGTATAATGCATATAGGAGAGTATTATGAGTATAATACCTAGTTGTGGGAGTTGAGAGAGATATATATATACACAAAATATTGCAACACTCAAATGCTACGTTACAGATACAGTTCTGATACAATAGAAAAGAATATTACTATGTTGCTGTTACAGTGTGAGCTGTACCTTTGTCTCAAGAAGGGTAAAAGCTGGATTTTGAAAGCACAAAAGTGAATTAGATACAAGTTGTTTGCAGTGAGAATTGGGTGTTTAAAATAGTTTGTATTTATGGTCAGCTTTGCTCCCCCGCTCGCTGTTAGGCAAGAAGGAGTTGGAACAGCAAAGACGTTTGGGGTTTCTCATACAGGTGGACCCTGTACAAGTTACATGCTAGTAGGGTGTTTTTTTCCCCCTCTCCCCACAAGGAATAGGATCTCCCACAGCCTGGAGATAAAGGGTAAAAGCCTGACTCCACTGAAGTCAAAGGAAGTTTTGCTATTGACTTCAGTGGAGCCAGGCTTTCACCCGGAGTCTGAATCTCCATGTAGGAAGGCTGAGCAGTGGCAGTGGCGGTAACGATGGGGGCTAGTGTAGACTCCCTCTGACCGAAGAGCCACTAGTTGCAGGCAGCTAGTGTGGAGAAGAGCACGTGCTGAGCTAGAACAATGAGCCTGACATATCTCAGAGCCTAATCAGTCAGACCTATTATTAGGGAAGTTGGTGTTGCCCAAGTGGGTTTAGACGGGTACGGGCTGAATGTTTCATCAGGTGCTAACCCACATCCTCTACCTCCTTGTAAACAAAGGGGGTAGGGAGGTGTAAAGAACTTGAAGCTGCAGCTGTTTATTGAGCAAAGAAGGAATAAGTCAGCATCAGCTTGGATACTAGATGGAGCCGTTCACTTTTTTTATAACCATTTTTTTGAGGAAAATGTGGGATTTGTTTTTTAAATTAAATTTCGTGAGCTAACTTTTTAGAAAGAGCCTTTTCGTGCCTGCATCAAGGGCATAAAGCCGGAGGCTACAGTGAGGCCCTTTAAAAATCCGACCCTGTGTTTCTGACTGGCGAGAGTGCTGTCACCCTTTCACTTCTGCACTCCAAGAGCTGCCCGCTGCTGCATGCTCCAGGTGCCAGGCTGCCTTTTTGGGGGTGAGCAGAAGGGGGAGGCAGCATCTCCTCTGTTATGAGGATTCACAAAACTCTCACACGTCAAAACAAAAGTGATTTACTAACCATGCCAGAGCACTTCCTCCTCTCCCCCTCCCCATTTTTATTTATAAATAGACTTTTTTCTAATCTCCCTATTCCCCCTCCCATTGACAAAACTCCCAGGCAGTTCAGTGGAATGAGAGCTGGGCCAAGGAGGTGTTCATAGAATGGCTGTATCTCTGACAGCTCACAGGAACAGCTGCAGGAGAAACGGACAGAGGTGAACATACCAAACTGCGTAATAGTCAAAGGTTCTTCTAGAATGGCATAGAGGAGGTACCTGAAACTAAAGGAGAAAAGACAATGGTTGGCCTGACTTTGATCCTACATGGGAGTCAAATTGGCCAGAGAGAGGTCAGTGGAGTTAAAAACGGTAGGCGAGGCGAAGGAGGCCCAGAGAGTCTACAGAAGAGGTTCCAAAGGTGCCCTAGGGATACAGATGAAATTCCACATCCTTGACCTCAAGCAGTTTTACTTCTCCTCCTCCTTTTCAAATTCAATCTGTTTAAAGAAAAAGTAACTAACTGATTACAGGGTGAGGTGCGCCATTAGTGCAGACAATGGCATCGTACTATTCTTTGTACTGTTAGCTATCCATGCCATGAAAGAATGGTCACATTCCTGGAGAAGTTCAGAGCTTGGGGGAGTAGATGCATCATCCAGACATATACTTGTCTCACATCTTATTTTAAAGCATCCGTGCTCAACCTGGGGCTCTCCAACAGAGAGGGGGGTGTGTGTGTGTGTACTAGCTAGATGGGTCCCAAAGGTTTTTTCTGTTGTAATATAGCGTTATATTATGGAAATGGTGGAGAACCACTATCAAGGAGAGTGACCGCTTTCTTAGCTACAGTTTAGTGACCATTGCTGAACCTTCACTTTTCACTGCAGTCGTATTTGTCTATTTATTAAATAACAAATATCTGCCATGCTCATTTGTTAAAAAAACCACCTCTTCCATAACTGGAAACCACCAATTTCAGCCCCAATCTATGCAAGGGAGTTGGGCTGGGAATTATCCTAGCCCTGTGCCCTTGCAAACATGGGCTTTTTACATCGCAGGAGAGTTTGGTACTGTGCATGGCCTTCATCAAACACACTAATGGATTTCCTCCCCCTGGGGCTTGGGGGGAGAAAAGGAAACTGCTCCACACCCAGCTACATACAGTTTTAAAATATACAAAGAGAAATAACAGGTTCCTAAAGCGAGGAGCTTTGGGATGAACTACATAACTAAATTTGTACTTTGCAATATTAAAAGAAAGGGGCCCTGCTGGACCGAATTGACTTTCCTCAAGGCTGGGCTTTCCCAGCAGAGCGGGTGCCTCTCGGAAGTGGTACTTGTAGGTGCTGGTTTCGAAGGGCTGGATTTCAAGGGCAGCTCTGCTGGCAGGTGTGCTTTCCGTGGCACCCAGCTTGTCGCCCAGCAGCGCTCCTCATCACCCTTTAAATGCAAATGAAACCCGGCCAAAATGCAGGAGGCAGAGTCTAGCATCATGGACTGCTTGTGTGTTTGTGATCAAGGACTAAGTGGGCTGCTATGACCCGCTTTTGAATTCAGCCCCTGAACCAGGATCACTTAACTAGGGCTGCTTCAGGGGGCTGTTCTATGCAGAATGCTAGGATACGTGGCTTCAGACTTGGCTCTACATAAATGTTTTAAAACAAAAGGGGGGCATTCCCCCAGCTTTGTGCTCAAGGGCTGCCCATGCCCCCATTGAAGCCAACCTCTTGTTGACTTCAAAAAAGCAGGGTCAGTGGTGTTTATGGGCAAAGCGGTTCCCTCACCCCCTGCAACTAAGAAGGGCAGAATTTACCGCTGCATGGCAGAGGATGTGGGTTCTGATTCTGCACCAGGCCGATTGTGGGAGAATCCACAGGCAGGCAGGGTCAGCCAGGCAGAGGTTATATTTCCCCACTGGCTCTGGCCCCTGGAGAGGAGCTCTGCAGAAGAGATAATCTGGCCTGGCGCCATGTTGCTCTTTCCATGCAAGTTCCACCCAGGTGGCGGGGGAATGACAGTCATCCCCCTGGCTCCTCCCTGCAGTCTGCCCCTCCCCTCGCATAGAGCCTGACTGGCTGTGAGCGCTCTCCTGGGTCATGGGGGGGGGGGATAGTACCTCGCAGGGATCTGGCTTCTATGCTCTAAAGATGGGCAAGAGTTATTAGAAGATCTACTCCATTGCACTGCCCATGCTGGCCGTGGCCTCAGCATTAGCCCGCTGAGAAAGCAAGAGCCAAGCCCACCTGGCTTTCTAAACAGACGCGCCCCCAGGACTTTGTTTTCCACCTGGTGCCTTTTTTTTTTTTTAATGTTAAAAAAAAAAAAATCAGAAATGACATTATTCCTGAGAGCGCGAACAACCGTCGCAGTGCCCCCTCCCCTGCCCCCTTATTACTCTCAACGCACTTTTTCCAAACCATTTTGCACCCGCCTGGCCCTATCCTGCTCCCATTGACTCCGCTGGGAGCAAGATCTAGCTCAAGTTTGTGATTCGTGTGGAGCACAGATCTGTTGTTCGCTCTGCCTCCAAGATCTTGGCATTGCCCCCAAGCCCTTGGGGGCTTTGATGCCCTCTCAAAATATATTCCTTAAAAATAGCTAGCTAGATATTTCCAATAACGCTGGCCTAGAGGAGGAATAAATTGTATTTCAACAATTTCCATGTGATTCCTGGGACCCACATGAGTGAGGTGGGTGTGCCCCTGAGTGGCCCCATAGCTAGTAAGTGGACACTGCTAACTTTAAATCTGTTACACAGTTACACTGGTGCCAGTTGAATCCTTTTCCTCTTCCAAAAGGCAGCCGATACTAGCAATTCATGCTAAGAAAATAAAAAGACGTCTCACTAGGTTTCACAGATTCCTTTAGGACGTGCAGATTCGTATCCACAGCCTCCCAAGAAATAAAAGAACGCATCAGAATCAAATGTTCTGAAATATGCACTTTTAAAGATCCCAATGCACGTGTTTGTCCCTGAGTCCACGCTGTAATTTCCCCTACACAAATAAAAAATAAATTGAAAACTCCGCATAGCCATTAAAGTAGGAGATCAGAACAACACGCTCCCAGCCACAGGTTAGTTTGTTTGTTTAACCTTTCAGTTGGGAGCATCACACAACTAACCACAAACTGGAAATACTGAATGCAAAACCAAAATCAACACCGTACAGCCACTCTGTGTTTTTAAAATATTTACACACGTGCACCCAAAGATTCTGTGTTTTAAGCACCTTTTGTTTGCTTTAAGATAAAAGGAGAGCCATCCAACCTCAGCGTGACGGGCTCTGGTTGATGGTTAAAGAACTAGGACAGGAAATTTGGTAGCAGACCAGTACTTCTAGTGATCGCCTCCAAGCACAGTGTGAACACACCTCTGTCACAGCATTAGCTGTTTGGTCACACTTGATAGCAGGTGCATTTCTAATCAGCTTATAAAGGGTTAATAAATGATTACATTGAGGACAGTCTGTGTTTTAGATGCTTGTAAGCCATGGTAATAGTAACCTAGTGACCTGTCTAACAATAATTTGACCTTTCAGTAAAACATTATTAATCATTGATTAACCCTTTCTAAACTCTTGATATAAAGTGGGATGGTAGTTTTGCTTGGTTTCCCCTGCTGACTAGGGATAACATGATGCAGTTGTGCAGAACGATGACATCCAAGCAAAGTTCCTTGCATTCTCCTTCTAAAAAAAAGTAAAACTTTAAATATTAGAAATGAACTACCACTGAAACGGGCAGTTGGGCTATTGGACTCAGTGCCTCTGTTTTAACAGCACTTAAGGGCCCTGGCCGGCACTACTGAGGGCGACTAGAGCTTTACCATTGACTTCAATTGCTGCTGGATCAAGTCCTAATTGAGTAGTTTTTGCTTCTCACTGTCCTGGACAATTAGCGAGGCTGGGAGGCTTTTAAAGAGGGACTTCTCCTACTGGGAGAAATGCTTGGGAGCAGCTTAGCAGACACATGCATTGTAAGATGTACAAGGTGAGTAGCATTCCCCAAAGCAATTTGTGTTTCTAGGAAGCTTTGCTCACTCGCTCTCTCTCGCAGCCATTTGGCACCTGTTTGATCTGCAAGACACAATGGTCAGCTCCAAATATCACAAGTGTTATGGGGGCTCTGGGCATGGGTGACATCATCATGTTAAATTTGTGACATCACTGTCATTTGCAGGGTGCCTGAGGCATGTCGTAAGTGGAGGTGTAGAACTGTGTAACTGTAACAGGTGGCAGCTGACCGGGAGGCAGAAAATTACTGACCTTATACAGCTCTTTATTGGTGTCTGCTCCAGCAAGGAAATCTCCCTCTAAAGCCACCTTATGTGCATGAAACAGCCTAATGCTGCAGAACAGATTGACCAAACAGCCTATGGAAAGGAGAACTGAACCGGGGATGTGGGGGGCGGAGACTTGATGAGCATCCAAAATTTAACCCTGTTCCTATGCTGCTGCTTAAAAAATTCTTAATTCTGACATGGACATTGACGAGTTTAGGAAATAGCTCCTCCTCACCTCTGCAGGAACTTGAGTCGGCGTTCATGTAAAATGCACCAGTCCCAACTTGCATCAGGGCTCACTTGAGAAAAAGGCATTTAATAGAAAACTAAGGATGTGAATGGCTGTAAATGTCCCATCAAGTCAAGACATTGCCAGTCTCCGGTAAGGAGTCGGCTGCAAATGAAATAATAGACATGTTGCCATCTTTAACACGCTCCTGGTGGGACCTTCAGCAGTGAGCAGATGAAGTTCTATCACACCACTGCCTGCTCCAACACATGGAGACAATGTGGAGCTGGTATCAAACAACAGACAGGGGTGGGGCTCATCCAGACCATGGGAAATAACACTGGCTTTTCAAGTTCTCTCTCTTTCTCTTAACTGCTGTTAAACCGTCTTGCCAAGAGATCTGTGCACATGAGCTCGGCTGCCTCTCCAGATGCTGACAAGGGTGCAAAAGCAAAGAGGAACAAACAGCTGATCCTAGCAATATGGGAATTTTGCCCTTGACTTCAATGAAAGGAGGGATCAGGTTCTAAAAATCAGGTACCTATTAGAGATGGGCCCAAGCTACAGAGCTCAGAGCCAGCTGGAACGTCAACAAGGTTTGTGTGTGCTGGGGGTGGGGGAGGAGTTCAGGTCCAGCATATTGGTTGGGAGTTATCTCTAGTTACTAGAGTCACCAATGATTCAATCAGAAATAGCTGCCTGCAGCGGCCTTTCCATTAGTACAGGATGATGTTACTGTTTTTTAATCTTTGCCAGGCACTGCTCTTATTTCTCTAGGCGGGTTAGAATTTATTTCCATGCTGTGTGAGAACTTTCTGTTCAGTAGTGTCATGAGGGCAGCAGGGCTTTGTGTTTGGAGACACTAATAATGGTCTTGTGCAGAATTTTACAAAAGCCAAACTGGGAGAGTTATAGAGGCAGTAGGGCTGTTTCAAACAATGGTTGATTACACTGAAGAACAACAAATATTAAATATATTTAAAATAATCCCATTTATCTCTGTATTTTTAGAGGCTCCCATGGCACCTGCATTTTAGCTAGATCCTGCAGGCAAAATTATATTAGCCATTCTCCGGGCTAACCAGATCTGTTAGCCTCCATTCCTGGAGGCTGCTAATTGTAAGTTTATTTCCTCTCAAAAGTCTCAAGAGCTCAATTATTAGACATTTTAAAAGCGGCGCTCACATGGTGGAGGCCCACTGTTTACAATTATTTTTAAAAACACAATTTCACAAAACCTACTATGAAGGTAAAGGTCTGAATAATGGTTTATAGAAGAAATTCCAGTGAAAGTGGTTTTATTTTTGTAGCTCAACATGGCCTTGCATGGTGGAAACTCAAACTCAACAGCATTGTGCAAATGGGAACGGGAGCCTGCCTGTGGACAGCCTAGTTTCGTTCCCCCAGGGAGTGAAGTGCAAGCAGTAAATAAAGAGCATTAATGGAGGAAAGTGATTTTCAGACAGCTTTGCGGTTTTACTAATCGCGTATTATTAACGTACAATTTTTTATATCTTGACAATGGCCTTTTAAGGATAAACATGTTGGGCCAAACCCAGCTCTGGCGTAGCAGCATTAAAACCACCAGGGATGAATATGGCTATTCATGACACAGGGCACAATCTTTAGTGCAGTTAACCGGTGGTTATCTATTAGCCCATTCTGACTACAGAGAAGAAATTCCTCAACTGGGCTGAACGCCTGGAACTTTATTTCCCATCAGAAACTCCCTATAGTCCTGTAGGGACTATCAGACTAGCGAGCGTTAGGCCTGCCTGTAACAGTGGAATAGGGGAGCTGCCATATATACCTCTTCTTGGGGGACTTGTATCTTTTTCCATCCACGTAGGCACAAGTTCTGTGCTACACAGTTCTCGGCCTTGGGCTTGTACCCTCTCAACTGCTCCAGTTTCCATCCTCGTTTCTTGTCTTGCCTCTCTCCTCCTGCCTTTCTTTTGTCCCCAATCTCTTTCGCTTCCTCTCTTGTTGCACATCCTTTCGCTACCAGCTTCGACATACTTTACCACCTCTGTGACTATTGCACAAGCCCCTTTCTGCACTGTCCTCCCAAACGCTAGATGGGGCAGCAAACCACAGGCTGTTATACCAGCGTGAAGGAGAATTCTCACGCCTGGGGGTTTGAGTGATGGGTTATGTCCAACCACTAGCTTTAGGATCATGCTCAAGAAGTATCATCATCCACTGAGGCTAGACCTGTCTGCTGGGAGTGGCTCCTCTAACAGCTCCTTGGAGGTAGTGGGATTTACACAATGCTGCTTTGCGGGTTTGTTTTCCGAGGGCCCAGATTTTGACTGAAAATAGAAAACACCAAGACCTGTTTGGACATGTACAGATCACTGGCTTCCCCGGGGCACCAAAACCAGCGGAGACCAGGGAGAGCCTTTTGCCAGAAATCCAGTGATTTGGACAGACCGAGGAAATGACAACCTAGTCTAGGGGGTAGGCCTCCTCGTTCATTGCTCAACCATTGGCTCTGAAGATCTAATATGGTGTTTACAACCAATCAGATAATCCACCCCCACAGGCTTCTGCCCAGCCTGTTGCTTGGAATGAGAATTCTTTATTCGAATGGATGAGGGCTTTTTAAGGGCTTCGTCATTGTAAAATGCAAGTAAGTCATTGCGGGATTTGTTTCTTGTTGTTTTTTGCCTAAGCTGGTGAATGTTCCTGACCATTTCACGAGGCAGATTTGTTCAGCCTTTCTAAAGACCACCTGATCTCTGCCCTGTGTTCCACATGCAATAATCTGCTTAGAGCTTTGACACTTGTCCCTTAAGCAAAGCTGTTTGGAGGGGTGGGCCAAACATATTGTAAGACACCCGACTGTAACCTGAAAGCACCGGAATAATAAAATGGACTTTGCACTCTTTTAAAAAGGCTGTGGGGAATTAAGGGCTACAGTAATACTGCACAGGCTTGATTTCCAGAAGCACTCAGTAGCTGCAGCTCCCACGGATTTCAGTTGGAGTTGTCGGTGCTCAACACTTCTGAAAATCAGGCCTTAAATACTTGCTAGGAGATGCTCAAGCAGGGTTCCCTTTACTCCAGCATGGCACCTCTGAACAGACAGCTAGATAATAAAAGCATGCAAGTAAGGATCATCAGTGACACCACAATCCCAGCTCCCAAGTTAATTCAGAGAGGATCTAATATACAATCCAGTTTTTAAAGGGGGATGGGGGGAATGGTCTTTATTCCACATAAATTTACATTTTCCTGGAATTTGGGCCAATTTTGTTGTTATTTTGTTCCAGTTTGCATTTGAATCTGGTATCTCCATTTGTGACATCACAATCTGTTCCACGGAGAAGAGTGTGATGTCATAAAGAAAGGCACTGACGTCACAGGCTCCCAATACAACGGCAAGGGACAAAGGAAATGACGGGGCGTCTTCACCCTCCCATAAATTCAGCGTAACATTGGTGTTAAGCTTAGTGAAAAGTAGAGCATTCACTGGGAACACCAAACTCGAATTCAAATACTGGTAACCGTTGCAAGAGCAGCTGGAAGAACTTACTCAAGTATTGGGGAGGGAGTCGGGGAGCTGGGGAAATACCTCCCATCAGGAATCATTTTCCCGAGGGTAACTGGTTGGACACAAGTTTTTCCAGAGACTTTAGCACTGATTCTTTTAAATCATTTCTTGACATTTAAAAGCTGTCCCCCAGCCAGTGTCATTAGGTTACGTGAGGGTGATGTGCCGGCTTTCTCTCCTGCTCAGTGCCAGAGCAAAAGCTGCAGTGGTGGGGAGGGGAGTGCAAGGTATCAAAGTGGAGAAGGAAGAAAATAATAGGTAAGTAAATGTATACGCTAGTGTAAAAAGGGGAGTGAAACTGAAGGAGAGCCCAGCAAGGATCTGCTGTGGAGCATCATCAGTTCAGAAGAAATTGAAAAGCGTCTCTCATGGGGATAGGTTTATTCCAGAGAAAGGATGAAGACACCTCTGCTGGAGAAAGCATCGCAAGATGGGACGTGAAGCTTGAGAGTTAAAAGGGTAATGCCCCGCGGTGCAGACTTCCTGAAGTAGTTTAGTAGTTGTACTGGCGCTGGCATGGTTGGTAGACAAAGCTGCCCTGGTGTTTGGCCCGCCGGGGGTGGCGCTCTCTGGCGCGGTTCTGCCGCTGCATGACCTTCTGACTGAGCTTGTGCTTCTCCACCAGCTGCTTTGCCCGCTGGATCCGACGGACCTGGCTGACCTTCTCCAAGATGGCAGCTTTTGCCGTGAGAGAGGTGGGGTGGTGCGGGGTGCGGCGCTCCATCCGGGGTTCAGGCACGTCCCTAGAGAGAGAGAGAGACACACATTCATTAATGGTTAAGCTCAGGATGACCTCAGACAGGTGTGACACCACTTTGCATTTCCCCAGGGCACGAAGGGGTCGACTGCCAACTGGAGTCACACATGAGACTCCTGACAGCTCCCTTCTGAGTCAAATGTGCAAATGCCCATACAACAAAAGAAGAGACGAGCCCCACGTCATGCTCAGCACGACCAAGAATTGTTCCGTTGGAGGTTGCATGCGGTACTATGGTGATAGCACCATGGAAATAGAGCTATTTTCCCAAGATCGGTATGGCAGATTAATGCTTTAAAATGCTCGTATTACCCAGGCTGACATCCCCTTAACAACCACTTAGCTGGCTTTGCGCGCGAGTGTCTTACAGACGAACACACATACAGGGACAAATTTAGAAGAGATTCTAAGGTGGTTTCTTCTAATCTCTCAGCATGCAAATTACTCCAGCTTAGGCTCCCTTTGATTTAGTAATTGGCATTTAATTGAGACCCTTCCCCTACTCATCACCTCTGAATTTGGCTTGCTGTCTCCTGTAAGCAACGCTGTTCAAAGCCTCTTACAAGGCCAATGGAATTATGAGTGAACTGCTCCATAGGCCAATCTGCAATAAGCAGAGTTGTTAAAAGGAACAGGACTTCCCCAGATCAAACGATTGGCGTGATTGAACCAGGTTCCATTAGCACAGATGACTCATGGGGAGAAGAGAGCTTGAAAGCCAGCTGCGCGGTCAGCAGAAGTTCTCCTCCAACAATGAGGGAAATCAAGGGCAAATTGAGCTCATTTCCTCCCTACTTTTAACTATTATTTGCAGCCATTTTGCTTTGTATTTCACCCTCTGCCTTCAAACTTTCACTGACTCCAGCCGGATTGGAATTTGGCCCTACGAAAAAGGAGTTTGCAAAGGGCAAATGAGATCCCAGCCGATGATGCTCAGTGTCGTCCTCTGAGACTTGCCCGGGGAATTTGCTCTTGAACTGGGCCATGTCCCTCTGTGGTGCTGTATAAACAATAACGATGTATTTGGCCCACGCTCCCATGGAGTGTTAATGCCAAAAGCCATCGAGCTGTCTGGCTGGCTCATGGCTGGGCCTTAGCCCAGTTTGCCTTTGGTGTGTATGTGCTGTTGTGATACTCTGGTAACACGTCCCAAAACACTGAGCAGCCCGTGTGGCTTGTAATTTGCCATGTGGCTGCACTTCCGGGCATCGGTTGTGAACTCTGCGGCTGCTGATGGGAGAACGTGTGGAACTGGAAGTAAGGATTGCTGCTGTCTCCCAGGAGGGTCCCCTTTCCTGGAAAAGCAGTGGGCTTTGGTCCCCTCTCTGGGGTTCTTTTTCTGCCTAGGAGTGGGGGGAGGGGGGGACGGTTCGGTGTCCAGGAGAGCTCAATTTGCAGGAAGAACCACATTCCAGAGTGGAGGATTTTGCGCTCAGAACTAGAACTGCACTGCAGGACCAGGGCGGAGGAGATGCAGATGAGCTGAGATGAGGAGGAAAAGCCGACAAATATCCTTCCTAAAAGAGCCAACGTGGTAAATTCCAAGACACCAGTGAAAGGTGAGTGGAGCCAAGTCCACTCCAAAGCCTTATTGCCACAGGCTTGTTTTTTTTGGTGTCTGGTTTTCTGCTGTAACGATACCGGTGGTATGACTGAAAGAGTGTGCCCACACTGCGTTGTCTACACCATCTTACGCTACTTCCCTTCTCAAGCACTGCCTTCACAAAGCTCTGTACTTTCTGGAAATAACTGCGCACCATTCTGAACGGATATCCCCGGTGCAATGTTCTGCTCCTCGGGGCCCAGCATTCTGGGCTTTTTCTTGCAGTGCATTGTGGGGTGTCTATTGGAACCTACTGGATTTCTGGGATTTGGGCTCAAATGAACAAACTCCCATGATTCCCTTCCTAGCATCCCGTAATTTGTCCCTTGTTTGAGAGTAAGCACTATTTACAAAGTGCTGCCCGGCAGTGTGGAGGAAGCACTGTGATCCTGATTGTCATTAATACGAACAAACCGCTCCACACACGTATGGGCAGCCACACAGCCAGGTAGCTTTGGATGGGTTAGGAGACAGCTGCAGTGTCACAGGAGGGCTGGCCCCTTTAAATGAAGCAGGTCCAGTCCCCCTGTGCCAGAACAGGTGCTCCACCTTTGGCCAGTTCAGAGGGTGGAGCAGCACCTGAGGCTAATAAGGATCAGGGAGGAGATCTCTGAAGGCAGCTGTAGGAGGTCCTTGGGGAAGGCAAGGGAGCAGGAGAGGGGGTTACCAGCTGACATCTCCTTGCTGGAGAACTGGAGCCAGAGGACCCAAGAGAACAGTGGAAGCATCTCCCTGCTGGCTTGCCTGAGAGGTTAATGAAATAGGGGGATAATGAATGTTCCCCGGGTGAGGACGAACTCCCAGCTGAGAAGTCAGCGGTGGGAAGGGGGGCTTCGCACTGGGAAGAGCAGAGGTGCACTCTAGCTGGAAGGGTGTCCTGGCAGAAGGACAGGAGAGGACCTATGAAGAGCCCAGGTGTTGTGGAAGATGCCAGAGCGCAGTATGTGTGGTGTCAATGGACTAGGTGCACTGGGGTAATAAATGGACTACGTTTGGGGACTTTTGCTATGGATTATTTTCACTGTTTGTAATAAACTTGCCCCAAGGGGCAGGGGATATGATTGAGGCAAGACAGCCTGTCGTGGAGTCCTTCGATGGCTGAGAGGGAAAGTGATGGTAAGCAAGGTGCTAGGGTACCCAGCTGCAAGGGGCACTTGGGGCACAGTGATGCTGTGTCAATATGGCTAGAGGAGGAGGATGAAATTGAACAGTTATTTCTGTACGACCCTTTCCTGGAGTGACTTCACTGGACTGAGCTCTGCTTTCTGGGCTTGGCAAACTAGCCCTGACTTCTTCTGGTGTATGGCTTCTGACTGCAGAATGAATGAGATGTTGGGTAAGCAATGTTGCCACTCTATCATGGCAACATCATCCAGGGACATCAAACGCGTCCATCCATCATCAAGATGATAAGGAGCGCAGTCCGTAACCAGATGGCATGCTCTTTGTTCTTGAGCTCCACAGGGATGGTATGGGGAGATCAAGAAGCCCCACAGTAAAGATTCAAGTTAAACTGCCCGTGACCACAACATAACGGGCAACATGAGGGGCGTATCAGGATGCTTCACGTTGGCTTCTACCATTAACTCCCCAGGAAGCAGGGAGGACAATCCTGACAACTTGGCCAGTGACCTGCTAACGATGTTACAGTACTGACTGGTGGGACAGGATAGTAATGGAGAACTGGTGATGGCAGCACTTCAGGATGTGGGAAGGCTCCTTTCCGGGAGATCTGTGTGGAGTTCACTCCAGAGCTGCAGCAGTGGAACACCAACAGGAGAGTTGCCCTCAGCGCAGAGAAGTGTGGGGTCACCAACATCTAGAAGCTTGCTACTCTCGATTGCTACCTGTCAGGCTCCTGTGGGTAGATCAACTATTAGGGCTGTGAATGGAGGGTTCCCAAATTGTATAGGAGGCATGGATGGGACCCATGTCCTTATTCCTGGCCACCACACCAGTCCTCCGAGTTCATCAACAGCAAGGCCAAGTTGATTACTGTGGAACGTTCACCACTATGAATATGGGGTGGTCTGGATTGGTTCATGATAGCAGAGCTCCTTTGCTGCGCTGGGCATGTCCCAGGGGTGCCACATCTCCTGCATTTGCTCTGCCAGGTTGTAGATCTTGGCATTCCATTACTGCTGTCCAGAAGGTCCTGGACATGCTCCTCTCCCCAGAAAGCGAGAAGTCCAGGCCCTCCTGATAAGTCCATGTGGAACCACAGGACATGGTTTGGTATGTGACTCTGAGTGTGTAAACTCTTCACAAGCTGAAATTGTAGAGGGGCATGCCTGGCTGCCAGTTAAACAGGGAGAGGACAGCTGGTCAAGGTGCCTCCAGAGCAATAGAGGGCAGGCAGGGAAACAGACAAGCCAGTCCAGGCATGAAGCTATGCAACGTGGGACAGCAGTGGGAGAACTGCCAGGACTGGTGTAATTAATCCAAAATAGAGAGGCACCCACATGAATCTTAGACCGCATTAACTCTTTGCAGCGTAGAGTTCGCTCACTTCTGAAGCCAATGAATGAAAGTGGGATAGGATCCCGGATGAAAAAAGCAAAACAAAAATCCTTTTGTGGGTGCCAAAAATTAATGTTATAAGGAAAGAACATTTCCCTGAAGACAAGGCTGTAGAGACCATGGACCATCCCCCCACCCTTAATATGAAAATCTTTCTTTAGTGTTTTAGCCAGATGGCATTGCCTGGATATCTAGAGTGCTCTAGCCACTGGGCAAGGCCTGTCCCCCCAAACTGCAGCTCTAATCCCAGCTCTGCCACTGATTTGTAGTGCGATCTTGGGCTAGTCTCTTAACGCCTCCATTCCTCTGCCTCCCCAGCTGGAAAGCAGAGATGATGATACCTGTCTGCCTTTGCCATGGGCTACAGACACACCATGTACTATTATTACTATCCGCAGCATCCCAGGCTGGACTCACCCTTCACTGATCGGTTCGTCAGGGCTCTCCCTTTCCACCACAATGCTGTTGCTGGTGACGTAGACGGACATGCTGGGGTGTTCGATCAAGAGGTCCTCCATGGGGCTGCTCTCCAACCTGACGGGGCCGGGGCCTTCTGCAGTAAAACAGGGGGGAGGGGTGACAAACCAACTCTCGTCCATCAAGCAGGGGTCGGGCTGGGAGGGCACGGGCCTGCCGACATAGTCATTGAGTGAGTGGGACGACGAAGTGGTAGGTGGGGGGGACCCAGGACAGGACTGGGAAGTGCAAACGGAATCCCTCTCACCTACCCGCTGCTCTTCGCTTGGGGCTGAAGTGTAACTAGCTAATGAGAGACAAGAGCCACCATCCACAAGGTGGGAGCAGCCAAAAAAAACCACGGTCGTTTGAAGCCATGCAGAGTGGGAGCAGGGCGGGGGGGCAGGCAGGGGGAAGAATAAAGAAGCAGAGAGACACACACACATACAATATACAGTGGGTGGGGAGGGGAGGGGAAGGGGGGAGAAAAAGGGGGCATTATTAGTAAAAATGACACCCCAACAGCATTATTGTTTTCTTTCTTTTCAATCGATAAAACCTTTACTGAAGTATAAACCACCATGCAAAATAAAAACACCACCACAGCACAGCGCGGCCACCTCAAGGGGCAATTCAGCCAAGCATCCGCGTGCCCGAGGGACCGCTAAGAATGATGAGAGCACCGACAGGGAAAAGCACAAGGGATTGGTCTCGCTTGTGCTTTGCGCTCGGACAGATACGCTCTGTCCACCCCACCTAAACCAACGCGGACTGGCAGGAGTCAGGAGGAAACGTATCCCTGCAGGGCGTCTTCCTCCTTCCTGTATCCAAGCGGAGCATTCCGAAGGGCGGGACCCCACGGTTATGGCAGCGCTAGACTCCCTTCCAATGCGCGTGCTCCCTGAGCTGGTTACTGGTGGTGGAGGTGGAGGTTAACGGCGTATTGGAACTGGATTCTAAACCTGGACAGTCTAAGCTTATGTGACCAACACAGTAACTTAGCACTGTGTTCTAAGCAGGGCCCTGGACCCCATCATAGCTGTGATGTTGATGGGGCCTCCCTAAGCCTAAATGGCAGCCGTGTCATAATTTACGGAGCTGCTCAGCCTGTCTCTAATCTGTTAGTTCCTCTCCCTGCTTCTTGTCATCAGTTTCTTGCAGCTCAGGTGGAAGAGTGTGATTCCAGGGCTCCCTCGCTCTGATATTGGCTGTGTTATAGCAAAGGAAGATGTTATTATGGCTCGGTTCAGTCAGGACTGCTCCAACCTCTGCTGAGCTCCTCAGTGTGCTTCAGGCTGGTCTAGTGAAGTGGTCTAGTGGTCACTGGTCTAGTGAAGGGGGAGCCCTGAGCAAAGATCTATTTGTGCAGTCTAGTGTTCGACCCCTCTGCAGGTTGGGGTATGAGTGAAATTTGAGCGGAACGTGTGTCTGCAGCAAGACAAAGGGAAGGAAGATATATGAAAGCACAAAGTGCTGGGCAGACTTTCCATCGCTAGTTTGACACTGATGGCTTCAATTAGTCCCATCAATGAGGCATCTGCCTACAGTGAGCAACTGTGGGCTGGGAGAGCTGAGACCCGGATTTACTGCTTGCCTGTGTCACTGAATCACTAGGTGACCTTGGGAAAGACCATTCATCTCTCTGCCTCACTTACCCCAGCTGTAAGGCGTGGTTAGTAACCCTTAGCCTCCTTTGTAGACTGCTTGGAGAGCGAAGGATGAAAAGTGCTCTACAGGTGCTAAGTATTAATTTCTTTCAGGCCAGCATGAATTTCATGGATGATCATAATAATACTGGGAGGCAGTGTGGAGTAGTGGTTCAAGCAACATCAAGTCACAATCAAAATCCTGGCTGCTATCCTCTGTTTTTCCACTAACTTCCTCTGCAACCTTTGGCAAATGACTTAAACCCTTTGTGCCTCCATTTTTCCTTCTGTACAAAGGGCGGAATAACTCTTTCCTTACGGGGAGTTGTAAAAGGCCTGGAGATCCTCAATAGGCATAATCTTTTTTTAAATTCTGAGAAAATTATCATTTAAAAAAATGTTGGATCAATTGTTCATGAGACAGGACGAAAGGGGTGATGCCATTTGGGCTGGAAGAGGGCAGCCAATGAGAGACTTCATTTCAGGGGACATATTTCCAAAGGTCTTATGCTGCTCCAGAATTAGACTTCCATACAGCAGGGAGTCATTCTCCCAGTCCCTGGAGATTGGGCTATTAATAGTTGTCGAGAGGCCCGGCTGGAGATTATTTAGCGACATAAAGACAAGTTTGGAGTGGTTTGGGTTGCTTGTTTTTCTTTACTTCTCGGAACCTCTACTGCTCGAGCCAATTGTGTAACTGGGAGAAGAGGGGAGGATCCAGGCTAAACAAGCGTCTGATCCACCAAGCACTTGGGTTCCCAGGGAGGCTTCCTTCCAGACAGGCAATAAGTGTAACTGTGACAGGAAGTGGAAGGGAAACCTAAAATTCCCAGGTGAGCTGCAGTTTTCACTGAGCACATAGATCAGAATGGCCTATGGTTTTGCGCTTGTGGTACTCAGCCATTCAGGTTGGGCAACAAATACCATGTGCGTGATCCTGCCAGGTCATGGGCATTGAGGACTCTGCTTTTGCACAGACTTTTCATGCCTCCTTTCCCAGCCTGTGACAGGGTGGCTGGCCCTTTAAAGGGAGAGCGGGCTTAGCCCACCTGTGACACAGCTGATTCGCTGCCCCAGGTGGAGAGCATGAATTCAGTCATGTGAGAGACGGTGACGTGATTAAACCAGGATGGGAGGGTTAGACAAACAGAGGCGTGTGGACAGCCAGGGGGAGACAGCGAGAAGCTGGAGAAGAGGGAAGGTAGGGGGTGTAGCCTCCAGCAGCTCCGAGAGCAGGAAGAGACAGCCTCTGATGTTGGGGTGAAGAAGGCTCCTCTCCAGGATTAGGAACCTATATGAATCTGCACAGCCTGGGGGAGAAGGCCTGTGACACCCCTCAGCGGGGAATGATGGTGGAGAACTACAGACAACAGACCCTCAGGTAGGGGAAACTGGGTCCAGCTAGAGTCTGGGTGGAAAAGAGTTTATTTGGGCTCAGCAAAGTAGCAGCCGAGCAGAGGAATTTTGTCTTAAATCTTTTGGACTGTGTGGAATTCTTAAGGGGCCCTGAGCAGAAGGGGAAACTGAGGCAGGATGCAGCAGAGTCACTTCGGGCCACGAGGAGTGCTTAGGAGGCAGCATACCCAGCCACATAGCTTTCCCCTCTCCCCACCTACCCCAATAGACTCTTCTTCCCCTGCGACCCCCACTGAAGCTTGAAGACGCTTCTGTCCATCCTGGCTCAAGCTGCCTACTGCTGCTCTCCTGGTCTGCCCCAATTCGCTAGTGGCTGCTACACCCAACCCCCTCTGAAAGCTGGGCCTGGACCCTCAGGGTCCAAGTGGTTCATCAGTTGTGTGAGGGTCTCACAGAGCCAGCCCCAGGTTGGGGCTGGAGGAGGAAAGGAGGGACCCATTTGAAATGATCTAGCTAAGTGACCCAGCACACACAAAGGAGGCAGTGAGTGAGTGACATTTAACCCTATGTAGGTGGCTTATTGGGCCTTTGTCGTTACAGTTTTAGCTCATAGGGTGGACCTGGCCAGCTTAGCCTTCAAGTGTTTTTGCATAACTCCAGTCTCCAGTCGAGGGCTGGAATAATTATAATTAATGGAGATATCCCATCTCCTAGAACTGGAAGGGACCTTGAAAGGTCATCGAGTCCAGCCCCCTGCCTTCACTAGCAGGACCAAGTACTGATTTTGCCCCAGATCCCCAAGTGGCCCCCTCAAGGATTGAACTCACAACGCTGGGTTTAGCAGGCCAATGCTCAAACCACTGAGCTATCCCTCCCCCCACAAGGAGGGGAGGGATAGATCCCTGACTGGCAGGCAGAATGCAGAGGAAAAACTCATCAGCCTGTGATGCATAAGAACATAGGAACGGCCCTACTGAGTCAGACCAAAGGTCCATCTAGCCCAGTATCCTGTCTTCCGACAGTGGCCAATTCCAAGTGCCCCAGAGGGAATTAACAGAACAGATAATGATCAAGTGACACCATCCCCTCCCATGCTGGCTAATAGCCATTGATGGACCTATCCACCATGAACTTATCTAGTTCTTTTTTTAACCCTGTTATAGTCTTGGCCTTCACAACATCCTCTGGCAAGGAGTTTCCCCAGGTTGACTGTGCATTGTGTGAAAAAATACTTCCTTTTGGTTGTTTTAAACCTGCTGCCTATTAATTTCATTTGGTGACCCCTTGTTCTTGTGTTATGAGAAGGAGTAAATAACACTTCCTTATTTACTTTCTCCACACCTCAATCATATCCTCCCTTAGTCGTCTCTTTTCCAAGCTGAAAAGTCCCAGTTTTATTAATCTCTCCTCATACGGCAGCCATTCCATACTCTGAAATCATTTTTGTTGCCCTTTTGTGAACCTTTTCCAATTCCAATATATCTTTTTTGAGATGGGGTGACCACATCTGCATGAAGTATTCAAGATATGGGCATATCATGGATTTATATGCAAGGGACCATTGGTGGGGTTCTAGCAGGAAGGCTGTGGCCCGCATGACATCGACTGCTGGTTGTTAAGAGGACTGTTTAGGGGGGGTGTGCATGAGCCTGACGAGTGGGGATTCAGGGCCTGTCCTGGAGTTTCTGTCAGTTTGACAAATCTGACATTCCCCTTTCTCCTCCCCATCACAGGCTTAGGCGACCTGAAGGAGCTGGTGGTCAGCTGAGCCAGAGACACTCACAGCAGGGTGGCTGAGCTTGGGTGCCCCAGAGACCTCCCCACAGCCAGACGTCTCATGCTGCAGACCTGACCTCCTCCACCCAATGAGTCACCAGACATCCCGCAGAACCAAGGAATCATCTAGCATTTGCAGGCCAGTCCAGCCTCCCAGTTAGTCCTCGCCCATCGCCATCCCGTGTACCCCAACTTGATTCCCCAGGAACGCTCTCCTGGCCATGAACTGCACTGTCTCCTCCTTCCCAAGACATGTAGCCCAGTTTCTTGCTTGGAAAAATCTGGTCGCCCTATTCCAGCTTGTTTCTGTGTCAAGTGCCAGTGCTTGCTAAAAAACTGGGAGGGAAGGTTAAAGTCTCATCCATGCTGTGACTTACAGACCCATCACCACCACCTGGGCACTTTCATAAGAGTGAGGCCAGCCCCCCCTTCCGAGGGAGGGGCAACGCCTGATCCCAGGGGTCTAGCTCACGGTTAGAGAGACTAGCTCTCTTCAGTCTCCTTCCATCAAGCAAAGGGTGTCCTGGTGATAAAACAGCCAGGACTTGCTCTTGTATCACTTCGTAGCTTTATTCTTAGTCTCTTTCCAGGATATCTAAAAATATCTGAAAAGGAAGAGTGACTCCGGTAAAAAAGAGGCAGCCGAGGCAGCGGCAGGAATAGAAAGGCAGTGCACAGAAATGTTGTTTGCTCAAGTTCTCTGCTTAAATTGTAAGCAAACGGTCCTAAGTTGTCATTGCAAATGGCTGAGTGAGCTAATCTACCCCCGAAATGAAAAGGCACAAACCATTGAAATTAAGGCCTAGTCTTCACTTACCGGTCCGGCGGCATGACATCGATGTTCTGGGATCGATTTATCGCGTCTGGTTAAGACGCGATAAATCGATCCCGGATCGATCCCGGAAGTGCTCACAGTCGGTGCGGGTACTCCAGCTCGCCGAGAGGAGTACGCGGCGTCGACGGGGGGAGACTTCCGGCCGCGTCTGGACCGCGGTAAGTCCGGACTAAGGTACTTCGAATTCAGCTACGTTATTAACGTAGCTGAATTTGCGTACCTTAGTCCGAAGTCCGGACTAAGTGGGGACCAGCCCTAAGATGGAGAAGCCCCATCTACACTGACCTGCTGCTGCTATCTGCTGTCGGCAGAAGGGCCCCTGATCAGGGCTGAAAATGGTAAACCTTAAAAAGCAATCTCTAAGTGCGACTCAGTGGTATCACCTAGACCAGCTGTGGGCAAATTACGGCCCGCGGGACCATCTTGCCTGGCCCCTGAGCTCCCGGCTGGGGAGGCTGTCCCTCCTCCCCCGCAGCGTCAGCACTCTGGCCCACCGCCCCTGCCAGGCAGCGCGTTGGCATGGCTGGCTCCAGCATGGTAAGGGGGCGGGGAGTCCCGGGGGGCAGTCAGGGGACAGAGAGCAGGGAGCGGTTGGATGGGGCGGAGGTTCGGGGGGGTGGGGCGGTCAGGGGACGGGGAAGGGGGGGGTTGGATAGGCATGGGAGTCCTGGGGGCCTATCAGGGGGCGGGGGTATGGATAAGGGTCAGGGCAGTCAGGGAGCAGGGGGAGTTGGCTAGGGGGTGGGGTCCCTAGGCAGCGGTTAGGGGCGGGGGGTCCCGGGAGGGGACGGTCAGGGGACAAGGAGCAGGGGGGTTGGATGGGTCGGGGGTTCTGAGGGGGGCAGTCAGGGGGTGGGACGTGGGAGGGGGCAGGCTGTTTGGGGAGGCACAGACTTCCCTACCCAGCCCTCCATACAGTTTTGCAACCCCTCCGGCCAAAAAGTTTGCCCACCCCTGACCTAGACACAGCAGCATTGGCCTGAAGCTGTGCTGGGAATGGTTTCACTTTCACTTCTAGGGGAACAAAGGGCCTTAGAAGTGAAACTATTCCCAAACACCGCTGCAAATGACTGCCAGACATCGGACGGCCTGAAGCGGTGTTCGGAATAGCTTCACTTCATAAGAACACAAGATGTGCCATATTGGGTCAGACGAATGGTCCATCTAGCCCAGTAACCTGTCTCTGACACTGGGCAGTGCCTAGGGTTACCATATTTTAATATTCCAAAAAGAGGACACTCCATGGGGCCCCAGCCCCACCCCAACTCCGCCCTTTCCCCTGAACGCTCCGCCCCCCTGCGTCTCCCCCTCCCCTGCTTCCCACAAATCAAATGTTCGTGGGAAGCCTGAAACAGCAGGCAGGCAGCCAGCAGGTAAGCTGGGGCTGGGGCTGGGGCAGGGGCGGGGGGGGGGGGGGGCACGAATAGGCGTAGCCCAGTCCGGCCCCCCGGCCGAGCGGCTCCCTCCGGCGGCCAGCCCCGGCCAAGAGGCTCTGGCCCTGGCGTCTCCGGCCTGACTCAGCTCGGGCCCTGGGGCGCCGGCCCCAGTTCCGGCCGAGCGCACCGGCCCGGCCGAGCGGCTCCATCCCGCCCTGGCACTGGCAGCTCCGGCCCTAGCAACTCCAGCTCAGCTTGGGCCCCGGGGCACCGGCTCGGGCCCCGGGGCACCAGCTCTGGCCCCGGCCCCAGTTGAGTGGCGCCGGCCGGTGGCCAAGCACCCCCAGGCCCGGTCCCAGCGGCTCCGGCCCGGCTCAGCTCAGGCCCCGGTTCCGGTTGAGCGGCTCCAGCCTGGCCCCGGCCCCAGCCCCCGGCGCCGGCCGAGCACGGCCAGCCCCAGCGGCTCCAGCCCGGACCCAAGCCCCACGACCCCTCCCTATTTTCCCGGACATGTCCCGCTTTTTGGAATTTCCTCCCGGACGGGGATTTGAGGACCAAAAAGCCAGACATGTCCGGGAAAATCCAGACATATGGTAACCCTAGCAGTGCCAAAGCTTCCGGGGGAGTGGAAGCATGGTTTCTGAGACGCCTTCATTGTGCACCATCCCAACAGAGATCAGCTGATGCATGTAATGACCTTGGGATTCATTAAACAACAAACCAGTGAATGAGAAAGGAATAAAACTTTTAACAGAATAAACTAGAGAGCTTCTGTGGTGAACTGCTGTGCACAGCTACACTCGGTTCTCAACCCCAGCTTCCAGGGCACATCTCTAAATTCCTCTATTCATAATACTGTCCCTTAAGAGGGAGTGTCTCTAAATTATAATCTTCCACAAACATATCTCTACATCTTCCCTTTTAAAAAAAACAATTAGCTCTTATATGCATATATATAAACAGCTAATGACTATCTAATAACACAGGCATAAAATTCTCAACCCATCTAGTTCATTTCCATAAATCAATGTGTCAACTACCTAGAGAGGAGAGGTTACCAGCACATCACTCTGGATTGAGTCTTTACCACTCACTTTCCTCAAATACCCCTTTTCCCAGCAGGTTAGCAAATCTCTATGAGTCTTTCAGGATGTTTAATCTCCTTCTCTGATCTTCTCAGTATCAGCCTTTCATTAGAGTCTGAGTTGTTCTCTTACTCTTAGCCTGTTTCTCCTTCCTCCGTTGATGATAAATGATCAGTCAGTTGGGAAATGCCAGAGTCCACATTGACTGTCAATGTTTTGGAACTTTCTGGGATTACTTCAAAAAGAACTTTAAAAAGATCTCACAAAACTAAGTGATTGGGCAACAAAATGGCAAATGAAATTTAATGTGGATAAATGTAAAGTAATGCGCATTGGAAAAAATAACCCCAACTATACATACAATATGATGGGGGCTAATTTAGCTACAACGAATCAGGAAAAAGATCTTGGAGTCATTGTGGATAGTTCTCTGAAGACGTCCACGCAGTGTGCAGAGGCGGTCAAAAACGCAAACAGGATGTTAGGAATCATTTAAAAGGGGATAGAGAATAAGACAGAGAATATCTTATTGCCCTTATATAAATCGATGGTACGCCCACATCTTGAATACTGCATACAGATGTGGTCTCCTCATCTCAAAAAAGATATACTGGCACTAGAAAAGGTTCAGAGAAGGGCAACTAAAATGATTAGGGGTTTGGAATGGGTTCCATATGAGGAGAGATTAAAGAGGCTAGGACTTTTCAGCTTGGAAAAGAGGAGACTAAGGGGGGGATATGATAGAGGTATATAAAATCATGAGTGATGTGGAGAAAGTAGATAAGGAAAAGTTATTTACTTATTCCCATAATACAAGAACTAGGGGTCACCAAATGAAATTAATAGGCAGCAGGTTTAAAACAAATAAAAGGAAGTTGTTCTTCACACAGCGCACAGTCAACTTGTGGAACTCCTTACCTGAGGAGGTTGTGAAGGCTAGGACTATAACAGCGTTTAAAAGAGAACTGGATAAATTCATGGAGGTTAAGTCTATTAATGGCTATTAGCCAGGATGGGTAAGGAATGGTGTCCCTAGACTCTGTTTGTCAGAGGGTGGAGATGGATGGCAGGAGAGAGATCACTTGATCTATACCTGTTAGGTTCACTCCCTCTGGGGCACCTGGCACTGGCCACTGTCGGTAGACAGGATACTGGGCTAGATGGACCTTTGGTCTGACCCAGTACGGCCATTCTTATGTTCTTATGTACTCTTAGATCCCTTCACTTACTGTCGAAATGTGTCCCCCTGGTCTGTCTGGAACACATAAGACCTTGGATGCAGCTGTTCTTTGGCCTCAATAGAGGTATGATTCCTCAGGCACACTCTACCACCTGGGTTAGGAGAGGGGAGAGCCCTTTTGTCAAAATAAAATTTCTGCTTCCACTTCTGATTTTCTTTCATCTTCTGTATGGTTTCATTGTTATGAGATTTCAGCAAGTTATCAGTGACTGGTAAATTAGATCGGATCCTTCTTCCCATTAACAGCTGAGCTGAAGAAAAACCTTTCTCCAGAGGTGTACTTCGGTAAACCAATAAAGCTTTATACAAATCACCCGCACTGTCAAAAGTATTTTTCATACGGTTCTTTACTGTCCGTATAAACCTTTCCTCAAGTCCATCTGATGGGGGATAATTTGGACTTGATGTTTTGTGATGAAAATTCCCATTTATAACAAATTGCCTAAAATTTGCATTGGAAAACTGCAGCCCATTATTACTAAAGATTTCATCTAGAATTCCATGTCTGGAGAAGATTCCCTTCATGCCGGCTATCACTGACTTACTATTAGTACGGTGCAGTGAGCAAATTGCTGGATACAGAGAATAATAATCTGTGACTATTAACTAATCCTTTAATTGCCAGGTAAATAAGTCAGTGCCAACTTTCTCATAAGGCCTTTGTGGAACTGGATGAGGTCTCAGTGACTCTGCTGGTTGGCATGGCTTGTATTTCAAGCAGGAAAAGCAGTTTCCTACCAAATTAGTAATTGGTGATTGATCCGCAGCCAATACAGCACTTCTCGTGCTTGTTGTTTGCACTTAACAATTCATAAATGACCCTTGGGGATCTTCTGTACCATTTCTTTTTGGAGGTTCATTGGAATTACAACCTTACTGCCCTTGAAAATCACCCCATCTATCAGAGCAAGTTCATGTCTGCAGTTCCAATAGTCTCTTATACTTGGACAGCAACTCCTTATTTTTTCAGGCCACCCTTTAACTATCACTTCTTTTAATAGCCCCAATGATTCATCTTTCTCTGTTTCCTCTCTTATTTGTCGCAGTTTCCTGTTAGCTACGGGAACTGACTTTATAATCAGATCTACATAGATTTGCATCTCTGTCTCTAAAGTCTTCTCTGCTTTTGTGGGAGGCACTGCTCTGGAAAGTGCATCTGCAGTGAACATGAATTTACCGGGCATGTAGGTCACAATCAAATCATACTTTTGCAGCTTTATCATCATTCTTTGAATCCTTAAGGTACAGTCATTTAGCGGTTTGCTAAATAACTCTATCAAGGGCTTATGGTCCATTTCAACTTCCACTGTCTGTCCATAAATATACTGATTGAATCGCTCACAGGCAAACAATATTCCTAAAAGCTCCTTCTCAATCTGTGCATATCTGGTTTCTGCCTCAGTCAGTGATTGGGATGCATATGCCGTTGGTTGCCAACAATCCTCATATGTCTGTAAAATCATGGCACCTAACCCAGACTGTGAAGCATCTACTGAGATTTTAATAGGCCTTTCTGGTGCATAGAACTTCAACACTGGTTCTTGTATCAGTTGTTGTTTTAAACCTTCCCATGATTCCTCCTGTTCTGCACCCCAACACCATGTGTTTTTATTCTCTAGGAGTTTTCTCAAAGCTGCTGCTTTGGTTGACAGATTAGGTATGAACTTTCCAAGATAATTAACCATTCCCAGGAACTGCTGGACATCTTTCTTCGACTGGGAATGTGGCATCATTTCAATGGCTGAAATCTTCCTCTTATCAAGTTTTACACCTTCATTGGAAATAACAAAAGTCAGTTCTGTAACCCCAAAAACACATTTCTCCCTGTTTAGTTTGAGGTTTGCAGCTGTAGTTGCATCCAGGACTTCCTGAAGTCCTTTTACATTGAGCCCCAGATGATGATGATGTCATCCATTGAGGTTTTCAACACCATTAATGTGTTCATAGATCATATGTATGGTTTTGTGGTCACCAGCATTTCTGGTGCTGAAGCTATGCTGAAGGGTAAGTGAAAGCAGGGCCAGCTCCAGCATTTTTGCCGCCCCAAGTGGCCAAAAAACCAAAAAGCCGCGATCAGCGGCACTTCGGCAGCAACTCTACCGCCGCTGCTTCATTCTTCGGCAGCAATTCAGCGGCAGGTCCTTCCCTCCGAGAGGGACTGAGGGACCCACCGCCAAACTGCCGCCGAAGAGGCGTATGTGCCGCCCCTTTCTGTTGGCCGCCCCAAGCACCTGCTTGCTGCACTGGTGCCTGGAGCCGGCTCTGAGTGTAAGAATGTATGTCTTCCAAATGGGATATTAAATGGGCATAACTTTGAGCTTTCTTCAGTTAATTTTAGGTGCCAAATCCTGAGGCTGCATCCAATTTACTGAAACACAGGTGCTGGAACTTGGGGTGCTGGGAGTCCTGCTGCACCCCTTGGCTTGAAGTGATTTCCATCATACACAGGGTTAACAGTTTGGCTCAATCGCTCTTAGCACCCCCCCACTATACAAATTATTCCCGCTCCCTGTACTGAAATATTGTGCATTTGCAAATTGAGCCATAATCTCTTCTCTGGTTGGTAGTTTGAAATGTTCTCTTATTATAGCCTTGTTGAGGTCTCTGGGATCTAAGCATATGCATAGCTGGCTGTTACTTTTCTCCACAATGCCTACCAAGCTCACGCATTCTGTTGGTGCCTCCATTTTTTGTATCACTTGCATTGCTTCCATCCTTGCAAGCTCAATCTTGAGTTTATCACAGAGTGCAAAGGGCACTTTTCTACATGGATGGACAACTAGAGGGACCTCCTTGTTTAGCCGAATTGTATGTTCACCCTGCAAGCAGCCCAACTCTTGAAACAGATCATGATATTCCCGAAAGAGTGCTTCCTAGGCAGGTACAGTACGATCATGTATCATGTGTCACCTCCTTTGGCACAACAAATCGGGAGGGGGGAATAGCTCAGTGGTTTGAGCCTTGACTTGCTAAACCTAGGGTTGTGAGTTCAATCCTTGAGGGGGCCACTTAGGTATCTGGGGCAAAATCAGTATTTGGTCTTGCTAGTGAAGGCAGGGGGCTGGACTCAATAACTTTTCAAGGTCCCTTCCAGTTCTAGGAGATAGGATATCTCCATTAAAAAAAAAATGTAGTGAGAGCACCCATTTTACCAGACTGAGTTTTTCACACTCAGACAGCCCTAAAACTGGTGTCTCCTCCTTTGGCACGACAATGAACGGGAGCCTGTATGTGGTGTTTTTATGGTTGATACTAGCAATGCACCTCCCCTTCACTGGTATGTTTGTTCCAGAATAACCAGCTACTTTTTTTTTCTGTTGGTCCCTGTTTTGGTCTTATCGTCAGTCTCTCATAATCTTGTTCAGACAGAATGTTAACCTGAGCTCCCGTGTCCAGTTTCAGTGGAATTATTGTTCCATTCACTGTCATAGGCAGTATCCAGTCCTTTCATCAGGCTTGCTTGATTTCAGTGTGTTTATGAAGAATTCCTCAACCATGTTGTCTTCAACTGAATGCTTTCTGCATTTGGCATCTGCAGCATTTTGCAAAATGATTATCTCCCCCACATTTCTGACAGAGTTTCCCAAAGGCAACACTCTATTTGGGGCCACGCTGTGATCCACACCTTCCACATCACCGTTTATACCCAGTCTTCCCCTAGCAGTGGTTTTCATAGCAAGTAGTTCCGCTTTCTGGTTTGACCTATCCTGGCTATATTCTTTTGTATTTAGTACATGGATAACCCTTCTGGTGAATCCAGCTCTTTAGCTTGTGCTTTCACAGTTTCTGGAGAGCTTTTTCTAAAGTTAAATCTCCTTCACAGAGCAGTCTGCCACAAATGAATGTTTGAAGACAGTGAAAGCATGAAGGCTAGCTCAGTGGTTTGAGCATTGGTCTGCTAAACCCAGGGTTGTGAGATCAATCCTTGAAGGGGCCACTTAGGAATCTGGGACAAAATCAGTACTTGGTCCTGCTAGTGAAGGCAGGGGGCTGGACTCAATGACCTTTCAGGGTCCCTTCCAGCTCTGTGAGATAGGTATATCTCCATATATATTATTATTAAGTAAAATACTGACTAAATCTGAGGAAGATTGCATGCCAAAAAGGAGTGAAACCTTTGAGAGAGACCATTTTTTTGCATGCATGCAAAAAACTGATGACACTATAGAGCAATATGTCAGGGAATTAAGAAGACTCAGACCTGTGACTTTGGTGAGTTGACAGAGTCTCTGGTCAGAGATAAAATCATTTGTTGCCCCAGGAGCAACTTGGCCCATGGACTTTGCTCACAATAAGAACAGGAGTACTTGTGGCACCTTAGAGACTAACAAATTTATTAGAGCATAAGCTTAATGTTGTGCCCATAACAAACTACCTGGGCAGCTGGCAGCTCTTAGACACCCATTTGTACTCCCAACTCAGGCAGGTAGGTGTTTGCACCCTACTCATTTGTGTGCACAATTTGCTCTGGGCACAACAATTTAATTAAGAGGCTTGGATAAAATATATAAACTCTAACTGCAGGGTGCAGCCAAACTTTCTATCTGTTCTTAAATCATGCTTCCCTCTCACCGGCCCAGTGAGAATAGTCTTGGAAAATGAAAATAGAGTAAAAAACAAACATATTGGCAAAAAGAACGGTATTTTGAAATCTTCAAATTTGTTTCTTATTAAATGAACAAAGCAATAAGAAATGAAAGGCCTGGGAGACATTAGCCTTCAATAAGACATTGCTTTTAAAAGGGATTTTGGGGGAGAATGGGCATTCTGCGTATCCTTCATGTCTGTTCCCAACTCTGGGAGAACAGTCCACAAACAAGTAAGTGCCAAATGAGTTTGCGTTAAGTCAACAGGGTAAAATACTCTTTGATTAAACGAACATAAAGAGATCTTCTGTAACCTTTTAAATCAGTTTATACCTGACGGAGGGCTCATTTACAGGTAAAGTTAATACCTCAGAAACTTTGCCCAATTGATTTGTATGTGAATTAGTGGGGGCCTCGATTTCTGGATGGGTTTCAGAATCCTTTGGATGTTCATCCTTCAGGCAAGATACTAACCTGAAAATGCTTTCTGGGCATCCCCAGCATGGGTGAGAGATCCCTTGGCACTTAGCATGCATGCTCTTGCTCTCTGTGACGGTAGTGCCACTGAGAGTGTCCAACCCAGATTGTTGCTCTTGGTTGGGTCAGTTTAGGAGAGCGATCAAATGACTGATTCCAGATTCATCGTGTTTGGCTTGGCAGTGAAGTTAGAAGAGTAACTTCAGCCTCTTGCTTTGCAATTCAAACACGGCAGGGGGGATGGACTCTGTGTGAGCCATTCGCTGGGGTGCTAGGAACTCTCCAAGCAAACAAACCAGGAGCAGGTGGCGTGTGGCACTGTCAGCTTTAGTGGGCTTGATCCCCAGCTCCCGGCTGCCCTCCAGATGAGATCCTGAACATCTCCCCTCCTCACACTCCCTGGAGGTAGCTCCTGCAGCACTAGCCTCCAGATGATTTATAACCAATGGAGGGATAGTGAGGCAGGGCAGATAGGGAGAGAAACCTGCATACTCAGAGCACACGTGTTGGGTGAAATTCCCCTCATCTCCTTCAGCCCCCCCTTCAGGCACTGCAAAGGAGACACGTCACAAGCTCCCAGACTCACAGCCGTGTAATCCTCAAAGTCCCTGGGGGTACCAGAGCCCCAAGGGCTGCAGCAACACTACCGTGAGCGGTAGGGCTGGGAACCACCACTGTACCAACCTAAAGTACCTTTGCCATGAGGGAAACTAGGTGTTTTGCTTTTCCATAGACCAGATGTAGCACAGACAGCAGCAGTGCAAGCTACCCCTCCACTGCCCGTCAGCTCTCTCCGGTACGTGTGTGGCCCCCATCACCACAGCATCTCACAATATTTAGCTAGCCACGCAACACTGGCAGCCTGAGGCACAGAGAGACTAAGTGACTTGCTCAAGGTCATACAGGAAGTCTGTTGGGGAGCAGGGGCTTGAACCTAGACCTCCTAAATCCTATGTTAGTACTCTAACCACTGGACCACCCTTCCTCTCACTGACCCGGAAGTGGGACCTGCCTTGGCCAGAAGAAGAGTGAGGATGAAAGATAATAATGGGACGTGGGGGGCAGTTAACCAGACCCTCCAGAACCTTGAAGATTCAGCTGGGGCTTCTGTCAAAGCGTCAGATGCAGGGGTGGGAAGGGATGGATTTTATCTCAAGTGATTCACTCATCGTTAGGCCTACGGTGAAACAAGAGGCCTTCTAAGCGGTGGCCCCCTCCCCCTGCCCTCTGCTTTTCTCACCTGGAAGGTCAATAATGAGCCATCCATCCTCTTCCTCCTCCTCAGAGACAAAGGGTTTGGGTTCCTCCAGGCCCTCAGGTGTGCTGCTGTCACTGAAGAAGAGGCTGGTGAGGCGTTGGAACATGGCTGGGGAATGGTTTCCAAGGTGAGCTTTGATGGGAAGAGAGAAGAAAAACCCAGCGTCGAGTGCCTGCCTCAGAACACGGAGATGGATGTTGCTGGTGGGTGCTGGGTGGGAGAGTGACGCTTGAGAGTCCTGTCTGGGTGGACGAGTCCTTCTGAAGGGCAGAAACCCCTTCCTTCCTAGCGAAAGCTTAGCTGAGTCGAGTTATGTATAGTGCAATCATGAGGTTCTTCACTTGGCTTCAGTGCAAAGGCCTGCAAAGAAAGGAGAAATTCATTCATGCCCTGTGGAAAGCCAGAGCTTCCTGCATCACGAGGGATTCAGATGGGCTGCAGGGAGGAGGGAGAGGAAACCCTGATCTGGATCTCAAGGACAAGTCGCTGCAACCATTCACTTTTTATAGGGTACTGTGTGCTGGGGAAAGCACAGCCCCTCAGGGCTGGCGGCTGCAGCCCCTTGATCTCTGACAGTGTCACTCTTACCACCCAGACACCTCCTGTAATGCTGAGTTCATTCAGCATTTTCTTTCCCCTCCCGGTGCCTCAGGCAATGACCGTCTCCTCACCCCCTTTTGCTTTTATTCATTTTGACCTGTTTTCCTCGAGAGCAAACAAACCAGCCTAGCGCTGGCACTCGCACAGAGTTTGCAAAGTGCAGGCTAGGTCTCCGGCACTAAATAAGGAATAAGAGATGAGCAGACTGTATGTCAGGAGACCTAGGTTCTAGTACTTGTTATGCCACTGACCTACTGTGTGACCTCGGGCAAGTCACTTTCCCTTGCTGTGCCTCAGTTTCCCCTCTGTAAAATGGGGATGTTGACACTTCCCCATCTGTGAAAAGTGTTGTGAGATCGAGGGGTGAAAACTATGATATTGTGCCAAATATTATTATTATGAAACGCTAGGGATGGGCTAAGGGGCTGGACTGGATAAACACTCAAGCGTTCAGATGGTCACACGGAGCACATGATGCACTCATGACTGTAGAGCTGGGCAGGAAAATGCATGAGAATAGACTTTCCCGGGTTATGTCAGTGCTGCTTCCTCTGGTCAGAAGCAGGAAGCCAAAAGGCATTGAAAATGACCAGGCCACCCTCTATCCCTTTCCCCCACGGTGAGTTAACTAAACAAGGATTAAGGTTTGGTTCACAGCTATTGGGATGGGTAGTCACCCCTTGAGTCACAGGCATCCTCATGTCTTCCCACCGTGTGCTCCTACTTGGGTGAGAGTTGGAGGTGTTGGAGGGAGGGGGTCCAATAAATCTTAATTACAGTGGTGGAAATTAGACCCTGAGCCAGGTTCTGATCTTCATCCCCCTGGCATAAATCTGGAGCCTGTTGATTTCAATGGAGTTACTCCAGATTTACACAGCAGAATCTGGGGCAGCAGATGAAAAGCTGGAAAGGGATTTGAAAGGGCATAATGGCATGATCCTATCAGGAAGCTGATTAGAATTTAGGTCTTAGGGTTTGATCAACAGAATTCACCCCTTATCAAGAGGAAACAGATGAGACACTAAATATATACACCCGGAAAAAGCAGGCATCTGCTGACAGGCAACTCCTGGCCTGTAAGTCTCAGCCGGCAGGATTGTTAAACTGGCTGAATGTCTCTTTTGCAGACAGAGAAGTAGCTTCACACAAGAGAATAATAAATAGCAATTACAAATAGCCATGTTCTCCCCATTTTTCACTGAAATGTGTTGAGTCAGTCCACTAGTTCTCTCCAGCTCTAATAAATACTTAGACCTCAAAGCACTTTGCAAAGCTGCGTATCATTATCCCCATTTCACAGCGGGGGAAACTGAGGCACAGAGCAACTAAGTGACAAAAGTGAGAACAGACTTCCCAATTCCCAGTCCATTGCTCTCTCCGCTGGGCAAGGCTGCTGCCCGGGAACTAACAACCTCTATCAATGGCTGTGCTAAGGGATGAGGGCCCTGTGGTTGGATGGGGTGGGTTTTAATTTAATATTTATCTACTCTGAGAACAATGAGTAATGAAAGATTGCAGGAAAAGTGCTTCATTGCGCCGTGCCCTCAAAGCAGCCCTTTCCCTGCTGGAGTGCAGAAGAGATGACATAGCCACTTATCTGACCACCCTCTCGCCCAGATTTTGCAGGCTCATATAAATTGGACCCACATCCAAGCCACCCTGGGCTTGGAAAGAAAATGAACCGAAGGGGTTTTGCAGAATCAAAAGCACATGCGTGCTGGCCCATCTCCATTGCATTTGCATTCGTACCTTGGGCAGGAAGGAACAGTGTGGAAGAGAAAGCTGCCTCATTCAACAACCAGGGGGAGAGGGGTAGATGGGCCAAGGAGCTGGGGGAGGGGGAAGACTGAATACAGGCTGGCAGGGCTGAGAGAGAATCTGGGATGGGAGGGAGACTAGGACTGGGAGTCAGACGAGAAGGCTGGGCAAGGAGACCAGGACTGGGAGCTGGGGAGATCAAAGAGAGAGCTTGGGGTGGGGTGGAGACCAAGACCGGATAAGGATCCAGGTGAAAGAGTCAGACTGCCTGGCAAGGAGACTAGGACTGAGGAACCTGTGGGGTGGAGGAAGAAGGAGATGAGACAGATCTGCTGATGAGCTGAGGCACAGGGGGAGAAATGGGAGTGGCTGGGCAAAGAGGCTGGGAGGAGGCACACTGAGATTGGATAGGGAGACTGGGACTGGGACCGGGACCCAGGGGAGGTGGAGAACATGGGGTGTGGGGAAAGAGACTGGAGGCCAGAGGAGGGAAAAAGCTAGATTGGACAAGGAAGCAAGAAGGAAGGAACTGGGGGCAAGGCGGGAATGAGAATGGTTGGGCAAAGAGCCTGGGCTTGGGGGCAGGGACTGGGAAGGAGAGCCCAGAGGGGTGGGACTAGAACATGCTGGACAAGACCAGGACTGAGATGAAAAGTCTGAGGAGTGGAGACTGGGACTGGAAAAGAGAGGAGAATGAGAGTGGGACAAGGAGCCTAGGGTGAGGAGACACAAGACAGGGACTGCTAGGAGGGGATAGGGTAGAAGGGGTCAAGCTTCAGGGAGGGTACAAACAGACAGAAGTGTTCTGTGCCCACTAGAGCACACTCCCCTCCAGAGCCTGGGCTGGAACCCAAGAAATGAGTCTCACCCCTTCCTCTGCTGACAGCAAATATCTGTGAAAGCCCCTGGCAAAGTGTCCTATCCCCCCTCTAGTGCTACTCCATATAAAGGATAACAACCTACTACTGCTATCATTTGCTCAAGTGGCAGAGGTCTGTGTGGTGAATCTAAAGGTTCCAATGTGGCTGATGACCCATCTGGGTGTCAATGTGATGCCACAAGGTGGACTTTCTGATTTTTCAGTTTGCTTTTTTAAACACCTAGGAAATGACATACACGCACTCACATACAAAGTAGTTAAAAGAATATTATTAAGGCTGCAAAGTCAAGTACTCAGAAGTCAGGGTAGCTGGCCCTTTAAAAGGCAATGGGTCTCATGCCCACCTGTAACACCGCCAACTCTCCTCCCCAGGTAGGGAAAATTAACCAAGTCATGTGACCTTTGGGTCACCACACCGGATCAGGCCTCTGGTGGATAAGGAAGAAGCCTGGGCTAGCAGATGGCTATAGAGAGAAGAAGGTTTCTGTGGACGATGAGGAGTTGCTGCTGGTGAGCAGGAAGACAGACCCTTGGGAAGGAGAGGCTCTGCCTAGCTAGATACTGGGTGAGGACTCTTCATTTGGAGCTTATTTTGTGTTTGTGAGTCTTTGCTACTTGTGTAGGGCCAGGGGGAGCTGGATTAGAGGAAGATAGAGAGGCCAGCTGGAAGAAGCTGACCTGAAGCAGAGCACAGCCCCTAGTAGAGGGCTGTGGGCTTCCTTGACTGGAAAAGGACCCCAGAAGGGAAACACTTTTTGTTTTTATACCTCTGGCCTGTGTGGAGTATTTGAGGAGGTCTGAGTGAAGGGCAACTAAGGCAGGGGAGTTGCAGCACCTTCCCAGGCTATGAGGGGTGACAGGAAATGCATAGGCAATGCCTGGCATTTCCTAGTTACTGCAATCTTGGCTGTGCAACTTTAATAATGCCTTTGTAATGTGGTTTTGTGTATATAATTAGAATTATGTACAGCAGTGCAGTAAGAAGAAAATAACCCAACGAAAAGCACATGGGCTAGTCTGTTACAATGATGTTATGGTCCAGATCTGCGATGACCTTGGTGTGTAATACAAACCTTGTGATCCATGTTCTTCCCAAATCAATAAACTGTGTAGCAGAGTAGAGTAGAGACTTGGCTATGCTAGAAACAACTGAGAAAAGATCTGGCTCCTCTGGCAGTGTAAAGGGCGGGTTAATGTGTCCCAGGCGGCTGGGCAAGAACTCCCCCAGCACTGGACTGCCATAAGCCGCCCCATTATGCCCCTGTTCCGAGCCCTGGGATATTGTCTATGATGGTAGTGCCTTGAGACCAGCCATGGTCAATGCCCCATTGTACTAGGACAAACAAAGTAGTCCCGTCCCTGCCCCCAAGCAGCTTATTTAAATAAACAAGACGAAGGAGGTAGGGGAAAAGGTCTAATGCACAAGCAGAGAGAACTGAGTGATGGTTTGTGAATGTCCTGATAGTCCCACAAGTTCTATCCTGGCGGTTTGGTATTTTGCATATGATGGTTTTAGGAGGAGACAAACTGAACGGAAAGACAAAAGAAGGTGAGAGACCAGCTTAGGAAGGGACTCGGCTAGGCCCGTAATGCTCCAGGGACTCTGGGATGCACTGCGGTCTATAGGCAGCTCAAGGACTGCGATAAGTTAAACAGCTGGGGCGGCTCTCCTCCATATCAGGGCCATTTGAATCCTTTGAACACCACAGAGTTCAGAGGGTGCAAAGATGACTTAATGCCACCATTCCCTCGCCTCTTCCTCATGGCTGCATCTCCTGGGGGCACCGCACAGAACTGGCTCCTTCAGAACAACCTCTGACAACTCCATTACGTTAAAGGGGAGAAAGGTCAAATAAAATATTTGTCCGAATAGTCAAATAAACAGAGTTACACTCCAGGGCTGAATACTTGAGTGTCTCTCTTTCTAGATTTGGGAGGAAGTATTGTCTAGTGATTAGAGCATAGTGTTCAGAGCCAGGCAATCATTGTTCAGTTCCTGCCTCTAGCCCAGGGCAGGCATTTCACCATGTTATGGCTTGTTACCATCCCAATTTTACTGATTGGGGGGGGGGGGGGGGAAAGTAATTCTCTAACTCAGAGTGGGACTGGGGGCAGGGTTGAACTTCATTATTGTCAATAAAGATCTTGAAGACCTACAGAACGGCAGTGTGACATATTAATGGAAAAATATATTCAGATGAAACCAAAAAAAAACAGGGATTAAAACCACATCAAGGGCTAGATTTGAGGAAATTGAACTTGCATGCACAAGACACAGTTTTGCATGCATATGTTTGTGCAAGTGAGGATTCTAGTTTGAGAGAGTGGCTGTCATAGGGTGAGCTGCCCCTCAAAAGGAGTTGGACCTCTTGTGTCTGGTTTTCCCTGAATCCTGCATAGGAGTGGGGTCATGTGGCTGGGTCTGATGATTGGGCTGGATGCAATTCTTGCTATTAAAGATGCTGCCTGGTCTCTCTCTTTCTCTCTCTCTCTTCCCCCCCCCCCCCCCCCCATTCCTATGAGGAGAAACTTGAGAGCAGAACATGAGGGGAGCTTAGCCAGGAAGGATCTGGGGCAGACTTAGGGAAGTATGGGAAGAAGGCCTGAAGTAAAGGCCAAAGAGGCCCCACCTAAGCAGTGTGGGAAGCAGGCCTGAGGGGACAGAGATGGGGATGGAAGACCTTAAAGCAGATGGCTGTTCCCTTATTTAGGGCCTTAGAGCTGTAGCCTGGGGTAGAGGGGGAGACCAGACTCTCCTGCACCTTCAGTTGTGCCTCCTGGAGGGGTGAGTAGACAATGCTGGCCAAGGGTGGTGGACTGACTACAGCTAGGGAGAAGGCTGTGAGGGACCCCTGCCTGAAGAGTGACTTATTGGAGCGTCTCATCCAGGGCTGAGGGGCTGTTCAGGCAGGGGAGAGGGTTAGAAGGACTCTTGAGCCCTGAAGCAGGAATGGTGGCCCAGCCCTGAGGCATGAGGAGTCCTCGCATTGAGGGGCCAAGAACTAAACCAGTGGTACTCAGGCAAAGGCCATTTGGGTGTGAAAAGGGCCAGACAGACCACTGAGGCCATGACAGCAAGTGACAGAACTTGTATCTATGCCTTATGTGGACTCTCTATTTCCCCCACCCCCTATCCCTGAGAAGGGGAGCTTATGAAGTAACCAGAGATCCAAGTGCACCAACCCAACCATTCTGCCAAGGGAGATGGTGGACCTGAAGGGAAGGGGGGACTGGAAGCAGGTGAAGGTGGAGCACTGGCTCTTATCCCTTCTGAGGCAGAGTGACCTGAAAGCTGCTAACACTAAGGTCTGGGGGACAGAAGTGGTAGCTGGTTTATGTAACCAGCCAGCCCACAACAGCTTTGTGTAACACGCTGGCCTGACCATGTCCCTGTCCCTTGCTAGTGTCTGGCCCCAGAACTTATTACTTACAGCCTGCCCTGCCTGCAAAGGAGCCCTTCAGAGCCTCTTCCTGAGCACGTGCAGCCAGAGTTGGGGCTGCAAGAGTAACTGGGCAGCAGCTCAGCGCTTTTCTCGTTCCTCACGAGCTCTCCTGGATCATTAAACCCCAGGTGAGCTGTCCCTTCACCTGAGCAACCTTCACTATAACTGCATTGCCTCTCCTCTTAAGCAGCCTGACCCAAAGACCATTGGGAGATGTCCATTGACCTTCATGGGCTCTGGATCAGGTCCATAATGAAGTTCAGTGAACAGTGGCTCTCATACAAGCTGGCTTTCTAGCTCAAATGGTAGGGGCTGGAGCATGTGGTGCTAAGGTTCTGTATTTAAGGCTCACCAACAATGGCGTATCTGTGGCCATGGTTTGTTATATTTGTACATTTATGGCTTTTTTTAATGGTACCAACCTGGACTAAGCTATTGCAGGGTGCAGTGCTTTCTTAGAGGTGGGTTGACACTTGAAACCACCGAGCATGCAGTAAGTACCAGTAAGTCCCTGGCTAGTCTGAGATGAGCTAGAAGCTAGACGCACCAAGATCCCAGGATTCTGCAATGCCTGGCGCAGCAGGCTGGAAATTCTGCAGCACTTCATCTAAATACTTACAAACAGAGGCGTAATGAACTAAACATGGAAATGAATAAGGCAGGACCTCTTGTGTTAGTAAATGCAATTTGTTTTAAAATAGCCCCATCTCTCTTAAAATATCCACATTAGATTTTTTTTTACACAGACTTCTAGGTCATTGTGGTGAATCTTGCTGGCTGGCTGCAGGCTCAGAAAGATAATACTGCACCAGTTACGCTCAGTTCATGCTTTCAAGGCTTTCTTCTCAACTGTGAGGGCTAGAAGTATAACAAAGCTGAGATCCTGAAGCACAGCTCTCTGGAAATGCTATGGCCACAGAACCTCAGGTCGAGTCCCAGGTCTAGAACCACGTATGTACACCTCTCCCAGGTATGGTAAATCAAGTACCATAGGGTACAGCAGACTACCTGACCAGTGATATCCCTGTTAGAGATCTTTTAATAGAACTTACTCCAATCATATACCATAGTGCTCCATGTGGCTGGTTCGCCCAAGCACCTGTGTAACTGGGCTGGCATATGAGCTATTCTCTGAAGCTCCTGCAGGCTTCCCCATAGCTGCGCTCAGTAGTCTTTTCTTTGCTGGGGAAAGTCACCCATTGACCATGGGTATAGCTTAATAGGATTTAAGTGCCCAGAATCCACCTCATTCCGGGAATCCATACTCCTGGACCTTGGGCACTGTAATTGGATGCTACTGAGCTAAGAGGTGTTTCAATAAGGGCCATCTGTTTTTGTTTTTGTTTTTTTTCCTCTTGTATTCTGCAGAAAGTGACCAGTCCACTAGCAAGATGCAGGAAGGGTGTTCTGAGTCTGATGTGCTTCAAGCCTTGAAATGAAGTGGGGCAGATCCTGGGCCTGGCTGAGATGTTGTTCAATCTCCAGGGAAACTCAACGCAGCCTAAAGGCTGCTCTAAATTATGGCAGCAGGGATAGTCCCCTAGGGACGACTGCGCTGGCTGGGGAATTGCTGGAGTGCAAGATTCTCTGGCCACACCAGCACACTAATCTATGCTTGGGTTCAGGATTGGGTGGCTGCATCAGCTTTATACCACCACGGACTCCCATAGGTCAAGAGAAGGGATGCAGATGATACAAAACTATTCAAGATAGTTAAGTCCCAAGCAGACTGCGAAGAGCTACAAAAGGATCTCACAAAACTGGGTGACTGGGCAACAAAATAGCAGATGAAATTCAATATTGAGAAATGCAAAATAATGCACATGGGAAAACATCATCCCAACTATACATATAAAATGATGGGGTCTAAATTGTCTGTTACCACTCAAGAAAGAGACCTTGGAGTCACTGAGTGGATGTTTTCAGAGAACTATCCACAATGTGCAGTGGCAGTCAAAAAAGCAAACAGAATGTTGGGAATCATTAAGAAAGGGATAGATAATAAGACTGAAAATATCATATTGCCTCTATATAAATCCATGGTACGCCCACATCTTGAATACTGCGTGCATATGTGGTCACCCCATCTAAAAGAGATGTATTGAAATTGGAAAAGATCCAGAAAATGATTAGGGATATGGAATGGCTGCTGTATGAGGAAAGATTAATAAGACTGGGACTTTTCAGCTTGGAAAAGAGAGAGAAGTCTTTAAAATCATGATTGTTGTGGAGAAAGTAAACAAGTAAATAACATTTCCTCCTTCTCATAATGCAAGAACTAGGGGTCACCAAATGAAATTAATAGGCAGCAAGTTTAAAACAACCAAAAGGACGTTTTTTGTTTTAGTTTTTTTTCACACAACGCACAGTCAACCTGTGGAACTCCTTGCCAGAGGATGATGTGAAGGCCAAGACTATAACAGGGTTCAAAAAAGATAGGTCCATCAATGGATAGCCAGGATGGGCAGGGATGGTGTTCCTAGCCTCTGTTGGCCAGAAGCTGGGAATGGGTGACAGGGCATGGATCACTTGATGATTACCTGTTCTGTTCATTCCCTCTGGGGCACCTGGCATTGGCCACTGTTGGAAGACCGGATACTGAGCTAGATGGACCTTTGGTCTGACCCAGTGTGGTTGTTCTTATGAAGGCCCAGCTGTCTGGTTAGGGCCACTTTCCATCCCTTCTATGTGTCCAGAGGGGATGGAGCCATGGGCCAGGATTTAGCCCACTGCACTCTGCTTCCTCTTATCTGCTGCAAAGGCCTACTGTGCCCTGGTAGTACCAATCTCCAGTGCAGATGTAATTGCTCTGGGGGAGCCAGTTACAATATGGTTTCTCTGATTATGACATGGTTCCACTTTAGAGTATAGATTGGTCCTTAATTCTGCCCTGACCCCTGCCATAGGCTCTGGGCTGCATTCCTTGGGATGTCTGGCATCCTTCTTTGTGGGCATTTTGTCTATAAACTCATTATGGGTGTAAAGCCACCTGACACTTCGCTGGTGGAGCATGTTTTGTGTCAACAAACATTGACGATCAGCCTTCGGCAAATCTAGGGCTTTAAACCTCGGCCTATTTAAAAACGTGATAGACACCTCACCGCTCACACTTAACACAGAGGAAAAGAAAACACTGCAGAGGCACAATGTGGTCATGTGAACCACCTGAACTGCTGACCATGGAGCACTTGCTCCCTGGTGCTGCAGTGAATGCAAAAAAGTTCAGCTTCAACTATTTTTAAAAAGCATTCAGGAAGCTTTCCATTCACTGGCTATGAATGCCCTTCAGGTCTGGTCTCAAGATAGGGGCACTGCTTAAGCACAGTCTAGGTAACTAGCACAACGGAGCACTTTAATGACTTGCTCCATTGTTTATGAAAGGCTGGAGAACACTGTGTAACTGGCAGCATCAAAGCTAATCAATCTGGCGTGTAAACACCTTGATGGGAACTGCTATGCAGGCGATGTGGAGAGGACACAAGAGATGGATGAAAGTCAGCTTTCAATTAGAAAAAAGTTGTGCATGCAGTCTTCCAGAATTTGATAAACAGGGGTGTTGTAGAGCTAGGGAAGAGGGAGGGTCACATCACTCCGGTAACAATGCCATTCTCCCTATAAGAAGAGGGCCCTCTGCTCTCCTCTACAGAGCTGCTGGTATCTCCAACCATCACCGGCCTTATTCTACATATTTGGTCTACCTTAGTTCCTGATCTCCATACACATGCACTCAAGCTGTCCCTGTTAGTTCCTGTAGCAGCCCTCTCTGCATGTTACAAACCATTAGAGCGTCTCATTTAAATTGTGGAGTCCCTCCATGTACTGAGAGGAGGAGAATCCATAAACATTCCTCGCATGGAGCTCTATCCAGAATAGGCCCACTGACATTTATGGGATTACTCCCATGAGCTCATGCTGCAGGATCAGCCCCAGTATTAGCGCTCTACGAGTTTACTCTTCAAACGCAGACCATACAGCCCTTCAGAAGTGTGCATCTACCAATCCTATAAGAGGGGATTGTGAGGCCTAGACACAAAGTGCCAACTCAGATTCGTACAGAGACTTGGCGCTAGAGAACCCAGCTCTCATTCCCAGGCCAATGGAAGAACCACTATCTCACTCTGGCAGCTGTTCAGAAATACTCTTGCTGCCTTCGTAGGGTTTCCATGGAACAATGGCAAGATTCAGCCCTAAGAGAGACACTTTTTAATTTACAATGAGCCATCTCCTGCCTCTTAAACCCTTTGGGCCAGTGTCTGCTGGTGCTTTATATGAACGTGAGGGGTCATAATGAATGCCCAGAGAGTGCAGCACTGTGAGGGAAGCAATCCTAACGATAACATACAGAGGCACATGGCATCGATAGGTGAACTGGGCAGGGGCTCCAGGGAGAGCAGACGAAGGATGGTTCAGCAGTTAACGCATTGGTCCATGAGTCAGGAGAGCTGAGTTCTGTGCAACCTTGGGCAAGTCACTTAGTGCTGAGTCCTCCAAAGGGGGTGAGATTCTGGGGGAGCAGCTCAACTGTTGAGTGTTAAGACACACTTTGGGCCTGATTTGCAGAGGTTCTCAGCACCTTTAGCTCCCACTGACTTCAAGCGGAGTCGTGGGTGCTCCACCACTCTGCAAACCACCTCCAGGGGGGCACAGGCTGAGCACTCAGGAACTCAGACGCCCCAAATCCATGGCCACTTTTGAAAATATTGGCATCTCTTTCCCCCCCCCCCCCACATATTCCCATCTGTAAAAAGGTGTGTGTGGGGGGGGGGGAGGAGAAGTGACCTCCCTCTCAAGGGTGAAATCTGCCCCAGAACAGGCCTCAACATGGGGCAGGGGGTAAGCAGTGCCTCGTTGCTCGTATGGGCCCACTGCCCTGGGGTGAATCCTCCCCAGCCCCCCATGTCTGAAGCTGGATGTCATTAGAGAACTGCAGAGCATTGTTCTGGAGCAGAAGTGACCGAGTTGTTGATGGCTCAGATCAGCAATGAGGGGGCTAGGAGGAAAGGATGTTGGTGAGTGAAATGACTCTTCCCTGTGCCTGAGTCTCTTTAAAACCTACTCAATCCAAGCCTTTGACAATTGCTTGCAATGAGCCCAGCTGGGCCCTTATTAAGGGCAGTGAAGAATTTTAAGCCCCTAGTCCAGTCAGCAACTCCCTCTTGACACCATCACTTAGTGACCCTGGAAAAGGTGATGGAGGGAAGAGCTATGTTCATGCCACGGTGTGGACTGAGCTGCAAGCAGCAAACATGGGCAATGCAGTTGGCACCTGTCTAAAGCATAGAGCTCCTCTGAAGGGTATAGGGAGGGTTGGAATAAGATCTGTGGTTCACACTATATAGAGGCCTTGGCTTCCCACTTCCTGAGCAGAGTGGGATGCAGCTCAACGTGGCTCTCCCACAGGGCTTGTCCTGGCTGAGGGAGAAGGGGAAGCCATTTCTATGAGAGGCAAGGAACTGACACATTCTGACCTGATGAAGAGGACAGAGGTTGTTCATGGGGGGCTCCTGTGGACTTCAGAGCTGGCACATAACCAGCCCTTGAAAGGGAGCATGCCAAGCTGCTCAGGCTGGAAATAAGACCAACCGGTTGCATTTTGGCTTCTGAGGCATCCACTCTTCTAAGCGGACTAGACTGACGCTGGACACCTATGAATCCAGCTTGTTCATGAGACTGGCTCCTTCCAGCCAGAGTGGTGGAGAAATCCAGCACCCTTTGCCTGTTCTTATAGGGTCTCCCCATAGTGGTTCTGCAGTGTGAACATTGGCATGTGGGGGAGTGCATCTAGAGCACGGCCTCTGATTATACCCCAGTGCCCTCATACTGGCCCCAGAAAGTCAACGGGCAAAGGGTCAGGCGCCAAAAGAGACTTAACAAGGGTTCTCTTCCCTTCTTGGGACAGGCCTGTAGCACTCCTGCTTCCAGTCAGGAGATCAGAGGAGCAGCTGCCAGTCCCATGGTTGGACACAGACAGGTCCAAGCAGCCCAGCCACGGTATTTTAGTAAGTTGCGGGTGTAGGAGGCAGGTGAAATAAAGCTCGTAAGCTTCTCCCTGGACTCTTGTTTTGTGACAGGGCCCTGGCCAATACCAACCAGGCCTCTGGGTGGCTGGGGCATAAATTCTCCCCCCTTCAGGACAGACCCCAACTCCCTGAAGCCTGGGTGGTCCAGGGAGACCCCGTGCCCCCAGAGATGATGTGGCAACCTGCCCATACCACCAACCCATCAGATGGCTTGCGAGTAGGAGCCAAAACAGGGGTGTGGCCAGGGGTGTGCCTAGGATGCCAGATTGCTTTAATCCAACCCTGCTTTAGGGCTTGTTTACACATACACACTGCAGCGGCGCTTGGTGACGACTCTATCTAATGCTTCTCCCATCGGTGTAGGCGCTCCACCTCCCTGAGCGGCGATAGCTATGTCAATGGGCAGTGCACACCTGGCAATGTACTGCTGCCTACATCGGGAGTTCAGTCGGTATAGCTGTGTCCCTTGGGAGGGTGGATGTAGTTATACTGATGTAAGTCTGCAGGGCAGACCAAGCCTTAAGTGCAGCTTGTTTCATCAGCATCCCCCTCCTAGATGGCACTAGCATTGCAGGCAAACTACATAAATATAGCGCTACTAAGAAGGGCAAAAGTTACAACAGGAATTTGAATCAGAGCAAACGTCACTTCGTTCCCGAGAGCTGAGGTCGGGGTGTGCGCGCTCATGTCTGTGACAGAGCCATGTTATCTGCCTGTGCAGTGTGTAAGGCCCTGATCCCAGCAGCCTCTGGGCCCTACAGCAATGACGGTTAATTATTAGAGTGAGTCCTACGCCTGCTAGATACTTTCCAAGCGGGCGTGAAGAAAGCGTGCTGGCTCTAGGTGGGGCAGAGCTCAAAGCGAGGCTGCAGAAAGCTCAGGGAATCTGCCCTACTAAATCTGAGGTCAGGAAGGATTTTCCCCTCCCCACCCCAAGCACAACGGTTTTCACTTTCCTCTGGGGGACAGAGTTGGGATTGTTGGGCAGATCTACTTTCTCTGACAGCAGGAAGAGCTTTAGATATCGGCAGATCTGAGCCCTTGTCTCCATTTCAAATTGCACTAAGCTAAATGGTTCCTAGTGCATGAGATCCACCATTGCCATGATACTGGGGCTCTCTGGGAGTTTATATTGGCGTCTGTGAGCCCACTTCATAATTAAGCCCATAAATTGCTCTAATTTCTCTGCAGATCCAGCAATCTTTATTTATTTATATATATTTAAGTTTACTGCTTTAACTGGCTAGTTCATATGTGCCCTGATGACTTCTGCTGGATGGAACCAGAACAGCTCAGCTGTGTGTCAGAGGCCCTACACTAATAGAGTCGCTGGGGGGCTGTGCTTTTGGAACAGGAGGATCTGAGGTCCCATCAACAGCAGCATTGGAAGATCTAAGTGATCATTCCTGAGTTGCCACGGTTTTGATACAACATCTTAATGTGGGTGGCTCCCCTTTACAGCATGGCAGGTACTAGATTCCATCAGCCAGTCATCTGAATGCTCATGAATGTGTCTACATTTGCTAAAGGCACATGTTGCCAAGAGCAGAAGTCAGTTGAATTTTACCATGGAACTGTGTGCCTTCTTCTAGCAATACAGCACTGGAACTTTATCATGTCTCTTTGCACAACATCTGTCATTTGAGCAAGTTGTACAGAAAGTTTAGGACTAACACAGCCCAATCTATGGCCTGATGTGACACACAGGGTTGCCAATTTAGGTTGGATGTATTCCTGGAGGCTTCATCACATGATGATCTTTCATTCCTGGAGACTCAAGGACAATCCTGAAGGATTGGCAACCCTATTGGGGGGGGGGGAGGGTGAGAGAGAGAGAGAATTTAGTTCTCTCTCTCACTCCAATTAAATTGCTCTCTAAATCGTAAGTTTTTTCCTTCTAATTAACAAAACAGATCAGGAGGGAAGGAGATCTAAAACAAATATGATGAAAGGGTTAGTTAAGGGTTAGGGGCCAGATCCTCAGTTGGTATAAGTAGGATGAGGACCTGGGCATAAGCATTCTATAAATTGTCATAGGTTAGGTGTTTTGTTGACTATACAACAGAATGTAACTGTTGGTTGCTTAGGTTCTTTTCTGCTTATGTTGCTGGCTGTTTATCTTGAGCTGCCTTCACTTAAACAACACAGTGTTTGTACATACATATATGTATAAGTCCAAATTGATCCCTGGTGTAACTCCATTTCAGAGGTGTTACACCTGGGTTGAATTTGGTTGATAACAAGGGACACCAGGGCCAAGGTTGTCGCTGTGTCCTTAAATTACACTGTTTGTGAAAGTGGCCTAAGTTATAAGGTCACTGATAATGTTTTAGGCCTACACGTGGACTTCCCTTGGCAATTGTCCCATATTGAATTGCAGTCATAGGGTTGTTGTTTTTTAATTGATCTTTGCTGCAGAACAACATACAAACTTAATGTCTGGCCCATTCTGCAATCTACTGAAAACTAACTGGCCCTGCAAGAGGAAGAGGGGGGTGGAGAGCCAGGTCGAGCCTGTAAAGAGGAGGAGTCTGGTGGTCCCCTTCCAGTTAATTTACAAGGGCCCTACTTCAGCAAAGCACTGAGGCATGAGCATTGGCTTCAGCAGAACTTAAACATGGGCTGAAGTGTTTTGCTAAATAGGGATCGACTTAAGCATATTCTTAAAGATAAGCATGTGCTTAAGTACATTGTTGAATCAGGGCCTAAAGTAGGAGGCAGTCTCTTGTCTTATAATTTGCCGTGATGTGAAATGCATCTAAAACAAGTCCATTGCTGGAATAAAAACGAAATGCACTTGTATACCATGGCGAAGGGGCAATCTTATCCAGGTTTTTGTAAGAAGCAACACAGCTCTATATGGCCTCTCTGGAAACACCAGACTAGTAGCCCAAAGCATTCTGGTTTAAAGAATCCAGGAGTTTTCTGAGATCCTAGAATGGAAGAGTGTTTGAAAGCACAGACCTTCTCTTTTGTTGCTCTAAAGTCTGCACCTTGCTCACAGATTTGCCCCTCAAGATAGCAAGTTTCTTGCCTGTGTGTGAATTTTAGGGCTGAGTTATAAACTAGGCCATCAGAGTGTTTAATGGAAATAATTTATATATATATATATATATATTAAAAATAAAACACTCAAGTCTAGACTTTAACTGATGCTCAACCTTCCTCCAAGCGGGGAAGTGGTATCCCTGTTTCTCAGGTGGTAAAGGGGGGAATGAGGCACAGATAAGTTAAGTTGGATGTCCAAAGTTACACAGGGAGTTTGGCAGTGCCTGAAACTAAAATTCTTGGCTCTCAGACCCCTGCTTTAGCCACTGTCCAAGGCTCTATATTCCTGAAGCTATTACCTTTACCAACTAGGCAGCTACAATTAGGTCTAGTATGCCCCCAAATTGCTTTTTCTTATCTGTTGTCAAAGGCCATGGAACGATGTCTTCACAAGTGTTTAATAATTAACAGTAGCCCAGTGCTCGCCATGAGCAACCCTACAATAGGCAAACCCTGTGTAGGCAATCCTGGAACAATGAACCAGTTGGTGTGTCCAGTGGAAGACAGATTTCAGTAAGGGCACAAGGGGTTCTTACTAATGGGAATACAGATTCTGGGCCAAATCTCCAGCTGTTGCAAATCAGTGTAATGCCACTGACTTCAGTGGAGCTCTCCTGACTTAAACCAGTTGATGAATTGGCCCCCATGTATATTGTATATTGTCTTGACAGGGGTCTTGCTAGCATGAAATAAGGGGTTGTGTGAGGATAGTCACCAGGCCTGGCTCATAGCAAATGGGAAAATAGGGAGGCCTTTGGCTTATTCTTATGGAACCTGCCCATAGTGACACCAACTAAGCAACACCCTCAGAAATTGCTATCGACTGGTTCCCCCTTTTGGGAAGGTGGGATAGCAGTGACATGCTACTTGAGTCTTAAAGTGACAGTGCCCCACCTCACTCCCTCACCAAATGTTTTATTCTGAGCCACTGGATGATAAAGAGAGAGCTGCAAAGTGTTCCCTCAGTTTGTCTGTAAAGGGGCCCTTAAAAACCCTGGCTACACACCTGGTGGAGGGGGTTCTGAGTGCTGCACCTAACTATGGTTTTCCAAGCTAGAGTTGAACACTTAAGTCCTCCAACTTGCTCCTTTCCCACATGGAGTCAGGGAATCCCCCCCTGGTGAGTAGGTCTCCACTCCTTGCCTGAAGGACTTAGAACCATATGGTTTGTTACAACTACCTGAACTTAAAGCAAAATAAACACAAGGAGAGAAGATGGGGCACTAGTACGGCCACGTCTACATACACAAGGTTTGTCTTCGCTGCAGAGTAAACCTGGGAGTTGCTGCTGAGCCCTCCTCCTTCCCCACACACCACCCTCTCACACAGATTAGCTGGTGCTTTTGGCCCAGCTCGAGCTTTCACTTTGCATGGAGGACACAAACTAAATCACTCAAGTTCTGATAGTCCTCCAGAGCCTTCCCATAATTCCACTTGGGCCCAGGCGAACAGGCTAATTAGCTGACAATTCAGCTGCTGAGCTTACTTCAATGCAAAGACCAATGGGATATGCCCCCAGGCAGGCCCATTGAGAGAAAGCTGGGGCCCACTTCCCCCACTGCACTTTATTTACACAGACTTATACGTTTTTTTTTTTGAGGGGGGGGGCTTAGCTTGGGGCCTAGTACAGTTGTCCCCCTTTCATCAGCCCTGCCCCCCAGGAGTCCTAATAACAGATGGGGGGAGTGCGGTACCGGTAACCTGGGTAGGACTTTGCAGTGTGGCTGCTCATACGTAAGCTCAGTTAATCAGGTGCCAGCCATCAGAGTTACTTCTGCAGTGAAAACATGCCCACCGTTAGCAAACTAGTTACTACTTTATGGGTGAGCAGGTTCCTTTCAAAACCAGCTCCATTTCCTGCTCCCTACCTCCATCTATGAACCTCCACAATGAATGGAAGGGGGAAGTAGTTAACGAAAGGCACTTACAGCAACAGGTTCCTCTTTATGTGAAGACCTCCTAAGTGGCCTGCCAATCTTACATAGTGTAATCCAGGGGATGTCCTACAAGATAATGCAGAATGACTTGGGGAGGGCTCAGTTGCCTAGGGATCAGGTCTGAAATGTTTACACACTCTGGAATCTCAGGTTTGGGCTTTCAGAGGCAGTTCAGGCCTACAGCCTTCCAAGGCAGAGAAACTGAATTCCATCTAGTTGATGATCGCTTAAGTGAAACCTCAAACTGAGATCCTTATCTCTCCTGCACAGAGAGATAAGGGCCTGAAAGGCCTTTCATAAGAGATAGGGTTGCCTGGGTGTCCTTGGCCAACATGTTGTTTCTACTCCTGTTGCAACATCAGGCATAGCTGATGCCAAGCTCGGTCATTCAAGGCTTACTGTAAAGAATGCACAAGGGTCATGCTTAGTGAAGGACACTTCCGGGCATGTTTGTGTCATGTGTGATTGTTGCACTTTTGCCGGTACTGCCCACCAGTGGTGCAAGTAGGGTGGTACAGTTCGCTGTACCAATAAGCTATTTATAGCCGGTACAGCGTACCAGAAAGACACAGGAGGAGCAGAACATGGGGCTGCCGGGTGGCCCCACGCTGGCCACTCCTCCGGTGCGGCTGTACTGCCCCCAGCCCTTCCACGCAGCTGTGTGCCTGCGTCTCCTGTCTGGGGTCTGTACAGCGGCCCTACCGGAGGACAGTGCTGGGGGGCGGGGGGGTGAGGTCAGGGGGTGGTACAGCCACACCAGAGGAGCTGCCCACCTGGGGCCACCCAGCAGTCCCATGTTCCGCTCCTTTCACCCCTTCAGTTCCCAGGAGAGCCCCGCAGTTCAGGGTGCTCCTGGAAACCGCAGCGGCGAAAGGAGCAGAACCCCATGCTGGCAGCTCCTCTGATGCAGTTGTACCGCCCCTACTCTCGTTCTCCCCCCCAGCCACCCTAGCACTGTCCTCCGGCAGGGCTGCTGCACAGACCCTGGACAGGACTCAGGAGATGCAGCTGCATGGAAGGGCTGGGGGCAGTACAGCCATGCCAGGGGAGCTGCCGGCGTGAGGCTCGGTTGCCAGTGTGGCTGAAAAAAATATTCTCTGTTGTCAGAGGGAGCTGGTTTGAAGCTCTTCTGCTGGCAATTCCCAAAGCAGGTGTGACTCTGTGAGCCGGCTATTGTTCCAGAGAGCAAGTCCTCCTCTTCTCTTAGCAGCCCACACAGCAGCTGTGCCTTGTTCACCCATTGGGAGCGCCCCCCACCCCAGGTAACATGGGAGGGGGAGAGCACAGGGCCCTGGAGTGGGATCATATGGGGAGGTCACGTCCCCTCTCCCCCATGCTGGTGCAGCATACCAGTAAGAATTGAATTCTACTTGCACGACTGTAGCTCACTGACTGCTGCCCTTCATCCTAGAGGCAGCTGCATTTCAGAGCTGGGGGACAGTCCTGTATGGATAGCTTGTGAAATGCACTTTGGTCTGAAAACTGCCATTTCTGCATCTGTAGTAGAGAGAGAGCGCTCTCTGTACAAGGGCTGGCATGACCTTTGATCTTAACATGGGCCGGGAGCCCACTCCCACTAAAATCAACTCCAAGGGAGGCAGGATCAGGCTGTTTCCCCATGCCCTACAATCAGTGGCTCTTGTCCAACATGATTAGCACTTTGTGCCATAAACCACCCAGCCATTCACAGAAAACATTCCCTTCCTAGGGGATCAACTCAGCATTTGCCAAGGCTTGTGGGCAGCTAGCAGCTGTCTTCATGGCTAAGGAGTAAGCCGCCAATACCCCCCTCACCTCTGCAGTGCATCCAGCAAAGGTGCAGACACGCTGCTTCTCGGGCTCTTAGAAATGTTCCGCCAATCCATTGTTTGCAATGCTACAGCCGCTGATTGCAGCAGCACGCAGGGAAATAAAAAGGCCTGTGCTAAAGTAGTTAGAGAATTGCTTTGTCTGTCAATCATTTATCTGGATTTTAAAAAAACTTGGCCCCACTAACAGAAAAAAGCTAGGGTCCCTGGTTAAAAATAATGTAGACGGGAGTGAGGGGCCCTTACTGCTCTCCATAATGAGATGTAAGCCTTGGACTGTCTGGGGTTTTTAACCCAGTTGTGGAGATAGTGTAGACGGGACCCAGCAGTAAGTTGCATCTAAGACTGTCCCTGGAGTCAGTTCTTGTAATATAGATGGTCTTAGATGCTTTGTCCACTCCAGTGTTCAGAATAATGACAGTCTCTTGTCTCCAAGTAGATAGGCAGGAATCATTGCACCCACCAGTGAAATGCAGCCAATTCTGGGGTACAACATGGTTTAACAGCATTTGGCAACTGCAAAACCTACAACCATCTAACTGAAATTAAAGGTGGGGGTGTGGAATCTTCCCTAAAAGGGGACACAGTGGCATAGCATGGGAGAGGCAGTTATATCACTGAGGCCAGCATACAGAGGAGAATGGGAGCATGAACTACAACTTCCATGAGGCACTATGATGGCAATTCCTAAATGGACAGTTCCAATTTTTGACTTTTTTTTTTTTCCCCAATCAAAAGTCAAACTTACCACAGGGAAAGATTCCACCCCCACAACCCACCAATTATTTCCAACCAGTTCTAGTGTTTAGCACGGTGTAAAAGACAGTGATAAACTCCCCACAAACTCTTCCCTCTTAACAGAACCCCACAGCTGCTTTGTGGAGCGCTTTGTAGGGCACCCAGGGAAAACACCTGTGCAGTTTTTTGGAGGTTTGCAGACTCCTGTACGCTTGGGACAGCATCCATCACTTGGCTAGGCGAGCATGGTCTGGCCTTAGCCCTGTCTGTGCATCACTTCCTTGAGTCTAGGAGCAAAGTGTCCTGGTGTAGGATGACCAGACAGCAAATGCGAAAAATCGGGACAGAGGGTCGGGGGTAAGAGGAGCCTATATATAAGAAAAAGACCCCAAAATTGGGATTGTCCCTATAAAATCAGGACATCTGGTCACCCTAGTCCTGGTGTGAAGTAGGGTCTAGGGATTGTACACAAATCTACTCCCCCTTCTGAGTTGCAAAGGAAGCTAGCCATGGAGTGACAGTTCAGACTATCTGTGGATGACCCTGGGTAGGGGACATCTGCTCACAGTCTGACAGCTAGGGGACTACACTGTGCTGCATGAATGGACAAAAGCTTTGTTTTGTTTGGGCTGGAGAGATGGGGGGGGGGGGAAATCAAACACAGATGTGGCTGGTGCCACCAAGTTCTGTGTGATACAAGCTGCCATCTGTGAAACATCAACCTCAAGCCCCAAAGCAGCAACTTGCTATATGCAGAAGAAACACCCAGTTCTCCTGCATATGAGCAAGTAGTCGCTGTAGTACAACATTTTGGCTGACACTTGGATTATAAATTCCTCTGGGTTTTTCTTCTCTCCACCTCCCACTCCCCTAATCCCATGCAGAATTTTCCAAGGTTTTGTATAGGTTGTTCTCCAGTCAGTACTGCCTGTTCCCCAGGTTGGCCCCCACCCTGAAGACTGATTCTGAAACTGCCAGCAGAGGAAGGTGGGCCAACTGGAGTGTCCCCAACAGAAGGAAGAGGACCAGTCAGAATTCTAAATCCCGACCCATCCTCAGTTTCCAGCACCAAGAGGCTACCTCTTCCCTGCTACAGCAATCCCCAGTGGCCAGACACCCTGTGGAAAGTAGACAGTCTTCAAATGACACCCCCTTAAGGATAAACTTGCTTCTTAAGGGTTAAGTTTGTCATCACTCTTCTGAAAAGTCCAACCATTCCATATTTTTAAGCACTTAAACAGATTCAAATAAGAGTTTGTTTAAAGGCTTTAACTATTTTTTCCCCATAATCTGCATACATAATTAGCTTTGTTTTGTGAATCACTGTCTCCGCAAATAGCCCTAGAAGCTAAGAATAGGAGAAAGGAATGGCAACAAAGACCTCTGATGCATAGGAATCCTGCTGAAGCTAGGAGTAGGAGTCTGTTTCTTTGTAGCTAACAGGGGCAGGAGATCTAGAATCGCAGGCTGTAATACTACTCAGAAAATGGCACCATGATCCCAGAAACTTTCCATAAATACTACACAGCAGGACAGGGACTGACGACAAACACTACATTCTTCCTAAGCGGAGCTAAGAATACCCCATACAGGCGTCACTATCATGCATTGGAGGCACAAATCAAGTGCATTCCGCTGATGCTCTTGGGAAATGCTATTTTCAGCTAGTTCTACAAAAAAGACAAACAAATAATTCCTTCCTTTGGTGTCTATAATCATCCTATTCTTGGAAAATGCTGTGCAATGAAAGAAATGTCACAATCCCAAGATGTTAACTAGACCAGGATTCTTAGGCAGATAGTTTTTGGAAATATATTAAACCCCATAGCTCTTAAAACACAGATGTGCTAGCATTACCCACGCTCATAGGTCAGCAGCAGCACTTGAGCATGGGACCTTTGACACCACGGCACACACCTCTAAACACAATTAGCTAAAGGGGAAACTCCATTATATGGCAACAGTAGTAAGGCTGTTATCCTAATAGCCACTGGAGGGGATGCAATACACATTTTAAGTTTATTGCTCTAGCAAAAAATATAGGGTGAGGAGCTGTATGCAGCCTTCCAACATTGTGGTCACCCAGACAGTAATGAGTTTTTTGGATGGATGAGTGACATATCAATATCTTCATTAACATCAATCTTCACAGCAAAGGGTGGGGGAGCAGACTTTGTTCCTGGGCTCGTAAATCTTCAGAGCAGCTTTGCAAGGCTGGGTTAGTGCATTTAATCCATCATTTAAAAAAAAAAAATCTCTGCAGATCAAGCCCAGTGTCTATATGTGGCTGCCAACTAACAGTGAACTAAATCCATTAATGCATTTCCCAAAGGGAACTTTGTCCATGTTAATTGATGCTCAAAGTTAGCCAATTGCAGGATTAGGACCTATGTAGAGCCATCGACTCCAGTGGCGTGTCACTTGGGCTCAAGGGTCGGTCTGTGAAGATTGAATTCAGGCTCGGGGCCTTATCAGTTATTAAATGCTGAAGAGGTGCTCTGTAGTTGGGAAATCTAATATGAAGAAAAATGGTTTTTATCAGTAAGTTTTACATTCAGTGGAGAAGACTACTTTTGCTTTGATTGCTCACATACTGTGGACCAAGGCACTCGGGCATTGTGCAGGAGAACCAGAAAAATGAAACTATCTAGTTTCATTCTCCAAGCTGAGTGAAATGCAGAAAGCAAACATACATCATACATGGGTTTTATAGCTATTTCAGGTGACAAAATAACCACTCTAAGTAAGTTGTGGTGGAGAGGAGGAAAAGTGTGGGTTTATTTCCACTCTCTCAAAAAATGTTATGCTTGGCAGCATCCCTTTAAGAATCCTGTCTCAACACCTCACTGAAGTTGATAGGCTTTGTTCTGTCACTGAAGTGGACACAAGGGTTTTCTTGCTCTCATGGGTGAGAAGTTGAGAGAAGTACAAACCCCAGGCATACAAATACACTGCAACTCCCACAGTGAAGACAGCTTTGCTGAAAGCAACACCCAATGGGTCAAATTTGTCCCTGATATAAATCCACTGGAGTCAGTGGCACTTCACTGAGGATAAATTTAATACATTACATGCTGTATGTGGAGAAAAGTCAAGAGTAGACTTCAAGACATTACCCAGAAGTCTGGGCTTTGTTTCAACAGGCTGGGATATACAAAAGCACCATGATTTAGCATGTGGATTTTTTGAAGCCACCTTGGTCTCCTTTTAATGCAGATATGTAACAATATTAATAGGAGTACCTGTATATATGTTTATCAAGGGATGAACAGGCCAATTGCTAATTTTTAAAACCATAAGACTGAATGCTAATCTGGAACATTTTACTTTCAAAATACAAAGGCCTCAATCCTACAATGAGCACCATGGTGTTGGAGCCCTGTATCTGCACAGCGCTCAGTTAGGGCTCTGTGGGTTGCATGGTTGATCTGCCTGGGCCGAGCTTATTGTAGGATCAGGGCCAAAGAAATAATTTATTAGAACTCAGAGGTCTTTACTCTTGGCTGCAAGCACTGGATGTTAGTGCAAAATTATTCCTCAAACTAAAACTGCTGGCATCTCATACATTCATTCAGATATTCAGAGATTTTGATGTAAACCATGGAATGTTTACTGTGACAATTGGATTTTTTTTTTAAGCAGGTCTCTCTGCTGCTATTGGGAAGAGTGGGGGGAAAACTTATTGAAGGGCAAAGTATTTTTTTTTTTTTAAAATATGTCTGAGACTAAATGTGGCAGAATTATAAACTAGACTATTGTATTACTGGAGCACTGAGGCGCCCTAGTCATGAACCAGGTCCCCATTGTGTGAGGTGCTGTACAAACAGAACAAAAAGACAGTCCCTGCCCCCAAAGAGTTTATAATCTAAATATCATCCAACAGATGGAGACCGGCTGATGGGGGAACACAAGAAAACACTGAGACAATATTGGTCAGTTTGATAGGCTGTAGTCCCAGTACACCAGTGGCCTAACCATTGTCAAGTTTTTTGTTTGTAGGTATTGTAGAAAAGGAGAGCTTTTTAAGGAAGGGAAGGAATTGGGTGAAACTCACCCCTGGCCCTGGGCAGAACACAAAGCCCCACTCAAGTTTTAATCGTGGCTTCTGATACACAGAATGCCCTTATCTATGCTTGCAGAAAACCATGGTCAATACCTGTTCAGCTGCACCCATTATTGACGTGCACGGTCAGCGGTGGGTATTTCTTGTAGCAGGGACAATGCTTTAATCTCCCTAGGCTTAAATAGCATCTAGGCCTTGGTTTGGGCTCTGAGTGGGGGGTGTATCTACCCCTTAGATTCTGTCTACCGTGGGGAAATTTACAAAATGATTCCCCCCACTCCTTATCCCAGGGCTTCCACTAGTTCTAGCACTGGTGAACTGAAGCTAGACTCCCCGTCCCCATTGCTAAGAACCCACAACTAGAGCCAGATTTTCAGAGGCTCAGCATCTCGCAGCTTCCATTGCTCTGGCCAGTTAATGTAGGTGACTTAAAGGACGCTGCTGACTGCTCAGCCCTTATGAAAATCCGGCCCCTAGAGTAGACGATGATCTAATGACTTCTGACATTTCTAACCACCTGAAAAGCAAGTGGTAAGAACAGGTCCAGCAGCCAGAATTTGCCCGCAGTAGGGCTGATGTGTGTCTCTCACAAGTTTAGCTGAACAGTGAGATTTGTTGCTGTTCTTGTAAACTTCCATAGTGCAGAGAGGGTTGTAGCATACACTTCACCATGCCAGTGCTGGTATTTGCATCTGTCAATCTGCTAAGGCCTAACATGAAGGACAACAGGACCTTCAGCGGAGCATTTAAGCCTATGCCTAAATCCCACTGAAGTTAATGGGACTTCATGCATTTGCTTAAGTGCTTTGTTGAATCAGGGTCTAAAAATCTAACTAGTCAAAACTTCAGTAATATGGGATGTACGGGATTTAGCTTAAATAAATCTGTAACTAGCATCTCGTGATGGCAGCATTTCCAGTCCAAATAGCTTATTATAAAGGTATTACACCAGTTTTGCATGGGATGCATTTGAAAGTTTTGATCTAAAAAAGTTTGAGTTTCAGACTTCCTCAAGCAGCTGCAACTGTTTAAAGTATTTTCTCTCCCCTCCCCCATTGGAAATATTTATGGAGCAGCCATATCACTAAAATAACTTTCCTATTTATTTTTTCTAGTTAATGGAGCAAGCTGGGATCTGCATTATTGATTAGGTATTAAATGATATTTAATGTGGAACATTTTTATCCAGCCCTAGTATTTCATTTCATTCAACTACTATGGCCTAGTTGAACGTTTTGTCATCTTAATGGTATGAAAACAATAGGTTAGGCATGCTAATCTGCATGTGTCAATACTAAATTATATATAGCTATTAATATAGTTCAGTGAAGCAACCTCCACGTTCTGGCTAGCAGTGAAGCTACCACTAAGGATAACTTCCTAGAGCAAAGGTGAGCATTAATATTTCCTCCCCTTGCTTAGCCTTATTCAGTTGAATAGCCTGACCTTGCCTTGCTCAGTAAGGCAAAGATAAAAATATTACCGACTGTCTTTTGCCTACAAAGCTGTCAAAGGAATGTGCTGCAGACCAGCACTGAGCACATTACCTCCCTCAGCACAGGTCAAAAGAGGACAACTTCAGTATGTGTTGTGGAGGCGGGCTGGGCTGGGTGACGTTTCAATGTCATATGCAAATCACGCGTACGTCACCACAGGCTTCCAATCCCAGGGAGCCAATGGGAATAGAGATCCACCTTTAATCTTAATCCGTTGGTGGAGAAACAAACAACTAGAGACAAGGGGGTATTGACTAGAGCGGTACAACTGGCCACCAGTTGTTTTTTTCTGCAGACGCAGAGGGGGGGAAGATCCCCCCCCTTCCAGGAACCGGGGCTTTGTTCCTATTTATGTTCTCGAAGAGGAGGAGAGCCAGGAGCCACCCTCCTTGGAACCACTGTCCGTTTCCAAAGAAGGGTAGATGGTGTAGGACAAACACCCAGCCCCGTTGTGCCCACACCACGGGGCTGGACAGCCTCTGTCCTTCCGTAGGCCGGCTTAGTTGCTAAAGCCCGAGCGGATCTGGTGCAATTCACGCTCTCTTGTTCATGCAAGCCAGAAACGCTAACCCTGCAGTGAAGGAGTGGGGGTGGGGAGATCCGGGAGGGAGGAAATGGGAAATTGATCAGGAAACAAACCAGGCACCAACTTCGCTTTGCCCATTCACTGTAAACGCCTGCTGGAGAGAAGTGTATTAGCCGAACAGAGACAGGCCCGATTTGGATCGTCTCAGCATAAGCCTCTGTCTCTGCCTCAGAGAAACAGTTTGAGTCAAAGCAGCAGCCGCAGCACATCACCCCTCTGATCTGCCGTTAATTAGGATGTACACTTTCCATTCGCCTGCTATGACCTAGACGGGCTCTCTGCTCACATCCCCTTCTCTGCGTGTGCTGTACTAATTTATACCCCACTGCTTGTGGCAAAAGGGACTCGAGACAAATGGCTCCTCCTGCATAGGAGCTGGAAAGAGAGGAATACACCAGCCGGAGCCCGAGTCCTCCCAGTGCATTCTTTTTGGCGACCTCGTATGTCTTTTGTTTAGTACCAAATCCAAGCAACATCACCATTTTAGGTAGTTAGGAGGATTGAGGTTGAACTGGGACCATATGCTCTCACAAACCTGCCTCGACATTATGTCCCTCCCCCCCTCTCATTATTGGCAAGCCAAGGAGAGAGAGAGACAGACTCTTGTGTGGTTGAAGTAAGTAGGAACCTCTCTCCAGATCCAAAATTACTGTTTTTTTCACCCTGGTCACTCCAGGCCAGGGCTGATGTGTAAAAACAACAAAAGACCAACCTCTCTTCATAGCTAATAGTCTCCCCAAGAAGGTAGTGAGCTCTGTTCTCCCTTCTACCCAACAGCCACATCAAATCATAATGCACACAACGTACTAAAACACAAAGAGATGTTCCTGCCTGCACACAGCCAGCTAAATACAAAGGGACCTTAAATCACACACCAAGGAGAAAATAGATGGCTCTTAAATCTTAATACACCCTCACACCGAGATTTTAACACACACACAACCCATTCAATGCAGAGAGAGATCTTAAAAACGTAAACAACATACTCAATTAAAAAAAAATACTGCCAGCAGTACAAAGAGATAGCTCTCAAGTTTGAATTTAGCCAGCCACATTTCAGAACAGAGGATGGCACTTACCTTGCCTTTAATGTCAGCAATTATTTTGTAAACAACACCGCAAGAAACCCACAAGATTTTTTTAAATATCGTAAAGCACCAGCTTTAGGCAGTCTGTGAGGTAGTTTTAATTAAAATCAACAACATTATAAATGGAAATTAAAAAAAAAAGATGCAGGAGGTGGTGGTGGTGGTGTGTCTGTTCTTCTCAGAAGATATGCACCATTGCAAGCTGTAGGCGGCTGCTGTTGGGGCCGGACCCTCCCTCCACTGGCTTCAGGGTGATTATTATTATTTTCTGTTATTGCTGCTGATCTCAGACCAGATCAGAAATTAGAACGTCCAAACAGCTGATTGTGACGTCACAAAGGGGCCCGCCCGCAGAGGGCGTAACCCGTCGGACAAGCAGCCAATGGGAGGCAGAGCGGGGTTGGGGCGGGGCTTCAAGGCTGCACCCCTCCGAGGGGATGAGGGAAGAGCCGGAGCTGCTCCACGTGAGAGCCTGGACCCGTGTGGAGTCCGGGGTGCGGCCGTGGGGGGCTTCCGATAGCTCGCGGCAGCGTGGCAATAGGCAGGGTCCGGACTGGGGGTGTGGAACTGATCATGCGCCTCCTCCCCACGCTGTTTTCGGGGAAAACAGCAGCCGCAGCAGCCTCCCCCCACCCCAAATGCCAGGTCTTCAGTGGGCTTCCCAGGAATCTGCTCCTTCGCCCCTTTGCAGGCAGGATAGAGAGCAGCCCAGCCACCGCCTTCTGTCCACCCCACCCACACGGGAGTCCCTTCTCTGTCTGATCTGGGGCACGCTGGGTGGCCTCTGCTTTCCCATTTCAGCCCAGTAGCCAAATGCAGGGTTTGTGCAGTACCTTGTTGTAGTGCCCATAGTGTGTGTGTGTGTGTGTGTGTGTGTGTTGTGGATGCTGAATTTAGAAGCAACTGCCTCCTGCCATCTTGTGACTGTTGAGCAATTTGAAATATGAGCACTTATTACCTCCCCTCCCCCCCCCCGTCCCAAGCTAGGTGACGGTGAAACCACTTTAATTGAAACAGAGAGTCCTGTGGCACCTTTAAGACTAACTGTTGCTTTTTACAGGTCCAGACTAACACGGCTACCCCTCTGATACTTTACACTTTAATTGAATTTCAGTTGCTTTTTCATGGAAGCTTTGCACTAGTATTTTGTTATGGAGCATAATTAGCTAGGGAGGCACATATGTCTATATTAGGGCCTGTTATAGCCATATGCCTTGCTGCTAATACTACACCTTCCTTCCTCCCAACAACTGAGACACAAGATATATTTGTCTTGTACTCTCAAAACATGCTTACTTAACAAATTCTTACATATTTACTCATGCAAATTAATTTGGAAATGTTGGACAATTATAGACTTTAACTGATTATAAACCAAACCCATGGTCAGCTGTTTTCTTCATTCCCCTTTTGTTTTTGTTTTGTTTTATGATTTTCATTGTTTAATTTCCATGCTAGCTATCACTACCTATAGGGATAGCTGGCCTACAGGTTCTATGACACAATACGAAGGCTACTAGAGGCACTGGCAGTAACAAAAAAGCATGCATAGGTTGAGCCAACAAAGGTATTTGACACTAACCTTATATATTAAAGAATGTTAGGCTTATAAGCAAGTTCTTGACAGATTGATATCAAGAATATTTCATCACCATGAGTTGGCTCCTGTACCAACGTCAGTGTGCAGTGACTGGTGACATGAGGACTGCCAAGGCTAAGTCTAACCCAGTGGTTCCCAAACGTTTAAATTTCCTCAGTGTGATGGATTCGCTTGCTTTGCTCTGCATAGGTCTTGGAAGTCTGGAACCACTGGAGAAAGATAAAGTCTCAGGTCTGGTTCGGCATCAAGTCTGTTTCTGTATTTGGTTTTCAGATGTGCATACGAGGAAAATGCTTTCTCGCATAAGTATGTTGTTGAAAATGGTAACAAAACTGCAGCAGCTTTTTCTGCCAGAAAGGGGTACTCGTTTCTTAAACTCAGCCAAAAGTTGATCAATGATAGATTTCTGAAACTCCTTTTCAGTTCGTAATCACAGGAGATCTCAATCAATTTATCTTTTTCCTTGGTGTTTAATATCTGTGTTGAGAAAGTGGTATCATCAAAAGGGTTGCGAATTCAGTCATTATCGCCTGACATAGCTGGAAAGTAATCCCTGAAAGTTGTGCAAAGTCCTTTTAGGTGTGCAATTATATTGGTTTTAGTGCACTGATTCAACTGAAGTTAATGTTCTGCCAGGAAGTCGTGAAGATTACTGAAACACTCAGTTTGATTGTTTTCCAAACAACTTCCCCAGAACTGCAACTTCTTTATCAGGGATTCAACTCGCTCTTGCACATTGAAAACTGTTATATTGAGGCCTTGAAGAGATAAATTTAGGTCATTAATTCTTGAGAAAATATCTGCTAAATAAGCTAGGCTCTGGAGCCAGACATTATTTTCAATACAGCTGGCAAGGTGGAAAGGGTGGCTGTTGGAAAAAAAACGTAGGATTTCCGTTCTAACCTCAAACAAGCGCACAAGGATTTTATCCCTTGAGAGCCATCTAACTTCAGTATGGGCCAACACACAGTTGTGTATATTACCCATTTCTTTACAAAGTACGTGCAATATTCTGGAGTTTGTTGGCCATGATTTTATGAAATTCACCATTTTCACTGCATTGTCCAGCACTTCCTTCAGTCCCTCTGGCATGCATTTTGTTGCAAGGGCTTGTCTATGGATGCTGCAATGAGTCCAAGAGACTTTTGATGCAACCTTTTTTGTTCGAGCTACAAATCCAGTATACTTCCCTCTCATTGATGTGGCCCCATCAGTGCAAATGCCGAGGCAACAAGACCAATCTATTTCTTTTTCTTGAAAATATGCATTAGTCAGATTGAAGATATCTTCTCCAGTTGTACGTTCTTCCAATGGTCGGCAAAACAACAAGTCTTCTTCAACCATACCTTCATTCACATAACGTACAAACAGTAGCAAAATAGCTAGATTAGCTACATCAGTTGATTCATCCAACTGTATAGCATAATATGGACTATTTTTCACTCTATGTACAATTGTGTTATCTACATTATTTGACATGTCATTAATTCTTCGTGACAACGTATTATTGGACAAAGGTACCATGTCAATCCTTTTTGCAGCCTTTTCTCCGAGCATGCAATGAACTACGTCTTTTATACATGGACCAATCAAGCTCTCTGCTATGGTATGGGCATCTGATGCTTTTGCTACTCGGTAGCTCACGTGGTATGACGCTTTAAGTGCATTTTCATTATCAGTACTTGCTTTGGATATAAAACTGATAATGTCACTTTTCTTCTCAGCTAATTTTTGCTTGAAAAAATCAACAGGCTTGTCGAGTTGTGCAGGATGCCTAGTTTCTAAATGGCGCCGAAGTAGAGAAGGTTTGAGGTTGCTGTTTGCTAGAACATCACCACAAATCACACACACTGGTTTTGGATGTTCTTGATCACCAATGCATGTAAAGCCATATTTTATATAATCAGCGTCCTATTTTCTTTTCTTTGTAAGTGACTTTCCAGGACCATCATGATCATTAGCCTTAGATTTTCCACAGTGTGGACTTGAGGAAACACTAGCTGATTCCAGCGTCTTTACACTTCCCTTTTTCAGCCACTTATCCATTGAACTTGTGTACAAAAGTTCTAATGAAAATAACAGAGAGAGAGACTGCCAACAAACTAGAAACTGAGAAGATTCACTCACTGAAGCAAATCAGCCCTCCAGAGAGAAGGACAATTACTGAGACACCTTAACACATCCACACTGGTGCTTCTGGCTGGTTTGGCTCGCAAACAGCTTTTCTTCCGCCGAGGAAGGTGCCCTGGGAGGGACAAATTAGCTTGGACCACCCCCCACGTTCAGCGTGGCCCCCTGCTGACTGCCCTGGATGCAAACTTCCCCTGCCTGACAAGGACAGGGATCCGAGCTGCCACCTGCAACCCGCATGGAGTGCTGGGGTTCGGGGCTGCTGGCTCCCCCACTGACGGGGAAGGCTCAGGCTGCCGGCTCAAACTGCCCGCTCTCCACGAGGCTCGGGCTGCCAGCTCCCTGGCTGACAGGGGAGGGCTCGGGCTGCCCGCTCAAACTGCCCAGCCCCGCTCTCCCTGGGGCTCGGGCTGTCTGCCCTGCAACTGGGTCCCAGCAGAGTCCTCTGGCCGCCATTAATGAAATTTTTCTTGCGAATCCCCTGAAACGTTCTGTGAACCCCCAGGGGTTCGCAAACCCCCCTTTGGGAACCACTGGTCTAACCTAAAGAAGCAGCTGCAGACAGAGGTGCCAACTAGACATACTTCAGAAGAAGTCACTAGCATAGTCATTGTCAGTTCTGCAGTTCTTTGGGTAGTACACTGGCCAGCAAATTGTTTCAAGGGCTTTGTGACCAATTTCAGAGTTGAGACTGTACACGAGTTAGTAGAAGATGTTGCATATCTTGTCTTTGACAGGTACAAAGACTTCAGCACAAAGGGTGTCACAAAATTTAGCAGAGCTACAGAAGCAAGCAGAGTGCATGAGCTGAGTGCAAAATACACAGTTCCCTCCACAGAAAGTCGTCTTGACAGTTACTGAAAATAAGAAACTGTTGATTGACACATTGGTACAGAACTTGTTCAAGACAAGAAGTTGCAGCAATGACACACTAAACCACAAGCTAGCCATCGCAGGCAGAGACAACACCCCAGCTGAAATAAACCGGGGAGATGTGGTGATCAACAGAGAAGATATGGCCATCTTGCATGAGGAAGCTAACATCCTTGTACAACAAATGGTAGGAATGCTGGTATTATCAGATGTCACTGACGTATATCTTACTTTTGCATCATTACCTTGAACTGGGCCTAACATCTTTATTGATGATAAAACCCCTAGTCCAAGAGCGAGCAGCAATAGACATCCCATGCTGCTGCAGAGAAACACCAGAACTGTACCAGGACTGCACGCCTGACGCCATTGAACAGGCAACTGAATTCATGCCTGCATGCTATGGACAGTTAAATTGTACCACCATGGCAGATGCATGGCAGAAATCCTGGGCAGCAAAATTCAGCAAGCGTACCTTGTCAACACCAGAGCTTAGCTCCTTACCACCAACTGAAGCATTTCTAGAAAACAAGCACATCTTCAGGCCTGTGGGTGGAAAAGTGCTTTGGATCCAGGTGCACCACCACCTGACCCATTGCAGTGCGGATGGGTGCGCAGTGTCTGTTTCCAAAAACTGTACCAGACAATGTCCCACTTGTTCCTCCAGATATTTTGAAATGAAGCAAGTGCTCCTTTGTGAGTGATGCACCTTCTAGATGTGGATCTGTGCGTGCCAAACTGCCATGTACCATATGCTGGGCATGGGAGACAGGCGTGGTGTGTTGCAATGAGCTGACAACATCAGCTTTAGCATTGGCAGGTGAAAATGGTGGTGACAAGTACTCACCCATATTACTTATATCAGGACACTCAGCTGTAGTTTGCATGAGAGAGAACTCTAGTAATCATTTACTGCATTTTGGAATCATTCTGTTTGGTTACAATTAATTATTGTTGCTGTTGTTGAATATATACATTTATCATTTGAATCTTTTTCACCTTAAAAAGAGTGGTCAGTGTATCAAATGAAAATTGAGGCCTGTGCTGTACTCCCAACCTCCCTTGTTTTATATCCTAGTTATTCAAATATGTATTGCTATTGATACTGAACATGTTAAATACCCGCATTTCATGTATTGGAACTCTTCTGCCTGATTTTTGTATGCCCCAAATCATGCAAACTCTTACTCATTATGAGGGATGGCGTGGGAAGGGGTCAATATGTCAAAATGCTCAAGAGTGATAGTGTCATCGGGTGGACTCTTAAAAGTTTGGCTTTGAGATACAGAACCTCAAAGCAAGATTGCCCAGAGTGGCTGCTGGGCCATCTGTAAAATGGGTATTATGATACTTGCTGTGATTCTAAATTCACTAGTGTTTGTGAAGTGCTTTGCCATTGTGCCAGGGGAGGTGCTTTAGGGTAGGGTCTTTTCCTCCCTCCTGTGTTTGTACAGCATCCAGGGTCCTGGTCCATGACTGGGGCTCCTACATGCTATGCTGATGATCAAATCTTATTATTTAAGGGAGACAAATGCGAGGGTCTATGAGCCACAGCCAGATTTCTTCTTGTCTCTTTAGCAGCAAGACTGGAGAGGCAGACAACGCACTATCCATTAGTGGGACTGGAAGAAAATATGTGAGCTTTTGGAAGCTTAGAAGAGTCTCCTTGCTTGGGAGCTGTGGAATCCTAAGGCAAACCATAGTAGACAGGGAGCAGGCAGCCTAAATCTATCAGTGAACGTGATCACTTGTGCTTTAATCAGCCAGTGTTTAACACAAGGAGAGTAAGGGGACGAGAAACAAGTGGTGGGGGTGAGTGGGGAAAGGAGACCACATGGGTTAGGAAATGATGGGAGAGGAGAGAGAGAAACTTCTGAGGAGATAAACCCTGTCCTGCTGGCCTCCGCTCTGTGTCAATGACAGGCAGGGAATGCAGCTCTCAGAGGAAACCAGCTGGGCATTCGAGGAGGGTGGGAATCATAAGAGAGACTTAGGTGCCATAATGCCTAAGCCCTGCCCTTAAAGGGGTTTAGGCACCTAACTCCCTTTGGGCTGGGCCTTAGGTGCCAGACGGGCAGGGAAAAGGGAGGCAGCTATCTCTAGCTCTCTTTAGTGTGCCCTGAGCTGGAGTGAGACTGACTCTATAGCCCTGGGATTAGGGTTTTCATCTTGCACATGGGAGACCCAGCACTTTCCTTGCTCCAATGAATATTTAGTTATTTATACATTGTGGAACAGCTTCAACAGAGCAATATACCTCAAAATATCCCATAGCCCTGTGGTCAGAGCATTCTCAGGAGAGATAGCAGACACACATTCAAATCCCTGGTCCACCTCAGGCAGAGCGGGGATTTGAACCTGGGTTTCCCATGTCCTATATGAGTGCTCGAACCACTAGGCTAAAGGTTATTAGGGATGTGTTGCTTCTTCTTCCTCCTCCTCCATGGGTGTTTCTGATGTGGGTTTAGATGTGCTCAGTGTGTGCCTACTGGATCAGGCCCTGAGCTTAAGACAAGCAGGGAAACACCTGGTTTGTGAATCCCTCTGGGGCTTAAGCATGAGTTAGGTGCCGAGCTGCTGCGCGATGTCAGTACTTATGAGGCTGTGCATGTGACCAGCTGCCAAATTTAGTAGCCTTGCGGACTTCATCAATGGAAATGTAGGTGCCTGCAGCGTTCTGCAGCATCTGAGCAAGGGTATTATGAACACCACTGGTGTCTAGATGTTGGACTTTCGTGCCTAAGACTCCCCTGTGAATCTCACCTGAAGTGCCCAGAGGGATAATGTGAGTCCCAGCTTGCATGGCCAGAAGCTAAAGAAAGTGATGTGGGTGAGGGGCGGTGCGGACCACACGGCACAAAAACATGAGGCTTCTTGGGGCGAAACAGCCTCCAGACTCATGGTGGACAACTCACTTCCCTGCTCTGCTTTGGTTTCCCCAGGATTAAAATGGGGATAACGATAGTGCACCTTTCTGTAAGATCTGCCTTAGTCAAATACAAGTTATTGGGCTCAATACAGGGGTAAGTGGTGAGATTCTCTGGCCTGTGCTATACAGGAGGTCAGACTAGACGAGCTAATGGGAAGAGTTTTGAGAGCTTCAGAGGGAACATGCAAAGTGCTCTCACGAACCCCATGCTCTGCCCCCACAACTGCAGCCTGGCAACTCGTCCTGGCTTGGTGCCCCAACCACAGTAAAAACAAGAACTTGGCATGTTTGTTGGCCCCAGATTCTGATTTGCCCGGAGCACTGTTTGACCAAAGGCTGGACCTATATGTCATTTCACCTGATCCCGAACACTTCCCGCGTTGGAGGGTGGAAGGAAGCAGTTTATCAATACAGAGATGGGACGTCTATAAAAACAACCCTCTTAGCAAAGCCATTTAAATGGCTGAGTCAACTATGGTAGCATTAGGACTAATTGGGCATCTCTTCTTTTGCAAGTCAGAATTCCCACTTGAATGGGAGACAAGGCCAAATTAACCCTAATTGAATCTTATTTAACTTACTGTAACAATTTAAATAATACTTTGGACACCTGCCACCTTTTCATTGAAGGATCTTGAAGCGGTGTAAAAACACCAATTAAGCATTGCAGCAGCCACATGGGATCGCTATTATCCCCATTTTACTGTTTGGTAAACTGAGGCAGAAAAAGCTAATGTCAAAATGTTCTAAAGTCCAAGTGTCGCTCCTTTTGGGTGCCCCACTTGAGATGCTTAGGGCATGATGATCTGGTGACTAATTGGAACTGTAGGTGTCCAGCAGCACTGAAAATTGTTCCTGGGGTGTCTGCAGTGGAGCCCCCAAAGGAAGGTAGTTAAAGTAGCTTGCCCAGGATTACACAGTTTAACAGTGGCTGAGTAGGGATTAGAACCTAGAAGTCCTGCACCCCACTCTCCACCTTAACACACTAAGTCACATGGCAGCCTTTTTTGATTAGGCCAGTGGTCCCCAAACTTTTTTGCTTGCATACCACCTCTTATCTGGTCTGCACCCCACCCCACCCCCAGGAGACGCAGTGGGGAATCGGGAGAGGGGCTGAGCACGGGGCCACGGATGGGCGCCGCAGCCGTGTGCCGGGCCCACAGTCAGGAGCGGGACTTGGGCTGGGTGCCAGGATGGGGGTTGGGACCATGGCCGCAGCTGAGCGCCAGGGGCTCGGTGGCACTCCCCACCCACCCATGGGGGCTGGCCTGGGCCCTGCCGCACACACCTCCGAACATTCCTCCACACCCCTAGGGGTACATGCCCCACAGTTTGACGGCCACTGGATTAGGCTGTTTTGATGAGTCCCCTGGCTTTATTGCACTAAAATATTCACTTCAGTTTTTTCTAATAAAGTCAAATGATGAGGGTCTGAATTCATTTTGCTTTTAAAAGAGTGGTAAAAACTAGACTATAGGCATATCGGTGGGGGGGGGGGGGAGTGAATAGAAAATATAATATTAAAACTATAACCTTAATGGGATTTGAACTCCTCTCCTCAGCTGATGTAAATTGTTGTAGCTCTATTGACTTCAACTGAGCGATGATGATTTACCCAAATTGAGGATCTGGCCATAATGTTTGTAAGAGGAGGCAGACCCTTTACCGGTTGACTACTAAGTCGTTTGTTATTGGCCACTGTAACTTATTACTCTAGGAATTTTCCTCTATTATCCCCTGAATGCAACAGAAACATATGGAGAGTTGGAATAAAAATCATATACAGGTGTAGGGTTTGTTACATTCAGACTGAAGCCCCTCTCCTGTAATCTGAGGGTACTGGGACTCTGTCTGCATGCAGGGGTTTATGTTGGTGGATCTGATTCTAGAATCAGGGCCAAAGAGGTTTTCTTAGTTCATCCTAAGGGCCTCCACGCAGGCTTCCTGCAGACTATGGTGTACAACATTTTGCTTCTTAAGAGTTTAAAAAAATATTTTCAGGGCAGAACATTTTGGATGACTTTGCTGTAAATGGGTCTCTGATCTGGGTGGTCTCTGGGGGCTGCCGCATTATAAGTGTTTAATTGTAATAAAGCATGTTGTAATCTGCAAGGAAGAATTCCTATAGGATCTACTCTAGGGGCTGCAGAGTTCCAACAAAGTCACTGATCCGGCAATGAAACAGACAGACCTCTGCACTTGCTCAGAACCCCCATGGACTTTGTGGGCAAAAGGAGCTGCAGCTCATTGCAGGACTGGGGCCAAAATGTGCTTCTTTAGTTTGTTTTAATAGTGACATCCAAACAAACCGGTAGACATTGCAGTCTCAACCCTCTACGTTATTTTCCCTTTAATTAAGAAAAGAAAAAATGCACAAGAAAGTTTGAGTAGTTTAGCCATACACTTATGTACGAATAGGGACCCTATAAACAATTGTTTGATTAGGTTTGCACTAAGCTCACAAAGAATAAGGTTTTAGGGCTTGGTACTGTCAGGTCAAATAAAATATTCCCTTTCTTGTCTAATCGTGTAGAGATCATATCACTAGTGGTTTCTCTGACTTCACCCAAGCCAGTACCATCATAGTCCCTACTGTAGGATTCCAACAGACATTGGCTGTAACATCATGCTGTTCAGGGCTCCTCTAGCTGTGTGGGGCAGATTATAAACTCATGGTTCAGTCTGTTGAGCAGTTACTCACCCAAGTAATGCCACTGGAGTCAATGGGACCTATTTTTCAAATGATTCTTCATTGTTGGTATTATGGTAGCACCTAAGAATCCTAGTCAGGATGCCAGTGTGTTAGGTAATGTACAGACATGTCACTGCCGCAGAGAGACTACAATCTACTTGACAGGCAGGCTGAATTAGGTGAAACAAACAGGCTGGGTGTGGGTTGGGAGGATGAGAGCTTACACCTTCTACTGTTAAAGTGGATCCATGATTTAGGAAGGGGGTGTTGTCCTTCTTTTTAAAGATGAAGGAAACTGAGAACAGATTAAATGACTTGCTTCATTTCACACGGGAACTTGGAGCAGAACCAGGATCTTCTGACTCACAGTCCTGTGTTCTAACCACAAATTCATCCGTCTGCCCTTTTGAGATCGCCATGTCAATCTGGAGTGATCGTTGAATAACATTGCAAGTCAAATAACAGATAAATGCTCTGCAGAGGGAGTAGTTGATTTATCCTTAGCAAATCAAACATTTTTTAATGAAACAAAAGACACCCTTCGTGCAGAGTCTGGCTTTGGATCCCTTGATGTAGCATGGGCATTTAGTTCAACGGCCAGACCGGAAAATCCAGGGGACAAAAAGGTTTCCTTTTGAACAGAAACTGAGTTTTTTCCCCATTTTTCTCACTGAAATAAAAAAACAAAACCATGTTCATTGGGGTTGAACAAAATAACCATTTCATTTTGAAAATGTTAGTTTTAAAACAAAATGTTGAAACAGTTTGTTTAAAAAATGGTTCATTAAAAAAAATGTGTCCCCCTTTTAAAAAAATTCAGCCATAACTCTTTGCTGAATTCACCCTGAATTTGTGAATAGTTTTGGCTGCCCAAAATTGCATTTTTCAGCAAATTTACTATTCACCAAAACAATTACACCCAGCTCTAATGTAGAGCTGTATTAAGTACAAAGAATTAGATATAGAGGCTTTTCAAAGGGGCTTAAGTGAACGAGACTGCTTTGAAAAGTTCCAGCCAAAATAAATAAGGTATTTTTCAATGAGGGATTGTAAGCTTTTGGGGGCAGGGACCATGTCTGTCGATTGTGTTTTCACAGAGTCAGAACAATGGGTCCTTGTTCCTGACTTGCAGCCGTGGGTGCTTATTAAATAAAAATAGTAATTAAAAAATACCATCAACTCCATCAGGGAAGCTAATTGCTGATTATTCCCATCTCTCCGCTGTTTCTCTTCCTCCAGCCTCCTTGCTATGTGACCAAATTCCTTAGCCAAGAGAGTAAAGCCCTTACCCTCCTGTTCTATGTCTTCCGGTGCTGATATCATCTTCTCAGTTCTCCCCATGTGTGTGTCCAGGTCATCCATCCTCTGGTCCAGGCCATTGTGTTCAATAGAGACAGTTTGGAAACTTGTCCTCAGACTCTGTTAGGCCTGGGGTTTATCCCATATCGTAGTTGGGAAATCAGCGAGTATTTCAAAGATGGCTCATGTAATGGGCTCCTCCTCAGTGCTGACCTTGTGACACCTTGCATGTTTGTAGAAGGGAATTAGATGTCAAAACCTTAAAGGTGTTTCAGCTGATAATTACTCTGCTCAGCTGGATGGGAATCTTGCTCTGCTGGTTTCTGCTCTCGAGACTGGGATGTCCAAATAGAGGTTTCTCAGTGACAAATGGATTCCACCTCTAGGACACATCTTGGCTATTTTGCAACTTCAGTCATTTGGCCCCAAGAAACCTCCATTTGGCTCTTACTGTGGGAAGAGGCCAGACTCAGTCACACCGGGATCCACTAGGAAACCTAAGAGATGGGCCTAAAAAGCTCTGATCCTCCCAGAGGACAGTGACTCAAGGTGTAATGTTTGAGTTGGGCCCATAAGAGAGAGAAACCCCTCACACAAAGCTTGAATCTGAACTTCCCCAATGTGTGGGGGATTGGATCAGATCTGGTGTTCTGGTCACGTCTCCCTCAAAGCACGGTCTGGAGAGAACGACTGCTTCTGGCCGTGGTGCAGGGCTAGTGTAATCACTAAGCGAACTAGGCGGCCGCCTAGGGTGCCAAGTTTTGGGGGCACCAAAAAGCAGTGCCCCCAATTTTTTTTTACACTACAGTGGAGTCACATCTTACACGGGGGTTAGGTTCTAAGGTCAGCGCGTAAGAGGAAAATCGCATATAGTGAAAATTACCATAAAGTACAGTATACGCAGTATACACTAGAGGTGGCACGCGAGCCGATTTTTTTTTAATGGCAAGCTGTGGGTCCCAGCTGTCGCTGAGCCCGCTGCTGGTCTGGGGTTCCGTCCGCTAGCTCCTGCCAGCCGGGGTCCCAGCCGTCGGCCCCACTCAGCCCGCTGCCAGCCATGGTCCAAGCCACTGACCCCGCTCAGTCTGCTCAGCCCACTGCCAGCCTGGGGTCCCGGCCGCCGGCCCACTCAGCCCACTGCCGGCTGAGTGAACGGAACCCCAGGCCGGCAGCGACATAAGATGTGACTCCACTGTATTCATTTTTGAAAGTTTATAATAAGCGATGCTCTGGGGTGGGGGGAGGGGAGGGAGAAGGGAAGGTGGAGGCGCAAGGTGGAAGTTTCGCCTAGGGCGCAAAATATCCTTGCACCAGCCCTGCCATGGTGACTTTAGCCAGTGTCTGTCACAGTTTGTGCAACCGTTGGTCAACAACTCAACTGTTGGAGTTTTCCATCAAACGAAAGAGGGAAAATCCAGCATATGTTCATTCCTTGAGACGTAGTGTTCTCTGGCAAGCACCAGACATACCTCTCTGCAATGATATGGTGCTAAGGAGCTTACATACAGCAAAGAGCTAAAAATGCTCCTAGAAATAATATTGGATGCTACAATTATGTTTTCCTGAGTATTTGCTATGCCCATTTTTTAATATGAAGCGACAAGGTCTAAACTCAAATGTAGCTTGCATGTTTCCGGTTTTGGTCAATTGTCCCGACACTCATTCATTTGAGATGAGAGGAGCTTTCTGCCATCCATCTTTGAAATGCCTGTAGAAATACAGATTGTAAACCACGTTTCAGTCATGGACACAAGGCTCCCTTTGTGAAGTCTGCACAGTCAGATGCAGCTATTTCTGGGGGTTCGTTATGGAAGAGTTGCGGGGAGTCACACAATTGTATGCTGTCCTTCTAGTTGGATTCTCTCCATGTTAGGGCTTCTGCAAAAGGTCCTTTCACAGAGCCTGTGCTGGAGCCGCATGATGGGCAGAGGCAAGCACAGGATTGGTTGGCTCTGTAGACAAGCATTCTAAGCAGCTGGACTGGCAATATCGTTTGTTCTTACAAGCCTCTTTTGGGCACCTGGCCAAAAGGAAACATGAGCCAGGGAGATGATTGCACTACTTATACCTGGGGCAATTTGGAGGCATGCATCTTGATGCTGCATAACCTTACATCCTCTGCATGATATGTTTTGATGCATCTTCCACCCAATGTTGGAAGCTATAGGGTAGAGAAGCGGGACAGGTGTTTTTCCTTTCATATCATCTCTCTGGCTCTGATCTTTTCATTGCTTTGTGAGAAATAATGTAATGGTCTTTCATTTGTGTGTGACAACTGCCCACCTCCCAGCTGGCATTAATCAGCACTCTTATTGGCAGCCTCAGCAGAGAGGACAATGGCTGCTTGGATCACAGAGACTGGACTCCCCGATTGGTTTGGTCCAGCCAGGCTACAGCAGAGACATATTGGCACAGCTGGGGGATATTTTCTTTGCTGCTGCTCCTGTCCTGTGCAGAAACACAAGACTTTGCTTCCTGGTGCTGCTAATGAAGTAGCTTTCCGGAGCAATGAAAACACTTTTCTTTATGTCCTCTCTGAGCCCACAGGGCAGAATAAAGGAGAGAGTGTCTCACAGTAGCCTTTAGAAACCTCCAGCCTATTGTAGCTCTGTCGCTTTCAAGAGGATTTGTCAGACACGTACAAGCTGCAGAAGTCCCATTGTGTGGCACTGCAGCACCTCGAACAAGGCCCAGAGCTGGCCAACAAGGATTGGAGTGGGAACGTAATAGTAGCAGATGAAAGGTCGTCTGTTATATTGGTCTCATCCTTGACTGTCTGCTCTCCATCCCTCCGTTGAAAGGTGGCCACCTTGTCCTCCTCTTTGTTTTTCATTGCTGACATCCTTGTCCTGGGCTCTCATCACTCCCTCTCTTATGAAGGGTGTCTTGTATGCTGCACCACTATTTACCTTACAGATTCCACCCCTTCTGCCTGTGCTCATCTCTTCTATGGTTAGTGGCAGCCCAAGTACCATTAAGCCTCTAACAAGTGCTTGGCTCCCCATGGTAACGCAGGTGGTTTTTATTTGTTGCACTAAAACTTGTTTGAGGCCGGGAAGGTAAATATACAATAACTTCTGTGTAAGCAGTGGCAGTACAGTATAAGGAAGGGTTATGAACTCATAGGTCTAGATAAAACCTGTCTGAGCAGAAAGTAGCTGACTGAATAGTCCTTTGTAATCTTTTTATTACTCAGACATTGTTCTTTCAATCTCTTGTGATTTGATAGGCTGGGAGAGGAGGGAAAAGTAAGGGCTAGAAACAGACCCTTTGGCCCCTAAGCGCTTCTGTCTTATATGTACATAGCACCTTCTCGCATCCCAAAGTGCTTTACAATCCATACATAATCACTTTTCCCCTAAAATGCAGCTAGCTCTGGTGTGGAACACAACTATCAGCTATACAACTATCAAGAGCATCGCAAGGGGCAATTTTGCACAAGGACATGGGTAAATTTTGCCCTTATGAAAAGTGCCATGGGATCGTCGCTGACCTTCATTTTAAGATCTCATGCCGAAGTCTCCCGGACATGTTCAATTGTGTGCCATTCAACTCAATTACATTGGAAGGATGAAGGACTGAGTTGATGTTAGTGGGACTGAAGCCATGGGATCCAGGAATCTAGCTACTTGGAACCTGATACTTAGACCATGAGTTATTCCCTCCAGAAGAAGTCCTGGAAATCCAAATTGCTATACTTCATCCTCTTAACCTTGTAGTTACACCTAGCACCTAAATCCCTTTTCTCTATGCATATAAATGAGAACCAGTTGGGGTGTAGTTGGGAATGTTGCCAAAAGCTACTATAAAAATGTCAATGGCTTTTGTATCCTCCTTTTCCTAAAAGGCCTGCATCGTCCTCAGTCTGATCTCCAGGGGTCCCTCCCTGTGCTCCCTTGGCAATTTGTCCTAAATTCCAGCAGACCCTTCAGCCAAATTCTGTACAGCGCAGACCCCATAGGCCAGCAGTTCTCAACCAGGGGTCCGGGACCCCCTTATGGGCCGCGAGCAGGTTTCAGGTGGTCTGCCAAAATAAACCAAAGAGTAGGGCCAGCGTTAGACTCGCTGGGGCAAAAGGCAGAAGCCCAAGTCCCAGCACCCAGGGCTGAAAGCCAAAGCCGGAGCAACTTTGCTTCATGGGGCCCCCTGTGGTGTGGGGTCCTGGGGAATTGCCATGCTCGCTACCCCCTAATGCTGACCTTGGCTTTTAATCTACTGGATATGCAGAAAAACAGTTGTTGTGGCACAGGTGGGCTGTGGAATTTTTATAGCATGTTGGGGGGAGGGGGGGCTGAGAAAGAAAAAGGTTGAGAACCCTTGCCATAGACTTTAATGAGAGATATCTGCTAGCAGCCAAGACTGGAATTTGGTCCTTGGTGTACCTATAACTCTATTTGGCTTCTCTGTTGTTCTAACACTTAGCTTCAATCTTTGCCCTCCATTTCCCTCCCTCCTGCTCCTGGATATAAGTATCGGAACATGTTTAATGCTGCGGGGGAAAGGAAACGCTTCAGAGTTGCATTCACTTTGACAGCACCTTTCCTCCAACATTCTCAACTCACTTGATAAACTTTGTGGGATTGACAAATATCTTCCCCATTTTACAGATGGGGAAACTGAGCCATGGAATGGTGCAGTGACTTGCTTCAGCTTGCATTGCAGCGTGGAATAGAAACCCACATGCCCCATATACTTCCTGATGCCAAGTCCTCTGCTCTAACTGCTAAACCACACTGCCTTTTTTAGATTAGACTGGAGACAAGAAAAAGATGGTGTTATCTCTGCTTGCTGCTCCTCTTATGACAAATAGCTATAATGAGCATTATCTGAATATCTGGCTAGCCAGTCTGGAGTCTTGAAACAGGTTGGTTGGACTCCATGGCAAATGGAGGTTCTGAGCCCAGTGGAAAGGGATAGGATAAAATTCAATAATAGTAAAGCGAACTGTTCTGCATTCAGCCTTGCTTAGAGTTGGAACCATCCCCAGGCAGAAAGTTGAATAACTTAGTGACAGCTGCGTATGCAGTTGTTTCTCATAAGAGGCACAAAAAACCACCTCCAGGGTAATGGTGGCATAAACGAGTATGGGAAAATTACCTGCAATGGAAAAATCCTTAAACAGCTGCCTACCTGTTGTCAGTTTTCTGAAAATGAGAGTCATTTATCCGCAAAGTTTATGGCTTTTGCCTTCTCTAGTTTATAATGTACCGAAGAGCAGAAAGGAAACCGATAACTTCATAATACAACTTCCTTTGTTCTTGTCGTCGAATGTGGGATTTGTTTACAGGAGGCTTGTTGGTCTAGACGTATAAAATAAACGCCAGGGTTGAACCGTTGGTACCTAATCCCTATCTTGTCGGAGAACAATCAGCTTGGAGGATTGCTGCTGGAGATTTTGAATCTCTCAGGCTGACATATCTGGTTCCAGAGCCAGACTCTGCCCAAGGCTTCCTGCACGATTCGCCTGTCCTAGGGGGATCTGCCTGGCTGTGTCTCAGGGCAGAAATTGGTGTACAGTTATCCAAGAACAATACCGAGACATTGCAGAACTAGGGCCTTGGACCGTCTGTTAACTTTAGGACTTTTATTTTGAACTGACCTTGTCATAAACAGATATTTAAGGGTTAATGCCTCTTTTACCTGTAAAGGGTTAAGAAGTTCACCTAGCCTAGCTGACACCTGACCAGAAGAACCAATGGGAGGACAAGATGGTTCAAAGGGAAGGAGAGAAGTTCCCTTTGTCTGTTGAGTTTCACTTTGGACCAGAGTGGGAACACTCCAGAATTCAGCTTCTTATTAAGTAATGAGTATTAGTGAAGGAAATAAATAGGTTTATGTTTATTTCTTTGTAACCTGTCTTGTGCAATTAGAGGAATAGTCAAATTGGGTATTTGGGTATTTTTTTTGTGTAACTAAGGGTTTGCCCAGGGGAGCATCCTCTGTGTTTGGAATCTGTTGTCTGTGAGAGTAGCTGGTATGCTAATCTCTCCCAGAGGGTTTTCTTTTACCTTTCTTTTCTTTAATTAAAAGTCTTTTTCTTAATACCTGATTGATTTTTCCTTGTTTTAAGATCCAAGGGGTTGGATCTGTGTTCACCAGAGAATTGGTGAAGAGTCTCTCAAGGCTACCCAGGGAAGGGAATTAGTGCTTGGGAGTAGTGGCAGCCAGACCAGATCTAAGCTGTTAATTGAGCTTAGAGCTTCTCATGCAGGTCCCCACATCTATACCCTAAAGTTCAGAGTGGGGAAGGAACCTCGACAGACCTTTATACCCCAAAGGAAAAGGACCTCCATTTTAAGGGAAGCTCCTTTGTCTCCAGTTTAAAATTAAAAGGCCCAACCCCAGGCCAGGTTCATCCATATTTACAAACTTCACAGCAAAGCTGTGTTGAGTTTTGAGCGACCGTGGGCTGGTGCGGGGTTTCTCCTTGAAATTTATGTAACAGAGGCTTAATTTAAGCTGAAATTTTGAAGTTTCAGATGAGTTTTGGTTTGTGTTTTGGGTGTGAGCCCAACACTGAAAGCAAAATGCAGGGGGCGGGGGAGGTGAAATAAAGTTGAAAAATGGTACGTCATTTTAATCTGGATGAATTATGAGACTGTTAATAGCCACTGACACCTCCGTTTTAAGTTCCCCTTTTCAGCTTACGTATAGGGATGGAGCCTGGCTCAGTGGATAGGTCAAGGTAGCATGGCTTAGCAGTCAGAACCCCATCCTGTACGCTATCTGCAGCTTTGCCACTGCCTTGCTTTATAACCTTGCGCAAGACACTTAACCTTCCTGTGCCTCAATTTCCATAGCAGGAAAAAAGCTGGAGAACGATACTTCCCCACCTCTGGGAAGTGCAAGGAGATCTATGGAAGAAAAGTGCTGGTATTATAATTACTATTTTAGTTTGAAACTTAAAAACAAATTGTTTGAACTAGTGATCATAGCAAGGTTGTGTCATGTGCATTGTTCTGAAGACAAGAGTCTCTCCCTCCTTTGTACCCAGCTCTGTCTGGTTTTAGAAATAGCATGTGCCACCTGGGAACCCAGCAGAAATGAGATTTCCAGGATAGTGGAAACTGAGTGGAATGAAAAGTGGTAGAGAATTCATGCCTGGCAATAAGCAGGCCCTATTTAGTATGTGTGGCGGTTGTTAGCAGGATAAAATCTGAACAAATAGAATTGCTGTGCCTTAGCTAGGGTGAAAGGCTTGGGGATGGATATATGCCGGTCTCCTATTGATTGATGGGCTTTGTACTGCTGCTGCACATTAACATGGGAGAAGCACAGATATCTTGGAGATTAGATTAGCATATCAAGGTCCCTGGTGGACTCCATAGAGACATCTCACTTTCTCCGTGTTATAGGAAGCTCTGCTTAGGTAGGGTTTCTACTTATTTTGGGTTTCTTTTTTACAGCAGGGGGAAGGCAGTGGCTGCTGTGAAAGTTGTGTTGTTTATGATGGAAAAGCTTTATGTGAGGGGAATGTTCTGCCGTGTTCCCTGAGGCTGATCAGCATCTCGATTCGTTGATTCTGCTCTGGCAGTTCGGTCCATAGCCCAGATCCCATCGACAGAGAATACCTGACCTCCAGCTCTTGCTTGCTTCAGTCCGGGCTTTGTGACCTGCATTGTGCCAGAGGAGCCCAACTGTTTCCCTGAGCCTGTGAGCGATAGCAGAGGGTTTGCTCTAACGCTAGTTAGAGGTCCCATCACTCCTGTTATAAACCCCTCATTTTCAAGGGTTTATTAGCAGCCGCTGACAGTTGCTCTGGGCTGGAGAGTGGCACAAAAGGTGATCGAGGCTCCTAGTTCAAATGCTGACCCCAGACTGAACTCTCAATCTGCCCTTAGGATGGGCTTAACCCCGGCTCAAGGTGAGGCAGGATCAATACAAGTTCAACGTCTCCCTTACCACATGTCAGTATTTGCATTTCATTGGGGTAAGCCGGGTCATACTGGGAGCCAATCCTGATTGATTCTAGACCAGTGCATTTCTAGGCCCGGGTGGAGGCTTTCCTTGAGCCATCAGATCTGGTCAGGGCTCTCCTGAGAGGATCACTGGCACTTTTGGTGACTCCTGGGTCTTTTTTAGAGCAGGAGTTCAGTGCCTGCTCGTTAGGCTTGAGGCAGGTCTCTGTCACACTGATGTCAATCACTGCAATCAATGGAATTCCGCCTGGGGAAAACTGACCTAAGTGAGATCAGAACTGGGCCTGTGGGATTTCACTGCTTCCCTGGGACAAGGGGCAAAAGTTAAACCAAGCTGTAAGGAATGGAAGAATCTGCAGCTAAAAGGGGCAATTTCTTTGGAGGGGTCTGTCCAATTCTGCGCATTCTCCCACGTGTTACTGTACGGAGCAGCGAACCCCTGAGTGGCCTGCTCTGGTCGTGCTGTGATGGTAAATGAACCACACCCCCTTTTTTCCATTTTGCTTTTTCAATTCTAGTGCCAGTTAGGTGCCGATGTAAAGAGAAACAGTAATAGCAGCTCTACAAAGAACACAGCCAGAATGGCGACATGCTTGCTGGGGTGCAGTCAGTGTGAGAGACACAAAGATCGAACGCGGTCAGTGCTAGCTAGTTTAGCGATAACATATTCCTGTCAATATGCTTAATTTTACTTTACATTGCTTGCAGTGCAGAGCAGGGAGGATGCCCCCAGACAACATTTAACTTAGAATAATTATGAACCAATAACATCAAGTTTATTTTTTCCATTTCATGGCTCTGTATTAAATGACCCTGTTCTCCCAGTGGGTGAGAAAATTGTTCAGCTCTTTTGTGTGACCTGCTCCTGTGTCGATATCATCCAGTCTCAGTGGTTTGCAGATTGCTTTGCTGCAGTCACAGGAATAACAATTGTCTCTTAACATTCTCTATAGCACCAGCCAGCCAGAAGGACCCAAAAGCATTTCACAAATGGATACATCAAGGGATTGCTTCATTTGCCACTGAAATACAGCTACCTCTCGGCTAAAAACACATCAAGCGCTCTACAGCACACAGGGACGTTACATGACAGTTTGGAACTGGAAGTGGTGAAGTATACCATATCCAGGTGTAATGACAGGGGAATTTAAGGAGGCAGGGTTTAATTACCCAGATAAGAATATGATCAGGAGATGGGAACTAGCACCTCTTCTCTTTCCAAAACAGCACATGATATTTAATTATATTGGTTTTGCGTCTTATCTAAAGAATGGTGGCTCCAAGTACCCAGTGCTGCCTGCCGCCTTGCAAGGGATATTGGTTTAGTTTTGACTTGCATGAAAGAGCGCTACCTAACAAATGCCAATGCTGCTTTTTGTAGCACCTGGCTTCTGCTTGGAGGTCTCCTATCTCAGTCGTGACCTGACCTAATCCTACTTGCTGATGGGGTCCTAGTCCCAGAGCACTAACTAGAGCTGGGTGGAGAAAGATAATGGCGTTTAACGATTCTGAAATTTGGTTTCATTCTTATTTGGACCCAAACCCCCACATTTCAAAATTCTCGGTGGAAAGGTAATGGAGCCCCAGCTCCAGATGAGTCCACCTGGTGGGCTGTCATAGAGGCACGGATGCTGGGAGCCCTGGAATCATGCACTTTGGAGTCCCTGGATTCCCGCCTGGTTAATGAGGCAAGGTGTTGGCAGGGCTGGAGACAGAGGCGTGCGGGACTGGCTGGCTTCAGGCAGGGGGCGCGGCAGGGGTTGGCTGCAGGCAGGGAAGGGGGTGCAGGGCTGGTGCGGGCAGGGGTGTGTGTGGGGCTGGCTGGCTTCGGGCAGGGCGGCAGGGGAGTGCGGCAGGGGTTGGCTGGAGACAAGGCAAGGGGTGCAGCAGGGGCTGGCTGCGGACAGGGGGTGCAGGGCTGGCTGGAGACGGGCTGGCTGCGGGCAGGGCAGGGGGTGCAGGGCTAGTGTGGGCAGGGGGTGCGGCAGAGGCAGCTGGAGCCCCGACCCTTTAAATAGCCCCCGGAACCCCCTGATATCCCAGGGCTCTGGGGGCTATTTAAAGGGCCTGGGGCTCCCCTGCTTCTACCGCCCCGGCCCTTTAAATAGCCGTGGGAGCCCTGGGGAAGCAGCGGGGCTCCAGCGGCTATTTAAAGGGACAGGGCTGTAGAGGCAGCGGGAGCCCTGGACTTTTCAAATAGCCTCCAGAGCCCTGCAGCCCTACCCGAGGGCTCCAGCAGTGGGGATCTGGTGGCAATTTAAAGGGCCTGGGGCTGGAGCCGGGGCCACCCTGGTACGGCGCACCGGCTCTTGCCGATACACCGTACCGGGGCTTGGGCGCGGGGCCCGATTCAGGGGAATTGGTTGAATTGGCCTAAAGCCGGCCCTGCCTGCATGCCTGCCTGACTGCTGCTTCCAAGCCTCGTTGCTCACATGCCTCTTAAGAGGGATAGAAGGACTTCAGGAGACTGACAGGCCGCTGACTAAGGAGATCACCAAATATTACTAAAGCTGCTTTCAGGAAGGTTCTTGTCACCTGGTGCAGACAGTTGTTTTTCTGATCAGTCTTGTTTGGTCCAATTGATTTCGTTGGCCTTTTCCTGTGAAGCCCACAAACCTTAACCACAGTCAGTAAAAACTGTTGCCCTTAACCCATCGTAGAAAAACAAGAGCTCTGACTCAGGGTCTCCTGTGTTTGCCTGTTTATAGGATGAAATCTGGCTCCGATTGAAGTCAATGGCAAAACTCCCACTGAGTTTAACTGAGCCCGGATTTCACCCTTAGATCTTAGGTTCCTCAGGGCAGGGATGGGCTTTTCCAATGCTGAGGGCAACATAGGACTTCAGCAAATAATACTGGGATAACTCTTCAGTGCAATATACAGGGGCCTTCGTAGCCGGCAATTGCACAGCTACCTTCTTGCAGAACGTTTACCCCATTTCCTTTTCCACTGGCTTTAACCCGGGAGATGCTGTACGTGAAAGAGCAGCAGGGCTCTGAGCACGCAGCTGTGCTTCAGAACATCTGCCCTTCTGGCCAACGGTTTCCCTGGACCGTGGCCTGTGTGTGTGTTTTGAATAGTACCAAAGTGGAGAACTAATCTGCAGTGTCTGAGGCCACGTTACATCCCAGACGGAGCAAGTGCTGGTTTGATTAACAGACTCGCATGAACGATTGCACAGAACACTCTGCAGCAAGCCATCGCCATGGGGCTGGCTCTCACCGAAACCCAGCAGCCTCATCCAGCCCCCCCGACAACCTCCTGGTGGTTAGTGGGTGTGCTGGGTTGTGACAGAGAGACTGGGGAGGGATATGACAATCGCAGGTGATTTGTTTGTCCCAAAATATGGCCAGCTGCCTTTGTGACAACGTGTGTGTGCTTGTGTGACACGTTTCTTGTTGCAGAACTGCCTCTTCCCCTTGGCAATCCCCGAACATGGACCTGAGGCTGGCTAGCAATCCCCAGGTGTGGTCAGCCATTAGAAAGCCTTAGTCTCAGCAGAGAAGTCAAGGGGGGAATGGACTTGGAGAGTGACCCGCTCTGACCCCTGGCGGTGGGCCCACCCGGCACACTGTCGCGGGAGTGGGGGCAGCTTGCACTGTGTTCCCTGTGCTGAATCTGTCCTGAGCACAAGTAGTGGGCATCAGTCTGCATGGCTACCAAGCTGGCACCTTTCAGAGGCACCACGTTTCCTAAGGGAACCTGTGTCCACGCTGGAGCTAGGCAGCTGCACAGATAGTGAGATAGGCTCGCCGCCACCAGACGACCCCGCCTGACACCCTAGGTACGTAATTCAGGGCTCCTAACCCAGCCCGCCACCCGAGGAGCCGCAGCTACCCTGCTAGTTTTAGCCCGCTAGCTCGATGAGAGCTGGTGCTGGTATGTCTGCCCAAGCTGGAATCCCATGTAGATGTACCCTTTGAGCAGCACTGGGAACAGGTGCAGTTTGTTCCCCTCTTCAGGTGAATGCAAATGGGCTCCTTAAAGGAAGGGCATTGGAAGGGGAGAGGCGCAACACAATGGGAATTTCATTTGGTAAAAAATCCCTTTTCTGGGGTGGTCCCATGGCATGAGTGAGACCCGGGTTCAAATTCTTAGTCTGCCCCTTGATTAGCAGCAGGGGTTAAAGGAAGGAGAAGATGGGGAGAACACAGCTCCATCTCCTCTCCCTGGGCATGGCTGAGCAATCCGTCCCCACCTTCCTTCCTCCCTGGCGGGTGTGGTGAGAGCTTCCCCCTGCTCTAGCCACTGGTTATCAAGGCCTGGAAAAACGCTGGTGGCAGCATGTGTGACCTTTGGGGACAGTAAAGAGAAGGAGGAGCAACTTGCACTGCTCTTCAGTGTCTCCTTGGGCTAATGCAAGGGCAATACTGAGAGGCAGAGTGGTCTAGTGGATAGGGCACGGGAGTGGGACTCGGGACACCCGGCTTGTATTCCCAGCTTTGTCATTGCCTTGATCTATGACTTTGGCGTGTCACTGCCCTTCTCTTTCGACACAAACCTCTTGACAGGGATCCTTGAGGCCTGCAGAGAACCAGGGAAAATCAAGCCCTTTCTGCATGGCCTCTCTTTAAACGGCAGGTACTTCTCTCCTCGTAGAGCAGTTCTGGATGGCGTGACGGGCGTTCTGACCCTTTGTACTGCAGAGTTGCCCGCTGCTGCAGCCCAAAACAGGAAAAGGCAGTATCTGTTTCCAGCTCACTGTCGCCTTCAGGTCAAGTCTCCAACAGGTGAGACGCATGCGCTTGCACGGTCCCACTAAGGAGAGGAACCTAAGAGAATTAGACAGCAATTCAGAGATCTGGGTAGCTGATCTGATACATGTCTGGGTAGCCTTCTCCACAGAAAAGGCAGGAAAGGAACACTAAAGTCCTCTCCTAATCCAGCAGCTGCTTGTGCTGAGAAGGTAGAAGTGGATTTTATGTTGTGTACATCATGCGTACTTGTTGGCATGTGGGCACAGACTACCCCCCATTGGCTCCCCCCCACACACACATAGGCCCCCGGCTCCCTATCACCCACCCTGTCTGAGCTGAAAAACGTAGCACCGTGGGGCTAAAATTAACTTTGGAGCATTTGGAGTCATGCCAGTGACATTTCTCGGCTGCAATAAAAATACCAGAGGAAATGCACTCTTAACCCCTTCTGTGCAGTCAACGCAGGTCCTAAAAGGGAGATAATACATGTGTTTGTCTTAAAAAAAAATTGAGCTCCTCCGAGAGGAGGGGCAAGAGGTCTGGTGGGTTGGCCAGAGGTTACGGCATTGGACTGGGACCCAGGAGAGAGGGGTTCTATTCCTAGCTCTCTCACTGATTTGCTGTGTGACCTTGCACAAGTTTCCTGGGGCTGTCCAGATGGTGACCCTTGCTGGATGCTTATGCAGTGGCAGTAAAGAGAATGCCCCTGTGTTTGCTAACCATCATGGTGGGGAGGAGGAAGAGCTTTTCCCTATGCCACCTAGGTGGGTAGGGAAGGGTGGGCCTCCTCCCCGAGCGCTCTGGCTAGTGCAGCTGAGCTGCGAAGTGGGGGATTGAAGCTGGGCCAGGTAAAGGACTGGTGCCACATCTACCCTTCTTGGGGCAGCACAAGTCCGCGCTGCGTTTAGCTCAGGGTGGATTGCAAGGTGCCAGTCTAGCTGTTAAATCTCTCTGTGCCTCTGTTTCCCCATTAAATGGGGATAACCCTTAACCAGCTCTTTGGGGTATACAGTTGCAAAGTGACATCATCTGATCCCGTGATTTCTGCACTCCATATTTTTTTTCCATGGAAAGCTTTTGCTGAACAAACTTTCTATTGGTTCCCTCTCCGTCCCCCCGCACATAGTGCCCTCTTCTTTTGCCTGGCTCAAACAGCTGCGAGTTCTCTATTTCAGCAGTTATAGAAACATATGGTGCCAGCTTCTGTTAGTTTCTGACCCTGCAGATGAGCTTTCTGAACAGACCCTCTGACATTATTGCAAAGGATTCTGTGTTTCCATACCGGAGATGACGCAGAGAAATCAAGATAGATTAAATCTCTGGTGATTTCCAATATATAAATGGGGTGGGTGGTTTAGTAATCAGTAGGTGCGGAGGTTGGGTGGCTTGGAGGGCTGGACCTGAGCTCTGGAGGTTTTTCAATGGGAGCTTGAGGGCTCAGATCCAGGCTTTGGTCACAGTGAGGCAAAGTTATCACCCTCTGCTGGGTGCTTGGTGTCTTGAGCAAACTGAGCTGATGGTGTCAGGATTTAATAGCCCGGGCGTCTCAGCACAGTTAGAGAGATTCTCAGTCCCAGAGGGCAGATGAGCCTGGAGACTGGGTAGGACAGGCTGGATTCTGCTCTCCTCTAGCTCACTTGGGGGTGACGCATGCCAGCAGAGCAGCAAGACAAAAGCTTGCACTGCCGCTGCCTGCGCTGTGCTTGTTCCAAGAATAAATAAAAGGCATCACCCTTGCACTTTTCACCAGGACTACGTCTGTTTAGGGCCACATGGTGCCTGCCCCCATCAGAGGGTGTCTAATGAGCCCTGCCCCACTTATGCCCCCATACAGGGGCCAGACACCACCTCAAGGACTGTGCTCTCCTGAGCACAAGGACCCTGGAGGTGGCAGCCACCCGAAAGGAGGCAGGGTTCTGGCCCCCCCTGGACCAGCCAGTGGAACTGAAAGGTCACTGCGGGGGGTGCACACTGCCTCTCCCTATGGGGTGGTGTGGAAGGCGCTGTCTGCCTGCCCACCTGGAACGGGACTGGGCCCTGATGGCACAGTCTGGCTCTTAAAAGGCCGGTGTGAGTGCCTGTGAGTGCTAAGCAAGCAGCTATTCAGTTTGATGGCTGTGCTTGTGAAGGTCACAGACACGTGTCCTGGGATAGCACTTATAAATAGTTCTACCTGTAAACGTGGCACTGCAGGGTGACCAAATTAGGGCAAGCTGCTGCCCTCGCCAGCCATCCCAGAATGGTGCTCGAGGTGCCCGGCAGTCCCTGCATCCCCTCCTGGTGCTTTGGGCACACTGGCCTTTTTGTCTCTTTGTTTGACTGGGCCAGATCCTGAGGCCCTGGCCCAGCTGTTACCAATCTCCACCTTGACTGACATTGGCTGTAGGGGGAGTTTAAGGGCTTCAGGATTTGGCCCACAGGGAATTATTGGATGCGGGAGGAAGGAGTCTGGTCTGCTGGCTGTGGATCATCCCAGAGCCACTTCCCCCGCGCTGACCTGGGCACGCTGGGAGGAACGGCTGCAACCCGGCTCTGGAATGCTGTGGGCAGAGAGTGGCCCCTGGGGATTCCCAGGAGGCCTTTTCAGCAAGAAATGTTTGAACATCTCTTCCAAGTGGATCCAGGCGAGAAGATTCCTGCAATGACTGTCCCTTGCAGGGCAATGACCATTTAGCAACTGGGCTGTTACTGCATAATAATGCGCGTTATTACCCAACAACGCGTATGGGCCACGTCCTCAGCCCAGCACTCGCTATAGGCCACCCTTCTCCATGGAAAGGAAATGTCAGGCTGCAGGCAGTTGTCTAAAGGCTACCCTGTCTCTGGTATCTGCCCTGCTTCTCCTTCACAGGCAGGGAACAGCTGATGGAGCTGCATAGCCAAGAGGCTATTGGCCATGCCCAGCCCCCAAACCCGCCATACTCAGGAAGCCCCAGCAGAGCTCAGCAGCATGTAGGGTGATAGAGCCCCTGACATGGGGTCCCCATAGCCTGCCACCCTTTCTGCAGTGGAATCGCAACAATTCCGTGAGGCCCCATGTGGCGGTGGGGGAGGGGCAGGGTTCGGCCCTATGTGGTTAATTTGTCGTCCCTGTTATTAGGTACTGGCAATGAGCTTCCTTTTATCGCGTCCTCTGCTCTGCTCTGTGTCTAGCTAGTGGTGTTGTGAGCAGGCTGAAATGCTGTTGCCATGCAGTTCATGTCTGAGATCTTCTCCTGCTGCCCTTGTGTGTTCCCAGCCAAAGCAGAAGTGCTCAGGGATTGAGTATCTCCTGCTTATCCAGTATCATTTCTATCAGCTGCTTGGTTCAGCAACTCAGAATATATATCGGTATCTTGGAAAATGAATGTAATGATCCTTGGAAAAGAGGAGGAGTTGGGTGAATTCTGCTGAACTCAGTGTTTGCCCTAGTTATTTTGGATACTACAGAGAAGTCAAGGTGAAAGGGATATTGAAAGGGCTAGATGTGTTGGTATAATCCTGTTCTGCCCTTCTGGAGTCCCGTCCATCCCGAATTCTGAATCAATCATCAAACATTAGTGAATTAAATCTCATGACACCCCTGTCAGCTGAGTATGATCACTGAGTGGCAGATGGGGAAACTGGGCAAGCCACGTCACCGCGATGTGCCTCAAATTCACACAGATAGGTGGCTGGAATCTCCGTTACCTGTTCTAACCACCTGACTATGCGGCTTCTCGTAATGAGAGGTTGCTGCCGGGGCTTCTCATTCCACATCCAGGGGCAGCCGGTAATTTGCAAATACGTGGCTCCTGATTGACATGGGCTGTTCTGTACACAGCATGGAGCAGTGGCCTTACAGTTGCTGACCCGTCGGTTTTCCCGTAATGCTGCTAGTCAGTGGGACACCAGTAGCCGAAGGTAGGGGCAGGGGTAGGGTGGTGGCTGGTGGGTACAAGAGTGTCCTCATACCTACGCATCCCGGATAAGACTAAGCATAACGGAACCCCAGTAGTGAGACTGAACGCCCCTTTCTCTTACTGCTACTAGCCCCGGTGGCATCACAGTGGTATCAGAGGATCAAATTCATCGCTGGTGTAACTCCTTTGGCTTCATCAGTTTTACACATGGGATTCCTTTAGCCCATAGTGTTTTTATAATGGTGTCCCAATGGAATCGACACAGACCCATTGGGATGCCATTGGTACTGCTGTGGCAGTCCCGCTTGGTATGGAAATGTCAAGACAAGGGTAATGCAGTGACATTGATTAGGAGTTTCCCAAGGAGAAACTCAAATGCCTCCTCAGGAAAAACACCACACTGCCTAGTGGTCTCAACAGAGGAGCTGCAGGACTAAAGAGCAATGGAGGCTGAATCCCTCTTTTGCCTCGAGGTGGCTGACACACATTGGCAGGGTAGTACGTGAGGGAAGCCTGCTGCCCCTACTTCCCATGGACTGAGTGTAGAGGAGTTGAGGTTTAAAAAGCAAATGGGGCCATGGAACCAGGCCCCCCACCCCAGGCAGGCAGCACAGGGTGTTTCCCACCTTGCAAGCCAGCTGTAGAGCTGGTGAAAGTCTGACGTGTTCAACATGGAAAGCTGCAACCCCCAGAATAACAGCAGGAAGCGGACAAGAACTTGGTTATTCGCTCAGTCACTCTGATCTGAGAGCCGCTGGGGGTTGGAAGTGCTGCCCATTTCTGCTGTGTCACTGCCATTAAACCCCCAGGGGGGTTGTGACCTTGTCATTCTCGGGGGCCCTAGCACTGAGTACACTTGCGTCTATACTGACATTGAGAAACAGGCATTTTTATCCTGGCTGCTGTCTGTGTTGCTGCACCCTGTAAAATCAATGGGAAGCTAGCCAGAGACATCAGTGGGAGCAGGAGCAGGCTCTCGCTGGCCCCTGTTATTGTGATGAGTAATGATTTGTATTACAGGAGCACAGCAGACATACATATCCCAAGAGCCAGCCAATGTCCTGCAGAGCTGATGATCTAAACAGAGGAAGGACTCAGGAGAGGAAGGAAGGGCCAGTGGCTAAGGCAGTGACCTAGGACCGGGCTTCAATTTCCTGCTCCTCCCCAGACTTCCTGCATGGCCTTGGGCAAGTCATTTAGCCTCTCGCTGCCTCAGTTGCCCATCGATAAAATGGGGGTGATCATCCATTAAAATGGATGAAAAGTGCTAATAAGAGGTAGGGGGTTACTAAATGCAGAAGATGATAAAGTTTGGGAGAAAGGAAGTATTATTCCCATTTTACCCCTGGGGAAACCGAAGGCCAGCATGAGTGAGGGACTGCCCCAGGTTTTGTGCCAGAACAGGAATTGAACTGTTTTTACCTTGCCTAGGTCATAGGAGTTTTGCCTTTCATGGCAGTGGAAGCAGGATAGGGCCAGGTGGGTGAGCAGTGCGTTTCAGGATCAGGCCCAAAAAGCTTTCACTGCCACTCTGTCTGTGAGGACAGACACTTTGATCCACGTATGCAGTATTGTAGCTGTGTCAGTCCCAGGATATTAGAGAGACAAGGGGGCTGAGGTAATAACTTTCTCACCAACAGAAGCTGGTCCAATAAGAGACAAGCTTTCGCTGAGGAATCACTCTGTGGCGCTTAAAAGCTTGCGTCTCTCCCCAACAGAAGTGGGTCCAATAAAAGATATGACCTCACCGACCTTGTCGCTCTGATCCATGGTATTTCAGAACCGCCACATCCCCTCCCTTCTGAAATCAAGGCGCACAGAGAAACGTGGCAATTAGGAAAGATGAAGCAAACCTCACCAAGGGTTCAAGGTCAGTTTGAATCTTGGGCTGATTCTAATTGTATCCAAACCATTTACGCCTAGGGCCCGACTTTCGGACTTGGGCACCTAAGTCAGGGCACCAGGTTCTACATTCGGGAGCTCAGATTGGATTAAGCACTAAGGGTGTGATTTTTTTTCAAAAGTGCCTACACGATTTAGGCATACAACTCAATGGGACTTTGCTCATGTCAGTTGGTGCTTTTGAAAATCCCATGCCAAATGGCTAATTTAGGTGGTTACCTGCCAGGCAGAGAGCTTCCGTACAGAACTTGGCACCTTTGCATACTGTATATAGAGCTTTATGTGCAGACATTGTCTCATTGTCACAATACCCTTGGGAAGCAGATGGCTATCATGCTGAACTTAGGGAAACTGAAGCACAGATAGAGAAATCAGCTGTCTTGTTCAAGGTCACAAAAGGAGGTCTCGGTAGGGCTGTGATTATAACTCAAGAACTCCGAGTTCTTGACACTCTGGCTTTATATTGTAAGCTTTTCAGGGCAAAAACTGTCCATTTACGTGCTTGTACAGTGCCTTGCACCGATTCTGATTGGGGTCTTTGGGCATTGTCCCAAATAACAAATAACAATAGTATTCTAACATATCCAACAAGTATTGCAGGAAAAGGTTCCAATTTGCTATTCAAACTTTTGAACATGGTCATTCATATCACATGACTTATTCTGGTTCCTGATTGGATGACCTACACACAAGGCGGTGCTGGAACACAACTCATTAGGGGCCAGTCAAAGACACAAATTCAGTGTAGAATATACACGTATATTTATACATTACTTCATATTCTCAAATCATCCAAACCACCTCCAGTGGTTCATGAACCGCCAATACTAAAGTGATTGAATCAACCAAAAGTCTAGTGTTTATGAAATATTCAGTCATTTATTTATTGTTATAGTTCCAGGATTTGATCAGCTCTAATGCCCAGTGAGAATTGGTGACCTGCAGGTGTCTGGATTTTGCAGCACTAAGAAAAATTAGTAAATTTAAAATGACAATAGCTGGATGGAGACCTCAGCTTTCTAAATTAGCTTGATTTTTTTTTCTATCCATCTATCATCTGTCTAATCTCATGCAACCCACTTTAATGTTCTCAGATAGTGATACTCCCTTAATAGCTAACCAGAATGAAAACCTGGACTTAAAAGTGACATAACCTGTTCCCACCCAAAGATTCTGTTCTTCAGGGGTTAGTGTTGGAGGTAGGCATAAATCCCCACCCATTCAGGTTTCACATCAGAGGATGGAACACCTGAGTCTAAGGTGGCCAGGTTTCTGGTTTTCAACTGGAAAGTCTGGTTGAAAAGGGGACCTGACAGTGTTCGGTCAGATCTACTGACTGGACACCCAAAGTCCAGTTACTGTGGGGGGGGAGGGAGGCAGGAAGGCACTGGGTCATCACCCACACTAGCCTTTAATCATCCATGGTCATCTTCTACCTGAGTCAGGCAGCTACAGCTCCCAGCCCTGGCTCCGCAGATGAGTCCCTCACGACCTGAGCAGAGAGAGGGGAGACAAGGGAAGAGCAGCAAGCAGCAGGGGAGAGGGGAATTGAGGATCGAATGGTGGGTGGGGCCTTGGGGGGAAGGGGCGGAGCTTTGGGGGGAAGAGGTGGGGCAGGGGAGGTTTCAGCACTTCTGCTGGAGTGTCCAGATTTTAAATATTACAAAGTTGGCAACCCTACCTAGGGTGACCAGATGAGATGAAGAAAATATTGGGTGGGGCGGGGGAGCAAAAAAAAAAAAAAGCCAAGTGCTGCCGGCAGGGGAAAAAACAAACAAACAAACAAACAAAAAAGCCGAGTGCTGCCGGCGGAGCAAAATATTGGGACAAATTGCGTCCCGACCAGAGATCAGTCGGGACGCGGGACAAACAGCTAAAAATCGGGATGGTCCTGATTTTATTGGGACGTCTGGTCACCCTAACCCTACCTGAGTGCCAATCTTTCCAGGACACAGTCATTAAAAAGAACAAAACAACACTGGGAAGCAAGAAGGCTTTTTAAAGCTTTTACATTTCCATTTTCTCTGGGCAGGGGAGGGAGAAGGGGAGGTGGCAGCACAGAGTCCTAGCAGCAGTTTCATCTAAACACGTCTGAAAGGGAGGTTTTGTCACTTCTGAGCACCAACTTAAAGGTGACCTGAAAGGAAAAATAAAATCGGGAGCCTGAGCCCTTCTTTGCTTCTTCATGATGCACAAGGGTGTGTGTGTGTGTGTGAATGTTTTTGTTACAAAACAAACAAAAAAAACTCCTTTTCTTTTTACTTTAGGACAATCAGGAACATCAAGCCTCCTGTGCTCTGTTGTGTCTGGAGATCTCTTTGTAGGACTAGAGGACTAGGTGGGAGCTTTCACAGCCCTGTTTGAAGGGATGGGATGTTGCAACTTTAACAGAGAGAACTTTCCTCTTAGCTCTTTGTCAGGCATTGGAGTTAAATAAAATACATTCACAAGTCTTCCCCCAGCCCCCGATCATTTAGAAGAGTTTTAACAAAAATAATGTCCCCTGTCACTTTGAGCAAGGTTTGCTGGCTTAGTACCTATGACGGCGTAATCCTACTAGTCATCCATAGAAACTTCCAGGAAAAGCAGGGTAGGTAAGACTTGAATTTTTATTGTAAAAAATCAAGCAGGGACAAAACAACTTACTTCTTTTTTGGCCTTCTCTGTAAATTATAAAGATGCCCAAAATAGCACAAACCTCATTTCCCCTTCCCATTTAAGTCACTTTTAGAAAATAAAAAGGCTGTGTACACTCTCAAGCCGCAATACAGCGAGGCACAAAAGGGCCAGTAAGTCAGTGTGGGGGGCTGAAAATAGAACAAGAGGGTTATCTTAAAAATGCACTAAATATAGACAGTACAGTTAGACTCGAAGCTATAGCACTGGGGAACTCGGCCATCTTCTCTCATGTAGTTAAATGTCACTTGTAGACAGACATCAGCCATCCCGCATTCTTTATACACACACAAATATCAAAAATGATCTGCTCAGCAGTCCGATGAAAGACTACTGCATATTTGTATCCTCAGAGGGTCCTGGGGACATGGCAAATGATAAGTTATGAATGTGAACCATGCAGGGCTTATTCATATCACAAAAGCCTCCTGCTATAACTGCAGCCTTAATTGGCGAGGGACTGGGTCAGGCTACAAACTCACACCAGATTCATCAAAAGGTTCACTAAAGTTCACAACCCTTTTGAGGAGGCTGGGTCTCATTTCAAGCAAAGCTTGGATTGTTGGGTCCAACAACCCAGGGGAAACCCAGTAGCTCCAACTTGGAGCTTTGGGCTGAAATGGGACATGTGAATGCATGTGGATCAAAACAAAAATGTTTTCCCACACGTCTGTGTAGAAAAACTACCGATTTCTCCCCCCTCCCCCCTTCATGCCAAGTCTAAAAGCAGTGGAGTTGCTGGATGATGATGGGGAAATTTCAGAAGGTTGCGTTAGGATAAAGACCTGAAAGGCTGCATACTGCTCTCAAAACTGGTCTGAAATTAACGTTTTCCTGTGAGTTATCCAGGACTTCCTTGCAGCAGCTGGATCAGAAGTGCTATAATTTGATGCTGTTTCGCATTTTTATCCCTCCATCTCAAGCTTTTAACAAAGGTGGCTAAACATTATTGTCTCCATTTTACAGATTCGGCGGGACAGGGACAGGCTAAGGCCCACATTTGCCAAAGGAGCCGCTGATTTTGGGGCCCCACCTTGAGGCCCCTTGAAATGGTTTGTTTTGCTGAGATTCTGAACCCTCCCCACTTGCCTTGACTTTAACTGGGGTTGAGTTGTGTTCAACGCATCTCAAAATCAGGCCCAAAGCAGTTGAGGTTGAGCACCCAGAAACTGATGGATTTTCAGGGAGAGGCCAGCCACTTTTGAAAATTTTGGCCAATGTGACTTGCCCAAGGTCACAGAATGAGTGAGCAGCTGTGATGCTCTCCCCGACCTCTCGGTGCCAACTGCCAGAGGGCACAGAGGTGCACAAGGGTTACAGGGAGCCTATGGGTCTCATATTTACATTTGAGTTCACCACAGTGTCGTAAGGTTTCTACTGAAAGCCTGTCTTACACCAGTCATCACAATCTTTGCAACGTGTATGTGTGGCTGATACGTGAGCAGATATGTATATTGGCAATTACGTTCCTAAGGCCTGGTAGTTAAAGGCAGGTCATCCAGCGACAGCGTGCTTCGTCACAGGTTCCACCTGGCAGGAGGTGCTGGGAGACGTTCTCTCCCTAGCTGACCATTGCACATTGTGCGTCTTACAATGGCAGCTGATTTGCATACCGAGTCCAATGCTAATGGAGACATGGAGGGGACTTCAAGAGAAGAAATTAACAGGGAGAGGGAGGGAATTCTGCTTACAGGTACAGAACAAAGGACTGGCCATATCTAGGGGTGCAGAAAGATGCCTTCGCATTCTTCATCTGTGGGAGACAAACTGCCAATGGGCTTGATCTTGTGAAAGGAGGGTCTCAGCCCTCCTGGTTGAAAACCACTGGGAGAGGAGGACTTTGGGTAAGCAGGACCTTATTAGACAGAGGGCATTGTGTTAGTCAAAGTTTAAGATCTAGACTGCGCATTATGATTTTATTATACACCTCTACCTCGATATAACGCCACCCGATATAACACAAATTTGGATATAACGCGGTAAAGCAGTGCTCTGGAGGGGCAGGGCTGTGCACTCCGGTGGATCAAAGCAAGTTCAATATAACACGGTTTCACCTATAACGCGGTAAGATTTTTTTGGCTCCCGAGGATGGAGTTATATCGAGGTAGAGGTGTATATTTAACCCTTTGCTTCCATTAATCCTACTTGCTATCATTTAATTCTCTATTTGTTCATTAAACTTATTCTTGTTTTCACTATAAACCTATCAAAGTGCTGTCTGTTGAGTGGAGTGGGGGATCTAAGGTGTCGCTAGTAAGCTGTGGTGTACTCTCCCTTTGGGAATGGGTGATTCTGTGACTGTGCAGTGGATAAGGGGCTGGATGCTGCAGGGGGACGCTCAGAGGACTCAGGTTGGAGTGTGCCCATCCCTAGCCTGCATGAGGGCAGCGGAACCCGTGTGGGATGAGGGGCATGGAGTGTCAGGGAGCTGACCCCTGCCAGACACACACCAGGTTTCCTCATGTGAAGGGCAGGTGGTAGCCAGTTGCTTCGAAACCCTCCGTACCCCTGGGAATTGTCACAGTGGGATAGTCCGCAGGATCTACACCCAGTTTGCTGGTTAGATAGTGAGAGATTCACAAGTGAGAAGGTTGGACTCAAATAAAGAAAAAGATACAGTTTGTTATTTGCTGTTTGTTTATTTCAGGTCAGGGAAATAGAACAGAAGGAGGCTGGGATGAGTAAACCAGAAACATATGCTAAACCAGCAGAGCCAAGACTGGAACCGCTAGGTCTCCTGGCTCCTAGTCTAGTGCTGGAGTTGCTGGACTGTGCGGCTGCTTGGACTAGCTTTTTGGCAGTCTTGGCTTCTAGTTCCATCTTGCACATGAAAAATTAAAGCCTAACCGTGGAAATGTTTCCTGAACCCGTTTGAATCTCAGAAAGGGGGTCAATGTCCGCTTGACCTAGGGATGAAAGATCAGGCTGGTTCTCATTTTATCTGAACCAGTTCACCCAGCCCTTTTACAGCGTAAAGCATAAAACTTTCCATATAGATTTGTATTATACAACACAGTGCATGTAAATGGATTCCTGGGTTGTAAAGCCTTCAGCACAGGAAATTCATCTTAATCTACGCTGAGCAGGAGGTAACTTTATGATCCTGTTTAAGTGATTTTAAATAATGTTAAGGTGGCATTTCAGATTAGCGTCTAGCACTGCTGATTCCTTTGTCCCTGGTGGCATCGGCTTTCCATGGCCTTTTAAAGTTCAGATCTCCCCCTGAGGCCGTTCCACGAAGAATGTTTGTTTACGTTGTTGCACTTTGGTTCATAGTTGCGTGATAAGCGCTCCCAGGAGGAGGTGAAGGACGCTGCTAGCTGTGACAGGTTGAGGGCAGCTTTGGAATCAGAGGCACATTTGACCTAAATATAACCTTGTGGTTATGAGTATCAGGGGGTAGCCGTGTTAGTCTGTATCCACAAAACCAGCAATGAGTCCAGTGGCACCTTAAAGACTAACAGATTTATTTGGGCATAAGCTTTTGTGGGTAAAAAAACCTCACTTCTTCAGATGCATGGACTGAAAGTTACAGATGCAGGCATTATATAATGACACAGGAAGAGAAGGGAGTACCTCACAAGTGGTACCTCACACTGGTTCTCCACTTGAGAGGTACTCCCATCTCTTTCTGTGTCATTATATAATGCCTGCATCTGTAACTTTCAGTCCATGCATCTGAAGAAGTGAGGTTTTTTACCCACAAAAGCTTATGCCCAAATAAATCTGTTAGTTTTTAAGGTGCCACTGGACAGATTGTTGTTCTTGTGGTTATGGTTATTGGGACCCTCTTGCCTCTCAGCTGGGCTGGGACGGGAGCAGCTTTGAGTTTCTCTCGGTGGTTGGATTACAGCTCACATGATGGCTTGCCTCACCTCATCTCACCCCACTCATACTCTTCTGACCTGGCTCGTTACCTCTCCCTCCAGCTGCCCCAGTCATCAGAGGTCTGGCTTAAAGTGCTGGGGATGCAGGAGGACTGCATGTAGAGACCCTGGGCCAGATTTCCAAAGGTAATTAGAGCCTGAAGATCCAGATAGAAGTTTGGAAAAATCCACCAGCCACTCAACTCCCATTGTTAGGCACTGAGGTACCATTTGGAAATCTGCCCCTTGGTGCTTTGTAAAGCAGAGCCAGTCGTTATGGTGCCCTTACCTGCCTGTGATTACCGCCTAGGACTCAGTCGGCCCGCTAGTGCCTCTTGATGCTCAGTTCAGCTTGGTGAGGGATTCTTCCCAATCCCCTGGCAGATTAGTCAGCAGGAAGGTAGGTGTCCGTTTCCCAGACAGAACAGAAGGCTCTCACCTGGCAGAGGCTCCAGGGTCCTGTGGGGGAGCAGGGAGTAGCTGCCTTGTGCAACATTCCCCCATGATTAGGCAGATTTTAGATTGCTAGTGGCACTTCCTTTCCCCCTGTGTTGGTACAGCTGTCCTGCATGGTTCTGGAGCTGTGCTGCCATTGGGACAGTCGCTGATGTGACTAGATCTTGACTCAATGGCTTTAGAGGTCAGGGCCGAAGGACTAACAATGGAAGTGGAACAAATGGGAATCTGGAGAGTGACCTGTTGCAATAATTGGGGCCTAGAAGGCCTACCTCAGTTGTGAGCCCAACTGTGGGGAAAACAGATGGAAGTCTACAGTGGTTTAGTCCCCTGTAATAACAAAGGGTAACACATTTTTGATTGGGAGAAAGGTAACAAAAGTCGAGCTCGGACTGTTACGTGAGGTTGTTCAGAAAAAGTGAAAAACAGACCGAGTTCGGCTTTACTGCTACAACTCAAGGACTGTGTGGAGACCACACTGGATAACCAAGACCAGCATGAGACTGGAAACCAGTGAATTAAAACGGGTGTGTTGGAAATTAGACCTGTTGGTGAACAAAATAATGAGAGGATGGGCTGTGCTGCCCATCGCTCCCTTTCGTAAATAAGAGACTTTGAGAGGAAAATTGGCGGAGAGGAAGCAGAAGGGGACAATGGCTGAGTGAAAGAAGGGGAAGGAGCAAGCTTCACTGTCATGGCTTCCACCACCAACATCTCCTGGGACTCTGGGATCTACGGTAACAGCACTGGGCCTATGTTGCCCTGATCCCGAGAGATGTCCTGACCAGACCGGGCCAAGAGAGGGACCCAGATGACATCACCACCTCCACTGGCTCTGGCTGAATCCCAAACACCACTAGGGATATAAGACTTTTGTCACACACACACCCCTAACCCCCAGGATCAGGATCAGGGCCGGCTCCATGATCGGCGGCACTTCAGTCGAGCTGCTTCATTCTTCGGCAGCGGGTCCTTCGCACTGAGGGGCCCGCCACTGAATTGCCGCCGAAGACCCGGACATGCCGCCCCTTTCCATTGGCCGCCCCAAGCACCTGCTTCCTTCGCTGGTGCCTGGATCTGGCCCTGCCCAGGATGTCCTTTTCCATCTCCATCTTGTTTCTTCTCTTTTCTATCCTGCTCCATTTGCCTTCTGTCTCAGAGTCTGGGTTAGCCAGCCAAGACTGTAACTTTGCAAGACTGCTCTAAGCCTGTGACAAGAAAGAGGCAGCTAACAGCAATGCCCTGGCCTAAACAGCTCAATGCTAGTACAAGTTTGCAAGGTCTCAGAGTGGACTTGTGATAAAAATCTATGGCCGCTTGTTGGGGGTGGATTAATTAATTAAGAGCCCTCTCCCGTCAGCTTAGAGTGGATACACTGGAGAGCTTACAGGGCTGCTGTAAGCTCTCTAGTGTAGCTATAGCCTTAAGAGACTGTCAAACAAGGGGGCGTTTCGTATAAAGACTCTCTAGCTAAAGAGAAAGGGAATGAAGGTTGCTTTTTAAATGACAGCCTTACTTAATCGTTTACATTTCAAATGTTTTAACTGTTTTTCCCTCTTTTTCTGTATCTTTAATACAAAGTTGAACAGATTGTTAATGGTGCGTTTGCCGTGGTACTAACCATGCGTGTGTGCCAAACTGCGAACACACTGATTAAGGTTGGACAGTTTCAGGGTCACATTAACACTGTTGACTTTTTGGGCCCATGTATTCCATCTGAATTCATACGACGGAGCACAGCACAGGGCACAGTGTGTGGTTGTGGCACCTGTTGAAGGCATTAATCAGCCTTCTGGAGCCTCTGCCTTGCTTCCACTCTCCGATCTAGATCTAGTGAGTTACAGCAGCCGTGTCTGGGATGAATATTTCAATCTCTGTTGCCACGTCCTTGTCTGGGCAGAAAGGCTTGGAAGGTGCTGAGGTACTGGCTTAGGCAGGCTGCTTTGGCAAGGGAGCTCCAAGGGCCTGGGGATTTTCATAGTCTTCCCACCTTGGCAGGCTCTGTGGAGCTGGGGCCATTGGGCCTGGGGCATCCGTTTGAGTCCAGTTGGAGGACGAGGACAGGTGGCAAAGCCCAGACCTACCCCGTATGCCTTGACTGTAGCTAGTGTGGGCTGCTTTACAGATGGTGCTCCAAATTCCATAGTCCATCCTGCCTGTTGCTGCTTCCCTTATGCAGGAGGAATGAAGATCATAGGGCCTGGTACCCCACAAAGAACTCTCTGGGTCTGGTCTGAGGGGGGCCCTGGTGTTTGCAGATCCCCAACGTTCATTAACTGTAGCATGCATGAACATTCCTACCAGGGCGTGCACTATTCATAGGGTTGGAAGAATTCGATTGTTATTGGTAAATGTGGGTAAATGTCAATTTCACTGTACACACCCAAACTGAAAAGAAAATATTTCCATCAGTGATCATCAGAATGTACAGACAGGCAAAGTAAGAAAAATGCTGCTTGTGAGCTCATTAGTGTTAGATTTAAAGCTATTGACTTTGTATATTTTGCCATGTGCTGTTGACAATTTGTGTTGTAATGGTTATCATGCTTTAACATTTTGATTCTCAGTGTTGACTGTCATTAAATAATTATGGTCTACACCCCCCCTACTTTCCCGCAATTGTGACAATTTAAATCACTAAAAATTGAAAAAAAAAAAAGATTAAAAATAAACATCCATTCATCCGTTGCAATTTTTTTAAATAATCAAATTCTGCCAAGCCTAATTAACCATTACTATTGGTTATTTCCTATTCAGCGCTTTTTATTATTCCTCTGTTTAAAATGTTCCAGTCAGGAACCAGAGACAATGCCATATGATTTTAGGTGACAAATCAAGTGCTGCAAATAACGAACAGCTAATAGCAATGATCAGTGACCCATTTGGAGCAAATAGATCTCCAACAATCCAACAGCTGGAATTTGTTTGAATCAACTATTTGGCTTATGCTTGTGGATGATGAATCCATCTGTAGCAATCAGGCTTGCTCCTTGAGTGAGTCACAAACAGAAAGAGAGTCGAACTTCATCAGATAACTTGCACTTATGTATGCACTTTACAAACATATATTTAAGGAAAGAAGTGGGTCCAGTTTGGAGCATGCCATCTGCAACCATGGCTTTTACATTGTCCTCAATAGGCAGATAATGCTAACAAAACACGTGTCCCCTTATGATAGTTCTCTAAAGGTGGAAGCCACTTGACTTACATTTCTGTGGACGGGGGATGTTTTGGATGATGCTGTACTAGTGGGTTGTGACCCCGTTTTAATGGAGTTGCCAGGCTGACATTAGACTTGCTGGGACCTGGGGCCGAAGCCAAAGCCCGAGAGCTTGAGCTCTGGCTGGTGGGCTCAGGCCCACCACTCGCTGGGTGGCGAGGCTCAGGTTACAGGCTCCCTGCCTGGGGCTGAAGCCCTTGGGCTTTGGTTTTGGGCCCCCCCACCTGGAGTAGGGGGGCTTGGGAGGGCTCAGGTTTCAGTCCCCCCTTGTGGGGTCGTGTAGTAATTTTTGTTGTCAGAAGGGGTAGCAGTGCAATGAAGTGTGAGATCCCCTGTGATAAAGCTCATTGTCTAGTCTGTGGCAAGTGGCGTCACCGCTCTTTGCCAGAGTTTGCCTATCTAAAACAGGGAGGATTTCTTGACCTCCCTGCTTGGAAGGCAAAATGCAATAGTGATGGTGGTGGTGTGACTGCAGCGAGTCAAAATGTTTTGAATTCTGAAATTGCATTTTAAAAAATCATCAACATTTTAGTGGGAAAAATTGAGGAAAAAATTCCATGTTTCCCCCCCCCCACCCACTTTTGACCAACTATCGGTAGGAAATTTTCCAACGTTGAATTCCTCCACCAACAGCTGCTTCTTTGGCAGATTATTTTTTGTCCTGGTTTTGAAGCAGCTCTAATGATTATGTGTCTACTCGTGGATGGGATAGAGATAAATATTTCCTTCTATCGGGAGAGCTCATTGGACCACAGGAGCATCTTGTGTGGAGTGCAGACAGTAATGTCTGAGACCAGAAGCTTCTGCTGATCCCTTAAGCCCTGAGGGTCCGTCCAAAAGGGGTGGGGGGAGAGAGAGAGAGAGGGGGGTGTTTGTTTTTTTCAAAGTAGCAGAGTAGCAGCATTGACACAATGAGAGGATTAGCTCACACTCTCGGTGTCATATGGCAGACATGCCTGTTCTTGTTCTTTCTGTCAACATTGCAATGCCCTGTAATTATAAGAACCCTAGGAAAGAATGTGACAGGAGGCACCGGTTGTGTGGACTGCCAAGCAGGTTCCTTTTGTTACTGTCCTAAGTCGCCTGCCATTCACACAGCCACGTTGTGTGTAGCTGAGTTATTGTCCCACAGGTATTTGACAAACAGAGGACATACACACACAACAAGGAGGAGGAACTGGCAGAGGCTAAGGGGAAAAAAATTCGGAGTCACTCAAATAATTAAGCCAGGGCAAATGTCCATTCAGTGACTTGCTTTGTGACCTCAGGCGAATCTTTTCACCTCAAAGTCAAAATGAGGAGCGCAGTAACTTGGGGTGCTCTGAGATGAGTTAATGTTTGTGTTGTACTTTGGGGATCAATAGCCCCGCTCAGTGCTGTTGTGATCAGTTATTACGAATCATTAAGTAGCATTAGAAGAGATGGAAAACCTAGATGGGGGAGGGGATTGACTGTGCAAAAACTTTAGCCAGTTGGGATTTAGTTTTGCGAAGCCGAAACTTGGGGTGATTTTAGATCTGGATTCTGTTCTACCCTCCCCAGTCTCCGGGGAGTGTTTTTGGGGGTGAAGGGCCAGAGCAGCTTGCCTGTCACTGATTTCCATCCTGGTCCCTCATCCTTTGGCATTGTCTCCCTCCTTCTATCTCACCTTTGCTCTTCAGAAGGGCGTGGTGTTACAGTGCCACGCTATATTGAGTGGAATTGTTATAGAGTAAACAGCAATGAAACTTTAAAGGCCTTTCATCTGTGGACCTTGGAGTACTTCACCAATGTTTATTGAGGAATCCTCCCACGCCCTTGTGAGATGGTTAGGTATGTTGTTGTTATCACTCATTGTACAGTACAGGCACAGGGCGGGGGACTGACTCGCCCACAGTCACACAACAAATCATGGCCTGAGTCAGAAATAGAGCCTCCGATGCCCAGATATTTGCTCCATCCACGTTGGAAAGGTTTGGGCCTGATTCTGACCTCAGATCCATGCAAGGGCTACATCCTGCAAGGTGCAGAGTGTTCTGGTTCCAATGCAGCAAAACACTAGCAAGTGCGCAGTCCCAATGAAGTGCTGATTTCAGTGGGACAATGCTTGTGCTTGGACTTAAGCATGTCAGTTTTGGGTTGGGGGCAGGGTACTCCACACTCTTGAAGGATTGAGCCTCAAATCAGGAATAACTCCACTGAAGTCATTTCAGTTACATGGGTGTAAAGCCAGAATTGGGCTCTTGGTGCCTGGCTCTAGGCTAGAATCAGATTTGCAGGAAGTGCTTTTGTTAGGCCTGATAGTTCTATGTGCTACCTCTCATTTGTCACGCAATGTACAGTAGAGCTGCAAAGGGGTCTTCCAGTCTCTGACTCCAATATACAGCTGCAGCGTGCTCTACTGAGCCGGGGAAGAAAAGGGGGGTAGCCCATGGGGGTAAGATATTACAAGAGGGGGTTCATCCAAAATAAGGGAGTCCAAAGAAAAAATAATGGCCAGATCCTTGGCCCTCGACTTCTGGCCATTTTGTGATGCTTGAGCAACACAAAACCGCTGGAAAACTGCCCCTAATGGCTCTGTAGCGTGCTTTTTAAGTGCTAGCAGGGTCAGGGCTTGCTTCAGTACTATTATCTTTGAAAATCTTTCTCTGGTCTCATCTTAATTAAAACAATTACACCAGGGGAGCTACTGAAAGAAGTGCATGGAATAGAATTTCTGGGACAATACTGACTTAGAATCCTTCTACTCCTGAACCAATGCAAACACACATGCACAAGCTTGGCACACTACTCCTGCCATCTTCAGCTGGGAAGTGCACTGGTAAGAATGGTACGGCCAACCCCAAATGTTCAAAAATCATGAGTCAGGCTCACCAAAAATCACGAGATTGGCTTTCAAATCATGAGATTGTGGAAAAATAATAGATTTGGTGTTCTTTTTATTTGCCTTCTGCTTTTTGAGCCTTTAGGGTGCACTGGGGTCATATCTGGAAGCTTTATCCACAGCCACAAGGGCTAGAAACTTACTTTTTCTTTAAGAATGAAGGCTGAAATCATCACAGATCCACTTGACTCCAGGAGCTGGGGTTTTAAGGACAACAATAATTATCATGAGATTCATGACAAAATCATGAGAGTTGGCAACATTGTAAAGGGACAATTAGGTTTTCCTCTTGGCATGACCTCAGGATTGAGGGGGCGTAAAGGTGGTGTGCAGTCACTTGCTTCCCACATTCTCTGGTCCTGTGCTGAGCACAGCTCGACCGGGCCTGCAGATCTAGTCCTACACACCTTAAGTGTTACAAGCAACATGGACAATACCTCGCCAAGGTTCTGATCCAACGCCCACTAAGTCAGTGGAAAGACTTCCGTTCATTTCCATGGGCATTGGATCAGGCTGTACATTAGCAAAGAAACGAGAGCCATGTGCTAGCACTTCCCTTTTGGCCTTTTCTGTTCCTAAATGACAGTGCTTTGCAGATGTCTCGAAACTCACAACAGAATATGAAACAAAACAAAAAATCATCCAGGAACTGACTTCTTTCACAATGCATCCGGGAATTGGTTTTGACTGACAGTGGAGCCATCACATACTCTTCTTTCTGATAGTGCTGTATTATCTTAACCATGTGTATGGTGTGTGTGTGTATATATAGACATCTGTCTCAGCAGTTGTTTGGCTAGCCATCCGGAAAGTGCCTGAATGTTAGGGATTAATCTAATACGGCATTAATATGGAATAGTAACATTTGTCACATACTGTAACATTGGCATCTTCTGTGATTAGGCAATGTCAGGGGCTCTGATTCAGGAAGTCAGCAGTGTTCAGGACAGACAGCACTTTAATATATGCACAACTTTAAGCAGATGCATATGAAGTCAATAGGAATTAAGTACTTGCTTAAAATTAAACATGTGCTTAAGTACCATCCTAAATCAGGGCCGCTACGTTCCCTGTCCTAACCTCTGGGCCAGCACTGCTACTGGGGCTTGTGTGCTGCTCAGACTGTATTAGAACTTTGCACATGTGCAGCAGCTAGCACATAATAATACCCCCCTCTTTCATCGGTAGATCTCAAAGAGCTTTACAAGAGAAGTCACTGTCATTATCCCCCTTTTACAGATAGAAAAACTGAGGCACAGGGAAGTGACAGTCACCCAGCGGCTGAGCCAGGAATAGAACCAAGGTCTTCTGCAGCCCAGTCCAGTGTTCCATCCACTAAGCAACACTACCTCCCTGCTTTTGCTTGTCGCTCCTGTTGCTGTGAGTTAACGGGACCAAAGTCAGACAACAGGCTCAGCCCATATTGAAGTGTCTGACCCTAAAGAAAGGGAGGGAATGTGAGGGGAAGGAGTTAGTGAGAAGGAGGCTGAGCAGTAACAATGTGTGCCCCAAAAGTCTGGAAGGTTTTGGCCACCCTGGACTAATCATTTCAGTGCTACCTAAAGTATCATATACATGGGGCAAAACACACCTCCCTCAACTGATAGGCCTCTAGAGAGGCAACACTGGCACATAAAGGAATGCTGCCACCACAATGTACCAATGCACAGATGCTGCAGTGTATGAAATGCAATGGCGCAAGAGAGAAGCTGCAACATCCTTTTGTTCTTCTCCTTCCTAGCAGAGTGCTGCGAGCATTGATTGGCATAGGCATTGGCACACTAGGCGAAGAAATGCACCAGCTGAGAAATAAATAAATGGAGATATCCTAGAACGGACCTTGAAAGGTCATTGAGTCCAGCCTGCTGCCTTCACTAGCAGGACCAAGTACTGATTTTGTCCCAGACCCCTAAGTGGCCCTCTCAAAGGCTGAACTCACAATGCTGGGTTTAGCAGGCCAATGCTCAAACCACTGAGCTATCCCTCCCCCCCATAGAGGAACACTTAGGCTTTGCTCTTGGCATGACCCATCCTAATGCAGTGAAACATAAATACTGAGCATGTGGCCCTGCATCGGGGGTAGGGGTGCTGAATATGTATTGACCCATGCTCAGCCTCTGCAAAGGATAACGCTATGCTAAAGAGGCACCGACAGCTCTTTACCCACCAAACAGATCTTTACAAAGAGCAGGTCACAACGTGATTGTGCCACATGCAGACATGTCAAACCTGTGAAAAAATACAGAAATTGGGCTTGTTTTTGGCTTAATTGGCTTGTGAGTTGCTTGTTAGCTAGTTTTTGGCTTGTAGCTTGTTTAGCTTGTTATAGCTTGTTGCTTCTTTTTTTTGATTGGCTCCCAGCAAGCAGGGGCAAGGGGGGGGAGAGAATCAGGGTTGCACAGCTAGGGTTACCATATTCAAACATTTAAAAAAGAGGACACTCCACGGGGCCCCGGCCCCGCCCCAACTCAGCCCCTGGCCTGGCCCTAACCGCACCCCTTCCCCGCCCCCATTCCAACCCCTTCCCCAAAGTCCCTGCCCCAACTCTGCCCCCCCTCTGAGCACCTCGCATTCCCCCTCCTCCCTCCCGTTCTGATCTTGGTTGGGGGTTGCTAAGTGCTTCCCTGCTCCCCACTCGCCCTGCAGCCCCTGCACCCCCCCGCCCCTGCAGCCTCTGTGCCCCCTGAACCCCCCTGCCCCTGCAGCCTCTATGCCCCTGCCTGCCCTGCTCCTCCTCACCCTGCAGCCTCTGCACCCCCCACCTGCCCTGCCCCTGCACTCCCCCACCCCTGCAGCCTCTGTGCCCCCTGCTCCCCACTCGCCCTGCAGCCCCTGCACCCCCCCGCCCCTGCAGCCTCTGCACCCCCCCTGCCTGCCCTGCTCTCCCGCTCCCCCCGGCAAAGGGAGAGCTGCAGGCTCCACGTGGAGCCAAACACTGTGCCCCACTGCTCTGTGGCGGAGAAGGGAGCGGGGGAGGGACTCTGGCTGCTAGAGGCCCCAGTGGCTGCAAGCGGCTTTCAATCAGGCCCAGCTGTCCAATCAGCCGTGCCGCACTCTGCATGAGGGGAAGGGGGAAATCCCGGACATTTCTACTTTATTAGAAATCCCTCCTGGACGGCCATTTAAAGCTGAAAAAGCCGGACATGTCCGGGGAAACCCGGACGGATGGTAACCCTATGCACAGCAGACCCACCACAGTCCCAGACTACACGGCGGGGGGATCTAGTCACATAGAGTGTTGGGGTTCTTAGGGATTGGCTTGTTTTGGCCTTGTTTTGAAGTGGGATTAGCTTGATTTTTGGCTCATTGTGAAAGTCGGGGTGCTTATTTACCACGTGCAAGTTGGCAACTGTGGCCATGTGTGGTCTAGTTAAAGATACCTGGGGGGGACATCAGGCAAACAGAACAGAATGGGTCCCTCAGCCTTTGTCTACACTGGGGAAATTTTTCCCAAACTGGTTTTAAAACCAGTTTGAAGTTGGGGGGGGGGGGGGGGGAACTTCCCTAGTGTAGACAAGGCCTGGGGAGCCTGATTTGCCTTCTCATTTAGACTGGTGTAAAGCAGGAGTAACCCCACTGAAATCAGTGGAGTTTTACACCGGTTTCACTGGGAGGAGAATGGTACCCTGGGAATTTCCAGGAGGAGAAGTTTCTTAGTAGGCATACTATGGGAAGATTGGAAGTAATCTACTTAGATCATAGGTTTGTTTAAACAGTGCATGACTCTGCAACAGAGAGGATGTAAATTCTAGTATGCACCCGTGTGTTGTGCACTAATTGCCCCATGTGGCACCCATTGAAAGTTCCCTAACACCCATGAATGTAGTCCCATTTCAAACAGTACCGCATTAACGTGCACAAGGAAGTTTCAGTGCGACACGCTGGTGTGCACTAGAATTTACACCCCTTTGGTAGGGACTCACGCACAGTGTAGACAAGCCCTGTAACTGTTTTGGATAGTGCCTAGCACAGTGGGGCCCTGATCCCTGCCTGGGGGCCCAAGGTGCTACCCCAACACAAATAATGATCGACAGAAGTGAGAAAACGTGAAAGTTTATAAGTGTGCAGCAAAAGCCAGGGGATGGAGTGGGGTGGATGGGAATCTCTTTCCAGGAAAGCAGCCAGATTTTTCTTTCAGTTTTTATCAAAACAAAACGTTTGCATGTTCCCCCCCGATTTCTACCACTGGTTTCTATTGACACAAAGTCCAGATTCTTCAGGAGAACCTCAGTTTCTTTAGGGGAAAACTGTTCCAGTGACTTCTCCCTTCTCCCCAAATGACCTGGCTGCTTCAGAGCCGGCCTCTCCCCTGGGGCCAGACTGCTGCGGTTGCCTTCAGCCGAGTCTCTTGGTTTACAAGTGGGGGCTGGCAGTGGGGCATTCTCCATACGTGGTCCAGAATAGGCCTGGGGGGTTGGCTTTCAGGGCACACAGCAAGGCCTGTCCTTTCACTCACTGAGCTAGGGGACCTGTTGAAGACTGATGTTTACGTTTTGTTGGGGGAGGTTTTGATTGAGGGGATGTTTGAGTTTGTTGGAGGATAAAGGACATTTTAACAATCCGGATTCTGCCCCCTTTGCTTATGCTGAATAGTGCTGAACTCCGACAGTAGTTCCTGTCCTATCCGTGGGCCTGCTCAAGGGGCAAGGGACTAATCACCGACGTTTCCTGGCTTGCCTTTTGCTGCTGCCCCTGTAGGCATAGGACGAGGAGCTGAATACTCCAGCTGAAACACAGCCTCTGTTTTCCAACCACCCTGGGGAAAGGCAATTATCAGCTATTATCAAGTGATCCCTCCCCTGTTATCCAGTCCCAGCTTCTGGCAATCAGAGGCTTAGGGACACACAGAGCATGGGGTTGCCTCCCTGACCATCTTAGTTAATAGCTATTGATGGACGTATCCTCCGTGAATTTATCTCCCTGCATGAGTTCAGAGTTCAGGTTCAGTAGGCTCCACCCAAGGGACTGACACCCACATCCTAGAGACTTAGATTTCAGCTAACAGAGCCATTGCGTCAGCAGCTAGTCACATAAACAGCTGACCTCAAGGGCTTGCACAGACACAGCCAAGGCTGAAATCTAATACACATTCTTCATCGTCTCATGGCAGTGCAGGCAGGACGCTCGAGTCGGACCGGACGATAAGCGGCTCTGTATTCTGGCTGCATGCAGGTGAGTGTCCGGGGTTATCTCCATCACTTCCCCTTTGGTCATTGGGTGAATCGCTGTTGTTACTCCACACGTAACAGCCGAGTGTGATAATAACAACTCTGATGCATACAGCAAGACGTTCCACCCGAGCCCTTTGCACACTCTAAACGTGCTAATCAAACCCTTACACCATAACACATACCAGTGTATTACACCACCTCATAGGCTGACATTCACAACACCCTGCTCAGCTGTGCCTTGTGTCCCAACTGGGGCTGTGTCTACAATGGGGATAATTCTCTAGTACCTTTTGCACCACCCACAAAGCTGCCCTGAGGAATGCTGCTAGGTGTGGGAGGCAAGCCAGGTCAGGCACCGCAGGTGGAATGGCTGGGGTGTGCCTTCACCCCAGCTATTCTGTAGCATTGCACAGGGCCACCGCTGGAGGGACACAAGTTAGGGCAGCCATGGTTTGTGCTGGGCTGGACCAGCCCTCTATAACCCCAGGCTAAGAGAGGCACCAGCCATCTCCCCCAGACTCTGCACTGGCCAGTAGCTAAAGTCAGGCTCCCCAGTGCACAGGGGAGGTTGCCTGCTGCTACACCCCTTAGCATGGTGCTGGGTCTGCGCCCCTGATGCCTACAGAAGGGAGTAAGACCATGGGCCCATCTCCTCCACGCTCATTTGAGTTGGCTGCACAGCTTGTTCAAGAACTGAATGCTTTGTTTCACCCTCCTTTCCTGTCCCCAGCACTTGCCCAGGCCCCGCTCAGCTTCTAATCCCTCCTCTTCCGCCCCCACAAGATCTGACCCCACTGTACCTCCAGAGAGCTGCAGTGCATGGCTGTAGCCTGAAGGATCCTGGAGTTAATTGCATCCCTTGCCCCACCAGCTACCCACTGCCAGCAAGGCACTTCTCCTGCTGGTTCCTTCTGCTACCACACCATCCCGTCCTCCTAGCTATCCTGCCTCCTACATACTGGGCCTTGGCCTGATGGTTGGATTGAGAAGCAGCAGCAGTAAAAGGTGGGTCTCATAGGGCAGGCCAGTCAGGGGGTTTGCTGCTGCCGTGTGTGGGGATGGGTCATTACGCCAGGCAAGAGTCTTGGCATGTTGCACCTCCCCACAACTGGACGCGCTCCATGATCCCCGGTATACCCACCCCCTGCCTGGGGAAAAAAAGCAGAAGGCGGCCATTCCCCAGGAACCTGGTTCACTCTCTAGCACAGGCAGTCACCACTCATTTCCTTACATCTCTGGCTCTCTGTCCTTGGTGCATTATAATTCCCTGTGGATCTTGTCATAACCGGTGTGAATTTCCTCCCATGAGGATAGACCTGGTAACTGCCTACTCGAGGTTAGCTGAGGCTCCTGTGATGGGGTCATTTCTGGACACTAAGGAGAGGGACGACCTCCTCTTGTATCTCCAAGAATGTGCCTCCCCATTGCTCAGTCTCAAAACTCGGGGTAGCCCTGCAGTTTGGGATTTCATGCTGCTCACCGAATCAGATCACATGTCAAAAAGTCCCGTGAGTTGCAAGGCCCTTTGCTACTGCTGTGCTTCCTACCAGGGAGTGACCCAGCCAGAGCTCTGATGAGGTCAGTGCAGCCTCGAGTGAGATCTGTGTGAACAAAGCCTTAGCTCTCCCTATGAAATTGTCTTTATTGGCTTTGCAACAGAAGAGGGCGCCAGAACCCAACCCTTCACACCATCAAGACCTAGGCAGGATTTCAGCAGGGATGCCAGCACACTGCACATGAGAGGTTTCAGAGTAGCAGGTTTTCTCTGCAGAAGATGTGATCAGTGAGACGTTGCCTCCACAGCCTGCTCCTGCACCATTCCAGTCAATGAGCGCTTTGTCACCAACGTCAGTGGAAGCAGGATCGAGCCCTAGGTCGAAATGACTGCAGTAACACAGCCTTTAGGTGCACACAGGCCAATCCAGCCATGGAAATGGCAATGCTTTAATGAGCCTATTTCTAATGTGCTCAATCAGTACAGCGCCCATGTGTGGACACCCTTAAACTGGTTTCAGAGTGGATTTTATCAATTAAAAGTAGCTAATACTGAGTTCAGTCAGTAAGTTTGGGTCACTGGGCAGTTGCCCCTTACAAAGGCCCCACCTGGCTGCCTCAGGGGGTTGATTAGTAAACAAGCACCTGGACCTAATAAAAGTTACCCAAGCTCAGTCAGAGGGGAACTCCAGAGGAAGACAGGAAGCTCCTGTGGAGAGAGGCCCGAGTCAGAGAGCTGAGCAGGGAGCCTAGAGGGCAAGTACTCTGGGAAAACCACCAGATTGGGGAGCCTATAAGAGATGCTCCTAGAGAGAGAGGAGCCTCCTAGATTGAGAGCTGCAGTCGGCAGGTATTCAAGAGGGCCTGGTCTCAGCCAGTGGGTCTCCCTGACACTGGTTGGAAGCCTGGCCTGGCAAGAATCACGTAGAATATCAGGGTTGGGAGGGACCTCAGGAGGTCATCTAGTCCAACCCCCTGCTCAAAACAGGACCAATCCCCAGATAGATTTTTGCCCCAGATCCCTAAATGGCCCCTTCAAGGATTGAACTCACAACCCTGGGTTTAGCAGGCCAATGCTCAAACCACTGAGCTTGCTGTCCCTGGAGATACGTCACAGGGGCCAGACCTCCCCTGACTCTAGAGAAGGGTCTGAGTCCAGCCAAGGCAAGAGGCCTAACACCGGGGCAGAGATTGGAATCACGGGAGCCCCTGAGGAAGAGCCTGGATAGAGGAGAGCACTGGATGCTAGTGGAGAACTAAGACTGACCCGCTCACCCAGCTCAGATACAGGGGTGAAAGCTTTGTGTGTGTTGTGCGTTAGCTTTTCTGTTAGTAAATGAGGCCCTGCAAAAGAGGCCTGTCTGGACTTGTTGATACTCTGGTTGAGGGACTGTGATGGGGTATATACCACAATGGCCCTAAGAGGGTAAATTAGGCCTAATTAACTGCCCAGGCTGCACGTGGAGGAGGAGGCAGGGAGCAGGGATTAATTAGACTAGGGTTACCATATGGCCGGATTTTCCCGGACACGTCCAGCTTTTTGGTCCTCAAATCCCTGTCCGGGGGGAATTGCCAAAAAGCCAAACATGTCCGGAAAAATGCTTTGCCGGCATTCCTGTCCCCTGCTTACCTTAGAGTGGCTCCGGCGGCAGCTGCTGCTGCTCCCCCGACACCTCAGCTCTGTGTAGCTGAAGAGCCGAGCTGCTCGAGCACTACCGGCTTCATGGTTTGCCGGGCAGCCCCCAGACCTCCAGACCCTGCGCCCCCGGCTGGGTGCTTCCCCAGCGCAGCCGGAGCCCGGGAGGGAAAGTGCCTGGCTGGGGGCGCAGAGTCTGGAGGTCTGGGGCCTGCCTGGCAAACTGTGAAGCTGGTAGCGCTCGGGCAGCTGTTTCGCGTGGCTGGGAGGGAGGAGGAGGGGGAATGCGGGGCACTCAGGGGAGGGGGCGGAGTTGGGGCGGGGACTTTGGGGAAGGAGTTGGAGTGGAGGCAGAGTTGGGGCAGGGGAAGGGGCCCCGTGGAGTGTCCTCTTTTTTAAATGTTTTAATATGGTAACCCTAAATTAGACACAAGGCTCAGCTGGGCAGGGACAGGCGGGGCCTATAAGCCAGGAAGCAGGCAACAGAAGGGGACTGCAGGCAAAGGGGCTGCAGTCACTCCCTCTAGGAGAAGGGAGAGGTGTCTGGGGCTAGAGGCAAGTAGCCTACGGTTACTCCCTGGGAGGGGAGAGTTTGAACTAGCAAACTGGAGGAGAGCCAGAGAGGTAAACAAGGCTTAGGGAAAAGAGCAATGAGGTAGGTCAAACCTTGGCTGCTGATGAGAGGGCCCCTGAGCTGGGATCCAGAGTAGAGGGCAGGTCTGGGTCCTCCTACTAGCAGCTAATGAAGTGGCACCAGTGGGGCAATAAGCAGGAAGACCATTTGTCAAGAAGGACTTTAATACCTCAGAAGGGAGGAACACGTATGGTGACCCAGCCAGAGGGCCAAATCACGAAGAAGAAAACTGCAGTTCCTGGAGCGAGAGGGGCCACAGGGCGAGACAGGATGGGTGAAGATACCGCCAAAGGAGGGTGCAATGCTTGGCCAGAGCTAATCCCTAGAGTAACCAGGAGCAGGCGTCACCTGCAGTGACTGGACCCCGTGACAGGGACAAATCAAGTAAGGGCTCACCTATAACATCATACCTACTCAGGAGGGTGTGTGCCAGGTCAGCCTGGAATGATGACACAGCTGTTATCAAATTAAGCTAAATTGGTATCAGTCACTCTGAAACCAGCTTGAGTGCCCACACAAGGGGTTGCATGGGTGCAACTAAATTGATTTAATTCAATTATGGAAAAGTCCTATAGAATTCAATAGAAAATGATCACTTCTCTATAGAGAGACAAGGTGGGGGAGGTCATATCTTTTATTGGACCAACTTCTGTTGGTGAAAGAGGCAAACTGTCAAGCTACACAGAGCTCTTCTTCAGGTCTGAATAGGCATTTCTGCACCTCATTTTAAAATTAAAATCAGATCTTCACATCTTGTCAAAGACATTGCTAGAAAATGGTCTGCCCTGTCACACTCTCACCCTCCCAAAACCAGCGTGGATAAAAATCGGATAGTTTTTGAAAATCTGTTTTGAAATGAAATCTGAATTTAATACTGAATATATTAAGGCCTAAACTTCTTATTTGAAACACCAGAGAAGTAAAACAGGCTGTTCTGTTTGCAAGTGCAATGACAGCAGCAAAAAAGCAAAGTGGGATGAGCCAGGAAGTTGCAGAGCAAAAGAAATATTAGCTAGAAACAACCCACAGCTGTACAGACAGTCCTCCCATTCAGCTTGCTTGTTAATCACATTTATTATGGTAATGACAAAGGCCCCACTGAGAATGTGGCCCTGACGGTCCCTGCCCCAAACAGCTTTAGAATCTACGTGGATAAGAATGTCATCCTGGCCAAGAAAAAAACCCTCTTCTCTTCGCTGTTTCTGTGAGGTCCTGACTGGTCCCTTCCCCCAGTAGGGGAGATGGCATTTCAGCAGCAGCTGTACCTGTGTGTAGATAGCTTGTGAAGTGATTTAGGATTAAAGGGGCTAGGAGACTATGCTAATCTCAGCCCCCATGGAGGACACCACCCCTATTTGAGAAAGCACATATGCATGTGCTTAACTTTAAGCATCCACTTAAATGCTATTGACTTGAGACTTAAGCATGCGCTTAAATGCTGTCCTAACTAGGGATGGTTTCCTGAATTGGGACCATGGAACTGGGAGTCCAGAGTCAGTTGTGACTCTACCGCTGTCCATGCAGCCCAAGTTCATGCTGCAAGATGGAGCTAGATCCCCTTGAGGCATGGGGCTGGAGCAGGGCAAGGGCAGCTTGCCTCTGCTCTGCTTGTTCTGTACAGAGACAGTCAATCTCCAGGGCTGTCAGTGTGATCCTACTAAGAGGGCAGACAGGGCCTCCTGTGCATCGATCACCCGCCCCCGGCAGGACTGCATTGATTGCAGAGCATGAAGGCGGTGGAAAGCTGAGTGGTGACAGAAGGCAAACAAGCTACGTAGTGCATGCAGGCTGAGCCTGTCCCTCACTCTCGTCCAATTACAGCTGGAACCCGGCACAGTTAGCAATTGAAGCAGGGGATGCGAGTGGCATGACCACTGCAGACGAGTGCGTATGTGACGGAGACAAAGCTGCACTCTAAGAGGTTTGCTCAGGAAGCATCTAATGGGCCAGATCCTCAGCTGCACTGAAATCAAGGCTGGTTTACACCGTCTGCTGGTGTGGTGCAAAGGGTTTAATGAAATAGTAACCCGAACATTGGGGACCCGGGGCGGGGTGACCCTCAGGGAGTCCGAGGAGCAGAGCTCTGGCAACGTGGACCCATGCCCAGGCAGAGTTGAGGATTCCAGCCCAGACAGGAGGGATGCAGGTACCAGGAGAGCACTGGGTGAGTGGTGAAGATGCCAAGGGCCTCCCAGGCCCTGCATGCTGGGGGTGGGCTCTAGAGTGCAGGGCTTTTCTGGGTTGGTATCCCACTGTCACAGGGTCATTGCTGGAGACCCTTCTCTTTGCATCACCAGCACTCGGTGGTCACATCACCTGTGCCACACCAGCCAGGAGACGCTGGGAGGGAGGGGTGGCACAGAAATTGCTCTGGCAGCGCTACTCCACTAAAGGGTTCCCTTGCACTGGGGGAATCCACAAGTGACTGGTTAAGTTGACTTCAGAGAGCAGCACGAAGCAGCATTAATGGCCTGGAGGATCTGGCCCTTGAGTTGTACTTACATCTACAAGCAGCCCTAATATCTGCTTGTGCTGGATCTTCCAGATGAACTAAAGTTGTGTGGGTCTGTAATTGGGTGGCCTGTCCCTTTAAAGACTAAGGCACTTGGGGCCAGTCTGCCCAGCTCAATTGGCCCTGCCCTGCTACACCTGTGCAAGGCGTGAGACTTAGAAACCCTGGGATGGCTGCTGGCTGGAGAGGAGAGCATATGGGCTTGTGCTGGCTTGAGGAACCAGAAGAACAGGGGAGCTGAAGCTGGGATACCTGGGACAGGAAGAAGCTGGTGAGCCCAGATGGGAGAAGGGGCATAAAGCCTGGGCCCAAGAGGAGTCAGAGGCTTGTGGGCTGAGCTAGGAGGAGGACAGTCCGGAAGTTAAGGGCTGGCTGGGGGGAGAGAAGAGGCTGTTCAGAGTTAGAAGGCAGGAGCACAACGCAGGCAGAGGACTATGAAAGGCTCCAGGTGAAAAGGCCAGGGAGTAACTCCCAGGAGGTGCTGAGGAGAGAACATAGCCACATGGGGATGGATGGGCTGGGCCTGGTGTGATGCTGGAGTGAAGACTTTGTGGTTGCTTTTGGGATGCTGCTAGCCCAGAAGGGGTGGAACTCTCCAAAGTTGCTTGGCTGCAGGGCTAGGTCACCTACATGGCAGGAGTTGACTGGTGACTGCTGTGGGAAATTGAGGTGGGAGTGCTGCAGTGCTGGGTCATACCATCAGGGGGAGCTCTGGGATGCATCTGTGACAGCTCCCCAGCAAAAACAACCTGCCGCTCATCACCTTTGGTCCCAGCCTGGGCTCTGAGTGAGGGCAGCTGGCCCTTCCTCTACACTAGCACCATCAGTTTTTCAGCAGTACTCTCCCCGGAAGTCCAAGGGCTGCTAAAGAATGAATGCTGGGTGAAGTCCAAAAATACCATGTTATTCTAAAACACTGCCTCCCCAGCCCTGCGGTTCTCCCCTGTTTCAGTTTATTCCTGAACTCTCCAGACCTTTTTTCATTTTTAATCTGAGTGTTAGTTTACTGATATGCTCAGGCCCCTAGGGTGCCGTAGTGAATAAAACACTATTACAAAACAGGACAAGTGGCAACCTCAGAACCACTGAACACTGCAGAAACAGCTTAGAGTTGCGTGAAACTTATGTTTCCATGGAGCAACTGGTATCTAATGCCTTTCTCTTATGTATTTTTGTCACCAGAGTTGTGACAACATAGCCCAGGGGTGGTCTGCCTGAGAAGGAGCCAGAATTTATCAATGTACATTGCCAAAGAGCCACAGTAATATGTCAGCAGCCCCCCATCAGCTCCACCCCACTGTTCCCAGCGCCTCCAACCCCCCCGGCAGCCCTGCTGATCAGCGCCTCCCCCTCCCTCCCTGCACCTCCTGATCAGCTGTTTTGTGGCGTGCAGGAGGCTGGGGGGGGGGGGGGGGCGGCGCCTGTAGTTCCAGCCCCGGAGTCGGTGCCTATACAAGGAGCCACATATTAACTTCTGAAGAGCCGCATGTGGCTCCAGAACCACAGGTTGGCCACCCCTGACATAGCCAATAGGTGTAGAGGGGGGAAGAAGCAGAGTCGCAAAGAGTCGCATGTAGGGATTACATTAACTGAAGCAAATGGACCAAGCCTAGAGATCCTGATTATTAAAATGACTTCCTGGGATACTGCACCGCAAGTCAGAGGATTAAGGCTGTAGGCCCACAGTAAGAGACATCCCCTCCCACAAAGAGTTTACAAAGTAAGAAGACAGATAATGGGTGGGAGAAAGGAGAGATTATCATCCCCGTTTTACAGATGAGCAAGTGTGGTACAGAGAGACTAAGGATTTACCACACCATTGCTTAATTCATGCAAACCAGGGTGTAAATGTACCCTGCATCAGCGGGCTGCGCAGTAGGAGTCCATGTGGACCCTGCTGACGCACACTAACAGTTCCCTAGTACGCTTTGTTCTGCCCCACTTTGAAATGGAAGTAGCAAGGCAGGGTGTGAATTTGCAGTGCACTAGTTGCTCTGCACTAACTCCTCCTGTGGACACTCTTATTGCACACTAAAAGTGCCTTTGTGTGCTTTAGCGTAATGCACTTTAAAGTGGGCAGAGTTAACTCCCTGAGGGCACTTCCAATGCATGGTAAGAACCCTAGCTGAGACACAAGGAGGCCTGATTGTCAGAGCGTGGATGCTCCGCACTTTCTGCAAATCAGCCCCTGTAACAGGTCTCATAGGGCACCAAAAATCACTAGTTGCTTTTGGAAATCTTGGTCTGACTTGCCCCAGGTCACCCACAAAGTCTGTGGCAGGGCCAGGACCTGACTGCAGACCTCCTGAGGCCCTGTCCAATACCTGAACCACTAGCCCCTCCTTCCATCAATGCTGTTAGGGATTTGGAAGAGGTGATAGCTGCTGAAGCTGAACATAAATACAGGCGCTACATGGCTTATTATAGACTTTCTTGAAATTGCTTTGGAAAAAGCTTCACATCACAAGAATAGTCTGACCCTATCGCCGGGAAAAATGCAAAGGGAATCTGTATCGAGCCAGAGCAATTTAATTTCTTCTAAAGATATTATCTTTCCACTTCCAGTTATTTCCTGAAGTGCAGATTAAAGACGTGTGCCCCGGGCAATGCTGTCTGTTATGTATTCTCTGACAATAGCAACATCATTGCAGCCTGACACCTGTGCCACAGGTTTCTCACTCAGTGCTCCAGGGTATTTAGCAAACATACAAATCAGGGCTATGCCAAATGGATAAACAAGCACCTGAGTATCTGCAAAGTCTTTCACCTCTAAGTCACCATCTGGATCCAGGCCAGTTTGGTCGTGATTTGAAATTAGTCTGGTCTGACAGTGATTTGGGGAACTATTTGAAAGGAAAAAGAACAGCAGTACTTGTGGCACCTTAGAGACTAACAAATTTATTTGAGCATAAGCTTTCGTGGGCTAAAACCCACTTCATCGGATGCATGCAGCCCACGAAAGCTTATGCTTAAATACATTTGTTAGTCTCTAAGGTGCCACAAGTACTCCTGTTCTTTTTCCTTTCAAATAGTTCCCCAAATCACATTATTGTCGCCCCGCTGCTAAGTGGTATCAGTTATCCGCGGTTTTGCATGTCAGCATCCCAGTGGGGAAGAAATCAGTACTCAATGATGGGGAGTCTGGGTATATTCTAAGTGCAGCTTTTTATTTACATTAGTCCTGGGACAGAGGTGGTCACAAACAGCAGGCAGGGAATCCCTTCTTTTAGGACTCTCAGCCCAACATCAATGTCCAGTTGCCAGAGAGCAACTCTACCTCAAGAATTGACTCTGACAGGGGTGATGGAACAATGTGCATAATGAGGGTGCTGAGATCCATTGAACCAAACTGTAAACCCTGTGTATGATGGGAATCACTTCAAACCAGAGGGTGCGGCAGCACCCCCAGCACCCCCAGCACCCCTAGTTCCAGCACCATGAAACTACCCAACTAACACCACAGTACGTCTTCCCAAGACTGAACATTTGCTCGCATGGTAAGAAAAAGAACTTTGAAGTCCATTGTAACATGCCACCCCAGGACACCCATCATAACCTTATTAATTATTTGTTTTATTGTAGAGTTTAGAAGCCCCAGTTAAGATCAAGGCCCTGTCGTGCTAGGTGCAAACACACAGAGACAGCCCCTGCCTTGAAGAGTTCAAAAAATGGCTTTCCATAAGTCTGTCCTTCTAATCGACAGAGGAAACTCCTCCCTTTTCACCCTTCCACTCCATTCTAAAGCACTGGTAGGCTTGTGTAGCTCCAACAGTTATCCAAGCGGAGCACACATTGTACCTAATTAGGACCTTCTCTTTGTGTTGTCATGGAGCCAAATTATTTTGAAGCTGCAGCTCCATCCAGATATGACAGGTCCAAAAAGAAAGAGCTGACATGACAGCACAGACTTGCCTGGGTATTTTCTGTTCTGTTACTTTAAATTGTGGGTAACTTGCCTCGTGACCTCATTCCCCATCCTTGGGTGGCACACAACACGTCTGCCCTGTTACCATTGTCAATTAACCAAGTTGGAGAGCAAGGAGCTGCCTCTCACTGAGGACTGAGCATCCAAGGATGAACCCCTGCATCTGTTGGCTGTGCTGTGTAGCTGCATTGCCCAAGAGTTCCCCGAGCTTCTCACTCCCTGTGCAAATGCACAGGATGCATTTCATGCACTGGCTGGGGGATGGCTCCGTTACAGGCATGTGGGGGGATTGTCCTGCTTTGGTTTGCAAACCAGAACGGTGAATGGTATTTTCCCCACCTGTGTCCTCCAGCCCTTCATTGCTTGGAAAGTTCGGCCCTGAAGAAATCTGTATTGAATTGCTGAAGGCAGCAAAGCTTCCTCCTACAAAACAGGGTGGGGAAGAGCACCCCACTCTATAGGATTTGTGCTGGATGCAGGGAGTTAGATTGCTCCTCAGCAAGTATTGGTGCATCCTTCTTGTCAACCGGTTGTCATGACCTGGCATGCACGCGTGTGCACATGCTTGCACACCATCGCCCTCCACTGGATAGAATCAGAAGTGCTTGGCCATATGTCAGCTGACTCTGTGCCGCTCAGAGTCTCCTTTAGCTCAAGCTCTATGGAGCAGGAGAACTGGAGTGCTCCCCTGGCTGTCACTGATGTACCAAGTGATCACAGGGAGCAGGATACAGACAACTAGGAAATCCCAGCGATTCACAGATATGTTACGTTATCAGCTGTCCTGATTTCCAACAGCTGAAGTGAAGAATCTGGCTCTGTCCTGTGCATGTCACCAGTTATGTCCCACTGGGGAAGAGGAATTGATAGAAATCACTGAGAGCTCTGTCACGGGCTCTGTAGGGTCTTTGGACCGATGTGTTTAGTAATGCCAACAATCAGACAACCCCTCCATTAAAACTCATTGAGGTACTGGAATGGCCACCTACCCTTGTCTGCTTTGGGGCCAAATCTTCCAGTATTTACTCAGACAAAATCCCGCTGAAGTTAACGGCAGTGTTGCAAAGGAAGGACTGAATACAAGAACCGTGATAGTCTAGGGCTGGTAGTGGTGATGGAGTCTGCGAAGCCAGGGGGAGGGAGGGGGACAAGGGCAGAGCCATGACTCCACCCACTTCCGCGAGAAACAGTACCCTCGTCTACCTGCAATATTAAGTGGTCTGTTTCCAGTATAGGGAGCTCGACGTTCCTGTATCATCATTTGTCCATAAAGCGTTGCTTTGGAGGTGGAACGTGGTATTCAGGGTCTCCCTGTGTTTTTTATTCTGATATACGAATGCAGTTTCATTTCGGAACAGTCCCTTTGGCGGAGAAATAGGGAGTGAGACATGATCTGAATGCATGTGGGGGGAATTTGACATTCTGACTCTCAATTCCTCATAATTGCCTTCACTTTGATGCGAACCAGCCTCCTGTTGTGATTTCTCCAGTCAGAGCCCCCTCTCTCTTCATCTCTTTTGTCGCTTTAATTCATTTTTTTGTAAACTGCCTCCTAGGAATTTTGCCAGCTTTTTGTGCAGATAAGATACAGAACAGCTCTGATTGTTTTTCTAATGGCAGGTTTTAGTGCATTCATTTACCAGATTCCTGCAGTCTCTATTGTTCCAGTCCCTAATCACATGTAACTAGGTCCTCCCAGCCTTGATTGATCTGCGGATTCGGATGATCATAGTATCATAGAAAATGTCATGCTGGAAAGGACCTCCAGAGGTCATCTAATCCAGCTTCCTGTCCTGAGGCAGGACCAAGTAAACCTAGATCATCCCTGACAGATATTTCTTCAACCTGTTCTTAAAACCCTCCAGTGATGGGGACTCCACAACCTTCCTTGGAAACCTATTTCAGTGTTTAACTATCCTTATAGTTAGAGAGTTTTTCCTAATATCTGACCTAAATCTCCTGTGCTGCAGTCTAAGACCATTTCTTCTTGTCCTACCTTCAGTGGACATGGAGAACCATTGATACCCGTCTGCTTTATAACAGCCCATAAAGTATTTCAAGACTAGTATTAGATTGCCCCCTCAGTCTTTTTATCTGAAGACTAAACATGCCCAATTTTTTAAGCCTTTCTCCATAGGTCAGGTTTTCTAAACCTTTTGTCATTTTTGTTGCTCTCCTCTGGACACTCTCTAATTTGTCCACATCTTTCTAAAGTGTGGAACCCAGAACGGACACAGTACTCCAGCTGAGCCCTCACCAGTGTGGAACAGAGTGGGACAATTACCTCCTGCGTCTTATGTACGACACTCCTGTTAACGCACCCCAGAATCGTATTAGCCTTTTTCACAACTGCAACGCACTATTGACGCGTATTTAGATTGTGATCCACTATAACCCCAGATCCTGTCCCATTTTGTAGCTGTGCCTTTGATTTTTCCTTCCCAATTGAAGTACATTGTACTTGTCTTGGTTAAATTTCATTGACTTCTGGCCCACTCTCCAATTTGTTACGGTCATTTTGAATTCTAATCCTGTCTTCCAAAGTGCTAGGAACCAGAAGGATTGTGGAGGGGGGGGGGTTAGTGACCCCACAATGGAAACGTAGTGGGAACTCCACCCCCAGATAAATTTGTACATGCTTGGGGCGACGAGGGGCAGTGAGAGCAGGACCCTGAGGGGCTGGAGCTGGGGGCGACTCTATGTATTTTACCGCCCCAAGCAGGCAGTCAGGCAGCCTTCGGCGGCATGCTTGCGGGAGGTCCGCTGGTATCGCGGATTCGGTGGCATGCCTGCGGATGGTCCGGTGGTCCCGCACCTTCGGCGTACCTGCCGCCGAATTGCCACCGAAGCCACGGGACCGGCGGACCTCCTGCAGGCATGCCGCTGAAGGCTGCCTATCTGCCACTGTCATGGCGACTGGCAGGCCGTCCCCCTTGGCTCGCCGCCCCGGGCACGCGCTTGGAGCGCTGGTGCCTGGAGCCGCCCCTGGCTGGAGCAGCCACTGTGGGGCCTGGGATTGTGTTGAGGAGCAGGGAGTAGGAAACTGGAGCAGATAGGATCCCCCTGACCCTCCTTCCCAGCCTGGAACCACCACCTTTCCCCCTGCTCACTGCAAGTCTCTGTACCTCCCCTCACTCCACTCCTATCCCTCTATCCCCACCCCCATTTGTAGGGCGCTTCCACCCCCCCAGCTTGGTGTCATCCACAGATTTTATAAGCATACTCTCCTCTCCATTAACCCAGTCATTGATGAATAGCACCGAACCCAGGACGGACCCCTGTGGGACACCACCTGATATATCCCCCAGTTTGACAGTGACTCATTGATAACTACTCTGTGAGTAAAGTCTTTCAACCAGTTGTGTATCCATTTGTGGAAATTTCATCTAGACAACAATTCCAAAGTTTGCTTATGAGAACGTCATGTGGGACTGCATCAAAAGCCTTACTAAAATCGAGATATATCATGTCTACTGCTCTCGCCCCCACACACACATCCACTAGGCCAGTAACTCTGACAAAGAAAGAAATTAGGTTTATTTGGTATGGTTTGTTTTTGACAAATCCATGCTGGCTATTCCTTATAACCCAATTATCCTCTAGCTGCCTACAAACTGAGTGCTTAATCATTTGTTCCAGTATCTTTCCAGGTATCAAAGTTAGGCGGACTGGTCTATAATTCACCGGGTCCTCTTTGTTTCCCTTTTTAAAGATAGGTACTATGTTTACCCTTGTCCAGTCCTCTGGCACCTCACCCGTGCTCCATGAGGTCTCGAAGATAATTGCTAATGGTTCTGAGGTTACTTCAGCTAGTTCCTTAATTACCCAAGGGTCCATCAGAGCCTGCCAACTTGAATACATCTAACTTGTCTAAATATTCTTTAACCCATTCTTTCCCTATTTTGGCTTGTGTTCCTTCCCCTTTGTTGTCAGTATGAACAGTGTTAAACCTCTGGTCACAATTTACCTTTTTAATGAAGACTGAAGCACAATAGGCATTGAACACTTCAGCCTTCTTGATGTTGTCAGTGATTAGCTCTCCTTCCCAGCTAAGTAGAGGATCTACACTTTCCTTCATCTTTCTCTTGCTCCTAATGAATTTATATAACCCCTTCTTATTGCCTTTGATGTCCCTACCTAGGTGTAACTCATTTTGTGCCTGATGGGCAAACTAATTTGGGTAAATAAGAACCAACCCAAACTCAAGGCAAACTGCAAGATTCAGTAACTTCGGGACCAGTCATACCCTCTAGCAGAAAATCCCTCACAAGGGAGAAAGTTCTGCTGGAATTCTCAACTCCAGGGGGAGAGACATTCAGCCTCCCTCTGAGAGTGTGTATTTTATGGCTATTTGCAATATGTCATTCAGCCGCTAGATGTCTCTGTGTGCTGTGATTCCAACTATCCAGACAGCATATGAACCTATGATGCAAAGCCTTGTTTCCTGAGTGCAAGGTTCAGTAGCCATTTGGCTCAGCGCAGTTGCAGGCTGTTACACAGGAGAGGTACACACTGCACTCTCTCATCGGGAGACATTACTTTTGTTCTTTCTTTCCCCTCATGGTTCTTTTTCAATCAAAAATTAAAATCCTTTTAGAGTTGAAAGGAGTTGGAAACATCAGGGAGGGAAAGCCCATCGAGCCCTCCCATCCAGGGGCTGTATCCCAGTATGTCCCCAAGTGGTCCTGTAGTGAGCTGGCTTTTTCCTGATGCTCCCTGGGCCCCATCTCCCTTGGCAGTACAAGCCTCAGCAGGAGGATTGTATTGTGGTGCCACCCTGAGGCCCTGACCAAAGACTCCAGCAGTGCACGGCTGCTTATTCTTCCCTGAACAACCTCTTGCTGGAGATTAATTAGAGATCATGGTCCACTGAAATAAAACACCCATTGCAGTAGAACAAGGACACACCCGAATCAAAAGCAAGCCAAAGATCTTTATGTAACTCTACCAGGCTACGTCTCCCCAATAGCCATTGTCCAGGGTGAATTGAAGGAAGAAGTGATTTAACAGCAAAAGGAGCCAGGGCTTTTTTTAGTTTGTGCTTTGAACATGGATGGAATTAGCAGCTTCGCTACTACACGCTGATGTTTTCCCCCATAGGCTGCTTGCTGACACACAATGTGGTTCCAGCCAAAGCTTTTACGGCTTTCTGTACACTCTTTCTTATTGTCTTGATTGTTTCTCCTTCTTCATTACCCGCCTTCCCCCGCTGTAGTTCGCGTGCCATTTTAATATGATTGTTCATGTTTTAACCCATAATAGAGAGGGGTAATAAAAATATAAGTGTCCTGTGCAAAAAGGCTAGAGCTAATGCAGCATTAAGGGCTAGACTGTGTGGGCTCGGCACAGCCCAGAGTGTGTGGGGGTACAGAGCACTCTCAGGGTATGTCCACACTGCAGTTAGATACCTGCGGCTGGCCTGTGCTGGCTGACTCAGGCTCCTGGGGCTTGGGCTAAGGGGCTGTGTAATTGCAGTGTAGATATTCAGGACACCTGGGACCCTCCTACCTTGCAGGGTCCTAGAGTCTGGGCTCCAGCCCGCGTGGCTACACTGCAATTAAACCGCCCCTTAGCCTGAACCCCACGAGTTTGAGTCAGCAGGCATGGGCCAGCCACAGGTTTTTAATTGCAGTGTAGATATACCCTCAGAGCTCCATGGTGGGCAGAAGAAGGGTCCCATTACTAAACTCCTTGGTAGCTTGTTACCCACCCACCCCACCCCCCATATCCCAGCTAGCTCTGCCATGGCCCTGCCCCCTTTAGGACATCATGGGGAGTCTAAGAGGACGAAGTGGGCAGACCACTTTGAGACCTTTTTGGAGAGTGGTTCCAGGGGCCATCCTCTCTCGGGCTCCAGCCCATGGACAGCTGAGCAATCCCTCCCTGCTCCCCACTCCACCAACCCTCATTAGAGCCTAGGGAGGTCTAAGAGATGCGGGGGGCAGGCAGATGCAAGAGCAACAGCACAGGGGGGAATGAAGACAGCAAGAGTGACACTTAGTGTAAGGGGAGGAGGAGGGAGCCAGGGTGAGGCCAGGATAGACAACCCCCTCCCCCAGGTACAGGGAATAGACTGGCTCCCACGGCATGGTCATAGGGCTGCAAGAATGAGGGTGATAGTGGCCCAAAGTAGCCATGACCACCCCTCCACCAGGGTCCCACAGGTGGCCTGTGCTGCCTAAGGTGTGAGCAGCACTCACCAGCCGGGCTCACACAGCGTTTCAGCCACAACGGAAATCTCCCCATCCCTCAGCAGGAGAGCAGACCGCCCCCCTCCCACAGGGGAAAGCCCCTCATGGTGCAGGGCGATTCGCTAGTGTGGGGAGGGGTTGTTAATCTGGCCCAAAGTGCACCTTTAATCCAAGGGAGCAGAGGGAAGTCACAGGGGGAGCAGAACCAGGCACAAGCAGGACAGAGCGTGAGGTTGGTAGGGTAAAATTGGCGCCCTTGGGGTTGCTTGGGAGCAGGGAGGTGGTTCCTCCCCTGCCCCCTTAGGCTGCTGCAGGTGTGTTCCTTGCAGCGATAACCGATGGCATAGGCCTTCTCTTCATGGCTAAAAGTGGTGTCACTAAAACCTGTGCACGATTCACCCCTGAGCGAGCCACAGTCAAAACCAGGCCCCTTTGGTTTTACCCTGATGCAACCAGCCCCCTACCTGCTCCCAGGGGCTGACCTCAGCAAGCTCACCTCACAGTAAGGCTATGTCTGTGCTTATGGTGCTGTGCAGAGCACAGGGACTGCACGCCCAGCTAGCATGCATATTAACAGCAGTGTAGCCGGTCAGACACTGCTTAGGCGAGTGCCATGCCCTGCGTGCCCGAACCCCTAGGATATATACTCTCCCCAGCTCGCTACATGCCCACACCTGGCTTCCCATGTCTACCCTGCTATATTTAGTAGGATAGTGTTCCGTTGCGTCCCCCTGCTGCTGGAGCCTTCCTCCCTGCCACCGGAGGGTGATGCATCCCCAGAATACAGGACATCCAGGTACTTCCGGAAGGGCATTGCCCCCGCCCTGACAGTGTGGCTTGGCACGCATGGTGCATGCTGGGTCATGCTGGGGGTGGGGGTGGGAGGGGGAACAGCAACACGCGCTGCAAAATGGCATCCTGTGTCTCCACAATGATCCCAGACCAGACCACGGCCCCTTTTCTATCAGTACCGGACAGGGAGAAACCTCAGAAAACCGAGACTGGTTGGCTTCAAACCAGCCAAGCGGGGCGGGCAGCTCACGTGCCATACCTGTACTCCATACGCCTCTGTACATGCAGACCTAGCTGAAGTCAGTGGCTGGCTTCACTGTCCTGGGATAGTTCACTCATGTGTGACTTACCCTGAGGTTTAAAAAAAAAAAAAAGGCACCATTTTGAGCAGTGAAGACGAGGCCCCAGTAACGCATCAGAGCACTGCTGAATTGGTGTAGGGTGACCAGATGAGAGGAAGAAAATATCAGGACACATGGGGGGTGGGGGAAGGTTGCCAGTGGAGCAAAAAAAAAAAACCATAGGAGTACTGCGACAAACGCCTAAATATTGGGAAGGTCCCAATTTTATCAGGACGTCTGGTCACCCTAGATTGGTGGTTGGTGCCTTGCAGCATCTGTGCTAGGAGGCAGTCTGCAGGGAGCAGCGCTCCTCCCTGGGGTGGACACCGGGTCAGGGGGATGCCGGGAAGGGGAGCATTGGTGAGTGCTAATGTGCCGAACTGGCTCCCCGAGCATCAGTGGTTACAGAGCGAGGCCCCGTGTTATGGGTTTCCCCCCAGCCAGGAGCTGGCGAGCAATGGATTTAACGTGCCTGTGGAGGACTCAGAAAGCAACTGTGTCAGGAGGATAAAGGTGGGGCCCTGGTTAACATTCACAAAGTGAGTGTTACAGGGAAATCCAAACTGGCCTGGGGAAGAGACTGAGGGGAATCGAGCTGGGGGGAAGGGGAAGCCAGGGGGCTCTGCTGTGGGGAGGGGAGGTTCCTGTGCCATGTGAGGGAGAAGGGACAGCACGGGGGTGAAGTCAGTGTGGTGGAAGGGGAGCCAGAGGGTAGGGGAGAGGGAGGCAGGTGTGTAGAGGGCAGTGGGCATTGGGGAGGGAGCAGATGAGACACATGACGGGAGGGAGGGGAGAGGCAACCGGGAACTGCCCCAGCCAGTCAGTAGGAGCAGGCACTTGAGGCACAATGGCATGGGGGAAGCTTGCACTGCTGCAGCCCAGGTTGCCCCTATTGAGGGTGACCAGACAGCAAGTTGAAAAATCGGGATGGGGGTAATAGGAGCCTATATAAGAAAAAGACCCAAAAATCAGGACTGTCCCTCTAAAATCGGGACATCTGGTCACCCTACCCCTATTCTAGGCACAGAAGCTTGGTCTCCAGGGCTAACAATCCAGCCTTTTGCTAGCATGACATTCACATTCTCAGAATTCAAGACAGAAAAGCTCCATCCTCAGCTAGGCCACCACACTGGGCCCCGCAGCCCTGGGGAAGCCCATGCCTCGTTCTAAGGACTAGGCTGCAGTCCGAGTGTCGGCCTTCACTTTGAACGCCCTGGCTTTCAATGGCTTAGAATCCCAGCCTGCTGACCCGCAGGTGGGCAGCTCTGGCTCCTTTAAAATAGCTGCCGTTGGGCAGTAACGCTGGGGACAGGACTGAGCCCTTAGTGAGGGTGGTTTCCTTTCTATGGTCACTTACAGCCCGGCAGGACATCCGGGGGGAGGGGCAGTTCACAGGTTACACTACAAGGAACTCACCTGGCTCCTTGCTTTCAGAATTCCCTTTGCAAACTTCCTCTATAGAATTATCTGGATGTAACTAAAACTCCCACTCCCTTCCCCATGAATGCCCCACCGTGGCTTCTCCTCTGGATATTTACCTGCTGGGGAGGTTGTTGATTCCACGCATGCAAAAGTGCAGTCTCCTGGCAAGGCCGAGCGCCGAGCATGATGAGCCAACGTGGCAAATGTACGTGGGACAGCAGCACACTGCCAGATAATCATACTTTGACCTTCTACAGCATTTTCGCCATCCAGCAGCAGCAGCAGCAGCCCCCTTCCTAGGGGCTAGCTAGACATATGTGTGTGTGGACACTGTGCAGCTCTCCTCTCCTTCGCTTGAGCTGAGGCAACTCCTCGGGGTCCTAGCTTCCAGGTTGCTGTTGCCTCCTTTTGTGGAGGAAACCGGCATGTGGGGAACCTTGACCATGAGTGCCTCCTTTGGGGTCTACACCGCTTGTTCCAGGGCCATTAGCAAATTCTGGATCCGATCCAGTTTCAAACTTCACTTGCCCCCACCTTTCAGGGCTGCTCGAGTCCAGGGCTTTGGTAACTCTAAGTTGTACGTATTTTGCGCGGATGGTTCTGTGGTCACTGTGTCTTCATCCCAGATGTACTGCGCAGTCAGACAAATACATTTGTCTTGATGTTCCAAAGCCCAAGCTGCTGGCATTTCTGAGTCCCTTGGTTCGGCTAACGGGCGAAGCTGGAGCTGTTCTGCTCTCTTGCCCTTCTTTCTCTGAGACTATTCTTCAGCATTTCGGTGTGTCAGGATCTCCGCAGGGCCCGGCGTGACAGAGATGGCAGGCAAGCGAGACGAGAAGAGCAATGTCTTTCATTTTCAGAAGATCTGCTTGCACCTGTGGCTTCAGTTCAGCAGGAGGAGACTCATTTTCCCAGCAGACTTTGTAAGATATTATTACCCCTTTAGACCTGAACAGCTCGTGAAAGTTCAAGGCCCTCCAGGTTGCCTCCACTAGGAGGAGAAATTGAAGGAGTCTGGTACCTTTGATGCAATCTTGTGGATTTACAGAGAATGCACAAACCCTTATTTCCCTGAACACAAGAAAGAACCCAAACAACAGGAGATAGTTCCTTTCCTCCCAGCCCCCTCCCCAAACCTATTTCAGCCAGCTTCTCCAGGCGGTGTATGTGTCTTCTGCCCACCTCAGTCTGTTTCTGATTGCTTCTCTCTCTCCTTCTCCCATATCTGTCCCCCACACGCTCTTATCCCCAAAGCAAAACTCAGTGAACACCCTTCCTCCCGAGGCATTAGAATTCCCATGAGTCCTTTGTCCTGGAGACCGCTACTGCTTCTTGGAGATCACTTCAAACAAAGGGCCTCTGAGCCACCCATCAGCATAAGGGGTTTTATCCCACAATAGAACAAAAGGAATTCTGATTATTCCTTACAGATTGCCGGCAATGTGAGTAAGAACTCTAATGAGAATAGCTGAGTCTCTAACAGCCTCCCATGAAGGTGCTTCAAACCCCAAACATCTCTAATGTGCTTCAGTTTGCCCAGCCCTTCCGGGACTTGGAGTGAATGTTCCTGGGAAACCAACACACCATGAACCAGACGCCGCTTGCACTTTTACCAATCTGGAGTTGCTCTGCTGATTTTACACCAAGCTAAGTGGGAGCAGAATCTGGCCCAGTGAGTTGCCTCTTTTGTCAGTGGAGTAATTGGGTGGATGAAACACCTGCTGAGAGATATCTGTGTCCAAAAGGAGCTCTCCCTGATTGCAAACAGTGCTGTATACACAGAATAATCTGAATAGAGGGCCCACTGCATTCTCGGCATAAGCATTGGCCTTTTATTCGTGAATTGTGGGCCCTTACTGGTTTTTTAAGGGAGCCTGAATCCCATGACAAGGAAGCTACAATTTGCAATGCCTTGTTACATAGCTACACACTTTATTGTGCAATGGCTCAATTAAAAACATATAGGAGTAGTTCAGGAATAAGAGGTCATCTTTCCCTGTTTAATTCAAATAAATCTGTGCCAACCTCCACGAAAGGGTGACCAAAAAGCTCATGTGATTTCATAGGCTCTTCGGCACTCCAGCTCCTAAATCAGCTTGTTTCCCACTGCAGGAGACTCAAATCACTTTGTGATCTCAGACTCCTTAGTTGAAACAGGGTCACTGGTCCCTTAAATGAAATGGGGTCCAGCACTCTGGTTCTACCACGGGCATCTAAATTTAGTGTGATGAGGTGGGCGGGGCTGTTATAAATGAGAGACAACAGCCCAAAGGCAAGTGAGGGAAGATGGGGCATCCAGTGAAGGGGAGAGAGTGCAGCAGAAGAAGAACGGAGCTGGCTTGAGAGCTTAGTGTTGAGAGAGGTCATAGCAGAAGGCATTTGTGGGGGGCTCACCTACAAACTTCCCCAGGCCAGAGAGGGCTGAAGGCTGGGAGATGCAGAGGGAGATGCCTGCTGGCTCTTTGAGCCAGAGAGCAGAAGCTGGAGGCCCAGAGAGGCTGATGATGGGGGAAGGATGGAGAGGTGAGCCTGCTGTGTCTCCAGGCAGGAGGTGGAAATGTGCCTGGGAAGGAGACAAGGTGGAGAAGCACCCCAGCTAGAGGGGCTGGGGTGAGAACTGTCAGAGCCATAGCTGAGAACTGGACTGTGGGGAGAGATGCCAGAACTTTTCTTGGTGTTGATGGACTGTTGGGACTTGTTTGGACTGTGCTGGGCACTACTGATATGGTGGTGGGACTTTTTGTAATAAATTCACCCCACTAAGGGCTACTTATGCTCTGAAAGCTTACCGTGGAGTTACTGGAGTCTCTGGAACTGAGGCAGGGGCACCACTTGTGCCGTAGTCTGCTGCAGGAGGGTGCCCCAGGCAGGGGCCATCATGTGACACTAGTATTTAAATTCTCACCATCCACTTCTAGGGATGCACTTCAGTGGTGAATAAAAAGCAGCCAGCTGGGTAGCCTGGATGGTTATGACGATTGGCCATGGGATACGGTGTCTAATCTACAGATCACATGGCTGAATGTGGAACAGGTCAGTAGTGGCTGGGGGTTGCTGACATCCAATGGCGCCTTAGTAAATCCTGTGTGAAGTGAGTTGGTGGTCTCACCCGAAGGAGTGACCACATCACAGTACCCAACACTACAATGCCCCACCCCCCTCAGCAATTTTAGCTCAGACTAGAGCTCAAGCACTGAATGGGCATTGAGGTTTGAACACCTCTCTGATCCTTGAGGTAAGAAGTGGGGCATGTGACCAAGGAGGGCGGGGGGTGTAGGGGCATGAAGCGTGTTCTGTTGCTGTCCATGCTGTACCTCTTCTATGGATAACTATTGCACTCTGGATTCCGGGGCTGTAAAGCCAGCACCTTTCACAAACAAAGCCCAAACCTACTCATTTCTGAGCATGTGAGCGAGGAGCGCTTTATAAAGAAGCGTGTCTCTTGCCTTGAAGAAAGTGGCCATTTACTTGTCCCTGGATCGACATCAGCCACTAAACCCCATTTCCAGCTGTCAAATCATCCCTGACAATAGCAGAAAGTAGCTTGAACATGTCTGTGTGTGCACCACTCCGCGCCTTTCAATCACTTCTGAGTCAGCACCACAGTGTAGCTAATGGTTCAAGATGGGATAATATAAAGACAGAGGTATTGACACAATGTCTAGTAAGTCTCTCACGCCAGCTAACGCTGGATGTTTGGGAGAAAGCATAAAACCTGCATCCTACAATGACACCGGAGCAGAGTGGAAATTCTTTCTTAGCCCAGCCAGTGATCAGTTTATTCCTTAAAGCATTAGGGCTCAGAGCCTTTATAATGTTCTGCTGGACCAAATCCCATCACTTAGTTGTTGTTATCATAGCAGCTTGGTGGCCATTTGAAAGCCCATATGGCACATCCTGATGATCAGTGCGGGAACTGAATTTCTGTCGGAAGCTCACCGGAACTAAAAATGGTCTTTTCATGACAAATCAGTGAGAATAGGTGGAGATACTTTTGTTTGGAAGTTGGGATTTAAACCATGCTTAGGTGAATTATACCAACCACAGGCCTGATTCTCAGAGCTGCTGGGTGTCCCCAACCCGACTGAGTTTGACTGGGGCAGTGGATTCTCAGCACTGCTATCTCCCTGTCTCTTTTTGCAGAGAGGGTCGCAGGGTTCACAAACCCAGCTCGACTTGCAAACCTTTCCATCCTTTAATGTAAACCCATTTGTCCCCCAGCGGAGATTCAGTTTAAAAATACAGAGTCAGATCCTTGGGTGGTACAAATTGTCATACGCTAATTTACAGCACCTCGGCGTCTGGTTTGAAATGTGTTGGTCCAATAAAAGATATTATCTCATTCTCCTTGTCTTTCTAACTAAAGGCTGTTCTGTGTAGGGCCAGAACTCCCCCAGTGAGACTGGCACAAGCAGGAACCCTGTGTACAATATACAGACTATTTATATTTTCATTAAAGTTTTTCTGTTTACTCCTTTTTTCAGTGTCCCGGTGTTTCTTCACTCTGCTCTACCTCTGCTCTATTTCTTACCCTATCTTTTCAATCCATGTGCAAATGGGTTTACATTAAGTGGAAGAAGAAGAACAATTCCAATGTAAACCTTCCCTTGTAACCTTTGCAATGCAACCATTGCCACACTGAGCTAATGCAGGAGAGCTGGAAAATGAAACGTATACTCACCGGTGAAACCGACCAGGTTGCTTTCGCTGTCTAAATTGAAAGAAATGTAGAAAGTAAGCCAACAGCCTGGATGGTAAAAGGTAAATTAATTTTGTTTTAATTCAGTTTTAGAACCACAAAGACAAAAATTTCAAAGCTAGGTGCCTAAAATTAGGCTCCTAAATCTATAGTTAGGCATCTACAAATATAATTTACTTCGGTGCTAATTATGAGTTTGGGAATCTAACTTTAGATTGCCAGATTTGAAAATAGAAGAACAGGAGTACTTGTGGCACCTTAGAGACTAACAAATTTATTAGAGCATAAGCTTTCGTGGACTACAGCCCACGTGTTAGTCTCTAAGGTGCCACAAGTACTCCTGTTCTTCTTTTTGCGGATACAGACTAACACGGCTGCTACTCTGAGATTTGAAAATGTTGACTGAAGGTGTTGTTAGTAGCATAGACACTTATGATTTAAACAGCAGCGCCACCCTTGTCATTACACAGCCAGCTAGCAGGATTTTAAAGGGGTTACACAGTGTCCACACTAGGTGCTAATGGTGTTTCGAATGATTGTAGCTACTTTGAATGTTAAACCTACATTTTTTCCTAATCAAGCCAGCTGCCCTAGGGTTCAATATGGACCAGCAGCAAATGCTTGTGCCCTGCTTGCGCTAGACCTGACAATTGTGATCATTAGCATGCGTTAACACACGGTTGTAATTCCACATGTAGACAAACCCTGACATTTGTGCCTGAACTATGGGACGTTCTGGGCCAAAATGAAAGTGAGAAAGATGCTGTGGTCCAGTGGCTGAGGGGTATTCAGCTGAGAGGTGGGAGCCTGAATTCAGATCCCTTTGCCACATAGGGCAGAAAGGGAAATTGAACCTACATCCTGGGTGAGTATCTTGAGCACTGGGCTAAAGTGTGCTCCTTGAGGCTGCTACCTCATCCTTCCCCCAGCCACTGGTGTGCTCTGAGAATGCCTGCTGGATGGGCCCCAGAGGTGAGATAGGTGGGGGAATGCCTAGAAGGAGACTCCTGCAGGGGCTTAGGACTGAGATGGCAGTGTGCATGCCCAGTGGCACAAACTTAGGTGCCACGGGGTCATTAACAGTGGAAACGTAGGCACCTCCAGCTGAGCAAGGCTTTGAGAATCTCAGTGGCACCCAAATCCCAGATCCTTTAGTGGATTTGGGCCTTAGGCTCCTGAGTCTTATTGAAATTCAATGACGTTGACATTCAGCCCTGGCCTACACTGGAAAGTTCTGCGGGCAGAGCTATATCAGATAGGAGTGTGAAAAAGTAAGGGTGGCAGGATCTGGTCCAAAGGAATTACTTTAAGGTCACAGGAATTGATAATTGCTACAAAGAATCCTAGGAAATAAGGTAAGAAATTGGTATATAAACAATTTCATTATTTTTTGTTGGCTATTATAATCAAGGACGAGCTAGTAAGTCTAGTGCACTTTGATAACTTGCTTGTAATGTAGTTTTTGAATTGCTCTTGGACATAAGTGCCTAGGAACTCCGGCGCTCTTTGTAGAATCGCTCTCCAGAGTCAAAACCCCCAATTCCCCCGGAATTCACCTGTTCAATGTGGGATATTGGTCGTTCACAAAAGCTATTCAGAGACACTTTATTCCACTTAAAAATGGTTCTCTTTCAAGATGAGGGGCAGGCAGGAATAAAAGAAGTACTAGGAAGGAAAATGCACATATTGTAAGCAAATCACATTTAAATGAACATACTCAAGTAGCAGCAATGGTCAATTGTCTGACTGTTGGGTATTAAGGTTTTGCTTGTAAAGAGGGGGACAGTTAAGTTTAAATAATGTAGGTCCACTTCATTGTTGTTCTCCACCTCATGTTGTCTAGGGTTACCATACGTCCGGATTTTCCCGGACATATCCGGCTTTTTGGGCGTCAAATCCCTGTCCGGGGGGAAATCCCAAAAAGCTGAACATGTCCGGGAAAATAGGGAGGGGCCGGCGCCGCTGGGTGCTGGGCCGGGGGCCGGCGGTGCTGGGCCGGGGCCGGGCCGGGAGCCTGCGGTGCTGGGCCGGGGGCCGGGCCGGGGGCCGGCGGTGCCAGGCCGGGGGCCGGCGGTGCTGGGCCGGGGGCTGGGGCCAGGCCGGGGGCCGGCGGTGCTGGCCTGGGGGTGCTCGGCCGGGGGCTGGCCCGGGACCGGCACCCCAGGGCCTGAGTCGAGCCGGGCCGGGGCCGGGGCCGGCCGCCGGAGGGAGCCGCTCGGTTGGGGGGGGGCAGACTGGGCCACGTCTCCTCCCCCCACCCCAGCTTACCTGCTGCCTGCTTCAGGCTTCCCGCGAATCAAATGTTCGCGGGAAGCAGGGGAGGGGGTGGAGTTGGGGCGGGGACTTTGGGGAAGGGGTGGAGTTGGGGCGGGGGCATGGGCGGGGCTGGAGGCGGGGCCGGGGCCCTGTGGAGTGTCCTCTTTTTGGACACTCAAAATATGGTAACCCTAATGTTGTCATTTTTGTCAGTTCAAACCAAGTGCAAATCAAAATGGTAGCTTTGCACTAGTGTAAATAATGACACCAGGTGCAGGGCAGCACTAAATCAGACCCTATGTCAGTACTATATGGCTCTCAGCTTTGTACATATGATTTTGTGGCACTAAATCCATCTCCTCAATCCGTTCATTATTGTAACACGAACAATATTTGCCCATAATAAATAAAAATATGCACAAGTATCCAGCGTATGAATCTGCATTCTCACTGGGTTTATTTCCAGGGGTTACTGCATCTAAATTTGCATTTCAAATTTTACAAGAACATCGACCGTTTACCAGCTGAAAGAAATGACAAGGTTTGACAGTATTTCATGCTGCTGCCAAAAACATTCAAAAGATGTCTAGTTACCCATAACAATATGTTACAATTTGTAATGGTGCTATTCTGATGGAATCACTTACCAGCCTCATGATTCAAACATGTGTTCATTTAATTAAGTAGTAGAAATGTTTGGCCTTTTATCACTAGAGTAGGTAGAGACACTCATCTCATTTGCAATGGAAATGAATACAACGGTTTAGCTCAGTGATGGGCTCAAAGGAAAAATGTACATTTCCTTGTCTCTCTGTCAGTGTGTGTGAACAGAAGCTCAGCTAACTTCAGAAGGATGATAATCCCTTAGAAGATGAACTTCTGAAATAACCTTTTCTAATATGAAAATTAATGGCTGCCAAAATAAATGGATGACCACGATATATTGATTGCAAAGTTTCCATTGATGCCTCACAGTCAAGAGCAAGTTCCTGGCTCCAGCCTGAAAACATGTAAGTTGTTTGATACATATAAAGAGCTAAAGGCGCGCCTTGTGTCTCTGGTGTGCAGGGCAGGAAGGGGATGATTTTCAGGGACACTCAAGCAGCATAGGCACCCAGCTCTCATTGTCTTTCAATAGGAGGTGCACCCTTAATTGCTACTTTTGCCTTTGAAAATCTCCCCCTAAATGCATGCTACTGTACATCCAATGACATGGGACTGGCAAGTGTGAAAGCAGGGGACCCATGACTAGGCAAAGTGCTATCATACCTAATGTGCAGAGGCCAATAGTCCCTTCCCAGCATGTATTAAAATACATGCAGTGTACACCAGACAGAGGCTGTGTCTACACTGGACTTCTTTCTTAAAATTTTCTATCATTGCTACGATTGGTGCAGCTCCCATCCACTAGCTCTGTTCACAAGTGTAGCCTGACAGATAATGTTTTTAGTTACTGCTCAGGGCTGATTTAGACAACACGATGGCCAATGGCAGCCCATCAGTGCAGATGTTCCCGCCATTGTTACACCAATGGTATTGTGTAAGAAAAAAAAAGTCAAGTGTACACAAGGCCAGTGCATGGTGCTAGGAAACAGCTACTCTACCAGGCATACTCACAGAGCAACCACTTTTACCTTGTACAGCAAATTGCTAAGGGTTAATGCTGCCCATTGCAACATTAACTGCCTTCTATGGCTTTAACCAGCTTTCGGGTATATCTTCAGTGCAGCATTAACTCAGGTGATCAGCACCCAGGTTAGTCTAGCTTGGGCATGAGCAGCCTCAGTAGAAAGCCCCACTCCAGTTAGTGTGTCCTCACTTGTGCTGCATTCACCTGTGTGGGTCAGCAGGACTTCAGGGGACATCTCCCTTGGTTCTTTGCTGCTAACCTGGACCATTCTATGATTCTTTCCCAGTGAATTGTGAGAGAACTTGTCTGTCCTTCTGGGCATGGGGCAGGAATTGTGGGAAGGCATTGGAGGACTAGCAACACTCAAGTGACTTAGCCTGCATCCATATTGCAAAGTGCGCTGGTTATCAGCCTGAGCGAAAGCAGAACTCAGGCCCTAACTTGCACCCCCAGCCAGGAGTGTCATTTGTTATGGGGCAACTGGGCAGTTGCCCCCCTAGCCTTTTCATGCCATGGTGCCATATCTGTGGAAGAGTTCTGGAAAGCCTGTGGAGGGGCAGGTACTCTGCACAGATGCCACTCAAATCAGCTTGGCCCAGAAATGGTTGGGCATCCATATAGCTGGCAGGCCCCAGGCACCCCTGCTGGGAGTACAATGAAGCACTCTCCCCACCTGAGGTTAGAAATGTAAATTTTTCCTTTCCAAGTGTGTGTTCATGGAAGGGGGAGATTTAGTCCCCAAAACACAAATTATGTAGGGACTAGTGTATTTCTGAATGCTGATAAATAGCTTAATTTTATCTGTATCTCTGCATGGTTCATGGCATCTGATCTTTGTCGCTGGAACGCAGACCACTCTACACTCGTCATATTGTGGAAGTGGAATTTGGGCATGTCGTTGTACTATAAAAATGAGCAGAACTGATGAACCAGAGACAAATATGTAGAACAAGCTCTTTGGCTAATGGAGATGAGCATAGCCTGTTTGACCTCAATGGAGCTACACTGCTTACTCCGTCTTATGTGGCATCTCCATTACTGGAGGTTTGCAACCATGGTAACCCATTCTGTACAGTCCTCTGCTAATCTCTTTGTGGCTGAATAGTCCTTTGATCCACCCAGGATACCACATTGTTTATCTAAGATCATCTTTTTCTGCCTTGTGTCCTTCTGCCATCAACTTTCCCTTCCAGTGCCCATACACATGCATTGCCCTCTGAGGCTCTTAAAATATGCCCTACAAATCAAACCTCTCTTTTCATAAAATATCTAACTACCATTTGCTGAGTTCCAATAATTCCCAGTACTTTTCCACTGGTTCTATGGTCTATCCTTGATACTTTCATAATTCTCCTGGAACACCATAATTCGAAGGATTGTAGTTTCTTTATTATCGATTGTTTGAATGTCCATGTTTCACGGCTGTAATTCAGCACAGACCAAAAGGAAGTTTTTAAGAGTCGGAATCTAGTTTTCATATTTATGTCCCTTCTCATCAGCTGTTTATTCTTCCAGAATGTCTCTATGGCTCTTGCTAGTCCGGTGCTGACTTCAGTGTTTGATCTTACATCTTCTGTAACAATGTTTTCTAAGTGGCAATAATTCCTCATTTGCTGTATGACTGTATTGTTCCACTGGAATCTTACATGTTTTCCCAGGACTTTGAGTATTTCTGCACTGCCTTAAAAACTCCAGGCCAGTAGAAATTCTGTACTAAGTGCTGTATCTCTGTGTGCCCTGAGAAGGGTATATTATGGGCTAGGCTGAGTAGCCTCAGTTAGTACTTTTGCAGCACCATTGTCTCCATATTCCCCCTAACTCAACATGCCCAGGCGGCATCCACTCTCTCTAGAGTAGCTCCAGATCCCAGGGAAACCTTTCCACTGCTGTCCAGTCAGGGGGCTACCAGGGGAGTCAGCTGCAGCCCTAGGTTTAACTAGGGAGAGGCCAGTCAATTGTTCCTTCTTGAATTCCACAGCAGGAGCTGGGGAGCTAGCTTCAGCCTGCTGCCTGGGACCTGCTTGCCCCCAGTCAATTCATCAGCTGGGCTTGGTGCTGCCCCAGGGCAAGCGCTCACACTGCCAGGCAGCAGCTCAGAGCTGCCTCTCTGCCTGTCAGCTTGCAGCCCAGGGCCAGAGCTGAGAGCTGCTGTGTTCTGCTTGTGGCTCTAAGTAGCCACACAAGTGGCTGAGGCCAGGCCAGGATTCGAGGTCGTTCCCTAGCAGGACCTGCACCAGTAGTAGGGAGTGCACCCCAACATGCTCAGGCCCCTGATTGTCACCCATTTTCAGATGGATCTGAGCCACTGGGATTTGGAAAGGGAATCCCATTATTCCCTGAAGGATCAGGAGTCTATCGGGGATGTTTCTCATGAGGTGCACCACCTCTGGGTGCACCAGAGTTACTTGTACCCCAATGTCCCGCCATCTCTGGGTCTTTTTCCCATCCACCAGGAAATGGTGTTTTGTTGATTCCCCTTTTGGGTCTGAAATGTCCAGGTTTACTGATTGGACTGTTGGGGTTGAATCTGATCCTACAGTGTTGGTCCTACTGCCAGCAGGACCCACTGCAGGTTACCACCAGCCCCTGGCCTCCCCGGTACCAGACACTGTATCACCTTGTGACCACGCTTGTTGGACTAACAGCATTTCAGATTCTCTCCCCTCCCTCCCCCCAAGTTCCTTTTTTGGGTCCCGGTTTGGGTTTCCCGCACCGCTATGACTTGGTTTAGCCTATTCTCCTTTCTGGGGAGTCCTGATTCGGGATCAGTTTTGTGCCACTCTCCCTTGAATTTTTTTACAAACCCAGGCAGACTCTGTGCATATTGGTCAGCCCATTTCCCTGATAGAGTTGCATCTCTGGGCTCTTTGTCTATTTAACATGATTTCAGGGCAGGGGGATTTCACCAACTGTGGTAACCCCCCAACTAGTTACCCATATTCTTATGTAACCCTTAATTTCAGTTGAAACCTTAGAATTGTTCACATCCCCTCTTTTCTGAATTTCCTGAAACTTCCTCCTATACGCTGCAGGAGTCAATTTCAACGTCTGCAACAAAGCTGATTTATAGAGCTGATAATCTTTATAGATCCCTCTGTCCATATCAGTGAAAGCATCTTCTAGGGCCTTCCCTGGCAGTAGCAGCACCAGAGACCATCTTGTGTCATCCTGCCCCATCTTGTTCAATTCACATCCCATTTCAAAAGCATTTAGCAATATATCTATGTCATCCCCTACCCTAAAGTGAGGTAATAATTTGAAGTCTATGCCGGGAGCCCCAGAAGCTCCCTAGTAGTGGGGGGGTCACCGGTGCCCAAACCATGGCCACACCCCTGCTTCGCCTCTTCCTCCCCAGGCCCCACGCCTGCTCCACCCCTTCCCCCGAGGCCCTGCCCCCCACTCACTCCTCTCTGTCCCCCTCTCCCGGTCACTCACCCTTAAGACTATGCCCTCCCACTTTTAAAAGGTACGTGGGGTCTCGCTCCATCTATCAGCTTAGGGTTTGCTGGTGCAGTCTTTCCATCTCAAGCTGATGTTGATGCTCTTTATCCTTCTCTCCCTCTTCATGCGGATGCTGCTTCTCCTGGTCCGGAAGCAGCTGGCCTTCCAGATGCAGTCTGTCCCTCTCCAGCTGCAGCCACTCTCTCTCTACCTGCAGATGTGGCCATGATCTCTACTGCTGTGGTGCATTTGGTCTGGACGGAACATAGCTGCTGCTTCTGTCAGCCTCTTCCCTGCTTCCCTCTACAGAGGTGTCTCCAAGATTTCCTGGCCCTGCTGGACTCTCTGTCAGTATCCTGGATGTGCTCCTGGACCACCATTTCTTTTCTGGTTCTCAAAGTATAGTTAAATGAATTCTTGCAATGGTCTTCACTGCAGAGGATGTGCAGGAGATTCCCCACCCCCAAGACATTCTTTTTAGGTGACACATCTGAGGAACTGTCCCTTGCAGAGATGTCAATAGAGGAAGTTTTGAACCAAACTGATCAATTAAGCAGTAGTAAGTCACCAGGACCAGATGGGATTCACCCCAGAGTTCTGACAGAACTCAAATATGAAATTGCAGAACTACTAACTGTGATATGTAACTTATCATTTAAACCAGCCGCTGTACCACAAGACTAAAGGATAGCTAATAGGATTGTCTATTTTTTAAAAAGTCTCCAGAGGCGATCCTTGTAACTATAGGCCTGTAAGCCAAACTTCAGTACCAGGCAAATTGGTTGAAACCACAGGCAGCATGTGACTCTTGTGTTTGGGGAGTCTGGACGCGAGCGCCAGAAGCTCCCTAGAAATGGGAGGGACCACCAGCACCCAGATCATGGCCCTGCCCCGTGCTCCATCACAAGGTCCTGCCCCACTCCACCTCTTCCCACCCTTGCTCCACCTCTTCCACCGAGGCACCCCCCTGCCCACCGCTCACTCCTCTCCACCTCCTCCCCTGAGCCCCCTGCTGCTCGCTCCTTTCTGTCCCCTCCTGCCTTAAGGACGAGTGACAGGGGAAGGGAGCAGAGAGGAGTGGGTGGGGACCTCGGGGGAAAAGGTGGAGCAAGGGTGGGAAGTGGTGGAGCAAGGGTGGGGTGTGACGGGGTGGACTAGGCCCTGATGCCCCTGCTGGAGGCCTTGTGGCCCTGCCACACCCTGCCCCCAAAAAGGGCAGTAGAGAGGTCCTCCAAGCTGCCTAGAATGGCTGTGTGGGAAGCAACCAATCAAGGCCCAGCAGCCTAGGCTAAGAAGAGCTTCAGGGCCATACTGAGAGCAGTTCCTTGCTAGAGCTGGAGGAGAGTAGATGGCTCTGGGCTGGCTGCTGGGACTCCATTAGGACAAGGCCCTGAGGTAAGGGTGAAGACAGCACAGGGAAATGGCCCTGGGAATTAGAGAAGCCGTGTGACGCAGTTAAAGAGACACAGCAGATGGCTTCTCTCTACAGGGTCCCTGGGCTGGAACCCAGAGTAGTGGGCGTGCCTGGGTCTTCCCCAACTCCCGTTAGTCACTGGGATAAGTGGCCTGGACATTGAGGCACCCCCAGAGGGGGGAACCGAACTGCAGTGGCCCAGCTGAAGAGTTGTGGCCAGAAAGGCCCTAAGAGGGCAAAGACATTACCTCCAGGGAGGGAGCGCTGGAGCACTGCTCTATCCCGGAGCAGGGACAACTTGTGGGAGACATTATAGGGGGCACAGAGAGAGATCCCTGTTGGACTTGTACCCCAGAAGGGGTTTTGCTTTGCTTTCATCACACAGACAGACTGTGTGTGACTCGGCCAGAAGGCTGAGTCACCAAAGGCACACCACAGAGAGAGAGAGAGTGCAGGTACACGCACTCGGCCAGGGGGTGCTCATGAGAGGTGAGTGCAACTCCATGACATGGGGACATGGGGGAAGTTGGGACTGGATGACAGAAGATGGATCTATTCCGTTCATTTCCTCTGAAACACCTGGCATTGGCCACTGTCAGAAGACAGGATACTGGGCTAAAAGAATCGTTGGTCTGACCCAGTATGGCCATTCTTATGTTCTTATTTTCCCCTGTTTCTCGCTTCACTCTTTCTTTCCAGAAAAGACAATGAGATCTTTCACTGTGCTTTCCCCTTCATCAGTACTTGCTTTCTCTGCTGTTGGCCCTTGACTAGCAGTTTCCCACTGTCCTAGATTGAACACTCTGCCACAGCGTGTCACAGTTCCAGGGTTAACTGCTCCTTTGACTCCACTCCTGGTCTTCCTTGAGGGCACCCACTTAAAGTTTTCAGGCTTCCTAAACATCACCTCTCTCAGGCAGAGACCTGCTTCTCTAGCTCCCTCCAGACTGGGGGCTTGTAGCAGTCCCTCTGCATTTCACTCTGATTTCCCCAGCAGCCCTGACTAAGGTCCCACTCTTGTGGTTAACCTTTCTCTTCGGGCTACAATAAGTTTACACTAGTTACCAACCAGTCTTCACAAAGCAAAGCATCTGTTCTTAAGGCAAAATCATTACTGAGAAAATAGATAAAAACAGTGACTGTTCCGAGATCACCCATCAGTCTTATGGGGCTGTAGCAAGCAGAAGGGTTGGAAAGACTTTGGCAAGTGTTGTGCCCCCCCGGCCCTTGGACAGAAGGTCCTGTTTGTTTGTTTGAATCATAAAGGAGGCCCCTCAGTCACCCCAAACTCAGCCTTTATATACCCAAAAGCTCTTTCTTTGCTTCCTGGAACACCCAGCCTGAACTAGTCTATGCAAACCTCCCTATGGGGTGGTACCTCTCTGGAGGTGTTTACAGCCTGAGTGATTCATCTTAATCACCCCCCCGACACACACACAGATTTGAGTTCTCAGAGGAGCTGTGGTAACCCCCACCCCCCACAGAGTTGCATACACTCTCTGGCCCACAATGAGATCTAAAACATCCATAAACTTAATACAATATGGTCCCCGAAAGAAACTGCAGGTGGTTGCAACATCTGTCCCAGTGGCATGTCAAATAGGCGTTCTACAAACAACAGCTATATAGAGCAGCACTTCATATTTCACAAAAGACTTAAAACCTCCTTCTTCCAGTAATCTTTTCCACTCTGTCAACATCAGCAAGTGCCACTTCACACCACAAGCCCCAGACTTGTACTCTCCTTTTCTTACCTGATCTGGTGTCCAGAGCTTTATCTCATCTAACAGCTGTGCCACTGTAAGCCCATTAGTGTACACATGACCTTCAAGGTAAATCCCGCCAATGCTTTATTGGTGTTATAAGAGTGTAAACGTGGGTGGTTGGGGGAAGGAGAGAAGTTGGCTCAGGAATTTTAAGCTTTTTGGGGTAGGGAAGTCTGTTTTTCCCCTAGTGGTAAAGGATCTTGCACATTTATGGCATCTCTAAAAAACATTTTAAAATTAGCAATACCAATGTAAAGGAAGTTAATTACATGGTATGGTAAATTCCTTACATTATATGGCCACCCTGTAGCTCAGCACAGAGCAGAAACATATTTCCATTCATTTCTGGAAGATTAGTGCTGTCACAAATAGTCTGAAATCATATTTTTCCCCTTCCTTGTTTATGTTTTAGCCACGTACTCCTGCAGTTTCAATCCCTGGGGTAGAAAACCCAACACTGCAAGAGTTAAACGGTTACTGAGTTATCCATACACACATAACGGTGCTGAAAAATATGGCTTTCCCCAAGATCCCAGCTCATGACATCACTCTGCAAAAATAAGTACCCTGATAAAGGCTTCCCCATCAGCCCTAGTTGGTAGGGCAGAGGTGAGCTGCTGGCACAAACCCAGATTGCACTGAATTCCTGTGGCTGCAGATGCCTGTATGATAGGAACACAGGAGTCTTCCTGGCAAAGTGTTGTGCATAGAGCTCACATCAGGCATTCTCTGGACGAAATATCTCCTTGAAAACAGCCACACAGGCTGGAGCAAAGCTGTCCCCTTCTGTGGAGCGGCTGGGGCGCTGGGAAGCAGAGTTCAGCACCGGCCTGCTGAACAGCTCCCTGACTCCTTGCCGGAACTTGGGGTCCCAGGCACTGTAGATGGCCACGTTCCAGCAGCTATTGGAGGTCAGAATCCAGAAGGCGTAGAAGGAGAACTCACACCACTGGTAGCCCAGCACAGAGCCCACCACGAAGACGGCGATAGGGCCGAAGGAGGCCGAGAAGGCAAAGGTCACGATGCCAATGGTCTTGGCTGCAGTGATGTCGGAGAAGGAGGGGCGGCTGCCGTGCTGTGCCTCACTGCCCAGCCGCCCGCGTGCCTTGCAGTACTGGTGGATGGCGGCAAAGGTGATGAAGTTGATGACAAAGGTGCCCCCCAGCAAGGATAAGTCGAAGACTGGGAAGAGCAGCATGATGTTCCAGGGGGAGCCGGGGAGATTGCCTGCTGGGAAGGCGTAGGTGCACATCTTGCTGCAGGGGTTATACTGCAAGGTGATGTCTGGGCTAGAGATCATAGGCACCACTGCCAACAAGAAGCTCATGGACCACGAGAGCAGGATGAGCCAGACCGTCCGCCGCTTGGTGATCACCACCCTCTTGTGCAGGGGCTTCAGCACCGCCACGCTCCTCTCCACCGACAGCAGGAAGATGGTCGTGATGGAGACAAAGGTGCAGCCAGCAAAGATGGGTCCAGTGATGAAGCAGGGCAAGGATGGGATAGAGCAATTGCTGCTTTCCTGCCCCATGCCAGAGGCTAGACTGCTCGCCTCCCTGTATACGGAGTAGGGCACCACAATGAGCCCCACAGCCAGGTCAGCCAGGGCCAAGGAGACTTTCAGGTAGCCCTGAGAGGTCCTGAACTGCCTGGCTTGCAGGAAGACCAGGAGGCTCACCACATTGCCCAGGATGATGGCAACAATCAGCAGGACCATGATGAAGAGCTTGCAGATCTCCCCCAGAAGAGGTGGGCTGGACAGAGTGCAATTGGGGCTGCTGCTGTTACCCAACATTGGCCAGGTTCTTCTCTTCACAAGGCAGACAGGCTGGGACAGGGTGGTGAGCGGGGCTCCCCTGGTTCTCTCCTAAGGCTCCATGGAGAAGGCTTCAGGTGCTGGTTCTCTGGCTCCTCACACACTGAGTCTCCAGAAACTTCTCCTGAGAGGCGTGAGCCATGCGCATGCAATATGCGCACGCATAGACAGGGCTGGCATGGCCAGGCTTCCTGCAGTGATCCGGAGTGTGCCCCAGAGAAGGGCCTAGACCACTTCCTGTTGGATCACAAAAACATATGTTGAGAATATGACACTGTGTGAGTCGCATGCATGCACACACACAGATTTTACCCTCGGTGAGTCGCACACACACAGATTTTACACTCAGTGAGTTACATGTACACACAGATTTTACACTCTGAGATGCGTGCACACACACACACACACACACACAGAGATATTACCAGGGCCGGCCTTAGGGTGCTGCCCAGGGCACGGTACTCAAGGGGGCGCCGTGCTAGTACCTCCTCATCTGACCTTCCGACAGCCAGTGGGGCTTAGAGGCAACGAGGCAGCTGAAGCAGCACCTGGAGAGGGTGCAGCGGGGGGCCTCTGGACCAGCCAGATAATGCCTCTGAAGCAGGAGTGCCCCTACTTCCCTGCTGCACTGCCATCTCTAGCCCCCGCTGCTTCTGCCCCCCACCCCGCCCATGGAGCTGCCCCTGACCAAGCTCAGGAGCTGGAGCCTGCCTCCTGCCTGCTGGGGGGTGGGGTGAGGGGGAGGGAAGGGGACGGTTGCTTATGTTGCAGTGTCCCTCTTCCCCAACCTTTGTACCTAGTCTCTGCTGAGCTGGGGTGCGGGTCAGGGGGAGCATGTCTGTGCTGGTGCCTCTGGGTCCAGACCCTGAATGCTCTTCTTAAAAAGACACCACACTGATACACTCACTCAGGCACACACTCCTCCAACACACAATCTCTCTCTCACACTAACACACACACTCTCCTGACACACACACACACACACACACACACACACACACACACACACACACACACACTTTTTCTCTCACAAATTCACTCCCCCCACTCTCTCTTTCTCTCTCTCACACACACAAAGTCACACACTCCCCCGACACACACACACACACACACACACACACACACACACACACACACACACACTCCCCGACACACAATCTCTCTCTCACACACACACTCCCCTATCACACACACACTGTCAAACACACTCACTCTCATTCTCTGTCTCACGCTCACTCCCCCCAAGATTCAGAGCTGGGCATACACACAAACAGAACCACTACATGAGGGTAACACACGCTGGGGTTGTACATTCAGGGACACACACACACACACACACACACACACAAAGCTCCCAGCTGTTACACTGGGACTGGGAACGTCCCGCAACACGCACATGCCAGCACTGAGCAGTCCCATTCCCTTGCTCTCCCCCACATGCCCGCGCGGATACACCCTGCAGCCCCCTCGCACACCCCGCTCGGGATCTGGCCCCACGCGCCTCTCCAGCCCCCTCACCAGCTTTGCAGGGCTTCTCCACGCCTCTCCGACAGCAGCCCGGAGCTGCGGAACGCCCCGCGGCGGTGCTCGAGCTGACGGCAGGGGCTCTCACCCTCTTCCAGCGCCAACTCTTCCCGGCGCCCCAAGAGCGCAGGAGGAGCGAGGCACAGGCGAGCGGTGCCTGGCCGAGAGCTTTCTCCTTTGCCCGGCTGCAAACAGCTCCCAGGCGCGTCCGAGCGGCAGAAGCAACTCCGGAGTTTGCACGCAGCAAGGCGCTCCAGTCAAACGGCCCCGTCTCCGCTCCCTGCTCGGCGCTGCGGCTCTGTCCAGCGCTCCCTTCCCTCTGGCCCCTGCTGCGTGCTCACACTGGGCTGCCGCGGAGCGGAGCCGGCTGCGCTTCGCGGTCCTGCCTGCAGGGCTTCAGGGCGGCGATTGCTGGAGCCTGGCTTCCCACGCGCTCGCCGTCAGCTGGCAGAGCCGCTGGGGCCCGAGCCAAGCTCACATGCAGATCGGAGCAAGCAGCCGGAGGCGTAGAGCGAAGGGGAGGTGGGGGGAGAGGTTCCGAGTCCAGCAATCTGGGGCTTGGCAGAGCTGGACAGAAAACTGGCCCCTGAGGTCCCCCAGCATTTCCCCTGGCCCCACCAGGTGAGCCACTGGAGGACAAGTCCTGGCTCCGCATTTCAAATGCTTTCCTGGAAGAAGGTGTTGGCCCAGGGTAGCTCTGCTGCTGCTGCCCAGCGGTCCCACAGGCAGGACTCACAGGCTGGGCACTTGGCCTTTCCTGAGCTTTAAATCTCTCCTCCTTGATTAGGTTGGCCTTTAGGTTTAGATTTGATGATTTTCAAACCCCCCCCCCCCCTTGGGTGGAGGGGCCAGGTTAGTTCTTTCAGGCCTCTGAGTCTATAGATCAATGCCTGGCCCTGTACAAGCAGTGCCAAGCAGCCATAAAGTTGGCATCAGCAGCTACATGGGAATTCCCACAATGTATGGGAACCCCTGCGCAGTGTGGGCCAACTTTATGCCAACCCCTTCAGCGCTTGGTATGAGGGTGTGACCAAAAGGGCCAAGGGTGGCCAGTGCATTCTGGTAATCCTCAGTCATGATGATATCCCCTCTGGGGCTATTATAGACCAGCCCAAGTTCGTGCAGCCCTGAAGCTGCTCAGGGTTGTGCCGGGGGTGACCTGGTCCTTGGTTTGCTCCAGGATAATGAGATGTAAATTTGGCTTAAAGTGATCTTTGCAGTTAACTCTTGAGTCCTGCACTGAGCCCGGGGTGGCTGGATCCCTGCCCAAGGATGGCAGGAGTTGCCAGACACTATTAGTCAGTTCTCCTTGTTCACCCACACTGCCTGTCATGATCAACTAAAGTTGTGGCTTCATCTCAAATTCATTTAACAAAATAGCATGATGACAAAAGTGCTTCTCCTGGGCAAGAGAAGCCTCCTCAAGATAGACCTATTTCCTTTAACACAGATTTTCCCCTTGCCTCAGCTCTCCATAGCTTTGGCATCATTCCTGACCCTGAACATTTCTTCTTACATCACATCTCCCATGTCTGTAATTCCCCCTCTGCAGCATTGTCCGTGTCCGCTTGACACCATCTCTACTGAAATTCTCAACCACCTCTTCAGTTTTTCTCACCTTGGCTATTGCAGTGCCGTGTTCTGTGATCTTCCCAACGTCAGTTTTTGGTGTGAGCAGAATGCCGCAACCACTGTACAGATGAAGAAGTGGGACCGTATCATCTTCACCCTCAATGCAGTCAGATTGGGATTCATTTTAGGATCCAGTTCAAATATTTTAAAACCCTCCGTGAATGTTCCCCATCCTGTTTTAAGGCTCTCGTCTTCCTCATCTCCCCTCCCCATCTCCTTCTTCTCCTTTAGCACCAGCATCCCTTTTCACAACCTTGTCACTATTGGTGCAAGAGCCTTCTCCTTTGTAGCAACTGCCACCTAACAGCTTCCCTGTATCTCTCTATTTTACTGATTCACCCTGGCAATCATACTCAGTGGGCTTCCTTCGCTCCAGTGGAGGAGTTAACAGGTTGAAAGAACAGGAGTACTTGTGGCACCTTAGAGACTAACAAATTTTATTAGAGCATAAGCTTTCGTGGACTACAGCCCACTTCTTCGGATGCATATAGAGTGAAACATATATTGAGGAGATATATATACACACATACAGAGAGCATGAATAGGTGGGAGTTGTCTTACCAACTCTGAGAGGCCAATTAAGTAAGAGAAAAAAACTTTTGAAGTGATAATCAAGATAGCCCAGTACAGACAGTTTGATAAGAAGTGTGAGAATACTTACAAGGGGAGATAGATTCAATGTTTGTAATGGCTCAGCCATTCCCAGTCCTTATTCAATCCTGAGTTGATTGTGTCTAGTTTGCATATCAATTCCAGCTCAGCAGTCTCCCGTTGGAGTCTGTTTTTGAAGTTTTTCTGTTGTAAGATAGCCACCCGCAGGTCTGTCATTGAATGGCCAGACAGGTTAAAGTGTTCTCCCACTGGTTTTTGAGTATTATGATTCCTGATGTCAGATTTGTGTCCATTAATTCTTTTGCGGAGAGACTGTCCGGTTTAGCCAATGTACATGGCAGAGGGGCATTGCTGGCACATGATGGCATATATCACATTGGTAGATGTGCAGGTGAACGAGACTCTGATGGTATGGCTGATGTGATTAGGTCCTATGATGATGTCACTTGAATAGATATGTGGACAGAGTTGGCATCAGGCTTTGTTACAAGGATAGGTTCCTGGGTCAGTGTTTTTGTTCAGTGATGTGTGGTTGCTGGTGAGTATTTGCTTTAGGTTGGGGGGTTGTCTGTAAGCGAGGACAGGTCTGTCTCCCAAGATCTGTGAGAGTAAAGTACCCAGAAGTCACCTCCTACAAGACAGGCCCAACAAAGAAAATAACAAAACACCACTAGCTGTCACCTTCAGCCCCCAACTAAAACCTCTCCAGCGCATCATCAGAGATCTACAACCTATCCTGAAAGATGATCCTTTACTCTCAACTTAACAGGTTGAGTGTCACTCTAAGGCCGTGGTTTTCAAACTGGGGTATGCAGACCCCTTGTGGTACATGAGCTCGTCAGGGGTATGCAAGAAATATCCTGTAATGGAGGACAACACACTTTATTTAGTAAGACTTGGCAAGCTAATCATAGGTATATTACGACCCTATCTCAGATGAGGGTACATGGTAGACTACATTATTTGGAAATGCAGCCTTAAAAGTTTGGAAACCACTGCTCTGAGGCAATGGAAAGCTTTGGGGGAGGGACAAGGAGGTCATGCATGGAGAAACCCTACCAAGAGCTGACTCAGGAGGGAGTTCTGGCTAAGGTTTACATCTGCTGTTTCCTAAGAATGATGGAAAACTCCAGGAAGCGTGGAGGTCTCTTGTGAGTGTGTGTTGTATTAATAACAGGACAGGCTCAACGTTTGCCCTCAGTGTCAGGATTATACAATGCCCTGAGCATTGGAGGGGCATTTTATATATAAGCAAATACAATAAAGATTAAGCCTTTGGCAAAAGAAATAATGGTTGTAATGTCTAGGGTGGTGTGTGAGCTGCTGCTGAGTAGATACTGGCTGCTACACGCTCTACAAAAAAGTAACTTTGTTCCAGACCCGCGCTCCTTGTTTTGTAAAATTCTCAGGCTTATGTTGAATATATCAGAAATGATGTAATTCTGCTGTAATAGCATATTTGTCACTGTTCTCTACTGTGACCCATCCGGTAGAAGGTCATACCTACTTACTGCAAGTGTTTATCACCGATGATTACAGCAAATTACACTTTAGAAGTGCCTGTTTGGTGGCTTACAAGCTTGCTACCTTGTTATTTATTCTCCTTTAAAGATCTCACCGTTTCTATCTCCTCTTTATTTCGATTTCCTCTGCTATCTGCCTTCCACATCCCATTTTGGTTTTATATATATACATATACATATACATATACATATACATATACATATACATATACATATACATATACATATATCTTTTGTCTGATGGAAATTGTATCTTTCTTGCAAACATGTTCTCAGAAAAGTCTTCAATGAGCTCTTCCTGAAATCTGTCATACGAGTTCTGGTTGCTTTATGGAGTTGTTATTATGAAATGGTTGTATCATGGAATGCCTCTATGTGGATGTGGAATCTACAATCTGCTGATGTGCTGTAGCATGTCTCTGCCAGATTAGGGACAATAATCTCCATGATTGTTCTGTAATCAAACAATGGGTATGCTAAGGAGGTTGCCTGAATGGAAAAACCAGTTTGACCAAGATTTTCTGAAAGGGGCTGGTGAAGTGGGGAGTGGAAAATAACCAGCAGCAAAACTAAAGAATCAGGGTTCTTATTTGTTGGTTTTGAGGTGGGGACGACACATAAAGTCGATGGACTCAGTGACACCTATGTGAAGATTTTGGCAGAATAGAGGAAGAGATGGGCATGCTTTAATTGGGGAGGAGGGTCTGGTTCAATGGAGGGACCAGCCAAGGTCAGAGAAAGTGAGCTTACGTAGACAGACTCTGTGATTCTGAAATGAAACCGTGAGCTGCAGGAAGGGAATCCTGGACACCGCAGAAGACTCTGCCCAGTCCCCAAGAACTCTCCAGACTGGTGAGGAAACTGAGGCACGGAAATGCATATTGGTGTGTTTATTATTTTTGTCGAGATCTGTCTGTCTTGTGCTGCTAAATAAAGAGTAATGGTGTCAAGAATCCTGTGCAAAGTCTCTCTGTGTGTCTGTTGGCTTTCACTATCACATATACCTAAGAGTTAAACTGGAAACCCAGAGCTCCTACACAGCTGGAGTTCTGAGAAAGCGTATGCTTAGGCTACAAAGAGAACCTGAGGGGTCAGCATTGGTTCCTGGGGTGAGGCTGTCAGGACCTCAGGGTGTCCGCTCTAAGCACAGGCTGGAGCGGGAGAGACTGTAGATTCAGAAAAAAACGCTATAGCAAGTCTAATGAAGACACTCTAAGGTGACAGGGGAGAGCTCTCCCATTGGCTTAATAACATCACTTCTGGGAGAGGCAGTAGCTATGTCAGTGGCCATCACTCCGCGGGGTGGCTTTTTCACTTACTTCAGTGTAACTATGTTGCTCAGGGGTGTGAAAAAGCCTAGTCATACCGAAGGAAGTGTCCCGAGACTCATCAGCTGTACCAAGTTACCGCCCCTGCAGTGGTCGATTATGTGCTGGTTCAAGTTGGGTTTTCCAGAGACTGACAATTTTTGAGATAAAAAGATGAGCTCAAACGGACTCATGTTAACATTATCGTTAACAACAACAGCATTCCCTGCAGCAGGTTTCATTGACTATTACAATCCCCAAACAATATTACATCTGCAGAGGAAGAACCATTTCACCAGCACAGTGCTGAGCCCTGGGAAGGCCAGAAAACAGAACACAGAGAAAGGGCCTCAGACACATGGCTTTGCTCCAGGGAATCCATTCCCAGCTTTGAGACGGAACATGACTCCAAAAGCGAGACTGATCCATGAGGTCTCTCTCAAACAGTGGAAGATGCCTTGGTGTGTGACTGCTGATGAGTGGTTGATTCCACCTCCACTACCAGATCCAGAAGCTCTTTGAAGAGCAAACTGCACTGGCACAGAATTCATGCGTGGATTTGATATAAACTGGCCAGCAGTAAGTTTAGGCTTGAATTTAGACAAAAGTTTCTAACCATCAGAGGAGTGAGGTTCTGGACCAGCCTTCCAAGGGGAGTAGTGGGGGCAAAAAACCTAACTGGTTTCAAGACTGAGCTTGAAAAGTTTATGGGGGTATGCTATGATCTGTCTTGCATGACCACCTCATAAACAAACTAGGCAAATACAACCTAGATGAAGCTACTATAAGGTGGGTGCATAAGTGGTTGGAAAACCATTTCCAGAGAGTAGTTATCAGTGGTTCACAGTCAAGCTAGAAGGGCATAACGAGTGGGTTCCTGCAGGGATCAGTTCTGGGTCCGGTTCTGTTCAATACCTTCATCAATGATTTAGATCAGAGGTTTTCAAACTGTGGCTTGGGACCCCAAAGTGGGTCCTGTTTTAATGGGGTCACCAGGGCTGGCTTAGACTTTCTGGGGCCTGGGGTTGAAGCCGAAGCCTGAGGACTTCAGCCCTGGACGGTGGGGCTCAGGTTACAGGCTCCCTGCCTGGGGCTGAAGCCTTTGGGCTTTGGCTTTGGCCCCCCACCTCGGGTGGTGGGGCTTGGGTGGGCTCAAGCTTCAGTCCCTCCTCCTGGGGCCATGCAGTAATTTTTTTTGTCAGAAGGGGTTCACGATGCAATGAAGTTTGAGAACCCCTGATTTAGATAATGGCATAGAAAGTACACTTATAAAGTTTGCAGAAGATACCAAGCTGGGAGGGGTTGCAAGTGTTTTGGAGGATAGGTTTAAAATTCAAAATGATCTGGACAAATGTTCTGAAGTAAATAGGAGGAAATTCAATAAGGACAAATGCAAAGTACTCCACGTAGGAAGAAACAATCAGTTGCACACACACAAAATGGTACGTGACTGCCTAGGATGGAGAACTGTGGAAAGGGATCTGGAGGTCATAGTGGACCACAAGCTAAATATAAGTCAACAGTGTAACACTGTTGCAAAAAAAGCAAACATCATTCTGGGATGTATTAGCAAGAGTGTTGTAAGCAAGACAAGTAATTCTTCCACTGTACTCTGCACTGATTAGACCTCAACTGGAGTATTATGTCCAGTTCTGGGCACCATATTTCAGGAAAGATGTGGACAAATTGGAGAAAGTCCAGAGAAGAGCAATAAAATGATTAAAGGTCTAGAAAATATGACCTATGAGGGAAAAATGGGTTTGTTTAGTTTGGAGAAGAGAAGACTGAGAGGGGACATGATAACAGATTTCCAGTACATAAAAGATTGTTACTAGGAGGAGGGAGAAAAATTGTTCTTCTGAACCTCTGAGGATAGGACAAGAAGCAATGGGCTTAAATTGCAGGAAGAATGGTTTAGGTTGGACATTAGGAAAAACTTCCCCACTGTCAGGGTGGTTAAACACTGGAATAAATTGTCTAAGGAGGTTGTGGAATCTCCATCATTGGAGATTTTTAAGAGCAGGTTAGACAAACACCTGTCAGGGATGATCTAGATAATACTTGGTCCTGTTCAAGTGCAGGGGACTGGACTAGATGACCTCTCGAGGTTCCGATTCTGTGATGGGACTGCCTACAATGGCATGTAGCCGATCTGCACCTGCTAGCAGCAAATATCTCCAATGGCCAGAAATGGGACACTAGATGGGGAGGGCACTGATGTCTGGCTGGTGGGTCTTGCCCACATTCTCAGGGTCTAACTGATCACCATATTTGGGTCTGAAAGGAATTTTCCCCTGGGTCAAATTGGCAGAGACCCTAGTAGTTTTTTGCTTCCTCTGCAGCATGGGGCATGCGTCACTTGCAGGTTTAAACTAGTGTAACTGGTGAATTCTCTGTAACTTGAAGTCTTTAAATCATGATGTGAGGACATCAGTGACTCAGCCAGAGGTTAGGGGTCTATGACAGGAGTGGGTGGGCGAGGTTCTGTGGCCTGCGATGTGCAGGAGGTCAGACTAGATGGTCCTGCTGGTCCCTTCTAGCCTTCAAGTCTATGCAAGGCTGCAACAACTGAACTGTGTTTAGACTGGGAGGGTGGATGGGTGGTTTACATTCGCCAGGAAAGTTTAGTAGCTGGTTTGGAAGATTTATTTAAAGGCTGCTCAGTTGTTTAGCAAAACTGAAATTCAGCCCTGTGCAGAGAGCCAGCATGAGCCGTTGGCTCCTGGTTGAAGTGGAATTTAGGACCAGCACAAAGCCTCTGCATCTGTGACAGAGTGAACTGTCCCATAGGGGGAGAAAACCCCCCAATCCTATGCAGCTGGCTCCAATGCCCAACTCTCTAAGGCTGCTGAGAGTGGGAGGGGGCAGGTCCTCTATAAGTTAGATGCAGCACAGCCTAGGGCAGGAAAGGTAACACCCAATGAGGTTGGGGTGTGGTAGGTGTGCTAAGGGGGGAGCTGCCCTAGAAAGGGTGAAATGGGGAAGCAATCTCCTTGGACAAAAGGTACAGACTTTGGAGAGAGGGGGTATAGGCTGGGCCTGCCTCCCTAGGAGACTTTGGGCTTGTATGGAAATGGGGCTGAAGACTTTGGCTGTAGATAATGGTACTGAAAACTGATTATCCACCCCACTTTTTTTTGTGTGTGTGTGTGTGTGTGCTACTATGTTATTTCTGGCTTCTTCTTTTTTCCCCCCCCTGCCATCCTCCTTGTGGTGGTCTGGTCACTCTGGCAATGGGTTGGTGACATTTGGAGCAGTGGGGTTTTGTGACTGAGCTGGGGGCTGTCTGCTAAACTCTCTGGGGCTGGTATGAATCCACCACCTCACGCATCCCTTGAGTTCCATGCAAAAATGGAGGGCTCAGTAGCACATGAGCCTGCAGCTGGTGCTTTGTGCAGGGGTAAACTTCATCCCAGAGGAATATTGCACAAGTCCTGGATTGGGCTAGGCAGACAAAGGAGTGGGAACTGTTTTCTCAGCCACACAACAGAACTGTGGCTAATGTGATTGGGAGGTGATGGAAATCAAGCCATTCATGTGATATTGATGCATTTGTATTGCCTAAACATGAAGTCTGGTCTGATTATGTGGGAGGAAAGATGGCATGGAGCTAGCTCCATAAAGGGATTCAGGTGCCTAAGTCTAAAATGTAGATCCTCAAAACTGCTGCTCAGGTGCCCCTCTAACCCTGTTGGTACCTAAATTCCCTATGTGCTTAAATTTCAGATACTAAAGTCCCTTAGGCACCTAGACCTGGTGCACACGCCCACCAGCAGAGGTTTAAGTCCTGACCCTGCCAAGCTGCTCTGTGCTTAAACCCTAGCAGAATCCTCAGCTAGGTGCTTCCCTGCCTATCCTATGTGCAGGGCCCCATCTCCGAGGTGTGTTTGGAAGCCATCTCAGAGCAGGTCTACTGGCACTGCACAAAACACATCTGAGGTGTGGGGGTAATTTCCCCTCCAGCCCAATAGCCCAGTGGGTCAAGAACTCAGCTGGGATATGGGAAACCAGTGTTCAACTCCCCACTCTGCCTGATGTGGAGCAGGGCTTTAAAGTTGGGTGGTCTTGCTGTGTTGGGCTATGGGGAATTCTGGGGTGAGTCTCTCTCAATCTGTCCTGGTGAAGTTATTCCACTTGGTATAAAATATCTCACTATTCCTTGGGTCTGTGACTGTACAGTCTAGTGGTTAGCATTCTGCCTGGCAGAGTCCCTGCTTCAATGGCTATTTAATTATTCATACGAAGTGGTGCATGCACAATTGTGATAAGTGCTCCTGCACTCAGCATGAAGATGTGGGCCTTAGCCTTTTTGCTTCCCCATCTGCAAAACTGACATGATGATTATCTGCCTCACAAGGGCGTTGAGAGAGAATTTAATAGCTGTTGTCTCTGAAGTGCTCTTAGATCTGTGGATGGAAGGTGTTCCAGAAGGACAAAGTATAGAGCCAAACATGAACCTAGTGTAAATCAACATAGTTCTATGCCAATTTGTAACAGCTGAGGATCTGGTTCAATAGCTCTTCAGTGGGTTGTGTAGATGAGGGGAGCAGATTCAGTTCTTAAATTGATCTCAGTCTGCCCTGCCTTCTGCTGTGTTCCTTTGCTCAGGCCAGGCTGTCACTAATGGCTGAATCCACACCTGAAAACCCTGTTGAGTGCTCTGCAAACCCCCATGGTGCATCTCTCCAGATATGTATTTCACCTGCCTGCTTACCAAGGCGCTGCCTGTTGGAGTGGCCAGAAACACACTGTAGCACATTTTAAAACAGCCATTTGATAAATATCTAAGAATCCTTTAACCTGACTCAGTCTGATAACTGCGATATTAATGTCCCATCTCTGTCCTCTTGTGAATGGTCTGCTCCTGCCTGGAGACAAGGGCTCAATCACCGCAATGGGGGCACCGGTGCTTCTCCGCTTCATAGATTCATAGATTATAGGACTGGAAGGGACCTCGAGAGGTCATCGAGTCCAGTCCCCTGCCCGCATGGCAGGACCAAATACTGTCTAGACCATCCCTGATAGACATTTATCTAACCTACTCTTAAATATCTCCAGAGACGGAGATTCCACAACCTCCCTAGGCAATTTGTTCCAGTGTTTAACCACCCTGACAGTTAGGAACTTTTTCCTAATGTCCAACCTAGACCTCCCTTGCTGCAGTTTAAACCCATTGTTTCTGGTTCTATCCTTAGAGGCTAAGGTGAACAAGTTCTCTCCCTCCTCCTTATGACACCCTTTTAGATACCTGAAAACTGCTATCATGTCCCCTCTCAGTCTTCTCTTTTCCAAACTAAACAAACCCAATTCTTTCAGCCTTCCTTCATAGGTCATGTTCTCAAGACCTTTAATCATTCTTGCTGCTCTTCTTTGGACCCTTTCCAATTTCTCCACATCTTTTTTAAAATGCGGCGCCCAGAACTGGACACAATACTCCAGCTGAGGCCTAACCAGAGCAGAGTAAAGCGGAAGAATGACTTCTCGTGTCTTGCTCACAACACACCTGTTAATACATCCCAGAATCATGTTTGCTTTTTTTGCAACAGCATCACACTGTTGACTCATATTTAGCTTGTGGTCCACTATAACCCCTAGATCCCTTTCTGCCGTACTCCTTCCTAGACAGTCTTTTCCCATTCTGTATGTGTGAAATTGATTTTTCCTTCCTAAGTGGAGCACTTTGCATTTGTCTTTGTTAAACTTCATCCTGTTTACCTCAGACCATTTCTCCAATTTGTCCAGATCATTTTGAATTATGACCCTGTCCTCCAAAGTAGTTGCAATCCCTCCCAGTTTGGTATCATCTGCAAACTTAATAAGCGTACTTTCTATGCCAATATCTAAGTCGTTGATGAAGATATTGAACAGCACCGGTCCCAAAACAGACCCCTGCGGTACCCCACTCGTTACACCTTTCCAGCAGGATTGGGAACCATTAATAACAACTCTCTGAGTACGGTTATCCAGCCAGTTATGCACCCACCTCATAGTAGCCCCATCTAAATTGTATTTGCCTAGTTTATCGATAAGAATATCATGCGAGACCGTATCAAATGCCTTACTAAAGTCTAGGTATACCACATCCACAGCTTCTCCCTTATCCACAAGACTCGTTATCCTATCAAAGAAAGCTATCAGATTGGTTTGACATGATTTGTTCTTCACAAATCCATGCTGGCTGTTCCCTATCACCTTACCACCTTCCAAGTGTTTACAGATGATTTCCTTAATTACTTGCTCCATTATCTTCCCTGGCACAGAAGTTAAACTAACTGGTCTGTAGTTTCCTGGGTTGTTTTTATTTCCCTTTTTATAGATGGGCACTATATTTGCCCTTTTCCAGTCTTCTGGAATCTCTCCCGTCTCCCATGACTTTCCAAAGATAATAGCTAGAGGCTCAGATACCTCCTCTATTAGCTCCTTGAGTATTCTAGGATGCATTTCATCAGGCCCGGGTGACTTGCAGGCATCTAACTTTTCTAAGTGATTTTTAACTTGTTCTTTTTTTATTTTATCCGCTAAACCTACCCCCTTCCCATTAGTATTCACTATGTTAGGCATTCCTTTAGACTTCTCGGTGAAGACCGAAACAAAGAAGTCATTAAGCATCTCTGCCATTTCCAAGTTTCCTGTTACTGTTTCTCCGTCTACACTAAGCAGTGGGCCTACCCTGTCTTCGGTCTTCCTCTTGCTTCTAATGTATTGATAAGCACCCCACAAATTCATGCAGCTGAGGTTTTGTGACCCCATAATTTTGCAGTGGGAAGGCACATGCATCAGATTGTGCTGGAAGTGTGAGTGAATTTGCAATGGATTGAGAGGCTCTCTCCTTAGAGTCTATTGCATACCCACCTGCTAACATACACTGTAGACTGGATGAGACACACAGAATCCTGCCTCCAGCTGTGGTGAATACTTAATGCTTCAGAGAAGTGACAAGAGACATCATAGTGCACCTGACCCATTGAGCAGCACTGCTGAGTGGGTATAAGAATGCCCATGGCAATCAGTTGGCTCACAGAATGATGGGATTTGATTACTTTCACTCAAATACAGTGTTTTTCACCAGGTAAAATGCCTCACTAATGCCTCCAGCTCACCCTCTGGATACCAATTGGGATATAGATACAATGGACCTCCATTCTAGAGAGCAGATCTGTTTGTTGGCCGGGAACCTGCCTGATGACTGGTATTCAAGTAACCTGCACCCCTGCTAAAACCTGCAGGTGCAGCGTTGGGCTTCTGTAGGGGGTGCTACCCAGGAGAAGCTGCAGTGCTAAAAGAGCTGGGAACAGGAGGAAGGGTCTTCTGACCCCCTGTAATGTGGGGATCTGGTTGGATTGCCTTAGATCAGCTTCCCACAAGCTGTCCAGCCTTGCCTGGTTAAGTCTGTCTTGGTCTCTCTGCCCTTCAGCTTTTAAAAAAGTATTAATTTATATTGCAGCAGCTGATCTGGGCCCTTCTCATGCTTGGTGTACAAGCCAATGATGCCAAGAGGGCTCCATCTCACAGGGCTTGCATTCCAAGTATGAGACAAGAGAACAGGTGGATTTAACAAATCAGTCACACTGTCAACATTCAATTTACCTGCACTCCAGCTAATTCAGTTGCTGCCAGCTGGAATTAGGTCTCAGATAGGCATGGGATGTTTTTCAGGCTACCCTGACCAATTCCTTCATCTGCTATTTACTGACCTGTGGATTTAAAATATCAGGGGGTAGCCGTGTTAGTCTGTATCCACAAAAACAACAAGGAGTCCAGTGGCACCTTAAAGACTAACAGATTTATTTGGGCATGAGCTTTCATGGGTAAAAAACCACTTCTTTAAATGCATGGAGTGAAAATTACAGATGCAGGCATTATTATACTGACACATGAAGAGAAGGCATTTAAAGGCATTTGTACTTTAATTCTAGTACTGATCACCCTGTTTTTGTTTTGCTTGTTTTCATGTAATATGATTCTTGTAGGGCTCCTGCAGGTGTTGATGTATGGGAGGCAGGCCAGATTTAAAGGGATTTAATAAATAGAAAGGTTTCAGATAGGGTTACCATATTTGAACTTTCAAAAAAGAGGACACTCCGGGGGGGTGGTAACCCTGCCCCCTAGCCACTCCCTCCCACTTCCCGCCCCCTGACTGCCCCCCACAGAACCCCCAACCTATCCAACCCCCCTGCTCCTTGTCCCCTGATTGCCCCCTCCTGGGACCCCTGCCCCTAACCACCCCCTGGGACCCCACCCCCTATCTAAACCTCCCTTATTCTTGTCTCCGACTGCCCCCTCCTGAGACCCTCCCACCCTAACTGCCCCCCTAGGAGCCCACTCCCTACCTGTCCCCTGACTGTTCTGACTCCTATCCACACCCCTGCCCCTGCCAGATCCCCGGGACTCCCACGCCTATCCAACTGCTGCCTGTCCCCTGACTGCCCCCCCCCGAACCCCCAACCCATCTAACCCTCCCTGTCCCCTGACTACCCCAATCCCTCTCCACACTCCTGCCCCCTAACATGCCCCCCCTGACCCATCCAACCCTCTCCCTGTCCCCTGACTGCCCCGATCCCTCTCCACACCTCTGCCCCCTGACAGACGCCCCAGAACCCCCACCCCATCCAACCCCCCTGCTCCCTGTCCCTTGACTCGCCGTGCTCCCTGCCCCACCCCACCCCAGCTCACCTCCGCTCTGGCTCTGCCCGCTCTGCTGAGCGCGCAGCTGCCCCACTTCTCTGCGCCCCCCCTCCCCCCGCTTGCCTCGAATCAGCTGTTCGGTGGCAAGCCTGGGAGGGAGGGGGTGAGAAGCGGAGCGGCGCGGCTGCGCGCTCAAGGCAACAGGCAGAGGCAGAGCGGAAGTGAGCTGGGGCGGGAAGCGGTTCCCCTGCGCCCGCCCCCCGTTATCTGTTGCGGGCAGCCCACCCCACGCCCCCTACCCCAGCTCACCTCCGCTCTGCCACCTCCCCTGAGTGCTCCGCTTCTCCCCCCTCCCTCTCAGGCTTGCCGCGCAAAAGTCTGTGAGGGGGGTGGAGGGGAAAAGTGTCGCGCCCGGGGGAGGGGGCGGGGCCTGGGATTTGGGGAAGGGGTTGGAATGGGGGTGTGGAAGGGGGTGGAGGCGGGGGCGGGGTGCGAGCACCCACTGGTTCCGGAGCCTATGCCCCGCACAGCGCTGCCGGCGTGCTGAAGCTGCAGGGGAGGGGGAGAAGCAGGGGAGGAGCTTTTGCTGCTGGAGATGCCCCAAGTGAGCGGCTCAATCCGGCGCGGCTGCCCTGTCAGCCGCTTTTGGGTCTTTAAATAGCCGTCCGGGGGGAATTTGTAAAAAGCTAAAAATGTCCGGGATTTCCCCCTGGACGGCTATTTAAAGACCCGAAACCCGGACGTATGGTAACCCTAGTTTCAGAGTAGCAGCCGTGTTAGTCTGTATCTGCAAAAAGAATGAGGAGTACTTGTGGCACCTTAGAGACTAACAAATTTATTTGAGCATAAGCTTTCGTGGGCTACAGCCCACTTCTTCGGATGCATAGAATGGAACATATATAAATAAATAGAAAGTAGCTGGGAGAACCTCTACAAAGGCTGCCACGCTGTTCTAATCTTCAGTCATGGCCCTTAGGGAAGCATCACCTGTGGGCTGTGAGATCTCCGGGCAAAAGAGCAAAACTTCCGATCCCACATGTAATCAGGAAGTGCAGAGATGCACCAAGATGATGAATTCTCTTATGGTGAAGATTTGATCTGGTTATTGTGTCCAAGGCAGTTTTCCCACCCTGGGCTAGGAATGATCTGTGACATTCACAGTCGCTGTAAGGTAGGTTTAACTTGCATTCCTAACTATTTCTGAAAGAATTTCTTTTCATGTCCCCAGAAATATTCCTGACCCCTGAAAGGATTAGAGCTGTCAAAATTAATTATACTCATTAAATGCTCTAACTCCCCCAGTTTGCAGTTGAAGTTGAACTACTGATGTGAAATTACAGATGCATTTGTCATTTTCCCCAGATAAATTTTGATTCATGACTCTCAGACATTCCAGATCAGAGCAAACTATTAAATAGACTAGGTCACTTTAGCTTTGCATTTGAAGCCTACTAGTTACTTTTCATGTCTTGTCCCTCCACCGTTAAACAAAAGGTGGTACAGCTTTCCAGCTGTGAAAAGAGAACACCCAATTGCCCCTGTGCATTTTATATCTTGTTTTAAATGCTTACAGATTTTATATGAATTTTTGGAGTCCAGGATCCACCTTGCTGGGACGTGGGAGATTGGGGGAGGAGGGAATTAACAAATGCTTGCATAATGTCGGTAACCATGGGACCTGATACCTAGCTATGGGTTATCCTTGCTCAGATGGAGTCTGATCCAAACCCCAGGGAAGTCAATAGACTCCTATTAATTTCAATGGGTTTTGGATCTGGTCCATGCAATGCTGAATGAATTGGATCGGGATGGGATTTCTCCTAAGGCAGTATTAGTAGCCATCTTATTTAGTTTCCCTCATCTTCCTCTTCTGTGTCAAGCTAATCAGATGTGTGTATCCCATTTGACGCATCTCCTACACTTGTACGGTAGGGCATAAGGAGACTGATGCTTTTCAAGTTAACGGTTCCTCTTTTGTTCTGATTCAGCTCACCATCATCCCTGCAGCATATGCAGGACATCTTTACCACCACATCCACTCTTGTCTTGTATGGAATAACCTACATTTATTATTGGTATGTTACAATAGGACCAAGAGGGCCTATGTTGCAATTAAACACCTGCTGCTGGCATGTGTCAGCTGGCTCGGCTGCAGGGCTGTGAAATTGCAGTGTAGACACGTGGGCTTCTGCTCCAGGACCCTCGCCTCTTGTGGGATCCTAGAGCTTTAGCTCCATCTTGAGCCTGACTGTTGAATTCCCCCCCCCCATGTTAAGTTCTCCTCACACCTTCTGTGGGTCATCTCGATTATCACGTCAAAGTTTTTTCTTCTGCTGCTACTGATAGCTCATCTCAATTGATTGGCCTCTTACAATTGGTATGCGTACTTCCACCTTTTCATGTTCTCTGTATGTATAAATATCTTCTGTCTGTGTGTTCCACTCTATGCATCCGAAGAAGTGGGCTGCAGCCCACAAAAGTTTATGCTGAAATAAATTTGTTAGTCTCTAAGGTGCCACAAGTACTCCTGTTCTTTTTACACCACAATAGTACAGCCCCGTGAACCAGAGCCAGTGGACCCAGGCCAGCTGCACCCAGAGGCACCCATCAGGCTTGGTGCTCTATTGCACCAGTCATTGTACAGACATGGTCCTTGCCCTGAATATCTTCCCGTTCTGCATTTCATTAGTCAGCTTCATAACAATGAATTTATCTCCCATGATGGCCAGTGACTCACAAGCCAGTAAGCATCCCCTTGTAATGAAGAGCACTGAGATGATGCATTCTATATGTCATGCATGCCTGTGCATCACTCTTATACATTCAGTTTTTGTCTAACAATGCAGGAGGTCTCGAATGCTGAGGTCTCTGCAAGGCATTACAGCATTGTGCTCTCACTGCTGATTTGCTGCACGCCTGAGTCCCCATTACTACTGGCAACAGTTTAACAAAGAGTTTAATGAAGATGTTTCCCGACTGCCTGTGCTTGCTCTGAGTTTTGTTTTGCAGCTTCAACATATTGCCAGTTCCACACAATGCATTGAGCTCTTATTATTAATGGACGCTATTTTAGTTGTCCTTAAAGTGCACAAATAATAGCATTGCTTCAAGCCCAGCTGTGCACAGGCATCCTAGGCACTCAGCTCTGCCTGTGCAGTGTCCTGACTCCTAGCACTTCCTGTCATTGCAGTCCTGGGAGGGACCTCTCACAGCTGGGCTAATGCATCTTAGCCCTGACCTGCCCCAATGGCCTAGTCCTGTTGCTCCCATGCTTTTTCGAATGCACCTCTGGCCTGTTCTACAGCCTCACTCTGGCTTGGCCTGAGAGTAATTTTCAGGTTGTGATGTGACAGATTGCAGCTACATGCAGTACCTTTAGGGGAACACATTGCATTAAGTTTGTGAATCATGGTGGGATTGTATGTGTAATTGTGTTCTACCCCGTGGGGGGTGAGTTACTTCAGGAACTAAAGCCATGGGGGTGACTAAGGGGAATCACTCACACTAGAAACACCTCCAGAGGTGACTGACTGCACCCTTATATTCACACCTTACACACCATTGTAATAATGTTTGTACAAAATATGCCTTGTGGGGTATCATTTGAAAATTAAACACTTGCTGGCCAATAATGCCATGGTGAAAAGTGTGTAGCAACATAATGTGCAGAGTTATGAATTCTCCCTGAATGATATTGGTTCAAGCCCACATAGCCCTGATTAGAAGGGTCAAGCAGGTCTTCAACAACGCAGTGTGTTTATCTAAGTTTACATCTAAGTTGTAAACAGGGTAATCAGACAGCGAGACTGGGAACCTGTGGTAAGAACTTCACTTTGAACCACGTCTAGTTCAAGCTTAGAAAGTGTTTTAGCTTGATTTCTCTTGTAACCATTTCTGACTTATACTTAGACTCATTTAAAATCTCTTTGTAGTTAAACTTAGTTTTATTCTTTAATTAAAATTAATCTGGTATTATGAATTGTTTAAGGGGATCAGTATACAGTTTGCTACCATAGAGAGCCAACAGATCTGATATATCTGGACTGTCCAGGAAAAGGCTGGACCGTGCAGAGCATGTTTTTTCGCTTGTTTTTTTATGGGGGTGGGGAGATCCAGGACTGGGAGTGTGTTGGGATCATCCCGCAAGTAGTAATCAAGGTGGTTGGAAGCCAGTGTGTGGCTGCCATTTGCCAACAGGCTGCTGGGCTCAGAGTGGCTGGACCAGGGCTATGACTATACACTGACACTCGGGAGTAGGGCGACCAGACAGCAAGTGCGAAAAATCGGGACGGGGGTGGGGAGTAATAGGATCCTATATAAGAAAAAGACCCAAAAATCGGGACTGTCCCTATAAAATCGGGACATCTGGTCACCCTACTCGGGAGTGACCTGCATGCTGTTTGTGAATAGCCCAGGTTGGGACCTACAGCAGAAAAGCATTGTGAGGGACCCCAGGTTGCAGGACAAGTGGTGACCCAGCCCCTCACTGGTCTGGATTGCAGCCTGGTGTGTCAGAGGTTCCACACCTTGGAGACAGTCTCACATACAGGTTCTAACTGGGTTTCCAGAGACTATGGGTATGTGTACACTACCCGCCGGATCGGTGGGTAGCAATCGATCCAGGGGGATCAATTTATCGCGTCTAGTCTAGACGTGATAAATCAACCCTCCCCCCAAGCGCTCTCCCATCAACTCCTGTACTCCAGCACCATGAGAAGCGCAGGCTGAGTCGACGGGGGAGCAGCAGCAGTTGACTCACGGCAGTGAAGACACCGTGGTAAGTCGATCTAAGTAAGTCGACTTCTGCTACGTTGTTCACGTAGCTGAAGTTGTGTAACTTAGATTGATTTCCCCCCCCCCCCCAGTGTAGACCAGGGCTAAGAAAACAACTTTTGGCTTAAAAAAACAACTCTGCTTAAACTGACTCAGGGGTTTCTGTCTGATCCAGCAAGTGGACAGGGCCTTCTGTCCAAAGGACCTAACCCTTCTGGAAGGGTTGGAAAGACTTTGACCTACAAGGGCCCCATAAGACTGATAAGCTTTTAGCATGTGTAGAGGAATTTCTATTGATTTTATTTGCTCTGTAATGCTATCCCCTTAAGAATAAAGGCAAAGCCTGGCTTTGGAGGAGATGTGACACTAGTAACTACTGGCAATAGACTGTGCCTAGTCCACAGGGAGAAAGCAACCCCTAGGTGCTGACCACTAGGCTGATATGCTGTGATATTCCTAGCAAGCCTAAGACGGAGCTGTGCAGCTTTAAAACCCCCAGTCAGAAGGAGGAGAGAGATGGGGGTTGGGTGCCCTGAGGGGACCCCAGTGAGGGAATACTGTGATGCAGTTACCCTGAAAACTGACAGGTGGGTGGTTTTGGTAAGAAAGGGGAATTGGTTGAGACCATCTCACTGATTCTTTTCTTTTCTTAAAAAAAAATGTTTTGTCTAATATTACAGATAAAGATCTAGTAAAGGATGGGTTTGTCCTGGAAAAATAAAAATACTGCTGTATACTGGTGCAGCCCGGTCAACAGAGCAGATACCCTAACAACCCCTCTAAAAGTGACCTGAAATAGCTTTTTCTGATGGACGGCTATCACAGGACTTCACACGCTGTCCCCCCAAGGAAAGCTCAGTTTCTCCTTTCCAGTACTATAAAGCTTCCATTGCTACCCCTGTGGAGTCACAAACTTTTTAGACCATGAATATTGCCCACACTGACTCCCTTACAGGGAGAGGGGGAATGGGCGGGGGGGAGGGAAGATGAGTGCTCAGGTGTTTCTACACTAATAAAGACATACTAAATTAAGTCAAACATAGGGAATTGAGTAGCTGACTATTTAAAACTAAGATCCTGCTTGATTATTTTAAGCACTTAATTACTCTTTGTACAGTTAGTATCACCTAATAAGGGGATAGCTCTGTGGAGGGAGAAAGTATTATGTAGAACACCTTACAGGTATTGGGCCAGATTCTCAGGAGCTGTCACTTGGCATAGCACTGCCTTGCTCAAGAGCCATACACCAGATGAGAATCTGGCCCAGTGTAAGGACCTCCTACCCTGAAGCTCACTGAGGCAACTGCTCTTTCAATTAGAAGCCCCCAATGCCGCTTTACATGTGTATTTGCTGATGGGGAAATAGTCAAAACCGCTCCCATTCATTATGGCAAATTAATTTAGCAAAATAATCAAGATCAAAAAAGGCAGGAGCCGTTTGCACAATAACAGGAAACGTCATGACAAAAGAACTACTTCATAGCGTGATTGTAATGGAACGGTCCCCTGGTAACGGCTTTGCAGTGATGATCATACACTTCGACGTGGCCATGCAACATGTACATGAGGTATTAGGAGAAATGCAGTGTCTTCCCCTTTTCCTAGCCCCTCGCTCTTCTTTCCATTATTTCCCAGGGGGAAATCTTGACCCTGTCAGTAGGTGGGCCTGGAGCTAAGGGGCAGCCCACCTTCGCACCCACAGATGGACCTACAAGGGCCAGGAACTCTTGGCTGTAGCCATGAGTTGCTCTGTGGCTGCACAACCTCCCCCCTCCCCCCAACCAAGGTAGCCTATGGCTTTGCCCCTGCTCCCTATCCCTAGATATGGCAGTGAGGTGTCTGGCATTCTTGTGGGGGTGGGTGGAGTCTCTGCAGCTGACTGACAGCTGGGGAGACACCAGAACTGCCCCAGTTCTGCTGCCCAGGAGTGGTAGGATGCCAGGAGTGTATGTAAGGGATGGGGAGCGCTCCCACAAAACAACATGCTGCTAGAGGGTCCACTTCTACACAAATCGTCCTGCCCTGCCCTTCAACCCTACCGAGGAGGAATCATGGCCACCTAGGCAGCTATAGCCCTTCCCCCCATGGAGTTCCAAAACATCCAACTGCATTGCTCAGACTGGTCCTGGGTCCAGCACCGGTTACCCTCAGCCAGGAGTCCAAGCACCTCCGATGCACTGATTGAGATGCACTGTGCTCAAGCCACACCGACAAGTCCTTGGGAGTGCTTAGCCATGAACACAGGCTGGTCATTCCAGCGATGGGAAGAATTCTGCCCTGGGCAGCTGGGGGTTCGGGGGTAGGCGGGGGCGTGTGTGTGAAACCTTGTTTTTCTCCTGCTTCGCTGTGATAAAGTGCTTTCCTCTGGCTCCTCACCAAGCAGCAGTTACCACTGGCAACAATCACCGAAGCATTGTCTGTGGGGTGGGAGGGGAACTGGCCTGAAAGTTAAGTCAACAAAAAAGATCCACCATGATGCTAGACTAAAACAGCAATGGGGGGTGCTGCTTGACAACGTCCTGTGCCATGGGGAACGTGGGCATGCAACTGGAAGGGCTCAGTCGGGCACAGCGTGTGGTGCCCTTGCCTCTGGGACACGGGGTTCTTCAAGCCCTGCACTGTGAGGGGGGGGGGGTCCACCCGCTCTGCTGACACTGAGCTGGCAGGAGATGTGGCTCTATTGAAGGTGCTGCCCTTTGCAAAGGCAGAAGCTCAGTACTTGGTCCTGCTAGTGAAGGCAGGGGGCTGGACTCAATGACCTTTCAAGGTCCCTTCCAGTTCTAGGAGATAGGATATATCCATTAATTTATTTATTTTATTTATTAAGCACGAGGCTGCTGCAGGTTGAGCCTAGATCCAAGGCTCTGGCAACTTGAGATCCTCAGTGGTCCAGTTACTTTATGAATGGACTATGGCTGTGGCAGATGGGTTTAAAACCAACCCCTTGGCTGCTGCCTTGCTTGGTCTGTTACAGGGTGATTCAGACAAGTTGAGCCTCCTGGGGGAAAGTCCTGATCTTGTGTGTTCCCTTCTGGGAGTCTGAATCTCCTGGGGAAACAAGGAGGCTTATACAGGAAGGGGAGTTGGGGGCAAAATGCTCTCCACAACACTCTGAGGCCTGGATCCACAAAGGGACTTAGGGGCCTAGAAAATCACAAGAACAACACTGCAATCCACACAGCCTGCGGTAGGCGTGTAGGCTCCTGTACAACGAACAGAGAGAGAGGCGCCTTACGATGTGATCTGCACACGCCAGCACACTAGCTGGGGAGCCGCCTAAGCTAGCCAATGAGAGATGCTGATGAGGGTGTGTTCTCAGCCCTGCTTCTCTCTGAGTTCGGCTGCAGGGAGGTGACTGATGATCCACTAATGGAAACCCGCTGCCTGGTGCCAGGCAGGGTAGGAACCAGAGTTCGTTCCTGTCTGAATGAGTCAGGCACTGGCCTCACTAGAGGCAAAAGAGGAGGTGGTGACCTTTATAACTTTAGCCCCGTGATTAGGGCCATCCCTTGAGAAGTGGGAGACCTTATCCAGTAGGTGGCCTCTGAGCAAGCCGACCAGATTGTGGCCCATGGGTGAGCTTGGTGGAAGAGTACCTATCTCCCCCGGGTTCGTGGATCACTCTGGGTTTAGCTGCGAGGTAAGTGTCCAGGCAGCCAGAGGGAAACAGCAGTGCCCGCCTAGAGGCAAAACCTAGGTGCCTAGGGAACTTTTACAGTGAAAATTGAGACACTGAGTGAGTTTAGGTGTCCACAGGGTTCAGTGGCAGCCAAGCAGGGCCGGCTCCAGGCACCAGCGCAGCAAGCAGGTGCTTGGGGCGGCCAACGGAAAGGGGCGGCATGTCGGGTTCTTTGGCGGCAATTCGACAGCGATTCCGTCAGTCCCTCTCGGAGGGAAGGACCTGCGCTGAATTGCTGCCGAAGAATGAAGCGGTGGTGGTAGAAGTGCCGATCGTGGCTTTTTTTTCTTTTTATTTTTTTTCCCGCCACTTGGGGCGGCAAAAACCCTGGAGCTGGCCCTGCAGCCAAGCAGGTGTTTTGTGGATCATGGGGGTACCTAAAGCCCAGACTTAAGCACCGACACCTCTATGAAGCTTTGTGGATCTGGACCCTAATCTCTATGGTCTCCACTACCTTGCTGCAGCCTCTGAAAACAGACAGTTTTCTTCTCCCTGCCTGCCTGAAAACAAATCAAGAACCAATGCTATGTATGTGCTGCACTTCCACGCAGAAGGCAGCCTGCCTGTGTTCTAGGGGGTTGCAGATGAGGGGCACTTCTACAGTGAGGGTCATGCAGGGCTTTCTCTTCTCTCTCATGGGCTGGATTTTTAGTGTCGCTGAGTTCCCCAAGCTCCTACTGGCTTTAAGTAATGCCTTGAGCAGCACTTCAGCTAGCCCTAAAAGGGCATCCTTGGCCATTTGTGCATGGAAAGTCCATCATTAATTTAAATTAAATGTTGTGCCAGATAGGTCCTTGTTTCCATTCCTTTGAATCCAGCATTTGCTGGTGCCTGTCCATGGCAAATGCCACAACATGACCATGTAATGCCCATGGCAGTGGTTACTTTGGAAACAACCCCACTAGGTAGTAGGTGATTTATGGGAATATCTGACTGAACATATGACAGCATGTCCTAAATGCTGCTGCTGAGGTCTATAATCTTCTGGGACCCTCACTGTTCGGGGTGGGATATTTACATAGGAGCAGCCACAGCACAAACTGTGCAATAATTTGGAAGGCCTCCACAGAATTGCTTTCTCCGTGTTGTGCTTTTTAATGCACCAATGTCTCAAACTGGCAAACACTAAAGGCTCTATAGCAGTGGTTCCCAAACTGGGGTTTGCAAAATGTTACAGGGGGTTCTCGGGGGAAAAAAATCCCTAATGGCGGACAGAGCTGTCCCTAGGGACCCAGACCCCAGGCACCATGGGGCCAGCAGCCTGGAGTCCCTGGACTTCCAAGAGCTAAGCAGACCAAAGCAAGCATATCTATCACACTGAGGAGATTTAAACTTCAAGACTCCTTATAAGAAATGGAAAGGGAGGTGGATATTTTTTGCTGTTTTTAAAATTAAATAGGCAGCTAGTATAGTTTTTAAAATTATGATGAAGAACAAGTTTAAGCTTTGTTGTAACGTGCGTTGTTTGCCTGGACTGCTCAAGACCTGAATGCTTGTGTAGGAGAAACTCTTTAGGTTGGCTTCTTAAATATCTTCATGCTGGTTTCACAGCTGATACTCCTTGATGAAACATAGCCTGTTATAAAGACAAGGCTGCTTATTCAAAGTGATACAAGCTACGAAAGTGAGATCTTGGAAGAGTGTTGCCATTTTCATAATGTAATAAAAATACTGTAATGATTAATAATAATAAATAGTGTGTAATAAGCATGGCATCAAAACAAATTTTATATTTCCAAGATCACTGCTTTTATAATTTATACTCAGGTAAAGGAGAAAATCCCTGGAAATATTCATTTTTAGGAGCGGGGTTCACGAGATTTGACATTTTAGTGAAAGGGGTTCATAGGTTGTTAAAGTTTGGGAACCACTGCTCTATAGGCTACAGCCCTGCTGGGGTGGGTGATGGAGGAGCCAATATTACATTTCAGGGGGAGAAGGATAGGGGGATTGGAAAACACTCTTTGATGGAAAATGTGGCTTTTGCAAGGTAACTTTGGATGATTTTTTTTCCTCCAAGGTATTTAGGTGCCTAACTCCCATTGATCTCAATCTCTGGTAGTTAGGAGCCTAAATACCTTTGAAGTCACTTAGGCACTTTTGAAAATGTCACTCATCATGTGTTCTCAAAGAGTCCCAGACACTTATTATGTAAGAGACAGAGCTTCTAACACATGGAGGTGAAAATAAACTTTCAAGTGGCCAGTCTAGAAAGATCACTACAATAATAGCAACTGCTCTAGTGCCTGAGCAGATATTTCAGCGGGGCATGTCTGATATTTCATCCTGTAGCAAGTCTCAAGCCCGATGTTAAATCAAATCAGCTTGGTGCGTGCCCTGGTAATAGGAGGGTGGGTAATAATGACTAAAGGCCAAATGCTGAGAGACTGGGTGCACAGTATCCGTTTGGATACTAATGAGAACTATAAAGGTTCAATATCCGTGAAAAGCTCATGTTTTGACTGCTTCCCCACCAATGAGCAGTGAGAATAGGGAGTGTGTTTACAAAGCATTAACATCAGGCAAACTGATGGGGGGGGGAGGGATAGCTCAGTGGTTTGAGCATTGGCCTGCTAAACCCAGGGTTTTGAGCTCAATCCTTCAGGAGGCCATTTAGGGATCTGGGGTAAAAAGCCATCAGGGACAGTACTTAGTCCTGCTGTGAAGGCAGGGGACTGGACTCAATGACCTTTCAAGGTCCCCTCCAGCTCTATGAGATAGGAAGGCAATGAAAGGCATGTATGTCCTGGAGGTCACATAGCCCTTTGAGTATGAAGAGGTCTGTCACAAAAGCTGCCTGTTTAATTTACATTATTATCCCAGGTCCTGGATGGCAATAGCTCTAATCTCCATATGTCCTAGGTAGTTTTTTAACTAGCTGTGTGAAGTATCTTGCCAGTGCTCTGTTCTCCACCCACAGAAAGGGCAAAGCATGTATCTTTCAGCTAGGTGATGTTTGCTGCTGCCCTCAGTCTGTAACACAGACAGAGCAAGTATAGTTTCTGCACTGGGGAGAGCAAATGCACAGTGCTTCACTCACTAATTCTGCAGCTGAATTGATACAGAATAGCAGCTACCTCTGGAGGGGGAGGGAGAGGGCCTCTGTATCATTTAAAGGCACAGTACATATTAAACCGATTAGCTTGCCTATGCATAGGTGCTCACCATTTCTCGCCGCATGCATCACCTAGGAGTCTGGTTCTATGCTCAGACTGCACCAGCAATGAAGACTGCTTTCTGCCATCTACAAGTCAATACCTACACCAGGGATGAATTTGGCCCATCCACCTGATCTAGGGAGGTTGGGTCAGGCATAGCACCTGTTGACAGCTCTGGTGCATGTTCTTACAGCAGGATCTTAATATGATCTTAAAGGAGAGGCATTAAGACACAGGGGAAGTGCAGTCTAGCAGGGCCCAAGTGGGCAGAGCTGTTTTCTTGGAGCTCTGAAACCATGAGCAAACTGTTAATAAAAATAAAGAGAGAGAGAAAAGCATGAGTCTCTCACCATTCACTTCTCTCCAAACAGAGTAAGCAGCCATCCAGGAGCCCAGATCTTTCCTGACTCTTCAGTAGCTCGGATAATAAACTCAATAACAGTATTGCTGAAGGTGTGAGGTCTGTAATCTCATAGTAGTGTGTGGCTTAAACTAATGCCTGAGCCTATAAAGCCAAGAAAATGGCTTTCGAGGTTAAAACTCACAGCCACTTCTATGTACAGCTGGGAAACCGCCAGAGGGAAGGATTCATTTCTATTTGTTAATATCGTTCATTTAAATTTTGTACCTGCACCTGGAGACTCTGTAACATATAGCTGCTATCATGACATTGGTATTTTAGATACCAGAGCACTAGACTCCTTGGTGATACTATAGATGGCTAAATAGGCAGCTGCATTGGCCCCAGGAGCAGACCAGGGCACAAACTCTATTCACAGTTTGTTCCCTGGTTGCCATCTTTCCCTGATCTGCTGCTGCTCTCATCCAGTGATGGATTACTTCCCCTTCCACACCAGGCAGCTCTGCTGGTCACCAGTGCTTAAAGTGGATGGCAAACCCAGGGAAAAAACGTCATGGAGCTGACTTGCTGAGGGGTGCACTTGAAGGACTGTCTTCTAAAGCTACTGCTCCCACATTGTGAAAGACCCCCCCCACACACACACTTTTTTTCAGGTTTCAGAGTAGCCACTTTAAGCACTGCTCATTGTGGCATTGCAACATGGGGGGGGGGGAGGGCTAGGCTCTGTACACTCCTTTCCCTTGCCTGCCCACTGCTCCTTGCATGTCAGGGGCGTAGCAGCTTCATCCATCCTGCTCTCTCCTCTGTTGTGAGCAGTGCTGTGCCTCGCAGGTGAAGATAACCAGGCACTTTGTGCTGATTTACTGCCCTGCATGGGCATGTTGGGCAAATAAAAATCTTGTCCTGAACAAACAAAAATACCAAACCTTCTGCTTTAAAAATGCTTCTCTCCTAGGAGCAGAGGAAGCGCCTTAAAATTTGGGGTGGGGAGGGCCCGAACCAAGGCCCTGCCACCACCTTCCCCCCCGCTCACGCCTCTCCGTCCTCTCCCCCTGTCACTCACCCTTATAGCCTGTAAAAAGTGTGTGTGGGGGGACATGATCCCTCCTCCCCTGGCCCAACGCCCCTAGGAATGGGCTCGTTATTCCTTTTGTGGAGTACTGGAGATAACATCAGTGAAGATATGTGTTTAAGAGGCTACAGTAGCATGCGAAAGTCTTTGTGCGGCCAGACTAAAAATAGATCTTCACTTGAAAACAGACAAAAAAATGATTGACTCTGTACATGGTCACAGCCCAGTGCTTCACTTTGGAGGATGAATGGAAAGTAGCGTTTATGTAACATCAGTTGTAAGAGAAGATTATCACAGGGATGTTCAGAAATCGCTGGGTATTTATGAGTTTTTAATAGCATTGGAAATCAATAAATCATTCAGTAGAAAGACAGTCTCTTTTAAAATATGCTGCTGCAGGTTCTTTTAATCGCTGAACTCCCCACGGAGCTCCAATCACTGCACCATTAATCAAAACGATGGTTTTCCAGTTACAGACTGTGAGAAACACACTGAATGGGTGCCTTACAAATGTCTCATTCAGTGTTTACCTGTCACTGGTTTGGCATAGGACTGTCAGCCAATGCAAGATGTCTGTCTGTGTTATCCAGAAACCAGAACCCATGTTCTCTAATGTTTGGGGGCATTTTTTATACTAGTACTGGGCCTGATCCCAACACTCATGCATGTGAGTAACCTTACTCACATGAATAATCCCTTTGAATTCAATGGAGCTACTCACATGAGTTAAGTTATTCACCTGGTTAATTGTCTCCATGACTGGAGGCAGATAGCTAGCCCATAGTTTCAGGTTTAAATTCTATGGTGCTGCAATGTAGCCACTGTCCCATTCTGTTCAGTGGGAAAGTGAAGGCAGCAATTAGAAATAATTATATATAAAATGTATGAGATATGGAAAAAGGGGGAAGTAGACAGCCTTATGGATATTTTTTTCCTGGCTTTAGCTTCCCTTATCAATTTTCTACATTTCTAACTTATATTGATGACTGAGGACAATAGAAAGGAGTTTAAGTATGTCAGGAACAAAGAAATTCTAACTGTTATAGGCCCATTACTAGTGGGAGATGGTAAATTTGTTAATGATGCAGAAGAGGTGAAAGTGTCCAGTAAATATTGCTGTGCTGTATTTGGAAAGAAACAGGATGGTATACTGGTTGCAGGATGATGAAGTACTTTCCAGTTCATTAGTGACTATGGAGGATGTTGTATATCTACTAGGGATAAACATTTTTAAATCAGCAGACCCTGGTAACTTGTACCCAAGATCCCTACTAAAGGGTCACACACTTCATAGTTTGTGTAGGCTGAGCTCCTTGCTCACATTGGGAGCTCCCTGTGGGCTATCTTCCTATACCCCTCTATTTCAGGGACTCCCTGCAGTTCCTCTCTGTTTTTCCCTACCATGGTCCTCCATTTTCCCTCATACAAGCAGATCTGTGTGCAACCCCTTTTCCCCCATAACAGGCATTCTGTTTGGTTCCCTCAATTGACCCCCTCACCAGGAGTTCTTAGTATTCCCCCCGCATTCCTGCCTTACCCCATTTTAGAGTCGGTCTTTCTTCCCCTGCCCCTGTTTGCAACTTCCTCTCCATGCCACGGACTGTGTCATGGCCAGTTAGTGTGCAACAGACTAATGCATTGTAAATTTACAGCCTAATTTACCATGCACTAACTCTCCATATTAGACAAGCCCTCAGTCCCCCATTTTCCCCATTGTGGTTTTCCAATTTTTTCCTGAATCAGTAGGACTTGAACTATTGATTTCTAGAATAATCTCTGTATGCAGTGTTGTGGTAGCCATGTTGGTCCCAGGGGATAATATCGTATATTGGCAGTCTTTCAAGCTTACACAGAGCTCTTCTTCCAGTCGTTGTCTTTACCTAAGAGAACAGCCAAAGAGTTGTTTGAGGAGATCTCTGGCCCATTTATGTTAGTTTTTAATAAATCTTGGAGTAGCAGGGTAAGTCCAGAAGATTGGCAGAGTGATAATGTCATGCTAGTATTCAAAATGGCCAAGCAGGATGACTCCAGTAATTATAGGCTGTTTAGTATGACATCAACCCCAGGCAAAATAATGGAAAAGCTGCTACGGGATTCAATCTATAAAGAACTAATGGATAGGGATATAATCAATGCCACTCAACATAGTTTTATGGAAAATAGGTCCCACAAAGAAACCTGATTTCATTTTTCTGACGAGAGTACAAGTATTATCACTTATTATCTTGGGTAATACTTTTGGATCATTGGCAAATTTTGCCACCTCACTGTTTACCCCTTTTTCCAGATCATTTATGAATAGGTTGAACAGCTCAGGTCCCAGTACAGATCCTTGGGGGTCCCCTCTCCATTATTTACCTCTCTCCATTGTGAAAACTGAACATTTATTCCTACCCTTTTGTTTCCTATCTTTTAACCATTTACTGATCCATGAGAGGACCTTCTAGGGTGACTAGATGTCCTGATTTTATAGGGACAGTCCCGATTTTTGGGTCTTTTTCTTATATAGGTTTCTATTACCCCTAACTCCCTGTCCCGATTTTTCACACTTGCTGTCTGGTCACCCTAGGACCTTCCATCTTCTCCCATGACTACTTTAATTTTCTTAAGATCCTTTTATGAGAGACCTTGTCAAAGGCTTTCTGAAGATCTAAGTACACTACATCCATTGGATCACCCTTGTCCACATTTGTTGGCCCCCGACAGAATTCTAATTGGTGAGGCATGATTTGCCTTTATGAAAGCCGTGTTGACTCTTCCCTGACAAATTGTGTTCATCTGTGTGTCTAATAATTCTGTTCTTTACTATCATATCAACCAATTTACCTGGTACTGAAGCTAGGCTTACTGGCCTGTAATTGCCAGAATCACCGCTGGAGACATTTAAAAAAAACAATCTTACATTATTAGGGCTCTAAGCCACTGTTGCACAGCACAGAGGGAACCAGAGTTACAGGGCAGGTTATGACAACTCCCTTACTGGTCTGGGTTGAACCACAAAGTGTTATACTCTAACTTCTCGGTGTGTATGCCATGAACATAACACTTTGAAAGATGCATCCTGAGGGCACCATCTGCTTGAAACCTAGTCAGTTTCAAACACTGAGTCAAAAGTAGTTGCAAGTCCAACACCCACATCTGTGTCTCTACAGGTGATTGTTGTGGTTTCACAATCCCCTCTTCCTATGCTGTTCTGTCCCTTGTTGTTTGTGTGGATCTTTCCCCACAGCAACAAGGGAAAACAAAATGGCTGTTCAGGAGACACAGCGAAAGTGACTACACCATTTTCAGACAGAGGTGTGATTATTTTTAAGTTGCTGTCCCTTTAAAAATCACCATTATAATAGTTAAACTCTCTTGTAGAAGTAGATAGCTGTTCTCTAAAAGCATTGCGCAGTGAACTTTTGTCTGAAGGGAACGTTAAATTCTGCCGCCTTGTGCTTTGTTCTTCTGGTGTTGTGAACAATGGCACTTACATTTAAAAAAGCAGGAGCCAATACTATAATTTTGTTTTATCATAACAAAAGCGCACAATCAGGATGACAAATGTAATATGTTTTCTTCGGTGCAGCTAGACAATAGATGCATAGAAATCAATTGTAGTAGGAGTTGGGCATATTGTTACATTAAAAACATTTTAAAGATTACAGTGCAAGAAAGTTCCAGTAATGCCACATTGGAGCTTGGATTAGGGACTGTGCCTTTTGGTCCGCATTTGTACAGCGCCTAGCATAATAGGGCCTTGATCCCTGATTGGGGCTACCACAATACAAATAAAAATGATTGTCACAGTTGCAGGGCTAGCTCCATCTGTCCCCTTTCTGCTCTCTAGGAGTGCACCCCTTTGGACACTACTATTGGCCTTGTGCTCTGATACCTCAAGGGTGGAATTGCACAATTTCCCCACTCTTACACCGTGTCCTGTAGCCCAGGGTCCTGTCTATCTGCCATGCTTACCCAGCAGGTCCACTGAGTTCAGACCTCTGTAGTCCTTCCCTCTGGTAGTCTGTGACTAGTGGTGAGTATGGTGACAAGACAGCCTGTTCTTACACCAAAGTATTGCTTGTTTTCACAGTAGGAACAAAGCATTTAGAGAGAGAAGGGTGTTAACCATCTACAAACATGCCTATCTTCCCCAACAGCTTACCATCACTGATGGTAACATAGTCAGGCCGAGCTTCTTCCAACACCCCAGCAGGTGCCTGGATCTTACTCTGGTTCTTCTGTATGATTCTCTCTCTGTCTTTAAGTTGCTATAGTCGTCTTCTTCTTCTTTGTTCCTGGGTTTTGACCCTTCCGTACAAAGCTCATTTTGAAGGTTGGCTGGGGAGGCGTAAAATATGAAAAGCCAACAGTTGGGGCATTGTCCCTTAACAGCCGTCAAGTGTTTACAGTGAAGTGGCTTAGCTGAAGCTGTTTTTCTTTATGCTTGTTTTTCCTTGCAGCCCCCTATTAAACTAAACCAATGTATTCCTACAGACTGTACTCCTGAATTACAGAGCAACTCCACTGTTGCATCAATTTAGATGGAATAAAGGGGCCCGAAGAGGCAAAAGTGTTACCATGACCCTGAAACTGTCCAACATTAAACAGTTTTAAACAAGGCTCAGAGGAAGGGCTGGGGGGTTTGCATGGCATCGGCCCATCTTAGGGGAGGCATGGAGCTCTATCTCCCCAGGAGAAGGCACAAGGGGTAGTGTATAGGAAGGTGTTCAACATTCGCTCTTCTACTGGCCAGTGCAGTAGGGGTGGAATCAGCCCATAGCCCATAGCCTTGACTCTGCCTCACCCTCAGAGCGGCCCTTGCACTCAGGGAAGCCCAGTGGGTGGGACTAAAGAAGCTCATTTTAGTGTCTGCGTGTGCGAGGGATGTGACATCATAGATGGCCGATGATGCCTCACAACAGCCCGGGCTAACCTGTCCTGTTGCCTGCTGGCAGAGATCTCTTCCCTCCAGGGGGACACCAGGTCAGAGGGTGCAGTTCATATGGCCATGCAAACAGGATGGGGCAGGCACAGATGGGTTTGCTCAGTGCTTCACTGTCTTAGCTCAGTCTCCTGTAACACAGGGAAAATCCCCCTTCCCCCATCTTTGCTTTTCGGTTATTACCCCCCCCACACCCCATGTATTTCTAAGGGTTAGTTACAGGAAAGGACTCCACTCACGAACACAGCACAGAGCACGCACACAGCACAGCTGTGCATAGGTACAAAGAGCAGCAACCTTCACCATGGCTCTCAGGTTTCAACCCTTCACAGGCTGCATGTGACCTCCCAGCTTGCCTATATTTCTGGTGCTTGCAATCCTGTCAATGTGCTGGTGTAAGTAAAGCTCTCGAGACCATTCATAAAAAGGCTAGAATTGGGAACTGAAGAGTTACCAGAAAAGCAAATTGCTTTTCCACAAACTCAAGGTTTGCTTTAGTTTCCAGAGGGTTCGGTAATTGCACTGAGACCAGGGAAACAATGGCAATGTAACAGCAGAGCTCCTCCACTCCCATCCAGATCATTCTCCCTCTCTGCAGGGGACTCCTTGTCTTATCAGCCTGCCCTGTTATTTCCTAATCTATGGAAGCAGGCTTATTTCAGTTAGCTGCCTCAGTCAGCAGGTGCATCTACCTCCGTGAACTCTTTGATTTTACTTGACCGACTTGCTCAGTTACCTAATACAACAGTTACCCAGTAGCCGTATGGAAAGGGAAGAAGACTCTCTGGTGTAAAAGCCCCGGGGCAGGAACTCGTGTGTAGCTGGTCAAAATTTGGAATTTTCAGTTTGTGGGAAATATTGACACTTCAAAAAAAATTGTCTTTAGTTTGAATCAGAACCAAAATGAATATTCTTGAAATTTTCCATGAGTTGGAATTTCAGAAAAAATTAGGTTTGGGGGGGAAAATTATTTCAGAATTCTGAAATTCTGCTTCAAAGTTGTTTCATTTTTGTATTTTTATTTGTACATTATTATAAACTATTTCACATGGATGATGACTACCAATTGAAATATTCTCTTTTAATTTAATTTTTATCTTTCAAATAATTAAGGGCAGCTGCTACTTAAACATTTTATCATCTTTTCTAGATCAAAGTGTCTCCTCTTTCAGTGGTCATGAAACAGTTTTCTCCTTGGACATGAGTAGCTGAGCTTCAGCCTTTTAAGGTCAAATTCAGACCCTGCGTAAGCGGCTGCAACTCCACTGAAGTCAGAGGTGTACCTGCAATTGATGAACTGTAGTGGGAAATCACTGTGTACTAGCCCCTTTGATAGCTTCAAATCCTGCATCTTGGCAGGTGGTTAGACTAGATGACCCTTGTGGTCCCATCTGATCCTATGGTTCTATGATTCTATGGCTCTATGATTCAGGCTTCTGTGCAAAACGTAGTATATTTGCCTAGCCAGGCCACAGTGAGACTGCTGCTTGCTCCTCCAGCCCCTTCACATTCCCCTGGTAGTCGTGTTGTGGTCCACAACCCTTTGATGTCATGCTAGCTGGTGACCGTCGCAGGATTATACACACATCTGCAGAGCGTACTGGGAACAAGGAACACCTCTTCCCACTATCTTTGCTGTGCTCACTGTCTCCTATCTGCCCCTGAAAAGATAAATGCACCATCATGTTCAATAAACAGCAAAACCAACCACACATATGAGCACAGCCCATCTTACCTTGGCTCCCACTGCGGGTAAGCATCTGTTAGTTACTGTGGAATGTGAGTAGCAATACTAGTTTGCACTTGCACAGAGCTCTGTCATCTGCAGTCCTCAGAGCGGGCATGGATCACTAGTCCTGTTTTATAATTGGTATAACCAAGTATAGAGATTTAAACCAAAGGGAATGAGAGGCGCTGTTGTCTAGTGGATAACAAGGGGTTTGCTGAGGTGCCAGTTCTGTTCCTGAGTCTGCCACAACTTTCCTCTGTGCCTCATTTGTCCCCTTTGGGGAAGGAATGAAGATGCCAGCCCCCTCAGCATGGTGGCTTTGTCTCTTCATCTGTATTTGTGCTGCACCTGGAACAGTGAGACCTTGAGCCTGATTTGGGCTTCTGGGTGATATTGCAATATATGGACTAAGGAAACAATAGAGAGAAGTGTATGTTTCTGCAATGACTGGTAACTCAGACCACCTGAGCTGAGTCTGTTTCTGCAAAGTCTGAAGGAATCTCCTTTACCTTGATAGTAAACCAGGCAATTTCCAGCCAAACTAATTTTCCAAGACCAAGTTACAGTGGGTATAAATTAAGAGCTTACAATCAAAAGTGGTTGCAACTTTAGCTGTGGAGAGGCTCCCTTTCTGTAATAAACTTATTAATATTGAGGAGGGAGTTTGGCTCCACATTCCAACACTCAGGAGGCATCAAGGAGATGCCCAGGGCTGTCCCAGTGTTTGATGACTTAAGTTATTGTGGCAGTTTCTGGCTCTGTTGGGAGGAAGGCATTGTGGCCAATGGCATCTGTCCAAACTCAGCTTGTTTGCTGCAGACAGAACAGGATAAAATTTGTTTTATCCTAAAATTAGGATCAACAGGAGAACGTATTGCCATGTGGCACTTCAGCAAAGCTGTCTGTGCCTCTGAGTATGTTTCTTAATTGCCGATTTGGAACAACATGCCCCATGTGGTCAGTTCCTTATTACAGTGGCACATTGTGCCTTTTCCTTCAGTACACGCCCTCTGGATGAGCATCTCTGAAACCCAGCTCTCCCCTCACTCACCACTGTGTGATTAGAGCACTGGAGCATTAACCGACTGGCCAACCAGGAGGCGAACGCTGAGCCTGCAGCAGTCCTGGAATACCACCAAATACCAGCCTCTGACACTCCTTGCAAGAGAAGTCCCCAGTTTTCACTGAGTCCTCTTTCCCCTGTCGTTCGCCTCTTCTGATGAGGAGGGGAAGGAGACAGGCGCAAGCTGCAGTGTTCTCTGTTGTGAACAGTGAATTTGTTTATAAATATGTTGATCTTTCCATGACACCTTCTACCTTAGACTTCTAATAATTGTGCTTTGTTTCGCTGGGTGTGGGGCCTCCTTCCCAACGATGATGAACTGAAGGTGTCTGTGGGTTCTGGAATGGGCTGCATACTTCCTACACCATGGAATGGAATGGTGTTTAAAAATCTGGCAGCATGATCATGCAAATACTATTGAGTCTCTTCTTCCCCCCGTGTTAAAATATTTCTGAAGTCCTACGGATACATGGAAGGGATGGGGATAGTGCAACGTATCCATTATGTGCTTTAAAAAACACTACTATTTTTTAACCTAGCAGATGCCTCAAACACAGAAAAGGGGTGTGACGTTGTGCAGTCTATATGGTTTTATAAAAATATAAGTGAATATAATGTAACTGGGATATGCTTCATGCAAAAGGTCTCTTGTAAGGTTTCATTACAAAGCTCATAATCTACTGAGTGTGATCATCCTATTTGTAGAAATGTACCACTCTTGTATCTAAAACTAGAAATATAAAACATAACTCTGAGGGCCTATTGTAATTATGTAAAGTGTGGGCCATTAAGGATGGTTTGGAATCTTGATGACTCCCATTGTCTGCAGATGGCTGTATTTACCTGTGAGTCTTCCTGTATATGTGTGTGCTGGCAAGTGAGTAATGAAGTCTTGCAGTGACATGTGATCATGTCACCTGAACTGGATTCCATCTTTAACCTGGTGCTTTTCCAGTGAGGGGGGGTGTAAACCCAGAGGGACAAAGGGTTCCCGCCTTATGCAAAAGATATATAAAGGGGTGGAAGAGAACAAGGGGAGAGAGGAGCCATCATGAAGAATCCCCTAGCTATCACCTGAGCTGCAACAAGAGCTGTACCAGGGGAAAGAATTGTGCCCAGGCCTGGAAGGTGTCCAATCTGAGAAAAAACTTACTGAAGCATCTCTGAGGGTGAGATTATCTGTATTCAGTTTGATTAGGCATAGATTTGCGCATTTTATTTTATTTTGCTTGGTGACTTACTTTGTTCTGTCTGTTACTACTTGGAACCACTTAAATCCTACTGTCTGTATTTAATAAAATCACTTTTTATTTAGTAATTTACTCAGAGTATGTATTAATACCTGGGGGAGCAAACAACTGTGCATATCTCTCTATCAGTGTTATAGAGGGCGAACAATTTATGAGTTTGCCCTGCATAAGCTTTATGCAGGGTAAAACGGATTTATTTGCGTTTAGAGCCCATTGGGAGTTGGGCATCTGAGTGCTAAAGACAAGCACACTACTGTGAGCTGTTTTCAGGTAAACTTGCAGCTTTGGGGCAAGTGATTCAGACCCTGGGTCTGTGTTGGGGCAGACGGGAGTGTCTGGCTCAGCAAGACAGGGTGCTGGAGTCCTGAGCTGGCAGGGAAATCAGAAGCAGGGGTAGTCTTTGCACATCGGGTGGCAGCTCCCAAGGGGGTTTCTATGATCCAACCCGTCACAAGGGGTTGATCAGTGTCTTAGTGGCTTTATCAAACATGTCACCAAGCAAGAGGGGGAATATTCTGGCAATAACAGCATCTGCCAGTACTTTGTACAGAAGTGTCTCCCTTCTGCCCCCAAAACTTTAAGCAGTTTAAACTGTACCAGGGATCAGGGCTCTGTAACAGCCATTGATTGCATCTAGCGCTGCTGACAATAAAAATCCAAAATCACCATAGCTGCAATACTATTCCCTCCCCTGTGAAAGCAAATCATCATAAGCTCATTTAAAAAGTGTAAGTGTTCCACATCAGGGCATACTGTGGCTATATTGGCATTCACCTTATCTGTCCGGTATAACCCAAATGAGTTGTCATCAACCCTCAAGGTCCGCCATCTTTGACAGATCAGTAAATGCTGCCCAAGTTCAATCCAGCACCTCACTGAGCACCTGCTATACTGTATGACCATTTGTCCCGCAATGAGGAGCAGGAGTAGAACCACATCATCATCCCATTGATCCATGTCTTCTACCCATTTTTATAGGGAATAACAAGGAGGGGTGACATGGTCAGGAACTGCCATCTGCAACTGCATCAAGGTGCAAGACAGGACCAACAACCCACAACAAAACAGTTCCTAGAGTGTCTCCCTGTGATACACAGAACCTTGAGGTACACCCCTGTAATGTAGAACTAATGTCTCATATCTATAATGGCAGCGTGGACACAGATATGCACCTGTAAGCAGCATTATACCTGTATCCAGTACAGCATATGTGGACTCTCAGGCACAAGTCTGGGGAGCCCAAGGGAGCATTTACATAAGCCAGTATTGGGCTACGTGCACAAGTGTAGACATAGCCTTAGTCTGTGGTGAGAGTTGGTTATTTTGGCGTAGATTCACTACGCTGGGGACATGAGAGACCCATGGAAGTGGGATGGAACTTGTGGAACTGTTCGGTGGGTTAGAGAGCGGGGTGGGGAGGAGGAGGAAGGTGATCCACCTAAGGCTAAAAGACCTGCTGGAATGTCAGAACCACATAATTACTGATTGCAAAATAGGGTCATTCTTCCGGGCCTTCCATAAGGACATGGTGGTTTTAGCACAGCTCTGCAAAGCAGAGATTCCAGTGGTCTAATCCTAGCTGTGACACTAGCCATCTTGGGTGCTTGTATGGCCCCATTGCCATAGTGCCTGGGCATGTCACAATCCTCACAACTCCCCTATAGGTAGAGAAGTATTAAATAAGTCTACATGGATAAATCCTCAAATATGTAAAAAGGAGTTATAAAGAGGATGGTGATCATTTGCTCTCCATGTCCATTGAGAGTTGGACAAGAAGCAATCCACTAAGTTTGCAGCAAGGGAGATTTTGATTTGATATTAGGAAAGTTGAGGATAGTTAAGCACAGAACAGGTGACCTAGGGAGGTTGTGGAATCCCTGTCACTGGAGGTTTTTAAGAACAGGTTGGACAAGTATCCTTAAGCCTGTCTCAGAGCAGGACAATGGACTAAATGCACCTTGAGGTCCCTTCCAGCGTTACATTGCTATGAGCCCCGTTTTGCAGCGAGGCACAGAGACTTGCACAGCATCACGGAGAATGTCTCTGAAAGGGCAGGAATCGAACCCAGCTCTCCAGAGTCCCCATCCACAAGACCATCTTTCCCTCTAGATGATTGCTGGAGGGTCCTTGTAGCCCTACATTTCAATTGTTCTATAAAAGTAGGTCTGGATCCACATCTGAATGCGCCCAAAGTGTTCTGGGATAGTGAGTCGGATCTGATCCAACCTCTCAGAGAAATGCATGTGTGTACCTGCGGATACAGATCCATTATTTCATAAGGATCAAAACAAGATTTCAACTTTTTTAAATGCATAAATTGAGAGAAAGCTGAACAAATCTATTCCTTTCTATGTAATTACTAAACTATTGAAACAGCATGACTCTAGCCATACACTGTCTCGCTGGAAAATCCTGCAGCCTTATTAATCTGCTTGAAATAGTTATAGCTCTAAAGAAATGCCAAAGTCAGCATGCTGAATGCAGCTGAGCACTTCCAAAACAAAATGATGATCTTCAGCAGGGAAAGTGGAGTGAATCTATGGCAATGCACAGGGCCGGCTCTGGCTTTCTGGCCGCCCCAAGCAAAAAAAAAAATAAATAAACGCGGCGGCCAGAACAGCAAAGCAAAAAAAACCCAAAAAACCTGCGGCGCGGCCGGAGCCAGGGTGCAGGAGGACTTCCTGCCCTGCAGATGTGCCCTGGCTAGCGGGAGCAGGGGGAGGGAGCTGGGGGGGAGAGAGAAGGGGGCTGCCACGTGGCCCCTCCCGCCGTGCCCCCTGCCGGGAGGGCTCCGCACCACTCCGGTCGGCGGGGAGGGAAGGATGCGGGCTGCCCTGCCGGGCTTGCTGCAGGGTGCTCTCGTCCTCCATGCCGCTGCCCCCTACAGAGCGGCCGGGGCGGAACAACAACACACACACAAAAAGCGGCCGTGCCGCCCTAGGATTGAGCGGAATGCTGCCTCCTACAAGCTGCCGCCCCAAGCACCAGCTTGCTCGGCTGGTGCCTGGAGCCGGCCCTGGCAACGCAGTTCATTATTGTTTCATTAGTAGAGTTAACCTGCTAACAGAATGAAACCAGTGACCATGTCCAGCTCTGTAATTTTTCTGCCCTTGAAAGCATTAGTGGCTTGAGGGCCTCTTTGGATATATCTGTTTAGTACGCAATGGAGAAAAGGTTTGAATTAACATTTAATTGCAATGCTCTTGAGCGCTAAAGAGCTCTTTAAAAGGCCACGTTGTAATCACGCTTGGCTGAGATGCTGAAGCACCGTTGGCAAAGAGATCGTGCTCAAATGGGCTGGGGCTGTCATTTGACAAAGGCAAAGAATCACAAAGAGAGGCGCCCTGTTCTCACTCCGAACAAGGAACTTTCTGACAACAAAGAAAACAGCATTCTCCTTAGAGCTGCAGAACATGGGCCTTGTTTACACAGGGCCAGGGGGAGGTCAACTAATCCACAGCTTCTTGCTGCGTGTCAAGTAACATGCATTCTGCAAGCCACAGTAACAGCCGGCCCATGGGACAGTGTGCCCTCATTCGGTGCACATCACTGTGTGCACGTGGCAGTTTGCTGCAACCTGAGAGCATGGTGTTCTCAGCCAGGGCCGACTCTAACTTTTTTGCCGCCCCAAGCAGCAAAAAAAAAACGCTGCCCCGCCGTAACACCCCCCCCACCGAGTGCCGCACCGCCGAAACCCCCCCCGCTGAGCGCTGCGCCGCCGAACAACCGCAGCCCCCCACCGCGCCGCCGAACACCCCCCACCCCTGCCGCGCTGCCGAACACCCCTCACCCCCCGCCGAGCGCCGCGCCGCCAAAACCCCACCGAGCACCGCGCCGCCGAACAGCCCGCCCCCCGCCACGCTGCCGAACACCCCTCGCCCCCCGCTGAGCGCCGCACTGCCGAACACCCCCGCCCCCCGTGGAGCACCGCGCCGCCAAAACCCCCGCCCAGCGCTGCGCCGCCGAACACCACCGCCCTCTGCGGAGCGCTGCACTGCTGAAGCCCCCCCGCGCGGAGCACTGCCAAACACCCCCCGCGGAGCGCCGAGCTGCTGAAACCCCCCCCGGCGAGCACCGCGCTGCGCTGCCCCCCGCCACCCCAAGATTGGCCGCCCCTTACCAGGTGCCGCCCCAAGCACGTGCTTGGTTGCCTGGTGCCTGGAGCCAGCCCTGTTCTCAGCCGGTATCCCATGCTCCTTTGCTTCGCTGCTGAGCAGGGTGCATTCTAGGATTTTTCTTTCTGGGCATTGTGGGATGCATAGCAGAAGCCAGGAGAGTTGAAATTTTTTACAAGTTCCCATGATTCATCTGTCCCTGCCTAGTACTCTCTTTCTGGGCAGGCTAGCACCATTTTCAAATTGTGGTTGGCCAGCATGGACCCAACCATGTGCCGCGCTGCTATGCTGGCAGCCTCCAATACACAGAGGCCGCCTGGGCTGTATTTCAGCCCTCAAAGCCAGATGAATTCAGCCATAGGTGCTGACTTCCTCAGTTTCTGGGGGGAGCTCAACCCCTGCCCCAGACCCCACCCCCACTCCACCCCTTCCCTCAAACCCCTAACCTGTCTCTTCCCACTCTACCTCTTCCCGCCCCCTCCCCCTACCTCTTCCTGCCTCCGCTCCTCTGCCTCCTGCACGCCGCTGAACAGTTGATCGCGGCAGGCGGGAGGTGCTAGTGGGAGAGAGGGAGACGTTGATCCACAGGGCTGCTGGTGGGTGCTGAGCACCCACTATTTTTTTTTCCCGTGGGTGCTCCAGCCCCAGAGCACCACGGAGTCGGTGCCTATGAATTCAGCTTGGGACTTCATCAGCCGCACCACTGAGCTGATGACCTGCAGCAGCAGCTCCTCCAGCAGCAGGTCGGTCTTCCATGGAGGTGGAACCAGGATGCAGACGAAGTAGAAGAGGAACACATTGAGCAACAGGACTGGTTTCTGGAGCAGCTTCACAGCCTACAGAGCCATTTCTGGGCTTGGGAGACCAGTGTAGATTGCTGGGAAAGAATCATCCTGCAGATCTGGGATGACCAGCAGCAGCGAGAGAATTTCCAAGATGTGGATGGCAACTTTTCTGGAGCTATGTACAGTACTGACCCTAGAGCTAGAGTGGCAGCGTACCAGTAGGGAAACTAGCCCAGGCAGGGCTCAGGCATACTTACCACTAGGGTATGAATAAGAATTTACTGCCACCAAGGGTTCAGTAAAGACCACGGTGCCATTGTGGGAGCGCTGAGGATGCACCGCAGATGGAGAATTAGCAGGGTGCTAATTAAGTGACTAGGTGAGAATTTGAAAGAACCGCAGCAGATGGCAGAGAGGCTGGTATTGTGATGTGAGCATTTGTCAGAGCAGAACACTGAGAACAGAGACAAGATGTGTGGGTGGGCTGAGGATGAGCCTGTGTTGCATTGAGGCAGCTTGAAGTTTTGTTAGCCTCCAAACTGGGTCCATGGTTCCAGGGGCGTTCTGATTTCCCTCCGCATTTCTTTTCCTTCCCATGGGAGATACAGCTCTGTCTGTCTCAGGCATGTGTTCCCATCCTGGCTTGTGAACGGAAAAGGAACTTTAGTTTTAACAAATGCAGTGCCTGCTTCTCTTCCATCAATCAACTTCTCTTGGCATCAAATAAGAGCCCCACTGTGGCCAATGCTGAATTCCTTCTGTAGAAGAAAAAGATCCTATTTACCCTGAAACCTTCATTTATGGTGGAGTGGCACACACATCCCAGACATACATCTTAACCTTCCCTTCCGTTTCTGCTCCCTACTTCCAGTGCCATTCAGTGGATGACCCTCCACCTGAATAAAGGTTTCTACAACCCGGAGGCAGTATATCCGTGGGGAGCATGGTAATTGCCATGCATGGTAATCTGCACTCAGGTACCGTGCTGCTGGGAGATCAGATAGACAGACGGACAAACAGTTCCGGGAACCTTCTGGATGAAAGATGCTATGGGAAGATAAAGTATTGTTACAACACTGGGATGACAGTCCTATAAATAACGAGGAGTCCTTGTGGCACCTTAGAGACAAACAAATTTATTTGAGCATAAGCTTTCATGGGCTAAAACCCACTTCATCAGATGCGTGAAATGAAAAATACAGTAAGCAGTATATATATACAGCACATGAAAAGATGGGAGTTGCCTTACCAAGTGGGGGTTCAGTGCTAACAAGGCCAATTCAATTAAGGTGGACGTGGCCTATTCTCAACAGTTGAGAAGAAGGGGTGAATATCAACAGAGGGAAAATTACTTTTTGTAGTGGCCCATCCACTACCAGTCTTTATTCAGGCCTAATTTGATGGTGTCCAGTTTGCAAATTAATTCCAGTTCTGCAGTTTCTTGTTGAAGTCCGTTTTTGAAGTTTTGTTGTTGAAGAATTGCCACTTTTAAGTCTGTTATCGAGTGTCCAGGGAGACTGAAGTGCTCTCCTACTGGTTTTTGAATGTTACAATTCTTGATGTCTGATTTGTGTCCATTTATTCCTTTGTGTAGAGACTGTCCGCTTTGGCCAATGTACATGGCAGAGGGACATTGCTGGCACATTATGGCATATATCACATTGGTAGATGTGCAGGTGAACGAGTCCCTGATGGTGTGGCTGATGTGGTTAGGTCCTATGATGGTGTCCCTTGAATAGATATGCAGACAGAGATGGCAACGGGGTTTGTTGCAGGGATTGGTTCCTGGATTAGTGTTTTTGTTGTGTGGTGTGTAGTTGCTGGTGAGGTACCCCAGAAGTCACCTACTATAGGACAGGCCCAACAAAGAAAGTTACAGAATGCCACTAGCCATCACCTACAGCCCCCAACTAATACCGCTCCAACGCATCATCAAGATCTACAACCTATCCTGAAGGACAATCCCTCACTCTCACAGACCTTGGGAGACAGGCCAGTCCTCACTTACAGACAGCCCCCCAACCTGAAGCAAATACTCACCAGCAACTACACACCACACAACAAAAGCACTAACCCAGTTTTTTATGTTTTTGTTAAAAAAAAAAAAAGTTATACTCTGAATAAACTGCCTATAATGTAAATGCATTGCACAATACTGACCTGAAAGAGAATTATTCATGCACTGGGTGGTGTGGTTAAGAAGAGAGAGAGAGATGAATAGCATCTTGAAAAGGTGTATTTGTGTTTGCAGGCTATCTAGATTACTCATACTTCTGTACACAGCTCAATACCTTTCTTTTTCCATCTATCCCTCCCACTCACGTAACACCTGAAAAACTAGCTACATTTTGCTAATAGTTGAAGGAGGCCTTGATGCTCTGCTCATTGACTTTAATGACGTAAGATCAGGACCTAAATAATGAGCTGATTAATTAGTCCTTGACAGTAGAATAATATAATCGCTGCACACACGCACAATGCAGGGAATGCACTACTTTGATAGCAGAACACTATAACTGCCCATACTGCATACAAGGACTGCACAGTAACAATGTGTTTTCATTTGGAGCAGAAGAGTAACGAAACTTACTCAGTGTCTGAAATGTTCCTGGTTATGTCTTCACTACCCGCCGGATCGGCGGGTAGTAATCGATCTATCGGGGATCGGTTTATCGCATCTTGTCTAGACACGATAAATGGATCCCCAAACGCACTCCCCGTCGACTCCGGAACTCCACCAGAGCGAGAGGCGGTAGTGGAGTCGACGGTGGAGCCGTGGCCGTCGATCCCGCGCCGCGAGGACTCGAGGTAAATCGATCTAAGATACTTCGACTTCAGCTATGCTATTCACGTAGCTGAAGTTGCATATCTTAGATCGATCCCCCCCCCAGTGTAGACCAGCCCACTGAGTCATGCCCTGGGATCACAACACCACGATCATCTTGCAAAATGTTTTTTGAAAACCTGGAGCAAGAATGCAATAGAAATGAAAAGTCATCCTGTTCCGATCTGATTACCAGTGGGATTCTGGAACATGAGTGTGCGCTGTGACTTGCAGACTTACCCTGAGCTGATTGCGTCTACCTTGGATAAGTGCCTTACAGCACTTGCTCTCATTTACCCTTCACTTGTGGAACTGGTAGGGTCAGTACAGTATTACTGCCTCAATTGTGTGTGACTTTGTTACGTGGAAAGGTGCCAATGGCTGTCCTCAGGTGAGTCTTTGATCCAGAGACACTCACAGACTTACTCAGTGAATGTGCCCCGGGCTCTGACAGGCCCTAAGGGTCTGTAGCGGGGCGGCCTGGCTTCCAGGCGCCCCAGGAAGCGATGAGCCAGAAAAGCCGCCAGAGTGGGCGGAGCCACCGCGGCCTGTCCCCGCCCCCCGGAAGTCAAGGGGCGGGACAGGAAGTATAAAGGCCAGGCCCCAGCGCTCAGTAGCTGGCCGGCAGCGGGAGAGGACAGACGCTGGTGCCCGAGCTCCCGCGGACCTGAGCCTGCCGAGAGCCCGGTACCCCGAGGAGGACTGGCCGAGCCTGCCGAGAGCCCGGTACCCCGAGGAGGACTGGCCGAGCCTGCCGAGAGCCCGGTATCCTGAGGAGGACTGGCCGAGCCTGCCGAGAGCCCGGTACCCTGAGGAGGACTGGCCAAGCCTGCCGAGAGCCCGGTATCCTGAGGAGCGGTCTGAGCTTCCCCCCGCTGAGGGCCCAGAGGGAGCGACAGACCTACCTGGTGCTCGGGGCCCGGAGGAGCCCATGATCTGCGACCCAGCAGACGGAACTCAGGAGGAACAGGTACCCATGGAGGAGGAGATGGGAAGTGGCCCGGGGATAGCAGACCCCGAACCCATGTCAGTGTGTTGCGGTCAGGATCCCCACTGACTGCGCGGCAGACGGACTGCTGCGGATAGGGCCCCGGGCTGGAACACAGTGGAGTGGGTGGGCCTGTGTTCCCCCCTGCCACCCCGCGCTGGGTGGCAGTCTCTCCTCCTCCTTGTCCAAGAGGCCTGGGCCACTGACTGACTATTGGTTTGCTGCCCCGCCCTGACCCAGGGCCGGAGCTGTTAATTGTATGCTCAGCCCCTGCCTAAGGGCCTGAGCCCGGAACTGCTAATTGTGTGCTCAGTCCCTGCATAAGGGCCTGAGCCCGGAACTGCTAATTGTGTGCTCAGTCCCTGCATAAGGGCCTGAGCCCGGAACTGCTAATTGTGTGCTCAGTCCCTGCATAAGGGCCTGAGCTCTGAACTGTTAATTGGGTGCTCAGTCCCTGCATAAGGGCCTGAGCTCTGAACTGTTAATTGGGTGCTCAGTCCCTGCATAAGGGCCTGAGCTCTGAACTGTTAATTGGGTGCTCAGTCCCTGCATAGGGGCCTGAGCTCTGAACTGCTAATTGTGTACTCAGTCCCTGCATAGGGGCCTGAACTCTGAACTGTCAATTGTGTGCTTAGCCCCTACCCAAAGGTCGGGGCCTTAACTGTTATTCGCTTTGTAGCGGGGCGGCCTGACTTTCAGGCACCCCAAGAAGGGACGAGCCCCACCCCGGAACTACTACAGGGTCCATCCACACTTTGAGTTGGGGGGTGTAATTTCCAGCTCGAGGAGACAGGCCTGTGCTAGCTCTAGAGCTAGCGTGCTGAAAACAGTGCACTGTAAGCGGCAAGACGCACTAGCCACCCAAACACTTGCCTGGGGTCACAGATGGGGATGTACTCCGGGCAGCTACCCCCTCCCACCACCCACGCTGCGCTCTATTTTTAGTGCATTAGAGCTAACCCTGGTGTGACATTTGAGATTCATCTGGGCCATTAAGGGGTTCAGTCAACAGTGGCCTTGCAACTCTGGGTGCCTAGAGTGCTACAATGCTGTGGCTCACAGCCCTGACACCTACTGCTATCTGACACGCATGGAGATCTCAGCGAGGCTTCCACTGCCAAGTTGCTCTTTGTGGGGGGACCTCAACAACCCTTCCACCCCCGAGTTGTACGGCCTCTCTCACTGTAGCACTCACAAAACCTTATCCAGTTCACGGCTCCTTTAAAGAGACAGTACACAGCAGACTTTTAGCTTACCTGGGGGTTAATACACTCCCCCCTTCAATCAGAGCACTGAGCTGACTTACAGAAAAAGTCAAAGACGTTTATTAACAAAAGGACATAGGTTTAACTGGTACCGAGTAGAAGGAATAAGGATAGAAATGGTTACAAACAAACAAAAGCGAAAACATGCTAGTAACACTGAAACGCAACCTAACAAACTAGTGTCTTTTGTTCACAGATATTTCCTCACCATAGTCAATCTTCCAGCATGGCTGGCTAGTCCTTAGCCAGGTTCCAAAGGCAGAGTTCACAGTTCTTGGTTTCTTTGTCTCCTCAGGCGATGGATAACTTAGGAGTTCTCTCACCCTCTCTATATAGTCCAGTAAACCTTAGACATGTGTCATCCAGGATACACTTCAGACAAAGGTTCCTTTCCCCTGCTGGGTGTAGACACCATGCTGGCTTCTCTTCCACTAGTGATTGGGGAGATTGGTCATCCGTGCAGATGACCTTCCTGCAATCTCCAATACAAATGAATAGCCCACTGTCCTTGGCCACATCTCGCTTGGGTTTCGGCCCTTTTCCTTTGCCTAGTTTAAACACATTTTAGTCACATATTTCCAGCACATCTGTATAATTCTTTGTAGGTTAACTGTACACACACCATGCAAGAATATGAATGATCAGTGAGTTATTGGTTTTCCAATGATATATTACACACCACATTATGGATAAATATCATGACCACAGTGTGTGAGGTGCACTGAGATGGTCAGGCCAGCTGAGACTCACTGCTACATACCAGGGAGCTCCTTGCCTTCTGGTATTGGGGTGCCCTCAGGGTCACAACCGGTATGTCTCCTGGAGCTGGAAATCACACCTCCAGCCCAAAGTGTATACATACCACACAGAAGGAGCAATCAAGCCCCTTTATGTCGATGAGAATGCTACAAACAATGGAGGGACTACCCAAGGCAGATGGCAGGTTACAGCTAAATGGCGTGGGCAGCTTGCAAACGCAGGGGCTGGGATATGGGTTTTGCAGCCTGGGTGTGCTGCAGACAGAACCCTGGAGAAGCAGCTCTGAGGGAGACCAACCAACCAGGAAAGTTGACAGCCATTTCAGATTTTGCTGCATTGTGACTGTGCTTGTTCCTGACTTTCAGTCAATATATTCGAGCGGTTGAGAACTCTGAATTAGGAAAATCCTACTGGGAGCAACGCCCACTTATATATCGTCATCAGCTGCATTTCTTAGCATATGAAATACCTAGAGATTCATTGCCTGTTGTCATGTGGCTGCCCAGATTGATAAATGCAGTTTGCTCTATGCAAGTAGAGAAGACAGTGAGAGGATGGATCAGCTGTTGACTGAGTCTTTTAATAAATAATATATTTAAGGTTTCTGGTTTTAGATTTTTAACCTATGAACACTGATAAAAAAACCACTTCTGGTACAAAAGAAAAAGAAACTGTTGTGTTACCCAATAAACACTGAAAAAAACCTGGACATTTTTGTTGGCTTCACCCCTTTCCCAATGCAGTTTGTATAGGCAATATCCCCATTCCCTGGCTTGTACCTAAGGACTTGTCTAGATGGAGCAATAATGCAGACTACAGAGGTGTGATTTCTGAAGCGCACTGACCTGTTACACATTAATTGATCCAGTAGATTCTGCTGGTGCACATTAAAGGTGCTCTAGGGTACCTCAACTTAGTGCTGTTTGAAACAGTCTATGTGTATATACAAAGAGAGAGCCTTATAAAATCCCAGGTTTTAGACACCTACAAAGAACTCAACATTTGCTAAAAAATACCCCCCTGTGACGTTGTGCAGTCTATATGGTTTTATAAAAACATAATAAGAAGTGAATATAATGTAACTGGAATAGTTTTATAAAAATATAAGTGAATATAATGTAACTGGAATTTGCTTCATGCAAAAGGTCTCTTGTAAGGTATCATTACAAAGCTTATAATCTACTGAGTGTGATCATCCCATTTGTATAAATGTACCACTCTTGAAACTAAAACTAGAAATATGAAATATAACTCTGAGGGCCTATTGTAATTATGTAAAGTGTGGGCCATTAATGATGGTTTGGAATCTTGATGACTCCCATTAACAAGGACCATTGTCTGCAGATGGCTGTGTTTACCTGTTAGTCTTCCTGTATATGTGTGTGCTGGCAAGTGGGCAATGAAGTCTTGCAGTGACATGTGATCATGTCACCTGAACTGGATTCCATCTTTAACCTGGTGCTTTTCCAGTGAGGGGGGGTGGAAACCCAGAGAGACAAAGGGTTCCCGCCTTATGCAAAAGATATATAAAGGGGTGGAAGAGAACAAAGGGAGAGAGGAGCCATCATGAAGAATCCCCTAGCTATCACCTGAGCTGGAACAAGAGCTGTACCAGGGGAAAGATTTGTGCCCAGGCCTGGAAGGTGTCCAGTCTGAGAAAAACTTACTGAAGCATCTCTGAGGGTGAGATTATCTGTATTTAGTTTGATTAGACATAGATTTGCGCATTTTATTTTATTTTGGTTGGTGACTTACTTTGTTCTGTCTGTTACTACTTGGAACCACTTAAATCCTACTGTCTGTATTTAATACAATCACTTTTTATTTAGTAATTTACTCAGAGTATGTATTAATACCTGGGGGAGCAAACAACTGTGCATATCTCTCTATCAGTGTTATAGAGGGCGAACAATTTATGAGTTTGCCCTGCTTAAGCTTTATGCAGGGTAAAACGGATTTATTTGGGTTTAGACCCCATTGGGAGTTAAGCATCTGAGTGCTAAAGACAAGCACACTTCTGTGAGCTGTTTTCAGGTAAACTTGCAGCTTTGGGACAAGTGATTCAGACCCTGGGTCCGTGTTGGAGCAGATGGGAGTGTCTGGCTCAGCAAGACAGGGTGCTGGAGTCCTGAGCTGGCAGGGAAAACAGGAGCAGAGGTAGTCTTGGCACATCGGGTGGCAGCTCCCAAGGGGGTTTCTGTGATCCAACCCGTCACACCCCCAAAAATGAAATTTATAATCCCTGAAAAACAGAAACCCTATACATATTTTTAAAACCTCACATTCATACAAAGTGATGTAACTTGTCTGTAAAAAAAAATGTCTTGGAAAGAATTAAGGCTGAAATTTTTGAAGCTCCATTCAGCAGCTTACAGCAACTTTTGTATTGTCCTTCCCCTAGCCCCATGTCCAGTATATAGCAAGGTATGGCAAGTGTGGGTAAGGGGAGACACACTTATCTATCTTCTGATCTCCAGAAGAACAGCCACAATGTTTTTGTGTGAGCCTGCTTTCACACGCAACGATCCATATTTACACACACAAACCAGGTTTGTGCTTGTCAAACTACCCAGCATGTGTGTGGACAAGTGCCCACTTGTGCTTGCAAAAGTGCATATTGTTTGTACAAATGGCTGTGCTCACACAATGTTTATATTCAAGTTTAAGAGCCAACCCATATTGGTCTTCAGGCACGTTGCTATAAAAAAAAGAGTTGTGTAGTAAATTCTATTATAGTTTATATAAGTTCTCACACCACACTCATCACTGAAGTATCTGAGCCCTGTCCTCAATAGTGCAAGAGTGACCTTTGGCAAGTCACTTAGCCTCTATGTGCCTCAGTTTGCCCATCTGTAAAATGGGGATGATGATACCCCCCTTTTGTAAAACACTTTGAAATGTACTGATGCAATGCACTACTAGATAATAGCTGGGTATTATATTATTATTATTAATTAAGCAATGTAAGCACATTGGTCAGATTATTCGTTTTCTCATCCTCTCCCCAGCAGAGAAGTATGTGCAAGGGAGTGTCTTGTTTTGGTATGGACTTTTGTTTCTTTTTGTTTTTAAAATATACCTGTTGCTCTGTGTATATATTAGAGAGGGTAAGGTCAAAGAAATGCACCCAGCACTTGGAGCAGAAGTGCGGGAGGTTGGTAACGGGCCATAGTTCCTGAAGGAATTCATTCCACAATCTCGGCCCAGCCCAAGGAGGACGTTCTGTCTCCCAAACAGACAAGCTTTACCATGATTGTTGAGCGTTCTATCATGCCAGAGGAGTGGAGTTGTCAACCACAGCCTCTATCTCGGAGCTTCAGACTCTTTTTTGGTACTCTGGGCCCAAGCCATGGCATGCTTTGAAAATAAGGACCAAGACCTTGAACTTGTTTTGACATTCTGTGAGAAGCCAGTGTAGGCAGCAGAAGACAAGCATGATGTGCTCATGGTAACCCATGTTGCTGAGGAAATGTGCTGCCACATTCTGTACTAGTTGGAGTTGCCTAAGCACTGAAGGCTTCATAGTGAGGTATATGACAGTGGAGAGGTGACCAAGGTCTGAATAAGTGAGGCCAGCTCTTGGTCCATCAGTTGGCTTAGGAGACTCCATGCCATCCTGAAGATGGTAGAAAGTGTTACTCATGGACACTGCTATGTGACAACTCAGCATCAGCAAGGAATCTAAGAGCATTCTTAAACTATGAATGGAATTGCCCGATTGTGGATGTGTCTCTTCAACCAAAGGAGGCTGCACCGTGGCTGCTAGCTCTTCAAAACACTTCCCGCTGCCCACCAGCATCCCCTGTGCCTTGCGTAAGTTCAGTATCAACTAGCTCTTCTTCATCCAGGAGCTGACTTCATTCGAGCACTGGGCCATCCTGATGGTTGTGGTATGCTCCTATGTGGTGAAGGATAGGCAGAACCATGTGTCATTTGCATATTGCTGGCAGCTTAGTCCATGTCATCGGGCCAGTTCACCTGGCTGCATGTAGATGTCAAAAAGGACTAGAAAGAGAATTGATCCTTGTGAGACACCATTAGGCAAGGGGTCTCGGGGGGGAGGGTGGGGGAGGTACAGTTTCCTATCACTACTCATTGCATGGGTTCCTCCAGCAGTGACTCAAACCATGTTAGTGCCTTACCGGGGACCCCTGCCACCTCTCTCAGGAGAGACAGCTGTATATCATGGCCAACCTTGTCAAATGCGGCAGTGAGGCCCTGGAGGATGACAGGAGATCACCCATCCAAGTCACTAAAGCAGTTTCGGTTCCATGTCCTGGTCAGAATCCAGATTGTGCCAGGTCTAGAATACAGTAACAACTTACATTAGAGGTAGTTGGGAAAGCATCAGAATCAGGAAAGCCATAATTGGCTCTCTGAGGTGACACCCCCTCCGATCCTGCACTGAGCAGATCTTGGGTTATCTGAGCCAAAATATGTTAGTATAGCAAGGATGATGGAAGGCCAGCAAGAAAAGGATGGAAAGGTCAACAGGAGACCAGATTGGGCCATCCAGGAGTGGAAAACAATCCCATCTCAGTTAGTCTAGCACAGGGGTGGCCAAAGTACAGCCAGTTAAGTTCTATCATGTGATCTGCATCCCTCCATCCTTCTGTATATGGAGATGTGGCCTGCCAGGATCAAGGCAAAGTATTCATTGCACAGCTGGGACCTGTAGTCTCCACCTTTGCATTACAAAGGAGGACAGCTGTGAAACCTGCCCCACTTTATGCGAAGTGCAGCCTTTGGTTTCTGGGCAATATCTCAATGTGTTCCTTGACTAATCCCACAAGTGCTTGAGATCTGCATGTTCTAATGCCTGATCCAGGACCAATATCATAATGCCATTTAGCTTATGAATACCAAGGAGGCCATCAGACTGTCCATAAGATGTTATATATATTTTAACTGTCGTTTTGAGACAGATACACACGTGCTGTGACTAACATCTCATGCTACAAAGCATGTGGCTCTCTTAATAGCCCTGGACCTTCTCCTCCTGAAATCCAAACTTGAGCATTTTTATTTAATAGCCACTTTTTCTTTCATGTGCAGCAGTAAGATAATTAAGCCTCATTGTAAGCAGCCTTCTACAGTAATTACCCAGTCCTCTATGTGGCTACATTAGTGCCCCTTTGTGGCCGGAAACCCTGTATCTGTGTTTGAAATGTGAGTCTTACACTCAAAATATCATTCAAGGGGGTGGAGCATGCATATGTCTGAGTGGTGGGGAGGGGAGATGATTTCCTGATAGGAAATTTGTCTCTTGGTAGGATTCTTCCACTATTATACTGGAGTGGCAGCACTGCTATAGTTCAAGTTGAGCATCATTTTCTGCTTAAAGTCGACTATTCCAAGTATTCTAAAATGTACATACCAACTTGGATTGTCTTGAAATTTGCTGTGTCTCGTGAGGCTGTGGGGTAGGGTTAGTTATCCAGATTTGGGGTAATTTTAGGAAGGGGTTCCTCAGCTAGAACCCCCCACCCAAAAAAATCAGCTGTTTACAAAATCACCTGGTTTTTCTTGCACACGTGTGGGAATCCAGCCATGGCCATAATCCTCCCCAATTCATTTCAGTTGCTCAGGACTTATTTCGGCTAGCGCAGGGCACCTACTGCCCCTTTGAGGAAGCAATATTGGAAAAGTTATTAAGGGTAAGTTTGTAAATGTTGTTGCCATGAGCTAGATGCTCCTAGAAGAGGGAAATGTGCATGTGCAGCAAGACTAGGGCTCTGATAAAGCTAGAGGATTTGCAGGCAGTCCCTTGTCAGAGAAACTGGGTGACTCATGATGACCTGCTGTGGTCATTGAACCTGAATTGTACCCATGCAGTGAGAGGTCAAGCCCCACCCTGGGCAGCTTTCAGAGAACATGTGCTGTGCACATTCAGTGCTTTCTGCCTGCATTCTGCAGCCTGCAGGGGCTTCTTTTGGAAGTTTTCCCCTGAAACCAAAATTTCAGATCGAAGAGCACTGTGTTACAGTGCTCTGAGATCCACAGGCGGGCTCTGGTTTTACTTTAATTAATTAAAAAGACAGAAGATGCTGACACACACACTAGTACTTTGCCCCTCACTGATGCTCCCGAACACTTTGGGAACAGAGCACATGAGCCCTGCAGGCCAAAGTCTAACGTCTCCTCTTTGCTATGGCTGAACTTGGGTTTAAATGAGCAGTAGCAAACAGGAGCTATTTGCACCTGTCCCACATCCAAACACTGAGTTCACTTCACGCAAACTGTCCCAGGCTTGCAAAATGTTACTACCCCTTTGGCCTTGCCCTGAGGAGTCACTTACCCCTCACTGTCATGCCTGCCACCAGAAAGCTGCCAAGCCCCACGGCAAGAAGACGTCCATATACATCTTCATTGACACAACCTACAGAACTCGGCACTGAAATGAGGCATACTTGATCCCTGAATGTGAACATGCACCTGTCTTCATATCACAAGCCCTGCCAAGCTGCTCCAGCTAATCCCTCCTCCACCCAATACAGCTGCCTTAACATAGCAAACGCAGCTGGAGTGCATGTGGATAAATCTTGGAATTCAAATCTGTGAAACGTAACACAAACAATGGCACATTCTCTTAGCCCTTCCTATAGATACATCTATTTTAAGGCCATAAGAGACCATTAGATCGTCTAGTCTGATTTCCTGTATAAGAGAAACCAGATTTTCATCCAGTTATTCCTAATAATCTGTGTTTGCCTGGAGCATCTTCCAGAAAGACATCCAGTCTTGGAATGAGAATCCACCACTTCCCTTGTTAACCTTTGCACTCCCAGAGTGGACCATTCCCAGTGGCTATTGCCAGCCCTAGAGATAAGGTTGTGTTGCAGGGAGCAGGGTGTACTTTAACTCTTCATTTCCTGGTTTTCGGAAGTTTACTTTTAGCCACTCACCACATCCTGGAAGGGCATGAGGCACCACTGGGCAACTTCAACTGTGTTAATGAAGTTTTGGGGCAGTCAGTATGTGCTTTGCCTAACCCCCCCTTGTCCTGCTTTATGCCACCATCCCAGGAGCGGCGGAAGCGCCCTAAAAGTGGGGGGCCCTCAGATGCCCAAACTGTGGCCCCCTGTGCCATGCTGCCCCCATGAGGCCCTGCTCCCACGCTGCCTCTTCCCGCCAAGACCCTGCCTCCCACACACACACTCCTCTCCGACCTCTCCCCCCGTCACTCGCCCTTACAGCTGGTAAAAAGTGGGAGGGCCATGGCTCCCTGGCCCCTCCTGTTCCAGCACCCCTGCACATCCTCAAGGTCAAACCAAACCAACAAAGATCTTTAAAACTGAAAAGAATTAGACAACGTGGAAAGCAAGGCTACCGATTTGAGAGGAAGGATTATATCATGTGGTATAGGCACTGAACTGGGACTCATGAGCTCTGGGTTCAGTTCCTAGCATTGCCTTCTGGTGTGTGGAAGCAGAGAAAGAACTGACAGGAAGGGGATGCAATGCATGACAGTTCGTTAGCAAGAGTCAGGCTAACTGTAACCCTAATAACGCGAGATTTGTAGAAGCGAGGATTGTGTGAGGTGAGTGAGAAAGAACTGTGTGAGACTTTGTTGCGATAATGTGTAGAAAATATTGTATTTAGACTAGAGTCAAAACAAGTGAGAAAAATAAGATATCAAGATGGCCTATGTATAAACAAAATGCAGCTGTTGCTTATTATTGTCTGTAATGAAAGGTATAAAGGTTTGCTGTAATTGTTTACCTGTAGAGACCTGTTTAGCTCTCTCCCTCTAAGCAATTGTTAGAGAAAATAAAGTATCTGACTTGCTGTACCCAAACAAAAAATGAGAACTCTGTTATTCTCCGACAGGTGTGACTGTGGGCAAGTCATTTGGGGGAAGTTTTCCAGTGCACAGAGAAATAGGTACCCAACTCCCACTGAAAGTCATGGGGCGTTAAGAGCCAAACTCCCCTTTGTGCCTTTAAAATCTGTGCAACTCAATTCTCCATCTGTAAAATGGGGGAGGGTGATCATCCTTTCCTTCTCCCACCCATTGCCTGCCATGTGTAAGACTGAGAGCTAGTTGGGAAAGGGACTGCCCCTTTCTGCATGTGTGCACAGTGCCTTGCCCAAGGCCGATCCAAATAATAACTGAGGGCCTTTTCTCGCTAGGTCCTCAGTTCAAATGGGGCACAGATAGTGACACAGTGGTGCTCAGAACAATGGCCTTCTCGACAGTATGTTTCTAGGCTTACCATTTCCCCCAGGGTGGAGCAATGAAGGGAATGCCAGCGTATACTGGTAGCTGGTGTTTTAATCACTCTGTTTTCTAACCCTGCTAGGAGAAGAGCTAGAGGATGCTGCGGTTGAAATGCCAGTAGCTGTGATCGGTTTACACTAGAGCTCCCATTGTTGCTACTGTCATTGGAACTGCACCAGTAGTAGCGACACTGAGAAATTTTTAGAAAAATCTTTAGTGTAGACAAGGCTAAAAAGCACAGGCACTGACTTTCCAATGACTTTCTGCTCCAGCCCCTGCCCCCATTCCACCCTTTCCCCCAAGGCCCCACCCCCATCCGCTTCTTCCCACACATGCTCCACCCTCCTCCCCTGAGTGCGCCGCATCCTCGCTCCTCCCTCCCAACCTCCTGCACGCCACAAAACAGCTGATCGTGGCAAGCAGGAGGCGCAGGGAGGGAGGGGGAGGCACTGATCCGCAGGGCCCGCCAGTGGGCAGGAGGCATTGAGGTGGGTGGTAGGGTGCTGCCAGTGGGTGCTCAGCACCCAACATTTTTTCCTTGTGGTCTCTCCAGCCCCGGAGCACCCACAGAGTCGGCGCCTATGCTAACATTTCAGCGTAAACACAGCCCAAGTGCATTCATAGCAGTGATGTGAAGCCCTGTGCATCTCTGCAGGCACTCTTGTGTGTGGCTGTGTGGTGCGTTACAGGCATGCTCGGCAGTGTTCACCAATGCTGGCAACACCAGAGTGCTCTCGTTTACACAAGGCTAGAGGGATTAGATTAACTAACTCATTCCTAAAGAGGCTATAGTGAGTAGTCTTGTCTACAAGAGCTTTAAGATGAGATCTTCCATTGGTGGTAGAGTTAGGGGAACCCAAATGTAGACCAGCCACTGGCATTTTGTCTGGGCCTGCAAGCACTTCCAGCCACTGATGGTAGTGCAATGATTTTAACAAAAAGCTCAGTGCATACCTAGCCAGCCTGTAAAGCTGCTCAAATGCTTTGGGATCTTGGGATGAAAAGCGCCTGATAAATGTCTGTTTTTAATAAGATTGTAACATTCGTAGGTAGCAAACATTCTGCATCAGTAAGCTACACAACACGTTCTTCAGGAGATGAAGCACAAAATAACTTCCCCAACTGAGTGAGTTTCAAGGAGGAAGAAGACGATCTTTCCTGTACACCTGTGGCAGGAAACTGGGGCAATTCCCAAAGTCTTGCGAAAAGAACCATGGATCTTTAATAACTGCAAGGGACCAAGGTGTTGCTTAGCCCTGGGATCTCCTACTGGAGGAATATTTGAGCAAACCTATGCTCCAGAAATAATGGCTGCATTTGTCATGAATTACTCTTTTGACCTTTAGCTCTAGTTGGTTTTTGTGCTCTAAAAACTGCTAGGGGCATGATTTTCCATCTGACTCATGGGCTCGTCTCTGGGTCATTTCTATTTCCTCTCATCTCTCAGGGACGAATCAGTCTGTGCTTCTGCTACAGCGCACATAGGATCTCTGAGGCTGTCAAAATCAACATCAATGTGGTGGGTTTAATCACGACACTGTATTCTGGCTATTCAGCAAGGTAGGGTTCTTAGGCGATTGCTATCCATGAAGCTGGTTCGGAATTGTGTTATTCAGTTAGCAATCACTTCTAGAAAGGACAAATATGAGCTTGATGAGAAATCTCAGGGGAACATTGTTAACAAATGTGAGCAAGGTGCTGTGCTGCAAACAAAACAGTCAGCATTTTCTACTCGCTCTTTACAAATGCCTGCATGAGTAAATCAACTAGAATAAATCAAATCTGACTCATAGAATATGTCAGTCCTGATAAATCCTTGGGGCCATCTAGTCCAGTATGCTGCTTCCAGCAGTGCCCATGCAATCCCCAGTGCTAATAGGAGGCAAACTCTACAAATTGCTTCCACTGCCATCATGATGCACCAAGCCATCTGGTCCTTGGGAGGAACGTTTCCTGCCTGCCAAAGTGAATTGTGTTCCCCCTGAAGCATGAGAATGATAATCCTTATTATTTTCTGGCCAGATTGTATCTGCCATTGTACAGGCACAAAAGGGAGAATGTAACCAGGATGCAAGGAGCCATCTGCTCTTCATGCACCCATGCAGGAAGCAGATGGACTATGGGGCAGATGGGCTAGCTTCCTTAGAAGTGCTCCATGCCCCAAATGGGGAGTGGCTGGATGTTTGCAGGTCCCTGCCTACCATATTATTATTACTATTTGTATTGTGATAGCACCTAGGGGCTCTGATCATGAATGAAGGCCCCTCTGTTCTAGGCGCTGTACAAACACAGAACAAAGAGATGGCCCCTGCCCCAAAGAGCTAACAATCTACCTTCTACATCCATTAGCCTTTGTAGGCTGGTGGTGGGGAGAACGCATGCAGCACCCTTTTATAGGATCTTGCCTCTGCTGACTTTGTCCCAGAAGCATTCTGCCTTTCTCAGCAACTGCAGGGGCACAGAAATGGTGCATTTCTCCCTCTCCATCCGCACAAGTGGTTGAAAATCTACAATCTAGATCTGAAATTGCATAGCTACAGTACGAATATTGTGGTCAGGAATAAATTTATAAATGCAGCCGCCATTATATGACCAAGAATTCCACAAGATGACTGGATGCTATGAAAATAAGTATTTTCTTTGACTGATTCAGTATTTGCCACCATGTGAAGTATTTCTCTGTTTTCTAATATCTGAGTAAAACGGATGGGCTGAGGTTTTTACCTTGTCTTTCAGGTTTTTTTAATAGATTACTTAAATCCCTTCTTATTCTCATTTCCAGACTAAATGATTGGTCTCATAGTTTTGGCAAAAGTACCAGAAAATTTAATCCAAAGAGCTTTCTTAACAAATATCCAGGAACATATAACAGCAGAGTTTTCTATTTGCCAGTTATAAGCCTCTAAATTAAGAAAATATAACTTACTTATTAATAAAGGGCAAACTACCCGCCTTTATGTGCCGCTTCACAAAATACTGAGATCCAATCCTAAATCACCAGTGGTCTGTGGAAGGATGTAACAGTACTTGGGTTTTGAGGAGATCTGAATAAAAATTGTGCTCTTTAGAATCATTTCCTTCAAACACAAAAAGGCTTGAGTACCTTGATTCAGCAAAGCAATAAAGGACATCATTTCCAAACCCTATACTGTCCCTGCAACATAGAGATGACAGGAATTAAATGGATTACACTGGCTGGCTGGCTGTGGCTTAGAGATCTCATCTATAGAAGGTCTGCAGAATAAGGACATGATGCCACCTGTCGTCAAAGCAGCAGCAATACACAAAGCTCTTCCAGCCCAGGTTTATCCTACAGGCAGATTGTTTATCAACATCTGAAGAATAAACTAGAAATGGTGGGTTTGGGATTTTACCTTGTAGATTCATTTTCTAGATGAGCCCCACCCCACACCTCACTACCACCAATTTTGGAATGAACTGGGTTTTTTCCCCACTTCCTTGTTGAGATTTTGGTTCCCCTGGCAAGAACTTGTACCGCTTTTACCAATCTAACCCAAGATTACCCAGACTGAGTCTCAGGTGGGTTTACAGATTTGGGGGTATCCCACTCAGAAAACGTATTTACAAGTAAGACCAAAATACTGCAGTATGTGAGAGAGAAACACAATGGGCTATGCCTAGCAGTACCCACACCAGCACCAGGAGAGCAGACCATGGAACCTCTTGGACAATGGTTCCCAAGACTCTAAGCCCAAAGGCCACAGTGCCAGATGCACACTCATACTGGTGAATGAAGGGCTGGATGGAGATCCAGGTTGCTGCCTGGCAGAGCTCAACCACGAGATGGCCTTGTCCTGAGCTGAGGGAAGCTATGTCCTTACTGGAATGAGCTTTCATACCCAGGGCAGAAAGGGAAACTCAAGCCAAACAGGTTTCGTTTGTCCGTGTGACCAGGGCCGGCTTTAGGAAGGGCGGGGCCCAATTCGAACATTTTTGGCGGGGCCCCGGCAGGGATGACTAACAAAAAAAAAATGTAAAAAAAAGCCTTTCATTTCTTCCATGTATTATTTACTTTCCATAACTATATAAATAATAAAATTATGTATTATGTACATTGCATCATATATGCTGTTGATCGGTTATTAATGAGCTCCATTTCACGTGTGTGGGTCCCCGCCACTCCCTGGGGGTGTGCTAGGGTGACCAGATGTCCTGATTTTATAGGGACAGTCCCAATTTTCTTTTTCTTATAGGATCCTATTATCCCCCACCCCCTGTCCCGATTTTTCACACTTGCTGTCTGGTCACCCTAGTGGTGTGCACATGTGTGGGTCCCAGCTGCTCCCTGCCCCCCTCATTGGGGGGGGGGGCTGAGGGGAGGGACTGGCCAGGGGCACTCAGAGCTCGGGGGAGGGGCTGTCTGGGGGGGCACTCACAGCCCCAGGAGGTGGGTGGGGGAGGGGCACACAGGATTTCAGGAATTCCCTGGCAGTGAAGAGCTGCTGGCGGCAGGGAGGAGCCAGCCGTGACAATCCCCACTTGGGATCCCTGGCTGGGCTAGTGGCTATGGGGGCCCGTGGCCAAGCTGCAGCGGAAGGTGACCTGAAGGAAATGCCTCGGCCTCAGCCTCGGCCTCCGGCTAGGAAGGGCCTGGGCCAGACAATGACCCACCGCGCAGTGTCCCAGCTCCCTGCCCCACACCTGCGGGGCATGGCCCCTCCTCTGTAGGGAGGTTGGCATGTACCTTAGTGCTGCTTCCTCCATCCCCAAAGGCCTCTCCCAGCCAGTCTCTGGCAACCCCTGCCGTTCAGTAGGCACATTACCCTGCTGTGACATACCGGGGGGGGACCCCTCGGGGATGGGGGGGCTGTCACACAGCTGGGCAATTTAACCCGGCTGGGCCGGGGTGACTGTCTCCCTGGAGCTGGGGTCTCAGCCCAGGTGTCTCTCTGCCCTTCCCCCCAGTCGCCCCCGGGCAAGGTGGGAGCGCCCCACGTTGCGTTCCAGCCCCACATTCGCACCCACAAGTGCTGGTGGGTTCCAATCCCAGCTGAACACGCCCACCCAGCCCTAGTGTGGAGCAGAAGGGCCCAGCGCTGCCCCACAGACCCTCTGGCTCTCCGAGCCCGCTCTTACCCATCACCGCAGCACGTCTGGCCCAGGCTGAACATTGCTCCTCTGTGCAGAGAGGCTGGCACTTCTCGCTCCTGCCGTACAAGGGGCAGGTGCTGCTACCGACTGCTCCCCCTAACCCCGCCCTGCTGCGCTCTGGGGATGCTGCCCTGCTGTGGAGCGCTCAGGTGTCTTGAACTGGAATATGTTTGGAGAGAAACTGCTAAGGAGCCTTATCAGCCCCGAGCAGAGAGTACCTGGGAGCCTGCCTGGGTCGAGCGGGTCTGGTACAGCCTCCCCCAGATAAGGCTCTTCCCTGGACCTGCCACCCATTGGAATCTGGAACGATTCCCTCCGAGGTAACACCCGGGGCAGCCAGGGCAGGACAGGGCACGGCCTGCTCCCCTGGAGCGTTAGGGCTTTCAGGAGTCAGAGGTGTCAGCGGAGCAGGTTGTACGTTAAAGCAGCGAAGGCAGTTGGGGGGCAGAGGAATTGGGTGCTTTGCCATTGCACTTGATCAGCTCAATTTGAAAATTCTTTCAAAGGAAATCCAGATGTATACATCTGACTGGGGTACATGTACACACATACACACACATACTCATGTGCACACACTCATGTGCACATACACGTACACACATACATACACACATGTACACATACATATATATACAGACGTACACATACACGCACACACGCTGTCCCTGGAGCGCCCCAGGATGCGACTGACAGGGTGGCTGGCTATTATGGAGGCACAAAGGGGCTGGGAGAAAATAATCAAGAAGAACTTTTGCTGAAAATGCAAACCTAAGCTGGAAATCTGTGCAGGGCTGGGCTCAGCGAAAATGATCTTTTGAGCTGCTCTTATTAACCGTGGTCCTGAACTTCCTGGTTTGCATCGGACCCAGGCAGGAGACTGGGCTGCTCTCAGCTGTAGAAGCCATTGGAATGAGCCAGGTCGGAATGAGCCAGGCCCTCAGAGCCTTCTGCCACCAATCGCCCCAGCAGTCACTGATCCACACCAAACCACGTCCTTCCAGTCAGGCAGTTTCATATGCACACGTCAAACCCTTGGTTTGCCACTCAGACACCACGGTGATGGGCACTGTAAGGACCGAGAGACGCTAAACAGGCAGACAGACAAGGAAATAGTGGCCCTGCCTACAGGTGTGTGTGTGGTGCAAACGGATGAACACCAATTGCTGGCTGAAGGCACAACCTTAATTCCCGCATCTCCTGTCTGTCAGCTATCGTTCGCTTGGCAGCCTGAGCTCCGATTTCTAACGCAGCGTTTTGCTCTGGCCTATTGTGGTTCTCATGTCCGGGGGCGCCTTGGCCCCTGGTATCAGGAGCGGTGCTAAGGAGGCTGCTTTTCAAAGGTCCTTAAGTAGAGTTGCCAACTTTCTACTTGAACAAAACCAAACGCCCTTGACCCAACCCCTTTCTTGCCCTTCCCCAAGGCCCCACCCCCACTCACTCCAGCCCAGCCCACCTCCCTCAGTCGCTCGCTCTCACACCCTCACTCACTTTCACTGGGCTGGAGCTGGGGGTTGGAGTGCAGGGAGGGGGTGAGGGCTCCGGTGGGGATGCGGGCTCTGGGATTGGGCTGGAGATTAGGGGTTTGGGGTGCCAGAGGGGGATCCGGGCTGGGGCAGAGGGTTGGGGTGCGGACTCTGGGAGGGAGTTTGGGTGCGGGAGGAGGCTCAGGGCTAGGGTAGGGGATTGGAGTGGGGGTGTGGGGTCTGGGAGGGATTAGGGTACAGGAGGGGGTTCCGACCTGGGGCAGGGGTTTGGGGTGCCGGGTGTGAGGTCTGGGAGGGAATTTGGGTGTGGGAGGGGGTTCCGACCTGGGGCAGGGTTTCTGGGTGCGAGCTCCGGTCAAGCGGCGCTTACCTCAGCCGGCTCCTGGTTAACGGCACACCGGTGCTAATGCAGGCTCCCTGCCTGCCCTGGCTCCGCAGGACTCCCAGAAGCGGCCAGCACGTCCCTGCAGCCCCTAGGAGGAGGCATGGCCAGGCAGCATTGTGTGCTGCCTGCGCCCACAGGCCCCGCAGCTCCCATTGGCTATGGTTCCCGGCCAATGGGAGCTGCAGAGCCGGCACTCGGGATGAGGCCATCTCCTGGAGCTTCCTGAACGCAGCTGCGCCTAGGGGCTGCAGGGACGTGCCGGCCACTTCCGGGAGCCCCGCAGAGCCAGGGCAGGAAGGGAGCCTGCCTTTAGCCCCGTTGTGCCGCCGACCAACCAGACTTTTAATGGCCCGGTGGGCGGTGCTGACTGGAGCTGCCAGGGTCCCTTTTCGAGCGGGCGTTCTGGTCGAAAACCCGACACCTGCCAACCCTGTGTCGAAGGCCCTGATTTGTGAGTGAGCTAAGCCTCCAGCCTTCTGTGCTAAATGAGATCCCTTAACCTTTTCCTACACCCCATCCCCACCCCACCCCCTTTACCTGCTTCATCTGCCCGGTGTGGGGTGTTGTGACCCTAGAGCATGAGTTCCCTGCCACAGGGCCTGTCCTCTTGTCCCTGGGGGTGCAGTGTCCAGTCCCAGGCACCCTGCCTACAGACTGGGTGTGACAAAGTGGGAATGGTCTTAATGTTTTCTCTGAATACTGTGGGTGCCTCAGTTTCCCCTATGCATTTCTTAAGTATCTAGGTGATGGGATAAGGGTGTGATTGTTGCAGAGCCCGAGAGGGCAGGGGTGTGCAGGGGTCTCCACAGAGAATGGCCGACACCCTGTCTCCTGGCAACTGATGGCCTGGGCCCCTCCCCTGCAAGGTGCCAACTGAAGGTGTTGGAGAACAAAGAAATCAGGTGACCTCCTGGCCCAGGAAAGAGACAAAGGCTGGAGGGTTTCAGTTTGGAGCTGGCTGGGGAAACGGAGGGAGGCCCAGCACCGGGGTCTGGGCTCCTTACCCCCAAGATGGACCTGACTGAGGGGTCCTGTTCTCTGTACCTACAAGCTCTGTTTTGGACTGTGTTCCTATCATCTAATAAACCGTCTGTTTTACTGGCTGGCTGAGAGTCCCGGTGAATTGCAGGAAGTGGGGGGTGCAGGGCCCTGACTCCCCCATGCTCCGTGACAACTGGGGCCTCCGGGTAACGCTGCAGTAGGAAGATGTCACAGGTTGCTGTTATTACTGTCTGAGTCGTGTTATCATTATCTGTCCTCCGGCTTTGGGTGGGTCCATGCTGCGGATTTGCTTGTGTCCCACAGTGTCTAATGGGGTTGGAATCCCGCAGGTTTGTTATCCTGGGGGAGCTCAGCGTCCGTGTGACCAGTGCCAGGGACACATGCGTGTGTGATCTCCTGGCCACATGGAGCCCACCCGGGCCGCCCTGTTCTGGGCACACCCTGGATCTGACTGTCAGCCGAGGGCCGAGCACTGGGCATATAACCAATGTTCTGACTTGACCCCAGCCTCATGGCCCGGCGATCCTGGCCTGTCATCCCCCCCCCACAGGGGACAGACCCCCACAAAGATGGTTGGCCTGGAGGGGGTTTGGCTCCTGTCAGTTTTCAGGAGATGCTGGCAGGGCCGGACCCCAAACCACAGGCCAAGGGGCCACTGAGCACAATCACACGGTGACCACAGCCACAAGCTACTCCCCATCCCTGCTGGATGAATGTCGGGTGAGACACAGAGACAGTGCTTGGGAGCCACAAACGCTCTGCCAGCTGGGCAAAGCTGGGAATGTGATGACAAGACAACACACCTGCCTTCAGGTGCTTTGGGTGGAAGTTCCTGATTGCATGGGTGGGTCCCTTTAAGATGTTCAGGTTGTGTATTTCCAGGGTGAGAACTGGGGCTGACAGGGCCAGCAGGCCGGTGAGGAGCAGGAGACGAGGGCACCAGGCAGCTGCAAAAGGGAAGAGCCGGTGAGAAGCTGGGAACACAAACCCGCCCTTCAGGAGCCGCGACTCCCAGTTCCCTCTGCCAGGACAGTGCCCCTGGAGCAGCCAGCTAAGAGCACGCTCCGCTGCTCCGCGCTCACAGCAGCCCAGAGGGGAGGGGAGCTGGGGAGCCAGGCGGGGTGATTGGGAATGTGGGGGCAAGGTGGTGACCGGGGTAAGGGGAATTATGGGAGAGAAGAGCATTGGGGGAGGAGTGTCTGGAGGACTGGACCAGGGTTGTGGGGGAACCTGTGGTTCTGGGGAGCCCCCTGCATGGTTGCTTGAAGCTGCAGCCTCTGTTCCCTGGCACAGCCCTATGGGAAGCCCTAGTTGCCTTGCTGTGGAGACAGTCACTGTTGCCCAGCCCAGATTCCCAGCTCAGGCCAGTCCCACAGTCAGGCTTCCCCGTCCATCCCCCTACATACAGACATCCTCCCCACAGATTTCCAGAGCCCCGCTTAGCCCTGCCTGCCCCCACCCCTGCTCCTCCCATGGCCTGTCTCCCAGGGCCCAGCCCACGCCCCGTGCTGCCCAGCCAGCGTCCCTGGCTCACTGTGGCTCTGCAGGGCGCAGTGGGATCAGCCAATGCTGCTGAAGAGGGAAGATGAACATGCCCCTTTTCTGTTGGCAGCTTGCATGTAACCTCACGGCCTGGGAATGGGACTGGCATCAGTGCCAGGTGCGGCTCAGGAACAAAGAACAGGGATTTCGCTGGCCAGACCACTGTCTAACGTCCCAGGTCCCCATCCCCCCGTGTGCTCTGAGGGGAGTGTGAGAACCTGCCCGTGGCGACAGGCAGGGGCCGGCCAGGAGCCCCGGATTGGGAGGGAGCCGGGAGATTTCAAAGCATTTTCAAATGTTTCCTATGAAAGGATTGATCGGCACAAGCTGAATGATGGTGTCACACGGAGCAGCTCCACGGTGATGCCGAGGGAGGGGGCACTGATCCCTTCAGAGAACTGGGCCCTGCTGACTGCAGGGGCAGGACGGATGTAGAGATGAAGAGCCAGGCCCTGTGCCAGGTGGCATGGGAGCACCAGGGGCCTCTTTCCTCCCCTCCCCCTGTCTGTGCAGGAGTGGGGCAGGGTTCCTACCTTGGGCCCAGACAGCACTAGGGAAAGGGACCAGTCCTTGCACCAGGCCTGCGAGCCACCATAGGGGCACTATCCTCTGCCAAGGGGTGCGGCCAGACTCCTAACTAACTAGTGTGCAAGCTGCCATGGGAGCATGTGCTAGCTGGGAAAACAGGCTGCATCTTACCACACAAGCAGTGGGATGCATTCGGCCCAGTGGTCTGGGGCCTCCCCACCCGGTCCCTGCTAGCACATGGCTCCAGCCAGCAGGGTCCTACCCCACGAAGATGCCTTCGGCCCCAGCCCCTGGGCACCATTCTTTAATTTAAACGAAGTGCTGCAGAATCCAGGGACCTGGCCGCAGCATTTAGGCCCAGCGTGATACCCCATAGATGGGGGCTGCCACAGGATGCCCTGGTATGAGGCACCGCGCTCCTGCTCCAGGAGTCTGCACGTGGCCAGGCAGAGCTGCGGGCAGAGCCTTCAGTCTCAGGCGAGGAGCGGCTCCGCCTGCAGTGGGAGTGGGATGGACGCTACGTCTGCCCTACAGGCTCTCTGGATGTGGTCCGGAGGGCAGGGGGCCCAAGGACTCCTCTCTCCCAGCACTAAGGGCCCAAGTCTCTCCTCCCGCTCACATCCCCTCTTTCTCCTCCCCCAGAAAATCCCTCTGGCCCCAGTCTCTCCTCCCCCCGACCCCAAACGGAAGGGCTGGTGGCCTGGAGATTTACTCTGGCAGGGAGCAAAGGGCCCATCCCAGCAGCCCCGCATGCCCTGCCTGTGAACCTGGTAACGCCAGGCATGTTCTCCAGCAGCGTGGTGCCCATGGGAGCACCCGGACAGAGAGTGACAGCAGGGCACAGAGTTACCAGCTGCAGACCTCACTGCTTAGAAGTGTGTGTTTATTCCAAAGCCTGGATCCCGAGGCAGGGCCATGCAGAGGGTGTTTGAGAAGCTCCCGCCATGCTTGGGATTTCACCTTTCCAGTGACCTCTAGGCCTACTCATCGCATCGCTGAGCTAAAATGACGCGGAAGAGTCACTCCAGCCGAACGCTGGTGCACGGCAGTCAGCCCAGCGCAGAAAGGCCCAGGGGAGAAAAGCTCGGAAAGTCTGCAGGGAGGGAGAGGAGAAGGAAAGTGGCCCCGTTTCCTGGGTAACCCTGATACTTCCCCCAGCAAAGCCTGTGAGAGCGGGCGGGAGGTTTGGCCATGACACACTCTGACCCTTTTCCCTCCCTTCGTGGAGCAGGGGTTGGCCTCACTGCAGACAGGAGGGTGGGGAAGGGGTGACTAACAGTAGGACGCTGGTTTGATGAGGATGGCGGAGGCTTGGCAGTTCCCACTACAGAAACTACCCCAAGTGATGCTCGCTTTGACGTTCAGTGGAGAACTTCATGTTGTCATGCACGGTGCTAGGATTGTTTGAAGTCATGGCGTCCCCTGCAGTCCCAGTGTAAGAGCCCAGCCTCAGCCTGTAGCCTTTGGACTCGTCTTCCAGACCGAAGAGGTTGTAGTCTGCGTATTTCATGGTGCCGGATGAATCATGGATGACAAACCTGACCTGGTAGACCTTCTGCTTGGCAATCCGATAGATGTACCCCGTCCCCAGCCAGTAGTCATCCTGCACGTTGCCAAAGCCGTACTTGTAGGTGCTCCAGGACTCAGCCCAGGTGATCTGTGTGTCGTGCCGGTTCCGCTGGAGGACCGTCCAGCCCTCGCTGGTGCTGTTCAAGTCACAGTAAACGACAATCTGGTGGAATCCTGTGGGCTGGATGACAGCCCAGCCCACTTCCCTCATTCGCTCGCTCTCACACCCTCACTCACTTTCACTGGGCTGGAGCTGGGGGTTGGAGTGCAGGGAGGGGTGAGGGCTCCGGTGGGGATGCGGGCTCTGGGATTGGGCTGGAGATTAGGGATTAGGGTACAGGAGGGGGTTCCGAACTGGGGCAGGGGGTTGGGGTGCCGGGTGTGAGGTCTGGGAGGGAATTTGGGTGTGGGAGGGGGTTCCGACCTGGGGTAGGGTTTCTGGGTGTGAGCTCCGGCCAGGCGGCGCTTACCTCAGCCGGCTCCTGGTCATAGAATCATAGAATCATAGAATATCAGAGTTGGAAGGGACCTCAAGAGGTCATCTAGTCCAACCCCCTGCTCAAAGCAGGACCAATTCCCAGCTAAATCATCCCAGCCAGGGCTTTGTCAAGCCGGGCCTTAAAAACCTCCAAGGAAGGAGACTCCACCACCTCCCTAGGTAACGCATTCCAGTGTTTCACCACCCTCCTAGTGAAATAGTTTTTCCTGATATCCAACCTGGACCTCCCCCACTGCAACTTGAGACTATTGCTCCTTGTTCTGTCATCTGTCACCACTGAGAACAGCCGAGCTCCATCCTCTTTGGAACCCCCCTTCAGGTAGTTGAAGGCTGCTATCAAATCCCCCCTCATTCTTCTCTTCTGGAGACTAAACAATCCCAGTTCCCTCAGCCTCTCCTCATAAGTCATGTGCTCCAGACCCCTAATCATTTTTGTTGCCCTCCGCTGGATTCTTTCCAATTTTTCCACATCCTTCTTGTAGTGTGGGGCCCAAAACTGGACACAGTATTCCAGATGAGGCCTCACCAATGTCGAATAAAGGGGAATGATCACGTTCCTTGATCTGCTGGCAATGCCCCTATTTATACAGCCCAAAATGCCGTTAGCCTTCTTGGCAACAAGAGCACACTGTTGACTCATATCCAGCTTCTCGTCCACTGTGACCCCTAGGTCCTTTTCTGCAGAACTGCTACCTAGCCATTCAGACCCTAGTCTGTAGCAGTGCATGGGATTCTTCCGTCCTAAGTGCAGGACTCTGCACTTGTCCTTGTTGAACCTCATCAGGTTTTTTTTGGCCCAATCCTCTAATTTGTCTAGGTCCCTCTGTATCCGATCCCTACCCTCTAGTGTATCTACCACGCCTCCTAGTTTAGTGTCATCTGCAAACTTGCTGAGAGTGCAGTCCACACCATCCTCCAGATCATTAATAAAGATATTAAACAAAACTGGCCCCAGGACTGACCCTTGGGGCACTCCGCTTGAAACCGGCTGCCAACTAGACATGGAGCCATTGATCACTACCCGTTGAGCCCGACGATCTAGCCAGCTTTCTATCCACCTTACAGTCCATTCATCCAGCCCATACTTCTTTAACTTGGCGGCAAGAATACTGTGGGAGACCGTATCAAAAGCTTTGCTAAAGTCAAGGAATAACACATCCACTGCTTTCCCCTCATCCACAGAGCCAGTTATCTCATCATAGAAGGCAATTAGGTTAGTCAGGCACAACTTCCCCTTCGTGAATCCATGCTGACTGTTCCTGATCACTTTCCTCTCCTCTAAATGTTTCATAATTGATTCCTTGAGGACCTGCTCCATGATTTTTCCAGGGACTGAGGTGAGGCTGACTGGCCTGTAGTTCCCCGGATCCTCCTTCTCCCCTTTTTTAAAGATGGGCACTACATTAGCCTTTTTCCAGTCATCCGGGACCTCCCCCGATCGCCATGAGTTTTCAAAAATAATGGCCAATGGCTCTGCAATCTCACCCGCCAACTCCTTTAGCACCCTCGGATGCAGCGCATCCGGCCCCATGGACTTGTGCACGTCCAGATTTTCTAAATAGTCCCGAACCACTTCTTTCTCCACAGAGGGCTGGTCACCTTCTCCCCATGCTGTACTGCCCAGTGCAGCAGTCTGGGAGCTCACCTTGTGCGTGAAGACAGAGGCAAAAAAATCATTGAGTACATTAGCTTTTTCCACATCCTCGGTCACTAGGTTGCCTCCCTCATTCAGTAAGGGGCCCACACTTTCCTTGACTTTCTTCTTCTTGCTAACATACCTGAAGAAACCCTTCTTGTTACTCTTAACATCTCTTGCTATCTGCAACTCCAAGTGTGATTTGGCCTTCCTGATTTCAGTCCTGCATGCCTGAGCAATATTTTTATACTCCTCCCTGGTCATTTGTCCAATCTTCCACTTCTTGTAAGCTTCTTTTTTGCGTTTAAGATCAGCAAGGATTTCACTGTTTAGCCAAGCTGGTCGCCTGCCATATTTACTATTCTTTCTACGCATCGGGATGGTTTGTTCCTGCAACCTCAATAAGGATTCTTTAAAATACAGCCAGCTCTCCTGGACCCCTTTGCCCTTCATGTTATTCTCCCAGGGGATCCTGCCCATCTGTTCCCTGAGGGAGTCAAAGTCTGCTTTTCTGAAGTCCAGGGTCCGTATTCTGCTGATCTCCTTTCTTCCTTGTGTCAGGATCCTGAACTCGACCATCTCATGGTCACTGCCTCCCAGGTTCCCATCCACTTTTGCTTCCCCTACTAATTCTTCCCTGTTTGTGAGCAGCAGATCAAGAAAAGCTCTGCCCCTAGTTGATTCCTCCAGCACTTGCACCAGGAAATTGTCCCCTACACTTTCCAAAAATTTCCTAGATTGTCTGTGCACCGCTGTATTGCTCTCCCAGCAGATATCAGGGCGATTAAAGTCTCCCATGAGAACCAGGGCCTGCGATCTAGCAACTTCTGCTAGTTGCCAGAAGAAAGCCTCGTCCACCTCATCCCCCTGGTCTGGTGGTCTATAGCAGACTCCAACCACGACATCACCCTTGTTGCTCACACTTCTCAACTTTATCCAGAGACTCTCAGGTTTTTCTGCAGTTTCATACTGGAGCTCTGAGCAGTCATACTCCTCTCTTACATACAATGCAACTCCCCCACCTTTTCTGCCCTGCCTGTCCTTCCTGAACAGTTTATATCCATCCATGACAGTACTCCAGTCATGTGAGTTATCCCACCAAGTCTCTGTTATTCCAATCACATCATAGTTCCCTGACTGTGCCAGGACTTCCAGTTCTCCCTGCTTGTTTCCCAGGCTTCTTGCATTTGTGTATAGGCACTTAAGATAACTCATCGATCGTCCCTCTTTCTCAGCATGAGACAGGAGTCCTCCCCCTTGCGCTCTCCTGCTTGTGCTTCCTCCCAGGATCCCATTTCCCCACTTACCTCAGGGCTTTGGTCTCCTTCCCCCGGTGAACCTAGTTTAAAGCCCTCCTCACTAGGTTAGCCAGCCTGCTGGCGAAGATGCTCTTCCCTCTCTTCGTTAGGTGGAGCCCGTCTCTGCCTAGCACTCCTCCTTCTTGGAACACCATCCCATGGTCGAAGAATCCAAAGCCTTCTCTCCGACACCACCTGCGTAGCCACTCGTTGACTTCCACGATTCGACGGTCTCTACCCCGGCCTTTTCCTTGCACAGGGAGGATGGACGAGAACACCACTTGTGCCTCAAACTCCTTTATCCTTCTTCCCAGAGCCACGTAGTCTGCAGTGATCCGCTCAAGGTCATTCTTGGCAGTATCATTGGTGCCCACGTGGAGAAGCAGGAAGGGGTAGCGATCCGAGGGCTTGATGAGTCTCGGCAGTCTCTCTGTCACATCGTGTATCCTAGCTCCTGGCAAGCAGCAGACCTTTCGGTTTTCCTGGTCAGGGCGGCAGATAGATGACTCAGTCCCCCTGAGGAGGGAGTCCACGACCACCACCACCCTCCTCCTCCTCTTGGGAGTGGTGGTCGTGGAACCCCCATCCCTAGGACAGTGCATCTTTTGCCTTCCAATCGGTGGAGTCTCCTTCTGCTCCCTTCCCTCAGATGGGTCATCTAGTCCACTCTCCGCATTAGTACCTGTAGAGAGAACATGGAAACGATTGCTCACCTGTATCTCCATTGCTGGTGCATGGACGCTCCTCTGTCTCCTTCTGGAGGTCACATGCTGCCAAACCTCTTCACAATCCTTCTGTCCCTGCTGCGCCTGCTCTGAATCTTCAGAACATTGTGGCCGTAGAAGCATCTCCTGACGTCTGTCCAGGAAATCTTCATTTTCCCTTATGCAATGCAGAGTCGATACTCGTTTCTCCAGGCCTCGAACCTTCTCTTCCAATATGGAGACCAGCTTGCACTTTGTACAGACAAACTCGTTTCTGTCCTGTGGAAGAAAGACAAACATGGCACAACCTGTGCAGGTTACAACAGCTGATCGCTCACCTTCCATATCACCGTCCTCTTAAGAACTTCCTCAACTGTTGCAGGACCTACTCAGAGAAACCTGCAGATGAAAGCCTCAGTGCGCTCTCCCCACGCGAACTCCCAGGCAAACTCCCGCTGTTAGTCTCAATGGCACACCGGTGCTAATGCAGGCTCCTGACCCCTGGTCTCCCTCCGCTGGCAGGCTCTGAGCAAGGCCTGCCCAGAGAACATGGATGACGAGCTCTCGATCCTGCTGACAGCACCCCCCAGCACAGACAAACTCCAGCACATCTTGGAGGTGAGCAGAATGGGGAGGGGCAGCAGGGGTTTTACCTTAGCCCTGAGGACTCCTAGAAAGAAGAGACTGGAAAATCCCTGTTTCTATTGGATCCTTCCGAGTATGCATTTGTGATATAAACTCACTGGGTGACCTTGGGGTAACTCACTTCCCCCTTACAGTCTTCTCCACTATCAAATCTACACTGGGGAAGAAGGACAGAATCCCCGACAATCACCTTCACCTCTGGGTGTCTGGTCCTGGGAGCCGAAACCAACTGGACTATCTGCCCCATCTCCTAAACTGCCCTGTCTTTCCCTCCTAGGGCCTTGTCCTTAGTGCTCAGCCTGGCCCCTTCCCAGCTTGTCCCTGACCTTTAAAGGACTCTCCAAGCCCCTCCCATGCCTGCTTCCCTTGGGGTCTCTCTCCTGGCTGAGCACAGGCTGCCCTTCTATCTCTCAGCAGGCCTGGGTCCTAGTCACAGGCTGCGTCTTGTCACGTGACCCCCACACTTATTCCCTTCACCCTTGGGAGCTGCATCACCTGGGCCAGGTGCAGTTGAGCTCCAACCCCTTTCCTGGCCATCTCACCCTGGGACAGGTTGAAACTGGTAACCTGTGGGTAACAGTAACTCTTTGCTCGCAAAGGTGCTGAAGACACAATGGAAGAGGAAATCCTTTGGCCTGGATTGAAATTATTCCGACTGAAAGTGAATGAGAGAAAATAGGTTCAGAGTTCTCTTCCTAGCAGCAGAAAATGTAGCGATTGATAGAGGTTCAGGTCAGAAAGGACCATTCTGTGCATCTAGTCGCCCCTCCTGTATAACTCAGGGCCTAGAATGTGACCAAGTGGTTCCTTCAGCCAACCATAGCATGGGACTGAGCCAGAGCACGTCTTTTGGAACGACATCCACATGCAGGAGAGCCAGCTGGCTACCAGAAAATCTCTCTTCTGCAGTGACGTGGGGTTAAGGGACACGGGGGAAAAGACATGGAGGCTGTGACTAAACTTAGAGCAGCAAGGCCAGGAAAACCAGGGTGAGGTCCCAGGCCTGGCTATCAGATCTGCTGTTTTCTATTCCTGGCTTTGGGACCATGAGCGAGTCTCTGCACCGCTGGGTGCCTCGGTTTCCCCAGCTATCAAATGGAGCTAATCAAGGTTTTGTTTGTTCTCCCCATTTTACAGGGTGGGAAATCGAGACACAGTTGGGACCTGTCTACACTACAGGTCTGTCGTGCATTTGTAATCTGCTGACCCCCACATGTTGTTCAGAGCCTATGGACAACACAGCTCCTAAAGGTACGTTTGTTCTCTGCTTATCCCCTATGTACCAGCAGGGCTGGACAGCATTTCTCACTGTGATGTGGGGATCAGGTCCTGGGTACTAAGGGTCTGAAGAAGCTCTCAAGGACTAATTTTTTAAAATAATTGTTATCAATGAATTGGGAGAAAACATACAATCACTGCGGATAAGATTGGGGGGTGACAAAATACAGGTAGAGTGGTAATTCCTGATGGGGAGAGGGCAGTGATACAGAGCGATGTGGCTCATTCGACCAGCTGGACCCATTCAAAGAAAACAAGTTTGAGCAGAGCCCAATGCAAGGTCCTATGCGTGGCAACAAGGCACGCCGGCCACACCTCCAGAATGGGGACGTGTATCCAGGAAAGCAGTGACTCTGAAAAGGATTTAGGGGCCATAGTGGAGAAGCCACTCAACATGAGCTCCCAGTGTGATGCTGTGGTGAACAGGGCTAAAGCCATCATTAGACGTAGGAGCAGAGCCGTGAGTAGGATAGGGAGGTGACACAGCAGCAGTGAGACTGCTATTGGAATACTGCCTCCAGTGTTGGTGTCCTCCTTTGAAAAAGATGGTCCTAGAAATTGGAGCTGGGGCAGCAAAGAGCCACCAAATGTTCTGAGGGCTGGAGAAAAATGCCTTCTAGTGAGCTATTGAAAGAGCTCAACCTGTTTAGCTTATCAAAAGAAGATTGAAGGGGACTTCATTGAAGTGTTGAAGTGCCTTAATGGAGAGAAAATACTGGGTATTAAAGGGCTCTTTAATCGAGCAGACAAAGGCAGAACAAGACCCAATGGCTGGAAGGTGAAAAGAGACAAATTCCTATGACAAATAAGGCACAAATATTCAACAGCGAGGATGATTGAACACAGGAAGAAGCTACCAAGGAAAGTGGTGGATTCTCCATCTCTTGATGTCATTAATAAAGACTAGATGCTTTTCCGCAATGTGTTTGCCCCAAAAGTAGCTATTGTGGTAGACAGGAGGCCTGTGATATGCAGGGGGTCAGATTAGATGCTCTAACTGTCTCTTCTGCCCATAAAATCTACTCATTTTTGAGAAACCGAGTGTAGCATTGGGAGCAGCTTGTGATGTTTTACTGTCTAGGCGACTTGCTTCCTAGAATGAACACTCATTGAGTGGGGTGATCCACAGGGAGTAGCTCAAACCTCCAAAGTGTCTGCCCTGTGGCAGGACATTAACACTGCAGGGGAGGGGTGGGTGTGGCAGTGACATCACAAAGGCCTTTTGCAGGACCTCAGCCTATTGGCCAAAGGTGCAGGGGAGGTGGTGACCTCACAGAGGGATGCTGACATCAGCAAGGCAGGACAGGGGCGCAGGGCCAGGGAAACCTCAGAGACCCCTGTGGCTTTGCTTCAGCAAGTCTGCTTCTTGAGATCTATCTTTGAGGTCTGAGAGAGTATTTGAGTTCATGTATGTGAGCACTAGGAGGAACCTCTTTTGAGTTTTCTCCTTTCTTTTTCCTGATTTCACTAGAAAACTGACGTCCCTGTTTAGAAGGTAAGAGCCTCCGAGAGGTTTGGAACCTGTTCAGTCTGCTGCATCTGGCGCCAGCCGAATTTTAGGCATGGAAAACATTAGCTTAAGGTGGCCAAATTTTATTCCCCACCTGGGATTTTGTCCCTTAGAATCTCTGGGGACATTAAGGGTTGTCCTTTTTCTTTTACCTTTTCATCCATCCCTCCCTCCTTTCTTTTCATCTCTTACTTCTTTTGTCCTTTCCCTGTTCCGCTCCCACCACCAGGAGGGGTGTGTGTGTGTCGTGGGGGGTGCTCTACAACTCCCATTGTGGGAGGTCCACCGAAAAATGTGGGGCTGAAATAGTGCTCAGACAGTGATCCCCAGCAGTGATCTGGGCCATCCTTTGGGCTCTCTGGTGAGAACCCTCATCCTCCCGCCCCTCGGTCTCTACCCTGATTGGCTGAGCAGGGGGTTATTGACAGGGAGGAGACTCAGGTCCCTGTTGTTTTCTTTTAAGACCAAGTAAATAGTCATAACCAGTCATATGTTCGACAAATTTTGCTGCTTCTCTGCAGTTCATTATTTTCTCTACCATTCCAGTTGTCTTAAAATACTTGCTGAATAATTACTATGAACTCTTGCTGGTCTGGAACTCACTTGAGAGCACTTTATTCAGGTCATTCAATGTCTGAAATTCAAGATCCGATGGTTAGTTTGAAAATCAGGGCTCTTGGGTCCTATTCCCAACTCTGCCACGGACTGGCTGTGTGACCTAAGACAAGTCAATTCTCCTTTCTCAGCCTTAGCTTCTCCCTCTTTCAAGTAGGGATAACAATCCGCTCCTACCTACCTCCCGGCGGGTGGAGGATGGGGATCTATTGGAGAGTGTCACTAGGAGCAGTGCATAAGATGAGGTGTCCTATCATGTTTACTCAGATCAGATTAGGACATAATAGAATGGCTGAAATAGTCTATTTTATTTGTATTTTATTATGTTGCAATTGTTAAGAGCAGCAACTACTTAGCTCAGACTGAAACATCTCATCTAATTTTTGAGATCTAAGTGTCTCCTCTTTGTGTAGCTCAAACCTCCAAAGTGTCTGCCCTGTGGCAGGACATTAACACAGCAGGGGAGGAGTGGGTGTGGCAGTGACATCACAAAGGCCTTTTGCAGGACCTCAGCCTATTGGTCAAAGGTGCTGGGGAGGTGGTGACCTCACAGAGAGATGCTGACATCAGCCAGGCAGGACAGGGGCTCAGGGCCAGGGAAACCTCAGAGTGCCCTGTAGCTTTGCTTCAGCAAGTCTCCTTCTCGAGGTCTCTCTTTGAGGTCTGAGAGAGTGTTTAGGTTCACGTACATGAGCGCCAGGAGGAACCTCCTTTGAGTTTTCTCTTTTCTTTTTCCTGATTTTACTAGAAAACAGACGTCCCTGTTTAGAAGGTAAGAGCCTCCGAGAGGTTTGGAACCTGTTCAGTCTGCTGCATCTGGCGCCAGCTGAATTCTAGGCATGGAAAACACTAGCTTAAGGTGGTCGAATTTTATTCCCCACCTGAGATTTTGTCCCTTAGAATCACTGGGGACATTAGGGTTTGTCCTTTTTGTTTTACCTTTTCCTCCATCCCTCCCTCCTTTCTCTTCATCTCTTACGTCTTCTGTCCTTTCCTCTGTTCCCCTCCCACCACCAGGAGGACTCTGTGTGTGTGTCGTGGGGGGTGCTCTGCAGTGGGAACAGGGACAATTCTCCAACTTTGGGCAGTCGAGAGCCTGGGTGAGATAAGGGGCGTTAAAGCCCTTTGTGAAGGAGAAAGGGGAGTTTCACGGTGTTGAGCACCAAGGAATTCTAAACTTTGCTAAAACATCTAGTCTGCAGAAACCAGAAATGGTTGGGGCCACATTGTAACCATTGTCTTTTTTAAAGCCCATTGAGGGATGTGAGTCCCACCCTTTTAGGTATCTGGGGTGCTGGGAGAAGAGAAGAGGTGCCTGTCTCCATTTTATGGCCTCAACAAACTAAGTGCTGTGCCCCAGTTCTCGTCAGAGATCCCTGAAAAAGAACGTCTTCCCATCCATTAACATGCCTGGAAAGATACTGGAACTCCTTATTAAACAATCAGTTTGTCAGCACCTACAGGACAATTTGGTTCTTAGGACTAGTGAGCATGGACTTGTCAAGAACAAATCATTCCAAACCAATCCTAGCTCCTTCTTTGGCAGGGTTACGGGCCTAGTGGAGGTGGGTAAACAGTAGATGTGATCCATCTTGGTTTTAATAAGGATATTCTCACAAACAAACTAGGGAGATGTGGTCTAGATGGTTGCAAGCCCGTACTCCAACAGCCCAGAACCAAACACTCCTTCTCCTGGGCAGTGCGCTCCGACCTCTAATGGTCAGATGCTGCTTAGCACTGTCAGAGCAGCTTTTGCTGGGGGATTCTCCCAGCACTTTCCAATAGTGGGAAAGTATGAAATCCCCATTTGACTGCTGGGGACAGAGCCTAGAGCGGGGAGCAACTTACCCAAAGTCCCACAGGTCAATAGGAAACCAGCAATGGAACCCAGGAGTCCTGACTCCCAGTTCCCTGCTCCAATCACTCCAGCGGAGCACACTCCCTCTCAAAGCAGGGGGCCGGACATGAGGGCCTGGTTGTAATTGCCAGCTGTGGGAGGGAGTGTGCAGCAGTGGTTAGTGAAGGGGCCTGGAAATAAGGACTGCTGGGTCCAATCCCTGGCTCTGACACTTGGTGTGACCCTGAGCCAGTAGCTTCCCCGCCCCAGGCCTGGTTCTCATCAGTAGGGTTGGGGTCGCAGCCCCTACAGCCCAGGGGGGTTGGGAGGCTCCAGGAAGTGTGTAAAGTGCTGGGATGGGAGGAGCTGGGAGGCGCTGTCACCCCCGCACTAGGCCAGTGTTCTGCACCCCCTGCTGCTGGCCAAGTTTCTCTGTCCCTTGGGAATAAGACAGACTCTTGTTTTCACAGCCAGTCGATCGCCCAGTGCTATCACCCTGCCTGCTGGCTGGGCAGGGTAACTCCTCAGGTCACCACCACCCTCTCCAGCCTGCCTTGGCTTTGGGGAGTGAGGAGAAGGGCGAGGAATGACACTGAACATCCTCCATCCATCGCTCCGTCAGCAGAGCAAGTGAGTGGCATTAGGGTTCCCCGTTGGCGTCCCCTGTCTGTCTGGGGAGAGGCAGAAAGAGGGGGAAAGAATCTCTCCCAAAGGAGATTGGATTTGCAAACCGCCCCCAGGAGCCCCTCGCTCTCAGACCGGGGAGGGGCTTCTCCAGAGCCGTCTCCAGTGTGTTTGAAAGGTCCCAGCAATGGGGCTCCCAACCCTTCCCTTGTGGGAGACTGTTCCCCAGGCTGAGCGTCTCTGAGCTGGGCCAGACCCTGTGAGCTGCTGAGCGTGGAAATCAATGGGAAAGGCAGGGGTCCTGGCCTTGCTCTGCCTCGGGACTTTGACGTGGGGAATGGTTTCCCAGGAGAAGTCCGGACTCCTGGGTTCTGTTCCTTCTCTAGCCTGGGGGGGAGTGTGGCCTGGGATGGCAGGAGGGAGCTGCTTGTCCAAAGTGACTGAATCCAGTGTTCGAAAAGGAGACTCCCTGGGCATTACAGCCCTAGGGGTGACGAGGGGGAACGCTGGGAGCAGATCATGCAATGAACTCCTGCCAGTGCGTGTAGATTGCATTACATGCACCCCTGTGGGGGAGGAGGAGCTGCTCTGGCTGGGGCAGGGATGGAGAGGGACCAAACAGGCTGGTTAGTGAGAGGCTGCCTTGACCCCAGACTCACGCCCGCTCCCCTCTCGGTTCCAGGATGGCCAGGCTCCTGAGGATGTTCAGGAAGAAGGCTCTGCAGGTGGCTCCAGAGCCTGAGGGAAGCAGCTGCCATCTTCCCCAGGAGCAGAGCGGCTCCTCCGTCCCCACTGGCGGGGAAGGAGCTCCCGGCCAGGCCAGGAGGTGGAAGTGCCCAGCCTTCTGGTGGAGAAAACCCGCTCCCAGCGCAGGCGCCGAGGTGGGAGAGGCCAGGTCGAAATGGAGCTGGGCCAGGCTGCGGCTGGGCAGGCAGGACCCAGTGCAGGAGGGGAGCCGGGCAGGGTGACTCTGGGGCATGTTGTGTGGGCAGCAGCGGCCCCAGGAGCCCAGCCCTGATTCCCAGCAGGAGGCATCGCCCTGCCCGGTCAGTGAGGACCTTCCAGCCTCCCCAGGGCAGGAGGTGGAGGATCCCTGTCCCACCACCAGCAGCTCGGCCCGCTCCCCATGGGACAGCAGCAGTGCCTGGGACTCGGGCAGCAGCGAGGCCGATGGGCGCCACAGCTTTGTTCCAGGTGAGGAGCCAGGCTGGGCTCAGGGAGGGGTGAGGAGGGGGCTGTGCTATGGGGGCGGGTCCCCAGCCCAGGGGTCTGGCTTGAGCCACATGAACCCCACTGACATTAGATGCTGCCACTTTGGTCCTTGGTGCTCCAGTTGGGGGGAGGCACCTCTCAGGGAGTCCAGGACAGCATGGGGGGTTCTCTTTGCTATGGGCTCCTGAAGGAGTTGGGGGCTGAAGGCATCACTGAGAGGGGGGAGTGTGGGGCCCGATCTGCCCTGGGTCCCGGAGGTGGGAAGGGGACACATTGCCCCACCGTGCCCCTGTCCTTCCCCCGAGTGGCAGCAGGCGTCACCCTGTCCCCTTCTCTCCCTGGTGCAGGGACCGCCAGGGACTCAGGGGACGAGGAGGAGGAATGGGTGGACGTGGCCACAGAGGAGGCTGCTCTCAATAACAGCCGAGAGCAGCTCCAAGACGGAGAAAAGGTACAAACGTACCCCAGCTGTGCTGGAACCGAGACTGTCCTGCCCCTTCCCAGCACCTGACCCCCTGCAGAGGGTCTTGTCCCTGATGATCCACCAGCCCTAATGGGGACCTTTCTCCTCCATGATCTGGGACCCCAGAGGTGGGGGTGTCTGTCACACACCAGCCGGGTCTCCTCCCCCCACAGGCACTGTCCCAGTTCCTGACCCTGCTTGTGGTGGAGTGGTGGGTGATTTGGACAATGGGCGGGTCCCCACTATCCCCCATTCAGGCCTGAGTCCTGCAGCTGCTGTGTGGGGGCAGGGAGGTCCCTGGCTAACTGGCTCTCTCTCCCCTAACCCCACTCCTGGTGGGTGCAGGAGGAGGCCCAGCAGCTCGTGTTCCTGCACGCCATCCACCCCGCGTCTCGCTGCACAGCAGAGAGGGCAGGACACACTGGAGCTGCACTGCTGCAAGGTGGCTGTGGCGGAGAGGATTGTGGTGAGCGAGACACGGTGCCCAGCAGCTGGAGGAAAGACAGAGACATGGGAGGGGCAGGGGTCTCCCCAGGCCAATGGATGGGGGATTGTTGGTGCTGGAGGGGCAGCTGAGGGCAGGGATTGCTGGGGCTGAAGACTGGGGAGAAGAGACGGGAGAAATTCGGAGAGTGGTCACTATTGGGGAGGAATCAGAGGAGAGGGAGGTAGGTGGGGGGATCCTGCTGGCTGTGTGGGGCCCTGGCTGTGTAATCTCCTCACTGAGAAGTGTCAGTGTGGCCCGAATCTCACACACTCCTTTGTCTCCTTTGGGTCTCACAGAAGCTCATTGAGGAGCTGTCTGATAACTCTTCACCCAGCGCCATCCTCGCCAACTCCCTGATTGCTGTGGGCAACCTGAGGTACCGAAACCCTTCGGCCCGGTTCCCCTAACCCCAGTGCTGCTCAGGCCCAGGGCTGGGAGTCACTGCCCCTCCCACTCCCAGGTCACTGCCCAAGGGTGGCTCCTCTGGCAGAGGTGCGGGGAAGGTTCACTCTCTCCTGGCTGAGCTGTTCTTTTCACTCCAGTAACATTGCAACGGCTTTGGGGAGAGGCTCACACCCACGATCAGATACAGGAGGGGCAGCAGGGTCCAGGGAACAGGGGCTATTCCTGCCCTGCCACTGTCTGTCTGAGAGACCTTGGCCTTATCATTCCCTGGCTCGGTGCCTCAGTTTCCCTTCTTGCCAGCCTGTGCCTATTTCGCTGCAATTTCACCTGCGTGTTGGTGCCAGTCCCATCCCCATACTGCACAGTCTAATACCGGCTCCTCTCTCTTGCCAGCACCATGACGCCTGCCCTGGAGCCAGAGCTGGAGACCCACCTCCTCCGAGCTGCCCTGCACGCCGTCTTCACCCTGGGCATGGAGAAGGACACCACCCAAGTGCAGGTAGATCATGCTAAAGTCATGGATTGAGGAGCCAGCTGTCATCCTGCCATGAATCCTGGCTAATTGCCTGCAGTGGGATGTGAATGAGAGAGGCCAGGATATGTGTTTGGGGTCTCACCAGTGCTTCCCAGAGACCCCTCTTCCCATCCTGTGGCAGGTGTAGCTCCAGTTTCCCTAACTCTGACCCATGGCTCTCCCTTGCTTTCAGGATCTGCCTAGGGTCTTGCCAGACCTCCTGGACGCCATGATGGGGAACCTGCTGGCAGAGTCCCCAGACACCGACAGGCTCCAGTCCATCTTGGAGGTGAGCCCGACGAGAGGGGTGGGGGCAATTTTACCTTCACTCTTAGATCCATTTTCCAGTCAGTCCTCCTAGCCGGGCCCCCAGTGGGCATCCTTGGTTACGGCAGTCAGTGCAATGCCTCCTTTCCCCACAGCACATTAACTACTGGATCGTGTCCAGGGTGCCGCGAGAGAGAGGCAGGGCCGTTAAGAGCAGCACGGCCCTGCTCAGATCCACCATCACCCTCCCTGAGTTTGACGTAAGTGACCTCTGACCCCAGCTTCCTGACTCCAGGGGTAGGTGGGCTGGCTCCGACGGGCTGTAGGATCTGCTGCTGCAGGGGCTGTGGGTTAGGAATGTTCCTCTTGGGGAGGCAGAGTCAGAGCAGAGAGTGAGCCTGGCTTGAGTCAAGTTCTTCTTGTCCTAGTTAAGTGGTGACTCTGGGCTTTTAAGGGGACTGTGCTCCAGGTTCATGCCTCCCTGTCATCCTGGAGCAGCTGGGGAAGCAAGTCCTCATGGAGGGCCCTGCCCACAGCCCTGTGCTCCAGGCTTCCTTGGGGGCAGAGGAAATTAAGGGTCTGGCTCTAGCTCTTATCCTCTAGCATCTCCTGCAGAGGGGCTGAGGGGAAGGAGAGTCCTGGCCTGGGGGGGACTGGGAGCTGACAGAAAAATGCTGATGGAGTCCCCTCTCCCTCTCCCGTCCATTAGAACTCAGCGGAATTCCCCAGGATGGGTCACCACATGGCACAGCTGGCTCGGTCCATCAGTGACCCAGCCAAGGACATCAGCCGGCAGGCCAGGGAGGGGGTTTACCGGCTCTACCAGCTGCTGCTGCACCAGAGGGGTAAGGAACCCAGCTGGGAAATGGCACCCGCTAGAAGAGTGAGACTGGGACCCCAGCCAAGTTCTCTCAGACTGACCCCGGCTGGAGGATGAGTCTCTCTATCTCTTTCTGTGTTCCACACCACGCCCTGCAATTCTGTTGGGCCGGGCACGCAGCGAGGACTCTGCCCACTGTGCAGCCACCAATGGGATTGGAAGGACACAAGCCCTGCAACCAGAAGGACAAATGTGTGTGTGTCTCTCTCCCTGTCACCTACTCCCTCCTGGGGGAAACCCAGCAGCTGATGGGGGACAAGGTGAGCAGCTGCATTAGACTCAGGAGATTGGGGCGGGGCCCAGGCCTCATTCCCATCCTGTGGCCATTCGCTGGCCTGGCACAAGGAGCCTGGTGGGGAATGAAAGGGAGAGCAGGTGCTCCTGGGAAGGGAGATGAATTCACCTCCATGAGCAGGAGCGAGCCAGCTTGTCCCCGGAGCAGCTCCACCCAGCTCTTTAGCCAGGCTAATTAATGACAAGCTTTGCCTCATCCCTGACTTATGTTCTCAGGACACGGTGCTATCGCTCTTGGGAAGGGCAGGAGAGTCCCCCAAGTGCCCTCTGCGAGACTCTCCTGTCCCACAGGGCCGCACCCAATTCCTAGTGGTCTGGTGTCTGTGTCACCCAAGCCACCACCCAGAGTTGCTCCCATCACTGGCAGCCTGGGAGGCCAAGGACTGACGGGTGATGGCGTCTGACCAGGCAGGGCTGAGGCACATGAGCAGGGGACGCTTGTCCTGCTGCTGGCAAGGCTGGACCCGTTCTGGAGAGAACAGGAGGATTCAGTCAGCAGTAGGGTTACCATGTCTAATAAATAAAAAAAGAGGACCCTCCACGGGCCCTGGCCCCGCCCATTTCCCCACCCCTAGCCCCGCCCCAACTCCGCTCCTTCCCCGCCCTAACTCCGCCAACTCCTCCCTCCCACTCCCAGCCATGGGGAAAGGGCTGCCCCAGCGCTACCCGCTTCACGGTTTGCCGGGCAGCCCCCAGACCCTGCGCCCCCGGCTGACACTTCCCCAGCACAGCTGGAGCCTTAAAGTCTGAGAGGGGAGGAGCGTAGCAGCTCAGCTGGAGCCCGGGAAGGGAAGTGCCTGGCCCGTGGCTCGGGGTCCGGAGGCAAGGGGGGCTGCCCAAAGCCAGTAGCGCTAGCTCGGGCAGCTTGGCTCTTAAAGTCTGAGACGGGAGGAGCGGAGCAGAGCAGCCGCGGGAGGGGAAGTGCCCGGCTGACATTTTCCCGGATATGTTTGGCTTCTCGGCAATTCCCCCCGGAGGGGGTTTGATTGCCGAAAAGCAGGACATGTCCGGGAAAAACCGGACGTATGGTAACCCTAGTCAGCAGGGGCTCCCGATCCGTCCCATTCACCAGGGCTGCCATCCTGCGGCTTCAGCATTAGTGGCTGGGGTGACTTGGGGAAAGGTCTCAACCTCCCCACATCCCACTTCACGGCTGCCAGAATCCCTCCTGCCCCCCCCCCCCGCTACAGTCCCCTCCCTACCCAACCTGGGTGGGGCTGGAGGAGAGGGGTCTGAGAACTTGAGCTGTGGATTGGAGGTAGAACAGCTGTCAGGGGCACTGAGGGGGAAGTGGCAGGAGCTCCCCGTACAAGGAGGGGGGTTGCCACTGGAGGTCACTAGGAAGGACAACAAGACTCCATCCTGGGGGTCAGGAGGGGGAATCCATCCCTCAGAGGTGGGCAGGGGCTGGGTGGAAATGCTGCTGGTTCCAGGGGCCGTTAATCCCCCCTGATTCCTCGGAGGCGTCTGAGTCTCAGACAGGTTCTCGTTCCCTTGCAGCAGGAGGACGTCACGGCCAATGTGATGCGCCAACTCCGTATCATGCGGCACTTGCGCCAGGTGCCCGAGGCGCTGCAGGGCCTGTGCCTCTGAGGCCACCAGCAACTCCCGCTCCCTGCTGCAGGTACTGCTCTGGCTCTCTGTAAATGGGGAGCTAGTGGAAGGGGAAATGGAGCGCCCTGGTACTCACAGAAACCCTCTCCCCTCTCTGTGGAGCAGGGTCCTTTCCTCTGCCCCCAAATTCCTTCATCTGGGACAGGAGCAATTTCCCTCTCACCCATTCCCCTCCCCCCTTTCCTTGATCTACCCCCATCCCATTCCCCCTGCGCCCAGGCAGAGCTCTGCCTGCCCCATATGGTGCAGAAAGGCCTGTGATATGCAGGGGGTCAGATTAGATGCTCTAACTGTCTCTTCTGCCCATAAAGTCTACTCATTTCTGAGAAACCGAGTGTAGCATTGGGAGCAGCCTCTGCTGTTTTACTGTCTAGCCGGCTTGCTTCCTAGAATGAACACTCATTGAGCGGGGTGATCCACAGGGAGTAGCTCAAACCTCCAAAGGGTCTGGCCTGCGGCAGAACATTAGCACTGCAGGGGAGGGGTGGGTGTGGCAGTGACATCACAAAGGCCTTTTGCAGGACCTCAGCCTATTGGTCAAAGGTGCAGGGGAGGTGGTGACCTCACAGAGAGATGCTGACATTAGCCAGGCAGGACAGGGGCCCAGGGCCAGGGAAACCTCTGAGTCCCCTGTAGCTTTCCTTCAACAAGTCTCCTTCTCGAGGTCTCTCTTTGAGGACTGAGAGAGTATTAGGGGTCACGTACGTGAGCGCCAGGAGGAACCTCTTTTGAGTTTTCTCCTTTCTTTTTCCTGATTTTACTAGAAAACAGACGTCCCTGTTTAGAAGGTAAGAGCCTCCGAGAGGTTTGGAACCTGTTCAGTCTGATCCATCTGTTCCACAAGTCCTTCAGTCCAATCCACTTCCCTAACTAATTTCCTTAATTTTTTTAAGTTAGCCCTTTTGAAAAAATAAAAACTCTAGTCACAGATCTATTTTTGTTTACCCTTCCATTTAGTTTAAACTGAATTAGCTCATGATCGCTCAAACCAAGGCTGTCCCCTACAACCATTTCTTCTAAGAGATCCTCACTACTCACCAAAACCAAATCTAAAATGGCATCCCCTCTTGTTGGTTCAGCAACTACTTGGTGAAGGAATCCATCACCTATCACATCTAGGAAAATCTGAGCCCTATTATATTAATAGCACTTGTCCTCCAGTCTATATCTGGGAAGTTAAAGTCTCCCATGATCACACAATTCCCATTAGTATTTACTTCATTAAAAACATTGAAGAGGTCTCTATCCCTATCCAAATCAGACTCCTGTTCTAACAGACAGCAACCCCCCCCAGAAAGGCAGAGACAGAGCCCAGGAATCGAGATGGTGGGGAAATTTCATTGAAACCGTTTCTGACTGAAAATCCTATTCAAACTAAACCAGTTTGTTTCTTGAAATCATGACAAGTGGCAATGAAAATTCTTTGTCACAATGTGTTAAATTGTCTCGTGGCACTCAAAGAGGAGACACTTAGATCTCAAAAATTAGATGAGATGCTTCAGTCTGAGCTAAGTAGTTGCTGCTCTTAACAATTGCAAAATAATACAATACAAATAAAATAAACTATTTCAGCCATTCTATTATGTCCTAATCTGATCTGAGTAAACATGATAGGACACCTCATCTTATGCACTGCTCCTAGTGACACTCTCCAATAGACCCAGCAGACCTTATTTCAAGGCCCCTTCACTAACCACTGCTGCACACTCCCTCCCACAGCTGGCAATTACAACCAGGCCCTCATGTCCGGTCCCCCTGCTTTGAGAGGGAGTGTGCTCCGCTGGAGAGATTGGAGCAGGGAACTGGGAGTCAGGACTCCTGGGTTCCATTGCTGGTTTCCTATTGACCTGTGGGACTTGGGCTAAGTTGCTGCCCCCTCTAGGCTCTGTCCCCAGCAGTCAAATGGGGATTTCATACTTTCCCACTATTGGAAAGTGCTGGGAGAATCACCCAGCAAAAGCTGCTCTGACAGTGCTAAGCAGCATCTGTTTGCTTGTGAGAATGTCCTATGGGACTGTGTCAAAAGCCTTATTAACACCAAGATAGATCACATCTTCTGTTTACCCACCTCCACTAGGCCCGTAACCCTGCCAAAGAAGGAGCTAGGATTGGTCTGGAATGATTTGTTCTTGACAAGTCCATGCTCACTAGTCCTAAGAACCAAATTGTCCTGCAGGTGCTGACAAACTGATTGTTTAATAAGCAGAGGCTGCTCCCAATGCTACACTCGGTTTCTCAGAAATGAGTAGACTTTATGGGCAGCAGAGACCGTTAGAGCATCTAACCTGACCCCCTGCATATCACAGGCCTCCTGTCTACCACAATAGCTACTTTTGGGGCAAACACATTCCGGAAAGGCATCTAGTTTTTATTAATGACATCAAGAGATGGAGAATCCACCACTTTCCATGGTAGCTTCTTCCTGTGGTCAATCATCCTCGCTGTTGAATATTTGTGCCTTATTTGTCATAGGAATTTGTCTCTTTTCACCTTCCAGCCATTGGGTCTTGTTCTGCCTTTCTCTGCTCGATTAAAGAGCCCTTTAATACCCAATACTTTCTCTCCATTAAGGCATTTCAACACTTCAGTGAAGTCACCTTTCAATCTTCTTTTGATAAGCTAAACAGGTTGAGCTCTTTCAATAGTTCACTAGAAGGCATTTTTCTCCAGCCCTCAGAACATTTGGTGGCTCTTTGCTGCCCCAGCTCCAATTTCTAGGACCATCTTTTTCAAAGGAGGACACCAAGACTGGAGGCAGTATTCCAATAGCAGTCTCACTGCTGCTGTGTCACCTCCCTATCCTATTCACGGCTCTGCTCCTACGTCTAATGATGGCTTTAGCCCTGTTCACCACAGCATCACACTGGGAGCTCATGTTGAGTGGCTTCTCCACTCTGGCCCCTAAATCCTTTTCAGAGTCACTGCTTTCCTGGATACACGTCCCCATTCTGGAGGTGTGGCCGGCGTGCCTTGTGGCTACGTATAGGACCTTGCATTGGGCTCTGCTCAAACTTGTTTTCTTTGAATGGGTCCAGCTGGCCGAATGAGCCACATCGCTGTATATCACTGCCCTCTCGCCATCAGGAATTACCACTCTGCCTGTATTTTGTCACCCCCCAATCTTATCCACAGTGATTGTATGTTTTCTCCCAATTCATTGATAACAATTATTTTAAAAAATTAGTCCTTGAGAGCTTCTTCAGACCCTTAGTACCCAGGACCTGCTCCCCACAGCACAGTGAGAAAGGCCGTCCAGCCCTGCTGGTACATACGGGATAAGCACAGAACAAAAACACTTTAGGAGCTGTGTTGTCCATAGGCTCTGAACAACATGTGAGGGTCAGCAGATTACAAATGCACGACAGACCTGTAGTGTACACAGGTCCCAACTGTGTCTCGGTTTCCCACCCTGCTCTAAGTTTAGTCACAGCCTCCATGTCTTTTCCCCCGTGTCCCTTAACCCCACGTCACTGCAGAAGAGAGATTTTCTGGTAGTCAGCTGGCTCTCCTGCATGTGGATGTCGTTCCAAAAGACGTGCTCTGGCTCAGTCCCTTGCTATGGTTAGCTGAAGGAACCACTTGGTCACATTCTAGGCCCTGAGTTATACAGGAGGGGCGACTAGATGCACATAATGGTCCTTTCTGACCTGAACCTCTATCAATCGCTACATTTTCTGCTGCTAGGAAGAGAACTCTGGACCTATTTTCTCTCATTCACTTTAAGTCGGAATAATTTCAATCCAGGCCAAAGGATTTCCTCTTCCATTCTGTCTTCAGCAGCTTTGCGAGCAACCAGTTACTGTTACCCACAGGTTACCAGTTTCAACCTGTCCCAGGGTGAGATGGCCAGGAAAGGGGTTGGAGCTCAACTGCACCTGGCCCAGGTGATGCAGCTCCCTAGGGTGAAGGGAATAAGTGCGGGGGTCACGTGACAAGACGCAGCCTGTGACTAGGACCCAGGCCTGCTGAGAGATAGAAGGGCAGCCTGTGCTCAGCCAGGAGAGAGACCCCAAGGGAAGCAGGCATGGGAGGGGCTTGGAGAGTCCTTTAAAGGTCAGGGACAAGCTGGGAAGGGGCCAGGCTGAGCACTAAGGACCAGGCCCTAGGAGGGAAAGACAGGGCAGTTTAGGAGATGGGGCAGATAGTCCAGTTGGTTTCGGCTCCCAGGACCAGACACCCAGAGGTGAAGGTCGTTGTCGGGGCTTCTGTCCTTCTTCCCCAGTGTAGATTTGATAGTGGAGAAGACTGATGCCGTAAGGGGGAAGTGAGTTACCCCAAGGTCACCCAGTGAGTTTATATCACGAATGCATACTCGGAAGGATCCAATAGAAACATGGACTTTCCAGTCTCTTCTTTCTAGGAGTCCCCAGGGCTAAGGTAAAACCCCTGCTGCCCCTCCCCATTCTGCTCACCTCCAAGATGTGCTGGAGTTTGTCTGTGCTGGGGGGTGCTGTCAGCAGGATCGAGAGCTCGTCATCCATGTTCTCTGGGCAGGCCTTGCTCAGAGCCTGCCAGCGGAGGGAGACCAGGGGTCAGGATTATGGAACCTGGGGTGACACCTGCCAGGATGACAGCAGGCTCTGTAGTCCTTGCCCAGAGCAGCTCTCTGCAGAGGGCCTGGTGCACAGCAGGGTAGGGAACAGCCAAACTGCTAGGGATGGGAGCTGGGCTTCCTGGCAGAGTCCAGCACCCAAAGCCCAGCATCTGCAAGGAAGGGATTCCCCACAGAGAGGCAACATCATCTTCCACACACAGGGAGTCTCCCCCTGACACTTGATTCATCCTATGGCCTGTTCCCATCTCTGCCCACCACACTCCCAACTCAGCAGCTCCAGCTACCGAAGGGAGCATGAACCAGAGGCCTTCCTGCTCCTGGGACAGAGGAGTAGGTTGATGATCTACCTGGATGTGAGCGTTGGCCTTCCCCATGCCCAGGGTCTAGACTCCATTCAGGGCAGCGCACAGGAACTGCGATTCCTATTCTGGATCTAGTGGCAGCTTCAGTTTGCTGGCAGGAGACTGTACATGAGACCTTGCAGTTGCGGGGGTGACACAGGCCCTAACATGTGCATGGGAATTTGAGCAACAGGGCAGAGGCCTGTGTGGGGCAAGGAGGGCAGGGATTTGGGAAGCAAGAGCAGAGGATCAAACCCTTTCTTAATGTGGGTCGGGATGAGCCCCATTTCAAAGACAGAGAAAGTGAGGCACCAGGTGGGAGAGTGACCTGGCCAGGATCACGTTACCGCTCAGTGGCAGGACTGCAAACAACCCGTTCCCTGATCTCCTCACTGGACCCTGCTGCCCCTCCTGTATGACCCCTCCAGCCATCCTCGCCCACAGGCCATCCCCACCACTCTCCAATACCAGGCTGTTTCCACAATGGAAGCAGGCTTGTAACAGAGTTCACTCACCGATAGGTGCCCCTTCCTTCAAGGCCTGGGGTCACAGATTTCTTGGGCTAGCACGCCCGCCAGCAGGTTTTTGGCTGGGAACTCAGCCCTTCGGCCAGGCGACCATCTTTTAGTCCCACTCCTTCCTGGGTCGCGCTCATCCCAAACGAAAAGTCAAAAAATGTCTTTAACTGAAACAAGATCCTCTGTCCCTTGGGGGCTTTTCCTCAGCCTGACTTTGGCTCAGCCTGCCCTTGCTGGCCTTGGTAGCCCTTTCTATGGCCCTGTACATCCCCTTCCTTAGAGACCGTGGCAGAACCAGTCCTACCCTGGATTCTAGGTTCTGCCCCAAGGCCCTGTACCGAACAGCTTGGCCTGCTCCTGTACCTTTGTTGCGGTTTCCCCTGGTTTCCCCTCAGCTGGAGCTCACTCTGTAATCCATTTGGCCTAGCTCCAGCCTTTATAGCCCACAGGCCAAGACCCCCGTTATATACCCTCCTCCTTAGAACCTGGCCCACGCGGGGGCAAGTTCTATTCTTCTCCAAGCTTCATCCCTCCTCATCTCATCGCTGTCACCGGCTGCGCGCTTGTACAGCCTGTGCGCAGTGTCTGCAGCTCCACTGCCAGCTCGCTCGGGGCAAACCTTCTCTTCTGCAGTATCCCGACGCTCTTCCTGCAGCCACTCAGTCTCATGAACAGCTGCTTGCAGAGCCTCTTCTGAAGCCTTTAGCATCTTCTGTTGCCTTTTTGCTACTGCCGCTGCATATGCCAAAACCTTTTCGGTCAGGGTCTGAGAACCCACCATGGACTGCTCCACCCTTGTGTTTGTCCCTCCTCCAGTCTGCTTCATCTCTGGGCCAATCATTTCGTCCATCTCCCTGCAGCACCCGACAGGGTGTGTTGGTGGAGGGTCTGCAAGGTCCATGGCCACCCCAGCCACCTCCACCTTGCCTGCCTCATGGGGGTTTGTGTCAGAGGACACCTTCTCCTTTCTTTCTAACTTCTTAGGGCCCTGGCCCCTCGTTCAGCCACTCAGCAATTTCCTAAGCAGGCCGTGTCTTTAGATATGGCCTGCTTCTCTGCCCCCAAAACAAAGAACTCTTGCTCCCATCTTGGCATTAGGCCACGCTTGTACCCTTTCTCATGCCCTTCTCCCTGGGCTAACCTTCTCAGCACAGCCCAGGCATGCTCTCCTTCTCTGCTCTTTTTGTCCATGGGCATAGCAGACCCTGGGTTGATTTCCCTTTGCAGGATCTCTCACACGTATTGCTGCTGCTGCGTCTGTAGCTGCACCTGCACTTCCTTCTGCGTCTGTTGGTTTTCTAGGAGCTGCTGGAGAAACCCCTAGATCTGCTTAGCCAGTCCCTGGAACTGAAGTGGGAAATCCAGCGACCAGCTTGGTCCCTTGATACACCTGCTTGGGGGAGGGATAGCTCAGTGGTTTGAGCATTGGCCTGCTAAACCCGGGGTTGTGAGCTCAATCCTTGAGGGGGCCATTTAGGGATCAGGGCAAAAAACTGTCTGGGGATTGGTCCTGCTTTGAGCAGGGGGTTGGACTAGATGATCTCCGGAGGTCCCTTCCAACCCTGATATTCTATGATTCCTTCAGCAACCAAGACTTCCCTCACAGATCACAGGGGGAACTCAATCCTGCCAACTATGCCAATCATAAATGAATCTACTCATCGTTAGGTGCCCCCCGGCGGCCAGGCATGGCATCACAGCCCTCTCGCTGGGCTAGCGTCCCCCATCCATGGTCGCTCCAGCACCACGGCAGTTTCTCTGCCTGGTAACTCCGGCCAGGTCACCACCTTTAGTCCACCCTTCTGGGGCCCAGCTTGCCTCACACTAAAAGTCCAAAGAGGTCTTTCCACAGGCAGAAGTCCTTCTGCCATCGCTGGGGCACTTGCTCAGCCTGTAGCCCCCTTGCTGGGCTTGGGAACCCTCTCCAGGTGCGTGTACACCGCCTCCTCTGGGGCCGGTAGGGGAACCCAGTCCCACCCTGACATTGATAGCAGCTCAGGGCCCTGGACACAACAGCTAGGTCTGCTCCTTTCTCTTTGCTGCACTTTTCCAATCTCTCTTCTCAAGTTCCCCTCCAGGCTTTCCTTGCTGCTCTGAACTTCCTACCTCGTTCTCAATCCTGTTGCTACCCCAGCTGGGGTGTATCACCACTGAAGTCTGGCTCTTTACGGGGGCGGATATGGTGCCTCTCAGTTCGGGCTCATTCTGTAATCAGCTTTCTGTGAGTGCCAGGAGGCTCCATTTCCCCTTCCACTAGCTCCCCATTTACAGAGAGCCAGAGCAGTACCTGCAGCAGGGAGCGGGAGTTGCTGGTGGCCTCAGAGGCACAGGCCCTGCAGCGCCTCGGGCACCTGGCGCAAGTGCCGCATGATACGGAGCTGGCGCATCACATTGGCCGTGACATCCTCCTGCTGCAAGGGAACGAGAACCTGTCTGAGACTCAGACGCCTCCGAGGAATCAGGGGGGATTAACGGCCCCTGGAACCAGCAGCATTTCCACCCAGCCCCTGCCCACCTCTGAGGGATGGATTCCCCCTCCTGATCCCCAGGATGGAGTCTTGTTGTCCTTCCTAGTGACCTCCAGTGGCAACCCCCCTCCTTGTACGGGGAGCTCCTGCCACTTCCCCCTCAGTGCCCCTGACAGCTGTTCCACCTCCAATCCACAGCTCAAGTTCTCAGACCCCTCTCCTCCAGCCCCACCCAGGTTGGGTAGGGAGGGGACTGTAGCGGGGGGGCGCGCAGGAGGGATTCTGGCAGTAGTGAAGTGGGATGTTGGGAGGTTGAGACCTTTCCCCAAGTCCCCCCAGCCACTAATGCTGAAGCCACAGGATGGCAGCCCTGGTGAATGGAACGGATCAGCAGCCCCTGCTGACTGAATCCTCCTGTTCTCTCCAGCAGGGCCGGCTTTAGGAAGGGCGGGGCCCAATTCGAACATTTTTGGCGGGGCCCCGGCAGGGATGACTAACAAAAAAAATAATGTAAAAAAAAGCCTCTCATTTCTTCCATGTATTATTTACTTTCCATAACTATATAAATAATAAAATTATATATTATGTACATTGCATCATATATGCTGTTGATCGGTTATTAATGAGCTCCGTTTCACGTGTGTGGGTCCCCGCCACTCCCTGGGGGTGTGCTAGGGTGACCAGCTGTCCTGATTTTATAGGGACAGTCCCGATTTTTGGGTCTTTTTCTTATAGGATCCTATTATCCCCCACCCCCTGTCCCGATTTTTCACACTTGCTGTCTGGTCACCCTAGTGGTGTGCACATGTGTGGGTCCCAGCTGCTCCCTGCCCCCCTCATTGAAGCAGGTGTGCAGGGTTACTGCCCTGGGAACTGCAGGGCAGGGGCTCACTGGAGGTAGGGTCTGGCTGCAGGCAGGGCAAGGGGTGCGGGGCTGGCTGGAGACAGGGGTGTGTGGGGCTGGCTGGCTTTGGGCAGGGCCGCAGGGGGGTGCGGCAGGGGTTGCCTGGAGACAGGGCAGGGGGTGCGGCAGAGGCTGGCTGTGGGCAGGGGGTGCAGGTCTGGCTGCAGGCAGGGCAGGGGGGCGGGGCTGGTGCGGGGACGGGGTGCAGCAGAGGCAGCTGGAGCCCCGGCCCTTTAAATAGCCCCCGAGTCCCCCGCTATCCCAGGGCTCTGGGGGCTATTTAAAGGGCCCAGGGCTCCCTTGCTTCTACCGCCCCAGCCCTTTAAATAGCCGCGGGAGCTCTGGGGAAGCAGTGGGGCTCCAGTGGCTATTTAAAGGGCCGGGGCCGTAGAGGCAGCGGGAGCCCCGGACTTTTTAAATAGCCCCTCAGAGCCCCGCAACCCTACCCCAGGGCTCCAGCAGTGGGGGTCTGGTGGCAATTTAAAGGGCCTGGGGCTCCGGCCCCTGCTGGGAGCCCTAGGTCCTTTAAATTGCCCCCTGGGGAAGCCGGGCCACCCTGGTACTGCACACCGGCTCTTGCCGGTACACCGTACCTGGGCTTTGGCCTGGGGCCCGATTCATGGGAATTGGTTGAATTGGCCTAAAGCCGGCCTTGGTGGGGGTATGGCCACAGAGCCGCAGGGAGGGGAACCCTGAGGTGTGGGGGCTGGGTGGGTACTGGGAGTTCCTCCTGAAGGGACGGGGGTTGGCCAAAGTCACTCAGCCCCGGGGTCTGGGAGGGGGACTGGCTGAGGGCACTCAGAGCCCCAGGAAGTGGGGGGGGGCTGAGGGGAGGGACTGGCCAGGGGCACTCAGAGCTCGGGAGGAGGGGCTGTCCGGGGGGGGGGGCACTCACAGCCCCAGGAGGTGGGTGGGGGAGGGGCACACAGGATTTCAGGAATTCCCTGGCAGTGAAGAGCTGCTGGCGGCAGGGAGGAGCCAGCCGTGACAATCCCCACTTGGGATCCCTGGCTGGGCTAGTGGCTATGGGGGCCCGTGGCCAAGCTGCAGCGGAAGGTGACCTGAAGGAAATGCCTCGGCCTCGGCCTCCGGCTAGGAAGGGCCTGGGCCAGACAATGACCCACCGCGCAGTGTCCCAGCTCCCTGCCCCACACCTGCGGGGCACGGCCCCTCCTCTGTAGGGAGGTTGGCATGTACCTTAGTGCTGCTTCCTCCATCCCCAAAGGCCTCTCCCAGCCAGTCTCTGGCAACCCCTGCCGTTCAATACGCACGTTACCCTGCTGTGACATACCGGAGTGGGGAACCCCTCGGGGATGAGGGGGCTGTCACACAGCTGGGCAATTTAACCTGGCTGGGCCGGGGTGACTGTCTGCCTGGAGCTGGGGTCTCAGCCCAGGTGTCTCTCTGCCTTTCCCCCCAGTCGCCCCCGGGCGAGGTGGGAGCGCCCCACGTTGTGTTCCAGCCCCATATTCGCACCCACAAGTGCTGGTGGGTTCCAATCCTAGGGTTACCATCTTTTAGTTTTTAAAAAGGAGGACACTCCATGGGGACCCGGCCCCGCCCCAACCCCGCCCCTTCCCCACCCTCAGCCCTGCCCCAACTCTGCCCCCTCCCCTGAACGCTCCGCCCCCTGCTCCTCCCCCTCCCTGCTTCCCGCGAATCTATGTTCGCGGGAAGCCTGAAACAGGGAGGCTGCAGGTAGGCTGGGGCGGGGTGCGGCACAGCTCAGTCCGGCCCTCCTGGCCGAGCGGCTCCCTTCGGCCGCTGGCCTGCCTAGGCCAAGAGGCTCTGGCCGCAGCATCTCCCGCCCGGCTTGGCTCGGGCCCTGGGGCACTGGCTCCTGGCCCGGCCCCGCGAGCCCGGCCCCCGGCCCAGCACTGCGACCCCGGCGCGGCCCCGCGCCCCCGGCTCCCGGCCCGGCCCCGTGACCCCGGCTCCCGGCTCCCGGCCCCACGGGCCCGGCCCCGCGACCCCGGCTCCTGGCCCGGTACTGCGACCCCGGCCCCCGGCCCAGCACTGCGACCCCGGCCCAGCCTCGCGCCCCCGGCTCCCGGCCCGGCCCCGCGCCCCCGGCTCCGCGGGCCCGCGATCCCGGCTCCCGGCCCCACGGGCCCAGCCCCGCTACCCCGGCTCCCGGCCCGGTACTGCGACCCCGGCCCCCGGCCCGGCCCAGCTCGGCACCGCGCCCCCGGCCCCGTGGACCCGGCTCCCAGCCCGGCACCGCACCCCCGGCCCGGCTCCCGGCCTGGCCCCGCGACCCCAGCCCGGCACCACACCGGCCCTGGCCCCGCACCCCTGGCTCCTGCGGAGCACCGGCGGCCCCGGCCCGGCCCCGCACCGCCGACCCCAGCCCCAGAGGCCCCAGCCGAGCACCGCCGAGCCCTCCGTCCCTCCCTCCCTCCCGATTTTCCCGGACATGTCCGGCTTTTGGGGATTTCCCCCCGGACGGGGATTTGAGCCCCCAAAAGCCGAACATGTCCGGGAAAATCCGGACGTATGGTAACCCTATCCAATCCCAGCTGAACACGCCCACCCGGCCCTAGTGTGGAGCAGAAGGGCCCAGCGCTGCCCCACAGACCCTCTGGCTCTCCGAGCCCACTCTTACCCATCACCGCAGCACGTCTGGCGCAGGCTGAACGCTGCTCCTCTGTGCAGAGAGGCTGGCACTTCTCGCTCCTGCCGTACGAGGGGCAGGTGCTGCTACCGACTGCTCCCCCTAACCCCCGCCCTGCTGCGCTCTGGGGATGCTGCCCTGCTGTGGAGCTCTCAGGTGTCTTGAACTGGAATTTGTTTGGAGAGAAACTTCTAAGGAGCCTTATCAGCCCAGAGCAGAGAGTACCTGGGAACCTGCCTGGGTCGGGCGGGTCTGGTACAGCCTCCCCCAGATAAGGCTCTTCCCTGGACCTGCCACCCATTGGAATCTGGAACGATTCCCTCCGAGGTAACACCCGGGGCAGCCAGGGCAGGGCAGGGCACGGCCTGCTCCCCTGGAGCGTTAGGGCTTTCAGGAGTCAGAGGTGTCAGCGGAGCAGGTTGTGGTTGTACGTTAAAGCAGCGAAGAAAGTTAGGGGGGCAGAGGAATTGGGTGCTGTGGCCCCCCCATGCCTGGGGCCTATTTGAAAGGCAGCTGTCACACTGTCCCCTTTATCGGGAGTGCCCACTACACCCATCTCATGTAGTCCTCGGCACGGGGAGGGGGAGCATGTTCCCAGCTGAACGGTGTTCGTCCAGGACTCACCGACCCCTATTCCAGGATGGGGGAGTGAGCTGGGAGAGAGGTCACCATGTAGCCTGCAATTATCAGTGGCTTCTGGATTCCTCTGGGAAAGGGTTAACCAGGGGCTTAGTTAGTCCACACTTGGCTTTCTCGGCAGTGTTGGACTCTGGTGGCAGGGAGGGGTCCAGCTCGCACCCTTTCACCTGGCAGGGAGAGTGACCTAAAGGTTAGGATGTTCTCACAGGCTATCGTAGTTACTGGGACCTTGGCAGGGAGGATTGGTGGCTTGTGGGGCATTGGATACCTCCCCTCCTCCTAGAGCTGTGCAGTAACCAGAACATTACCCCTGCGAGGAGAGGGTTTCGGGGACCTTGGGATCTTGGGAGCCAGGGCTTCTCTCAGCAGCCTGGAAGCCCAGGCCCCGCATCAGCCTGTCAAGCAGGTGGACAGGTGGGCGAGCTGGCAGGGAGCCAAGCAGCTTTCCGTGCGAAACCTGCCTGCTTTCTGTCTGAAGGTTTGTCCACATCGACGTGTTCCCACGAAACGTTTGGATTTTGACAAGCTGGCAATTTCTGATGGAAAAACAGTTCCACTGGCAAATTCTGACCAGCGCCTCTCCTGACCGCACAGCTCCCTGTATCTCTGCTGAGCGTGGAATCAGAATGGACTTGACACAGGTGGTTGTGCCCTGGGATGCCATCTCAGCCCAGCTCCCCCAGTGCTCCGGCGCTCACATTCTCCTAGTGGTGACGTCTGACCCTGGGGAGATGAAAGGCCTCTGCAGGTTGTTTCCTGCAGTGTGAGCTTTGGCTGCAGGCTTCTGTCCCCAGCCATGGCACGAAGGAATCTGTCTAGCCAGGCTGGGCGTCCTCCCTCATCTGTGGTCAGAGGTCACACGGGCCCTTCCAGTGACAAGGTGGAAGCATCTGGCCCTGGGAAAACAGACATCTGCTGTGTGCTCACCCAAGAGATTTCTTTCTTTCTGCAAACTGAAGAGGCCTCTCTCCTGTAGCCTCAGCAGAGGCTGCGAGGAGGCCAGCAGGCCCTGTAGCCCCCCGCAGACTGGGGGAGGCCCTGACCAGTAGCTCTAAAGGCCAGAAGACCCCACAGGACAGGTGGGGAACGGGACTGTGACGTTACGTTGCTGTTCCATGGTTCCTTTCTCCTCAGCTGAAGAAGAAACTGAGCCCTGAAGCAAGGCACCAGACTGGCTTGTCCGTGCGGCTGACCCAGTATTCACCAGAGCGGGGAGAAGGAACAGTGAGGCTGGTGGGTTCCTTCTTCTAAAAAGAAAACAAATCAGAGCATGTTTTTACATCCAGCTTTTGACTCCCCGGCCAACGGGTGTGATCATCCCAGGTAGAAAAGTCAGCCTGTAATGCCCGGCTCCTGCTGGCTGCTCCAATGGAGACTCCACTTCCCCTCTCCTCCCCGTAAGGCAGGGGAACTGCCAGCCATTGCCTGGTACTGTCTGCACCCAGCAGCAACACTCCTCTGCCTCCCGCCGCCCTCTCCTCTGCTGAGGTCCCCCGTGCCCTGCCCTGGCACCCTCTCTGCTATGGGGTCAGACACGCGGGGAGAGCAGGGCAGGTCTGTGCCCTCAGCCCCGGGGCTCTCGCACAGAGCTCTGCCCGCAGGCCCAGCCCTGAACATCACGGCGTCAGAGGAGCTTCTCCCACTATCACAGCAGCTCCTCCTGTTGGTGCCCAAAGCCCGGGACTCGCACTCAGCCCCTGAAAGCAGGACCGGCTCCAGGCACCAGCCGACCAAGCACGTGCATGGGGCGGCACCTGGTAAGGGGTGGCCAATCTTGGGGTGGTGGGGTTTTTTTGGGGGGGGAGTTTGGTCGCTGGGGGTGGGGTGGGTTGTTTTTGTTTTGTCGGTTGGGCGTGTAGGGGGCACTGGTGGGTGGGATTCGGCAGCAGTGCTCCGTGGGGCGGGGGGTGGCGGCACGGCGTGGCGCTCCGCGGGGGCGGGGGCGCTGTTTGGCAGCACGGCTCGGCGGCTGGGTGTTTGGCGGCGCGGCGCTCGGTGGGAGATATGTGTGGCGGTGGGAGGGTTCAGCAGCACGGCGCGGCGCTCCGCGGTGGGGGGGTGTTCGGTGGCGCTCGGTGGGGGGGTTCGACGGCACGGCATTTGGCAGCGCTCTGCGGGGGTGGGTGTTCGGCTACGCGGCGCTCCGCGGAGGTGGGGTGGCATCGCGGTGCTGAGGGCGTGTGTTATGGCGGCGCTATGGAGGGGGGCACTCTTTTTTTTTGCTTGGGGCGGCAAAAAAATTAGAGTCAGCCCTGCCTGAGAGTTGGGAACGTTGCAGCACGGCCCAGCCCCGGCTGCTGGGAGAGGAAGGCCACCCCACCTCCCTGGCTCGGAGAGCTGCCATGATCCCCCCATCTGCCAGCCCCAGTTGTTCCCTATGAATTTAAAGATGCGTTAGGCTCCTTGATTTCCTCGGCAGGAACAATGTTCTCATGAGTGTGTGCGCGCGTTCCCCTCCCTGACAAGCATGCAAAGCTGATCCGTCCACGGCCGAGTTCTCAGAACAGTAATGTTCTTCTCTCTCTATTGAGCCCTGATGTATTAGAAGGTAAAACTCCTGTAAAAGGTGCGCTAGTAATGTTCAAAGCCGGCCGGCAATGCAGGTACTGCCACCAGGCTGCACGGTGATTCATCTCAGAGACATCTCATTAATTTAGCAAATACTGCCTGAAAGGAAGAGAGCGCCGGCCACCCAAACTGTTCACACAAATAAAATCCATATCAGACGCCGCTCACCTTTCCGAGGCGGCTTTGCCTTCCCCTCCCCTCTCCTCTGAAATGTGCGTGGATATAGGTGAGTAAGCAAAGGTGCACTCACACACAAACACACAGTGACACATCTAGAATCATACAGTGCATCACTCTGTTCCTAGGATCTCAACAAAGTTCACCTCCGCTCATTAAAGGTGACATGCTAAACAATTGGGTTTGAGCTCTTATTTTTTTCTTCTTTATGGTGGATAAAGAAAGCATGAAAAGGCTTTTTTTTGTTGTTTTAATTGTTTCTTTCTTGTTTTTCACTTTAGACATACCCAGTCTTAGCTTCCCTGTTTCTGCTGGTGGGCTCCAGAGGGAGTTTTCTAATCCCTCAAACCAAAGGAGCATGACCACTGAATATTTAGCAAAGAGAGCTTTTCTCCCTACTGTGTGTTCGGCATTTGAGTGAAATGGGTGCCAACCAGAACCGACCTCCTCCCCATGCACCTGTTTCAAGCAGCCTGACCAAAACCCCCTTCCTTCCTCCCTTGATCACTAAGGTTTCATATCCTTGGTACTTGTGAGAAAGCTGTGCAAATCTGTGATCACACTGAGTGTACTGTGCACGTCTTAGTATACTTCTCTGTCACCCTGTTTGGACTGTAAGTTCTCTGGGGCACAGACTGTGGGTGATAGTTTTGCTTCTCTGGCACAGTAGGACGCTATAACAAGAGACAGGTTTCAGTGTGGTAGCCATGTTAGTCTGTATCAGCAAAAACAACGAGGAGTCCTTGTGGCACCTTAGAAATTAACAAATATATTTGGGCATAAGCTTTCGTGGGCTAGAACCCACTTCATCAGATGACTTCATTAGACTGACCTCCCACTTGGTAAGACAACTCCCATCTTTTCATGTGCTGTGTATATACCTGTTAGTCTCTAAGGTGCCACTAAGGACCATCCCAAACCGCCCCACCATCCGCTCCAATGCAAGGCATTTCTTTACAGCGCCTTCTCTGATATACACACACAGCAACGTGTGTGTATTATTAAAAAGCCCTCTTGATCGGGCACACTTCTCACCCTTGGGAGAGGACAAGGGAACAAATACGTGATGGGTGTTAGTCATGTAGCGTAATGCACCACTGGAAGGTGCTGTGATACTGTGGTGGTGAACGTGGTATAATGACCTGCACAGAACAGAATAGCACGGGAGTGACACTTGAGGTATGTCTGTACAGCCCCAGCAAAAGTAGGGCCCAGCTGATAATGGTCTTTCAGTACTACCACGAGAGAAATGTTAAATAATAATAAACCGACCTCGTCAACCCAGTAGTTCTGTCGTCACCCATAGAGCCAGCCACGAAAAAAGAAGGGTGGACAAGATCTGCATTTCTAATGTAAAAGCAAATCAAACCCCACAGGGCTTTAAAAACAACTACCCTTTATTCATCAGAAAGAAGCCAAAAGGAACGTGCCCTGTATTTGGTTCCGAGCACAGGTCCCCGTTTGAAGGATGTGCTGACCTCAGGATAGCCGTATAGGTTTGGTTGAGGGCACAGGCCTGGGCGTCAGGACACCTGGGTTCTATTCCTGACCTGCTCTTTAGCTTTGGTCACTTCATTTCTCCGTGCCTCTGTTTCCCCACCCACTTTTTGTCTGTGTAGACTGTAGGCTCTCTGGGGTGGGGCCAATCTCTCATCATGTGTTTGGACAGCGCCTAGCACTAGGGGGCCCTGGTCTCGTTTGTGGCCCCTAAGCCCTACCGAAATGCATTACCTAGGGAGGTGGTGGAGTCTCCTTCCTTGGAGGTTTTTAAGTCCCGGCTTGACAAAGCCCTGGCTGGGATGATTTAGTTGGGAATTGGTCCTGCTTTGAGCAGGGGGTTGGACTAGATGACCTCCTGAGGTCCCTTCCAACCCTGATATTCTATGATTCTATGATTCTATGACTGTCCTCTGCGCACAAACCCTAGCCTCTCCCCTGCCCCCCACATCTCCCTGAGCCTCCCTCCTGCCTCCCTTAGCCTCCTTCCTGTCCCCATCCCCCTGTACCTCCCTCAGCCTCCCTCGGCTCCCCACACCCCGGCCCCCTTAACCTTCCCCCACATTCTTCTGCCCCCTGCCCCCACATGCCCTGCACTTCCCTCAGCCGCTCTTATATCCCACATGATCACCTCCAACCCCCTCAGCCTCCCCTCTGCCCCATCCCCATGCCCCCCTCAGCCTTCCCCCTGCCCCCGACACTCCCTGGCCCCCTCAGCCTTCTTTCTGCCCTCCACACCTACTACCCCTGTCAGTGTTCCCCCTGCACACTCTGTCTCCCTCATGCCCATATCCCTCTGTCCCCCTCAGCCTGCCCCCTATCCCTGCCCCCACACCCCCCTGCAACCCGCTCAGCCTTCCCCCCACATACCCTCACAGTCCCCATGCGCTGTCCAGGCCCTGAACCATGGCCTCAGACAGTCTGCCTGTGGGCTCGGCTTCAGCCTCCTGGAGCCCAGCGGGAGGTGGCAGCCAGCGTCAGGAGGGCAGCCTGCCTGCCACATGCAGACAGAGCGTGGGGACGGGGCGGCCCTCGCGCAGGCCTCAGCCCCGCTGGCAGCAGTGGGAGATGGCGCCATTTTGATGAAGGGACAATTGGCGCCTTTGGCCACGTTTCCATGGGACAGGTGAGAAGCCCCCACAATCCCGAGTCACAATCAGAGCGTGAGGGCGGCCGCGCTGCTGCCCCTGTTGTGCATGGGGTCAGCCCAGCATGCCCAGCTGATGGGGATGATCCTGTCACGGAGTGTGGGGGGACTCAGGGCCCTGCACCCCCGGCTTCCTGCGATTCACCATGACTCTCAGCCAGCCAGTAAAGCAGAAGGTTTATTTAGACGACAGGGACACAGTTCAAGACAGGTCCCGCAGGCACAGAAAACAGGACCCCCTCAGTTAGGTCCATCTTGGGGTCCTCGGGCACCCCAGCCCCCTTGGGAGGTCAGAGCCCTGTCTGCCTCCCAGCCATTCCACCAGCCAGCTCCTGAAACTCTCCCTTCTGCGACCCCTCCCACAGCCTTTGTTCAGTTTCCCGGGCAAAGGTGTCACCTGGCCTCTAACCCCTTCCTGGGTTCTCATGTTACATGCTCAGGTATTCTCCGGTCGGTCTCCCATCCCCCAATGCAGACTATCCTAGCCACACTCCCCAGTCAGCATTCAAAGACCACAGTAAGAACAGTCCCAGTTCGTCACAGATGCGTAGCCAGAATCAGCCAGAATCCACTGGAAGCTGCTTTACCAGTTTGTTGGGGCAGCCAGACTTATGGGGCCGGCTGCAGCTGGCATTCGGGGTGTGCGGGTGCGGGGGGAGGAGGCAGCATGAATTGCATGTGGGAGATTCATTCGTTGTTTGTGTGACAGCACAAACTCCCCCTCATCCCAAAACCTGGTCCCCAAATGAGCAGACTGGAGCACATCACACTAAGCAAACTGGTGCCACGTTCAACAAAATAAACAGGTCCCATCTCGTGTCCTTTGTTGCACATTTCGATGGCGTGTGCCAGGTGCTGGCAAGTTGCAGGGTCGAGAAGCGTGCATGCGGGTGAACCGCCTGGGTGCTCTTTTCCAGAACTATACGGACGTGGAGCTGTTCCCTCTAATGCACCAGTTCCTGCCCCCTGTATCCCAGCCAGAGAGCTGGGACACAGAGAGCAGCTGCCTTGACAGTCGCTGAATGAATCCAGTTTGATCCTCTTCCCTGTGGGACAGATGCAGCAGCAGCGCAGTCTCGCTCCAGCCCATCCCACTCAGGTATCTCCTCACCCGGCCATGACCTGTCGGGACAATGGCGGGAGCGGGGGTTCAGTCTCTGTAACCCCACGTGCTAAGCAGGGGTTAGTGATACCAAATGGAACTGAAAGTCCGAGGGGGGTGGGGAGAGGGGTTCCCACCGGGTGTGTGGGTTTGGTGAAAGGCGCCTACAAAACGTTGGGTCTGCCCAGTGCTTAAAGACAGAGCTGACTGGACTCAGCTGGAAGTCCTGGTTTCTTCTCAGTGATCCCTAGAGCTTAAAACACTGTGAAGCCGGTTTGCCTGGGCACCATAGAGCCGGTGCTGTGGTGAAAGACAGTACAGGGGGGAGCAGCAGCGAGGTTCCCCCTAGCCAGGGAAGTCACTAAGAGCTGGACTCACTCCGGGCTGGAGGCCCCTCAGAGCATGGCATCGCAGCTCCAGGCAGAGACGGCAGCATGGAGCAGCAGCGGTGCAGAGCAGAGGCAGAGGCATCCCTGGCCCACCCCTTCTCTCCCTGGGGCAGGAGGCCAACCCCCCCCGAACACCCCCTGAACTCTCAAACTCTGCTGAGCTGGGCCCGTAAACCGGGTAAGGGGACAGCAGAGGGAAAATGGGAGGGGTGTGCCAAAGGGACATTCGTCCATTGGACTCTCTCATCGCAAGCTGGGAAACTGAGGCAAGGGGCTGCTGCCCAATGGATTGTAGAGCGGGCGTTTCACTCACAGTTCACATACTGCTGAGTCACTCTTGTGGTGGTTTCCCCAGTTCATACTGCGTTTCTTTCTCCTCTGAATAAAAGTTCTCGTGTGTTAGACACAGACTCAGTGCTCGCAACGGGGCAACAGCTGCCTGTTAGGGGCGTGCTGGTCAGTTTCCCAGATTTCTGGGAGGGGCGCTCCAGCTGGTTCTGCTTTGCAATGCTAAGAGGAACCCCGAGATCCTGATTCTCGTCCTTGTCACTGCCAATACCACCTGGCACAAGCGTTACACCCCCATCCCGTTCTGCACAACCCCCGTTCCTGCCATCTCCTCTGGCTTGATCCTCTCCATTTAGTGCGTCCTTCGTCTGGAAGGCCGATGGTACGGTAATGCCGCAGAGTCCCACTGAGAAATTAAATCCCTGGCTCACACCTGCCCGGCTTCAGAAACGTTGGCATTCTCGGCGAGGAGGGAGGGAGCCCAAGAAATCTGGTATCTGCGGTAAATAAAGGATGGGCAGACGTTCCGGAGGGGGCTCCCTCCCTGCCCACAGGCCAGGCTTGAGGCCAGCGGTTGAGAAAGCAAGATAAGCTGGGTGTGGAGTGGCGCTTTCCCCATAAAGGCATGGAGCCCCGGCTCTGGTTTCTGATGTGGAAGTGGGGGACGCTTCAGGGTGCTAACTCGCCCGCTCAGCTGCAGCGTCGGGATGGGTGAGTTTTATTGAAATGCCCAGTATTTCACACAGCCTGGAGATGTAGGGCCAGAGCCTGGTGGTGGGCACCAGAGCGCCAGGCGGTGTGGGCACGTGGGGGAGGTGCAGTGGCAGGGCATGCTATGTGGCCCCTGTGGGACACCATGTGCCATGAGTGCCCGGGCACAGGAAGGAACGTGCCCAGACAGTCGCAGTAACTACCGCATAGAGAGGGGCAGCCTGCACTCCTCTCAGTGCCGCCCCTCAGCCCGGGCAGGTGCACAAGGGGGAGGGGAGCCCTGGTGCATCCTCTGCTTTCCCGACCCTGCCTGGCACAAGGCACAAGGGCCGGGGGCGCAGTGAGGTACATGCTGCTTTTCCTTTGAAACGGAGCAGCATTTCCCCCAGCAAGTGCATGCTGCAGCATGAGCCTGGCTAGCTAGGAGTCTGGCAGTGCCTCCTGGTGGGTAAAGAGTGCCCCCGCGGCCATGGGGTACCAGGAGCCTGGCGGGGATCCCCTGCCCAGCGCTCTGCTGGACCCTAGGCAGGAATCCTCCCGCCCTGCCCCAGGTACCTTTGGGCATTGGGGCCAAAATACTTTAGAACACAAAGGAACTAGCATAAGCCATGCTTTAAAAATGGGGAAACTGAGGTATGGTGCAGTGTAATGAGTTTTCCAAGGTCACAGGTCGAACTCAGGCCCTCTGTGTCTTAAACTATTACAGTGTGTGAACGGCTGCTAGCTGGCAGCGTCCCCGCTCCTCTGGGGCGTCAGGAGAAGGGGAGGCGTGTTTTCAAGGATGAGTGACTCCAGATTGGTATTTCACTTCAGTTCCAAACATTGTAGTTCTGGCTTGTCAAACTCACTGAAATCCTTCTCCTTTAAAGCGTTAACCCTTTGCCTGCCATGGGGTTATGCCTCTCTCCTCTCTCTCACAAGGATACCTGAGATTGCTGGCAGCGTGTCACAGTTACTTGGGCTGTGACATTGTCTGAAGAATTTTGGTCCAGGCAGCTCCAAAAAGAAGGTGTTTCCAATGAAATCTGTCTGGGGATCATGTCTGGGCAAAGTGTTTCCATTGCAGCAGTGTGTTTCGGTGTGTCGTTTACACGGTGTTCTCTCTCTCTCTCTCTAATTCATTTGCACGTTTGTATCATGGTCACTTTTGGGGTTAGTTGTGGACTTTCTAACTTTGCAACACCACATGAATACAATGATGGCTGACAGAAAGCATGGTGCCGGACTCCAGTGCGGCTTTAGCCTGTTCTGGTTTGACACACACACACACACCCTGCCCGCCCCACCCCACAAAAAGCTGCCATTTTGCACCTGTCATGGGCCGGCAGCAGCTATAATCAAACTTGGGACCTCTGGAGCTTCACACGTGAGCCTCTGCTGTAGGGTTCTCAACCTATTTACCATTGGGGGCTGCATATGCTGTGCTCTGCGTTATGTGGGCTGTAGCTACACAAGATGTAATACCAGGGCCGGGATAGATATACTTGGGGGCGGAGGGGGGGGTGAATGAGCCGGTTTCTGTCCAAGAGTCTGGATTGCTCTGGGCTGCTGATCCCGGCAAGGTCATTGTGAATCCCTGCGCTGAGTGCTGAAGGTGGCCTGGGAAAAGCATGTGTGGGGCGGGGGAGGAGTGTCTATGTTAATCCTGGCTGAAATAAATGGCCATGCCCTTGCTAGGGCAGCGCTTACAGTGCACCCCTCAGGGACCCGGCTCCATTTTGAACTCTTTTTGGCCAGGACTGTGGCCCCTGGCAACTCTGCCCACTTTAAGCCTGGCCTGAGCTGGGCCCACAGAACAGCTGCAGTGTCAGCAGCGTGTCCCCCTCTGGGCTGCTGGGCTGCAGTGCAGGGGGCAGCATGCCTGGCGTGGGGCACACAGCAGCTCTGCGCCCTGGGCCCCTCTCACCTGGCACTCATCTGAGGGGGGCAGAGCCCTGCCGGAGGCTGCCCAGCTGCTGTCTCTGTGTGGGTGAGCGGGCACTGCCCTCCGGCTGGTGGTAGTGACTGTGGACGGGGGGAGCTGGGACAGAGGGGGTTACTCCGGGCAGCACTCCCCTTGCAGCGGTGCAGCGCGGGGAGAGAGGAGGCAGCTCCTTCCCCACCACAGGGAGCGCTCCAGCCGGCCCTGACCCGCCCGGGACCCGGGAGCCAGGACATCGGAGCCGCAATCTTTGAATGGTTTTTACCATGCAGCTGGGTCCCAGCTGTGTGCTAATCGGGCTGGCTGCAGAGACGGAGACAGTGGCCGGGCCGGGGGAGAGGTGAATGGTGGGCTTCACCCCGTCTCCAGAGACTTGGGCCCACCCCGCCCATGCTGAGCCCCTTTGAACATCCAGCCATGTCCTGCGGTGCCTACCTGGGAGCTGAGCTCTTCTGAAAATCTGGCCCAGTAGTTGAGCCCTCTGAAAACTCTGGCCTTAGCGTCCAAGGGTAACATTTTCAAGAGTGGCTAAGTCACTTAAGTGCCTAAATCCCAGTGAGTTCTAGTGGGATTTAGGCACTTGTGAAATTCTCTCCTGGTCTCATGTCCAGCAGTTTCTGTCCCCTGCAGGGTTCCAGTCCAGCTCTCTCCTGCTTCTGTCTGCGCTGTCCATGATGGCGCTCCTTGGCGTAGCCCCCGTGCAGGGCAACGGGGCCCTGGCCCACAAGAAGGTCGAGAGGGGTGAGTAGAGAACCCGTCGGAGAGCTTCTATCATCTGCCATATCCGAGATCAGGGCATCGTGGGCCTGATTCTTCTCCTCTCCCCCATGCCGGGGTCACCCCTAGATCCACTTATCCACTGAATGCACCTTCCCGCCCCCCCGCCAGCGCTGGGCCCAAAGAAACGCTGAGTTCTCCGAAGGGTTCGCAAGGCCGGCCTGCGCTAGTGAGCCCACTACTCCCATTCGCAGGCCTCCAGCGCCTGGGAATGGGCCAGCCGGGGTGGGGGAGGTGCTGCTCGACTGCCTGTTTGCTTTCCACAGCTTCGTTATCCCTTTCTCCGGTAACGGCTACCAAGTCGCCGGCAGTGACTGAAGAGCGCTGGTGCCAACCGCAGGGCAGCGTGTGGGAACCAGGCACCCCCCCAAATTGGCTGGGAGTTCTACCCTTCCATCTCACCAACTCCTATACTAGGGCTAGCCCCGGCTAACAGCTGGGGATCTCTCACTCATGCCTAGAAGCCTTGCCCCCAGAGTCCAGGCAGCAGAGAGAGCCAGTTCCTCCTTGTCAGGGGTTTTCATTCCCTTCTCCCCACATCTCCAGCGGCTCTGGGAGCTGCTCAGGGGCTTGCCCAGGCAGGCCAGGGGCCGAGCCAGCTCCAGAGGTGGCCCTGAGCCCCTGCCCCCGCTGAGCTCAGCAGCTCCTCCCCCTTGGCTCAGCTATGGGGGAGGGGGGCAGAGCTGGTGGGGCACACAGGGGGATTGTCTGGGGGGTAGGGGAGCTGGGGGGCTCAGGATCGAGGAAGGACCCTGGGGAGGGGAGGGGAAGTATAACCACAGTGCTCTCATTCTACCAGGATAGTTCGGGACAATTTCCGCCCCAAAGACAAGCCCCTCGATAGGATGTCTGGAATTTTCAAAGGCGCCACAGGGAGTTGGGTGCCTAAATCCCACTGAATTCCAATCACAGTCGGGTGTCCAACTCCCTTAGGCTCTTTGAAAAATCCCATTTAAATTGTCACTGATGGGTTTCATAATTAACATTCGCTGAGATGGATCTGGCAGCATCTCCCCCACCCTCGCCAAACGATTTCTTCAGCAGTACGGACTCAGGAAGGATACAGAGCCTTGGTTTACACTTGACTCATCTCCTCAAGGTTTCTTCAAAACCAGCAGAGCAAGAAACTATTCTTATTTTATTTTATTGATGTAAGCAGAGGCAGGATGAGCTCTACCCTGACATCTGGTGGTGAATTATGGCGAGTGTGGAAAAGAACTCCAGGGGCTGATCTGGTTTGCATAGGCACACCCACTCGCCTGGCATGAAACAACAGCAACTCAAAGTGGTTACTTTGGCTGGTGTGGGATCCCCAGTTTCTCTGTTATTGGGGCAGGAAGAATAAAGTTTTGTTACCCTGATTCTGTGAATCAAGGCCAGTGGAACTGTTGTATGACAGAAGGACTGAGTGAGTCCTTCACCATTACCTAAGTAGCACTTACTTGACAAGGGGCATGGGTTACAAAACCCAGTGAAGGGAGAGAGGATGTGAACAGGTATTTATATCTGATGGTATGGGTCCTCTTTGACGGTTTGAAACACCAATTGCACTACCTCCTCTCTCCACTGTTGAATGTCAGAGCTAACTTTGATTCCATTAGGAATCTAGTTACAGGTTGCTGAGCTGAATTCACTTTGGGCCAATGGTGCACTAGCACTGGGGCTCCCCTACTGTGAGCTGAAATCGCTAAGAGCTGAAATCACAAAAGAGCTAAAGTCAAGCATGAGAGGGGTAGTCCACCATGCTTTCAACAGCTTCCACCCCACCATCAACCTCAACCTGGACCAATCTACATGGGAGGTCCACTTCCTGGACACCACCGTACAAATAAGCGATGGCCACATTAACACCACCCTATACCGAAAACCCACCGACCGCTATGCCTACCTTCATGCCTCCAGCTTCCACCCCGGTCACACCACACGATCCATCGTCTACAGCCAAGCACTGAGGTACAATCGCATCTGCTCCAACCCCTCAGACAGAGACCAACACCTACAAGATCTTCACCAAGCATTCTCAAAACTATGATACCCACACAAGGAAATAAAGAAACAAATCAACAGAGCCAGACGTGTACCCAGAAGCCTCCTGCTACAAGACAGGCCCAGAAGAGAAACCAACAGAACTCCACTGGCCATCACCTACAGTCCTCAGCTTAAACCTCTCCAATGCATCATCAGTGATCTACAACCCATCCTGGACAATGATCCCTCACTTTCACAGACCTTGGGAGGCAGGCCAGTCCTCGCCCACAGACAACCTGCCAACCTTAAGCATATTCTCACCAGCAACCACGCACCGCACCATAACAACTCTAACTCAAGAACCAACCCATGCAACAAACCTCGATGCCAACTCTGCCCACATATGTACACCAGCAACACCATCATTGGACCTAACCAGATCAGCTACAACATCACCGGCTCATTCACCTGCACGTCCACCAATGTTATATATGCCATCATATGCCAGCAATGCCCCTCTGCTATGTACATTGGCCAAACTGGACAGTCACTACGCAAGAGGATAAATGCACACAAGTCAGATATCAGGAATGGCAATATACAAAAACCTGTAGGAGAACACTTCAACCTCCCTGGCCACACAATAGCAGATGTAAAGGTAGCCATCTTACAGCTAAAAAACTTCAGGACCAGACTCCAAAGAGAAACTGCTGAGCTCCAGTTCATTTGCAAATTTGACACCATCAGATCAGGATTAAACAAAGACTGTGAATGGCTATCCAACTACAGAAACAGTTTCTCCTCCCTTGGTGTTCACACCTCAACTGCTAGCAGAGCACCTCACCCTCCCTGATTGAACTAACCTCGTTATCTCCACACTGATATATACCTGCCTCTGGAGATTTCCATTACTTGCATCTGAAGAAGTGAGGTTCTTACCCACGAAAGCTTATGCTCCCAGTACTTCTGTTAGTCTCAAAGGTGCCACAGGACCCTCTGTTGCTTTTTACAAAAGAGCTAAAGTTATTAAGAGCTGAGATCACTGAGACTGTGTTAACTAGTGGGGGAGCCTAAAGCTGTATTGCTAACCGGCTGGCAGAGCAGCTAGCAGAGTGGAGACTCACGGGACGGTTGGAGCTGAGTGACTCACAGGTCGGTGAGCAGGGCGGAGCGGCTGGAGAAGCAGCGAGCGGAGCCTTGTAGGAGCAGCCCAAGGAATGGCTGAAGTGGAGCGGAGCTGAGCGGCTCACAGGTTGGTGAGCAGAGCAGAGCAGCTGCTAGAGCAGTTCGTGGACGGCGGGAGGGGCTCACGGGACAGCTGGTGGAGTGGAGCGGCTCGTGGAGAAGGCTGCGTTGGAACCCCACGGAGAGGCAGCCGGTCGGCCTCGGATCACATAAGGTGCCCCTTAACACCCTGCGTGCCTTCCCCCCCCCCCCGCTTGAACTCTGGGGCTGCACTGACCAGGGACAGAGACTTTGGGGGGTTGTCGGACTTTTGGGACTTTGGCGATCCTTGTGTTGCTGGACCCAAGAGACTTTGGGGTTGTTGGACTTTTGGGACTTTGGTGATTCTTGGGTTGCTGGTTTCAAGAACCAAAGGGAAAGGACACAGCCCAATTTGCTGGGGTGGGTTTTTTTGATCATGAAGCCTGTTTGTGGTGTTTTTTCCAATTTAATGCTGATGTTGTTTACCTCATGTTATTAAACATTTTCTGTTACACTCAGACTCCGTGCTTGCGAGAGGGGAAGTATTGCCTCTTAGAGGCACCCAGGGGGTGGTATGTAATTGTCCCAGGTCACTAGGGTGACCAGATCACCCAAGACAAATATCGGGACGCGGGGGGGGGGTGGGGGTGTGACGCGGGGGGGGGGCGGGGGGCGGGGCCAAAAAAAAAAAAACCTTCCTCCGCAAGCGCTGGAGGGAGGCCCGGGAGACTCAGGGGAAGCGCGGGGCCGGGGTGAGTAACTGTCCGGCCTGGTCCCTTGCAGGCAGGACTCAGTTGGGTGGTTGGGCGAGGAGGGGGGCGGCCCGCGGGGCCAGGCGGCGGCTGTTCTCACCCCCGGGCAGTGGGACTCGGGAGCAGCCGCTGCTGCAGCTCCCACTGCCGCGGGGGGAGGAAGCGGCCATGGCGCTCCGCGGCTGCAGCTCTGGCGCCCCCGAACCCCCCGAGCCGGGGCCTGCTGCGGGGACCCAGCAGCGCGCACGCTGGGCCCAGCCCCTGGCCGGTCGCGTCTGGGCTGCTGCCCAGCTGGTGCTATCCCGCGGCGGCCCCGGAGTGGGGGCAGCAGGCCCCAGCCCCCCCGTCCCGCAGGGGAACGAACGGGGCTGGGCTGCCGATGCCTCCGCCCCGGGGCCGCCGCGGGATAGCACCAGCTGGGCAGCAGCCCAGACGCGACCGGCCAGGGGCTGGGCCCAGCGTACGCGCTGCTGGGTCCCTGCAGCAGGCCCCGGCTCGGGGGGTTCAGAGGCGCCGCAGCCGCGGAGCGCCATGGCCGCTTCCTCCCCCGCAGCAGTGGGAGCTGCAGCAGCAGCTGCTCCCGAGTCCCGCTGCCCGGGGGGACAACAACAGCCGCCGCCTGGCCCCGCGGGTCGCCCCCCTCCTCTCCCAACCACCCAACTGAGTCCTGCCTGCTCGGGGCCAGGCCGGACTGTTACTCACCCCGGCCCTGCGCTTCCCCTGCGTCTCCCGGGCCTCCCTCCAGCGCTTGTGGAGGGAGGGGGAATGGTGAGCCCGGGGAAGAGGCGGGGATTCGGGGAGGGAGCCAATCGGGGGAGGAGGGGGCGGAGGCGGGGCGGGGTGGGGGTGCGAGTACTTCCGGGCTCTAGGCTCCGGGGCATTTCCTTGTTTGTCCAGTGTCCCGACTGCATGTCGGTCGGGACGCGGGACAAACAAGGAAATATCGGGACAGTCCCGATAAAATCGGGACGTCTGGTCACCCTACAGGTCACTGGGTGGGGGCTCGAGCCGGTTTTGCATTGTGTTATTGAAACGGAACCCCTAGATACAGAACCCGGCCCTTGTTGCTGCCAACTTAGATGGGCAGAAGGGTTACATTGGTAAAATGAAAGTGTAAGATCTGGAGCCGGATTCTGTGGCCAGGAATGGCCGGGGCGGATTCTGTGGCTGTAGTATTGTGAAATACACAGGACCTGCCTCTAAAAACCCAGGCTCCAGTTACCACAGGCTGATTTGAGAGAGCTAGCTAGCGCTCTCTCTCCCCCCCCCCACACCTGCCCCCTTAACCTGATGTTCGTGTCAGGGTTCCCCAAAGACTGCAGCAACATCCCCAGGGACAGCCCCAGCGGGGTCCATGTCATCCAGCCGGCAGGCTCTCCCCCTCGAGTGGTGTGGTGTGACATGGACGCCGAAGGCAAAGGCTGGACCGTTGTCCAGAGAAATTCTTACAACACAGAGATCACCTGGAAGGAGTCCTGGAGCACCTACAAGTACGGCTTTGGGAACGTGCAGCAGGATTACTGGCTGGGCAACGAGTACCTGTCCCTGCTCATGCGGCAGAACATCTACAAGGTCCGCTTTGTCGTGGAGGACAAATCCAACAACACCCGCTACGCAGAGTACGACATCATCAGTGTCGAGGATGAGCCCAGCGGGTACCCTCTGAGGCTGGGCAGGTACTCTGGGGACGGCGAGGACTATCTCACCACCTACCACTCCAGCCTGGGGGGCATACACGACAACATGAAGTTCAGCACAAGTGACAAGGATCAGGACCAGACCAGTGGGAATTGCGCAAGTAGCTATGGAGGCTGGTGGTACGACAAGTGTCAGAACGTCCTGCTCAATGGGAAAGGCTACATCTACTGGGCAGGGTTCTGTAAGAGTGGGGAGTGCAAGTCTTCCCTCATCCTGGTTAAGCCAACAGACGTGTGCTGGGTCCGGCAGGAGGAGCCCATCCTCCTTGGGAGCCAGCGCCGCTGAGAAGGGGAGACCATATTAGATCAGACACTGAGCGCCATCCCCCACCTAATCAGTGCAGACCCTGCAATGCCTCCACTCTGCTCACCCCCTTCCCTGTTGGCTTCTGCACGGTAAATCCCCTGGAATAAACGCTGAGAGCTGACCCCGCCGGTGCGTTCGAATGACACGAAGAGTGTGATTGGTGTGTATAACTGGACCCCCGCTTCCACTCTGCCTCGCTGGAAGCCATGTCACTCACTACGACTTTAGACCCACATTTACCTCTGCTTCTCCCAGCCCTGCCACTGCCCCTTGGCATTAGTGATCAATGAATCATGACACTGGATTTCTAGCAACTGTCATTGAGCATTTAAATGGGGGATGACTCAAAGCCAGGACTTTACATCTGAATCCTGCATGTATTAGCAGTGGTGAGTTTGGGTTCAAAAACCTGGCCTCTGTGTTTTTAATAAATATGGTTGTTACATGAGAAAACATTGCAACAGTAATTAGTTGCTGATAAACCACTGAGATTAGATAGACATGCAACAAAACCACACAATAAAGATATTGGTGTCCCTCTTCAACCCAAGGGGCTAGTCAAAGTTTGGGGCCCTGGGGATGTTCCAGTGGGGAGCAGAAATTGGCAGTGGAGTCTGGTAATTTTTTGATGTCTTGTTTATTGACAAGGAACATACAGAGTCCTGCTTCTCCAAACACAGCAGGAACCAACAGCAGGGATTAGCCTCCCTGCTCTCAGCTCCAAGCCTCTTTAGCCAGCACCTGGCCCAAAAGCTCTCTATGCTCCTCCCACGATCACACCATGCTGACAGGCTCTGCTCGACTTTCCTGCTCTGCCTCCGTGTCCTGGCTGCACTGCCCGGCTTGTCTCTTTCACACACGCACCAGCTCAGAACAATGCTCGGTGGCATCCTCTGCCCACCTGGGGCTAGTTTCTGTGCACACGCCATCATGGCTTGTTCTACACGAGGCCCCCTTACCTGTTGCTTCCAGCTGTCTTAAATGAAGAGTGCATCCTCACAGCTGTGTCAATGAGATTTTAACTCCACCCATAACATGGTATAATCCAGCTCCTAGCAGTGTATTTATCTGTCAGGCTGACGTCCTCTGAGCATCTCTGAGCATTTCCTGCCTGTTTGGCTTCAGTCTTCACTTCAATCAAAGTTCATTGTGACCAGATGCTGAACACCATTAATGCTAACAGCCAGGGGCAGGAGCATCCCGAACAGGGAAAGAACAGGCTAAAGAACAAGTCAGCTGGGCCTGATGAAGTTCACCCTCGGGCAGGGCTCCCAAATCGTGGGCTGTAGCCCAAAGATGGGCCATGACGTAGTCCTGGCTGGTCCACTGGCAGGGGTGAAGATGGGGGGGAATGTGAAGGGGCATTGCCCCCCCCCCAAACTGCATCTTTCCATTCCCCTCCTGACCATGGCCCTTCAGTGCATCCCCAGGACACAAGGCCCTGTCTAATTGGCCTTCCTGACAGATCCTGCGTGGAGAGCGTGCATAGGAGGGGGTTTGGGGGCAGGTTTGGAAAGAGGGATGTTTTCAGGGGGAGGGAAGCTGGGAGCCGCTGAAGTGCAGCTGGAAGGTTTCCTCCTCCCTCCTCAGCATCTGGGGTGCAGACAGGGGGGAGGGGGTTGCTATTTTGCAGTTGGGAGTATCAGGGACCCTGCCCCCCCGTGCACTAAGCTGTCCCCTCCATCTCGGTTGCTGGTGGTGAGGTGGGGGTGTGCTGTTTTGCAGTGGGGGAGCGGGGGATCCCCCTGCCCAGGGCACTGACCTCTCCCCTTCCCGCCTCCCATCTCCGCTGTTCATGCTGGGAGCCACCCCCACCCCCCACTCTGCCCATTGCAGGCTGCGCTTGATGCCCTCCCCAGCCAGCCATCCCTCGCCAGGCTGGAGCATGACGCTGCAAGCGGGACATCCTCAGCCTGTCCCGGGCAACCAGCTCGCTCAGCCGTTTTGCTGACTGGGGGCTCCCTGCCAAACCCAGGGTTCCCCTGCACCATTCCCCCTACTTGGGGTCCCACCTACACCCCAGCTCCCCCCGGAACATGGCTACCCCTCTCCTTCCAAAACAACCTGAACTCTTCATACGCCACAGCCCACCCCCGCCCCTCCCCATAAGCCACCTGGCAGCAGTGCCCTGCATCGGACCAAACTGCTCTCCGTGTCGCCCTCCCACCCCCACCCCCCAGGGCCAGGCTGGCGCTCTCTGGGGCTGGACCCCGTCTGTGACTGGGGTTTCAGCACTCCTGCTTCACAGATGTATACAGAGCACTGTATAACCAGAGTTGTCATAACTATAAAGGGAAGGGTAACAGCTCTCCTGTGTACAGTACTATAAAATCCCTCCTGGCCAGAGACTCCAAAATCCTTTTACCTGTAAAGGGTTAAGAAGCTCGGATAACCTGGCTGACACCTGACCCAAAGGACCAATAAGGGGACAAGATACTTTCAAATCTTGGTGGGGGGAAGGCTTTTGTTTGTGCTCTTTGTTTGGGAAGTCATTCGCTCTTGGGACTGAGAGGGACCAGACATCAATCCAGGTTCTCCACATCTTTCTGAACAAGTCTCTCCTATTTCAAAATTGTAAGTAAACAGCCAGGCAAGGCGTGTTAGTTTTTACTTTGTTTTCTCAACATGTAAATGTACCTTTTACTAGAGTGTTTACCTCTGTTTGCTGTACTTTGAATCCGATTTCTAACGCAGCGTTTTGCTCTGGCCTATTGCTCTTTAAGTTTGATTATCCTGTAAAGTTATTTTCCATCCTGATTTTACAGAGATGTTTTTTACCTTTTTTCTTGAATTAAAAGCCTTCTTTTTAAGAACCTGATTGATTTCTCCTTGTTTTAAGATCCAAGAGGTTTGGAACTTGATCCACCAGGAGTTGGTGGGAGGAAGGAGGGGGATGGTTAATTTCTCCTTGTTTTTAGATCCAAGGGGGTTGGATCTGTATTCACCAGGGAATTGGTGAAAGGTTTCTCGAGGCTTCCCAGGGAAGGGAATCCACTTGGGAATGGTGGCATGGGACCAGATCTAAGCTGGTAGTTAAGCTTAGCAGTTTTCATGCAGGCCCCCACATTTGTACCCTAAAGTTCAGAGTGGGGAAGCAGCCTTGACAAGAGTCTAGTGACTCTCTCACCCTGGGCTCTCCCCAGTATAGACTCTTGTTCACACTAGTCAAATGATGTTCAAATGCTGAGAAGGAGCAGGGAAGAGGCACAGAAATGACTTGTGGCCTGGCCAGCACACCTTCGAGCAGGCAACCCGAGGGGCTGCAGCTAGTCAGCTTGACTAAGCAGTTCCGAGGTCTGTCATTAAGGTCTATAGTCACCCAGCAGGAGGAGGTAGCTGCATTTCAGGTTTTTGCTCTAGCAGACAAAGGTGTAAGGAGAGCTGGCAAAGCTGATGTTAGAAACATTGACATTGGAAATCCATGTAAGTGTAGAAGAGTGACGGAACCAATCGTGCGGGGACGTGGGAATTCACTCTCACCTGGCCTCTGGGGATGGAGGCAGCACGTGGCTGGCACTTCTCGCTCCTGCCGTACGAGGGGCAGGTGCTGCTACCGACTGCTCCCCCTAACCCCGCCCTGCTGCGCTTTGGGGATGCTGCCCTGCTGTGGATCTCTCAGGTGTCTTGAACTGGAATTTGTTTGGAGAGAAACTGCTAAGAAGCCTTATCAGCCCCGAGCAGAGAGTACCTGGGAGCCTGCCTGGGTCGGGCGGGTCTGGTACAGCCTCCCCCCAGATAAGGCTCTTCCCTGGACCTGTCACCCATTGGAATCTAGAACGATTCCCTCCGAGGTAACACCCGGGGCAGCCAGGGCAGGGCAGGGCACGGCCTGCTCCCCTGGAGCGTTAGGGCTTTCAGGAGTCAGAGGTGTCAGCGGAGCAGGTTGTACGTTAAAGCAGCGAAGGCAGTTGGGGGGCAGAGGAATTGGGTGCTTTGCCACAGCACTTGATCAGCTCAATTTGAAAATTCTTTCAAAGGAAATCCAGATGTATACATCTGACTGGGGTACATGTACACACATACACACGCATACTCATGTGCACACACTCATGTGCACATACACGTACACACATGTACACATACATATATATACAGACGTACACATACACGCACATACGCTGTCCCTGGAGCGCCCCAGGATGCGACTGACGGGGTGGCTGGCTATTATGGAGGCACAAAGGGGTTGGGAGAAAATAATCAAGAAGAACTTTTGCTGAAAATGCAAACCTAAGCTGGAAATCTGTGCAGGGCTGGGCTCAGCGAAAATGATCTTTTGAGCTGCTCTTATTAACCGTGGTCCTGAACTTCCTGGTTTGCGTCGGACCCAGGCAGGAGACTGGGCTGCTCTCAGCTGTAGAAGCCATTGGAATGAGCCAGGTCGGAATGAGCCAGGCCCTCAGAGCCTTCTGCCACCAATCGCCCCAGCAGTCACTGATCCACACCAAACCACGTCCTTCCAGTCAGGCAGTTTCATATGCATATGTCAAACCCTTGGTTTGCCACTCAGACACCACGGTGATGGGCACTGTAAGGACCGAGAGACGCTAAACAGGCAGACAGACAAGGAAATAGTGGCCCTGCCTACCTACAGGTGTGTGTGTGGTGCAAACGGATGAACACCAGTTGCTGGCTGAAGGCACAACCTTAATTCCCCCATCTCTTGTCTGTCAGCTATCGTTCGCTTGGCAGCCTGAGCTCCGATTTCTAACGCAGCGTTTTGCTCTGGCCTATTGTGGTTCTCATGTCCGGGGGCGCCTTGGCCCCTGGCATCAGGAGCGGTGCTAAGGAGGCTGCTTTTCAAAGGTCCTTAAGTAGAGTTGTCAACTTTCTACTTGCACAAAACCAAATGCCCTTGACCCAACCCCTTTCATGCCCTTCCCCAAGGCCCCACCCCCACTCACTCCAGCCCAGCCCACCTCCCTCAGTCGCTCGCTCTCACACCCTCACTCACTTTCACTGGGCTCGAGCTGGGGGTTGGAGTGGAGGAGGGGTGAGGGCTCCGGTGGGGATGCGGGCTCTGGGATTGGGCTGGAGATTAGGGGTTTGGGGTGCCAGAGGGGGATCCGGGCTGGGGCAGAGGGTTGGGGTGCAGACTCTGGGAGGGAGTTTGGGTGCGGGAGGGGGCTCAGGGCTGGGGTAGGGGATTGGGGTGTGGGTGGGGGTGTGGGGTCTGGGAGGGATTAGGGTACAGGAGGGGGTTCCGACCTGGGGCAGGGGGTTGGGGTGCCGGGTGTGAGGTCTGGGAGGGAATTTGGGTGTGGGAGGGGGTTCCGACCTGGGGCAGGGTTTCTGGGTGCGAGCTCCGGCCAGGCGGCGCTTACCTCAGCCGGCTCCTGGTCAATGGCACACGGGTGCTAATGCAGGCTCCCGACCCCTGGTCTCCCTCCGCTGGCAGGCTCTGAGCAAGGCCTGCCCAGAGAACATGGATGACGAGCTCTCGATCCTGCTGACAGCACCCCCCAGCACAGACAAACTCCAGCACATCTTGGAGGTGAGCAGAATGGGGAGGGGCCGAAGTGGTTTTACCTTAGCCCTGGGGACTCCTAGAAAGAAGAGACTGGAAAATCCATGTTTCTATTGGATCCTTCCGAGTATGCATTTGTGATATAAACTCACTGGGTGACCTTGGGGTAACTCACTTCCCCCTTCCGGCATCAGTCTTCTCCACTATCAAATCTACACTGGGGAAGAAGGACAGAAGCCCCGACAATCACCTTCACCTCTGGGTGTCTGGTCCTGGGAGCCGAAACCAACTGGACTATCTGCCCCATCTCCTAAACTGCCCTGTCTTTCCCTCCTAGGGCCTTGTCCTTAGTACTCAGCCTGGCCCCTTCCCAGCTTGTCCCTGACCTTTAAAGGACTCTCCAAGCCCCTCCCATGCCTGCTTCCCTTGGGGTCTCTCTCCTGGCTGAGCACAGGCTGCCCTTCTATCTCTCAGCAGGCCTGGGTCCTAGTCACAGGCTGCGTCTTGTCACGTGACCCCCACACTTATTCCCTTCACCCTAGGGAGCTGCATCACCTGGGCCAGGTGCAGTTGAGCTCCAACCCCTTTCCTGGCCATCTCACCCTGGGACAGGTTGAAACTGGTAACCTGTGGGTAACAGTAACTGGTTGCTCGCAAAGGTGCTGAAGACACAATGGAAGAGGAAATCCTTTGGCCTGGATTGAAATTATTCCGACGGAAAGTGAATGAGAGAAAATAGGTTCAGAGTTCTCTTCCTAGCAGCAGAAAATGTAGCGATTGATAGAGGTTCAGGTCAGAAAGGACCATTCTGTGCATCTAGTCGCCCCTCCTGTATAACTCAGGGCCTAGAATGTGACCAAGTGGTTCCTTCAGCCAACCATAGCATGGGACTGAGCCAGAGCACGTCTTTTGGAATGACATCCACATGCAGGAGAGCCAGCTGGCTACCAGAAAATCTCTCTTCTGCAGTGACGTGGGGTTAAGGGACACGGGGGGAAAAGACATGGAGGCTGTGACTAAACTTAGAGCAGCAAGGCCAGGAAAACCAGGGTGAGGTCCCAGGCCTGGCTATCAGATCTGCTGTTTTCTATTCCTGGCTTTGGGACCATGAGCGAGTCTCTGCACCGCTGGGTGCCTCGGTTACCCCAGCTATCAAATGGAGCTAATCAAGGTTTTGTTTGTTCTCCCCATTTTACAGGGTGGGAAACTGAGACACAGTTGAGACCTGTCTACACTACAGGTCTGTCGTGTGTTTGTAATCTGCTGACCCCCACATGTTGTTCAGAGCCTATGGACAACACAGCTCCTAAAGGTACGTTTGTTCTGTGCTTATCCCCTATGTACCAGCAGGGCTGGACAGCATTTCTCACTGTGATGTGGGGAGCAGGTCCTGGGTACTAAGGGTCTGAAGAAGCTCTCAAGGACTAATTTTTTAAAATAATTGTTATCAATGAATTGGGAGAAAACATACAATCACTGCGGATAAGATTGGGGGGTGACAAAATACAGGCAGAGTGGTAATTCCTGATGGCGAGAGGGCAGTTATACAGAGCGATCTGGCTCATTCGGCAAGCTGGACCCATTCAAAGAAAACAAGTTTGAGCAGAGCCCAGTGCAAGGTCCTATACGTAGCCACAAGGCACGCCGGCCACACCTCCAGAATGGGGATGTGTATCCAGGAAAGCAGTGACTCTGAAAAGGATTTAGGGGCCAGAGTGGAGAAGCCACTCAACCTGAGCTCCCAGTGTGATGCTGTGGTGAACAGGGCTAAAGCCATCATTAGACGTAGGAGCAGAGCCGTGAGTAGGATAGGGAGGTGACACAGCAGCAGTGAGACTGCTATTGGAATACTGCCTCCAGTCTTGGTGTCCTCCTTTGAAAAAGATGGTCCTAGAAATTGGAGCTGGGGCAGCAAAGAGCCACCAAATGTTCTGAGGGCTGGAGAAAAATGCCTTCTAGTGAGCTATTGAAAGAGCTCAACTTGTTTAGCTTATCAAAAGAAGATTGAAGGGGACTTCATTGAAGTGTTGAAGTGCCTTAATGGAGAGAAAATACTGGGTATTAAAGGGCTCTCTAGTCTAGCAGAGAAAGGCAGAACAAGACCCAATGGCTGGAAGGTGAAAAGAGACAAATTCCTATGACAAATAAGGCACAAATATTCAACAGCGAGGATGATTGACCACAGGAAGAAGCTACCAAGGAAAGTGGTTGATTCTCCATCTCTTGATGTCATTAATAAAGACTAGATGCCTTTCCGGAATGTGTTTGCCCCAAAAGTAGCTATTGTGGTGGACAGGAGGCCTGTGATTTGCAGGGGGTCAGATTAGATGCTCTAACTGTCTCTTCTGCCCATAATGTCTACTCATTTCTGAGGAACCGAGTGTAGCATTCGGAGCAGCTTCTGCTGTTTTACTGTTTAGCCGGCTTGCTTCCTAGAATGAACACTCATTGAGTGGGGCGATCCACAGGGAGTAGCTCAAACCTCCAAAGTGTCTGGCCTATGGCAGGACATTAGCACTGCAGGGGAGGGGTGGGTGTGGCAGTGACATCACAAAGGCCTTTTGCAGGACCTCAGCCGATTGGCCAAAGGTGCTGGGGAGGTGGTGACCTCACAGAGGGATGCTGACATCAGCAAGGCAGGACAGGGGCGCAGGGCCAGGGAAACCTCAAACACCCCTGTGGCTTTGCTTCAGCAAGTCTCCTTCTCGAGATCTCTCTTTGAGGTCTGAGAGAGTATTTGGGTTCATGTATGTGAGCACCAGGAGGAACCTCCTTTGAGTTTTCTCCTTTCTTTTTCCTTATTTCACTTGAAAACTGACGTCCCTGTTTAGAAGGTAAGACCCTCCGAGAGGTTTGGAACCTGTTCAGTCTGCTGCATCTGGCGCCAGCTGAATTTTAGGCATGGAAAACACTAGCTTAAGGTGGCCAAATTTTATTCCCCACCTGGGATTTTGTCCCTTAGAATCTCTGGGGACATTAAGGGTTGTCCTTTTTCTTTTACCTTTTCCTCCATCCCTCCCTCCTTTCTTTTCATCTCTTACTTCTTTTGTCCTTTCCCTGTTCCCCTCCCACCACCAGGAGGGGTGTGTGTGTGTCGTGGGGGGTGCTCTACAACTCCCATTGTGGGAGGTCCACCGAAAAATGTGGGGCTGAAATAGTGCTCAGACAGTGATCACCAGCGGTGACCTGGGCCATCCTTTGGGCTCTCTGGTGAGAACCCTCATCCTCCCGCCCCTCGGTCTCTATCCTGATTGGCTGAGCAGGGGGTTATTGACAGGGAGGAGACTCAGGTCCCTGTTGTTTTCTTTTAAGACCAAGTAAATAGTCATAACCAGTCATATGTTCGACAAATTTTGCTGCTTCTCTGCAGTTCATTATTTTCTCTACCATTCCAGTTGTCTTAAAATACTTGCTGAATAATTACTATGAACTCTTGCTGGTCTGGAACTCACTTGAGAGCACTTTATTCAGGTCATTCAATGTCTGAAATTCAAGATCCGATGGTTAGTTTGAAAATCAGGGCTCTTGGGTCCTATTCCCAACTCTGCCACGGAGTGTCACTAGGAGCAGTGCATAAGATGAGGTGTCCTATCATGTTTACTCAGATCAGATTAGGACATAATAGAATGGCTGAAATAGTTTATTTTATTTGTATTTTATTATGTTGCAATTGTTAAGAGCAGCAACTACTTAGCTCAGACTGAAACATCTCATCTAATTTTTGAGATCTAAGTGTCTCCTCTTTGTGTAGCTCAAACCTCCAAAGTGTCTGGCCTGCGGCAGGACATTAACACTGCAGGGGAGGAGTGGGTGTGGCAGTGACATCACAAAGGCCTTTTGCAGGACCTCAGCCTATTGGTCAAAGGTGCTGGGGAGGTGGTGACCTCACAGAGAGATGCTGACATCATCCAGGCAGGACAGGGGCGCAGGGCCAGGGAAACCTCAGAATCCCCTGTAGCTTTGCTTCAGCAAGTCTCCTTCTCTAGGTCTCTCTTTGAGGACTGAGAGAGTATTTAGGTTCACGTACATGAGCGCCAGGAGGAACCTCTTTCGAGTTTTCTCTTTTCTTTTTCCTGATTTTACTAGAAAACAGACGTCCCTGTTTAGAAGGTAAGAGCCTCCGAGAGGTTTGGAACCTGTTCAGTCTGATGCATCTGGCGCTAGCTGAATTCTAGGCATGGAAAACACTAGCTTAAGGTGGCCGAATTTTATTCCCCACCTGGGATTTTGTCCATTAGAATCACTGGGGACATTAGGGTTTGTCCTTTTTGTTTTACCTTTTCCTCCATCCCTCCCTCCTTTCTCTTCATCTCTTACGTCTTCTGTCCTTTCCTCTGTTCCCCTCCCACCACCAGGAGGACTCTGTGTGTGTGTCGTGGGGGGTGCTCTGCAGTGGGAACAGGGACAATTCTCCAACTTTGGGCAGTCGAGAGCCTGGGTGAGATAAGGGGCGTTAAAGCCCTTTGTGAAGGAGAAAGGGGAGTTTCACGGTGTTGAGCACCAAGGAATTCTAAACTTTGCTTAAACATCTAGTCTGCAGAAACCAGAAATGGTTGGGGCCACATTGTAACCATTGTCTTTTTTTAAAGCCCATTGAGGGATGTGAGTCCCACCCTTTTAGGTATCTGGGGTGCTGGGAGAAGAGAAGAGGTGCCTGTCTCCATTTTATGGCCTCAACAAACTAAGTGCTGTGCCCCAGTTCTCGTCAGAGATCCCTGAAAAAGAACGTCTTCCCATCCATTAACATACCTGGAAAGATACTGGAACTCCTTATTAAACAATCAGTTTGTCAGCACCTACAGGACAATTTGGTTCTTAGGACTAATGAGCATGGACTTGTCAAGAACAAATCATTCCAAACCAATCCTAGCTCCTTCTTTGGCAGGGTTACGGGCCTAGTGGAGGTGGGTAAACAGTAGATGTGATCCATCTTGGTGTTAATAAAGACATTCTCACAAACAAACTAGGGAGATGTGGTCTAGATGCAATTAGTATAATATGTGTGCACAGATGGTTGCAAGCCCGTACTCCAACAGCCCAGAACCAAACACTCCTTCTCCTGGGCAGTGCGCTCCGACCTCTAATGGTCAGATGCTGCTTAGCACTGTCAGAGCAGCTTTTGCTGGGGGATTCTCCCAGCACTTTCCAATAGTGGGAAAGTATGAAATCCCCATTTGACTGCTGGGGACAGAGCCTAGAGCGGGGAGCAACTTACCCAAAGTCCCACAGGTCAATAGGAAACCAGCAATGGAACCCAGGAGTCCTGACTCCCAGTTCCCTGCTCCAATCACTCCAGCGGAGCACACTCCCTCTCAAAGCAGGGGGCCGGACATGAGGGCCTGGTTGTAATTGCCAGCTGTGGGAGGGAGTGTGCAGCAGTGGTTAGTGAAGGGGCCTGGAAATAAGGACTGCTGGGTCCCATCCCTAGCTCTGACACTTGGTGTGACCCTGAGCCAGTAGCTTCCCCGCCCCAGGCCTGGTTCTCATCAGTGGGGTTGGGGTCGCAGCACCTACAGCCCAGGGGGGTTGGGAGGCTCCAGGAAGGTGTGAAAAGTGCTGGGATGGGAGGAGCTGGGAGGCGCTGTCACCCCCGCACTAGGCCAGTATTCTGCACCCCCTGCTGCTGGCCGAGTTTCTCTGTCCCTTGGCAATAAGACAGACTCTTGTTTTCACAGCCAGTCGATCGCCCAGTGCTATCACCCTGCCTGCTGGCTGGGCAGGGTAACTCCTCAGGTCACCACCACCCTCTCCAGCCTGCCTTGGCTTTGGGGAGTGAGGAGAAGGGCGAGGAATGACACTGAACATCCTCCATCCATCGCTCCGTCAGCAGAGCAAGTGAGTGGCATTAGGGTTCCCCATTGGCGTCCCTTGTCTGTCTGGGGAGAGGCAGAAAGAGGGGGAAAGAATCTCTCCCAAAGGAGATTGGATTTGCAAACCGCCCCCAGGAGCCCCTCGCTCTCAGACCGGGGAGGGGCTTCTCCAGAGCCGTCTCCAGTGTGTTTGGAAAGGTACCAGCAATGGGGCTCCCAACCCTTCCCTTGTGGGAGACCGTTCCCCAGGCTGAGCGTCTCTGAGCTGGGCCAGACCCTGTGAGCTGCTGAGCATGGAAATCAATGGGAAAGGCAGGGGTCCTGGCCTTGCTCTGCCTCAGGACTTTGACGTGGGGAATGGTTTCCCAGGAGAAGTCCGGACTCTTGGGTTCTGTTCCTTCTCTAGCCTGGGGGGGAGTGTGGCCTGGGACGGCAGGAGGGAGCTGCTTGTCCAAAGTGACTGAATCCAGTGTTCGAAAAGGAGGAGACTCCCCGGGCATTGCAGCCCCAGGGGTGACGAGGGGGAACGCTGGGAGCAGATCATGCAATGAACTCCTGCCAGTGCGTGTAGATTGCATTACATGCACCCCTGTGGGGGAGGAGGAGCTGCTCTGGCTGGGGCAGGGATGGGGAGGGACCAAACAGGCTGGTTAGTGAGAGGCTGCCTTGACCCCAGACTCACGCCCGCTCCCCGCTCGGTTCCAGGATGGCCAGGCTCCTGAGGATGTTCAGGAAGAAGGCTCTGCAGGTGGCTCCAGAGCCTGAGGGAAGCAGCTGCCATCTTCCCCAGGAGCACAGTGGCTCCTCCGTCTCCACTGGCGGGGAAGGAGCTCCCGGCCAGGCCAGGAGGTGGAAGTGCCCAGCCTTCTGGCGGAGAAAACCCGCTCCCAGCGCAGGCGCCGAGGTGGGAGAGGCCAGGTCGAAATGGAGCTGGGCCAGGCTGCGGCTGGGCAGGCAGGACCCAGCGCAGGAGGGGAGCCGGGCAGGGTGACTCTGGGGCATGGTGTGTGGGCAGCAGCAGCCCCAGGAGCCCAGCCCTGATTCCCAGCAGGAGGCATCGCCCTGCCCGGTCACTGAGGACCTTCCAGCCTCCCCAGGGCAGGAGGTGGAGGATCCCTGTCCCACCACCAGCAGCTCGGCCCGCTCCCCATGGGACAGCAGCAGTGCCTGGGACTCGGGCAGCAGCGAGGCCGATAGGCGCCTCTGCTTTGTTCCAGGTGAGGAGCCAGGCTGGGCTCAGAGAGAGGTGAGGGTGGGACTGTGAACACCCTGGGCCCAGGCCCTCGATCAGTGCTATGGGGGCGGGTCCCCAGCCCAGGGGTCTGGCTTGAGCAACATGAACCCCACTGACACTAGATGCTGCCACTTTGGTCCTTGGTGCTCCAGTTGGGGGGAGGCACCTCTCAGGGAGTCCAGGACAGCGTGGGGGGGTCTCTTTGCTATGGGCTCCTGAAGGAGTTGGGGGCTGAAGGCATCACTGAGAGGGGGGAGTGTGGGGCCCGATCTGCCCTGGGTCCCGGAGGTGGGAAGGGGACACATTGCCCCACCGTGCCCCTGTCCTTCCCCCGAGTGGCAGCAGGCGTCACCCTGTCCCCTTCTCTCCCTGGTGCAGGGACCGCCAGGGACTCAGGGGACGAGGAGGAGGAATGGGTGGACGTGGCCACAGAGGAGGCTGCTCTCGTTAACAGCCGAGAGCAGCTCCAAGATGGAGAAAAGGTACAAACGTACCCCAGCTGTGCTGGAACCGAGACTGTCCTGCCCCTTCCCAGCACCTGACCCCCTGCAGAGGGTCTTGTCCCTGATGATCCACCAGCCCTAATGGGGACCTTTCTCCTCCATGATCTGGGACCCCAGAGGTGGGGGTGTCTGTCACACACCAGCCGGGTCTCCTCCCCCCACAGGCACTGTCCCAGTTCCTGACCCTGCTTGTGGTGGAGTGGTGGGTGATTTGGACAATGGGCGGGTCCCCACTATCCCCCATTCAGGCCTGAGTCCTGCAGCTGCTGTGTGGGGGCAGGGAGGTCCCTGGCTAACTGGCTCTCTCTCCCCTAACCCCACTCCTGGTGGGTGCAGGAGGAGGCCCAGCAGCTCGTGTTCCTGCACGCCATCCACCCCGCGTCTCGCTGCACAGCAGAGAGGGCAGGACACACTGGAGCTGCACTGCTGCAAGGCGGCTGTGGCGGAGAGGATTGTGGTGAGCGAGACACGGTGCCCAGCAGCTGGAGGAAAGACAGAGACATGGGAGGGGCAGGGGTCTCCCCATGCCAAGGGATGGGGGATGGCTGGTGCTGGAGGGGCAGCTGAGGGCAGGGATTGCTGGGGCTGAAGACTGGGGAGAAGAGACGGGAGAAATTCGGAGAGTGGTCACTATTGGGCAGGAATCGGAGGAGCGGGAGGCAGGTGGGGGGATCCTGCTGGCTGTGTGGGGCCCTGGCTGTGTAATCTCCTCACTGAGAAGTGTCAGTGTGGCCCGAATCTCACACGCTCCTTTGTCTCCTTTGGGTCTCACAGGAGCTCATTGAGGAGCTGCCTGATAACTCTCCACCCGGCGCCGTCCTCGCTAACTCCCTGATTGCTGTGAGCAACCTCAGGCACCGAGACCCTCCGGCCCGGTTCCCCTAACCCCAGTGCTGCTCAGCCCCAGGGCTGGGAGTCACTGCCCCTCCCACTCCCAGGTCACCGCCCAAGGATGGCTCCTCTGGCAGAGGTGTGGGGAAGGTTCACTCTCTCCTGGCTGGCCTGTTCTTTTCACTCCAGTAACATTGCAACGGCTTTGGGGAGAGGCTCACACCCAGGATCAGATACAGGAGGGGCAGCAGGGTCCAGGGAACAGGGGCTATTCCTGCCCTGCCACTGTCTGTCTGAGAAACCTTGGCCTTATCATTCCCTGGCTCGGTGCCTCAGTTTCCCTTCTTGCCAGCCTGTGCCTATTTCGCTGCAGTTTCACCTGCGTGTTGGTGCCAGTCCCATCCCTGGGATGTCTAATATCGGCTCCTCTCTCTTGCCAGCACCATGACGCCTGCCCTGGAGCCAGAGCTGGAGACCCACCTCCTCCGAGCTGCCCTGCACGCCGTCTTCACCCTGGGCATGGAGAAGGACACCACCCAAGTGCAGGTAGATGATGCTAAAGTCATGGATTGAAGAGCCAGCTGTCATCCTGCCATGAATCCTTGCTAATTGCCTGCAGTGGGATGTGAATGAGAGAGGCCAGGATATGTGTTTGGGGTCTCACCAGTGCTTCCCAGAGACCCCTCTTCCCATCCTGTGGCAGGTGTAGCCCCAGTTTCCCTAACTCTGACCCATGGCTCTCCCTTGTTTTCAGGATCTGCCTAGGGTCTTGCCAGACCTCCTGGACGCCATGATGGGGAACCTGCTGGCAGAGTCCCAGACACTGACAGGCTCCAGTACATCTTGGAGGTGAGCCCGACGAGAGGGGTGGGGGCAATTTTACCTTCACTCTTAGATCCATTTTCCAGTCTGTCCTCCTAGCCGGGCCCCCAGTGGGCATCCTTGGTCAGGGCAGTCAGTGCAATGCCTCCTTTCCCCACAGCACATTAACTACTGGATCGTGTCCAGGGTGCCGCGAGAGAGAGGCAGGGCCGTTAAGAGCAGCACGGCCCTGCTCAGATCCACCATCACCCTCCCTGAGTTTGACGTAAGTGACCTCTGACCCCAGCTTCCTGACTCCAGGGGTAGGTGGGCTGGCTCCGACGGGCTGTAGGATCTGCTGCTGCAGGGGCTGTGGGTTAGGAGTGTTCCTCTTGGGGAGGCAGAGTCAGAGCCTGGCTTGAGTCAAGTTCTTCTTGTCCTAGTTAAGTGGTGACTCTGGGCTTTTAAGGGGACTGTGCTCCAGGTTCATGCCTTCCTGTCATCCTGGAGCAGCTGGGGAAGCAAGTCCTCATGGAGGGCCCTGCCCACAGCCCTGTGCTCCAGGCTTCCTTGGGGGCAGAGGAAATTAAGGGTCTGGCTCTAGCTCCTATCCTCTAGCATCTCCTGCAGAGGGGCTGAGGGGAAGGAGAGTCCTGGCCCGGGGGGGACTGGGAGCTGACAGGAAAATGCTGATGGAGTCCCCTCTCTCTCTCCCATCCATTAGAACTCAGTGGAATTCCCCAGGATGGGTCACCACATGGCACAGCTGGCTCTGTCCGTCAGTGACCCAGCCAAGGACATCAGCCGGCAGGCCAGGGAGGGGGTTTACCAGCTCTACCAGCTGCTGCTGCACCAGAGGGGTAAGGAACCCAGCTGGGAAATGGCACCCGCTAGAAGAGTGGGACTGGGACCCCAGCCAATTTCTCTCAGACTGACACCGGCTGGAGGATGAGTCTCTCTATCTCTTTCTGTGTTCCACACCACGCCCTGCAATTCTGTTGGGCCAGGCACGCAGCGAGGACTCTGCCCACTGTGCAGCCACCAATGGGATTGGAAGGACACAAGCCCTGCAACCAGAAGGACAAATGTGTGTGTGTCTCTCTCCCTGTCACCTACTCCCTCCTGGGGGAAACCCAGCAGCTGATGGGGGACAAGGTGAGCAGCTGCATTAGACTCAGGAGATTGGGGCGGGGCCCAGGCCTCATTCCCATCCTGTGGCCATTCGCTGGCCTGGCACAAAGAGCTTGGTGGGGAATAAAAGGGAGAGCAGGTGCTCCTGGGAAGGGAGATGAATTCACCTCCATGAGTAGGAGCGAGCCAGCTTGTCCCCGGAGCACCAGCTCTTTAGCCAGGCTCTTTAGCCAGGCTAATTAATATCAAGCTTGCCTCATCCCAGACTTATGTTCTCAGGACAGGGTGCTATCGCTCTTGGGAAGGGCAGGAGAGTCCCCCAAGTGCCCTATGCGAGACTCTCCTGTCCCACAGGGCCGCACCCAATTCTTAGTGGTCTGGTCTCTGTGTCACCCAAGCCACCACGCAGAGTTGCTCCCATCACTGGCAGCCTGGGAGGCCAAGGACTGACGGGTGATGGCGTCTGACCAAGCAGGGCTGAGGCACATGGGCAGGGGACGCTTGTCCTGCTGCTGGCAAGGCTGGACCCGTTCTGGAGAGAACAGGAGGATTCAGTCAGCAGTAGAGTTACCATGTCTAATAAATAAAAAAAGAGGACCCTCCACGGGCCCTGGCCCCGCCCCTTTCCCCACGCCTAGCCCCGCCCCAACTCCGCTCCTTCCCCGCCATAACTCCGCCCCCTCCTCCCTCCCACTCCCAGCCATGGGGAAAGGGCTGCCCCAGCGCTACCGGCTTCACGGTTTGCCGGGCCCGGGCAGCCCCCAGACCCTGCGCCCCCGGCCGGCGCTTCCCCAGCGCAGCTGGAGCCTTAAGGTCTGAGAAGGGAGGAGCAGAGCAGCTCAGCTGGAGCCCGGGAAGGGAAGTGCCTGGCCCGTGGCTCGGGGTCCGGAGGCGGGGGGCGGGGCTGCCCGAAGCCAGTAGCGCTGGCTCGGGCAGCTCGGCTCTTAAAGTCTGAGAGGGGAGGAGCGGAGCAGAGCAGCCGCGGGAGGGGAAGTGCCCGGCCGGCATTTTCCCGGACATGTTTGGCTTTTCGGCAATTCCCCCCGGACTGGGGTTTGATTGCCGAAAAGCAGGACATGTCGGGGAAAAACCGGACGTATGGTAACCCTAGTCAGCAGGGGCTGCCGATCCGTCCCATTCACCAGGGCTGCCATCCTGCGGCTTCAGCATTAGTGGCTGGGGTGACTTGGGGAAAGGTCTCAACCTCCCCACATCCCACTTCACTGCTGCCAGAATCCCTCCTGCCCCCCCCCCGCTACAGTCCCCTCCCTACCCAACCTGGGTGGGGCTGGAGGAGAGGGGTCTGAGAACTTGAGCTGTGGATTGGAGGTGGAACAGCTGTCAGGGGCACTGAGGGGGAAGTGGCAGGAGCTCCCCATACAAGGAGGGGGGTTGCCACTGGAGGTCACTAGGAAGGACAACAAGACTCCATCCTGGGGGTCAGGAGGGGGAATCCATCCCTCAGAGGTGGGCAGGGGCTGGGTGGAAATGCTGCTGGTTCCAGGGGCCGTTAATCCCCCCTGATTCCTCGGAGGCGTCTGAGTCTCAGACAGGTTCTCGTTCCCTTGCAGCAGGAGGACGTCACGGCCAATGTGATGCGCCAGCTCCGTATCATGTGGCACTTGCGCCAGGTGCCCGAGGCGCTGCAGGGCCTGTGCCTCTGAGGCCACCAGCAACTCCTGCTCCCTGCTGCAGGTACTGCTCTGGCTCTCTGTAAATCGGGAGCTAGTGGAAGGGGAAATGGAGCCCCCTGGTACTCACAGAAACCCTCTCCCCTCTCTGTGGAGCAGGGTCCTTTCCTCTGCCCCCAAATTCCTTCATCTGGGACAGGAGCTCTTTCCCTCACACCCATTCCCCTCCCCCCTTTCCTTGATCTACCCCCATCCCATTCCCCCTGCGCCCAGGCAGAGCTCTGCCTGCCCCATATGGTGCAGAAAGGCCTGTGATATGCAGGGGGTCAGATTAGATGCTCTAACTGTCTCTTCTGCCCATAAAGTCTACTCATTTCTGAGAAACCGAGTGTAGCATTGGGAGCAGCCTCTGCTGTTTTACTGTCTAGCCGGCTTGCTTCCTAGAATGAACACTCATTGAGCGGGGTGATCCACAGGGAGTAGCTCAAACCTCCAAAGTGTCTGCCCTGTGGCAGGACATTAGCACTGCAGGGGAGGGGTGGGTGTGACAGTGACATCACAAAGGCCTTTTGCAGGACCTCAGCCTATTGGTCAAAGGTGCTGGGGAGGTGGTGACCTCACAGAGAGATGCTGACATCAGCCAGGCAGGACAGGGGCTCAGGGCCAGGGAAACCTCTGAGTCCCCTGTAGCTTTCCTTCAGCAAGTCTCCTTCTCGAGGTCTCTCTTTGAGGACTGAGAGAGTATTAGGGGTCACGTACGTGAGCGCCAGGAGGAACCTCTTTTGAGTTTTCTCCTTTCCTTTTCCTGATTTTACTAGAAAACAGACGTTCCTGTTTAGAAGGTAAGAGCCTCCAAGAGATTTGGAACCTGTTCAGTCTGATCCATCTGTTCCACAAGTCCTTCAGTCCAATCCACTTCCCTAACTAATTTCCTTAATTTTTTAAAGTTAGCCCTTTTGAAAAAAAAAACCCTAGTCACAGATCTAATTTTGTTTACCCTTCCATTTAGTTTAAACTGAATTAGCTCATGATCGCTCAAACCAAGGCTGTCCCCTACAACCATTTCTTCTAAGAGATCCTCACTACTCACCAAAACCAAATCTAAAATGGCATCCCCTCTTGTTGGTTCAGCAACTACTTGGTGAAGGAATCCATCAGCTATCACATCTAGGAAAATCTGAGCCCTATTATATTACTAGCACTTGTCCTCCGGTCTATATCTGGGAAGTTAAAGTCTCCCATGATCACACAATTCCCATTAGTATTTACTTCATTAAAAACATTGAAGAGGTCTCTATCCCTATCCAAATCAGACTCTTGTTCTAACAGAAAGCAACCCCGCCCCCCCGCCCCCCCGAAAGGCAGAGATAGAGCCCAGGAATCGAGATGATGGGGAATTTCATTGAAACCGTTTCTAAACCAGTTTGTTTCTTGAAATCATAACAAGTGGCAATGAAAATTCTTTGTCACAATGTGTTAAATTGTCTCGTGGCACTCAAAGAGGAGACACTTAGATCTCAAAAATTAGATAAGATGCTTCAGTCTGAGCTAAGTAGTTGCTGCTCTTAACAATTGCAAAATAATACAATACAAATAAAATAAACTATTTCAGCCATTCTATTATGTCCTAATCTGATCTGAGTAAACATGATAGGACACCTCATCTTATGCACTGCTCCTAGTGACACTCTCCAATAGACCCAGCAGTCCTTATTTCCAGGCCCCTTCACTAACCACTGCTGCACACTCCCTCCCACAGCTGGCAATTACAATCAGGCCCTCATGTCCGGTCCCCTACTTTGAGACGGAGTGTGCTCCGCTGGAGTGATTGGAGCAGGGAACTGGGAGTCAGGACTCCTGGGTTCCATTGCTGGTTTCCTATTGACCTGTGGGACTTTGGGTAAGTTGCTCCCCGCTCTAGGCTCTGTCCCCAGCAGTCAAATGGGGATTTCATACTTTCCCACTATTGGAAAGTGCTGGGAGAATCCCCCAGCAAAAGCTGCTCTGACAGTGCTAAGCAGCATCTGTTTGCTTGTGAGAATGTCCTATGGGACTGTGTCAAAAGCCTTATTAACACCAAGATAGATCACATCTACTGTTTACCCACCTCCATTAGGCCCCTAACCCTCCCAAAGAAGGAGCTAGGATTGGTCTGGAATGATTTGTTCTTGACAAGTCCATGCTCACTAGTCCTAAGAACCAAATTGTCCTGCAGGTGCTGACAAACTGATTGTTTAATAAACAGAGGCTGCTCCCAATGCTACACTCGGTTTCTCAGAAATGAGTAGACTTTATGGGTAGCAGAGACCGTTAGAGCATCTAATCTGACCCCCTGCATATCACAGGCCTCCTGTCTACCACAATAGCTACTTTTGGGGCAAACACATTCCAGAAAGGCATCTAGTCTTTCTTAAATGACATCAAGAGATGGAGAATCCACCACTTTCCATGGTAGCTTCTTCCTGTTGTCAATCATCCTCGCTGTTGAATATTTGTGCCTTATTTGTCATAGGAATTTGTCTCTTTTCACCTTCCAACCATTGGGTCTTGCTCTGCCTTTCTCTGCTCGATTAAAGAGCCCTTTAATACCCAATATTTTCTCTCCATTAAGGCATTTCAACACTTCAGTGAAGTCACCTTTCAATCTTCTTTTGATAAGCTAAACAGGTTGAGCTCTTTCAATAGCTCACTAGAAGGCATTTTTCTCCAACCCTCAGAACATTTGGTGGCTCTTTGCTGCCCCAGCTCCAATTTCTAGGACCATCTTTTTCAAAGGAGGACACCAAGACTGGAGGCAGTATTCCAATAGCAGTCTCACTGCTGCTGTGTCACCTCCCTATCCTACTCACGGCTCTGCTCCTACGTCTAATGATGGCTTTAGCCCTGTTCACCACAGCATCACACTGGGAGCTCATGTTGAGTGGCTTCTCCACTCTGGCCCCTAAATCCTTTTCAGAGTCACTGCTTTCCTGGATACATGTCCCCATTCTGGAGGTGTGGCCGGCGTGCCTTGTTACCACGTATAGGACCTTGCATTGGGAGAAATGCTGTCCAACCCTGCTGGTACATAGGGGATAAGCACAGAACAAACGTACCTTTAGGAGCTGTGTTGTCCATAGCCTCTGAACAACATGTGGGGGTCAGCAGATTACAAATGCACGACAGACCTGTAGTGTAGACAGGTCCCAACTGCGTCTCCGTTTCCCACCCTGCTCTAAGTTTAGTCACAGCCGCCATGTCTTTTCCGCCATGTCCCTTAACCCCATGTCACTGCAGAAGAGAGATTTTCTGGTAGCCAGCTGGCTCTCCTGCATGTGGATGTCGTTCCAAAAGACGTGCTCTGGCTCAGTCCCATGCTATGGTTGGCTGAAGGAACCACTTGGTCACATTCTAGGAGGGGCGACTAGATGCACAGAATGGTCCTTTCTGACCTGAACCTCTATCAATCGCTACATTTTCTGCTGCTAGGAAGAGAACTCTGAACCTATTTTCTCTCATTCACTTTCAGTCGGAATAATTTCAATCCAGGCCAAAGGATTTCCTCTTCCATTGTGTCTTCAGCACCTTTGTGAGCAACCAGTTACTGTTACCCACAGGTTACCAGTTTCAACCTGTCCCTGGGTGAGATGGCCAGAAAAGGGGTTGGAGCTCAACTGCACCTGGCCCAGGTGATGCAGCTCCCTAGGGTGAAGGGAATAAGTGTGGGGGTCACGTGACAAGACGCAGCCTGTGACTAGGACCCAGGCCTGCTGAGAGATAGAAGGGCAGCCTGTGCTCAGCCAGGAGAGAGACCCCAAGGGAAGCAGGCATGGGAGGGGCTTGGAGAGTCCTTTAAAGGTCAGGGACAAGCTGGGAAGGGGCCAGGCTGAGCACTAAGGACCAGGCCCTAGGAGGGAAAGACAGGGCAGTTTAGGAGATGGGGCAGATAGTCCAGTTGGTTTCGGCTCCCAGGACCAGACACCCAGAGGTGAAGGTGGTTGTCGGGGCTTCTGTCCTTCTTCCCCAGTGTAGATTTGATAGTGGAGAAGACTGATGCCGTAATGGGGAAGTGAGTTACCCCAAGGTCACCCAGTGAGTTTATATCACGAATGCATACTCGGAAGGATACAATAGAAACATGGACTTTCCAGTCTCTTCTTTCTAGGAGTCCCCAGGGCTAAGGTAAAACCCCTGCTGCCCCTCCCCATTCTGCTCACCTCCAAGATGTGCTGGAGTTTGTCTGTGCTGGGGGGTGCTGTCAGCAAGATCGAGAGCTCGTCATCCATGTTCTCTGGGCAGGCCTTGCTCAGAGCCTGCCAGCGGAGGGAGACCAGGGGTCAGGATTATGGAACCTGGGGTGACACCTGCCAGGATGACAGCAGGCTCTGTAGTCCTTGCCCAGAACAGCTCTCTGCAGAGGGCCTGGTGCACAGCAGGGTAGGGAACAGCCAAGCTGCTAGGGATGGGAGCTGGGCTTCCTGGCAGAGTCCAGCACCCAAAGCCCAGCATCTGCAAGGAAGGGATTCCCCACAGAGGGGCAACATCATCTCCCACACACAGGGAGTCTCCCCCTGACACTTGATTCATCCTATGGCCTGTTCCCATCTCTGCCCACCACACTCCCAACTCAGCAGCTCCAGCTACCGAAGGGAGCATGAACCAGAGGCCTTCCTGCTCCTGGGACAGAGGAGTAGGTTGATGATCTACCTGGATGTGAGCGTTGGCCTTCCCCATGCCCAGGGTCTAGACTCCATTCAGGGCAGCGCACAGGAACTGCGATTCCTATTCTGGATCTAGTGGCAGCTTCAGTTTGCTGGCAGGAGACTGTACATGAGACCTTGCAGTTGCGGGGGTGACACAGGCCCTAACATGTGCATGGGAGTTTGAGCAACAGGGCAGAGGCCTGTGTGGGGGAAGGAGGGCAGGGATTTGGGAAGCAAGAGCAGAGGATCAAACCCTTTCTTAATGTGGGTCGGGATGATCCCCATTTCAAAGATAGAGAAAGTGAGGCACCAGGTGGGAGAGTGACCTTTCCTCAGCCTGACTTTGGCTCGGCCTGCCCTTGCTGGCCTTGGTAGCCCTTTCTATGGCCCTGTACATCCCCTTCCTTAGAGACCGTGGCAGAACCAGTCCTACCCTGGATTCTAGGTTCTGCCCCAAGGCCCTGTACCGAACAGCTAGGCCTGCTCCTGTACCTTTGTTGCGGTTTCCCCTGGTTTCCCCTCAGCTGGAGCTCACTCTGTAATCCATTTGGCCTAGCTCCAGGCTTTATAGCCCACATGCCAAGCCCCCCGTTATATACCCTCCTCCTTAGAACCTGGCCCACGCGGGGGCAAGTTCTATTCTTCTCCAAGCTTCATCCCTCCTCATCTCATCGCTGTCACCGGCTGCGCGCTTGTACAGCCTGTGCGCAGTGTCTGCAGCTCCACTGCCAGCTCGCTCGGGGCAAACCTTCTCTTCTGCAGTATCCCGACACTCTTCCTGCAGCCACTCAGTCTCATGAACAGTTGCTTGCAGAGCCTCTTCTGAAGCCTTTAGCGTCTTCTGTTGCCTTTTTGCTACTGCCGCTGCATATGCCAAAACCTTTTCGGTCAGGGTCTGAGAACCCACCATGGACTGCTCCACCCTTGTGTTTGTCCCTCCTCCAGTCTGCTTCATCTCTGGGCCAATCATTTCGTCCATCTCCCTGCAGCACCCGACAGGGTGTGTTGGTGGAGGGTCTGCAAGGTCCATGGCCACCCCAGCCACCTCCACCTTGCCTGCCTCATGGGGGTTTGTGTCAGAGGACACCTTCTCCTTTCTTTCTAACTTCTTAGGGCCCTGGCCCCTCGTTCAGCCAGTCAGCAATTTCCTAAGCAGGCCGTGTCTTTGGATATGGCCTGCTTCTCTGCCCCCAAAACAAAGAACTCTTGCTCCCATCTTGGCATTAGGCCACGCTTGTACCCTTTCTCATGCCCTTCTCCCTGGGCTAACCTTCTCAGCACAGCCCAGGCATGCTCTCCTTCTCTGCTCTTTTTGTCCATGGGCATAGCAGACCCTGGGTTGATTTCCCTTTGCAGGATCTCTCACAGGTATTGCTGCTGCTGCGTTTGTAGCTGCACCTGCACTTCCTTCTGCGTCTGTTGGTTTTCTAGGAGCTGCTGGAGAAACCCCTAGATCTGCTTAGCCAGTCCCTGGAACTGAAGTGGGAAATCCAGCGACCAGCTTGGTCCCTTGATACATCTGCTTGGGGGAGGGATAGCTCAGTGGTTTGAGCATTGGCCTGCTAAACCCGGGGTTGTGAGCTCAATCCTTGAGGGGGCCATTTAGGGATCAGGGCAAAAAACTGTCTGGGGATTGGTCCTGCTTTGAGCAGGGGGTTGGACTAGATGACCTCCGGAGGTCCCTTCCAACCCTGATATTCTATGATTCCTTCAGCAACCAAGACTTCCCTCACGGATCACAGGGGGAACTCAATCCTGCCAACTATGCCAATCATAAATGAATCTACTCATCGTTAGGTGCCCCCCGGCGGCCAGGCATGGCATCACAGCCCTCTCGCTGGGCTAGCGTCCCCCCATCCATAGTCGGTCCAGCACCATGGCAGTTTCTCTGCCTGGTAACGCCGGCCAGGTCACCACCTTTAGTCCACCCTTCTGGGGCCCAGCTTGCCTCACACTAAAAGTCCAAAGAGGTCTTTCCACAGACAGAAGTCCTTCTGCCATCGCTGGGGCACTTGCTCAGCCTGTAGCCCCCTTGCTGGGCTTGGGAACCCTCTCCAGGTGCGTGTACGCCGCCTCCTCTGGGGCCGGTAGGGGAACCCAGTCCCACCCTGACATTGATAGCAGCTCAGGGCCCTGGACCCAACAGCTAGGTCTGCACCTTTCTCTTTGCTGCACTTTTCCAACCTCTCTTCTCAAGTTCCCCTCCAGGCTTTCCTTGCTGCTCTGAACTTCCTACCTTGTTCTCAATCCTGTTGCTATCACCCCTGAAGTCTGGCTCTTTACGGGGGCGGATATGGTGCCTCTCAGTTCGGGCTCATTCTGTAATCAGCTTTCTGTGAGTGCCAGGGGGCTCCATTTCCCCTTCCATTAGCTCCCCATTTACAGAGAGCCAGAGCAGTACCTGCAGCAGGGAGCGGGATTTGCTGGTGGCCTCAGAGGCACAGGCCCTGCAGCGCCTCAGGCACCTGGCGCAAGTGCCGCATGATACGGAGCTGGTGCATCACATTGGCCGTGACGTCCTCCTGCTGCAAGGGAACGAGAACCTGTCTGAGACTCAGACGCCTCCGTGGAATCAGGGGGGATTAACGGCCCCTGGAACCAGCAGCATTTCCACCCAGCCCCTGCCCACCTCTGAGGGATGGATTCCCCCTCCTGACCTCCAGGATGGAGTCTTGTTGTCCTTCCTAGTGACCTCCAGTGGCAACCCCCCTCCTTGTACGGGGAGCTCCTGCCACCTCCCCCTCAGTGCCCCTGACAGCTGTTCCACCTCCAATCCACAGCTCAAGTTCTCAGACCCCTTTCCTCCAGCCCCACCCAGGTTGGGTAGGGAGGGGACTGTAGCGGGGGGGGGGGCGCGCAGGAGGGATTCTGGCAGCAGTGAAGTGGGATGTGGGGAGGTTGAGACCTTTCCCCAAGTCACCCCAGCCACTAATGCTGAAGCCGCAGGATGGCAGGCCTGGTGAATGGGACGGATCGGCAGCCCCTGCTGACTGAATCCTCCTGTTCTCTCCAGTGCAGGGCCGGCTTTAGGAAGGGCGGGGCCCAATTCGAACATTTTTGGCGGGGCCCCGGCAGGGATGACTAACAAAAAAAATAATGTAAAAAAAACCCTTTCATTTCTTCCATGTATTTACTTTCCATAATTATATAAATAATAAAATTATATATTATGTACATTGCATCATATATGCTGTTGATCGGTTATTAATGAGCTCTGTTTCACGTGTGTCGGTCCCCGCCACTCCCTGGGAGTGTGCTAGGGTGACCAGATGTCCTGATTTTATAGGGACAGTCCCGTTTTTGGGGTCTTTTTCTTATAGGATCCTATTATCCCCCACCCCCTGTCCCGATTTTTCACACTTGCTGTCTGGTCACCCTAGTGGTGTGCACATGTGTGGGTCCCAGCTGCTCCCTGCCCCCCTTATTGAAGCAGGTGTGCAGGGTTACTGCCCTGGGAACTGCAGGGCACCAGTGGACATGGGGCTGGCTGGAGGCAGGTCAGGGGCTCACTGGAGGTAGGGTCTGGCTGCAGGCAGGGTAAGGGGTGCGGGGCTGGCTGGAGACAGGGGTGTGTGGGGCTGGCTGGCTTTGGGCAGGGCCGCAGGGGGGTGCGGCAGGGGTTGCCTGGAGACAGGGCAGTGGGTGCGGCAGAGGCTGGCTGTGGGCAGGGGGTGCAGGGCTGGTGGCAGGCAGGGCAGGGGGGCGGGGCTGGTGCGGGCAGAACAGGGGGGGCGGGGCTGGAGGTAGGGCAGGGGTGCAGCAGGGGCTGGCTGCGGACAGGGGATGCAGGGCTGGCTGGAGACGGGGCTGGCTGTAGGCAGGGCAGGGGGTGTGGGGCTGGTGCGGGGACGGGGTGCAGCAGAGGCAGCTTTAAATAGCCCCTGAGTCCCCCGCTATCCCAGGGCTCTGGGGGCTATTTAAAGGGCCCAGGGCTCCCCTGCTTCTACCGCCCCGGCCCTTTTAATAGCCGCGGGAGCCCTGGGGAAGCAGCGGGGCTCGAGTGGCTATTTAAAGGGCCGGGGCGGTAGAGGCAGCGGGAGCCCCGGACTTTTTAAATAGCCCCCAGAGCCCCGCAGCCCTACCCCAGGGCTCCAGCAGTGGGGGGCTGGTAGCAATTTAAAGGGCTTGGGGCTCTGGCCCCTGCTGGGAGCCCTAGGTCCTTTAAATTGCCCCCTGGGGAAGCCGGGCCACCATGGTACAGCGCATTGTCTCTTGCCGGTACACCGTACCGGGGCTTGGGCCCGGGGCCCGATTCAGAGCCGCAGGGAGGGGAACCCTGAGGTGTGGGGGCTGGGTGGGTACTGGGAGTTCCTCCTGAAGGGACGGGGGTTGGCCAAGGTCACTCAGCCCCGGGGTCTGGGAGGGGGACTGGCTGAGGGCACTCAGAGCCCCAGGAAGTCGGGGGGGGCTGAGGGGAGGGACTGGCCAGGGGCACTCAGAGCTCGGGGGAGGGGCTGTCCGGGGGGGCACTCAGAGCCCCAGGAGGTGGGTGGGGGAGGGGCACACAGGATTTCAGGAATTCCCTGGCAGTGAAGAGCTGCTGGCGGCAGGGAGGAGCCAGCCGTGACAATCCCCACTTGGTATCCCTGGCTGGGCTAGTGGCTATGGGGGCCCGTGGCCAAGCTGCAGCGGAAGGTGACCTGAAGGAAATGCCTCGGCCTCGGCCTCCGGCTGGGAAGGGCCTGGGCCAGACAATGACCCACCGCGCAGTGTCCCAGCTCCCTGCCCCACACCTGCGGGGCACGGCCCCTCCTCTGTAGGGAGGTTGGCATGTACCTTAGTGCTGCTTCCTCCATCCCCAAAGGCCTCTCCCAGCCAGTCTCTGGCAACCCCTGCCGTTCAATACGCACATTACCCTGCTGTGACATACCGGGGGGGGCGACCCCTTAGGGATGGGGGGGCTGTCAGACAGCTGGGCAATTTAACCCGGCTGGGCCGGGGTGACTGTCTCCCTGGAGCTGGGGTCTCAGCCCAGGTGTCTCTCTGCCCTTCCCCCCAGTCGCCCCCGGGCGAGGTGGGAGCGCCCCACTTTGCGTTCCAGCCCCACATTCGCACCCACAAGTGCTGGTGGGTTCCAATCCCAGCTGAACACGCCCACCCGGCCCTAGTGCGGAGCAGAAGGGCCCAGCGCTGCCCCACAGACCCTCTGGCTCGCCGAGCCCGCTCTTACCCATCACCGCAGCACGTCTGGCCCAGGCTGAACGCTGCTGCTCTGTGCAGAGAGGCTGGCACTTCTCGCTCCTGCCGTACGAGGGGCAGGTGCTGCTACCGACTGCTCCCCCTAACCCCCGCCCTGCTGCGCTCTGGGGATGCTGCCCTGCTGTGGAGCTCTCAGGGGTCTTGAACTGGAATTTGTTTGGAGAGTGTTGTGGAAAAATGACCACGCGTTCTGTTTGAATTAGAATTGCCTGAGGCCTTTTTATTTTTATGCATGCATGGGGGATACCAGTAAACTAGCAATCCCCCTGATTACAGAATTTTGCACAGCTTATATAGCATAAAACCACAATTACATAATACATACTTTTTTATTAGCATTATTGCCATATTTGGAATACACTTTTCATAAAAGGAATATAGCTTAGCAAGCTTTTTAGCTTTTTACAGTCTGCCTTATTGCGGTTTTTAAGTTTTTCCGTTTTTTTAAACAGTTTTTTAAAAGTTTGTTTTACTGCGATTTTTAGACTTTCCCAAAACCGTCAATGCAGCACTATGAATTATAGGCCTTATAATTATAGATAGTTCTGCTTTTGTACTTTTTCTCTATTTTGCCTCTAAAAACCTTTCACCTACAATAGACTTAACTAATGTTCAGGTCTGAACCAAAGTTCAGGCCCGAGCCAACTAAAGTTTAGGCCCTAGCAAACTTTTTCCTCCACAAGAGAAACTGCTAAGGAGCCTTATCAGCCCCGAGCAGAGAGTACCTGGGAGCCTGCCTGGGTCGGGCGGGTCTGGTACAGCCTCCCCCAGATAAGGCTCTTCCCTGGACCTGCCACCCATTGGAATCTGGAACGATTCCCTCCGAGGTAACACCCGGGGCAGCCAGGGAAGGGCAGGGCACGGCCTGCTCCCCTGGAGCGTTAGGGCTTTCAGGAGTCAGAGGTGCCAGCGGAGCAGGTTGTACGTTAAAGCAGCGAAGGCAGTTGGGGGGCAGAGGAATTGGGTGCTTTGCCATTGCACTTGATCAGCTCAATTTGAAAATTCTTTCAAAGGAAATCCAGATGTATACATCTGACTGGGGTACATGTACACACATACACACACATACTCATGTGCACACACTCATGTGCACATACACGTACACACATACATACACACATGTACACATACATATATATACAGACGTACACATACACGCACATACGCTGTCCCTGGAGCGCCCCAGGATGCGACTGACGGGGTGGCTGGCTATTATGGAGGCACAAAGGGGTTGGGAGAAAATAATCAAGAAGAACTTTTGCTGAAAATGCAAACCTAAGCTGGAAATCTGTGCAGGGCTGGGCTCAGCGAAAATGATCTTTTGAGCTGCTCTTATTAACCGTGGTCCTGAACTTCCTGGTTTGCGTCGGACCCAGGCAGGAGACTGGGCTGCTCTAAGCTGTAGAAGCCATTGGAATGAGCCAGGTCGGAATGAGCCAGGCCCTCAGAGCCTTCTGCCACCAATCGCCCCAGCAGTCACTGATCCACACCAAACCATGTCCTTCCAGTCAGGCAGTTTCATATGCATATGTCAAACCCTTGGTTTGCCACTCAGACACCACGGTGATGGGCACTGTAAGGACCGAGAGACGCTAAACAGGCAGACAGACAAGGAAATAGTGGCCCTGTCTACAGGTGTGTGTGTGGTGCAAACGGATGAACACCAGTTGCTGGCTGAAGGCACAACCTTAATTCCCCCATCTCCTGTCTGTCAGCTATCGTTCGCTTGGCAGCCTGAGCTCCGATTTCTAACGCAGCGTTTTGCTCTGGCCTATTGTGGTTCTCATGTCCGGGGGCGCCTTAGCCCCTGGCATCAGGAGCGGTGCTAAGGAGGCTGCTTTTCAAAGGTCCTTAAGTAGAGTTGTCAACTTTCTACTTGCACAAAACCAAACGCCCTTGACCCAGCCCCTTTCATGCCCTTCCCCAAGGCCCCACCCCCACTCACTCCAGCCCAGCCCACCTCCCTCAGTCGCTCGCTCTCACACCCTCACTCACTTTCACTGGGCTGGAGCTGGGGGTAGGAGTGCAGGGAGGGGTGAGGGCTCCGGTGGGGATGCGGGCTCTGGGATTGGGCTGGAGATTAGGGGTTTGGGATGCCAGAGGGGGATCCGGGCTGGGGCAGAGGGTTGGGGTGCGGACTCTGGGAGGGAGTTTGGGTGCGGGAGGGGGCTCAGGGCTGGGGTAGGGGATTGGGGTGCGGGTGGGGGTGTGGGGTCTGGGAGGGATTAGGGTACAGGAGGGGGTTCCGACCTGGGGCAGGGGGTTGGGGTGCCGGGTGTGAGGTCTGGGAGGGAATTTGGGTGTGGGAGGGGGTTCCGACCTGGGGCAGGGTTTCTGGGTGCGAGCTCCGGTCAGGCGGCGCTTACCTCAGCCGGCTCCTGGTCAACGGCACACCGGCGCTAAGGCAGGCTCCCTGCCTGTCCTGGCTCCGCAGGGCTCCCAGAAGTGGCCAGCACGTCCCTGCAGCCCCTAGGAGGAGGCATGGCCAGGCAGCATTGTGTGCTGCCTGCGCCCACAGGCCCTGCAGCTCCCATTGGCCATGGTTCCCGGCCAATGGGAGCTGCAGAGCCGGCACTCGGGATGAGGCCATCACGTGGAGCTTCCTGATCGCCCCTGCGCCTAGGGGCTGCAGGGACGTGCCGGCCACTTCCGGGAGCCCCGCGGAGCCAGGGCAGGAAGGGAGCCTGCCTTAGCCCCGCTGCGCCACCGACCAACCAGACTTTTAATGGCCCGGTGGACGGTGCTGACCGGAGCTGCCAGGATCTCTTTTCGAGCAGGCGTTCTGGTCGAAAACCCGACACCTGCCAACCCTGTGTCGAAGGCCCTGATTTGTGAGTGAGCTAAGCCTCCAGCCTTCTGTGCTAAATGAGATCCTTTAACCTTTTCCTGCACCCCATCCCCACCCCACCCCCTTTACCTGCTTCATCTGCCTGTTGTGGGGTGTTGTGACCCTAGAGCATGAGTTCCCTGCCACAGGGCCTGTCCTCTTGTCCCTGGGGGTGCAGTGTCCAGTCCCAGGCACCCTGCCTACAGACTGGGTGTGACAAAGTGGGAATGGTCTTAATGTTTTCTCTGAATACTGTGGGTGCCTCAGTTTCCCCTATGCATTTCTTAAGTATCTAGGTGATGGGATAAGGGTGTGATTGTTGCAGAGCCTGAGAGGGCAGGGGTGTGCAGGGGTCTCCACAGAGAATGGCCGACACCCTGTCTCCTGGCAACTGATGGCCTGGGCCCCTCCCCTGCAAGGTGCCAACTGAAGGTGTTGGAGAACAAAGAGATCAGGTGACCTCCTGGCCCAGGAAAGAGACAAAGGCCGGAGGGTTGCAGTTTGGAGCTGGCTGGGGAAACGGAGGGAGGCCCAGCACCGGGGTCTGGGCCCCCTACCCCCAAGATGGACCTGACTGAGGGGTCCTGTTCTCTGTACCTACAAGCTCTGTTTTGGACTGTGTTCCTGTCATCTAATAAACCGTCTGTTTTACTGGCTGGCTGAGAGTCCCGGTGAATTGCAGGAAGTGGGGGGTGCAGGGCCCTGACTCCCCCATGCTCCGTGACAACTGGGGCCTCCGGGTAACGTTGCAGTAGGAAGATGTCACGGGTTGCTGTTATTACTGTCTGAGTCGTGTTATCATTATCTGTCCTCCGGCTTTGGGTGGGTCCATGCTGCGGATTTGCTTGTGTCCCACAGTGTCTAATGGGGTTGGAATCCCACAGGTTTGTTATCCTGGGGGAGCTCAGCATCTGTGTGACCAGTGCCAGGGACACATGCGTGTGTGATCTCCTGGCCACATGCAGCCCACCCGGGCCGCCCTGTTCTGGGCACACCCTGGATCTGACTGTCAGCCGAGGGCCGAGCACTGGGCAAATAACCAATGTTCTGACTTGACCCCAGCCTCATGGCCCGGCGATCCTGGCCTGTCCTCCCTCCCACCCCCCCGGGGACAGACACCCACAAAGATGGTTGGCCTGGAGGGGGTTTGGCTCCTGTAAGTTTTCAAGAGATGCTGGCAGGGCCGGACCCCAAACCACAGGCCAAGGGGCCACTGAGCACAATCACACGGTGACCACAGCCACAAGCTCCTCCCCATCCCTGCTGGATGAATGTCGGGTGAGACACAGAGACAGCGCTTGGGAGCCACAAACGCTCTGCCAGCTGGGCAAAGCTGGGAATGTGATGACAAGATGACCTGCCTTCAGGTGCTTTGGGTGGAAGTTCCTGATTGCATGGGTGGGTCCCTTTAAGATGTTCAGGTTGTGTATTTCCAGGGTGAGAACTGGGGCTGACAGGGCCAGCAGGCCGGTGAGGAGCAGGAGACGAGGGCACCGGGCAGCTGCAAAAGGGAAGAGCCGGTGAGAAGCTGGGAACACAAACCCGCCCTTCAGGAGCCGCGACTCCCAGTTCCCTCTGCCAGGACAGTGCCCCCTGGAGCAGCCACCTAAGAGCACGCTCCGCTGCTCCGCGCTCACAGCAGCCCAGAGGGGAGGGGAGCTGGGGAGCCAGGCGGGGTGATTGGGAATGTGGGGGCAAGGTGGTGACCGGGGTAAGGGGAATTATGGGAGAGAAGAGCATTGGGGGAGGAGTGTCTGGAGGACTGGACCAGGATTGTGGGGGAAGCTGTGGTTCTGGGGAGTCCCGTGCATGGTTGCTTGAAGCTGCAGCCTCTGTTCCCTGGCACAGCCCTATGGGAAGCCCTAGTTGCCTTGCTGTGGAGACAGTCACTGTTGCCCAGCCCAGATTCCCAGCTCAGGCCAATCCCACAGTCAGGCTCCCCCGTCCATCCCCCTACATACAGACATCCTCCCCACAGATTTCCAGAGCCCTGCTTAGCCCTGCCTGCCCCCACCCCTGCTCCGCCCATGGCCTGTCTCCCAGGGCCCAGCCCACGCCCCGTGCTGCCAAGCCAGCCTTCCTGGCTCACTGTGGCTCTGCAGGGCGCAGTGGGATCAGCCAATGCTGCTGAAGAGGGAAGAAGAACATGCCCCTTTTCTGTTGGCAGCTTGCGTGTAACCTCACGGCCTGGGAATGGGACTGGCATCAGTGCCAGGTGCGGCTCAGGAACAAAGAACAGGGATTTCACTGGCCAGACCACTGTCTAACGTCCCAGGTCCCCATCCCCCCATGTGCTCTGAGGGGAGTGTGAGAACCTGCCCGTGGCGACAGGCAGGGGTCGGCCAGGAGCCCCGGATTGGGAGGGAGCCGGGAGATTTCAAAGCATTTTCAAATGTTTCCTATGAAAGGATTGATCGGCACAAGCTGAATGATGGTGTCACACGGAGCAGCTCCACGGTGATGCCGAGGGAGGGGGCACTGATCCCTTCAGAGAACTGGGCCCTGCTGACTGCAGGGGCAGGACGGATGTAGAGATGAAGAGCCAGGCCCTGTGCCAGGTGGCATGGGAGTACCAGGGGCCTCTTTCCTCCCCTCCCCCGTCTGTGCAGGAGTGGTGCAGGATTCCTACCTTGGGCCCAGACAGCACTAGGGAAAGGGACCAGTCCTTGCACCAGGCCTGCGGGCCACCATAGGAGCATTGTCCTCCACCAAGGGGTGCGGCCAGACTCCTAACTAACTAGTGTGCAAGCTGCCATGGGACCATGTGCTAGCTGGGGAAACAGGCTGCATCTTACCACACAAGCAGTGGGATGCATTCGGCCCAGTGGTCTGGGGCCTCCCCACCCGGTCCCTGCTAGCACATGGCTCCAGCCAGCAGGGTCCTACCCCACGAAGATGCCTTCGGCCCCAGCCCCTGGGCACCATTCTTTAATTTAAACGAAGTGCTGCAGAATCCAGGGACCTGGCCGCAGCATTTAGGCCCAGCGTGATACCCCATAGATGGGGGCTGCCACAGGATGCCCTGGTATGAGGCACCGCGCTCCTGCTCCAGGAGTCTGCACGTGGCCAGGCAGAGCTGCGGGCAGAGCCTTCAGTCTCAGGCGAGGAGCGGCTCCGCCTGCAGTGGGAGTGGGATGGACGCTACGTCTGCCCTACAGGCTCTCTGGATGTGGTCCGGAGGGCAGGGGGCCCAAGGACTCCTCTCTCCCAGCACTAAGGGCCCAAGTCTCTCCTCCCGCTCACATCCCCTCTTTCTCCTCCCCCAGAAAATCCCTCTGGCCCCAGTCTCTCCTCCCCCCGACCCCAAACGGAAGGGCTGGTGGCCTGGAGATTTACTCTGGCAGGGAGCAAAGGGCCCATCCCAGCAGCCCCGCATGCCCTTCCTGTGAACCTGGTAACACCGGGCATGTTCTCCAGCAGCGTGGTGCCCAGGGGAGCACCCGGACAGAGAGTGACAGCAGGGCACAGAGTTACCAGCTGCAGACCTCACTGCTTAGAAGTGTGTGTTTATTCCAAAGCCTGGATCCCGAGGCAGGGCCATGCAGAGGGTGTTTGAGAAGCTCCCGCCATGCTTGGGATTTCACCTTTCCAGTGACCTCTAGGCCTACTCATCGCATCGCCGAGCTAAAATGACGCGGAAGAGTCACTCCAGCCGAACGCTGGTGCACGGGAGTCAGCCCAGCGCAGAAAGGCCCAGGGGAGAAAAGCTCGGAAAGTCTGCAGGGAGGGAGAGGAGAAGGAAAGTGGCCCCGTTTCCTGGGTAACCCTGATACTTCCCCCAGCAAGGCCTGTGAGAGCGGGCGGGAGGTTTGGCCATGACACACTCTGACCCTTTTCCCTCCCTTCGTGGAGCAGGGGTTGGCCTCACTGCAGACAGGAGGGTGGGGAAGGGGTGACTAACAGTAGGACGCTGGTTTGATGAGGATGGCGGAGGCTTGGCAGTTCCCACTACAGAAACTACCCCAAGTGATGCTCCCTTTGACGTTCAGTCGAACAGAATGACAAGCCGAGTACCACCAGCCCCCATCATAGCTAGACGCACAGTTCCCACCATAAGTGTCCTGATCCAGGTCTTTAGTGGAGAACTTCATGTTGTCATGCACGGTGCTAGGATTGTTTGAAGTCATGGCGTCCCCTGCAGTCCCAGTGTAAGAGCCCAGCCTCAGCCTGTAGCCTTTGGACTCGTCTTCCAGACCGAAGAGGTTGTAGTCTGCGTATTTCATGGTGCCGGATGAATCGTGGATGACAAACCTGACCTGGTAGACCTTCTGCTTGGCGATCCGATAGATGTACTCCGTTCCCAGCCAGTAGTCATCCTGCACGTTGCCAAAGCCGTACTTGTAGGTGCTCCAGGACTCAGCCCAGGTGATCTGTGTGTCGTGCCGGTTCCGCTGGAGGACCGTCCAGCCCTCGCTGGTGCTGTTCAAGTCACAGTAAACGACAATCTGGTGGAATCCTGTGGGCTGGATGACAAAGACGCCACTGACCCTGTTCCAGGTTATCTCGCTGCAGTCCTTGGGCCAGACTGTGCACAAGAGAGAGATCGCTTTCACTAAACCACGTGGAACAGAACCCTGCTCAGCTCTTCCCACCCTGGGTGAGTGAGAAAGGGCCCCTCCGGTGTGCCACAGACAGCAGTGTCTGCACTGACACCCCGCATGCTTTGCCAGCCCATTGTCAAAGAGGCTTCAACAATGGATGCAGACACTGAGCCTGAACCTGCTGGCACAGCCCTGGCATTAGGTCCTGTCACCCACTCCTGGGCAGTTTATTCTCTAACTAGCTACTTTGCATGTGCACACGTAGGTTTCCCAGAAGACAAACAGGCCCCTGTTCATACTCTGCAGGGGTTTTCGGGGAGGTGTTTAACACGGCAGACACGATGCGTGGGACACTGCGAGCTAACAGCACCGTGTGTCCTGTGGGGTGACTGTATCTTACAGCAGCAGGTTCTGCACCCCCTCAGCTCTCAGCAAACTCCTGTGCCAAGGGCTCTGCAACAGAGCGTGTGTGCTGAGGCCACCGATACCAGCTGCCAGGGAAAGGAGGAGTCTGTGGAGTCAAAGGATCTTGCCACTCATCCCAAATTTTGGCTGCAAACTCCCCACACCTGCAGTAGTGAGGGACACGGCCCAGTGGGTCACAGCCCTGGGTCCTGGATCCCACACAGTCTATCAGTGGTGCCACTTTCCCTGCAGAAAGATCATGACCCAAAGCTTCTCCTCTGCAGGACACGTTACAGTCTGTGTGTATGAAGCCCTTTCCCCCACACCCTCCCACCCTCTGCCATCAGAGTTCCTGCTCCCAGGGGCCTGTATAATCCCTGGGGATTCCCCTCTGGCCCGGTCAGACAATGCATCCCAATGCCTTGTTCTGCCCTGCAGGGAGAAGCTGTGTGAATAACTCTTGTTGTTCTTCATATCCGAGGGGTAGCCGTGTTAGTCTGAATCTGTAAAAAGCAACAGAGGGTCCTGTGGCACCTTTAAGACTAACTGAAGTATTGGAGCATAAGCTTTCGTGGGTGAATGCCTTGCGTCTGATGAAGTGGGCATTCACCCACGAAAGCTTATGCTCCAATACTTCTGTTAGTCTTAAAGGTGCCACAGGACTCTCTGTTCCTTCTTGTTGTTCTTGCATCTCATTTCTGCAGCGCGTGGATAGGTGAAGCGTGGGATACTCTTACCGTGGGCCTCTGGTAACTGCGGATCACTGGCTCGGCTGTGCCGCAGGCTCCCTTTCCCCTAATCTGTAAGGACAGGAATTGGGAGATCCGCGTGACATGAGGGGTTGGCAGAGACTGTCTCCCAAGCACCAGAGAGTGTTAGCAGTGCATTCGCCTCCCCTTCTCCGTGTCCCTGAAACCCTCATCCAGGACAAACCGTTCTTCTGCCCACACTTCTGCAAACCCCCCTCACTGCTCTACCTGGATTCCGTCTGCTCCCCTCCAGTCTGGCCCAAATGCAGCCACCAAACTCACCGCCCGCTCCCGTGGCTCTGCCCACGCCACCTTGTGCCTTCCAGTCCCTTCCCTGGCTCTGCAGCTCCTCCTGCAACAGCTTCCAGCCCCCGCACCTCCCCTCGAGCTCTGCACAGCCCTGCCCTGCCTAGCTCGAGCTCTGTGTTAATTCTGCACCAGTCGCCCTGCTGCCTGCGCACCCCCATCTCATCCCGTCTGCCCCTGCCTGGCTCGGGCCCAGGCTGCACCAGTTCACTCCTCCACGCCCCCTCTGCTGCCCAAGGCAACCAGCACCTCCTGGCTTTGTCCCGTGCTGCTCCCTGCACTGCAATGGGCCAGCCCCTGTGCCCCCCCGAACCGAACCGAACCTCCCTCCCCTCCCTCAAATCGCCAAAGAGCTCAGCGTGGTTTGAATAGAGAGCTACGGTTGGATTGTAATTTCTCCCAGTGGCTTCAGGCCTCCATAATCCCCAGGCAGCCAGTGAGTGACGTCCTGGGGCCCCAGGGCCAGAGGGGAGGGCTATAGAAGCAGACACATGACACACCTGCCTTCAAGTGCTTTGGGTGGATGTTCCTGATTGCATGGGTGGGTCCCTTTAAGATGTTCAGGTTGTGTATTTCCAGGGTGAGAACTGGGGCTGACAGGGCCAGCAGGCCGGTGAGGAGCAGGAGACAAGGGCACCGGGCAGCTGCAAAAGGGAAGAGCCGGTGAGAAGCTGGGAACACAAACCCGCCCTTCAGGAGCCGCGACTCCCAGTTCCCTGTGCCCGGGAACGGCACAACCGAGAGCTGGGACTGCTGGACCCTCCCGCCTCGCCCAGCACAGCCTGGCACTGCTGTTGATCGGTTATTAATGAGCTCCGTTTCACGTGTGTGGGTCCCCGCCACTCCCTGGGGGTGTGCTAGGGTGACCAGATGTCCTGATTTTATAGGGACAGTCCCGATTTTTGGGTCTTTTTCTTATAGGATCCTATTACCCCCCACCCTGTCCCGATTTTTCACACTTGCTGTCTGGTCACCCTAGTGGTGTGCACATGTGTGGGTCCCAGCTGCTCCCTGCCCCCTTCATTGAAGCAGGTGTGCAGGGTTACTGCCCTGGGAACTGCAGGGCAGGGGCTCACTGGAGGTAGGGTCTGGCTGCAGGAAGGACAAGGGGTGCGGGGCTGGCTGGAGACAGGGGTGTGTGGGGCGGGCTGGCTGGCTTCAGGCAGGGCTGCAGGGGGGTGCAGCGGGGATTGGCAGGGCTGGAGACAGAGGAGTGTGGGACTAGCTGGCTTCAGGCAGGGGGGTGTCGCAGGGGTTGGCTGCAGGAGGTGCGGGGCTTGATGCAGGCAGGGCACGGGGTGCGGTGCTGGTGTGGGTAGGGGGGTGCAGGGCTGGTGCGGGCAGAGGTGTGTGTGGGGCTGGCTGGCTTTGGGCAGGGTCGCAGGGGGGTGCGGCAGGGGTTGGCTGGAGACAGGGCAGGGGGGTGCGGCAGGGGTTGGCTGGAGACAGGGCAGGGGGGTGCGGCAGGGGCTGGCTGGAGGTAGGGCAGGGGTGCAGCAGGGGCTGGCTGCGGACAGGGGGTGCAGGGCTGGCTGGAGACGGGGCTGGCTGCGGGCAGGGCAGAGGGTGCGGGGCTGGTGCGGGGACGGGGTGCAGCAGAGGCAGCTGGAGCCCCAGCCCTTTAAATAGCCCCCGAGTCCCCCGCTATCCCAGGGCTCTGGTGGCTATTTAAAGGGCCCAGGGCTCCCTTGCTTCTACCGCCCCGGCCCTTTAAATAGCCGCGGGAGCCCTGGGGAAGCAGCGGGGCTCCAGTGGCTATTTAAAGGGCCGGGGCCGTAGAGGAAGCGGGAGCCCCGGACTTTTTAAATAGCCCCCAGAGCCCCGCAGCCCTACCCCAGGGCTCCAGCAGTGGGGGTCTGGTAGCAATTTAAAGGGCCTGGGGCTCCGGCCCCTGCTGGGAGCCCTAGGTCCTTTAAATTGCCCCCTGGGGAAGCCGGGCCACCCTGGTACAGCGCACCGGCTCTTGCCCGGGGCCCGATTCAGGGGAATTGGTTGAATTGGCCTAAAGCCGGCCCTGGTGGGGGTATGGCTACAGTGCCGCAGGGAGGGGAACCCTGAGGTGTGGGGGCTGGGTGGGTACTGGGAGTTCCTCCTGAAGGGACGGGGGTTGGCCAAGGTCACTCAGCCCCGGGGTCTGGGAGGGGGACTGGCTGAGGGCACTCAGAGCCCCAGGAAGTGGGGGGGGGGCTGAGGGGAGGGACTGGCCAGGGGCACTCAGAGCTCGGGGGAGGGGCTGTCCGGGGGGGGCACTCAGAGCCCCAGGAGGTGGGTGGGGGAGGGGCACACAGGATTTCAGGAATTCCCTGGCAGTGAAGAGCTGCTGGCGGCAGGGAGGAGCCAGCCGTGACAATCCCCACTTGGTATCCCTGGCTGGGCTAGTGGCTATGGGGGCCCGTGGCCAAGCTGCAGCGGAAGGTGACCTGAAGGAAATGCCTCGGCCTCGGCCTCCGGCTGGGAAGGGCCTGGGCCAGACAATGACCCACCGCGCAGTGTCCCAGCTCCCTGCCCCACACCTGCGGGGCACGGCCCCTCCTCTGTAGGGAGGTTGGCATGTACCTTAGTGCTGCTTCCTCCATCCCCAAAGGCCTCTCCCAGCCAGTCTCTGGCAACCCCTGCCATTCAGTACGCACATTACCCTGCTGTGACATACCGGGGGGGGGAAACCCCTCAGGGATGGGGGGGCTGTCACACAGCTGGACAATTTAACCCGGCTGGGCCGGGGTGACTGTCTCCCTGGAGCTGGGGTCTCAGCCCAGGTGTCTCTCTGCCCTTCCCCCCAGTCGCCCCCGGGCGAGGTGGGAGCGCCCCACGTTGCGTTCCAGCCCCACATTCGCACCCACAAGTGCTGGTGGGTTCCAATCCCAGCTGAACACGCCCACCCGGCCCTAGTGCGGAGCAGAAGGGCCCAGCGCTGCCCCACAGACCCTCTGGCTCTCCGAGCCCACTCTTACCCATCACTGCAGCACGTCTGGCCCAGGCTAAACACTGCTGCTCTGTGCAGAGAGCCTGGCACTTCTCGCTCCTGCCATACGAGGGGCAGGTGCTGCTACCGACTGCTCCCCCTAACCCCCGCCCTGCTGCGCTCTGGGGATGCTGCCCTGCTGTGGAGCTCTCAGGTGTCTTGAACTGGAATTTGTTTGGAGAGAAACTGCTAAGAAGCCTTATCAGCCCCGAGGAGAGAGTACCTGGGAGCCTGCCTGGGTCGGGCGGGTCTGGTACAGCCTCCCCCCAGATAAGGCTCTTCCCTGGACCTGCCACTCAATGGAATCTAGAACGATTCCCTCCGAGGTAACACCCGGGGCAGCCAGGGCAGGGCAGGGCACGGTGCTTTGCCATTGCACTTGATCAGCTCAATTTGAAAATTCTTTCAAAGGAAATCCAGATGTATACATCTGACTGGGGTACATGTACACACATACACACGCACACTCACGTGCACACACTCATGTGCACATACACGTACACACATACATACACACATGTACGCATACACATATATACAGACGTACACATACACGCACACACGCTGTCCCTGGAGCGCCCCAGGATGCGACTGACGGGGTGGCTGGCTATTATGGAGGCACAAAGGGGTTGGGAGAAAATAATCAAGAAGAACTTTTGCTGAAAATGCAAACCTAAGCTGGAAATCTGTGCAGGGCTGGGTTCAGCGAAAATGATCTTTTGAGCTGCTCTTTTTAACCGTGGTCCTGTACTTCCTGATTTGCGTCGGACCCAGGCAGGAGACTAGGCTGCTGTCAGCTGTAGAAGCCATTGGAATGAGCCAGGTCGGAATGAGCAGGCCCTCAGAGCCTTCTGCCACCAATCGCCCCAGCAGTCACTGATCCACACCAAACCATGTCCTTCCAGTCAGGCAGTTTCATATGCACACGTCAAACCCTTGGTTTACCACTCAGACACCACGGTGATGGGCACAGTAAGGACCGAGAGATGCTAAACAGGCAGGGAAGGAAATAGTGGCCCTGCCTACAGGTGTGTGTGTGGTGCAAACGGATGAACACCAGTTGCTGGCTGAAGGCACAACCTTAATTCCCGCATCTCCTGTCTGTCAGCTATCGTTCGCTTGGCAGCCTGAGCTCCGATTTCTAACGCAGCGTTTTGCTCTGGCCTATTGTGGTTCTCATGTCCAGGGGCGCCTTGGCCCCTGGTATCAGGAGCGGTGCTAAGGAGGCTGCTTTTCAAAGGTCCTTAAGTAGAGTTGCCAACTTTCTACTTGCACAAAACCAAACGCCCTTGACCCAACCCCTTTCATGCCCCTTCCCCAAGGCCCCACCCCCACTCACTCCAGCCCAGCCCACTTCCCTCAGTCGCTCGCTCTCACACCCTCACTCACTTTCACTGGGCTGGAGCTGGGGGTTGGAGTGCAGGGAGGGGTGAGGGCTCCGGTGGGGATGCGGGCTCTGGAATTGGGCTGGAGATTAGGGATTAGGGTACAGGAGGGGGTTCCGACCTGGGGCAGGGGGTTGGGGTGCTGGGTGTGTGGTCTGGGAGGGAATTTGGGTGTGGGAGGGGGTTCCGACCTGGGGTAGGGTTTCTGGGTGCGAGCTCCGGCCAGGCGGCGCTTACCTCAGCCGGCTCCTGGTCATAGAATCATAGAATCATAGAATATCAGAGTTGGAAGGGACCTCAAGAGGTCATCTAGTCCAACCCCCTGCTCAAAGCAGGACCAATTCCCAGCTAAATCATCCCAGCCAGGGCTTTGTCAAGCCGGGCCTTAAAAACCTCCAAGGAAGGAGACTCCACCACCTCCCTAGGTAACGCATTCCAGTGTTTCACCACCCTCCTAGTGAAATAGTTTTTCCTGATATCCAACCTGGACCTCCCCCACTGCAACTTGAGACCATTGCTCCTTGTTCTGTCATCTGTCACCACTGAGAACAGCCGAGCTCCATCCTCTTTGGAACCCCCTTTCAGGTAGTTGAAGGCTGCTATCAAATCCCCCCTCATTCTTCTCTTCTGGAGACTAAACAAGCCCAGTTCCCTCAGCCTCTCCTCATAAGTCATGTGCTCCAGACCCCTAATCATTTTTGTTGCCCTCCGCTGGACTCTTTCCAATTTTTCCACATCCTTCTTGTAGTGTGGGGCCCAAAACTGGACACAGTATTCCAGATGAGGCCTCACCAATGTCGAATAAAGAGGATTGATCACGTTCCTTGATCTGCTGGCAATGCCCCTACTTATACAGCCCAAAATGCCGTTAGCCTTCTTGGCAACAAGAGCACACTGTTGAGTCATATCCAGCTTCTCGTCCACTGTGACCCCTAGGTCCTTTTCTGCAGAACTGCTACCTAGCCATTCGGACCCTAGTCTGTAGCAGTGCATGGGATTCTTGCCTCCCAGGTTCCCATCCACTTTTGCTTCCCCTACTAATTCTTCCCTGTTTGTGAGCAGCAGATCAAGAAAAGCTCTGCCCCTAGTTGATTCCTCCAGCACTTGCACCAGGAAATTGTCCCCTACACTTTCCAAAAATTTCCTAGATTGTCTGTGCACCGCTGTATTGCTCTCCCAGCAGATATCAGGGTGATTAAAGTCTCCCATGAGAACCAGGGCCTGCGATCTAGCAACTTCTGCTAGTTGTCAGAAGAAAGCCTCGTCCACCTCATCCCCCTGGTCTGGTGGTCTATAGCAGACTCCAACCACGACATCACCCTTGTTGCTCACACTTCTCAACTTTATCCAGAGACTCTCACGTTTTTCTGCAGTTTCATACCGGAGCTCTGAGCAGTCATACTCCTCTCTTACATACAACGCAACTCCCACACCTTTTCTGCCCTGCCTGTCCTTCCTGAACAGTTTATATCCATCCATGACAGTACTCCAGTCATGTGAGTTATCCCACCAAGTCTCTGTTATTCCAATCACATCATAGTTCCCTGACTGTGCCAGGACTTCCAGTTCTCCCTGCTTGCTTCCCAGGCTTCTTGCATTTGTGTATAGGCACGTAAGATAACTCATCGATCGTCCCTCTTTCTCAGCATGAGACAGGAGTCCTCCCCCCTTGCGCTCTCCTGCTTGTGCTTCCTCCCAGAATCCCATTTCCCCACTTACCTCAGGGCTTTGGTCTCCTTCCCCCGGTGAACCTAGTTTAAAGCCCTCCTCACTAGGTTAGCCAGCCTGCTGGCGAAGATGCTCTTCCCTCTCTTCGTTAGGTGGAGCCCGTCTCTGCCTAGCACTCCTCCTTCTTGGAACACCATCCCATGGTCGAAGAATCCAAAGCCTTCTCTCCGACACCACCTGCGTAGCCACTCGTTGACTTCCACGATTCGACGGTCTCTACCCCGGCCTTTTCCTTGCACAGGGAGGATGGACGAGAACACCACTTGCGCCTCAAACTCCTTTATCCTTCTTCCCAGAGCCACGTAGTCTGCAGTGATCCGCTCAAGGTCATTTTTGGCAGTATCGTTGGTGCCCACGTGGAGAAGCAGGAAGGGGTAGCGATCCGAGGGCTTGATGAGTCTCGGCAGTCTCTCCGTCACATCGTGTATCCTAGCTCCTGGCAAGCAGCAGACCTCTCGGTTTTCCCGGTCAGGGCGGCAGATAGATGATTCAGTCCCCCTGAGGAGGGAGTCCCCGACCACCACCACCCTCCTCCTCCTCTTGGGAGTGGTGGTCGTGGAACCCCCATCCCTAGGACAGTGCATCTTTTGCCTTCCAATCGGTGGAGTCTCCTTCTGCTCCCTTCCCTCAGATGGGTCATCTAGTCCACTCTCCGCATTAGTACCTGTAGAGAGAACATGGAAACGATTGCTCACCTGTATCTCCATTGCTGGTGCATGGACGCTCCTCTTTCTCCTTCTGGAGGTCACATGCTGCCAAACCTCTTCACAATCCTTCTGTCCCTGCTGCGCCTGCTCTGAATCTTCAGAACATTGTGGCCGTAGAAGCATCTCCTGATGTCTGTCCAGGAAATCTTCATTTTCCCTTATGCAACGCAGAGTCGATACTCGTTTCTCCAGGCCTCGAACCTTCTCTTCCAATATGGAGACCAGCTTGCACTTTGTACAGACAAACTCGTTTCTGTCCTGTGGAAGAAAGACAAACATGGCACAACCTGTGCAGGTTACAACAGCTGATCGCTCACCTTCCATATCACCGTCCTCTTAAGAACTTCCTCAACTGTTGCAGGACCTACTCAGAGAAACCTGCAGATGAAAGCCTCAGTGCGCTCTCCCCACGCGAACTCCCAGGCAAACTCCCGCTGTTAGCCTCAATGGCACACCGGTGCTAATGCAGGCTCCTGACCCCTGGTCTCCCTCCGCTGGCAGGCTCTGAGCAAGGCCTGCCCAGAGAACATGGATGACGAGCTCTCGATCCTGCTGACAGCACCCCCCAGCACAGACAAACTCCAGCACATCTTGGAGGTGAGCAGAATGGGGAGGGGCAGCAGGGGTTTTACCTTAGCCCTGAGGACTCCTAGAAAGAAGAGACTGGAAAATCCATGTTTCTATTGGATCCTTCCGAGTATGCATTTGTGATATAAACTCACTGGGTGACCTTGGGGTAACTCACTTCCCCCTTCCGGCATCAGTCTTCTCCACTATCAAATCTACACTGGGGAAGAAGGACAGAAGCCCCGACAATCACCTTCACCTCTGGGTGTCTGGTCCTGGGAGCCGAAACCAACTGGACTATCTGCCCCATCTCCTAAACTGCCCTGTCTTTCCCTCCTAGGGCCTTGTCCTTAGTGCTCAGCCTGGCCCCTTCCCAGCTTGTCCCTGACCTTTAAAGGACTCTCCAAGCCCCTCCCATGCCTGCTTCCCTTGGGGTCTCTCTCCTGGCTGAGCACAGGCTGCCCTTCTATCTCTCAGCAGGCCTGGGTCCTAGTCACAGACTGGGTCTTGTCACGTGACCCCCACACTTATTCCCTTCACCCTTGGGAGCGGCATCACCTGGGCCAGGTGCAGTTGAGCTCCAACCCCTTTCCTGGCCATCTCACCCTGGGACAGGTTGAAACTGGTAACCTGTGGGTAACAGTAACTCTTTGCTCGCAAAGGTGCTGAAGACACAATGGAAGAGGAAATCCTTTGGCCTGGATTGAAATTATTCCGACTGAAAGTGAATGAGAGAGAATAGGTTCAGAGTTCTCTTCCTAGCAGCAGAAAATGTAGCGATTGATAGAGGTTCAGGTCAGAAAGGACCATTCTGTGCATCTAGTCGCCCCTCCTGTATAACTCAGGGCCTAGAATGTGACCAAGTGGTTCCTTCAGCCAACCATAGCATGGGACTGAGCCAGAGCACGTCTTTTGGAACGACATCCACATGCAGGAGAGCCAGCTGGCTACCAGAAAATCTCTCTTCTGCAGTGACGTGGGGTTAAGGGACACGGGGGAAAAGACATGGAGGCTGTGACTAAACTTAGAGCAGCAAGGCCAGGAAAACCAGGGTGAGGTCCCAGGCCTGGCTATCAGATCTGCTGTTTTCTATTCCTGGCTTTGGGACCATGAGCGAGTCTCTGCACCGCTGGGTGCCTCGGTTTCCCCAGCTATCAAATGGAGCTAATCAAGGTTTTCTTTGTTCTCCCCATTTTACAGGGTGGGAAACCGAGACACAGTTGGGACCTGTCTACACTACAGGTCTGTCGTGCGTTTGTAATCTGCTGACCCCCACATGTTGTTCAGAGCCTATGGACAACACAGCTCCTAAAGGTACGTTTGTTCTGTGCTTATCCCCTATGTACCAGCAGGGCTGGACAGCATTTCTCACTGTGATGTGGGGATCAGGTCCTGGGTACTAAGGGTCTGAAGAACCTCTCAAGGACTAATTTTTTAAAATAATTGTTATCAATGAATTGGGAAAAAACATACAATCACTGCGGATAAGATTGGGGGGTGACAAAATACAGGCAGAGTGGTAATTGAAGTGTTGAAGTGCCTTAATGGAGAGAAAATACTGGGTATTAAAGGGCTCTCTAGTCTAGCAGAGAAAGGCAGAACAAGACCCAATGGCTGGAAGGTGAAAAGAGACAAATTCCTATGACAAATAAGGCACAAATATTCAACAGCGAGGATGATTGAACACAGGAAGAAGCTACCAAGGAAAGTGGTGGATTCTCCATCTCTTGATGTCATTAATAAAGACTAGATGCTTTTCCGGAATGTGTTTGCCCCAAAAGTAGCTATTGTGGTAGACAGGAGGCCTGTGATATGCAGGGGGTCAGATTAGATGCTCTAACTGTCTCTTCTGGCCATAAAATCTACTCATTTCTGAGAAACCGAGTGTAGCATTGGGAGCAGCTTGTGATGTTTTACTGTCTAGCCGGCTTGCTTCCTAGAATGAACACTCATTGAGTGGGGTGATCCACAGGGAGTAGCTCAAACCTCCAAAGTGTCTGCCCTGTGGCAGGACATTAACACTGCAGGGGAGGGGTGGATGTGGCAGTGACATCACAAAGGCCTTTTGCAGGACCTCAGCCTATTGGCCAAAGGTGCAGGGGAGGTGGTGACCTCACGGAGGGATGCTGACATCAGCAAGGCAGGACAGGGGCGCAGGGCCAAGGAAACCTCAGAGACCCCTGTGGCTTTGCTTCAGCAAGTCTGCTTCTCGAGATCTATCTTTGAGGTCTGAGAGAGTATTTGAGTTCATGTATGTGAGCACCAGGAGGAACCTCTTTTGAGTTTTCTCCTTTCTTTTTCCTGATTTCACTAGAAAACTGACGTCCCTGTTTAGAAGGTAAGAGCCTCCGAGAGGTTTGGAACCTGTTCAGTCTGATGCATCTGGCGCCAGCTGAATTCTAGGCATGGAAAACACTAGCTTAAGGTGGTCGAATTTTATTCCCCACCTGGGATTTTGTCCCTTAGAATCACTGGGGACATTAGGGTTTGTCCTTTTTGTTTTACCTTTTCCTCCATCCCTCCCTCCTTTCTCTTCATCTCTTACGTCTTCTGTCCTTTCCTCTGTTCTCCTCCCACCACCAGGAGGACTCTGTGTGTGTGTCGTGGGGGGTGCTCTGCAGTGGGAACAGGGACAATTCTCCAACTTTGGGCAGTCGAGAGCCTGGGTGAGATAAGGGGCGTTAAAGCTCTTTGTGAAGGAGAAAGGGGAGTTTCACGGTGTTGAGCACCAAGGAATTCTAAACTTTGCTAAAACATCTAGTCTGCAGAAACCAGAAATGGTTGGGGCCACATTGTAACCATTGTCTTTTTTAAAGCCCATTGAGGGATGTGAGTCCCACCCTTTTAGGTATCTGGGGTGCTGGGAGAAGAGAAGAGGTGCCTGTCTCCATTTTATGGCCTCAACAAACTAAGTGCTGTGCCCCAGTTCTCGTCAGAGATCCCTGAAAAAGAACGTCTTCCCATCCATTAACATACCTGGAAAGATACTGGAACTCCTTATTAAACAATCAGTTTGTCAGCACCTACAGGACAATTTGGTTCTTAGGACTAGTGAGCATGGACTTGTCAAGAACAAATCATTCCAAAACAATCCTAGCTCCTTCTTTGGCAGGGTTACGGGCCTAGTGGAGGTGGGTAAACAGTAGATGTGATCCATCTTGGTGTTAATAAGGATATTCTCACAAACAAACTAGGGAGATGTGGTCTAGATGCAATTAGTATAATATGTGTGCACAGATGGTTGCAAGCCCGTACTCCAACAGTCCAGAACCAAACACTCCTTCTCCTGGGCAGTGCGCTCCGACCTCTAATGGTCAGATGCTGCTTAGCACTGTCAGAGCAGCTTTTGCTGGGGGATTCTCCCAGCACTTTCCAATAGTGGGAAAGTATGAAATCCCCATTTGACTGCTGGGGACAGAGCCTAGAGGGGGCAGCAACTTACCCCAAGTCCCACAGGTCAATAGGAAACCAGCAATGGAACCCAGGAGTCCTGACTCCCAGTTCCCTGCTCCAATCACTCCAGAGCAGGAAAGCTTCCTGGAGTCAGGAAGCTGGGGTCAGAGGTCACTTACGTCAAACTCAGGGAGGGTGATGGTGGATCTGAGCAGGGCCGTGCTGCTCTTAACGGCCCTGGCTCTCTCTCGCGGCACCCTGGACACGATCCAGTAGTTAATGTGCTGTGGGGAAAGGAGGCATTGCACTGACTGCCCTGACCAAGGATGCCCACTGGGGGCCCGGCTAGGAGGACAGACTGGAAAATGGATCTAAGAGTGAAGGTAAAATTGCCCCCACCCCTCTCGTCGGGCTCACCACCAAGATGTACTGGAGCCTGTCGGTGTCTGGGGACTCTGCCAGCAGGTTCCTCATCATGGCGTCCAGGAGGTCTGGCAAGACCCTAGGCAGATCCTGAAAACAAGGGAGAGCCATGGGTCAGAGTTAGGGAAACTGGAGCTACACCTGCCACAGGATGGGAAGAGGGGTCTCTGGGAAGCACTGGTGAGACCCCAAACACATATCCTGGCCTCTCTCATTCACATCCCACTGCAGGCAATTAGCCAGGATTCATGGCAGGATGACAGCTGGCTCCTCAATCCATGACTTTAGCATGATCTACCTGCACTTGGGTGGTGTCCTTCTCCATGCCCAGGGTGAAGACGGCGTGCAGGGCAGCTCGGAGGAGGTGGGTCTCCAGCTCTGGCTCCAGGGCAGGCGTCATGGTGCTGGCAAGAGAGAGGAGCCGGTATTAGACTGTGCAGTATGGGGATGGGACTGGCACCAACACGTAGGTGAAACTGCAGCGAAATAGGCACAGGCTGGCACGAAGGGAAACTGAGGCACCGAGCCAGGGAATGATAAGGCCAAGGTTTCTCAGACAGACAGTGGCAGGGCAGGAATAGCCCCTGTTCCCTGGACCCTGCTGCCCCTCCTGTATCTGATCCTGGGTGTGAGCCTCTCCCCAAAGCCGTTGCAGTGTTACTGGAGTGAAAAGAACAGCTCAGCCAGGAGAGAGTGAACCTTCCCCGCACCTCTGCCAGAGGAGCCACCCTTGGGCGGTGACCTGGGAGTGGGAGGGGCAGTGACTCTCAGCCCTGGGGCTGAGCAGCACTGGGGTTAGGGGAACCGGGCCCGAGGGTCTCGGTACCTGAGGTTGCCCACAGCAATCAGGGAGTTAGCGAGGACGGCGCCGGGTGGAGAGTTATCAGGCAGCTCCTCAATGAGCTTCTGTGAGACCCAAAGGAGACAATGGAGCGTATGAGATTCGGGCCACACTGACACTTCTCAGTGAGGAGATTACACAGCCAGGGCCCCACACAGCCAGCAGGATCCCCCCACCTACCTCCCGCTCCTCCGATTCCTGCCCAATAGTGACCACTCTCTGAATTTCTCCCGTCTCTTCTCCCCAGTCTTCAGCCCCAGCAATCCCTGCCCTCAGCTGCCCCTCCAGCACCAACAATCCCCCATCCCTTGGCATGGGGAGACCCCTGCCCCTCCCATGTCTCTGTCTTTCCTCCAGCTGCTGGGCACCGTGTCTCGCTCACCACAATCCTCTCCGCCACAGCCGCCTTGCAGCAGTGCGGCTCCAGTGTGTCCTGCCCTCTCTGCTGTGCAGCGAGACGCGGGGTGGATGGCGTGCAGGAACACGAGCTGCTGGGCCTCCTCCTGCACCCACCAGGAGTGGGGTTAGGGGAGAGAGAGCAAGTTAGCCAGGGACCTCCCTGCCCCCACACAGCAGCTGCAGGACTCAGGCCTGAATGGGGGATAGTGGGGACCCGCCCATTGTCCAAATCACCCACCACTCCACCACAAGCAGGGTCAGGAACTGGGACAGTGCCTGTGAGGGGAGGAGACCCGGCTGGTGTGTGACAGACACCCCCACCTCTGGGGTCCCAGATCATGGAGGAGAAAGGTCCCCATTAGGGCTGGTGGATCATCAGGGACAAGACTCTCTGCAGGGGGTCAGGTGCTGGGAAGGGGCAGGACAGTCTCGGTTCCAGCACAGCTGGGGTACGTTTGTACCTTTTCTCCGCCTTGGAGCTGCTCTCTGCTGTTATTGAGAGCAGCCTCCTCTGTGGCCACGTCCCCCCATTCCTCCTCCTCGTCCCCTGAGTACCTGGCGGTCCCTGCACCAGGGAGAGAAGGGGACAGGGTGACGCCTGCTGCCACTCGGGGGAAGGACAGGGGCACGGTGGGGCAATGTGTCCCCTTCCCACCTCCGGGACCCAGGGCAGATCGGGCCCCACACTCCCCCCTCTCAGTGATGCCTTCAGCCCCCAACTCCTTCAGGAGCCCATAGCAAAGAGACCCCCCCACGCTGTCCTGGACTCCCTGAGAGGTGCCTCCCCCAACTGGAGCACCAAGGACCAAAGTGGCAGCATCTAGTGTCAGTCGGGTTCATGTGGCTCAAGCCAGACCCCTGGGCTGGGGACCCGCCCCCATAGCACTGATCGAGGGCCTGGGCCCAGGGTGTTCACAGCCCCCTCCTCACCCCTCCCTTAGCCCAGCCTGGCTCCTCACCTGGAACAAAGCTGCGGCGCCCATCGCCCTCGCTGCTGCCCGAGTCCCAGGCACTGCTGCTGTCCCATGGGGAGCGGGCCGAGCTGCTGGTGGTGGGACAGGGATCCTCCACCTCCTGCCCTGGGGAGGCTGGAAGGTCCTCAGTGACCGGGCAGGGCGATGCCTCCTGCTGGGAATCAGGGCTGGGCTCCTGGGGCCGCTGCTGCCCACACAACATGCCCCAGAGTCACCCTGCCCGGCTCCCCTCCTGCACTGGGTCCTGCCTGCCCAGCCGCAGCCTGGACCAGCTCCATTTCGACCTGGCCTCTCCCACCTCGGCGCCTGCGCTGGGAGCGGGTTTTCTCCACCAGAAGGCTGGGCACTTCCACCTCCTGGCCTGGCCGGGAGCTCCTTCCCCGCCAGTGGGGACGGAGGAGCCGCTCTGCTCCTGGGGAAGATGGCAGCTGCTTCCCTCAGGCTCTGGGGCCACCTGCAGAGCCTTCTTCCTGAACATCCTCAGGAGCCTGGCCATCCTGGAACCGAGCGGGGAGCGGGCGTGAGTCTGGGGTCAAGGCAGCCTCTCACTAACCAGCCTGTTTGGTCCCTCCCCATCCCTGCCCCAGCCAGAGCAGCTCCTCCTCCCCCACAGGGGTGCATGTAATGCAATCTAGACGCACTGGCAGGAGTTCATTGCATGATCTGCTCCCAGCGTTCCCCCTCGTCACCCCTAGGGCTGCAATGCCCGGAGAGTCTCCTTTTCGAACACTGGATTCAGTCACTTTGGACAAGCAGCTCCCTCCTGCCATCCCAGGCTAGAGAAGGAACAGAACCCAGGAGTCCGGACTTCTCCTGGGAAACTATTCCCCACGTCAAAGTCCCGAGGCAGAGCAAGGCCAGGACCCCTGCCTTTCCCATTGATTTCCATGCTCAGCAGCTCACAGGGTCTGGCCCAGCTCAGAGACGCTCAGCCTGGGGAACGGTCTCCCACAAGGGAAGGGTTGGGAGCCCCATTGCTGGGACTTTTCCAAACACACTGGAGACGGCTCTGGAGAAGCCCCTCCCCGGTCTGAGAGCGAGGGGCTCCTGGGGGCGGTTTGCAAATCCAATCTCCTTTGGGAGAGATTCTTTCCCCCTCTTTCTGCCTCTCCCCAGACAGACAGGGGACGCCAACGAGGAACCCTAATGCCACTCACTTGCTCTGCTGACGGAGCGATGGATGGAGGATGTTCAGTGTCATTCCTCGCCCTTCTCCTCACTCCCCAAAGCCAAGGCAGGCTGGAGAGGGTGGTGGTGACCTGAGGAGTTACCCTGCCCAGCCAGCAGGCAGGGTGATAGCACTGGGCGATCGACTGGCTGTGAAAACAAGTGTCTGTCTTATTGCCAAGGGACAGAGAAACTCGGCCAGCAGCAGGGGGTGCAGAACACTGGCCTAGTGCGGGGGTGACAGCGCCTCCCAGCTCCTCCCATCCCAGCACTTTACACACTTCCTGGAGCCTCCCAACCCCCCTGGTCTTTAGGGGCTGAGACCCCAACCCCACTGATGAGAACCAGGCCTGGGGCGGGGAAGCTACTGGCTCAGGGTCACACCAAGTGTCAGAGCCAGGGATGGGACCCAGCAGTCCTTATTTCCAGGCCCCTTCACTAACCACTGCTGCACACTCCCTCCCACAGCTGGAAATTACAACCAGGCCCTCATGTCTGGTCCCCCTGCTTTGAGAGTGGTCCCCTGTAGCTTTCCTTCAGCAAGTCTCCTTCTCGAGGTCTCTCTTTGAGGACTGAGAGAGTATTAGGGGTCACGTACGTGAGCGCCAGGAGGAACCTCTTTTGAGTTTTCTCCTTTCTTTTTCCTGATTTTACTAGAAAACAGACGTCCCTGTTTAGAAGGTAAGAGCCTCCGAGAGGTTTGGAACCTGTTCAGTCTGATCCATCTGTTCCACAAGTCCTTCAGTCCAATCCACTTCCCTAACTAATTTCCTTAATTTTTTAAAGTTAGCCCTTTTGAAAAAAAATAAAAACCTCTAGTCACAGATCTATTTTTGTTTACCCTTCCATTTAGTTTAAACTGAATTAGCTCATGATCGCTCAAACCAAGGCTGTCCCCTACAACCATTTCTTCTAAGAGATCCTCACTACTCACCAAAACCAAATCTAAAATGGCATCCCCTCTTGTTGGTTCAGCAACTACTTGGTGAAGGAATCCATCAGCTATCACATCTAGGAAAATCTGAGCCCTATTATATTAATAGTACTTGTCCTCCAGTCTATATCTGGGAAGTTAAAGTCTCCCATGATCACACAATTCCCATTAGTATTTACTTCATTAAAAGCATTGAAGAGGTCTCTATCCCTATCCAAATCAGACTCCTGTTCTAACAGACAGCAACACCCCCCCCCCCCCCAGAAAGGCAGAGATAGAGCCCAGGAATCGAGATGGTGGGGAAATTTCATTGAAACCGTTTCTGACCGAAAATCCTATTCAAACTAAACCAGTTTGTTTCCTGAAATCATGACAAGTGGCAATGAAAATTCTTTGTCACAATGTGTTAAATTGTCTCGTGGCACTCAAAGAGGAGACACTTAGATCTCAAAAATTAGATAAGATGCTTCAGTCTGAGCTAAGTAGTTGCTGCTCTTAACAATTGCAAAATAATACAATACAAATAAAATAAACTATTTCAGCCATTCTATTATGTCCTAATCTGATCTGAGTAAACATGATAGGACACCTCATCTATTGGAGAGTGTCACTAGGAGAGTGCTCCTAGTGACACTCTCCAATAGACCCAGCAGACCTTATTTCCAGGCCCCTTCACTAACCACTGCTGCACACTCCCTCCCACAGCTGGCAATTACAACCAGGCCCTCATGTCCGGTCCCCCTGCTTTGAGAGGGAGTGTGCTGGTTTCCTATTGACCTGTGGGACTTGGAGTAAGTTGCTGCCCCCTCTAGGCTCTGTCCCCAGCAGTCAAATGGGGATTTCATACTTTCCCACTATTGGAAAGTGCTGGGAGAATCCCCCAGCAAAAGCTGCTCTGACAGTGCTAAGCAGCATCTGTTTGCTTGTGAGAATGTCCTATGGGACTGTGTCAAAAGCCTTATTAACACCAAGATAGATCACATCTTCTGTTTACCCACCTCCACTAGGCCCCTAACCCTGCCAAAGAAGGAGCTAGGATTGGTCTGGAATGATTTGTTCTTGACAAGTCCATGCTCACTAGTCCTAAGAACCAAATTGTCCTGCAGGTGCTGACAAACTGATTGTTTAATATGCAGAGGCTGCTCCCAATGCTACACTCGGTTTCTCAGAAATGAGTAGACTTTATGGGCAGCAGAGACCGTTAGAGCATCTAATCTGACCCCCTGCATATCACAGGCCTCCTGTCTACCACAATAGCTACTTTTGGGGCAAACACATTCCGGAAAGGCATCTAGTCTTTATTAATGACATCAAGAGATGGAGAATCCACCACTTTCCATGGTAGCTTCTTCCTGTGGTCAATCATCCTCGCTGTTGAATATTTGTGCCTTATTTGTCATAGGAATTTGTCTCTTTTCACCTTCCAGCCATTGGGTCTTGTTCTGCCTTTCTCTGCTAGACTAGAGAGCCCTTTAATACCCAGTATTTTCTCTCCATTAAGGCACTTCAACACTTCAGTGAAGTCACCTTTCAATCTTCTTTTGATAAGCTAAACAGGTTGAGCTCTTTCAATAGTTCACTAGAAGGCATTTTTCTCCAGCCCTCAGAACATTTGGTGGCTCTTTGCTGCCCCAGCTCCAATTTCTAGGACCATCTTTTTCAAAGGAGGACACCAAGACTGGAGGCAGTATTCCAATAGCAGTCTCACTGCTGCTGTGTCACCTCCCTATCCTACTCACGGCTCTGCTCCTACGTCTAATGATGGCTTTAGCCCTGTTCACCACAGCACCACACTGGGAGCTCATGTTGAGTGGCTTCTCCACTCTGGCCCCTAAATACTTTTCAGAGTCACTGCTTTCCTGGATACATGTCCCCATTCTGGAGGTGTGGCCGGCGTGACTTGTGGCTACGTATAGGACCTTGCATTGGGCTCTGCTCAAACTTGTTTTCTTTGAATGGGTCCAGCTGGCCGAATGAGCCACATCGCTGTATATCACTGCCCTCTCGCCATCAGGAATTACCACGCTGCCTGTATTTTGTCACCCCCGAATCTTATCCACAGTGATTGTATGTTTTCTCCCAATTCATTGATAACAATTATTTTAAAAAATTAGTCCTTGAGAGCTTCTTCAGACCCTTAGTACCCAGGACCTGCTCCCCACAGCACAGTGAGAAAGGCCGTCCAGCCCTGCTGGTACATACGGGATAAGCACAGAACAAAAACACTTTAGGAGCTGTGTTGTCCATAGGCTCTGAACAACATGTGGGGGTCAGCAGATTACAAATGCACGACAGACCTGTAGTGTACACAGGTCCCAACTGTGTCTCGGTTTCCCACGCTGCTCTAAGTTTAGTCACAGCCTCCATGTCTTTTCCCCCGTGTCCCTTAACCCCACGTCACTGCAGAAGAGAGATTTTCTGGTAGCCAGCTGGCTCTCCTGCATGTGGATGTCGTTCCAAAAGACGTGCTCTGGCTCAGTCCCATGCTATGGTTAGCTGAAGGAACCACTTGGTCACATTTTAGGCCCTGAGTTATACAGGAGGGGCGACTAGATGCACATAATGATCCTTTCTGACCTGAACCTCTATCAATCGCTACATTTTCTGCTGCTAGGAAGAGAACTCTGGACCTATTTTCTCTCATTCACTTTAAGTCGGAATAATTTCAATCCAGGCCAAAGGATTTCCTCTTCCATTGTGTCTTCAGCACCTTTGCGAGCAACCAGTTACTGTTACCCACAGGTTACCAGTTTCAACCTGTCCCAGGGTGAGATGGCCAGGAAAGGGGTTGGAGCTCAACTGCACCTGGCCCAGGTGATGCAGCTCCCTAGGGTGAAGGGAATAAGTGTGGCGGTCACGTGACAAGACGCAGCCTGTGACTAGGACCCAGGCCTGCTGAGAGATAGAAGGGCAGCCTGTGCTCAGCCAGGAGAGAGACCCCAAGGGAAGCAGGCATGGGAGGGGCTTGGAGAGTCCTTTAAAGGTCAGGGACAAGCTGGGAAGGGGCCAGGCTGAGCACTAAGGACAAGGCCCTAGGAGGGAAAGACAGGGCAGTTTAGGAGATGGGGCAGATAGTCCAGTTGGTTTCGGCTCCCAGGACCAGACACCCAGAGGTGAAGGTCGTTGTCGGGGCTTCTGTCCTTTTTCCCCAGTGTAGATTTGATAGTGAAGAAGACTGATGCCGTAAGGGGGAAGTGAGTTACCCCAAGGTCACCCAGTGTGTTTATATCACGAATGCATACTCGGAAGGATCCAATAGAAACATGGACTTTCCAGTCTCTTCTTTCTAGGAGTCCCCAGGGCTAAGGTAAAACCCCTGCTGCCCCTCCCCATTCTGCTCACCTCCAAGATGTGCTGGAGTTTGTCTGTGCTGGGAGGTGCTGTCAGCAGGATCGAGAGCTCGTCATCCATGTTCTCTGGGCAGGCCTTGCTCAGAGCCTGCCAGCGGAGGGAGACCAGGGGTCAGGATTATGGAACCTGGGGTGACACCTGCCAGGATGACAGCAGGCTCTGTAGTCCTTGCCCAGAGCAGCTCTCTGCAGAGGGCCTGGTGCACAGCAGGGTAGGGAACAGCCAAGCTGCTGGGGATGGGAGCTGGGCTTCCTGGCAGAGTCCAGCACCCAAAGCCCAGCATCTGCAAGGAAGGGATTCCCCACAGAGGGGCAACATCATCTCCCACACACAGGGAGTCTCCCCCTGACACTTGATTCATCCTATGGCCTGTTCCCATCTCTGCCCACCACACTCCCAACTCAGCAGCTCCAGCTACTGAAGGGAGCATGAACCAGAGGCCTTCCTGCTCCTGGGACAGAGGAGTAGGTTGATGATCTACCTGGATGTGAGCGTTGGCCTTCCCCATGCCCAGGGTCTAGACTCCATTCAGGGCAGCGCACAGGAACTGCGATTCCTATTCTGGATCTAGTGGCAGCTTCAGTTTGCTGGCAGGAGACTGTACATGAGACCTTGCAGTTGCGGGGGTGACACAGGCCCTAACATGTGCATGGGAGTTTGAGCAACAGGGCAGAGGCCTGTGTGGGGCAAGGAGGGCAGGGATTTGGGAAGCAAGAGCAGAGGATCAAACCCTTTCTTAATGTGGGTCGGGATGATCCCCATTTCAAAGATAGAGAAAGTGAGGCACCAGGTGGGAGAGTGACCTGGTCAGGATCACGTTACCTCTCAGTGGCAGGACTGCAAACAACCCGTTCCCTGATCTCCTCACTGGACGCTGCTGCCCCTCCTGTATGACCCCTCCAGCCATCCTCACCACAGGCCATCCCCACCACTCTCCAATACCAGGCTGTTTCCACAATGGAAGCAGGCTTGTAACAGAGTTCACTCACCGATAGGTGCCCCTTCCTTCAAGGCCTGGGGTCACAGATTTCTTGGGCTAGCACGCCCGCCAGCAGGTTTTTGGCTGGGAACTCAGCCCTTCGGCCAGGCGACCATCTTTTAGTCCCACTCCTTCCTGGGTCGCGCTCATCCCAAACGAAAAGTCAAAAAATGTCTTTAACTGAAACAAGATCCTCTGTCCCTTGGGGGCTTTTCCTCAGCCTGACTTTGGCTCGGCCTGCCCTTGCTGGCCTTGGTAGCCCTTTCTATGGCCCTGTACATCCCCTTCCTTAGAGACCGTGGCAGAACCAGTCCTACCCTGGATTCTAGGTTCTGCCCCAAGGCCCTGTACCGAACAGCTAGGCCTGCTCCTGTACCTTTGTTGCGGTTTCCCCTGGTTTCCCCTCAGCTGGAGCTCACTCTGTAATCCATTTGGCCTAGCTCCAGGCTTTATAGCCCACAGGCCAAGCCCCCCGTTATATACCCTCCTCCTTAGAACCTGGCCCACGCGGGGGCAAGTTCTATTCTTCTCCAAGCTTCATCCCTCCTCATCTCATCGCTGTCACCGGCTGCGCGCTTGTACAGCCTGTGCGCAGTGTCTGCAGCTCCACTGCCAGCTCGCTCGGGGCAAACCTTCTCTTCTGCAGTATCCCGACACTCTTCCTGCAGCCACTCAGTCTCATGAACAGTTGCTTGCAGAGCCTCTTCTGAAGCCTTTAGCGTCTTCTGTTGCCTTTTTGCTACTGCCGCTGCATATGCCAAAACCTTTTCGGTCAGGGTCTGAGAACCCACCATGGACTGCTCCACCCTTGTGTTTGTCCCTCCTCCAGTCTGCTTCATCTCTGGGCCAATCATTTCGTCCTTCATCTCCCTGCAGCACCCGACAGGGTGTGTTGGTGGAGGGTCTGCAAGGTCCATGGCCACCCCAGCCACCTCCACCTTGCCTGCCTCATGGGGGTTTGTGTCAGAGGACACCTTCTCCTTTCTTTCTAACTTCTTAGGGCCCTGGCCCCTCGTTCAGCCACTCAGCAATTTCCTAAGCAGGCCGTGTCTTTAGATATGGCCTGCTTCTCTGCCCCCAAAACAAAGAACTCTTGCTCCCATCTTGGCATTAGGCAACGCTTGTACCCTTTCTCATGCCCTTCTCCCTGGGCTAACCTTCTCAGCACAGCCCAGGCATGCTCTCCTTCTCTGCTCTTTTTGTCCATGGGCATAGCAGACCCTGGGTTGATTTCCCTTTGCAGGATCTCTCACAGGTATTGCTGCTCCTGCGTCTGTAGCTCCACCTGCACTTCCTTCTGCGTCTGTTGGTCTTCTAGGAGCTGCTGGAGAAACCCCTAGATCTGCTTTGGCTGCTTAGCCAGTCCCTGGAACTGAAGTGGGAAATCCAGCGACCAGCTTGGTCCCTTGATACACCTGCTTGGGGGAGGGATAGCTCAGTGGTTTGAGCATTGGCCAGCTAAACCCGGGGTTGTAAGCTCAATCCTTGAGGGGGCCATTTAGGGATCAGGGCAAAAATCTGTCTGGGGATTGGTCCTGCTTTGAGCAGGGGGTTGGACTAGATGACCTCCGGAGGTCCCTTCCAACCCTGATATTCTAGGATTCCTTCAGCAACCAAGACTTCCCTCACGGATCACAGGGGGAACTCAATCCTGCCAACTATGCCAATCATAAATGAATCTACTCATCGTTAGGTGCCCCCCGGCGGCCAGGCATGGCATCACAGCCCTCTCGCTGGGCTAGCGTCCCCCATCCATGGTCGCTCCAGCACCATGGCAGTTTCTCTGCCTGGTAACTCCGGCCAGGTCACCACCTTTAGTCTACCCTTCTGGGGCCCAGCTTGCCTCCCACTAAAAATCCAAAGAGGTCTTTCCACAGACAGAAGTCCTTCTGCCATCGCTGGGGCACTTGCTCAGCCTGTAGCCCCCTTGCTGGGCTTGGGAACCCTCTCCAGGTGCGTGTACGCCACCTCCTCTGGGGCCGGTAGGGGAACCCAGTCCCACCCTGACATTGACAGCAGCTCAGGGCCCTGGACCCAACAGCTAGGTCTGCACCTTTCTCTTTGCTGCACTTTTCCAACCTCTCTTCTCAAGTTCCCCTCCAGGCTTTCCTTGCTGCTCTGAACTTCCTACCTCGTTCTCAATCCTGTTGCTACCCCAGCTGGGCTGTATCACCACTGAAGTCTGGCTCTTTAGGGGGGCGGATATGGTGCCTCTCAGTTCGGG